>NC_040081.1:104520928-105839053 GCF_003369695.1 Bos indicus x Bos taurus
GGAAGTGGTGACCTCACCAAGTTTATCTGAGTTTCTCCAATAGCAAATAAACAACATTTACATTAACTTTTGTTAGAGTACATGCATGTGTGCTCAGCGATGTCTGACTCTTTGCGACCCTATGGATAAGCCCATCAGGCTCCTCTGTGAAATTTTCCAGAAAGACTACTGGAGTTGGTTGCCATTTCCTCCTCCAAGGGATCTTCCCGACCCAGGGAAGACCCATGACTCCTGTGTCTGCTGCAATGCAGGCACATTCTTCACCACTGAGCCATCGGGGAAGGCCTTATCGGAATATAGTTGCTTTGCAATGTTGTGTTAGTTTCTGCTACGCAACAGAGTGTATCAGCTATGCATATACATACAGCCCCTCTTTTCTGGATTTTCTGCCTGTTTAAGTCACCACAGAGCATGGAATAGGGTTCCCTGAGCTATACAATATTTTCTCATTAGTTATCTATCTTATACAAAGCATCAATAAGTGTATATATGTCAATCCCAACCTCCCAACTCATTCCCCCTGCCATAACTTTTTAAACTTCATAGCCAAATATCAAATAAGTGCACACTTTCTTACTGAGCTTTCCATAGTATTGACACTATCTTCTAGTTGCCCATTTTTGTCTTAAAAGACCTTTAAGCATTCATTCATTTATTTGTTCATTCATCAGAGTTCCTCCTCTCCCAGTTGGGAACACAGTTGGCGGAGGGCGGAGGGGGGGCGGGTCAAGGGTGGCTGGAAACACTGTTTCTCCTTCTTGAGGCTTGTTCTGGTAGTTAAGTTAGTTCCCTCTGGCTAACCACCCTTATACCAGAAAGTGAAGAGGAACTAAAAAGCCTCTTGATGAAGGTGAAAGAGGAGAGTGGAAAAGTTGGCTTAAAACTCAACATTCAGAAAACTAAGATCATGGCATCTGGTCCCATCACTTCATGGGAAATAGATGGGGATACAGTGGAAACAGTGTCAGACTTTATTTTTCTGGGCTCCAAAATCACTGCAGATGGTGACTGCAGCCATGAAATTAAAAGACGCTTACTCCTTGGAAGAAAAGTTATGACCAACCTAGATAGCATATTGAAAAGCAGAGATATTACTTTGCCAACAAAGGTCTGTCTAGTCAAGGCTATGATTTTTCCAGTGGTCATGTGTGGATGTGAGAGTTGGACTGTGAAGAAAGCTGAATGCAGAAGAATTGATGCTTTTGAAGTGTGGTGTTGGAGAAGACTCTTGAGAGTCCCTTGGATTGCAAGGAGATCCAACCCGTCCATTCTGAAGGAGATCAGCCCTGGGATTTCTTTGGAAGGAATGATGCTAAAGCTGAAACTCCAGTACTTTGGCCACCTCATGCGAAGAGTTGACTCATTGGAAAAGACTCTGATGCTGGGAGGGATTGGGGGCAGGAGGAGAAGGGGACGACAGAGGATGAGATGGCTGGATGGCATCGCCGACTCGATGGACGTGAGTCTGAGTGAACTCCGGGAGTTGGTGATGGACAGGGAGGCCTGGCGTGCTGCGATTCATGGGGTTGCAAAGAGTCGGACACGACTGAGCGACTGAACTGAACTGAACTGAATGAGACAGAAGGTCTTTCTAATAAGATTTTCTTCACTGGTGGCAGGTGAGAGACACATCAAGAAAAGTCCCCCTGACACAGCCTGCCCCCATTTTGCACCTGGAGTTTGAACTTGGTCATGATGCCAGAAGCCATAACAGTCATGCTGTGACCCTGAGGCTCCAAGGACACAAGGGCACTGTGTTGAGAAGGTGAAGCATCTGAATGAAAAGATGGAAAGAATCTGGGTCCATAGTTGGATCCGTGAGCTTCTGCACCAGCCCTTGCTGGCTCCCTCTGAATTTCCTGTTGTGCTGGGCTCAGTCGCTTTAGACGTGTCTGACTCTTTGCGACCCTATGAACTATAGTCCATCAGGAACCTCTGTTCATGGGATTCTCCAGGCAAGAATACTGGATGGGGTTGCCATTTCCTTCTCCAGGGGATAATGCTGACCCAGGGACTGAACCCACATCTCTTATGTCCCCTGCATTGGCAGGCAGATTCTTTACCAGTACGTATATCTTCAGTGCTTAAACCATGAATGGTCAGGCTTTCCATTATGTACAGCTGAAAGCACTCTTAATCAGTGTATTTATTTAAAGTTTCTTTAAAAAATTAATTTTTTAATGTTTTGAATTGAAGTTGATTTACAATGTTTCAGGTGTACAGCCAAGTGATTCAATTATACATAAATCAGTTCAGTTCAGTTCAGTTGCTCAGTCGTGCTCGACTCTTTGTGACCCCATGGACCACAGCATACCAGGCATCCCTGTCCATCACCAACTCCCAGAGTTTACCCAAACCCATGTCCATTGAGTCGGTGATGCCATCCAACCATCTCATTCTCTGTCGTCCCCTTCTCCTCCTGCCTTCAATCTTTCCCAGCATCAGGGTCTTTTCAAATGAATCATCTCTTCACATCAGGTGGCCAAAATATTGGAGTTTCAGCTTCAACATCAGTCCTTCCAATGAAACCCAGGACTGATATCCTTTAGGATGTTCTGGTGGGATCTCCTTGCAGTCCAAGGGACTCTCAAGAGTCTTCTCCAACATCACAGTTCAAAAGCATCAATTCTTTAGTGCTCAGCTTTCTTTATAGTCCAACTCTTTCATCCGTACATGACTACTGGAAAAGTCATAGCCTTGACTAAACGGACCTTTGTTGGCAAAGTAATGTCTCTGCTTTTTAATAAGCTGTTTAGGTTGGTCATAACTTTCCTTCCAATAAGAAAGTGACTTTTAATTTCATGGCTGCAGTCACCATCTGCAGTGATTTTGGAGCCCAGAAAAATAAAGTCTCTCACTGTTTCCACTGTTTCCCCATCTATTTCCCATGAAGTGATGGGACCGGATGCCATGATCTTGGTTTTCTGAATGTTGAGCTTTAAGCTAACTTTTTCACTCTCCTCTTTCACTTTCATCAAGAGGCTCTTTAGTTCTTCACTTTCTGCCGTAAGGGTGGTGTCATCTGCATATCTGAGGTTATTGATATTTCTCCCGGCAATCTTGATTCCAGCTTGTGCTTCCTCCAGCCCAGGGTTTCTCATGATGTACTCTGCATAGAAGTTAAATAAGCAGGGTGACAATATACAGCCTTGACATACTCCTTTTCCTATTTGGAACCAGTATGTTGTCCAGTTCTAACTGTTGCTTCCTGACCTGCATATAAGTTTCTCAAGAGGCAGGTCAGGTGGTCTGGTATTCCCATCTCTTTCAGAATTTCCACAGTTTATTGTGATCCACATAGTCAAAGGCTTTGGCGTAGTCAATAAAGCAGATATAGATGTTTTTCTGGAACTCTGTTGCTCTTTTGATGATCCAGCAGGTGTTTGCATTTTGATCTTTGGTTCCTCTGCCTTTTCTAAAACCAGCTTGAACATCTGGAAGTTCACGGTTCACGTATTGCTGAAGCCTGCCTTGGAGAATTTTGAGCATTACTTTACCAGCGTGTCAGATGAGTGCAATTGTGCAGTAGTTTGAGTATTCTTTGGCATTGCCTTTTTTGGGGATTGGAATGAAAGCTGACCTTTTCCAGTCCTGTGGCCACTGCTGAGTTTTCCAAATTTGCTGGCATATTGAGTGCAGCACATTCACAGCAACATCTTTAGGGTTTGAAATAGCTCACCTGGAATTCCATCACCTCCACTAGCTTTGTTCATAGTGATGCTTCCTAAGGCCCACTTGACTTCACATTCCAGGATGTCTGGCTCTAGGTCAGTGATCACACCATCGTGATTATCTGGGTCATGAAGATCTTTTTTTGTACAGTTCTTCTGTGTATTCTTGCCACCTCTTCTTAATATTTTCTGCTTCTGTTAGGTCCATACCATTTCTGTCCTTTATCAAGCCCATCTTTGCATGAAATGTTCCCTTGGTATCTCTAATTTTCTTGAAGAGATCTCTAGTCTTTTCCATTCTCTTGTTTTCCTCTATTTCTTTGTACTGATCACTGAGGAAGGCTTTCTTATCTCTCCTTGCTGTTCTTTGGAACTCTGCATTCAGATGGGTATATCTTTCCTTTTTTCCTTTGCTTTTGGCTTCTCTTCTTTTCACAGCTATGTGTGAGGCCTCCTCAGACAGCCATTTTGCATTTTTGCATTTCTTTTTCTTGGGGATGGTCTTGATCCTTGCCTCCTGTACAATGTCATGAACCTCTGTCCATAGTTCATCAGGCACTCTGTCTATCAGATCTAGTCCCTTGAATCTATTTGTAATTTCCACTGTATGGTCATAAAGGATTTGATTTAGGCCATACCTGAATGGTCTAGTGGTTTTCCCTACTTTCTTCATTTAAGTGTGAGTTTGGCAATAAGGAGTTCATGATCTGAGCCACAGTCAGCTCCTGGTCTTGCTTTTGCTGACTATATAGAGTTTCTCCATCTTTGGCTGCAAAGAATATAATCAATCTGATTTTGGTGCTGACCATCTGATGATGTCCATGTGTAGAGTCTTCTCTTATGTTTTTGGAAGAGGGTGTTTACTATGACCAGTGCGTTCTCTTGACAAAACTCTATTAGCTTTTGCCCTGCTTCATTCTGTACTCCAAGGCTGAATTTGCCTGTTACTCCAGGTGTTTCTTGACTTCCTACTTTTGAATTCCAGTTCCCTATAGTGCAAGGATATGTTTTTTGGGTGTTAGTTCTAGAAGGTCTTGTAGGTCTTCATAGAACCGTTCAACTTCAGCTTCTTCAGCGTTACTGGTTGGGGCATAGACTTGCATTACTGTGATATTGAATGGTTTGCCTTGGAAACAAACAGAGATCATTCTGTCGTTTTTGAGATTGCATCCAAGTACAGCATTTTGGACTCTTCTGTTGACTATGATGGCTATTCCATTTCTTCTCAGGGATTCTTGCCCACAGTAGTAGATATAATGGTCATCTAAGTTATATTCACCCATTCCAGTCATTTTAGTTTGCTGATTCCTAAAATGTTGACATTCACTCTTGCCATCTCCAATTTGCCTTGATTCATGGACCTAACATTCCAGGTTCCTATGCAATATTGCTCTTTACAGCATCGGACCTTGCTTCCATCACCAGTCACATCTACAACTGGGTGTTGTTTTTGCTTTGGCTCCATCTCTTCATTCTTTATGAATTTATTTCTCCACTGATCGCCAGTAGCATATTGGGCACCTACTGACCTGGGGAGTTCATCTTTCAGTGTCCTATTTTTTTTTGCTTTTCATACTGTTCATGGGGATCTCAAGGGAAGAATACTGAATTGGTTTGCCATTCCCTTCTCCAGTGGACCACATTCTGTCAGACCTCTCCACCATGACCATACATATATAAGCATACATATATATTCTTTTTCAGACTCTTTTCTATTGTAGGTTATTACAAGATATTGAGTATAGTTTCCTGTGCTACACAATAGGTCCTTGTTTTTATTCTACTTTATATGTAACACTGTGTATGTTAACCCCCAATTCTCAAATTTATCCCTCCTCTACTTTCTTTCCCTCCCTTCCTTCCTTCCTCCCTCCCTCCCTTCCTTGTTTTTTTATTTTTCTTTTTTCACAAGGAATTCATGGAGTTTCATTTTATTCAGTAGATTATAATCCATTATTATGATGATTAGTTCTGATGCTCACATTATCCCAGATGTGGCAAGTGGGAGCCCCTTTGACTTGGTTGTCATGTCCTTTTGACATGTTTCTATCATTCTTTGAGCACTTTCTTGTCTTTTGGCAGCACGAGATGTCCCACACTTGTGTGGTACTGTCTCCACCCAGCTCTGGCCTCAGTCATTTCTCTGAGACACTCTGAGTCCTCTTGGTGATGGCTGGTATTTATAAACCAAGATCTCAGTGCCCTGTGGATACTGAGCAACATTGCTTTTGAAGCTATCAGAAATGGAACAATGCTTACTCATCGGTGTATTAGTCATGCTAACCAAAGTGACCTGGAGAAAGAAGCAGATGTCTCCCTCATGGAGAGTCTGATGCAGGCCAGTGGATCCTGGGAGATTCCATCTTTGCAGCCATCATATCCCTGCACAAGGTCATTGCTGAAGAGATGGCCAAGGAGTCAAGACAGTTCTCAAGGTGCTTCCGACAAGGACCATCCTTTTTGCTCGTGTTTTCAGTTGCCAGAAGCACAAGGTAGTCTGGGCGGCACAGAGAACAAATGGGTAGTTGGTGCACTCCCCCCTTTCTGCCACAATGCTTTTATTCATTTAACAAATACCAGCTCTGTTCCTTGTAGCCAAGCTGACTCCAAGAGGCTGAGACAACTTCATCTCAGGTGGTTTACAGCAGGGGAGAAAGGTGTCTGTGTGCGTGCGTGTGCGTGTGCGTGCACACGTGGGGTTGCAAAGAGTCGAACACAACTGAGCGACTTTCACTTTCACTTTTCACTGACGTCTTCTGCATTGGCAGGAGAGTACCACTAGCGCCATCTGGGAAGCCCCCGGGAGAAAGGTAAGTGAACAGTAAGTCAAGTCTGACCCTTTGCTACCCCATGGACTGTAGTCTGCCAGGCTCCTCTGTCCATGGATTTTTCCAGACTAGAATACTGGAGTGGGTTGCTGTTTCCTACTCTAGGGGATCTTCCCAACTGAGGGATCAAATCCATGTTTCTTATGTCTTCTGGGGCTTCCCTGATAGCTCAGTTGGTAAAGAATCCGCCTGCAAGGCAGGAGACCCCAGTTCGATTTCTGGGTTGGGAAGATCTCCTGGAGAAGGGATAGTCCACCCACTCCAGTATTCTTGGGCTTCCCTGGTGGCTCAGCAGGTAAGGAATCCACCTGCAATGTGGGAGACCTGGGTTCGATCTCTTGGTTGGGAGGATCCCCTGGAGAAGGGAAAAGTTACTCACTCCAGTATTCTGGCCTGAAGATTCCATGGACTGTATAGTCCATGGAGTTGCAAAGAATCGTACACGACTGAGCAACTTTCACTTTCACTTATGTCTTCTTCATTGGCAGGAGAATTCTTTAGCACTAGCTCCACCTGCGGAGAAGGCAATGGCAACCCACTCCAGTAGTCTTGCTTGGAAAATCCCATGGTTGGAGGAGCCTGGTAGGCTGCAGTCCATGGGGTCGCTAAGAGTCGGACACGACTGAGCAACTTCACATTCACTTTTCACTTTCATGCATTGGAGAAGCAAATGGCAACCCACTCCAGTATTCTTGCCTGGAGAATCCCAGGGACAGAGGAGCTTAGTGGGCTGCCGTCTATGGGGTCGTACAGAGTCGGACATGACTGAAGCGACTTAGCAGCAGCAGCAGCAGCAGAGCCACCTGGGAAGTTCTGGGCAGAAAGATAGGTAAACAGTAAGTGAACAGACCGTCCATGACAGCAGGCTTGTGAGCTGTAACAGAGGTCGGTGCCGTGTGCTGCAGCAACACTGAATGGTCACCTCCCTGGAGTCTTGAGGAAGACCCATCAGGGCGGTCCACTTGCATTAGGTTTGAAAGGTGAATGGGAGTTAACCCCCACTCAGAAGAGAGGTTGGAACATCTCAGGTGCAGGAGAGATCTAGGGCAAGGACAGAAGACCTGGAAGAACTAGGCGGGCTGGGAGACGAGGGAGGCATTTGGGGTGGGTGGGAGATGGGGTCTACTGGGGAAGACTTGGAAGGCGAGGGAGGAGGCTGATAACAGGTGGATAAAGGTACATAGGTGGTGATCAGACTGTGCTAAGGCATTTGGGATTAACAAATTTGTGTTAGTTGGGTAAATAATTAATAATGTGGGTCATAAGGCATAGTGAAAATGTGTTTAAGCTGATGAAGGGCATCCCATCTGTGTGTTAGGAGGATCTTCTTGACGGTTGAGCATCAGATGGAGAGGAGAGAAGACACCAAGACACAGGGACCTGTTGGGAGGCTCTGGTTACCATACGGGCAGCAGGTGATGAGGACCTGAATTGGGGGTGGCAGAGGGGACAGAGAGAAGGAGTTGGCTGTCAGAGCCATTGGGGAACAATGAAGCCATAATGGCTTCATTTACTGCAGACGATGTGGCTGATTTTATTTGCTCACAATTGCTCCTGGCCTCCCCATCTTGCTGTGACTTCTCAGTCGACAGGGCATAGTTCTCACTTGCCCATGTGACTTGGCTTTGGTCAAGGGTGCATGAGTGACCGCATGCTCCATCTTACCCCAGGCTCCAAGTATGTGTGTTACCATTTTAAGGACAAGGAAACTGAGGCTCAGAGAGATTAAGTAACTCGCTCAAGGTTCCAGAGCTAGTACATCAGAGAAGAGGGATTTGAACCTAGGACTGTCTGACTTGCAAAGCCCTCTCCCATCCTACGTGAATATGCTAACTTTTGGGATAGCTACATGAATATGCTAGCTTCTGGGATCGCTATTTTTACCTGCCAGAAATAGCCACTTTCAGCTTTATGTGTTTCTGAGTTGGGAAGGAATGGGGGCCACGGGACCAGCTCTTGGATTTGAAGAGACCCCCAGGTCATCATCAGTGGATGTGTGCTTGAGAGGGTTTCTCCAGCCTCCAAGATAGAGGCTGATATTTCACCTCTACCTACCTGCCCAGGCTCTGCTGAGCCAAGCTGAGTGTGTTGCCAGCCTGTGTGTATCCCATAGGCAAGAAACTAAGCCTGCCCTGGTATAAAAGAGAGTTGACTCTTGATACCAGCAATGGCAGTAGCAGTAGCAAAATCCTGGCTGTTGGCCTATTGATTTAGCTGGATGTCTCAGAGAAGCAAATCCAATTTAAAATATATCTTCAGAATAAGAAGGACCGGTGAGTTGAAATGGAAGACTACTAGCTGGCCGGATTAGGAAAACTCCCTTTGTCCTAAAATATTCTAAGAAAAATCCTCTTAGTACAATTTTGCAGGAGCCAAACTTGTGAGAGGATCATTTGGTCACTGTCATCCTCTGAGTGCAGGGCTCTGGCTTGGATAAAATACGAGAAGGAGTTTATTCAGCTGCCTTGTTGTTTAGAATCTGTGCCGATGAGGCTGAGTTCTGAGGCTGACCAGGAGACTCCTTGCCCAGACTCCCTGGGCACTTTGTATGCCCAGTTCTTTTGAAAAAATGTAGAGCTTGGATGAGTGAGGGCAGACAGTGCTTACACAAAACCATCATCCCCGGCAGGCAAACTGCTCCTGGTAAGGATGGGAGATACATGAGCTGAACCTCTCTGGCAGCATGTTAATTTACTTTGCTTGCATTAGAGTCTTGTGGATAGAGAGGAAAATCTCAATTTCCCAAAATAATGAGATACCTGGTCCTTGGGATAACAGAGGGAAAAGTCCTGGAGTTCTGAAGTCTGTCCTTTCACACACGAAGCTTCATGCCTTTGCAAATGCAAAGAGGGAACAGCTAAGAATGCCCTTCCAACCCCAGAATGCTGGTGAACTCCGTTTCACGCTCCAGCTTGAACATCCTCTCTTCCATGTTGCCCTTCCCTCGGCTGCCTGCCCAGATGGGCAGTTCATCACTCATGCTGGAATGATTCTGGCATCATCACATTTATCTCTTAAACTACTATGATCAACTTGTTTTGATGAGTTTTGATGAGGAAACTGAGGCTCAGAGAAATCAAGTAAGCTTACCCAAATCCCACAGTTAGTTAATACCTGTTCTGGCCTGCCCTGCTGTTCTCTCTTTTCCCTTTTGCCTTCTTCAATGAGATTTCAACACAAAGCGAGACTTCCTCGGGGAAGCCTTCCCTAAACATTTTGTCTTGGTCAATTCCACCTATTATACACTTTGATAAGGCCATGTGCTCTTTCTGTGTAGCACTTGCAACAGTTGTAATTGTACATTTCTCTGGATGACTCGGGTTAAAGCCTATACCCACTACTAGACATAACCTTGTGGAGGGAAAGGGCAATGCATATATATTGGCCTTCCTGGTGGCTCAGGGGGTAAAGAATCTGCCTGCCATGTGAGAGACCTGGGTTCGATCCCTGAGTTGGGAAGATCCCCTGGAGGAAGTGAAGCGAAGTCTCTCAGTCATGTCCGACTCTTTGCGACCCCATGGACTGTAGCCTACCAGGTTCCTCCATCCATGGGATTTTCCAGGCAAGCGTACTGGAGTGGGCTGCCATTTTCTTCTCCAGGGCATCTTCCCAACCCAGGGATCGAACCCAGGTCTCCTGCATTGCAGACAGATGCTTTACCATCTGAGCCACCAGGGAAGCCTGGAGGAGGGAATGGCAACCCACTCTAGTATTCATGTCTGGGAAATCCCATGGACAGAGAAGCCTAGCTGGCTACAGTCCATGCAGTTGCAAAGAGTCTGACACAACTGAGTGACTAACACTTTGACATAGGTCTACCTTTGTATTCTCAGCAAATAAAACAGCATCTGGGACATAATAGGTGCTCAATAAATATTTGTTGGATAAGTGAATAAAGAACTGAAATTCAACCCCGTTTCTCTAAAGTCCAAGTTCTTTTCTAAAATCACATGTTGGTGCTGCCCAGGAGGACAAGATGGGATGGAGGTCATTTCAGGGTGCGGAATTACAGTACAACTCATTAGAGAAATTACAGTTTGTGGGGTGTGTGTGTGTGTGTGTGTGTGTTGGTAGTGGCTTGAATTCAGCCTGTGTGTGGAGGAGGGGCAGAAGTTGGGGCACTGGGCAAGCACACAATGCTTACAAGACTTCAAAGGATCAAGGATCACAGGGAGCTACAGAGGGTTTTTCATCAGGGGAGAGGCTCATAGTTATATTTGAGAAAGATCATTCTGCCTGGCATCTAGTGGAGAGTGGACAGAACCGGAGGCTAGGATCATGTCATCATAAAACAGCTTGGAGGAGGAACGTCCCAGGCAGGGACGTCAGTAGAGACAGGGGTGGTCCAGCACCTAGGAGATGGGGAGGGGAAGTAGTAAGTGTGCGTCTCTAGTGTTAGGCATAGACCCCTGGACAGATTGTCTTGTCATTTATGGGAGCAGAAAGCACTGAAGACGGGAGATGCTTTGAGCGGGGAGAGGCTGTGTAAGGACGAGCAGTCTGGCTATTGGACCAGGGTGCAGGTGGGGGCCAGTGTGAATGGGGCAGGTGGGTCAGGGTGGAGAGAGACTAGGGAAGGGATGAGAGAGTTCAGCCCCTGTTTCTAGCCTCAGTGCAGTATAGGTGTGTGGATCAGCGGGTCTCAGACGAGACTGGGCAGA
The DNA here is from genome assembly GCF_003369695.1 of Bos indicus x Bos taurus. Taxonomy (NCBI): domain Eukaryota; kingdom Metazoa; phylum Chordata; class Mammalia; order Artiodactyla; family Bovidae; genus Bos; species Bos indicus x Bos taurus. The sequence goes on from NC_040081.1 coordinate 104,532,089, forward strand.
ACCCTGCTGCCTCCTCCATTTCTCTCTGCAGCTGCTTCCAGCTGAGCTTTACACCAGACCTGACAACTCACAACTGGAGCTGATCAACTGGGAGGGCGGTGAGATCCAGGCACACCGCCCACCCTCTCCAGTGTTTCCTCACCATTTGTTTTAAGAGTCTGGGCTTTGGGCCACTTATTCAAGTCTCAGGTTCCTCTTCTGTTAAAAATGAGACAGGAACCAATCCATCCCTCCAAAGGAAGGACTGAAAGTGCCCTGCAGGGGGAAACCCCAGACTGGCTGGAGGTCCCTCCCTCCTCCTTGCCTGCTGGGTTCATCCGAATTATTCCCCAAAGGGAAAGCCATGTAAGGATTGGGGGTGGGGGAGGGGAAAGGGCTTTCCCAAGAGGTCAGTCTTAGGATGGATGCTGGGGGAAGTTGAGAGGAGATGTTCCCTGGACAAACTGCCTCCTGGCTTCATTGAACCCTACACCACCAGATGGGGAAGGAATCGCACCCCTCCCCCCGCGCCCTCCACCCCTTCCATTTTGTGGATGAGGAAACCAAGGCCCAGGGAAGTTAAAGAAGACTTTATGGTCACACAGTGAGGAAAAGAGTCCTAAGTAGGGCTTCGGTCTATGAGAAATCCCAAGCCCTCCTCTTGAAACACTCTTTTCTGGTCTAGAAGCCAGTGATTCCAAACGTGGTCAGGGCCAGGGCACCAGGGCTGGGCTGGCACCTCTCCAGTTTCCTGGGGACGCGGGTCTGGGTCTTCCCAGGGCCAGGATTTGGTACTAGGGCGCTTCTCAAACCTGCGGGTTTGGTCGCCAGACTCCGGCGGGCGCAGCGTGCAGAGTAAGGGCGCCAAGGCATAGGTGGGGCGGGCGCGCCGGAGATTGGAGCGCCGAGGCGCTGGGGCGGGAGAGCGGGCCCCGGGAGCTGCGGGGGACGGAGCAGGCAGCGCTCGCCCGGCGCCCCCGCCCCCTCGGTGGCGGCTCGCTCTCTGCTTCTCCGGCTCCGAACCAGACACAGCCGCCGCCGCTGCCGCCACCGGCTGGTGCGCTGCCGGCGGCCGGGAACAGCCCCGCGAGCACCCGCCGCTTCCCGGCACCAGAGGGGCGCAACGCGGTCACCAAGCCGGTGGCACTCGAGGATGCTAGAGGGGTCCCGGCACGCTCCGGGGACCCCCTAGCGCAGCACACGGTGAGCGCCCCCCGGGGCTCGGTGATCCCTTAAGCTGCGGGTCCCGGGGTGCCACCCCCCGGGTACCTGATGGGGCCGCCCGGGGGGCGCAGGGTAGAAGCCGGGACCGCGCGCAGCCCGCCTTTGCAGCCGAACCCGATATGTTGCCCCCTGGGCGCAACGGCACCTCGCACCGGGCGCGGTCGGGGCAGCAGCAGCTGGCGCAGGGGGGCGCCGTGGGGGACTCGGAGGGGGCGACGCTGCTGGGGCCCGCGCAGGTGGTCACCGCCGGCCTCCTGACCCTGCTCATCGTCTGGACCCTGCTGGGCAACGTGCTGGTGTGCGCAGCCGTCGTGCGCAGCCGCCACCTGCGCGCCAAGATGACCACCAACGTGTTCATCGTATCCCTCGCGGTGTCCGACCTCTTCGTGGCGCTGCTGGTCATGCCCTGGAAGGCGGTGGCCGAGGTGGCGGGTTACTGGCCTTTTGGGGCCTTCTGCGACATCTGGGTGGCCTTCGACATCATGTGTTCCACCGCCTCCATCCTGAACCTATGCATCATCAGCGTGGACCGCTACTGGGCCATTTCCAGGCCCTTCTGCTACGAGCGCAAGATGACCCAGCGTGTGGCCTTGGTCATGGTTGGCCTGGCGTGGACCTTGTCCATCCTCATCTCCTTCATCCCAGTCCAGCTCCATTGGCACAGGGACAAGGTGGGCTCCAGGGGTGGGCTGGACCCTCCATCCAACCTGGCCAACGGGACGCCTTGGGAGGAAGCCGGGGAGTCAGATAGGAGTGCAGAGAACTGCGACTCCAGCCTGAACCGCACTTACGCCATCTCGTCCTCACTCATCAGCTTCTACATCCCGGTGGCCATCATGATCGTGACCTACACGCGTATCTACCGCATCGCCCAGGTGCAGATCCGTAGGATCTCCTCACTGGAGAGGGCTGCGGAGCATGCGCAGAGCTGCCGCAGCCGCGAGGCCTGCGCTCCCGACTCGGGCCTGCGGGCATCCATCAAGAAGGAGACCAAGGTCCTCAAAACTCTATCGGTGATCATGGGGGTCTTTGTGTGCTGCTGGCTGCCCTTCTTCATCCTTAACTGCATGGTCCCCTTCTGCAGCGGACATCCCGAGAGCTTCTTCTGCGTCAGCGAGACCACCTTTGATGTCTTCGTCTGGTTTGGCTGGGCCAACTCCTCGCTCAACCCCATCATCTATGCCTTCAACGCTGACTTCCGCAAGGTATTCGCCCAACTGCTGGGGTGCAGTCACCTGTGCTCCCGCACCCAGGTGGAGACGGTGAACATCAGCAACGAGCTCATCTCCTACAACCAGGACACTGCCTTCCACCGGGAGATCGCAGCTGCCTACATCCATCGGATCCCCAACGCGGTGACCCCGGGGGACGCAGAGGTGGACAAGGAGGAGGAGGAGGCAAGCCCTTTTGATCAAATGTCCCGGATCTCTCAGACGTCCCCGGAGGGTGACCCTGCTGGCCAGTCGGTCTGGGAGCTGGACTGTGAGGGGGGAATTTCACTGGGCAAAATCACACCTTTCACCCCAAATGGATTCCATTAAACTGCCTAAGCACCCTTCTTCGCGGATCAACATAACTGCACAGGCATTAACAAGCATGCAGAATACACACGGGATGCACACAAATACATTTCCACTGCTGCTAAGTTTATCGGGCCTTCAGTGTCGGTGTAGTAGTCCATGTGCTCAGAAACCTCAGCGGACTGATTTGTTGTGGAAATATTTGGAGAAAGCAGTTGGAAAAAGCTCCGTCAAATGTATCCTAGCCTAGCAGAGATGGACCCACGGTTCTGCTAGAGAAAATAAAATGGTAATTGATCCCCCCCCCCAAAAAAGTGGTACTTAGTCTTTAAAAAATATACTCTCCCCTCCCCTTATAAGTGAATAGATTGTTCATTGTGAACAAGTGACTTCTTTGTGTTTGGGTTCATTTTTAAGCAATAGGTTCAATGTGTGTGTAGCCTGATGGGAGTGCGTGTATGTCTTTCCTGTATCTTGCTTCCTGTGGCCTGTGTTTCTGTAGTTTCTGCTTTCCGTGTGTCTTTGCTCCAGCTGAGGAATTCTTCCTGATCTGTTCTGATGTCTAATAAACACAAATTATGTGTTCTATGGGGTGATTACTGTTGCTTTGCCAGATTGGTTTTCAGGATGGCTCCTGGAGAAGCTACAATAACATCCTTAAAAGCAGGGAGGATTTTGGCTGGGTCTGGAAGCATGCATTTATCTTCTTTACTGACACTTTGGCTTTAAAGTTACATACTGGGGCAAGAGTTTCTGATATCTCCAACTTTTAAAAAATTAGATACACACATTTCAAGTCTATGCTGAAATCTGGCTCCATGCCACAGCATCAAATATGTACTTCTCAAACCTGATATCCCATTTTTTTTTTTCTTAGTTGGAATCTTCTTTTCAAAACTACATAACATAAAACATTTCTCCTGATCCCTAGACAGATGCTATCGGTTCACTGAAAAGATCATACAGAATAATCGCTAGGTCTTTCTCAAACTCAAATCTATAGCGTTTTAAAGTTGGCTGGCTTTTGATCTACTGTGTTTTCTGAAGGAGCTTTGAAATGTTTGAGTTGATATGCTTTAAAAAACAAATCCAATTTTTAAATAGACATTTTCATTTGTGGACAATAGGAAGTGAGGGAATGCATTTTAATTAATGTAGGAGCCAGAGATAGTATTTGAGTGAACTTGAAATTGGGAAATCTGTCGAGGTGCTCACCAAAAAAGCCCAGTGAATTCTGGTTTTTCAGTTTTTCCTCTCTGCCACCTGCACTGTTTAGTTCCAGAGCCATCCCAGACCAGAGCGTATTATTACCCTTAGATCTAAATGTGAGCGTTGTTAATGGAAGCAAGTGAAATGTGAATATGTAATTTCATACAAGTCTCTATATTGAAGCAGGTTTTTCAAGGACAGTTCAATCAATTTTGGTCTCTTTAGGGATAATTTTATTGTCAGTCTCCTGAACAACCAGGTCTTGCTCACCGCAAAATGTGCAGTGCCTGGCACGCAATGCTTAATAGACAGTTGTTGAATGAATAACACACTCTCTCTGGAATGAGGAGACTGAAAGTGAATCCTATTTGATACATTACTTTTCATTTATGACTGAGTCAAATTGATATGGGAATCTGAGGTCTAGTGTTCCATTTGTTACCTCTCGTGAGCTGATTGCTAAGGGGACCATTAGGGAAATCAAGGACAGGGAAAAGCATCCTGCTTGGAGATTCAGGAGATAGCTGTGTGACCTGGAATGGGTCAACTAACCTCTCTGGGCCTAACGTTCTGTCTGCCTAGGTAAATTGAAAGACTTATACTAAGGCACAGTTTTCCAAATCATGTTCCATGCTGCAAAAATCAGTAGCTAAAGTCTAGGGTGAAATAAATTCAGCAAACCCAGGTCCAATATTTGTTTCCTACGGGGCTTCTTAGAGCTTTACCTGTCAATGACAGTGAATCCCTAGGCAGGAGAGAATTCTGCATTGTTTTCTAATATCTTTGGCCTTGTGAATCCTTGTTTGGTGCAATTCCTTCTTGCTCTCTTGCTGGAGGTCACAGTTGCAGGGAACACAGGTTGAGAAACTCTAATTGATCTGAAAATCTCAAAAACGCAGCTCTTCTAAAGGACCCGTTGTGACAAGAAAAAATTTTTAATTGCTGCCAAACATCTTTCTAGGCCCCAGTTCAAATAATTTCTATATTAGGAGATGCATTATGTGGGAACTTTGGGAATGCCTTCTGCAAAATACCACTCATTATTCATTATAATCATTTATACCTACTATGTGCTAGGTACTCTTCTAGAAATATAGTCACCAAGTAACTCCTCTGGTGTCAGGAAACATATTTCAGTGGGAGAGAGAGACAGCAGACAACACTTCTCCAGATGATACTACTACAAAAAATACTGTACTGTACCGCAGGGTTCTGCCATCCAGACTCTGAACTGTCACGTCAGGCAGTGATACTGAGAGATGTGAAATAAACCAGAATGAGTCGAGTGATGTGGCTGCTGTTTAGTTTAGGGCGGTCAAGAGGGAGGCATGAAGGGAGGATGGAGAAGGAAGGCTCAGGGTGACAATGAGGTCCAGGGGAGGAGTGCTCTGTGCTGGGGATGGGGGGTGTGTGGCCAGTCCTGAGGGGCACCATCAGGGGAGAGAAGCACACCCAGGTGGCTGCAGGGCTGGAGAGAGTTACGCTCACAGCAGCAGCAGGCACAATAGAGGCTCATTCTGTCCCCGGGCTGCACATGTGCAGATTCATTCAATCCTCGCAACCCCACAAGGGAGGCACTTTTGTTACCCCCATTTTACAGATGAGGAAATGAAGGCATTAGGAAGCTCAGGAACTAGCCCTGGGTCACACAGCTCATGAGTGGCCGAGTTGGACTGGAGAGCCTGGCTGTGGAGTCTTCCTGAACTGCCCTGCAGAGGTGAGAGGAGCTGCCAAAGCATCTCCTTCAGCACATGCACTGATGCCTGGATCAGGACACTCCTCGTTCATTTGTTCATTACCTGGTTTACGGATGCACCCCTATGAAACACTGTGGTGGTTTAGTTGCTAAGTCGTGTCTGCGTCTTGGAATCCCATGGACTATAGCTCGCCAGGCTCCTCTGTCTACGGTATTTTCCAGGCAGAAATACTGGAGTGGCTTGCCATTTCCTTCTCCAGGGGATCTTTCCGACCTAGGGATTGAACCTGGGTCTCCTGCGCTGCAGGCAGATTCTTTACTGACTGAACACTCCTATATCCACATGTAAAGCTGATTTTCTTTTTATTTCTAAAACTAATTTTCACCTTTTATTTTTTTTAATTAGAGGATAATTGTTTTACAGTGTGGTCTTGGTTTCTGCCATATAGCAACGTGAATCAGTTATAATCATATATATGTCCCTTCCCTCTGAAGCCTCCCTCCCCACTCCCATCCCAGCCCTCTAGGTGGTCATGGAGTGCCAGGCTGGGCCCCTGTGTTATATTGTACCCATACCCTGGGTGCTATTTTGTGTTTGGAGGGTAGGCAGCACTGGAAAAACGAGCCTGCATTTTGACCAAGTGCTTTCTTAATCCCTAGCTGATTCTCACACTAACCTTACATACTATTATCTTTCCATTTTACAGATGAGAACTCTGAGGCACAGAGAGCTTAAGTTGGTTGTCCAAGGTCATATGATTAGTCAGTGGTAGAGACAGGATTTTACTCAGCCTGTGGTTCTCAGTGGGGACACTTTTCATCTCGGGGGACATGTGTCTGGAGCATGTTTTGGTTGTCACAATCGGGTGTGAGGTGCCATCTAATGGGTAGAGGCCAGAGATGCTGCTAAACCTATGTGTACAGGATGACCTCCCACAACAAATTATTCGGCCCTGAATGGCTCCTGAGTCCAGGTGCCAGATACCTGCCCGAAAGCCACACTGCCCAGGCTTTGAAGTACCACAACCCCACGTTCAACATTTAGCTCCCCTTGTCTGAATTTGGGCATGTCTTCTAGCTTCAGTTTCCGTCTAAGATATGGGTACCTTAACCCCAAAAGTCTGGGCAAGGATTAAATGAGTCTGTGTAACACTGAGGTTATTTTGGTGTCTTTCTTTTTTCTCTTCTTTTCTCTCTTTTAAAGAACTCTATGATTTGATACCTTTTAAGAAGACTTGGAGGTTCCTGGCTTGGGTAGAACTACATCATCCTGGAAGTCAACAGTCCCAAGAGCTGAGACTTGTCTTATCTTGTTCCCGAAAGGCTTGTTCTCCTTCTCAGCTTAGACCAATGTTGGGCCTGGAGTCCTGCGGTGGTGCCTGCTCCATTGTGTCTGACTCTTTGTGACCCCACAGGCTGTAGTCCGCCAGGTTCCTCTATCCTTTACCACTGGAAGCCATGGAGTAGTGGCCAGGCTCAGGTGATGTCCCTGAGTGAGTAACTAGGGGTTTACGCAGAGAGTCTGAGGCTGTGTTGTCTGTGGAGGTGGTGGCCCTCACATCTGGGGCTTATCAAAGGCCTGCAGGGAAGTGTTATCATGGTGCAGCACACCTGGATGCCCTTTATAACTAGTGAAGCGCCTGCAGAGTGTTACCCTCCCAATCCTCCGGTGAGGTCCTTCCAGACTGCCCGGGAAAGAGGTGAGGCAGTTGACCTGGGGAGGTGTTCAGAGCCTCACCCTCAGTCACCCAGCCAGAGGCACCCACGCTGAATTTAAAGGTGGCCTTAATTCTGGCATCCTCTGCACCGCACTGCATGGAAGCAGCACGTGACAACAGGTGCATGGTGAGCACGTCCTTAAACTTTGCATCTTCACTCCCCTCAACCTGGGGCTTCTCCGTGGCTCAGTGGTAAAGAATCTGCCTGCCAGTGCAGGAGCCATAGGAGACACGGGCCCGATTCCTGGTGTTGGGAAGATCCCCTGGAGGAGGGCATGGCAACCCACTCCAGTAGTCTTGCCTGGAGAATTCCATGGACAGAGGAGCCTGGAGGGGTACAGTCCACGTGGGTTGCAAAGAGTCAGACACGACTGAAGCAACTTAGCCTTTCTGTGCTTATTTGCTAAAAACAAGGAATTTTCTTATCTAACCTACATGCCTTATCAGATTTCATTTCATGATAATGTTTTTTCATAATGAAACAAGCCAAGATCTGTGTAGCTGGTTCTCTGTGTGTGTCCCCAGTCGCTCAGTAGTGCCACCCCATGGACTGTAGCCCACCAGGCTCCTCCAACCATGGGATTTTCCAGGCAAGAACACTGGAGTGAGTTGCCATGCCCTCCTCCAGCGGATCTTCCTGACCCAGAGATCAAGCTTGGGTCTCCAGCATTGCAGGCAGATTCTTTACCTGATGAGCCATCGGGGAAGCCTGATACTGCTTCTGCTGCTGCTAAGTCTCGTCAGTCGTGTCCGACTCTGTGAGACCCCATAGACGGCAGCCCACCAGGCTCCCCTATCCCTGGGATTCTTTAGGCAAGAACATTGGAGTGGGTTGCCATTTCCTTCTCCAATGCATGAAAGTGAAAAGTGAAAGTGAAGTTGCTCAGTCGTGTCCGACTCTAGTGACACCATGGACTACAGCCTACCAGGCTCCTCCGCCCATGGGATTTTCCAGGCAAGAGTACTGGAGTGGAGTGCTATTGCCTTCTCTGGATACTGCTCCTAGTTTCTCTCAAAGGACAGAGCTGGGAAATAGATACAGGTATAAATATATATATATATATATATATATATATATATACATACACACATACATATTCATGTGTACTTATGCACATTTCCATGAGGATTCATATATTTCTATACCTAGCTATGTACATATATTAAGTCCAATAGTTTCATTCCATTATTTGTGGATTTTACTATCATCACCCTGATTTCAAATCCTGACTTTCTAATGCCTTAGAAATAGACCTGGAAGTCTAAGATTGTTACTCACCAAGTTTTTTTTTATTATTAAATTGAGGATTTTATCTGGACTCGCCTTTATTAGCAGGGGTGTGTGATGTGGTGCAGGTGGAATGTGTAAAGCCACACACACAGGGAGAGTTAGAGAACCATCAGCTCTGTGATTGTGTTTATAGCACCTGAGAACACTGGGCAGGACCTCCGTGTCCAGGTCATAGCTCTGTGCTCCATTCCAGGGGTAGTGTGGGGAACAAGAGCTCAGGGCCACGATCTAGGAGAGGGATAGGATGGAACAGCACACCAGACTTGGCCATTCCTGGAACAGGAGGAACAGGACAAGATGTCGATCTTGATAAGGAGGCAGGGGAGATCTGAGAGGAGAGTGTTCTTGAGCTCATATGGAACCCCTGGAGCTCCAGGTCACTTTGGGGAAGGACTTAGAGGGAACACGCCTACCCCTTTTCACCAGTGGGCAGAGCCAGCAGACTTCTGCTTTGACACGGTTAAAGAGGTGCGGTTTTGGCGTTCCCAGTTTGGGGCCCGGGGGTGCATGTGTCCCATGTATAGCATGTTAACAAATTGCTGGGCCCAGGGGAAGCACTTAGAAGCATTGTTTTCTATTCTGAGACCATCTCTGGGGAGCCTGCACTCCACCGAGAGTGCCAGAGTGGTGACACTTAGCATTTGCTGGCCGCACACTCTGGGCCAGGTGCTCTATCTTCCTCTCTTCATGCAATATTCTTGTAAAATAAGTGCCATTATCATCATTTGGAAGACGAGGAAAAGAAAGCTCAGAGCTATTTAGTCATTTGTGTAAGTTCACACTAGTGAGTGTCAGAGGTGTGATGGGAAGAGAGGAAGCTCATGAAGAGAGTTCTCCATAGATGGAACCGTAGTCTTCCTCCTGGAGCCCTCCTTTTGGGCCTCACACACTCAGAAGAGGGTCACTCCTTCATGCATATTACTCCAGGGTCTTCTCTGAGCTGAACATCTTGGGTTCTGAAACCAATCCTCACCAGACGTGGTTGTCCCTCTCCTCTGCATGTTGGCCGCTCATCTATGCTCTTTCAATGCCCTTTAATGGCAGACAATTAAGCCTCAGTTGTCTATATCAGATTTGGTCTGTTAAGAACGAGAGGGTTCTAGCTTTCCACACCCCTGATAATTCCAAGAATTGGGAAAGCAGGTCTAATATTGCTTGTCAGAAACTGTAAATATGGCCCAGCTCACGTGTCAATTTCAGTTCCTTGGTAGTGGCTGCCGGAAGTCCTGTGATGAGAAAGATTGGGAGTCTTCATCCCACTCAATGGAAAAGAGGTGCCTGAGTGACTAAGGATGTCTGTCTGGGGCTTAGGAGATGGGGGACATGTGCTAAGTGTAAGCACTTGCCATCCCTCTTGAGGGACTTTCAAGAGTCTTCTCCAACATTCTGGTTCTACCAGTGGTTCTCAATCCTGTCTGCCCCATAGAATCACTTGAGGATTACGATATTAGTGTCTGACGCTCACTCCAAACCAGTTGAATCTGAATTTCTGAGGAATAGGGACTGTGATCTGGTATTATGAAAAAATTGACTGTGTTTGAATGTGTAGACACAATTAACAAACAGCACTGATTGGTATGATCCATTAGGCAGGTTTCAAATTTATCTGCCTTGATCCTGACTTGAATTCCTCGAGTTGTACTTTTACTACAATATTTGATTGGTTCTTATTAGCAGTGACTACTTCTGACAGTACTCTAGGTCTCTTATTCTCTTGCATCAGTCTTAGATTTTCTGCCACACACACACACACACAATCTCAATGGCTAGTCTTTGTGGAAGATAATCTGAATAGTTAAACCAACTCGAACCTCACTGCAGGTGTTGTTAGACCATTCTCATTGAAGGCGAACCCTAGGGGTCCTTTCACTGAAGGAAAATAATCCAGTGGGCCAAGAGGTAATATTTTGCCTCTAATTCTCAGACTCCTCACTGGTAAAATCGGATGAAGAAAAAGAGAAGTATTTAGTAAGTGCCTAATAAATATTTGCTGATGGACTGTAGCCCACCAGGTTCCTCTGTCCATGGGATTCTCCAGGCAAGAATACTGGAGTGGGTTGCCATTTCCTTCTCCAGGGGATCTTCCCGACCCAGGGATTGAACCCAGGTCTCCCACGTTGCAGGCAGATGCTTTAACCTCTGAGCCACCAGGGAAGCCTGATTAAATGAATTAGTGGAGCACAAAATGAGAATATTTGTTAAAAATCTTGAAAACAAGGAGAAAGACATCACCACGTATGCTTAGCCTCTTATACCAGAGACAGTGGATGTCTTTTGCTTCACAGGCCTATAGATTCTGGGGAATTCTATTCTAGGAGCTGTGTGTAAGGAATTAGTCCCAAGGAGCTTCCTGCAATCCCTGGGCCTGATTTGATGAGGTTCTGAAATTTGAGCGGATGCAAAGTGGGAGGAGGCTTTCAGGAATCTTGGGAAGGGAGCAGGTGTATTTTTTCTTGTGGGAAGAATGTGAATCATTGAGGGAAGCTAGAGGACAGACAGGTAGCAGCTTCTCAGAAAGCCTCCAAGGATCCCCCAATCCTTGTATTTTATCCTGTGAAATCCCCTCCCCTTGAGTGTGGACTGAACCTAATGACTGGCTTCTAATGAACAGAGTCTGGAAAAAAAACTGATGGATGTCACCTCTGAGATTAGATGACAAGAGATTGCCGCTTCCATCTCACTCGCTCGCTCTTGTTCTACTGGAAGCCAGCTGCAATATCATGAGCACCCTATAGGGAGGACCACGGCAAGAAACTGGTGGGGGCCACTGGCTAACAGCCAGCAGGGACCTGAGGCCGGCCAGCAGCCGCCTGACTGGGAAGTGGAGACTCCCTAAATTAAGCCCTCTCATGAGACTTCAGCCCTGGCTTACATCTCCATTGCAGCCTGTGAGGCTTGAACCAGAAGACCCAGCAAAGCACTGCCTGGGCTCTGCGCCCATGGAAACAATAAGGTAATGAATTCTTGTTGTTTGAAGCTGCTGAGTTTTGAGTTAATGTTTAGACCCTGATGCCGGGAGGGATTGGGGGCAGGAGTAGAAGGGGACGACAGAGGATGAGATGGCTGGATGGCATCACTCAATGGACATGAGTTTGAGTGAACTCTGGGAGTTGGTGATGGACAGGGGGGCCTGGTGTGCTGTGGTTCATGGGATCGCAGAGTTGGACACGACTGAGCGAATGAACTGAACTGAGATAACTCAAGAAGAAGAACAGGGAGGGAATAGCATCTGCCAAGCCCTTTACTATCCTCAGTTGTTCAGTTCAGTTGCTCAGTCATGTCCAGCCCTTTGCGACCCCATGGACTGCAGCACGCCAGGCCTCCCTGTCTATCACCAACTGCCGGAGTTTACTCAACCTCATGTTCATTGAGTTGGTGATGCCATCCAGCCATCTCATCCTCTGTTGTCCCCTTCTCCTCCCACCCTCAATCTTTCCCAGCATCAGGGTCTTTTCCAATAAGTCAGCTCTTCGCATCAGGTGGCCAAAGTACTGGAGTTTCAGCTTCAGCATCAGTCCTTCCAATGAATATTCAGGACTGATTTCCTTTAGGATAGACTGGTTGGATCTCCTTGCAGTCCAAGGGACTCTCAAGAGTCTTCTCCAACACCATAGTTCAAAAGCATCAGTTCTTCGGCGCTCAGCTTCCTTTATGGTCCAGCTCTCATATCCACACCCAGCCACTGGAAAAACCATAGCTTAACTGGACGTTTGTCTGGTCACTATCCTCAGGTATCATCGACCTTTTCTCATTTCTTCCTTGTGTCAACCTGGATGCAGAAGATGCTGGGCAAATGCTGGAGGTAGGATGTGAAGTCAGATCCTTTTGATTCTAAAACCTGTGCTCATTTCTCAAGTCCAGGATGCTACCGCGGACACATTTTCCCTGTTTCTAAAGTCAGCGGTATCAATAGAATGACTAATGCTGGTGCTGAACGGTGTGCATACAATGAGCCATTACTAGTGTCTGTACACTCAGCTACCTGCTGTTGCTGACCCTCTGAGTGTCTCCCATTGAACACACACCAGGACACTTAGGCACACACATCTCACATGCACGCTCAGGCCCCTGTTATACACATGTGCCCAAGCTACATTTATAAGCATGTTAGCTCACGTATGTACACATAGGCGTGAACTGGCATGCACATGTGCCCTCACATCCACCATCTCCACCTTCATCTTCTAAGACTTTACGATAGTCCTTTCCTAAATAAACATTCAACATGGTTTTCATGCCTGAGCAGAAAAGGCCACTGCCATTTTTTTCTTTAGCAATATCCCACATACTTTAAGCAAATCTGAAATCTGACTGGAGACTTCGGAAATCATTTTGTCCACCCCCTTCACCATGCACGTGCAGAAACTGAGGCTCAGAGAACTTGAGGGACTTGTCTAAGAAGCCCAGCAAGGTTGTAGCAACTAGAGTCCAGGTCTTCTGACCTCAGATCACTGTTCTTTCCCTGGCAATATGCACCTGTCCCAGAGGCTGGGGGTTGGGGGAGATGGGGGGGTTGATGGGTGGGGGGATGGGGAATGGGGGAGATGGCAAGGTTGGTGGGGGTGTGGATGGCACTCCTTGACCTTGGAAATCCATTTCCAAAGGAGATTATATGTGCAAAATTGTTCAGAGTCAATTGTTCTTTGTGTGTAAGAGAAGTTGACGTTTATTCTTTCCCTACAATATCTCTTGTTAAGAAGGAACATTGTTCACCTGTTTGTGGATTAAAAACAGATGCCCAGGGATTTTTTAGGACCTGATTAATTCTGAGCAAAAGAAGTGTGGAGAGTGATCATTTACAAATGACAAATGTTAGCACTTAGGGGGACAAACCAGCATTTCAAAGGCCAGTTTTTTGTTTGTTTTTGGTATTTCATGAAAGAGAGCAGGCCTTTCTGTGCAAAGTGTCAGGAAGCTGTTTTCAAGGAGCTCAGTAGGGAAAGAGGATTTTAAAAATGAATTGAAAACAAATTCAAAGGCACTGGACCTTCATTATAAGTTCCTCCTGTTGGGTGAGAAATAAAGAATTTAAACAACTTTTCATCCCCTTTCTTCCTCCCTTAATTTGGTAAAATTATTTGGATATCAGGCAACAAAGAATGAGCATCAGACCTGGAAGCGAGAGATTTGGGTTCAAGTCCCAATTGTGTCATTTTAAGTAAATGATGCCTCTTCTCTGAATTGGATCTCCTCAGCTCTGATAATGAAAATCTTCATGTTTATATCACAGGCTCATTATTAATGTACAAAATGCCCATTTGCTAGAATGTCCTTCATACCAGATGCCCTGTTAGAACTTGGGCAGGGTGATTTCATTGACCCTTCACAGCAGCCCTTTGAGTAGGTCTGGGCATTCCTCTTGTGAACTTCCCAGGTGGTGCTAGTGGTCAAGAACCTGCCTGCCAATGCGGGAGGTATGAGAGACGCAGGTTCAATCCCTGGGTCAGGAAGATTCCCTGGAGGAGGGCATGGCAACCCACTCCAGTATTCTTGCCTGACAATCCCATGGACAGAGGAGCATGGAGGGCTCCAGTCCATAGGGTTGCAAAGAGTTGAACACGACTGTTGTGACTTAACACACACGCACGGGCATTCCTCTTGTGTAGGAAAAGATGCTGAGGTTCAGAGAGGTCACGCTCCTTGCCCCAGGTCACACAGCTAAGAAGTGATAAGTTAGGGATTCCAATGCATTGCTGTCTGACTTGCTGCTGTCACACATGGTAAGAATGTGATGACAACAAATCGCAAAAAAAAACAAAACAAAACCCACAAGCTCTAAAGACATAGTGATTGCCCATTTTGTCCATCCTCATCCCTGTGCTAGGAACCCAGAATTTAAAATGGATTAACATTATGTGCTCTGCTTCCATGCACCTGATATCCTGCTCTGTGGAGCCCTCAGAGGCTGGGGAGGAAGAGGAGTCTGGTGGTTTTGGGGAGGAGGGATGATGCTTTTGAATTTAGCTTTGGATTCGTGTTTAAGGTGCCTATGGGCATCCATGTGGGTGGATGAGATTTGGACCAGGGCAGAGGTTTGGGTCTGGGATCACTTCCGCCAGATATAATAGCCAACATGGATGACTGCTTAATTTGTGCCCAAGGATTTCTAGCAGAGCAAAGAGTCAGACACAACTGAGCAACTGAACAACAACAGCAACTCTCTCGGGCCGGTGTCCTGTGCTTTCTCATCCTGAGTCCCCCAGGGTGCACTGTTGAGGAGGCTGTAATGCGAGGGCCTGATGGTGCAACATCCTTTGTTTTCTGCTATGGCAACAACATTTTTTCACTGATGGATCCCTGTGTTTTCTCGAGCAGCCCCTTGTCAACAGCCCCTTGAGGTTGTTAAGGATGTTTTTCTGACCTTCACAAGATCATGTGTAGCTGTTCCCAGACCATTCCCAACTCCCACAGCCATCCTTTCTCCAATGAACTTGACCTGTGTTTCTGATGAACCTAAGGGGTTCACTTGAAGGCAGGAAGTGAACAGGAGTCCCGGTCTCAGTGGAATGTGTGCCACGTTGGAGGTGAGGGCTCCATCCTGAGGTGGAACTCAGTCCCCAGTGACATCTGCCCCCTCTGTTCTCAGCGTGCTTGAATCCTCTGACAGGGGATCAGTGATTTCATTCCACATGTGGAAGCAGATCTCTAGGAAAAGGGCACACGGCCTCCAGCCCACACAGTGGTGCACGACTGATCAACACCAGCACATTCATCCACCTGCTCATTCTTTCTTTTTTTTAATAACAAAGGACTGTGGTTTTTAATTTGATTTATGTATTTTTGACTATGCTGGGTCCTTGTTGCTCTGTGTGGGCTTTCTCTGGTTGCAGTGCATGGGCTTCTCATTGCGGTGGCTTCTCTTATGCCAGAGAAGGCACATGGGCCTTCAGTAGTTGAGGCTCACAGGATCAAAAGCACAGGCTCAATGGTTATGGCTCATGGGTTTAGTTGTTCTGCAGCATGTGGGATCTTCCCAGATTAGGGATCAAACCCATGTCCCCTGCGTTGGTAGGCAGATTCTTACCCACTGTGTCACCAGGGAAGTCCAACCCTGCTCATTCTTCTGGATTTTTTTTTTTTTACCAGCTCCTAGGTGCTGGGGTTCTGAACTGGGCCCTGGGTTGCAGAGGCAGCAGGATAGAGACTGTGGGCCCAGGGGAAGGAGGATTGACTGATTCCAGGAACTGTAACAGGGTTGAAAGGCCTTGGTGCCTCAAGAGAGGCAAGAACATGTAGAGAGGGAATTCAAAGAGGATGTGTACGCATGCTAAGTTGCTTATATATGCTAAGTTGTAAAGCATAAAATTATGCTTATATGTATTAAGTTGCTGCTGCTGCTGCTGCTGCTAAGTCGCTTCAGTCATGTCCGACTCTGTGTGACTCCATAGATGGCAGCCCACCAGGCTCCCTCATCCCTGGGATTCTCCAGGCAAGAACACTGGAGTGGGTTGCCATTTCCTTATCCAATGCATGAATGAAAAGTGAAAGTGAAGTCGCTCAGTCATGTCCGACTCTTCGAGACCCCATGGACTGCAGCCTTCCAGGCTCCTCTGGCCATGGGATTCTCCAGGCAAGAGTACTGGAGTAGGGTGCCATTGCCTTTTCCATTAAGTTGCTAATTATGCTTAAGTCATGTTTTTGTGACCCTATGGACTGTAGCCCACCAGGCTCCTCTGTCCATGGGATTCTCCAGGCAAGAATACTGGAGCGGGCTGCCATGCCCTTCTCCAGGGGATTTTCTCCACCCAGGGATTGAACCTGAGTCTCTTTCTTATCTGAAGGGAATATTAGGAAACGTTCTATAGTTAAGAGAGCATTAAAATGGATCCTTAAAAGGTTTGTAACATGAGAACAGATGAAAAGGGATGGGAGAAAGCAATACAGGAAGAAGGATCAGGATGAGCAAACAAATGAAGGTGAACAGATGTCTCATCCCTCCCAACTGAAACTGAAGATGTTTTGGCTCTGAAAACAAACATTTTAACCATAAGTATATCAACACTGACAAATCTTCCCCAAGCAAGTGTTTTCCAGTATAAAATGCACTGAACAAATTAAATGCATTGATCCCTTTTCTCTTTGGTGCAATTAAGTGATTTACAATATCACTTTCCATTTTCTTTTTTCAAATCTTACTAAATTTATTTTGATTGAATCAATTACTTTCTTGGAAAACCTCACAGTGACATTTTGATTCATCAGTTTCTTTTCTCCCCACATCAAATTTCATGCATATCTTCTGCCATTGTGTCTTCTGTTTGGGGGGGAAGGGAGTTACTTTAGGCAAGTTATCATTTAATTTTGCCACTGCCAGGTTGATTTTTTTATTGATGATTTACATCAGCAATATTCATTGTGAATTAGATTAAAAACTAATAATTTGGATTTATCATTTAGCTGACCCATGAGAAATTTGTGAGCAAATCTTCTCAGTTGTCCTAGGACTGGTGTTTTGTCTTGGACTGACAAATTATCCCACTAATTTGATTTTTTTAGATACTGCCCATTAGGTTGAATATTGTAGCTCATTGTTTATACTGTAGAGCAGAGAGAAAGAATAGGGTCAAGATGGCCGGGTAAAAGGATGTGAGTCCTTATTTCAGCCCAAGAGACTGCAAAGAGCAAAGCACAGTGCTTTGTACAGGGATCCGTGATCCTTGATGACACTCGTCACCAGTGGGCAGGTGGATGCTTGGGTCTTAAGAGCACGCCTGAACCAAACACTCCAGGGTTTCTTGTTGTAGCTTCACGAATTAGTTTAGGTCATTGCTAAGAGCCCTTATATTGCAGGCAGTTGGTGTAATATAGTGGCTAGATGTAGGAGAAGAGTAGGGTTGGAATTTTGGCTCAGTGCTCACTACCTGTGTTACCCTGGGCAAGTGTCTTTGCTCTCTGAGCATTTGCTTCTAGGTCTGAAAAATAGCAATGATACCTATCTCATGGGATGCTGAGCACAGCTCTTGGCACCAGGTACATGTCCCATAGTTTGGGGTCTTGTTTTCAGGAATTAGTGAACTAACTTCAGAGCACTTACACGTAAGCACTACAGACATGTTGAGTCTTCTCCTCCCTTCCCCCTCTCCTTCTCCCTCTCCTTCCTCCTTCTCCTTGTCTTCCTCTTCTTCTCCTTCTCTTCCTCCTTCTCCTCTTTCTTTCTGTCTTTCTCTTATTGGCTCTGTTTTTCTGGAGAAAGTGAAAGTGTTAGCTGCTCAGTAGTGTCTGACTCTTTGCGACCCCGTGAACTCTAGCCCACCAGACTCCTCTGTCCAGGGGTTCTCCAGGCAAGAATACTGGAGTGGGTTGCCATTGCCTCCTCCAGGGGATCTTCTCGACCCAGGGATCAAACCCAGGTCTCCTGCGTTGTAGGCAGATTCTTTACCATCTGGTGAATCCTGACTATTACAGTCTCTCACTTGCTGTTAAGTGGACCTGAGGCCTTGGAAACCAAGCAATTTCAGTGACTAATTCTGGAAGTCTGAGGGGTAAGGTTGGTGGCCATCAATGCAGCAGTTGGCAATAGGGTTTACCACTAAATTGTCTGAGAATCTAGGCAGCAGAATCTATTTTTGGGGGTCTAGTGAGGGCCCTGAACTTTGTTCTCATATGGCAAAAACTTTGGCACTGGACTGGGGCAAGTGGCCCATGAGAAAGAGATGTCTAACCAGCATAGTCTGGGAAGGGTAGTATAGTTGCAATTGCATAGCTAAGGTCCAGGCTGATCTCTAAATAGGTTAATTTATTCATTCCTGGACTGACTCATTACAAGAGGCAGTATGGCAGGGTTTATGACACTTAGGCTCAGGAGTTAGGTTGCTAGTTTAGAATCCCAGCTGTCGCACCTACTGGCTATATGGCCTTGGGGATAACTTATGCCTCAGTTTCCCAATCTATTGAATGGGGATGCTGTAGTATTAGAAGGGATACTTTATATAAAGCACTTAGAACAATGCCTGGCACATCGTTAGTACTGAATTAGCTTTATATAGTGCAATGTGTGTGTGCTCAGCCATGTTTGACTCTTTATGACCCCATGCACTGCAGCCTGCGGGGCTCCTCTGGCCATGGGATTTTGCCAGCAAGAACACTGGAGTGGGTTGCCATTTCCTCTTCCAGGGGATCTTCCTGTCCCAGGGATGGAACCCATGTCTGTTGCATTGGGAGGTAGATTGTTTACCACTGTGTCACCTGGGAAGCCGCATATAATGGAATAGTCAGGCTCTATTGTGATAATGCTGCTTAACAAACAATCCCAAACATCTCAGTGCTAACAAGAAACATTTACCTTTCATGTTCATAGGTAAGGTATGGCTCTGCAGGACTCTATGGTTCAGATGGTCCCAGGGCTAGGCTGTGAGGTGGGTTCATGTCTGCTTCATTTGGCTCTTCCTAGGGGGTCCAGGAAAGGAGCCCCAGCTCTCTGAGGCATGTCTCACTTAATGCCTCTCCTGGATGGAGGCATCTCTAAGTTTGTTTACATTCCATTGGCCAAAGTAGGTCGCATAGCCAGGCTTGCTATCGGTGGGGTGGTCATGAAGGGAGGGGAAGCAAATGTTTTCTGAACAATAAATATATAATAACACAACCTCCCACAGCATTATCAAGTGTTTCTTGAGTGCTTAATAGCTACCAGGAAATGTTCCGAGCACAGGGATCCAGAGGAGAATCAGACAGTGACTCAGCCCTCAAGGGTACTCTCAGCACCATGTGATCCCTGCAGTAGCTGGGGGCACCCCCCCCCCCCCCGGAGAACTTCACCCCTCCAGGGGTCCAGCGAGAATGATTTTAATTCTCACAAGCTCCATACTTCAGGTATCACATCTCCATTTTACGTATGAGGAGACCGAGACTCAGAGAGGTTAAGTCACTTTCTTTTGGTCCCACAGCCAGGAAATAACTGAGCCTGGACCCAGAGTCTGGCCTGATTGTCCCAAGGCTCCAGTCATTGTGCCGGATTCAAGTGTCAAGTCAAGGTCAGGAGGGCCACGATGAGAACTGATGAAGACTCCCAACCCTGGCAGGAGGCTGGTCCTCGGTCTCCATAAACACGAGCTCTGGCAGAGACGTCTGCAAGCCTAGATCTTTACAGCTGGGCTAGTGGCTTCAACCGTCTGAAGGGCAGACTCAACAACTGCCAACCAGTGCACTGTCCAGAAGATGCTTTCTGCATGGCCCTGCAATGCAAAGTCCCCAAGCCCAATCCCAATGTGCCTTCCTGGTGTTCCTGGTTGCCTAGAGTTTTCACCTCCTTTGTCCCCAGTGCTGGGCACCTTCCCTATTTAAGTATTATCCTAGCTGATCACTGCTTACAGAAAGCCCATATTCTTCATTTTCATTGATAGAGTTCCCAGAGCTCTAGCCAGTGCCTGGCATCAAGCAGGGGCTGAATAAGAGTGTGTGGAGGGCTTCCGTGGGGGCTTAGTGTAAAGAATCTGCTTGCCAATGCAGGAGACACGGGTTCCATCCCTGATCTGGGAAGATCCCACTTGCTGTGGAGCAGCCAAGCCCATGCGCCACAACTACTGAGCCTGTGCTCCAAAGCCTAGGCTGCAGCTACTGAAGTCCCTGCGCCCTAGAGCCTGCGCTCTGCAACAAGAGAAGCCGCTGCAATGAGAAGCCCGAGCTTCTCATTGTAACCAGAGGGTAGCCCCTACTTTCCGCAACTAGAGAAAAGCTGGAGCAGCAATGAAGACCCAGTGCAGCCCAAAACAAAATAAATAAATATAAAATTATTTTTTAAAAAAAGAGTGTAGAGTGAGTGAAGGAATGCCTGGATCACTAGAGGCTGCTGAGTCCCCTGGAAGGAGAGCAGGTGAGATTTCTTTTTGTTATGTCCTCTCGCAAATCTCTGGAGGCATTATAACCAGAATGGATCTGGAGCATGGGAACACCAGAGACCCCCAGGGACACAGGCACAGAAGCAAAGAATTGACTCTCCCTTGGGCATCTCAATAAAATTGGCATGGGATGCCTTCGTCTTTTATCTTCTGAGAAGTAACCTCGATGTCCATGGTGCTCCATAAGCTGACATTAACCCTTAACCCAAATACTCCCCTGATGAAAAGCAGATAGTCCAGACGAATCAGCAATGGTACCTCCTCCATCAGTCTAGAGCATTTGTGTGGTCACAGACCTGCACCCCCACGTCCATTCTAATCAGAACCTGCCAGAGAAGCCTGATTTTCTTTGTGGGTTATTTATAACCAAATCACAGCAGGGATCATTATGGAAAGAGAGCTGCTTTCCTCGCCTCCCCCAAGGCTGTCAATCTCTCCATTTCAGGTAAGGCTTCTGGGCTGCAGTGATAAGACTTAATGAATTGGCTTGTGAATTGGAGAGTGCTAAGGGCAAAGGAGCCTTATCTTTAAGAAACAAAGAACCCCAGAGATTAAGTAGAGGTTTTCTGGTCTAGCTATCCCATGCCACAGACGGAAAAACTGGAGGATCAAAGAAGTTAAATTAGAGAGTTAGGAAATGGGTGGGTACTTGGAAATATGAATCTTCAGTTCTAATTCAGGTTTCATCATTCATAATATGAATGATTTAGTGCTGGTTACTCAGTGTTTCTGAGTTTTCTTTACTGGCAGCTGGGGAGAGGAATATCTATTCTGTGATGATTAGAGATGAATGTCTAAGTAGGTGGCTTATGGGAGTTGCTCCAGTGATGCTAAAGGAAGAGAGTTAGTATTGGAATTACTGTTCTCTTCCCATCACTGCACATGGCTTCCACCAGCTTCATGCTGCAGAACAACAGACTTCTGTGTTCCCTGCCTTCTCAATGTGACTCATTTTGATTTTTCATGGAAACAGAATAAGCAGGATCCATGAGAGTTCTTGGGGTTTCCCAAGGTGGCTTTAGTGGTAAAGAACTCACCTGCCAATGCAGGAGAGACAGAAGAGATCTGGGTTCTATCCCTGGTCGAGAAGATTCCCTGGAGGAGGGAATGGCTACTCACCCCAGTATTCTTGCCTGGAGAATCCCATGGACAGAGGAGCCTGGTGGGCTATGGTCTATAGGGTCACAAAGAGTCAGACATGGCTGAGCGCCTTAGCATGCAGCACATGGAAGTTCTTATTCCTCTAGATGGACAGTAAATACCAGCAGGAGGGCTCAGCATGGGACTGAAGGAAAGCTAGACTTGCTCCATGATCTTCAGGAACCCGGTCCCTTGGTGTGTTCTCAGTGTTTGGTGAATTGCTCTGCAAAGGAGCATTTTAGGACTCCCTCCCACAGAGGTCTCTGTCTCCTCAGTTCCTCTAAATAGCAGCTCTGGTGAACTCTCAAAAGATAGCCATCCACAAGCCAAGGAGAGAGGACTCAAGAAGAAACCGACCCGGCTGACACCTTGATCTTGGACCTCCAGCCTCCAGAACTGAGATGACAAACTTCTGTTGTTTAAGCTGCCCAGTCTGCTGTGTTTTGTCATCACCCATCTAGAAAACTAATGGGGTCAGCTGCACTCCCTGTGGCTGGAGAATGAGCGAGGCTCATTCTCATGGTGCTACATTAACAGCAACAACTTTCCCCTACCTTCATTTACAAAGAACACAGCTCCTCCTCTGGATGTGACACAAACACCCACACAGGAGGAGCTAACAACATCAGTGACAGAACTAGGGGACAGCGGGACCTTACTGAACACCAGTCAGTGTGTCTGGATTGGGCGCCACTGGGAGTTCTTCCTCAGACGTGAGCCAGTCAGAGGCTTGGAAGTCACTTGCCAATCGGGGTCTGCCTTCTTTTGCTGCCTTTGCAGACCTTTCTTCTGCCATGTGTGTTGGACGCATGGCTCAGTCACCCCTACTGCTCCAGCTGATAGCCAGCCAACCTCCTGGCACATGAAAGAGGCCATCCTTTATCCACCTTTCTCGGCTGATCCACCATCTGACCACAGATGCAAGAGCAAACCCAGCCAAGATCAACCCAGAAGGCCCTCCCACTGACCCAGACACTCATGAGCTAAACACATTTCTGGCAAGATTTCCTACAGCTGTGGCTATAGCTAATTGAGAGTACCTATAACCTAAAAAAGAAAAACAAAAAACAGTTGAGGGTGTGGTCCACCGTGGGTTCAACGCCCCCCACCAGAGACACTGCAGGAAGCTGTGTAGACTGAAGGTCAACATTACAACTCGAGGGACAAGAAGTGAGGTTTTTACTCAGCAGTTTTCATTCCTGAATGTAAAGAGCTGTTCCCATGGGCATTAACTCTCCTGAACTTCCCAGCTACGGGACTGAGCCAGCTTCCATAGCTTCAGAGAAAGCCTTGAGGTAGAAGAATTGGGAGATCAGACAGCCTTGCGATGCGAAGCCTTCTGGGTGCTCGGGAACTGTCCATCTTCACACTTCACAGAAGTCAGAGGTGGGCCCAGAAGATGTGGGGTGAGTGCTAATGCCATCTACCACAGATGGGGCGTCTCAGGGATGGATGGGAAGGAGGGAAGGAGGGGAAGGAGGGAACCAGGGAAGGAGGGAGACTTCCTTCAGAGAAGGGGTTTGAGAGTGCTCTGTAAACTGCCGAATATATGAATTGCAATGGTTATTCTTAATATGTGGGGGGATACCTTTGACCATAAACATTTCAAGCAAAGGGGGAGTAGACACAGGCCCCCAGGAGCCTGGTGGGGGAATCTGTGCTGGGGCTGCAGACCTGGAGAATTCTTCTCCATTCCATGCAAACGGCTCACTGGAGGAGGCTGTCTGCTTTGCTAAGTGTGGCCGTGTTCCTGCTTCTGTAACGACAGGGATTATGAGCACAAAGTAAGTGCCTGTTAGCCAAGCTTTGGAGAAGGCAATGGCACCCCACTCCAGTACTCTTGCCTGGAAAATCCCATGGATGGAAGAGCCTGGTAGGCTGCAGTCCATGGGGTCGCTAAGAGATGGACATGACTGAGTGACTTCACTTTCACTTTTCACTTTCATGCATTGGAGAAGGAAATGGCAACCCACTCCAGTGTTCTTGCCTGGAGAATCCCAGGGACGGGGGAGCCTGGTGGGCTGCCGTCTATGGGGTTGCGCAGAGTCAGACACGACTGAAGCGACTTAGCAGCAGCAGCAGCAGCCAAGCTTCTTTACTCAGGGACTAAGTCTGTTCAATGGCCATTCCAGTGAAGGAAGAGGAACATGTGTGTATGTTTGACTAGAGATGGGGGATTCACAGATGAACGGTTTGGGGAGAAATGTTTCCTACACGTGCTTTTTTTTTTAAAAGCCAGAATTTGAAAAGAAATGAATTTCAAGGAAGTGGCAATCCATGGATATTGATAGAGAGTGAAAAATGAAATGCTGGGCATGGGCATTTCACTTCCCCAGGCAACACTTCCCCGATGTGTTCAGGAGACAGTCAGCACCATGGGAGAGATGGGCTCTGCACGCATGTGGAGGATGGGACAGAATATTCTCTTTAGCAATTCATCTCCCCCAGAGGATGGGCAGGAAGTCAGGCTCCCTAATCTTTTTTTTTTTTTTTTTTCTTTTTCTTTTTTTTGTTTTTTATTTTACTTTTTTTTTTTTTTAATTTATTAAAACCTTTATTTCTCATGTGTTCCCCATCCTGAACCCTCCTCCCTCCTCCCTCCCCATACCATCCCTCTGGGTCGTCCCAGTGCACCAGCCCCAAGCATCCAGCATCGTGCATTGAACCTGGACTGGCGTCTCGTTTCATACATGACATTTCACATGTTTCAATGCCATTCTCCCAAATCTTCCCACCCTCTCCCTCTCCCACAGAGTCCATAAGCCTGTTCTATACATCAGTGTCTCTTTTGCTATCTCGTATACAGGGTTATCGTTACCATCTTTCTAAATTCCATATATATGCGTTAGTATACTGTATTGGTGTTTTTCCTTCTGGCTTACTTCACTCTGTATAATAGGCTCCAGTTTCATCCACCTCATTATCTTGCCTCCCTCAGAGCTCCTAAAGGAAGTTGATCACATGAACATTTTGGGGGCAGATCTCAAATAACTTCTCCAGGAATACCCGTTGGTACCAGACTTCGTGAACATGTCATTAACCCACTTCCTTCACAGGTAGGTGGTCCCAGGGGGAGTGAGACTTGCTCAGTGTGTATCATGGGAGGAGGTCTGGTGAGGGAATCAGAAGGGCTGGCACCTGGCTTGGCACTACCTTGCTGTTAGATCTGAACAAACTACCTATCTTCTGTAGGTTTCAATATGTCCAGCTCTTTCTGTTTTTCTCATCTGTAAGGTAGGGTTACTAATAGCTGGGTTGTTTGAAGATTGAATATAAATTCATGGAAAAATGCTTTGAGCAGCCTGGCATATACTATGTCCTGTAGGCTGTTACTGTGATGATGACATGATAATGATGATGAGCTGGGCTTTTATGATTTTACTGCATCACCTAGTGATATTGTCATTTATTGATTGTGTCTCTACCATGAACTACACTAAGTTCTTTCTACACATTTTGTTGTTCAGTCACTAAGTCATGATCAACTCTTTTTGACCCCATGAACTGCAGCACACCAGGATTCCCTGTCCTTCACTGTCTCCCAGAGTCTGCTTAAACTCATGTCCATCGAGTCAGTAATGCCAGCCAATCATCTCATTCTCTGCTGCCCCCTTCTCCTCCTGCCCACAATCTGTCCCATCATCAGGGCCTTTTCCAATGAGTCAGCTCTTCACATCAAGTGGCCAAGTATGGGAGCTTCAGTATCAGTCCTTCCAATGAATATTTAAGGTCAATTTCCTTTAGGATTAACATTACATTATTACATTACACATTACATTATTACATTACATTACACATTACATTATTAGTTTTAATTTTCAAACAACAATTAAAATAGGCAATATTCTTCCTATTTTACAGATGAGAAAACTAAAATTCAAGAAATTTTTGCTACTTTCCCAAGACCCCAAAGCCAGTAAACAGCAAAGTCAGGGTTCAATCCCCACCTGAAATCTCATTACCACTAAGAGTAATTCACTGTCCATCAAGAAAGACCAGGGGAAATCTTTGACTTCCTGCTTTACAGAGACACTTTCCATCTCTCTCTGAACCCTTATTCTGATCAAATATTCTTAGTAACACTTATTATTATTTGATATTAAGTTATATGTCTATGATCTGTCTGGCTCGTGGAAGGTAAATTGTGGGAGGACAGTGTTCTTTAACTGTGGTGTCCTTGGCACTGAGAACTCGGCTGACACATAGTAGACTCTCAATAAATATTTGTTGGATCAATGAATGAATGGTATACTTATTAAACACCTCCTGTGTGCTAGTGAATGTATTAGAGCCTCTGGATACAATAGTCACCAATGTAGATTGCTTCCGTATTGGGATAAAGCTTGGAGGAAGTTATAATGTAGTTGGTCTAGCTTCACAGTGATCTGGGAAAATGGGCTTTCTCACCCCTACATGGTCCTTCTCTTAAAAGCTTGGGAAATAGCACTCTGCTCAGGGCGGATGAGAGGCGCTGAAGAGGATGTACTTGACTTAAAGTAGCTTTTGGGGAGACGCTGGTACTGTCCAGAGAAGCACCTGATGGGCTTTTAGGACTCTTAAAGACTGGAAGAGACCAAATCCACCGATTTTTTTTTCTGAGCTGCGTTCTCAGTCCATGCTTTGACTTGCCTGGAGTGGGCAGGTGTTTATGTGCAGTTCGGGCTTCAGTGCTGGGGTCTGAGTACAGAAAGATTAACCCTGTTTCACAGAATAACCCCAACTCCAAGTTGCATCCATCCTCTTGGCGTGTGGACAGAGGAGAACTGTCATGACTCTTGAATAGAGGAGGTGGCTCCTTCATGAGGGACAGTTCAGGTGAGGTCCTCTCCCTCTTGCCTGTGTCCTCTCTGGCCTCGGTCACCCGTCATCTCCTCCTCTGGCTCGGGGCTGCTACCATATGCAAGTGCTGCGTCCCCGGAACACACCAGGCTGTTTCACGTTCCCATGTTTCCACTGATTCTATTTCTTCAAGAATGCTCTTTCTCCCTTCTGTGTTATGCATTCCTACACTCCTTCAAGGTTGAACTGAAGTGTCTTCTACTCCAGGAAGCCATCCCTGCTTGCCATCACCTTCCCTGCTAAGAGTGGGTCAGCTGGCTCTCCTTAGAATCCATAGCCCTTCTTGACATTTGCCACAGACTTCTTCCCACTGAACTGAGCTCTTCAAAAGCAGGCACCATTCATTCTGCTCCCTCATTCACTGCTCACTCCCAGTGTGCAGCATTTTTGCATGATGGATACTTATCAACGGAATGATTGATTGTTCAAAGACTCTATAAACTCAAATAACCAGCATTGATCTCAAGAATCATATCAACCTTGCTGGGGTATAAGGGCCAGGGTGCCCCAAATCAGCCTTAGTCTTGATGGAGGATTTGGCTAGAATCCAAGATCAGTCACCCGAATCCTTGGCCAGTGCCAGCAGCCAGGGCCAGTTCTCCAACATCTGCAGAAACGCTGGTCACCTGTGTGCTTCTTATTACTCTCTAGGCTCTGGGCTGAAATCATAACAGAGCATCCTTACCTTTCGAGCAAGTTTGAATGCTGTGGGCCTCTGTGAGCCCCTGCATTAGTCTGCTCCAGGCTTTGTTCAGGTCTTCAGTCCCACCACACCCTGCCATCTGGCAGCTGGGTCAACTCAAAGGCAGGATGGAACCAGGGATCAAGTTCACTCTTTCCAAGGAGGTGCCCTGACTCCATGGCTCTGTCTTTGACCAGGTGGAAGCTGCCTGCCACGGTGTCTGGGCTGGACTTTCAGGCTTGTGTTCACTCCTTTGTAGCAGCTGTGCACAGCTTCCCTTTATCGCAGGCCAGACTTTTCTCAGACAGCCTATTTCTATTTTGATGAGGTTCTGGGCACCCTGGGCCAGCATCGGTCCACCCTGGTGTCCTTGGAAGTTGGCATATTACACACCTATCTTTCAGGAGCCTTTGATCACGTTGAAACTTTATTTTTATTTATTTATTTATTTTTACATTGAAACTTTAAAGCACAGGTTTGGGGCTTCTGCTGATGCTCTGCCTGTATCAGACACAGTAGGGGCTGGTCAGCCTTCGGGGTGGTGAGTGGTACCCTGCTGAGGGACTGGGTGTGGTCAGTCTCAGGTGTGGGGGGGTCATGGTAGTACTCTGGGGAATGGAGCTGAATAATGCTTTTACCCCTAAGCCAGATGATGAGTTGGTTGTTGCAAGGACTGTGGTTTTCCACATGAGGAAACTGGCTCAATGGGGCTAAAGAACCGGATAGAAACAGCTTCCTTGGGGGAGCCAGCCAAGGACAGGTGGCCCTTGAGATGAGACTTGGAGGATAGGTAGGAGTTTTCCAGGGTAAAAGAGATGGAAAGGCATTCAAGGCAGAGGGAACAGCACATGCAAAATCTTAGAGTGGTAAAGGAATGAAGCTCAGGCAAGGATGGCAAATGGGACCAGAGAAGAGGATTTAAGGAGGTACATGGAGAGGGTGGGGAGATCCAGATTGCAGCGTGAGGGGCCCTGTGGGTGGTGCAAAGGGGCTGTAATACGGAGTCGCAGAATTTTAAAAAGGACGTAACATGACACATCTGTGCTTTAGAATGACCTGTCTGTTGCTCTAGGGACAGTGGTGTGAGGGACGGCAGTTCTTGAGCTATTGCAACGATGCAGATGGGTGATGATGAAGCTCTGGACGGCAGGACAGGGGGAGGGTGGAGAGGAAAGGGAAACACACCTTTAGCATCATCAAGGCTTGGATGCTGACTGTGTGTGGGGGGAGAGGAAGGCAGAGGCTGGTGGCCCTCGGGCAGGTGAGGGATGCTGCCGTTCCCTGAGTCAGGGCAACGGAAGAAGCAAGGGGTGTGGCACAGAAGGGGTGGACACGCTGATTTGCAGCACCCCCGACAGCATCCAGAGGGTGCTGTCCAGCTGGTACTGGAACCAGGTCTGCTGCTGGGAAGGGGGTTCTGGCAGGAGGTGGTATCTGGCAGTCTTCAGCTGGATGGGTTGTTGAAACCATAGAAGTGAGAGATACTGCCCAGGGATGGCATTTAAATGTGAGATGGGATGAAGGCTGAAGGTGGTTCCTCAGTAATAGAAAGAGCGTGAGTCAGCAAGGAAAGCTGAGCGGGAATGCTCAGGGAAGAGGGCGGCCCAGGTGACCCCTTGTTGAAGGATTCAGTGTGCTACAGGTCACTAACCTGTAGCACTTCTCCCCAGGAGGGTCAGGAGAAGTGTTCTGGAGGAGATCCCTGAACTTGAGCCTTGAAAAGTAACTGCAGCTAGTGAGGAAGGAGGGATCTGGGGAGGACAAAGAAGTTAAGGACACACTGAGAGGTAACATGTGACACTAATCGGTGACATTCTGGGCAAAACCCAGAAGCAGGCTAATGAAGGAACAATTCCTTGGCTCTGGGTATCTTTCCAATACAGCCACCTGACCAGGTCATTCTTGTACTTCAAAAAACGTTCAAAGCCCCCAGAGGCTCTGTCCGGTTTCCCTCCGAGGGTTCCGGCGATGGTTATAGCTGTTTCATCCCTCCTGGCTAACTATGTTTGGAAAAGAGTGGGTTAGACAGAGTTAACCGGGTTTCCGTACTTTCAGACCTCTCAGAACTTTCAGTGCACTCTGTGACCGTCCTCGAAAGGGGATTGTAGAAGGGATTTCCCAAACCCCAGTGACCACAGAACCCCTCTTTCCTGGGGGCCCCTGGAGTCTGGAATTTCACAAAGCACTCTTTTGGAACTGTTTGCCTTCAACACAGAGTCCTTATTCCTCAAAATGGCATGCAAGGTCCTGTTTACTTCTTTTTTTAAAAAAATTAATTTATTTTTGGCCGTGCTGGGTCTTCGTTGCTGCATGCGGGCTTTCTCTAGTTGCAGAGGGTGCGGGCTACTCTTCACTGTGGTCGCAGGCTTCTCACTGAGGTGGTTCCTGTGTTGCAGAGCACAGGCTCTAGGCTCATGGGCTTCACTAACAGCAGCACACAGGCTCAGTAGTCGTGGTGCATGGGCTTAGATACTTTGCAGCATGTGGGATCTTTTCGGACCAGGGTTTGAAACTGTGTCCTCTGCATTAGCAGGTGGATTCTTAACCATTGGACCACCAGGGAAGTCTCTTGCTTGCTTCTTGAGTCTAGAGTCTCACTACATCTTCTGGCCCTCCTAGAAACCCCTGTGCTCTGGCCACACAAGCCACTAGCGTGTTCCCCATGTGCTATATCAGCATGTGTTGTTGGATCTCTGAGTAGTAGCTTTTTCCCTTTTGTGGGCAAGGCCCTTTCTCTTACCTGGGGCTCCCTTCAGTGACAGCCCACCTCCTCCAGGAAGTCTTCTCTAATTCTCTCAGTTGGGTTAGGTGCCTTGCCTTAATTCTGTAATACACCTTGCTTGCCTCCCTCCATAGCAGCACTTTCTGTGGTGCTGAAATCGTGCACCTGCTGCCTTTCTCATCGGACTTTGCTCTCTTCGATGGCATGGTTGGGCTGGATTCATTGCTTTATTCCTGGGGTTGGCCATATACTGAGAGCCTCTAATCATGGTTTTGAGCTCATGGAAAGATGGAGAGAGGCAGAGACAGAGATTGTTGTATAAAATGTCTTCAGGGCCAATATTCTTTGGCCCACTGTTACC
Source organism: Bos indicus x Bos taurus (assembly GCF_003369695.1). Lineage (NCBI taxonomy): Eukaryota > Metazoa > Chordata > Mammalia > Artiodactyla > Bovidae > Bos > Bos indicus x Bos taurus. The sequence goes on from NC_040081.1 coordinate 104,562,304, forward strand.
AATCTACCAGCCTTTCCTTACATTCTAGAGACCTGTCCAGTGGAAAAGACACTTTCTCATAACTCTCACACTTCCTAAGATGATAAGTGTAGTTTCATACTTGATTATAATTTAAAAAGAAATTTTGGCATGCTGCTGCCAGTGCTTCGCATACACAGATGAAGACTGTCCACACACGGGGTGAAGCCTCATAAACCCAGTCTCTGAGAAAGGCTGGTCCTCCCTTTTACATCCCATTTGCAAGGTGAGCAGCACTGTGAGTCCTGGAAGGAACACTGTCTTCTGGCTTAGGAATCTTTCCCCTCTGTCTTATTTGGTCTTGTGCTCAGAGCTGTCCTGCATAACCCTGGGGGATGCCATTCATGAAAAGGAAGGGGCAACAGGATGGCCCTGGCTTGGACCCTCCCTGGAAGGCATCAGACACTGGGCTTTGTTCCAGACACTGGGCTTTCACTGCAGCCCTGGAAGTGGGAAACATTTGCATTTTGGTCAACTGGCCTTCCTTGGGAGGGCTGTGATGCAACTGAGTAGAAAGAGGTAGGATCAACATGCCTTGTTTTGGAGATGATTATAATTTGCCCTAATTTGGAAAAATCCATTTTCATTGAAAAAGATCCTGATGCTGGGAGAGATTGAAGGCAATAGGAGAAGAGGGCGACAGAGGATGAGACAGTTAGATAGCTTCACTGACTCAATGGACATGAGTTTGAGCAAGCTCTGGGAAGTGGTGACAGACAGGGAAGCCTGGTGTGCTGCAGTCCATGGGGTCGCAAGGAGTTGGAACATGACTTAGTGACTGAAAACAACAATAAGTTTATCTTGTGACAAGATGTGGCATGGTAAAATCAGCATTGGGCTAGGATTTAGAGTATTTAGGCTCAAATATAAACTTCATAACTTATTATCTAGGATATCTTAGGCAGGTCCCCAGCCTTCAGATTAATTTTTTTTTTTTTACCATATACAAATGGTATGAGGCGGTGGGGCAGGGTGAATGGGTCAGAAGTCCTTGGGGGTCATGTCCCCAGTCCGGCCTCAGACTCAGATGCTGAGGTCCCTGGGGGCACTGATGTTGGGCTCAGAGGCTGTGGAGCATCTGGTTAGTGGGGGTTGGAGGGAGGGGGTTGGTGCGGGTAGTCAGATGACTTCTCCATGCTAGTATAAATCACTCTGCTGACCACCACGGGGGAGATGGTTCAGGGAGGGTCTCTTGGGCATTTTGTGGTAGAGAGAAGAGAGTAGAGAGGTTAAGGCAGAAGAGGAAACACAGGGAAAGGCTGGAGAGAGGCAGCAGTGTGGGACGGATCCCAAACAATCCCGCACGGCCTGCATGGCTCACCACATCCTGCCCTCTCCCAGCCTCTTTTGGGATCAGTTATTCAACCTTGGGGAACCCAGTGGCTAAATGATGAGACAAATACCTGCCCTGGCAGAGTTGACATGAGAGTTAGAGAAGAATTCATCTTAGTCATTCAGCACGGCTCAATAAATTATAGATATTCTATTAGTATTAATTGCTTTAACCACTTCTGACCTATACAATTCTACTCTATCCACCCTCCAAAGCCCTTTGTCCATGTGATGAGTTGCTAAACCAGTTCTCCCCCTTCTAGATTTGTGCATGATGGTACTCTAGAGGGAATTGGGTCCAGTTGACCTATTCTACAGGTGGGCATTTCAGATCCATGAGTAACAGTTTGATGTTATTCTTTTTTTAATTTATTTTATTTTAAAAATTATTTTATTTTTTAAAATTTATTTAATTGAAGGCTATTACTTTACAATATTATAGTGGTTTTTGTCATACATTGACATGAACCAGCCATGGGTTTACATGTGTTCCCCATCCTGAACCCCCCTCCCACCTCCCTCCCCATCCCATCCCTCTGGGTCATCCCAGTGCACCAGCCCTGAGCACCCTGCCTCATGCATTGAACCTGGACTGGCGATCTGTTTCACATATGATAATATACATGTTTCAATGCTAGTCTCTCAAATCACCCCACCCTCGCCTTCTCCCAGAGTCCAAAAGACTGTTCTGTACATCTGTGTCCCTTTTGCTGTCTCACATGTAAGGTTATCATTACCATTTTTCTAAATTCCATATATATGTGTTAGTATACTGATGCTATTCTTATGTTATCATTCTCTGGCCGCTGATTGAAAGTCACATCCCAAACACTTCCCGGCATGGCTTCACGTTCCAAGAGTTTGCACTACACTTATCACCACTGCATTTGTTTTTGTGGCATATATCTCCTTCCACTTGAATGTCAGTTTCATTATAGTTGGAAATTGTTTTCTGCACCCTCATTATCCCCAGCACCTGGGACACTGCAGGACAGAGTAAGTGCCCTGTGTATTAAAAGTGGTAAGGCACTATCTTATAGGCAATGGTGGCCAGTTTCGTGACCTTGGGCAAGTTGCTAAGGTCTGAGTCTTAGCTTCTTCTGGGTTACAGTCAGGACAATAATACCTGGAGATCCAGCTTGACTTCAGGCATCTCCAAGGAGGCCTCAAGGAGATGCCTTGAAGGGTAAGGTTTTTGAAGACTCACCATGGTCTGACTTTCAGCCTTAAAGATGAAATCTTCTTATACCTGAGATTTAGTTGGACCAGGAATAACTCATTCCTACTATTCTCACAAGAGACTGATATATAAGCCAGGAATGGCGATTTACTAATTTGTGCTATGAAAAACAGAATTACTGAGAAAAATCAGAGTTCAAATTGGTTTCAGCGTTTTGCTGGAAGTCAAATTATAATGTGAAGCCTGTCAGGGCATTATGGAATGAGAAAAGGGGGCATGAGTCAATTGGTCTAAATATTTGTCATTTCTGGCATCTGGCTTTGAGAATTATGTATTCATTTCCAAAATCAGGAGGACTGGACAGGCTGGTCTATAAGTCAGGGCATTCTTATCTTTGAGGAGACTGATGGTCTCTGCCCTGTGATGATTCAAGTTTTGTTTTCAGGCTTTCACAGCTGATCATCATCACCTTATGAGAGACAGAGCTTGCCTTGGACTCTGCGAGTTTTAGTTTTATCTTTTAAACTTTTCCATCTTCTGGTTTGCTGGGGTCTCCCTCCTCGATTCTAAGCAGCTCTGAGAAAGTTGTCAATTAGATTGCGCTATTCGCTGCCTGCTACTTCTGAGTTGAGCATCTGAGCGACTCATCATCCGTGGCCATAGTGGTTGACTAGGGACATGAATGTGAGCTGAGTAGCTGAGTAGCGCAATCAAAATCTTTTTGTTTGCTATCTGGACACTGGGGAACGGCAGACTATTTGCAAAGCTGGCCACAATAACCCCTCCCATCCCCTGTGCCCCTTTGCAATGTGACTTTAGCCACCTCCCATGAAGAGGTGGAGTCTAGTTCCCCTCCTCTTGAGTTTGGGCTGGTCCCACGAGTTGCTTTGCTCAGTCAAAGAGATGCTTTTTGAGTTCTGAACCTCAGCCTCTAGAGGCTTTGCAGATTCTGTTCTCAATCTTGGAATCCTGTTGCCTTGTGAGCAAGCCAGGCTGCAGCTGCTTTGAGATTAAAACACTTGATGTAGACAGAGATGATGGAGAGAGAAGCCCAGACATCCCAGATATTCTGGCTATCTCAGCTGAGGCCCCTGACATGTGAATCAGCCCATCTGAGACCAACCAGCCTCCTGCTGACACCCTCTGACTACAAATGCCTGGTCAGCTCCAGAAGATGCCACATGGATTCAAAGAACTACCCAGCTGATCCCCACCTGACCTGCTGACCCACACAACCGTGAGCAGAAGAATGGCTGTTCCTTTAGGTCACCAATTTTTGTGGTGTTTTGTTCCATAGCACTAGAAATATGATTTTTTTCCTCCCATTGGCGACCAAGCTGAGAAGGTGCAAGGCTGGGGTACAGGAGGCTGCTATACTGAGAAACTCAGAAGCAGAGACCAGCAGAGTAGAGAGATGACAGGAATGGAACCATGAATGGTATTATTTGAGTCCCTGAATCCAGGCAAGACTTAAGTTGGCTGCCTTACTAGCTTCCCTGTTGAGCAAAAGAAAAACGTTGTGCTTTAGTTTTTAACTTAGTATGAGCTAGGACTGTCACCTGCAAATTAAGCAGTCCTAACTGATACACATTCATTGGCTGGGTATGTTGTTTGCTTGCTGTTGTTGTTTTAGTCGCTAAGCCATGTCCGACTCTTTGTGACCCCATGGACTGTAGCCCGCCAGGCTCCTCTGTCCGTAGGATTCTCCAGGCAAGAATACTGGAGTGGGTTGCCATTTCCTCCTTCAGGGGATCTTTACGACCCAGGGATCAAACTGTACCTCCTGCATTGGCAGGTGGATTTTTTACCTCTGAGCCACCGGGGCTTCCAGGTTTCAGCCAAATTTTACTGTCCTAATGACTTCTGGTATCTTTTAAATATGTCAGTCAAAGTTCCTTGATTAAACAAAACCTCATTCACAATCTGTTCATCCACCAGCTCTCTCTTTATTACTCATTGTGGTGCAAGGGACTGTGGCTACTACTAGGGATTTAGCAGGTAACCAGGTGGTGCTGGTGGAAAAGAACCTGCCTGCCAATGCAGGAGATGCGAGTGACGTGGGTTCAGTCCCTGGGTTGGGAAGATCCCCTTGATTAAGAAGTAGCAACCCACTCCAGTATTATTGCCTGGAGAATCCCATGGACAGAGGAGACTGGCGGGCTACGGTCCACAGGGTCAAAGAGTTGGACACGACTGAAGTGAAGCATTCTTCTTCCTCATGACACATTGGGTGTCCCCAGGGTCCACTTCAGGCTGTTTAGTTAGAACTGGGTTAAATCACAAGAAGGTAAAGAAACGGGCATTATAAGCACATGCACAACCTACCCCACAGTTTTGTTGTGAGAACCAAAGGGGATAATGTGTGTGAAAACATCTACCATTGTTCCAGCATAAAAATATTTATTTTTATTTTTGTTCATGGGATGAAACCACAAGCCCATTTCTGAAGGATCTGATCCCATCACTGAAAATACTTTCATGTAGCTGTTCTTTTTTACTTCTAAATCTTACTCACAATGCAACATTCTCAGTTTGGCAAAGAGTAGGGTAGTGAGTAGCGGAGATGTGTCTGCTCTAAATTCAAGAGGCGTACAGTCCTGGAATTCCTGCAGGTCTGGGCTTCCAACACACTTCTGAAATACGGCCTCCGTCTTTTCACCACCCACACTTCCTGCTGAGAACCCAAGTTTTTTTTCCTTTCCTTTGCCTTTATTACTTCCAAGCTCCAGTTCTTGGCTGGGACAAACTGCGGTCCCTAAATGCTGTGATTTAATGAGAGGAAATTTACTTGACTTACTGTACAAATTTGCCAGGGGAAGTCATTCTGATAAAGATAATTATATCCACATCTTAGTGTAAATTACAGCAAATGTTTGAAACTCTGAGCAGCTGCTGAGTCCTGTCACTCAACACGACCTCCCTCCTTTGGGGCACACAACCAGCTAATGAAATCCAGTGGAAGAAAAATGAGAAGTCTGATAATAGCCATCTGATCGACCCAAGTTCCATCATTTATTCAGTTGAGAAGTAGTATCAGAATAGATTGTTGCCTGTGTAGACCGAAGTCTAACAGCCATAGATGGAAGCCGTTGGGGAGGGCTTGGTCCCAGGCATATTTAGGAGGTGGACTTGGTGCCACAGTCATGATTTTTCAGTCTAGACCAAAACTAGTGACCAGCCTCATCTTCTGCTCTTATCCTCACATCCCCCTTGTTTGGTCACACCAATAGTTTGCTTTTCTCTGAATATGCCATTTACTAGTTTATTCCCATGCCATTGGCCCTTTTGTTTCAAACACCTTCTTCCCATCTTCTCAGTCTGATGAAAGCCTAATCTTCATCTGACATGCAGCTCACATGCTTTCATTCAAAAGAATCTGTCTTAATCATCCTAAGCTACAGTCATTCTGTCCTCAGGGCTCCCATCACATCTTCTTCACAACTATGCCATGGCATTTAGTCATTCAGTCAATATGTAATGAGCAGTTACTAAGAATATGGGATCCTGAGGTGAATCAGTTATTTTCTTGTAGGCTTCCAGAGTCTAGTAGGGGAGATATTCAAGTTAAAAAAAAGACCACCACAATTCTAATGCAGTGATTCATCATGAGAAACACCGGGCTGGATGAATCACAAGCTGGAATCAAGATTGCTGGGAGAAATATCAGTAACCTCAGATATGCAGATGACACCACCCTTATGGCAGAAAGTGAAGAACTAAAGAGCCTCTTGAGGAAAGTGAAAGAGGAGAGTGAAAAAGCTGGCTTAAAGCTCAACATTCAGAAAACTAAGATCATGGTATTAGGTCCCATCACTTCATGGCAAATAGATGGGGAAACAGTGGAAACAGTGGCTGACTTTATTTTGGGGGGGCTCCAAAATCACTGCAGATGGTGAGTGAAGCCATGAAATTAAAAGACAATCACTCCTTGGGAGGAAAGTTATGACCAACCTAGACAGCATATTAAAAAGCAGAGACATTACTTTGCCAACAAAGATCCATCTAGTCAAGGCTATGGTTTTTCCAGTGGTCATGCATGGATGTGAGAGTTGGACTATAAAGAAAGCTGAGCACTGAAGAATTGATGCTTTTGAACTGTGGTGTTGGAGAAGACTTGAGATTCCCTTGGACTGCAAGGAGATCCAACCAGTCCATCCTAAAAGAGATCAGTCCTGAGTATTCATTGGAAGGACTGATGTTGAAGCTGAAACTCCGATACTTTGGCCACCTGATGTGAAGAACTGACTCATGTGAAAAGACCCTGATGCTGGGAAAGATTGAAGGTGGGAGGAGAAGGGGACAACAGAGGATTAGATGGTTGGATGGTATCACTGACTCAATGGACATGAGTTTGAGTAAACTCCAGGAGTTGGTGATGGATAAGGAGGCCTGGTGTGCTGCAGTCCATGGGGTCACAAAGAGTTGGACACAACTGAATGACTGTACTGAACTGAATCCTCAAGGAAGCTAGATTGGGCTTACACAAATGATGATATTAGCACATTATAAGGGAAAGCCCTGGAGTGCAGGTGCTTATTAAGCTTCTGCTTGTGTCACATTTTCTGATATCTCAGTGCATGGCCAAATCCACTCAGTACAGTGGGGAATTATACAAGAGCATGCATACTGGGAGGCCTGATTCACTGGGTTGATAATTCCACAACCCACCACAGACAAGTAGATGTCAGGTGGTCACAGTGGAAGGGATGAGGGATACATATTAAAGTAATTGTTCTGGAGACAAGGGGCTGGGGCCAAATTCCTGAGGTCCCTAGTACAGTGATAGGGGCACTAACCTTGGCTGGGTTTGGAGCTGGAAGAACTCCAAGGGTTTGGATCAAATTAAATGAATCCAGTAATATGTACTTCATAGGTTATCTCCAGCATTGTAAGCAACAATGTGAAAGTATTTCGCAAGATTATAAAGAGGAAAAATTAGATCGTTAGGCAGAAATCCCAGATCAGCACCATAGACAGCTCCCAGACTACTTCAAAGCTGCATTAACTACATAACATGAATATGAATCCATGCTCCCTTAACACGGAGGCACCTGTGCCCTGGAGAAACAGATTGCTGACTGTCTAAATTATTGAGCTTGCTTCATATATTCTCATTTGCCTTGGGCTCTTTCTTGTCATGACCCAGATGAATTGAATTTTGGTTTAGACATGAGGAAGAGAAACCCCAGATAAGAGTAGCTTAAGCAAGAGAGAAATTTTGACTTTCACATGCAAAGGTTATTGCTAGACAGTTCAGGGCTGTTACAGCAACTCTGTTCCATGAAGTCTAGACTCGGGACTCTTACTGCTCACTGCTGTGTATCCTTAGGATGTGACCTTCAACATCGTGATCTAGGTGGTGGTCAGTGCTCCTGTAACTACATCTACAGTTTCATTTGCTCCTTCCTCCAATAAAAGCAATTCTTCTGGTGCGCACTCTGGACCAGAAGTAGACTAAAGGGCGTTACATGTGTGAAAGTGTAAGTCAGTAATCTTGAAATCCTGAGATGAGAATCATTCTTAACACTGTCCTTTTCAATTGAATGGAGTTCCATTTGTGGTCCTGCTTCTTTCAGCTTCTGGAGGTTACTTCTCACATCTGCCTCTCCAGGTCTTCTATATTGATCCCCTTTATGCCCGCTGTGAGCACATCTGATACTCAGAAAAGATGTTTTGGGAGCCTCCCAGGGATGGCCTGGGAGAGATAGGACCTGGAGGGTGGTGGGTTGGGAGCAGCTTCTCCTGAGTCTGAGATCCATAAAGTAGAGTCAAAGATTGGAAAAGGGCATTGATTAGGAGGCATGAAAACCTTCATCCGGGATCACAGCCAAGGGTCCCTGAAAGCTTCAGGATCCAGGCTGAGGGCAGCTCAAGGCTACTACTGTTAGAGCTGGGACTGGAAGCCTTTTGAGTCCTCTGTCAGACCAGATCGCTGACCTTTGAGAAAGCATTCAAATGCTGTGTCCCCAATTTCATTTTGAAACCATGGGCTAAGTCGTGAAGAAGGCAGGGCATGGATCTCTACAGAAGAATACTGGGTCCACTGAAAGGGCGAATCCAACTGCCAGAAGACTTTGGGGGATTCAGCTGTGAAGAAATCCCAAATGGGTTGCAGTGTTAGATGAGCAAAGGCTTATTTTTAAATATTTCATCAGGCTAAACTTGCAGGGGACTCTCTGGTATTAAAATGGTGAGCCTGTCCATTCAGACAACACTGTTTTTGATTCAGTTCTCCAGTGCAGAGGAGGAGTCTGGTTCAAGCTGTATGTTCATCTTATCATCAGTTACTGCTGAGTCAGTTTTCCCCTCTGGTGGGTATGCCTTGTTCCTTTTGGCGAATGCCTGGCTGATTTCTGCATGGGTTCTGTTTTTGGTCTCAGGCAGGACAAAATACAAATAGAGAGCACCTGCGAAGCAGACTGCAGCAAAAACCAGGAAACAGTAGGTGTCCAGACTTTGCTGTGGAAAGGCAGAGACAAAAAGGCATCAGAAAGACAATCGCTAGACTGGCTGCAAAACCATCTCTGGGCTTATTTTTTAAAAAATAGTTTCCCATCCCTGGATCAACATTTCTGGATTAAACACAGCATGTGTGAGGCTCTCCTCTACAGGCCAAGGTGCCTTACAAATGTCTACCTGAGACGTTCTCACATGAGGCGCACACGAATCAGCTTTAAACCCTGGCAAAGATGAGGAAGTGGCAGTTTTTATTTATTTTGAAAACAAGGCATATAAAAATGAATCATCATGGGGACTTCCCCGGGTAAGTCCAGTGGCTAAGACTCTGAGCTCCCAATGCAGGGAGCCCAGGTTCCATCCCCGGTCAGCGAACTAGATCTCAGCTGCTGCAACTAAGGATTCCTCATCTGGCAACAAAGATCAAAGATCCTGCATGCTGCAACTAAGACCTGGCATAGCCAAATAAATATTAAAAAAATTAATCATCACGAAAGCAAAATGTGATGCTTGCTGAATGTTATCCTACGTTCATATTTACCATCAGCCACATTCCGCCTTCCAACCCCCTGCTACTATACGCATGAGAAAAGTGTGATGTCAAAAGGGAAGTGAAATTCCCCAGTTGATAAGAAAATTACAGAGGACAGGCTAGGTCAAGATAACACCATTTTTTCTAATATGCAAAAGATGTAGTTCACTGATTGCTATCCTGATACAGCTTCACACAAATAAGAGAGACTAGAAAAAAGAGAAATGTTGAATGTAATCACCCAACAGTACTTTATATATCCTGATTATAGCCCTTAATGCTTGGACTGGAATGACCCTGGCTACTGTGCCAGACCTTGAGCTTCTTCATGACTTGGTCACCCCTAGGGCTTCTGTGTCTCTCCAGTGCCTGGCTCGTAGTAGTTGATCAATAAATGTTTGTTAAATAAAAGACTTTATAGGTTCCAGTTGTCAGGGCAAAGGCTTTTTCATTCTACAAATGTCTGTTGATTAAAAGATAACACTGTCTTTGAATGATACTTCACAATCAGCAATATCATGATTTTAGTCAATTACACACTAATCTTTGATTTGACAAACACTTGATTTTGACACATGACATAGTGTTGAAGGGCTTGACCTCTGGATCACCTCCTAGACCCACCATTTACTGACTCTGAGGCTTTTGGTGCCTCAGTTTCCAAAGCTGTAAAATAAGGATAACAATGGGAGTTGAAGGCTGTTGAAAGGATTAAATGAGACATTCTCTGTAGAAGTCATAGAGCAGTTCTGGATGGCATAAACATTCCACACCTCGGAGGGCTTGTCTAGAAGGGTGTGTGCCTTCCACTTGTCCACAGAGATTCCAGGAACAGAATAGAGAAGAGAAAGCATGGGCTCTGCAGTCAGCTGGGTGGGATTCAAATCCTGACTCCATCATTTACACAAGATGTCAACACTGAAGATGTGCCATTTAAGATAGAACTTCAAAGCAGTGATTGAAGTTTCTTCATTTATAACACAGTCTATACCACATGCTGCTTTGAAGATGAAATGAGATATATCCACCTTGCCTTTCAACATCTCCGCTTGTATGCTGAATGGCCATCTTGACTTACTGGGTCTCAGTAGAGCCCCTAAACCTGTTCCTCCTCTGGTCTTCCTCATCTCAGTTGATGGCACCTCCATCCTTCCATTTGCTTAGACCATCTAAACACTTTTTCTCTCTCACACCTACATCTGATGCATCAGGAAATCATGTCATCTCTACCCTGATGTATATTCTGAATATGAGCACTTGTTACCACTTATACAGCTACCATTTTGGTTCAAGTTATCATCATCTCTGGGCTTCCCTGGTGGCTCAGTGGTAAAGAATCTGTCTGCAATGCAGGAGATGCAGGTTTGATCCCTAGGTCTGGAAGATGCCCTGGAGGAGGGCATGGCGACCCAGTCTAGTATTCTTGCCTGGAAAATCCCATGGACAGAGGACCCTGGCGGGGTATAGTCCATGGATTCACAAAGAGTTAGACATGATTGAAGTGACTGAGCATGCACACACATCATCGTCTCTGGGTCAGATTGTTAGTAGAACTTCTCAATGGAGTTCTCTACTTCTCTGGTGTCCCCACTTAATATTATCCTCAAGAGAGAAGCCACAGTGGTTCTGTGAAGCAAAAGACAGAGTGTGGGGACTTCCCTGGTGGTCCAGTGGTTAGGAATCTGCCTTGCAGTGCAGAGGATGTGGTTTCCAGCCCTGGACGGGGAACTAAGATCCCACATGCTGCAGAGCAACTAAACCCATGCACTGCAACTACTGAACAACAACTAGAAAGTGTGTGCACCATGGCAGAAAGATCCCATGTGCTGCAACTAAGGACCCGATGCAGCCAAGTAAAGAAAGAAAGAAATATTTAAAAAAGACAGAGCGTGCCACTCCTCTGCTCCAGACACATCATGACATCCCAAGTCATGCGAGCAAAGCCCAAGTCCTTACCATGGCCTCTAAGCCCGGCCACCACTCAGCACCCTGACTTCTCTGACCTCCCTCTCTCATGCCGTTTCTCTGCTCCCACTACACTGCCTTCATGATACTCCTCCGGTATCCTGCCTCAGGACCTTTGCACCTGCTCTTCCCTTTCCCTGGAATAATCTTCATATGTCTGCACATCTCACTTCTCTTCATCTCAGCTTTCTTTCTGAGAAGTTCTTCCAGTTACTGCTTCTAAAGGGCTTCCCCAGCTCTCCACTTACCCTTCTTCACTGCTTACCAAATCACTCTCCACTCCCCAGGAGGATCCTTCATTAACCCTCTCCCCCACCAGGGAGGTGAGCTGCTGGAAGACAGGCGTTGTTATTTTTCTTGTGTTTTCAGAACCTGGGAGACCACTTGACACATAGTAGGTGCTCCAGAAGTGTTCACGGGGTGTACAGACACACTGAGGCTCAGAGCGGCTCCCTGCCTACCCTGGCCACATGTGGAGATGCCTGGGACCTCTCAGAGCTGTCAACTGCAGAGCTGTCATCGGCTTGGCTTCCTTTCTCACAAGACCCAAAGGGTGGAGCCAGGATTTTTCTCACCATGCCACAGAATTGAGCCAAGAAACTTCTGGTACTGCGGGCACCTTGGGAAGGAACACTGCCCACCTTGTGACTCTCGGAAGCCAAGTTGATGGGAAGGCCAGGTGAGCAGGCCCACTTCCAGGGCACAGGCTCTGCCCCACTGACCCTCAGAGGAAAAGTCTGGCTGGGTCACCCTTATGCGGGGCGGAACTTGTGGCAGACATGCGTGCCCCACAGAATCCCCCAATTCTAGAGCTGGCTCTGCAGACACCTGCTCCTGAATGAGAAGCATCATTAGGAGGGTGTTGGGAGGTGGTTAGAGACCAGAGAGGAGAGAAGAGAATGGGATAGATAGGTATCTCCTCTGCCGGGTTGGTGGAGCTGGAGCTTTTCCACAGATGCGCACTTCCCACCTCGGGAAAATAGATGGGTCCCTTTTTACAGATGGGGAAATCAAGGCAGAGGGAGGTCATCCTGCCTGTCCAGGGTGACATAGACAGCATAGCTCTGCGCGCGCCCCCCCCCCCCACACACACACACACAAGCTCAGTCATGTCTGGTTCTTTGTGACCCTATGGAGTGAAGCCAGCCAGGCTCCTCTGTCCATGGAATTTTCCAGGCTAGAATACTGGAGTGGGTTGCTATTTCCTTCTTCAGGGGATCTTCCGGACCCACAGATAGAACCTGTATCTCCTGCACTGGCAGGCGAATTCTTGACTAATGAGCTACCCTGGGAAATCTGATCTAACAGCAGGATTGTTGATTTAACATTGATCTAATGTTCCCACCCACCCTATGGCATGTGTGTTGTTTTTCCGATAAGAAAACTGAGAGGGATGCAGTTATGGGTGCAGGTTCTGGACCCAAGAGACAAAGCCGATTCAAACCTGTCCATCTATCCCCCCAGCCAGTGTTCTTCACACTGTGCTCACAGTCTAGAAAGTAAGGATGGGGTAGAAGACGAGGAGAGACCTGGCTAATGAGTCAATGAGAAAAACCCCAACTGTACAGCACAGGGAACTCTACTCAGTGCTCTGTGGTGACCTAAATGGGAAGGGAATCTGCAAAAGAGGGAATATATATACATGTACAGCTGATTCACTCTGCCGTACAGTAGAAGCTAACACAATGTTGTAATGCAACTATACTTCAGTAAAAATTAATTAAATAAAGAAAAGAAAGCAGTCCTCAAAAACAACAACAAAAATAAGCTCGAGAAAGTCAATGAGAAAAAGAAGGCTTGGGCCATGCGAAGCCCAGAGGTTCCTTCAGGAAGTCAGGGCCAGCACTGGAGAGGGCAGGAGGAGACCTGGATGGATGGGGAGCAGAATGCCTGGGAGCTGGAAGTTCACCCTGGTCCTGGCAGCTGAAGGACCTTCGTCGGCATCTGCCCTAAATAATTTCCTGCCAGCGGTCATGCGGCAACCTGGCATTATTGCAAGCTGCGGCTGCATTTAATCTGGGAAGAGAAATGCACTTATTAAGCACCTCCTGGGTGTCAGTAATATTACAGACATTATCTCATCGGATCCCTGTAGCTCACACTGTGATAGAGCCATTTATCTTTCCTTCTTTTTTTTTTTTTAACAAAAGATGAAACTGAGGATTAGAGAGCTTCTGAAACATGTCCAAGGCCTTGCAGGGGTCCATGAGAGTCAGGACTCACACTGAAGTGGGCCCACTTGGGAGCTCAGACTCTCTCCATTACCTCTGAGGCCTCCCTTGCTGGGGTGTGTGTGTGTGTGTGTGTGTGTGTGTGTGTGTTTTGGGGAGGTGAGTGGATTATATGTTACTGGGATCCTTTGGTGTTTACTAACAGCAGTTGTGAAACCGATCTTCCTAACCTTCTCTTAGGTGAGAAAGTGAGGATCAGAAAGGGCAAGTGATTTGCCTGTAGTTCTCCAGCTGGTGTCTGGAGTTGAATTCGGTTTAACCTGATCTGGTACTTCCCAGGTGGCTCAGATGGCAAAGAATCCACATGCCAATGCGGGAGATGCAGGTTGGATCACTAAATTCGGAAGATCCTCTGAAGAAGGAAATGGCAACCCACTGCAGTATTCTTGCCTGGACAACTCCATGGACAGAGGAGCCTGGCAGGCTACAGTCCATGGGGTCACAAAAAGTTGGACACGACTGAGTGACTGACACTTTTCCCTTTGACTTGATCTGGAGGCCACTGTCTCGCTTCCATCCCTGCCTCCCTTGGGCAAATTGATTCAGTGCAGCACGTCTGGCAAAGTACTGTCAGAAAATGTATGTGTCACTCTCCCCGTCTCCTCTCTCCCTTTACAACAACTCAGAAATTCACCTTCTGCCCAGCTGCTCCTGAGAAGTTACTCAACCCCTCCTAAGTATGGATGGTGTGGGAGGGTCTGTCCAGTGTCCTCTGAACTCGGAGATTTTAGGCAGGACATCTGTAGTGAGAAGGACCCTGCCTAAGAAGCCACAGACCTCGCTCAATTCTGGATCAGACTCCAGTAAATATGCAGCTCATCATTGATGCTAGGGAGTGCCACAATCCATCTGGGCTTTATTTCCCCCATCAGTAAAATGGACATAATCATATTGGAGGTTTTCTGTGAAACACTTTCACATTCACAAACCTTGGTTCATAAATTAAAAAAAAAAAACCTGACTACTCCAAAATCAAGGACATTTGTTCATAAAAAGCTACCATATAGAGATGTTTCTTTGGGATATTAATTAGTCCACCTTCTTGGTCTGCTGGCTTTCCATATAAAGTCACTATTTCTTGACCCAACAAAACAAACAAACAAAAGGTACCATACAAAGAGTACAAGAGCCACAAATGGGGAAGTATTGTGATACGTAATGAACAAATAATTTATACCCTGAATTAAAAAAAAACAAAAACAAAACTCTTTCTGAGTCAATAAGACAATGATGACCTTAATAGGAAAAAGGGCAGAATTTATGGACGAGCATTTCACAGGAGAGGAAATACAAATGGCAAACACACTTGTGAAAAGGTGCTCATTGTTCTTAGTAATTCAGAATAATATGAATTAAAATCATAACTTTATACCATTTCACACTAACAGATTGGCAAGAATGTGAAGTCTGACAATGACACTACCAAGTGTTGATGAGAAACATGAATTTTCATACCCATGCAAACACAATTGAGACTGTGAATAGCCACAGCTTCTTTGGAGCACCGCTGGGCATGAGCAAGTCAAGGCGAGTTGTGTGCATCCTACGACCTCGCAATGACACTCAGAGTGGATCTGTCCTAGTGAAACAGAGCGAGACCTTATGGTCCTTCCCCTCATGTCCTCTGCGGACCTTCTGTCTGTGGAAAACTTTAGTCAAAGAATAAGTTTAATCAGAGAAATGAGAACATGCAGAAACAAAGGGAAATGGTCAAAGGAGACCAAATAATAATCCTGTGAGCTGTCTTATGGATACTGAAACCGTCACAAGGTGGAGAAATTAACTACATGATGACCAGACTATAACTGTGACATAAGCTGCAGCTATTCTGAGAATTGGCCTCAAGGAAATGGAAACCAACTGACTCTGGAACTGAACGTTAACTCTACCTAAAACAATCAAGATGACTGTCAGAGCTGACTGTACTGTTTTTTCATGTAGCCTACAAAGGCTTTTATCCCCTACTTGTCATGGGGGGAGTTGGTCTTTGGAAAGATGGCTGCCCTCCCCCTCAAGTTGCTGGCATCTAAAATTCAGCAAACTTTCCTTTCTACCAACCTGGCCTGTTCATTGGCTTTTGAGCAGTGATCAACCAGACCGCCCCTCTCTATGCCCCGCCCTTTTGGTAACACTAGAGGTGCACTCTTTGACTTTCTATTAATTAAAAGTTCAGTTCTTCCATTCCACTAGCCACCTGCAGGTCTGCAGGAGTCACATGGCTCGTGTCTCCTGCACTGCATAGCGGATGTCAACATTCCTGTCAGCATGAAACTCTTGTGCGTTGTTCCAGGATGCTCATGATAGCACTATTTCTAGAGCAAGGAAATGGGAACAATGACAGTGCTCATGGAAAAGGGAAGGGATAAATATATTGGGATACATCATTCAAAGGATTCTTAGAGCAGTAAAAAGCAATGACCTGTAGCTGGGCGTATGACACAGATGGCACTCAACAGTACACGGCACAGAAAATACCTTCGGATAATTCTCTTTGTACAACTATAAAACCAGGAAGAGCAAAACACTAGTTTGTTAGGGCCACACTCATAAAGAAGTCAAACCCTGAAGAAAACCTGGAGAATAATTAGCACAAAATCCCTGCTAGCGATTAGAGAGAGGCACCCAGGGGATTAGGCTTCCCTGATGGCTCAGTAGTAAAGAAACCGCCTCCCAATGCCAGAAACACAGGTTCGATCCCTGATGCAGGAAGATCCCCTGAAGAAGAAAATGACAACCCACTCTTGTGTTCTTAATATAAATATGTTGAATGAGAGGATAAAAGAATGACATGGGGGGACTTTTATGGAAATGCATGAAGGTATGAAAGGGGGTCCAAGTTAGATTTTCATAAGGCAAGAAAAGCATAATTCTTCTGCTTAGTATCCACCCCCACCCGTGTAGCTGGAACATTGGCTCATTGGTGATTTACAGTGAGCTCTTGGAGGCCTGGAACACCATTTAAGAACTGATAGGAAGCCAGGTGCCTTACACTTGTAACTCCAATTCCGCAAAGAGCTTTAAAAGATCAGGCTGTTCTACTTTAATAGCAGAGTGGGCCTGAAACCCGAGGATGCTTCCAGGGAAGCTAGAAGAGGGAGCAGGGATCTTAGGAGTGATTTACTTCTCTGCTGTGGGTTGTGGCTTCAAAGTCACTGGCATGTATTCAGTTAGGGTCTTGGTGGTACTTTCCAGGAAGCTTTGAGGTAGACACAGCCCCGTGGCTGCCTGATGGGTAGCGTTTCAATTCAACAAGCTCCCCTGGAAGCCACATTAACAACCCTGCTGACATGTCCACTCTCAGCCATGCCCTCATCCCTGGCATGTCTGCTGCTCGTCCACCTGCTCTCAGAACCAGCACTGCCATGCTGCCACCCGCCCAAGACAGACACTGGAAATCACCTTTGACTACTTCCTCCGTCTCTGCCTGTCTTTGCTATAACACAAAGTCTTGATGACTTTACCCTGAAACATGTTTTCTCTTTCTTAAAAAGCATACGACTTTTGACAAATATCATATGGCAGTCCTTACATGTGGAATCTAAAAAGAAATGATACAAACAAACTTACAAAGCAGAAAGAGACTCACAGACTTAGAGAATGAGCTTATGATTGCTGAGAGGAAGTGTCTGGGGGGAGAGACAGTTAGGAAGTTTGGGATGGACATGTGCACACTGCTATACTTAAAATGGGTAAACAGTAAGGACCTACTGTACAGCACATGGACCTCTGCTCAGTGTTATGTGGCAGCCTGGATGGGAGGGGAGTTTGGGGGAGAATGGGTACAGGTATATGTGTGGCTAAGTCCCTTCACTGTTCAACTGCAACTATCACAATATTGTTAATTGTCTGTACCCCAGCAGAATGTTTAAATTAAAAATAAAAAAATGTACAACTTTTTATCAAGAAAGAATATGCATATAGTAACTTGCCCAAAGCTTAAGTGCACTGTTGTTGTTTAATCACTAAGTCGTGTCTGACTCTTTGCAACCCCATGGTCTGTAGCCCGCCAGGCTCCTCTGTCCATGGGATTTCCCAGGCAAGAATAATGGATTTGGTTACCATTTCCATCTCTAAGGATTCTTCCCAACCCAAGAATTGAACTCACATCTCCTGCATTCACAGGTGGATTCTTTACCACTGAACCACCAGGGAAGTCCCTGTTAAATGCATAGTTCAATGTGTTTGAAGAAAAGTATGCCCAGGTGTAACCAACACCTCTCTTAAGAGGCAGAACACCTCTATTACTCCAGAAATTTCCTTGTGTCATTTTCTAGTCAATTCCCCCCCAAGCCCACCCTTACTGAGCAACACCATTCTGATTTCTATGACCTTAGCATCCATTTCTCCTGCCCCTGCCCTGAATCTAGTTCCCAGCAGGCAGCTGAAGAAGCATTTTAAAAGCACAAAATGGATCATGTCTTAAAATCATGAAGTGGCTTCCTAGAGTCCTTCAGATAAACCCCAAATCCCTCCCGTGCTTTCAATGCCTTGAGGGATTTGGCCTCAGCTCCCTGTTCTCCCTCAGAATGACCTGCAATCCTCTTCTTTCCTCAGATGCTCCATGCCTGCTCAAGGCTTCTGCCAACATCTTCTTCTATCTCCCTGCCAGGCATCGCCTCCCTCCCCCTGCTCTGCGCATGCGCTTCCTCAGTCTTAGCTTGAGTGGCCCTTACACTGGTCAGCCCAGTTAAGCCCTTCATTTTACATCCTCCCATGAAACTACATGCTTCCCATAAGTCAGGTCTGTTCTTCCTGAAATGTCAGGGCAGCTTGAGCCTCACTGTTCACTTCCCTGTCTCTAGGTCTCAGTATAAAGTTGGCACCCACAGGGGCTGAGTGGGTGAAAGACGCTCTCTCCCTGGGAGGTGTACCTGGCCCATCCAGAGAGGCTGGGGGCAGCTTTGCTTCCTCTTGAAGCCCACCATCCCAGATCAGCATCAGCTTTCCTCCTCGCTTTGCATAGGCATTTGGGACATGACCTAATATTTTCCAAGTTGAAAAGAATCATCTTCTCCCCTCTAGATTTTGTTGAACTCAAAAGGAATTTAACTCCAGTGGAATCCAGCAGGCATACATTTGCATGCAATTTTCTTCCAACCAGAAAATACTGATG
This sequence comes from Bos indicus x Bos taurus, assembly GCF_003369695.1. NCBI lineage: Eukaryota > Metazoa > Chordata > Mammalia > Artiodactyla > Bovidae > Bos > Bos indicus x Bos taurus. Next base: position 104,581,131 of record NC_040081.1, read on the forward strand.
CTAACGGCAGAGGCCAAGTCATCTGGAGGCATTTACAACCGATGACCCAAGGGGCCCAAGGATGCTGACCACAGCAAAAGTTCAGAGGAGAAGGCAGTCTAGTAATCTCCTTAGGGATCAAGGGAGCCTGGCCCAGTCCATCTAGAACACTTTGCAGGAGAGGAGATGCCGGGAGCCAGTGTGAGGAACTCCGCCCATGGCAAAGGTCATGAGGAAGGAGGCTCGGCATATGCAAAGGCGGGATCGAGCCTCAGGAGTCCCCCTGGAAATTCTTGAGCATCTACCCCCCAAACCATAGTCTGCCTACTTCACTGCTTTGTGCTCTCACCTACACCTCTGACTTTACTGGGGGCTGTCCCCCACCACCATCTCTCTCTCTGAAAAACAGTTAACTTACAGCTCCAGTTAATAAAAATTCCTGGGCATGACAAGTGTTTTAGTTCACAAACTCCTTTGGGAGTTCTCTAGCCTGCCTGAATAGGGTCTTCCGGCCACATGTGATTGTTCAGAGCCTCCCAACTATGAGAGGCATGAGATGTTCTAAACTGTCTAAATACAGATTCCTTTGAGCAGTTAAAAGATTGATTAGAAATTGTATTGGTGAAAGGTTTTTCACTTGTTGGGCCAATGTTTGCTGCTAAGTTTCCATATCCCTTACCTACTGTGTCCCTGGGAGTGTATTGATTAATATAATTGGTGTATAGGAATGTAAGTAGTAGCTTTAATGTTTGTAACCTTGGACCCTTGAGTTAATTCTTTTCTTGTTATAGCCCACCACACCTTTGCCCTATAGGAATGCAACTTTATCTAGTGCTTTCGGAGGGTGGTGCCTGACTTTAGAATAATCACCTTTAGAGAAAAATAAGTTTTCTGAAGAAAGGATCATAAAATGTTAACAGGCCTCCTGGCCAGAAGATGATGTAAGTCACCTAAACTTTTGCATATGATAAGTTTGCAGGAAGAAAGCCTGGCTTACTGCTGACTCTACCCCTTCCCTCATTATCCTCTATGCACAACTTAAGGTATAAAAACTACTTTGGAAAATAAAGTGCAGGCCTTGTTCACCGAAGCTTGGTCTCCCCATGTCGTTCTTTCTCTCACCTTCTGGCTGAATTCCCATCTGGAGTGTGGAGGCTCATCAAGCCTACTAATTTTGCCTGGGCTTCTAAGATCTGACCAGGGAAGGCTTAGTGTCTCCTCTCCTTCGGGAGAACGGGAGGACGCCTGTGCCCATGTAGGTGATGCAAATTCCTTGTCTTGGAATTTTATTGGCTTTCCACGTAAACCAAGTTATTCAGCCTCTTTTTTTCACTGAATTTCTTCGCTGAGCTATCCTTATTTAACCACTGTTTATATGTTTAATTCTATCGTATCCCGAGTGCCGAAGCCATCTCCCCTTCGAATGCCCTGGCTGCACTGGGGCTGGACCCCGGCAAGGAGAGAAAGAGAAAGGAGGGGGAGAAGGCAAGTTTTGGGAGGCCATGTGTCCCAACAGCTCAGCTAGTAAGGGATGGTGCAAGTTTCTGGGGTTTATCATGGTTGATCTTTCTGTCCTGTCTCCTCTTTCCAGATGATCCTAAGATCTCACAATAGGAAACAGCCTTCCCACAGTGATCTTGACAGCAACTGTCCCTTAGCATCTGTGGGTAGACACTGTGCTGAAGCCTTGACTTTGTCTCTTATTCTTTAGAGAGCCCCTGCTGCAAAAGTGGGGGCAATCCTCTTGTTTTATAAACATGAAAATTATGGCTTGGAGGGCAACCGAAGCTGGACAAAGTTTGACCAGCCTGCTCTTTACCAAACTTTGTTGTTGTTCAGTCTCTGTCATCTCTGACTCTTGGTGATCCCATGGACTGCAGTGTGCCAGGCTTCCAAACTGGTGAGCTGCAAAGCCAGGATTCAAGGTCAGGTTGTCAGATCCCAACGTTTGTGTGGTTTCTTCTTGTTTCTCATTTATTTGTACCTGGAGAGTGGCCAAGATGGTAGTGGCCAAGATGGCGTAGAAAGACCCTGAGCTCACCTCCTTTTAGGATGACACCAAAGCCATAACTATCTGCAGGGCAACCATCAATGCAAAAGCCTGGAGCCTACAAGAAAAGATCTTCTACAACAAAGACATAAAGAAGGAACCACAATGAGATGGATAGGAGGGGTGAACTCATGATGTGAGTCTTTGTACCTAACATAGTACCTGGCACATAAGGGCAATGAGAACAACCACCCATCACAGCAGCTACCACTTATTAAGCCTTGAGTAGGAAATGGCTACCCATCCCAGTATTCTTATCTGAAAAATCTATGGACAGAGGAGCCTGACAGGCTACAGTCCATGGACTCAGAGAGTTGGACACGACTGAGCGACTAAGCATGCATATGATTTGTATGTTGAAATTCTATCCCCCAGTACCTCAGAGGGACTGTATCTGGAGACAGGGTCTTTAGGAGGTGATAAGGGAAAATGAGGTCACATAGGCGGGCCCGATCCATGGTGACTTGTTTTCTTTTCAGTTCAGTTCACTCGCTCAGTCGTGTCCGACTCTTTGCGACCCCATGAATCGCAGCACACCAGGCCTCCCTGTCCATCACCAACTCCTGGAGTTTACTCAAACTCATGTCCATTGAGTCGGTGATGCTATCCAGCCATCTCATCCCCTGTTATCCCCTTCTCCTCCTGCCCCCAATCCCTCCCAGCATCAGGGTCTTTTCCAATGAGTCAACTCTTCGCATGAGGTGGCCAAAGTATTGGAGTTTCAGCTTTAGCATCAGTCCTTCCAATGAACACCCAGGACTGATCTCCCTTAGAATGGACTGGTTGGATCTCCTTGCAGTCCAAGCGACTCTCAAGAGTCTTCTCCAACACCACACTTCAAAAGCAGCAGTTCTTCAGTGCTCAGCTTTCTTCACAGTCCAACTCTCACATCCATACATGACCACTGGAAAAACCATAGCCTTGACTAGATGGACCTTTGTTGTCAAACTAATGTCTCTGTTTTTTAATATGCTATCTAGGTTGGTCATAACTTTCCTTCCAAGGAGTAAGCGTCTTTTAATCTCATGGCTGTAATCACCATCTGCAGTGATTTTGGAGCCACCCAAAATAAAGTCTGACACTATTTCCACTGTTTCCCCATCTATTTGCCATGAAGTGACAGGACCAGATGCCATGATCTTAGTTTTCTGAATGTTGAGCTTTAGGCCAACTTTTTCACTTTCCTCTTTCACTTTCATCAAGAGGGTCTTTAGTTCCTCTTCACTTTCTGCCATAAGGGTGGTGTCATCTGCATATCTGAGGTTATTGATATTTCTCCTGGCAATCTTGATTCCAGCTTGTGCTTCTTCCAGTCCAGCTTTCTCATGATGTACTCTGCATAGAAGTTAAATAAGCAGGGTGACAGTATACAGCCTTGACGTATTCCTTTTCCTATTTGGAACCAGTCTGTTGTTCCATGTCCAGTTCTAACTGTTGCTTCCTGACTGCATATAAGTTTCTCAAGAGGCAGGTCAGGTGGTCTGGTATTCCCATCTCTTTCAGAATTTCCCACAGTTTATTGTGATCCACACAGTCAAAGGTTTTGGCATAGTCAATAAAGCAGAAATAGATGTTTTTCTGGAACTCTCTTGCTTTTTCCATGATCCAGCGGATGTTGGCAATTTGATCTTTGGTTCCTCTGCCTTTTCTAAAACCAGCTTGAACATCTGGAAGTTCATGGTTCACTTATTACTGAAGCCTGGCTTGGAGAATTTTGAGCATTACTTTACTAGCGTGTGAGATGAGTGCAATTGTGTGGTAGTTTGAGCATTCTTTGGCATTGCCTTTCTTTGGGTTTGGAATGAAAACTGACCTTTTCTAGTCCTGTGGCCACTGCTGAGTTTTCCAAATTTGCTGGCATGTTGAGTGCAGCACTTTCACAGGATCATCTTTCAGGATTTGAAATAGCTCAACTGGAATTCCATCACCTCCACTAGCTTTGTTCATAGTGATGCTTCCTAAGGCCCACTTGACTTCACATTCCAGGATGTCTGGCTCTGGGTGAGTGATCACACCATCGTGATTTTCTGGGTCACAAAGATCTTTTTTGTACAGTTCTTCTGTGTATTCTTGCCATCTCTTCTTAATATTTTCTGCTTCTGTTAGGTCCATACCATTTCTGTCCTTTATCGAGCCCATCTTTGCATGAAATGTTCCCTTGGTAGCTCTAATTTTCTTGAGGAGAAATCTCTAATCTTTCCCATTCTGTTGTTTCCCTATTTTTGTTTTTTTCCTCTATTGTTTTCTTATAAGAAGAGGCTATTAGGACCAGACATGCCCAGAAGGAAGGCCATGTGAGGATACAGGGAGAAGATGGCTGTCTACAAGCCTCAGGAGAGAGGCCTCAGAAGAAATCAGCCTTGCAAAAGCCTGTGTCTCAGATGTGAGCAAACAACAATTCTGTTGTTTAAACCCCCTCGTCTATGGAACTTTGTTATGGCAGCCCCAGGAAGTGAATACAGTGGCTCTCGATTATTGCTGACATGGCTCCCAGAAGGGCTCTAGAATGGAAATGGTTCATTTATGGAGACTACAACAAACAGAAGTTGATCCCATGAGAGGGTCCCAGTGGGGTGAGCTTGTGAGTCCAGCATTTTTCCAGTGCCTTCATCATTGCCAGGGGCAGCCCCAAGAACCTGGCTCTCTTCCTTCGCTCCCATCCAGAAAGGAAATTTAACCATTGTCTTCCCTGGCTTGGGTCAGGAGGCTGACATTTCCCTAAATCTAAATGTGGCCTCCTGACCAGTGTCTCTGTCAGTGTGGCCAGCAGGGCCATTCAATCTGAGTCAAAGTCATGCCTTCAAGGCTTCCTGAACAATCCCTGAAAACCCGGAGACCCTGGGGAAGCTCTAGCTGGTAGGAACTCTGCTTCCACAGTCCACGGAATTCTCCAGGCAAGAATTATGTCCATGGGCATAAGGAAATGTGTATACTATGATGCCAGGTGAGAAAAGTAAAAACCAAAGCAAAAAAATTGGTTCTAATTTTTATAAATATGAAAAATTACCAGTATTTGAAGGAAGGGTAGGAAACAGCATCATTAACCCATAACATGAATGTTTTCACTTCATTTTCTTTATATTTTCATAGTTTCTACAGTGCACCATGTATAATTAGAATTGCCTCCTAACTATATAAGGGCTTCCCTGATAGCTTAGTTGGTAAAGAATCCACCTGCAATGCAGGAGACCCCGGTTTGATTCCTGGGTTGGGAAGATCTGCTGAAGAAGGCACAGGCTACCCACTCCTGTATTCTTGGGCTTCCCCTGTGGCTCAGCTGGTAAAGAATCTGCCTGCAGTGTGGAAGACCTGGGTTCGATCTCTGGACTGGGAAGATCCCCTGGAGAAGGGAAAGGCAACCCACTCCAGTATTTGGCCTGGAGAATTCCATGGACCGTATAGTCCACGGGGTCGCAAAGAGTCGGACAGGACTGAGAAAATTTCACTTTCACTTTTCCTATCTATCATCTATCTTTCTATCAGTTGTCTTCTGTTATTCTTTTGGTGAAAATCTGCATTGTTGCTTTATGTCTGTGTTTTAAATTTACACAAACAGTACCGGGCTACAGACTCCACTCGCTGCTTTACTTCTTTCTCCCCTGGGTTTAGATTCACACATCTTGTTGATGAAGATTGAGCTCATTGCTTTTCACTGACACATAACTCTGGTACTGTGTACCTACTATGCTTTATTTATGCTTCCTCCAAGGTGTGGCTACTCAGGTTACCTTTCATCCCTTGTTGCCACAGATAGTACTGTAGTTAATATCCCTGTACAGTCTATCTTACATACCTTTGCAAAAATCTCTGGGTGGAGTTTGGGGTCACAGGATATATGGATACTTAATATTAATTGGGCTTCCCAGGAGGCGCTAGTGGTAAAAAACTTGGCCTCCAATGCAGGAGACACAAGAGACGCAGGTTCAACCCCTGGGTCGGGAAGATACCCTGGAGAAGGAAGTGGCAACCCACCCACTCCAGTATTCCTGCCTGAAGAATTCCATGGGCAGAGGAGCCTGAAAGGCTACAGTCCATGGGGCCACAAAGAGTCGGACACGACTGAGCGACAAAGCAATATGATTAATTGGCACTAGAGTGCAAAATCCCATGGACAGAGGAGTCTGGTGGGCTGCAGTCCATGGGGTCGCTGGGAGTCAGACACGACTGAGGGACTTCACTTTTCACTTTCACACATTGGAGAGGGAAATGGCAACCCACTCCAGTGTTCTTGCCTGGAGAATCCCAGGGACGGGGGAGCCTGGTGGGCTGCCATCTATGGGGTTGCACAGAGTCGGACACGACTGACGCAACTTAGCAGCAGCAGCAGAGTGCTCCACCAGTGCACGAGGGCTCCTATTTCCCTACGTCTCTGTCAACACTTGGTATTCTCCAAGTGTCTAATTTTGACAACTGGGCAAATACACAGAGGTATGTTACTAGGGTAGTTTGCCTTTCTTTGATTTAAACAAGTTGCTTCTCTTCCCCTGTGTTACCATGTGCTTCTTGTCTGGGAACTGCCCTTTCCTATTTCTGTCCCTCTCCTAGAGGGACTCATGCTCTTTTATTGTTGACTTGCAGGAGGTCCTTCCTACTCTAAGGGCTAATCCCTGATCAGTTTAGAGGTCACACATGGCTTCTGTCATCATCTGTAGAATCCTTGACCTTGCCATTCCTCATTGGGTGCAAACCACCCCACCCCCCAACCCCCATTTTGATATAATTGGACCTGTCCCTTCTCTCCCCACTGTTTGTGCTGTTAGGGGTCTTGTTCATCCCCAGCCTGGGTCACAGAGATACCTTCCTACTTGGTCCTCTGTTTGATTTTTAGTTTCACTTTTCACATTTGGTTCTTGAATCCATCTGGAATCGTTTTACACATTTCATCTATTTAGTCCCGGCTCCCTCTTTTTAAGTTTGAAAGTTTTTGCTTACACAAAGGGTTCAGTGGAGAGAACTATTAAAAAAGTTGGTGACCTATAAAATGCCCTCCCTCTAAATAGAAAGGAAGAAGGGCCTGAATATTTTTGGAAGGCTCTGTGCTTTGGAACTTCTGAACTGTGGAGCCAGGGTCATATCCATGGACATCCTGCCTGGGAACAAATCGACAATCAGCACTGCACTAATGGGCAACTGGGAAAGGGAAGGAACGAGCTGGGCTGAAGGTCAAGTTTAAGGAGGAAAGAAGGCCTGGCTATCAGGTGGGCCTCTCAAAAAGCCCTTGTTTTATGGATAAAATCTTCTGATGATGATGCCAATGGCAGTGTTGAAATCATAGAAATCTTCTGTGGACCAGTTCAGAGGTGTCTGAGTTCAACTTTGAAGGCAGTGCTGCTGATTGGCTGACATTGGTCTGTAACTAAAGGTGATGAAGACCAAAGATGTGTGATTGGTCCTAACAGCAGGTGACTGTCATCAGCTTGGCTATCCATCCAGCTGGGGCGATGCATCTGGGCCAGGTGCTGCCTTATGTAAGATCCTCCTCCCTACTCTGCAAAGTGGATTTACTCTGCTCCTGACTGCTCTCCCCACCCCATCCCCATCCTCCTGCCATCATCCTAATCTGACCCTGAGGACCATTTCCCCTGCAGGTGACAGATAACCGCAGCTGCCAGGTCTCCCTGTCCACAAGCTGTTCTCTACCCGCTCAATCCAGCCTCTAGGCAGCCAGGATGAATCCAGAATGGTGAATACTGCTTGGTCTCTATCATTGTTTCCTAAATATCTGCATGACCGATTCTCAACCACAGTTACACGTTAGAATCATCTGGAACATTTTAAAAATACTGATAATTCCAACCCCCCACCCCTCCAAACTGATTCAGAATCTTGGTGATGGTGGTGGCAGGTCCCAAGCATTATCATTTATCTTACGCACCCTTCCCCCTGACCCATGGATCTCATGTTTCTGGAGCTGAGAACCCCTGGCCTACAGGATCAAGGGCAAGTTTTCTAGCAGAGCATTCAAGGTCTAGTAGGGTCTACCAGGCATTTACTGAAGAAATATCAGATGCCTGACACAAAGGCCTGGCATGCAATTACTATTTGTACTTAGTATGTGAATATCCACTTTGTTTCCTGATACTAAGTGTGTCCTTTTGTAATCTAGCAGGAGCCCTACCACCCCAGAACTGGCATTGCCTGACTCCTCCTAGGGGTCTCAGGGCCACTCTGTGCTCACCCTAGGGGGCAGCAGTCAGGGACTCAGCGTCACACCCACCGGGTTTCTCCACCTGGGTACCTCAGACCACACGTCCAAGCCTGGCTTCCAAAACCCACCTGTACTTCTTGTCATCAGCTGTGCAACACCTTGACTTTGGCTTAGGGAGACTGATTTGGGACTTCTGGCCTCCACAGCTAGAAGAGAGTAGATTTCTATTGTTTTAAGCCACCCAGTTTGTGTTAATTTGTTACAGCAGTCCCGGGAAAGGCACACACTCCCCATTCCTCAACTCTGTGTTACCACTTTGCTGACTTGCATCCCCTTCAGACTCCCTGAGGTCTCACCTGCTGAAACTCATCCACCTGTCTGCACCTTTATCATCCCTGCCCATGGCCTGTCCTCCGCTGTGACCCATGTGTAATAAAGCTTTGCAAACATTGTGATATACTCTCACAATAACTTTAGGAGGAAGCTCTGTTATCGTTCCCCATACACAGATGAGGAACAGAGGTCTGGAGAAATCCCAGCTCAGACAGCATATCAGCAGAGAGCAGGGACTCCAACCCAGGTCCTCTGATGACAAATCTTGAGCCCTCAACCTCTTTCCAGGCTTATTAAGTGCTACAAGCAAAGCTCCTAAAGTTGTGGCTCTCTTGCTGGGGAGCAGGGTAGGAAGATCCACGGAGTGATTGCCCCAGCCTCTCACTCAGCACGCAGAAGCATCAGGCAGCTGGGAGCCCAGGAGCACGTGGCGATGAGCAGGTCTGCTCTGCAGACGGACAAGAACCAGTGTTCATCTCAGTGCTGGGGAGAGTGGCCTCCAGGAGCCATGCCAGGGGCTTGATGCAGGATTCCTCAGGTTGGTAAGAGGGGTAGCCATGCCTGCTCTGACCACTAGCTTCTCCCCTAAATTGGTTCCTCCAAATAATGTGCTTGAGGAATTTGACAAGACCAAATCCACAATAGTTTAGATCCTTTGTTGTTGCTGTCATTTAGTTACTCAGTTGTGTCCAGCTCTTTGCGATCCCATGTACTATAGCCTGCCTGGCTCCTCTGTCCATGGGGATTTCTAGGCAAGAATAGTGGAGTGGGTAGCATTGTCATTTGTTGGCAAAGTAATGTCTCTGCTTTTAAATATGCTGTCTAGGTTGGTCATAACTTTTCTTCCAAGGAGTGTCTTAATTTCATGGCTGCAGTCACCATCTGTAGTGATTTTGGAGCCCCCAAAAATAAAGTCTGCCACTGTTTCCACTGTTTTTCCATCTATTTGCCATGAAGTGATGGGACTGGATGCCATGATCTTAGTTTTCTGAATGTTGAGCTTTAAGCCAACTTTTTCACTCTCCTCTTTCACTTTCCTCAAGAGGCTCTTTAGTTCTTCACTTTCTGCCATAAGGGTGGTGTCATCTGCATATCTGAGGTTATTGATATTTCTCCTGGCAATCTTGATTCCAGCTTGTGCTTCATCCAGCCCAGCATGTCTCATGATGTACTCTGCACAGAAGTTAAATAAGCAGGGTGACAATATACAGCCTTGATATACTCCTTTCCTGATTTGGAACTAGTCTGTTGTTCCATGTCTAGTTCTAACTATTGCTTCCTGACCTGCATACAGATTTCTCAAGAGGCAAGTCAGGTCCGTCTAATCAAGGCTATGGTTTTTCCAGTGGTCATGTATGGAAGTGAGAGTTGAACTATAAAGAAATCAGAGGGCTCAAGAATTGATGCTTTTGAACTGTGGTGTTGGAGAAGACTCTTGAGAGTCTCTTGGACTGAAAGGAGATCCAACCAGTCCATCCTAAAGGAAATCAGTCCTAAATGTTTATTGGAAGGACTGACGCTGAAGCTGAAACTCCAATACTTTGGCCACCCGATATGAAGAGTTGACTCATTGGAAAAGACTCTGATGCTTGGAGGGATTGAAGGCAAGAGTAGAAGAGGATGACAGAGGATGAGATGGCTGGATGGCATCACCGACTTGATGGACATGAGTTTGAGTGAACTCTGGGAGTTGGTGATGGACAGGGAGGCCTGTCATGCTGCAGTCCACGGGGTCTCAAAGAGTCAGACACAACTGAGCAACTGAACTGAACTGAGCCATTTCCTACTCCAGGGGATCTTCCCAATTCATATATCAAACCAGCATCTCCTGAATTGCAGGCAGATTCTTTACCTCTGAGTCGCCAGGGAAGCCCTTAGAGCCCCTGATGGTGTCATTTTCAAGCCGGTATTGGTACCTTTCACCCTCTGCATGGGAGGCACTGGTGAAGATGTGTGACTCTTGGTGGATATTGTAGAGTTCAGTGGTCAGGAATGCACACCCTGGAGGTGCAAGGGTTTCAGTTCCACCTCTGTCACTTGTTATGTTAGCTGGGCACTCTTGGCTAAGTGACTTAACCTTTCTGTGCACTTATTTGTCCAGCTGTGAAATGAGGCCGTAATGGCACTTGCCACACAGGGCTGGTGGGGGATCAAATGAATTACAATACATACAGAGCATGGTAATTCTTGATCAATGTCAGCTCTGACTGTCTATCTGGCTGGTTTCCTACACTATTAGTGTCCTCTGGCTGCTGTAACAAATTATCATATATGTGGTGGCTTGAAACAACAGAAATGCATGCTCTCACAGCTCTGGCAGCCAGAGTCTGAAATCAGTGCCACTGGTGTTAGCAGGGCCACGTTCAAGTGTGTCCTGTGCCCGTCGTGGGTCCTTGACAGACGTTACCTCTCACTTAGCCATTCATTTGGTTGTGACCAGACCTCGGGCTACACAACTGGATACAAAGCCTGTCCTGCAGGCTTTGGTCACCTTGTTCTGGAGACAGACACAGAGGTTCACCTTCATAGATCCCATCGTCTTGGCCTGTACAAGGGGGTGGGCTCTAAGGATTAGGTATGTAATGATGAGAATGCCCACCTCTGGGGGCCCTGAGACCCTTGTGCTTAGGGGACTCCAAGCAAAGGCTTGTTGACCGCCTGGCAGAGTTGCATTTAGGGGATTCATGGGGCTGGTGGGAGGGGTCCTCTGCCTACACTGAGATGGACCATGTCCTCACAAGCTTCTTGCTTTCCAGGAGACCCCATTGCCAGCTTTTCACGATGGGCTACATTGACCCAGTGGGCTCCTGCAGAGGGTCCTGCAGTTGGAATTCTTCCCTGAGCTCCTCCAGGCCACTTTCCTATATTCCCTGAATGGCTACAAACATTGCCCTGCAAGGTCAAGGTCAAGGTCAGGAGGTCCCTCTCTGGTGTGGGACCCACATCTCTCTCCAGCTCTAGCCCCAATTGCCAAAGGCAGTGACACGACCTGAGCCCGATGCCTCCCAGGGAATGGATCAGAGACCTGCCTTCCAGGCCTTCCCAGCTGTGTCTTTCTTTGCCAGCCCCTGCACTTCTCCCTGAACTGCCACAAGCCCTGAAACTTGTACCTGTAAAGAGTGATTCCCCCAGCCCTCCTGTGACACCTGTACCCTGACGCCTCTGAGAGGAACCAGCCAGTCTGGATGCTGTAAGACTGCCATGCACACGTGTATCACTTGTGCTGGTGGGGCCTGGCTCTGCGGGTAGGGGGCGCCACTTCTGCCCCTGAGCCTTTAAACAAGGCTGTGCCCTCCTTCATCTTGTCCCCTGCCCCCGACCAGGCTCTCAGCATCCCTATGACTTCTCTATGAGAGCATCCTGATAGCGCAAGTGGAAGCATCCACACATGTGGTGACAGTCTTGGCATATGGCTCTTATGGCATTCAGGGTCCTACTCTGCCCTGGCTCATCACAGCAGGGTGACCTAGCATGAACAATGATACCAGAAACCTCTCAGGCTCCTGGGGTTTCTAGCCAGGTGAGTGCCCAGCTGGAACTGAGTTGGTTGGAATGAAGGTGACCCCTAACACATCTTCAAAGCCATCAGAAATTGGGTTATTGTGAAAGGAGTGTGAAACCTGTAAAAACCATGATGGGAGAGGAAGTCTGTGGCTGTGACTGTGTTCTGACAGATTCTCACCAGCTCCTGGGCCTCGGGCAAGTCTCCCAAGCCTGCTGAGCCTGACTTCCCTCCCTGAGAAGCAGCCTAGGGCCCTGGTCAGGGAAGGACACAAACTTTCTGGCTCTTCCCCTTCCGGACACCAGGCAGCATGCATTTCTCCTTAGGTAAGGTGTGGCTGTGTGATTTTCACTCATGGGAGTTTGCCTGGAACACACATTACTGCCATGCCAAGGTCTTAACTGGCAGGTGTGAGACTGGCCACATTCCCTCCACCTGCCACAGGGCAGTTATTCCAGAAGGAGAGGGCTCTGCCAATCATCATTCCTAAAGCTCTGGGGCAGAAAGTGAAGTCACTCAGTCGTGTCCGACTCTTTGTGACCCCATGGTCTGTAGCCTACCAGGCTCCTCCATCCATGGGATTTTCCAGGCAAGAGTACTGGAGTGGGTTGCCATTTCCTTCTCCAGGGGATCTTCCCAACCCACAGATCGAACCCAGGTCTCCCTCATTGCAGGCAGAATGCTTTACCGTCTGAGCCACCATATGCTAGGGGAAAAAAAAAAAGATCTGGGGCAGAACCTCCGCTTAATCTAGGAATATGGGGAGCTGTGAGCTGAGAGAGAAATGATTGGGAGAGAATTTTCCTCATAATAATGAATATTTTACTGATGCCCAGCTCTGTTGGCTTGGAGCCAAACTGGGAGAAGCCATTGAAGGTGTGAAGTCAGTTGAACAGACTACTTGTTATCCTCTGAGAACAGCCAGACAAACGTGCCCTGAGGATGGAGTAGATGGATGTGGATTCCCTGGTCCATGGCCTCCCCGTGTTACCTATGTTTCAGAGATGCAGTGGCTGTAGCTAAGTCAGGATGCTTTACAAGTTACACAGTGGGGCAGCCCTTAACTCTGAGACTGAGAGGACAGAGCAGTAGATGGAGAATGCGGAAGAGGAAGAGGGGGCGGGGTGGAGCCACCAGTTTGAATGATGACTTGGAACCTTGGGCTGACTCCATCTACTCCCTGAACCTCAGCTTCTCTGTAGGATGGAGAGGATGAGAAACTGCAGTGCAGAGCTGCCTGAGGGCATCGTGAATTCATAAACCCCATGACGGGGGCCTGGTGCAGAGTAACTGGTCCACAACTGGGCATGCAGGAGTTCCCATCATGTGGGCCTGCCTGCAGCAGAGTCTCTGAAATGTGCTAGGCTTGGCGCCAGTCAAGCAACAGGCAGAGAATTAATGGAGGGGCTGCAGAGGGTTGAATTAAGCCCCCCAAATGGAGGGTGAGTTCTTGCTCAGAGGTTTCTGATGGAGTCTCACCTTCACCAGTGGTGTCACCTGCTCTCTGGGCAGCGGGGAGCCCTGGTGGGTCTTAGAGCAGGGAAGCCTGATCCTCCCTCCTGGAGTGCAGCTGGCCCCTTGCTCTGTGAGGAACACTTGTAAAGCCCTTGTCTTTTGTGTTCCTGGCCCTGGAGAGCTCTCTGATATAATTTATCTCCTCTCTTGTCTTTTTTCTCCTTTGGTTCCAGCCACACTGGCCTCCTTACACAAAAAGAACTTGTATCTGTTCCCTGAGTTATCATTCTCCTGTCAAAGGTGGTCACCCTTGGGACAATGACCCCCATTAGCTGTGGTGATGCTGAAGACAATGAGGATGCTACAGGCATGGCAGGGTGGCATGGGCACTGGAACCATGACATGGACCTTGTCTCACTCACACCAGGGCAAGTGCATTGCAGGTTTGAGATTCTCACCGCAGGTGAGAGGTTTCCCTGCAGACCTTCAGTGATGTGAATCTGCCCCATGACAGCCCTTAGCACTCAAGGGCAACTCCCAAAAGATACAGGAGGGAGAAAGAGGATTAGAGTTTGGGCCAAAGCACATTTCTCCTATCCTCAGGCCAGCAGAATTTTCATTTGAGAGAGAATCAACCTCTGTGTTATGAATCATCCATCACTTGGAGGGGATCTCATGACCAAGAGCCCCCTTGTCAGTCTCACCTGAATGAATGGGAAGAGGAGGCCGATGGTGAAGTTGGAGAGCCAGTTGACGGTGCCCACCACGGTAAAGGCAGCTGGCCGCTGGGCTTGCTGGAAGAACTCGCTGGTCAGGATGAAGGGAATGCCACCTGCAACCAGAGCCAGGGCATGGGTTAATCACCCCAGGGAAGTCTGGCCACCAGCATCCATCTCTATTTGGCAGGGGAGCCCCTCCTGGTAAGAGGCAGCTCTGCCTGGGAGAGTGACACCTTTGGGCATGAGTGTTGGAATTATAGCCTGTAACCCCTAAAGATACACAAACCATTTCTCTGACCTGGTCCTCCCAAATGAGAGATGATTCATCTTCTAGGCTCTCCCATCTCAGTTCTGGAATCACTAGGTTGGACTTCCCAGGTGGCAATAGGGATAAAGAACCCGCCTGCCAATACATGAGACATGAGAGATTTGGGTCCGATCTCTGGGTTGGGAAGATCCCCTGGAGGAAGGCATGGCAACTCACTCCAGTATTCTGGCCTGGAGAATCCCATGGATAGAGGAGCCTGGCGGGCTACAGTCCACGGGGTCGCAAAGAGTTGGACATGACTGAAGCGATTTAGCACACACGCACAGGCTGGATTCACTCGTTCCATCAAGATTCAGTGATTATTGGCTGTGCTGGGGCTGGCCCCACAGTCCTGGAGGAGAGTGGTCATGCCCCTGCGCTTCTGAGACTCCCTTATCTGGTGGGGGAGAAAGGATGACTTATTACAAAGGAAGTGAGGGAATAATAACTAATGCAGCATGTGATAAGCGCTGGAGGAAATGCTCAAGGCAATGGAGGGGGTGGAGATCCAGGTTAGCAGTGGTAGGGAGAGCTCTCTGGGCAGGTGATGGTGGAGATACGGCTCAAAGGAGGAGATGCAGCTTGTGAAGATTTGGGATGATCATGCCGACGGAAGGACGAAAGGGCAGAGACCCTGAGGGATGAAAAGGATTGAGAAGACTCCTGAGAGTCCCTTGGACTGCAAGGAGATCAAACCAGTCAATCTTAAAGGAAATCAACCCTGAATATTCACTGGAAGCCCTGATGCTGAAGCTCCAAATACTTTGGCCACCTGATGCAAAGAGCCTACTCATTGGAAAAGACTCTGATGCTGGGAAAGATTGAGGGCAGGAGGAGAAGGGGATGACCCAGGATGAGACAGTTGGATGGCATCACCGACTCAATGGACATTGAGGGACAGGGAGGCCTGGCGTGCTGCAGTCCATGGGGTCACAAAGGCTCGGACGTGACTGAGCGACTGAAAAACAACAAGGTCTATAACAGAGGCTATCCTGTTGGACATCTGAGGAAGGGGATAGAGGAAGGGGATGGGATGGCAAAGGTGAGCAGGGCCAGTTAAGCAGCCTCTGGAGATCAAGGAGAGGGGCTGCCATTGAGGAAAACTGATGAGGGGTTTAAAGGAGGGATTGATGTGATCAATTGGCACTTCGTAGAGACCACTGCTGTTTGGAGGAAGGACTGGAGGAGGCAGAGGTTGATGCAGGAGGCTGTTGGGGCTGGCAGGAGCAGATGATGGCGGTCTAGAGGGTTTGGATGGCGGCGGTGCGGATGGATGGAAGGGGCTGATTTGGGTAGTTGCCACCCCATGGATGCAAAGCTCTCAGGGTGAGCATTGCACCCTGAAACCACAGCGCTCATCGTCAGGTTCAACCAAGCAACCCAAGGTCACACAGCCAGGACCAGCTCAAGCCTGTGTCTCTCCAGAGCTTTCACCACGACTGCCCCAGCATGCTGCCCACAAGCCTTGGACTCTGCACCTCAAAAATGACTCAGAATGGACCACCCATGACCCACACTCTGCCCCTGCCCTGCTAGACTGTGAGCCCTCCAGGGAAGCTGGCATCTCCATTGGCCTGGCAGAGTAGACAGGTGACTGATATTTACATACTTGAAGTAAATGCTCAACATTTGATTTTGAAAAGGCTTGATATACTGTTTGCTACAAAAAAGGTGGATGCTTTATCTTAAAGGTGTCTATCAAAATGATGTGCAGGAACAATGGTTTCATGGTAAAATGTGCTACAACCAGCCTTAGGTCTATGAAGCACGTGTGACTATGTTGGCAAGTGTGTCACACACCTACTGCCACGAGCCTTGCTGCACGTCCCAGGGGGCAGTTCACAGGTCTGCTGAAGCCTGAACAGGGCCGAGGGCTGATGTTTCACCTTCCTGACTTCCCTGGATGTGTTTTGGAAGCATCTGTAGGTAACTTATTAACACTTCTGCCGCCGGTTTATTAGTTTACAGTGGAGCAGAATGTTGACAAACCTGCCCCCTTGCACTTTGTTTGCTGTTCAGGGCTGAGGCCACGATTTGTTTACTGGTTATGGTGCCTCCTCCCAGCACAGGACCTAGGATACAGACACCAGGTACTCTGTAAAGATTTGCATGATCAGTGGAGGAACGGTTAAGACACCCTGGGTTCAAGGACATCTACATCATGCCTCTTCTCTCTTTCTCTCTCAGGCCTTCAGGCCACCCCTGCAGGACAAATATAAGCAACCATGACAATCCTGCACAGCGCACTGTGCCAATGGGTTTTCATTTCCATTATTTCCTTCAAACTCCCCAGCCAGAGAAGGTGGTGAGACATGGTGTTAGGGCTCTAGTGTCAGTAAGAACAGGTGGAAGTTCTGGGTCCACCAGATCCCTCTAGAATGCAGATCTATCACAAGTGAGGTATGATAGAAGGGACTTACTAGAGAGAGGAGGG
The DNA here is from genome assembly GCF_003369695.1 of Bos indicus x Bos taurus. Taxonomy (NCBI): domain Eukaryota; kingdom Metazoa; phylum Chordata; class Mammalia; order Artiodactyla; family Bovidae; genus Bos; species Bos indicus x Bos taurus. The sequence continues at coordinate 104,598,058 of NC_040081.1, forward strand.
GGTTTGTGAGGATTAAATGAACTACTGTGTGCAATCACTTAGTATAAGTCTGCTCCATGTGAGGTACTGAATAAATGTTAATTATTCAATAATTGTTAGCTACTAGAATAGCTAGAATAATAAAACTAGAATAATAGTTTTAAACTCATCTGCATTATTTCCTCCCATTGTGTGAGCTAACTGTAACTCAAAGAAGGGGCGTGACTAGCCCAAGGTCTATTGACAGAGGGATGATGGTGATGGTGATGATGGTGATAGTGGTGATGGTGAAGGTGATGGCGATGACAGTGGTGAAGGTGATGATAGTGGGGAAGGTGATGGTGATGATAGTGGTGATGGTGATGACAGTGGTAATGGTGATGATAGTGGTGATGGTGATGAAGGTGATGATGGTGATGGTGATGATAGTGGTGATGGTGGTGATGATGGCGATGGTGATGGTGATGATAGTGATAGTGGTGATGGTGATGACAGTGGTAATGGTGATGATAGTGGTGATGGTGATGATGGTGATGGTGATGATAGTGGTGATGGTGGTAATGATGGTGATGGTGATGCTGATGATAGTGATAATGGTGATGGTGGTGATGGTGATAGTGATGATAGTGGTGATGGTGATGACAGTGGTGATGGTGATGATAGTGATGATGGTGATGACAGTGGTGATGGTGATGACAGTGGTGATGGTGAAGGTGACAGTGATGATGGTGATGGTGGTGATGATGGCAATGGTGATGCTGATGATAGTGGTAATGGTGATGGTGGTGATAGTGGTGATGGTGATGACAGTGGTGATGGTGATGATAGTGGTGATGGTGATGATAGTGGTGATAGTGATGATGGTGGTGATGGTGATGACAGTGGTGATGGTGATGATAGAGGGGAAGGTGATGGTGATGATAGTGGTGATGGTGATGACAGTGGTGATGGTGATGATAGTGGTGATGGTGATGATGGTGGTGATGGTGATGACAGTGGTGATGGTGATGATAGTGGGGAAGGTGATGGTGATGATAGTGGTGATGGTGATGATAGTGGTGATGGTGATGACAGTGGTGATGGTGATGATAGTGGGGAAGGTGATGGTGATGATAGTGGTGATGGTGATGATAGTGGTGATGGTGATGACAGTGGTGATGGTGATGATAGTGGGGAAGGTGATGGTGATGATAGTGGTGATGGTGATGATAGTGGTGATGGTGATGACAGTGGTGATGGTGATGATAGTGGGGAAGGTGATGGTGATGATAGTGGTGATGGTGATGATAGTGGTGATGGTGATGACAGTGGTGATGGTGATGATAGTGGGGAAGGTGATGGTGATGATAAAGGGGAAGGTGATGGTGATGATAGTGGGGAAGGTGATGGTAATGATAAAGGGGAAGGTGATGGTGATGATAGTGGGGAAGGTGATGGTGATGATAGTGGTGATGGTGATGATAGTGGTGATGGTGATGACAGTGGTGATGGTGATGATAGTGGGGAAGGTGATGGTGATGATAAAGGGGAAGGTGATGGTGATGATAGTGGGGAAGGTGATGGTAATGATAAAGGGGAAGGTGATGGTGATGATAGTGGGGAAGGTGATGGTGATGATAAAGGGGAAGGTGATGGTGATGATAGAGGGGAAGGTGATGGTGATGATAGTGGTGATGGTGATGATAGTGGTGATGGTGATGACAGTGGTGATGGTGATGATAGTGGGGAAGGTGATGGTGATGATAAAGGGGAAGGTGATGGTGATGATAGTGGTGATGGTGATGGTGATGACAGTGGTGATGGTGATGATAGTGGTGATGGTGATGACAGTGGTGATGGTGATGACAGTGGTGATGGTGATGATAGTGGTGATGGTGGTGATGATGGCGATGGTGATGCTGATGATAGTGGTAATGGTGATGGTGGTGATAGTGGTGATGGTGATGGTGGTGATAATGCCGCTCATTGTGATAATGATGCTAGTAATGATGGTGGAGGTGATGATGATAATGATGCTAGTGATAATGATGGTGGTGATGGTGGTGGTGTGATGCTAGCCAGGATGGTGATAATGACAGTGGTCATGATAGAAATGATGGTGATAATGATGAAGGTAGAGATAGTGGTGTTGCTGCAGCTGCTGAATGATGGTGGTGGTAATTGTGACAGGTATTGGGAAAAGCTCTTGACATACATTATTTCACTTAATTATCACTACTGTATGGTCGTAGGATTCCCTTGTGGCTCAGACGGTAAAGAGTCTGCCTGCAATGCAGGAGACCCAGGTTCAATCCTTGGGTCGGGAAGATCCCCTGGAGAAGGAAATGGCAACCCACTCCAGTATTCTTGCCTGGAGAATCCCAGGGACGGGGGAGCCTGGTGGGCTACCGTCCATAGGGTCGCAAAGAGTCGGACAGGAGTGATCGACTTCACTTTCACTTTTTTTGTGCCCTATGTGGTAGTACCACATGATAGCTAGAGCACGGCTGGGGGTATCACACAGTGGTTAGTGCACGGGATGGGATATATTCATGGTTAAGGGCACTGGGTGGCATATGGCACTCAGCTCCTGTGTCTCTGGCTCCGCTGTTGCAGTAACTAAGTTTTCTTGGACAACTGCAACCCTGGTGTCCACCACGAGGAGCCATCTGACACAGGTCTAGCCTCACAACCTTTCTCCTGCAGGAGACAAACCTGATTTCAATTCCCACATCTCTCTCTACTGGCTATGTGACCAAGCGAGTGAATGAAAGTCACTCAGTCATGTCCGACTCTTTGCGACCCCATGGACTGTAGTCCCGCCAGGACTACACTGGAGTGGGTTGCCATGCCCTCCTCCAGGGGATCTTCTCGACCCAGGGATAGAACCCAGGTCTCTTATGTCTCCTGCATTGGCAGGAGGGTTCTTTACCACAAGTGCCACCTGGGAAGTCAGACCTGGTCCCAAAACCAAGAGCTTCTGGTTTAGGGAAAAGATTCTCTCCCTTGCTCTTTCCCTAGGAGATGTTAGACAGAGGATGAAGACAGGGTTTCCAAAGAGGTTTGTTTTACGATGGTAAGCACAGCCGGCTGCTTGAGGACAGGGAGCTGACACCAGAACCCAGTCGATGTAGGAAGGAGGCTGAATGCTTTGGAAGCTACCCTAGCTTTGAGGCTGCCTGTTCAGCCAAATGGGAGAGGCGGGCTGTCCTTTTGTCTCTGGGGAGCTTGGACGCCCACACCCTTGTAGCCCTTGCAGAGGCTTGTCCCATCCTGACTCAGTGGGCACCTCTGGCTCTGCTAATTTTTGGCCCTCCTCTAAGCCTCAGTTTTCCCACCTATAACCTGAGCACAGGGATGAGCTATTTGAAACCTCGGTAAAACCTGTTTACTTGGCACATGTTAATTATGACTATGCCAAGGCGCCCAGGCTAATGGCTAAGAGCACTGGCTTTGGAATCAGATAAACTCTCCACTTCCAGCCTGTGTGTGTGACCACAAGCAAGTCACATGGCTCTCAATTTTCCCATCCATAAAATGAGGATAGAGCCATAGCTCCTACCTCTTAGCATAGTGTGGGGATTAAATAAGACAGGGCTGAGGACTTCCCGGGTGGTTCAGTGGATTAGAGAATCTGCATTGCAAAGTGGGGGACTCAGGTTTGATCCCTGGTTGGGGAAGTAAGATCCCACATGCCTCAGAGCAACAAGAGAGGATCTGTGCACTGCAGTGAAAGATCCCACAGGATGAAGCAATGATCCTGAGTGCTTCAACTAAGACCCGAGCAACCAAATACATAAATACTTACAAAAATGAAAATAATGAGACAGTGCTTAGCAAAGTGTACAATACATAGCAAAGGCTCAATCATATCAACTGCTATAGCTCTTCTTCTCTTCATTCATTCACTTAATATAGTTCATTGTGTATTGACTATGAGCCAGATGCTGGAGGGCTTCCCTGGTAGTTCAGCTGGTAAAGAATCCACCTGCAATGCAGGAGACCCCGGTTCGATTCCTGGGTTGGGAAGATCCCCGGAGAAGAGATACGCTAGCCACTCCAGTATTCTTGGGCTTCCCTGATGGCTCAGCTGGTAAAGATTCCGCCTGCAATGCAGAAGACCTAGGTTCTACTCCTAGGTAGGGAAGATCCCCTGGAGGAGGGCATGGCACCCACTCCAGTATTCATACTTGGAGAATCCCCATGGACAGGGGAGCCTTGTGAGTTACAGTCCATGGGGTCGCAAAGAGTCGGACATGACTGAGCGAATAAGCACAGCACAGCAGCACAGATTCTGGGATGTCGATGGTAAAAAGCAGATTTAACTTCTGATTTCAAGGAGCTGCCAGCATCTGGGGACCCACTAAGTCAAGAAAGCTAAAGCCATCACAAGACTAACCTTCTCCTGGACCACGCCTCTTCTGAGCAATTTTAACCATAAAGATAGTTCATGCGTTAAGTACTTCCTGTGTGTCAGGCTCTGGGAAAGTTTTCCCTTTGTGGAGTTTTAAATTATTTCAGAAATCAAGTGATGAATTCCATAGGGATATGGCATCAGACATGGTTGATCATGGGTAAGGAGGAATTACAAGTCACCAGGAGTTGCTGGTCTGAACTGAAAGAACAAAGGCAGCTTGCTCCTTTTGTATCCAGAGATGCTGCAAAATTGAGTACCACCTGGGGACTTTCCTGGAGGTCCAGTGGCTAAGACTCTGTGCTTCCAATGCAGGGGACCTGGGTTCAATCCCAGGGAACCAGATCCCATATGCCACAACTAAGAGTTTGCATTCTGCAACTAAAGATTCTATGTGCTGCAACTAAGCCCTGGCACAGCCAAATAAATAAATAAAATAAAATATTAAAAAGAATCAGGTGCCACCTGTCCAGCCCCACCCCCTCTGCCAAATGGGGAGACTGAGGCCAGAGAGGTGAAGTGTGAGTCTCCATGTTTCAGAATTTCCAAACTAGCCTCTCTGCTCTAGTCAATGTCCTTCCTGGAAATTCCTAGCTCCTGCGCATACTGACTATTCCCACTGCTGGGAATGCTCCCGGCTTTGGACACACTTCAGGTCACAAGGGATGTAGCAGCTGGTTTATCATGGGCTTGGCTCCCAGTTGTTGTTTGTTGTTCAGTTGCTAAGTCACGTCCAACTCTTTTCAACTGCATGGACTGTAGCCTATCAGGCTCCTTTGTCTTCCACTATTTCCTGGAGTTTGCTCAAATTCATGTTCATTGAGTCAGTGATGCTGTCTATCCATCTCATCCTCTGTTGCCCCCTTCTCCTGCCTTCAATCTTTTCTAGCCTCAGGGTATTTATTTTCCAATGAGTTGGCTTTTCACATTAGGTGGCCAAAGTATTGGAATTTCAGCTTCAGCATCAGTCCTTCCAAAGAACATTCAGGACTGATTTCCTTAGGATTGACTGGTTTGATCTCCTTGCAGTCCAAGGGACTCTCAAGAGCACCACAGTTCAAAAGCATCAATTCTTTGGCACTCAACCTTCTTTATGGTCCAACTCTCAAATCTGTCCATGACTAGTGGAAAAACCATAGCTTTGAGTATACAGACCTTTGTCAGCAAGGTATACAGACCTTTTTAATACACTAAGTTTCTCATAGCTTTCCTTTCAAGAAGCAAGCATCTTTTAATTTCATGGCTTCAGTCACCATCTGTGGTGACTTTGGAGCCCCCAAAATAAAATCTGTCACTGCTTCCACTTTTTCCCATGAAGTGATGGGGCTGGATGCCATAATCTTAGTTTTTTTAATGTTGAGTTTCAAGACAGTTTTTTCTCTTTTCACTTCCTGGAGGAGGAAATGGCAATCCATTCCAGTATTCCTGCCACGAGAACCCTTGAATAGTATGTGGCTCCTAGTAGGTGATAATATAAAAGTTATGCCACCCTTCTCCCCTTTCTCCCAGCCTAACCATAGCCCAAGAAGTTAGCCAGCAGAGGTCCTGACCCCAGCCTGTGTTCTCGCTTGCATAGAGCATATCTCCTAAGGAAAGGGAAGGGAGGGAAAAGTGAGACTCAGGCGTGAATTGAACTAGACAGAAGGAGGAGGTCCTGTCCCCACCACCTATTCCTCCATGGATGGTGTCATCGTCTCTTCAATCCTTTATTCTTTGCTTGCTTATTATATTCTTTGAGGGCAGGTATCTTGTTTCTTTTCCTCCCCGTAGCAACCTGTGTCTGTTAATAGACATTTGTGCTCAATAGATGCTTGTGGAATGGATGACTAGGCAGGAAATGATGACAGTTAAACAGATCCTGAAAGTGTGAGTGGAAATTTACTCTGTGGATGGAGGGGTAACCAGGTCCTGGGGCCAGCATGGGGCAGAATATGGGACAGGGTCTAGAGGATGCTGTTTGCGGGATCCCAGCTCAGGATGGGGGAGATAGGATAGAAGAGGCATCATCTGGAGGGTCCACTGGGCAGATCTCAGGGTCTAGATCACTACGTGAGGGGGTTTGGAGTTTGCAGGTGGGAGGTGCAGTGGCCAGCCAAAAGGCTTTGGCAGGAGAGAGCTGTCATCAGATTTGTGATGGGAAAGTATCGCCAGGCACCAAGTGGAGCTTGCATTGGTGAAGCAAGAGTGTGGAGGCAGATAAGGATGCTGGTTAGGACATGATCATTGAGAACTTGAGAAAAAAAAACTGGAAAAATGTTTGTGTAAAAGCACTGCATGGCTTTCAGCATCATTAACGACCATCTTCTGTGATTCTCACCGGAATTTGCATGGGATCAATAATAGACTTAGCTGCCTTCTTGAACTGCGCTCCGTTGAAACACAGAGTGAGTCCCCTCTTGACTACCAATTAGTGTGTTTTGATAAAGACTTTATTCCAGTGGAATTTCTTTCATCTGGACTGTTAAGAAGACCCATTCTTCAGTTTGAAGGTTTCCATGCTGGAGTTTCTGGGGGAGGGGATGCTTTTGAAGCATTTCAGGAGAAAAGAGGCCACATAAGGCCACAAGGACTCTGCTAATTCTAATTAAAAGTGAGGAGCTGCACACTCTAATGAGCATGGGCAGCTAATTAGCAGGTAGGAAAACACAGTTCAAATCTATCAGGACCAGCTCACAGTGGTGTGTTTGTTCTGTTTGGTGGGTTCACACACTCAGATGATGCTACGAACCTTGGTCAGGAGTTTACATTTCCACAAAGTCAGAGATCAGAGGTCTCCATAGTCAGCTCTCCTGAGCACATTTCAACATCCTTCCTTTGGGTGAGCACTGGAAGGGCTGTTGAAGCAGATATGCAAGGGTGCCTGGATAAGGAAGGGTCTTTGGTATGGGTGCTGCAGTTGAAGGCAGCCTGGATAGAGCCAAGGCAGTCACACCCTCAGCCTGGGTCTTGGCAGAGTGGTTTTGTATGTTCATTCACTGTGCACAAATGACTGAGTTGGCTTTGAGCTGAGGTGGTGCTGGGCACTGGGGATACAGGTCCAACAGAATGATGGTCCCCGGGCTAGATGGCATCTTAGATCCTGTGGGTTCATGGTGCTGTCTCGAGATCCCAGAATGCTGAAGCACATGTGGTTGGTGGTCCACCCTTATTCCAGGCCCCCCTCCCATCTCAGGGCAGCTGGCCCAGCACCCTCCTGCCAGCTGCAACCCTGGCACATGGCTTTGTCTGGCTTCCCATCAGCCAGAGGGCTGGGGAGTTGACACCTCTTTCTCCCCAGACTGACAGCAGGGAGTTGGGATGAATACTTCTGAGGGGATGACTCTAAAATGTATATTTCCTATAGCTTTTCAGCAGGATTCTGCTCTGGTTGCCTGAAGATATGCTCAGGATTGTACCTTCCTTGGGTTGGGAAGATGCCCTGGAGGAGGGTATGGCAACCCACTCCAGTGTTCTTGCCTGGAGAATCCCATGGACAGAGGAGCCTGGCAGGCTACAGTCCCTAGGGTCGCACAGAGTCGGACACGACCGAATGACTTAGCATGCAGGAAGAACATCTCTTCCTTCCACTTCCTTCCTTTCCCACTTCAGTTGTCCATTTTCAGGTGTTTCCTGGGATCAACCCCCAAATATTAATAAACTACTTTCCTCGAGTCCTTGACTTAGCGTCTCTTTGTGGGGATACCCATCCTTGTTTTTCAAAGTCCTGCATTGCCCAAGACTGAAGCCCAGGACAGCCTGCTCTTTTCTGAACAACAGTTGAGTTATAATCTAGACTCCTGGGCCACTAGCTTGTCCCAGCTTTGGAAATATCCTGCATTTCAGAAACCCTGGGGGTGGTTGGTCACTTCAGTGGCATATCAACTTATCTCCTGACTGATTAGCAGAGGTTATTGTGTATATGAGATGCGGGGAAAGAGAAAATTCAAGTTGTCAGTATTTCCGGATGAATAGAACTGATCTCCAAAAGAACTGAGCAGCAGAAGAAGAGACAGTGGAAAGGGCTTTCAAATGTGAGTTTGGAGAGGGCAGGAGCTGGGCTTTGCGGAGACTCAATAAATGAGCAATGCTGAGAGCAAGAAAGACGGAGAATGAAGTTTTCAACAAATCCTGCTGCTTGCTGCCAATGTGCCCTCGTGCCTGGCTATATGGTAGAATTTAATCACTGCTTCTCTTTGGCTATAAGACGTTTCTGTAAATGTGAGTTGGCTGAGGCTGACTTACAGCGGGCAGGCATTTTCAGATTCATCAGGAGTTTTCCTTTGCTTTTTCCTTGTTCATCTTCGAGGATGGCCATGTCGTGCCCCATTGATCAATGGGTGGGGAGACCATATGATGTGTTTTCAGAGACTTGGGGGCTGCTCTTGATAATGACATCTGGACACCCAGGGCAAGCTGAGATGGTCCCAGGCAAACTGCTGAGGTGGGAATCCGGCTCAAGGTGAAAACTCTGAACTGAGGTCCCACAGCTGGTCAGGCAGCGGCAGAAGAGGGATTCAAACCCAGGTCTACTGGAACTTCCATAGATCCTCTCAGTCAATGCAAACAGCTTAAAAATAATAATACCTACCACATGCTGCCTGCCCATGGTGTGGCTGCCTGTGTAGAGCTATAGTAATTAATTAAGTGATTAACATATATATTAATTACTATATACTAATATATAATTAATTAATTATATTAATTAAGAGCTGCTTGCTCTTTCTAGGTAGGTCGTGTTATCCCCAGCTTAAAGATGAAGGAACTGAGTCTCAGAAAGGGGAGGCGACTTGCCCAAGGTCATTCATCTAACACGTGGCAGGGATCTGACACGTGGTCTCCTACCCCGCCAGCGATGAGGCTGAGTCGGGCACAGGGAAGGAAGCCCACGCAAACAGTTAAAACGGGAGACCCAGGAGGGATGCTGGACTAAATCTTGCGTGGCCAAGTTGAAATGCTCTGTGCACGTGTGACCTCGACAGGCCTTGGGGCTTTTCCTGACTTTCCCTGGAGTGTCCTCAGTGGAGAGCTGAGCTTATTCTTCTTTTCCAGTTGTCCTCCTCAAATCCTCGGGGTGCCCAGCTCCCGCGGCCGTGGCAGATGTTCAGGCTGAGATAGAAAATCCCCTTGAAAGTTGGGGAGTGCTGTCTTTGCAGAAGTAGCAGCTCCAGCTGTGTTTTCATCCCAGATTGGCTGTGATGTGCCAGCCTCAGTACAGCTGAATCATTTCCAAATCAAAAAGCTGAAGCCGTGTGGGTCCACTCAGCCCGGGCTCCTGAGAGTGGAGGGGAACAGAACTCTTCCTGCTGGGCGGGACCACAGCTGCTCACAGCTGGCCTGTTTTCACAGCCTGGGTTCTCCTGCCAGCAAAGCTGCTACCTTGCTGGACAGGGCAAAGCCAGCGAGGACAACCTGCAGGTCCCAACCACACCTGGCCTGCATCTGGTGGCTCCTATGGGATCCCCTTCCCTTGCCTTCTCTTCTCACCTGAAAAACTCTCACCTTTTGAAATTTACCACTGCCCCCTTCCTCTGCAAGCTCATAACCCCCTGCCACTGGGGAATGCCACCTGTCCCTGCCCACCCCCCATGGATCCCTGGAGGCTGAAGGGATGGGCCTGGCCTAGATGGAGTGCTTGGTGAGGGGTTATTGAGGGAAGGGGTGGTCAGTGAATGAATTTGTGCCCTTCCCAGCCAGGGCTGGACTCCAGGTCAGCCTGGCTCCTTTCTACGGAGTCCCATCAACACAGTTCCTTGTATACCTCAACTGATGGGGAGCTTACTTCTTGTGAAAGAATGAGTTCAGCTGTTACATGGAACCTAGACCTGAGTCCTGCTCCTTTCTGAGGCCCTGGCTTCGGGGTTCCTCCTTCCTCGAAAGGTCCTCCCTGAGGCTGGCATGTGCAAAGACCACGTCTCTGTGTCACTCACTGGTGCATCTTGGTACCTGGATTAGCACCTTGGGAGCTGTGAGCGGGGAATCACACCAGGGCCAGTGTACCGTCTGTCCCTTCTACATGAGCTGCTTGCTTCCAGATACCTGCGTGGAGGCCTCCCTCCCATCTCTCAGATCTCTGCTCCATTGTCACCTCCTCTAAGGAGGTCTTCTGTGCCCCCTGCCCATCTCAGATAGCACCCTTCCACCATCTCCTCCCTCTCATTTGCACCACCTTTCTTTCGAGCACTCAGTATTTTTACATATTTATATTTTTATGTGCTTACTCTAATCCTCCCCCAACAGAATGTCAGCTCCTTGGAGGCACATACATTGTCTGTTTTGTTCCATTTGTTCAGTCACTAAATCGTATTTGACACTTTGCGACCCCATGGATGGCAGCATGCCAGGCTTCCCTGTCCTTTACTATCTCCCAGAGTGTGCTCAAACTCATGTCCGTTGAGTCAATGATGCCATCGAACCATCTCATCCTCTGTCGCTCCCTTCTCCTCCTGCCCTCATTCTTTCCCAGCATCAGGGTCTTGTTCTATGCTCTGCCCTAATTTCTGGAACAGTCTCACTGTAAAGAGTATGAGAGCTCAATGAACATTGGTCAGTGGATGAATCAATGAATGAAACTGGCTGCTTCTCCACTGCTGCTGCTACTGCTAAGTTGCTTCAGTCGTGTCCAACTCTGTGCGACCCCATAGATGGAAGCCCACCAGGCTCCCCCGTCCCTGGGATTCTCCAGGCAAGAACACTGGAGTGGGTTGCCATTTCCTTCTCCAATGCATGAAAGTGAAAAGTGAAAAGTGAAAGTGAAGTCGCTCAGTCATGTCTGACTCTTAGCGACCCCATGGACTGCAGCCTACCAGGCTCCTCCGTCCATGGGATTTTCCAGGCAACAGTACTGGAGTGGGGTGCCATTGCCTCTCCACTAGGTAAGTCTTACTCCTCTTTGCATCTCCTGGGACTAGAATGGAGTCATATGCATAGAAGGTGATTACTAACAACTTGCTGAATGAAAGACTGAAAATATAGTCACATTGCTAACATTTTGAAATTGGATCAAATTCCTCCTTGCTTCAATATTCCAGTAGCGTCCCACTGCATTGAAAATAAAATCCTAGCTCCTTACCAGAGAGCTACAAGTTCCTCCATCTCTGGGCCCCTCTTTCCATCCAACTTCGCCTCTAACATCACTTCTCTCTCTTACTGACAACACTCCAGCCTTCCCTTTACCCATCAAGCGAGTTTCTGCCTCAGGACCTTTGCACATCCTTTCCCTAGATCCTCACAGGGCCACTTCCTTCTCCAGCATCCCAGCCTTGCCTCCAGTGCTCACAGCAGCCCTTCCTGTCCACACTCACTAAAGGCAACTCTTCTCTTACCACTCCACCTCTCACCCTATTTATTCCTTCTTAGTTCATGTCACGCATCATAAAGTAATAGTTTACTGGACAGGGTCCTATAAATATGCACTTGTTGGGGGTGGCTGCTTGGGGTCTAAGCACTCCCCCACTCTCTCTCTCCCCTCCAAGACATAAGATGCAAGAGCTAAGATCATGTCTCTCTACCATTCACCAGTGTGTCTTGGGTGCTGGATCAACATAAGGAGTGCTTGATAAATACTTTTAAATTAATGAACGCACTTTCCTGTGAGCTTACTCATCCTGCTCCTCTTTACTGTACTTGATCCTCAAGTTCATGGAATTTGCACTCTCTGGGTTATTTTTCCAGTTTATAGGTCATAATTGTTTATAATTATTTTGTAATTTATACCATGCTCAGTTGCTTCAGTTCTTTCCTACTCTTTGCGACCCCATGGATTGTAGCCCACCAGGCTCCTCTGTCCATGGGATTCTCCAGGCTAGAATACTGGAGTGAGTTGTCATGCCCTCCTCTGGGAGATATTCCTGACCCAGGGATCGAACCCGTGTCTCCTGCATTGCAGGTGGATTTTTCACTGCTGAGCCACAGAGAAGCCCTTTATAATTTATGTATGTATGTATGTTATTCACACAGTCATGTCTAACTCTTTGAGATTCTATGGACTGTAGCCTGCCAGGCTCCTCTGTCTATGGGATTCTCCAGGCAAGAACACTGGAGTGGGTTGCCATTTCCTTCTCCAGGGGATCTTCCCAACCCAGGGATGACACCTGGGTCTCCCGCATTGCAGGCAGATTCTTTACCATCTGAGCCACCAGGGAAGCACTTTATAATTTATAATCATGTATAATAATTTCAGACTATAATTATTTGATGTTTATCTTAATTAGATGATGAACTCCCAGAAATGGAAAATATCTCTGACTCTGTTTCTGCATCCTGAGTGTGGAACACAGTACCTGGCTCATGGTGTGTGTTCAAAATATTTTGTTGAATGAAATAATTGGGACCATAACTGAGAATAGATAAAAGAGCAAAAAATGTAAACTGCAAAATAGGTTTCAGAAAATCCACACACTGAAGCACATGCCTGAGTTTTCTTTATAAAGGAAGCCCTCGCAGGCCCTTTTAAGACCTAAAAAGCTTGATTTTCTATTTTTGCATGTTTTATTTAAACAAAGAAGCTGGGTGCTCACAGGGAAACACCGCAGGGGTGAGACAGTACACGGACTTGCGCCGGCTCCTCCCCTGGCTCCGTCCGAGAAATGAGACTTCACGGTGGGTGAAATTTTCCATTAGAGACACCATTGTCTTAGAAAAATAACCCTCGGCCTGTTCTGTTTGATGTCCTCTCAGAAGCAATTCTCTTCCCGAAGGCTTGTTTGATTTAGTGAAGGCTCAGGTCTCCAGAGCTTGGCTTCCTGAACTGCAGATTGCTGGGTGGGGGATGGCGGGCGGGTAGGGGTGGGACCCACTTCTGCTAAGAAGACACCCACCAGGGGCAGTTTTCTTAAGCACAGGAAGCTGACCCGTGGCTTAGGAAACCTTGTAACAGCCCCGCTCCTTGAGTGCTTTCTGTAGGCTGAAATTCTATTAGGCACTTGGCAGAGATTTCTTTTACACTCAGATCACAGCTTTCTTGTATCCATCATCCTCTTATTACAGGTGGGACCAGACCAGAGAGCTGAGCTAAGCTGCCCAAGGTCACACAGCTGGGAAGTGGGGTCCTGACCTTTGGGCCCAAGACTAGAAGAGGATGAAGCCCATAGTTTCTTGACTACATCAAGCGGCCCATGGGGAACATAAAATAGGAGAAATTCCATTTCATATTGCAGTTTTTCTTCCCCTTGTGCAGACTTGGAGCATCAAGGATGCTGTGACAGATGGGATGCATGCGTGAGTAGTCGCTCAGTCATGTCTGACTCTGCAACCCCATCCATGGACTGTAGCTGCCAGGCTCCTCTGTCCATGGGATTTTCCAGGCAAGGATACTGGAGTTAGGTAGCCATTCCGTTCTCCAGGGGATCTTCCCAACCGAGGGACTGAACTGGATTTCCTGCATTAGGCGGATTCTTTACTAAGCCACCAGGGATGTCCGATAGATAGAATAATGTCCCCCCAAAGAAATCCACATTCTAGTTCCCAGAACCTGTGACAATGTTACCTTACATGGCCAAGGGACTTTGCAGATGGCATTAAGAATCTTGAGATGGGGAAATTCTCCTGCCTGATCAAGGTGGGCTCTATGTCCTTAAAATAAAGGTTCATGAAAAAGGGAGGCAAGGGGGTCAAAGTCAGAAAAAGAGATGTTATGACAGAAGCAGAGGTTTGAAGATGGAGCAAGAGACGATGAGGAAAGATCTGCCAGCAGCCTTGAGAAGAAGAAAACAGGAAGGAATAAATTCTCCCCTCGAACTTCTGTAAGAAGAGCTCCCCTGCAGCCTCAGTTTAGACTTTTGGGCACCAAATTATAAGATAATTAATGAGTGGTGTTTTCGTTGGCTAAGTTTGTGATAATTTGTCACAACAGCAAAAGCAAATAATGTAGAGTCTAAAAGACACTCTGTTCTTGCAGACATGGCGCCTTAGAGAGATTGCAGCTTAGAGCCAAGAGATGGTTTGAAGGCCCTCTCTCCTCTCTGCTCTGAGCGCGTGGGCATCAGCATTTGGGTCGTCGCCTACTGCTCCTCTGTTCTGTGTTCTCTTCCTTCAGCTCTCGGGATGTTTTGTTCCCTCATGGTTTCACATCTTTTGCTCAATTGACACCTTGCTTCTAGGACCTTCTCTGACAAGTTGCAAAATCTTCCCAAAGAAGCTTCCTGGCCACCTCCCTGCTCAAAATTTCTCTGTAGTGCTTATTCCAGTCCAATATACTTGATAAGTGAATTTCATATTGTTTTATATTGTTTCCCTATACAAAGGATAGAAAGTCAAAGTGTTAGTCGCTCAATCGTGTCCAACTCTTTGTGACCCCATAGACAACTGTAGCCCACCAGGCTCCTCTGTCCATGGGATTCTCTGGGCAAGAATCATGGAATGGGTAGCCATTCCCTTCTTCACGATACACAAAGGATAATGTCTCATTATAATACACATTCCAGTTCAGTTCAGTCTCCTAGTCGTGTCTGACTCTTTGCAACCCCATGGATTACAGCACACCAGGCTTCCCTGTCCATCACCAACTCCTGGAGCTTGCTCAAACTCATGTCCATCGAGTTGGTGATGCCATCCAACCATCTCATCCTCTGTCATCCCCATCTTCTCCTGCCTTCAATCTTTCCCAGCATCAGGGTCTTTTCCAATGAGTTAGTTCTTCATATCAGGTGACCAAAGTATTGGAGTTTCAGCTTCAGCATCAGTACTTCCAGAATGACAGGCATTTTGTCTTTTTTTTGTTCATTATCATTTTCTCCAGCACCTACAGGAGTGCCTGGCACATGGCTGCCATTAGTAATTATTCACTGAACAAATGGATGCATTTAATCCTTACAACTTCCCAGTGAGGTGGGTGCCATTGTTATCTTTAATTTTCAGATGATGCCCAGAGAGATTAAGCAACTGGCCCCACGTCAGTTGGTCAGAGGAAGAGTAAGTACCTGAACCACGGAGGTTCTTGTTCGAGGAGCTTCACTTTAGATTACTGTTATGGGATGAATTGTGACATCTCTGGAATTTATGTATTGAAGTCCTAACCTCCAGTACCTCAGAATGTGACTGCATTTGGAAATGTAGATTTTCAGATTAAATGAGGTTATATGCATGAGTCCTAACCCAATCTGACTGGTATTCTTACGAGAAGAGGCGACTAGGACACTGACACATAGACAGGGACAACCATGTGGGAACGTGGTGAGAAGTGGGCTTTCCGCACCCAAGGAGAGAGGCTGCAGAAGAAACCAACCCTGCTGACTCCTTGACTTGGACTTCCTGCCTCTAGAATTGTGAGACAACCCATTCCTGTTGTTTAAGCCACCTGGTCTGTAGGACTTTGTTATGGCAGCCTAAGTGAATTAATACACTCACTATACTTTGGCCACCTGATGTGAAGAGTCAACTCCTTGGAAAAGAGTCCGATGCTGGGAAAGACCAAAGCCAAAAGAGAAGGGGGCAGCACAGGATGAGATGGTTGGATGGCATCACCAACTCAACGGACATGACTTTGAGCAAACTCCGGGAGGTAGTGAAGGACAAGGGAGGCTGGCATGCTACAGTCCCTGGGGTCAAAGAGTCAGACACGATTTAGCGACTGAACAACAACAAATACTGGTTGAATTACGAGGCAGAGTCTGATCTCGACCTGCTTACCTCTTAGCCCCTCCTGCCAACATTCCCAGCTCCCCCGTGACACCACCAGCCTCCTGACTTCCTGCCATTTCCAAATATATCCTTCTTTCCCATGCCTGTTAGCCTTAGGAAATGCTGCTACTACCTGGAATGTGCATAACCACCACCCCCTGCCTTCCCAATGATGTTGACTCCTAATCCCCAGAAACCATGAATGTTATCTGATATGACAAAAGAGATGCTGCAGGTATGATAATGTTAGGATCTTGAGATGGGGAGCCTCTTCTGGATTATCCTACCCAATTCAGGTGCATGCAGAGTTGCTCAGTCACTCAGTTGTGTCTGACTCTTTGCCACACCATGGACTGCAGCCCACCAGGCTCCTCTGGTGGAGGAGGGAAGAATTTTCCAGGCAAGAATACTGGAGTGGTTGCCATTTCCTACTCCCGGGGATCTTCCTGACTCAGGGATGGAACCTGCGTCTCTTTCATCTCCTGCACTGGCAGGTGGATTCTTTACCACCGAGCCACCTGGGAAACCCTCAGTCCAGGTGGGCCCAATAAAATTACAAGGTCCTTATAAAAGGGAGGCAGGGGGTCAGAGAGGAGAGAAGGTGCTACCCAGTTGGCTTTGAAGATTGGGGAAGAAGCCACAAGCCAAGGCATGTGGGCAACCTCTAAGTAGGGAAAGGCCAGAAAACAAACTCTCCCAGACCAGAAGGAACCAGCCCTGCAGACACCTTGACTCTGTCCCATTGACGATGGCTTTAGGCTTCTGGACCCCAGAAACCTGGAGAATAAATGTACATTTGTTCTGAGGTAAGTGGGGGTCCGTAACAGCAGCCACAGGACTCTGACACAGCCCCTGCCCCACCCTGCCTTGCCCCCAAGAATTACTTCTAGTAATCCCTCAAAAAGAAGACCCTGCTTCTGCTCCTTTTAATACCTTCCAGACCCTGTTTAGCAAAGGTGACTTCTTGCCTTGTAGTCACGTCGTGTTAGTTAACATTTACATTGCATGGGTAACAGGAGGTTAAAACAGAGCTTCATTTGGACTCAGAACCAAGACACAACAGAGGCGGCAATTCAAAGTCAGCCACGGGTTTCTGCCTGCACAGGGACAGCCAACAAGGTTGGTTCTCGGCTCTCGAGCCCCTTCACCCACGGTGAGATTAGAAGTGGGTGAGACAGGAGAGAAGGAGAGAGCATTTGTGTGAAGATTGAGGGGTGCAATTGCTGAACTGTAAGCCCTTCTGCCATCACAGGAGCAAGGTGGGGCCCTCCATGTACCCCATCTCCTAATCCCTGGAGCCTATGAATACTGCTTTCTATGGCAAAAGGGATGCTTAAGTTAAAGTTCTTAAAATCCAGGCTAAGGAGGTGCTTATCCTGGATTATCAGCATGGGTTCTAAATGCAATCATATACATCTTTCCTGCCATGTCAGTAAATAGAGGATGTTACAGTCATCAGTGATTGTAGCCACCACCAAGGGTGAACAGGTGAGCCCTGAGCGAACTCAGGATGTGAAAACACAGGATACTGGTCCCAGACAGCTGAAAGTGAAAAAGTCGCATGGTCGTGTCTGACTCTTTGCCACCCCATGGACTATACAGTCCGTGGAATTCTCCAGGCCAAAACACTGGAGTGGGTAGCCTTTCCCTTCTCCAGGGGATCTTCCCAACCCAGGGATCAAACCCAGGTCTCCCGCATTGCAGGTGGATTCTTTACTAGCTGAGCCACAAGGGAAGCCCAGATAGCCGAGATGCATATAAAAGAAATGATTTTAGTGAGCCCAGACTCTTGCATCTACCCATAAATAGAAAAGGGCTGAGTTCTTTAACTTGAGATATCTGGTTTTCTTTTATTAACAATTGTATTTTGAAGTCAGACTACCTGCTCTTCGTTGCAAGATATAGCTTGTTTGATATAACTTGTCTTAATATAACTTGCAAGATATAACTTCGTTTGATATAACTTGTCTCCTCCCCCACCACCCCTCTCAGAGCACTTCTCTTGGGTCACTTGAGATGCTGCCTCCCAGACTTGATGTCCTAAAATTTCCTGCCTAATAAAACATAACTCTCAACCTTCAGCTTGTGAATTTATTTTTAACCACATTTGTAAGCGAGAAGTGGGAGGGGCTTGGGAGTACATAGAAAAGGAGGCAACACAAAGAGGCGGCAGAGATTGGAGGGCTGTGGCTACAAGTCAAGGAATGCTGGCAGCCATCAGGAGCCAGGAGGCAGGTGTGGGCAGATTCTCCTCTGAGCCTCTGAAGGAGCTCAGCTCTCCTGATACCTTGATTCTGGACGTCCGGTCTCCAGATTGTGACAGACGAGGCTTCTGTTGTTAAAGCCATTTGTTCGCAGCACTTGGGTATAGCAGCCATGGGACACTAATCACCTAAACAGAGACTCCTACTCTCACCATCTCAGAGGCTGCAAGGAACAACTAAGTGGCAAATCCCCCTGCCTGGTCCCAGGATCGCTCCATCCCAGCCAGGAGGAAGACTGCTGCTGGGGGAATCACAGGGAAGTCTAGAAGCCAAGGGGGTGTCACCGACTCTGGGGCTGTAGAACCAGTGTTTTCAAAACTTTCCATCTTTCTGTTGCATATCCAGGCTTCTGCCCTGAAACCCTGGAGGGCTCAAATTCACTCTCAGAACAGCGTTTGCTTAGGATTGCTTCTGAGGGACCATCTTTTCTGGGGACAACTTGGCAGACAGTCATAGAGCGCACTGCCGAATTAACACGACAGGAAATAAACTCACTAATTAACTCTGCCTTAGGCTGCAGAAAAGAGATAAGGAAGGAAATGAAGTGTCTGGAAAAACAGGAGGGAGAGTGGCAGGAAAGGTGATGTCAGAGTCAGATAGATGTAGGTTCAAATCCTGGGATATCTCTGACTATGTGATGCGAGCAAGGCAGGTTCCTGGAGCCCAGGTGACCCTGTCGCAAATAGAGTGTTTCCTTGGCAGGATGCTCTGAGGATGAGGGTGACTGTGGTACCTAGCTCTGAACAGGTGCTCTGCCTAAGGAAGATAATATTAATTCTAAAAGTTCCCCTTGGTCTTCCTGAATAAGCAGAAAGCTCACCATGAGCTTGGAGAGCAGCTTGCCCCACCATCTGTTTGGCATTAGTGATGATGCGGATGAGGATAGCTGGATGATGGAAGTCTGTCATTTCCAAAGCCCACTGGCCCCACGTCGACTGCTGCCTGGGAGACAGAAAATATTTTCCTGCCAACATCATGGCTAGCTTCCTAGGGCTGCTCTAACACATCACCAAAACGCAGCGACTAAAAACAACATATTTATTCTCTCGCAGTTCTGAAGGCGAGAAGTCTGAAATGGAGGCGTTGGTAGGGTTAGTTTTCTCTGGAGGTTGTGAGGGAGAAACCATTCCATGCCTTTCTCTTTTTTATTTTTAAAATCGTTTGTATTATTTATTTATTTTTGGTTGTGCTGGGTCTTCATTGTGGCACGCGGGCTTTCTCTGAGCTGCACAAGCTTCTCACTGTAGTGGCTTCTCTGGTTGCGAAGCACAGGTTCTGGGTCCAAGGCCTTCAGTAGTTGTAGAACAGGGGCTCAGTCGTTGTGGGCTCCCGGGCCCTAGAGTGCAGGCTCAGGAGTTGTGGAGCGTGGGCTTAGTTGCTCCACGGCTCGTGGAATCTTCCCAGACCAGGGATGGAACCCGTGTTCCCTGCTTTGGTGGGTGGATTCCTATCCACTGTGCCACCAGGGAAGTCTCCAGGCCTTTCTCCTAACATGTGGTGTTGCTGACACTGGCTTGTAGGATCATCACTCTGATCTCTGCCTCCATCTTCACATTACCACTGTGTCTCTCTCTCTGTCCTCTCCTTGTCTTATAAGACACCAGTCATTGGATTTAAGGCCCACCCTGGCTCTAGTCAATCCTAAGGGAAATCAGTGCTGAATATTCATTGGAAGGACTGAAGCTGAAGCTGAAGTTCCACTACTTTGGCCACCTGATGCGAAGAACTGACTCACTGGAAAAGATCCTGATGCTGGGAATGATTGAAGGCAGGAGGAGAAGGGGACGGCAGAGAATGAGACGGTTAGATGGCATCACCGACTCAATGGACATGAGTTTGAGCAAGCTCCGGGAGTTGGTGATAGACAGGGAAGGCTGGTGTGCTGCAGTCCATGGGGTCGCAAAGAGTCAGACACAACTGAGTGACTCAACTGAACTGAACTGGCTCTAGAATGATGTCATCTTGAGATCGTTAGCTAATTACACAGGCAATGATCTTCTTTCTAAACAGGGACGTTTTCTGAGGTTCTGAGTGAATGTGAATCTTGGAGGGAGAATCAATGTTCACTGCATTATGGTAGAAAAGAGCACAAACATCGCCACCCTCTGACATCAGTAGCATCTACATGTATGACTTAGAGGAGCCACAAACGTTTGGAGGCTCATCTTCCTCATGGTCAAAATGGGAATAAGACAATCTGCCTGCAGGGCTCATTGAGGGCTGGGTAAGATGGCTTGAGTGAAATACTCAGCACAGAATCTGAAATGCTGGCTATATACTCGATTGTTCACACTGTCAGCATTCTCAAACGACTTTTGTGTTGTCCTGAGAGCTGTGGAGAAGTGGGTAGCCAGTGGTCAGTTTGGCCAGCTTACAGGTATGGGTCTCTGGGTAGCCCCAGAGTTGGTTACTAAGCCTGAAAACTTCTACAAACAAGACAGTGCTTTTGGGCTAAACTGTCTACTTGGGAATCTTCCAGAAAATGTGCTAAAATGCCAATCCTGTTGCCTACCCAGCAGCCTGGATGGTGGATAGGGAGAAAAACAGTGGGTTCTGAAACACAGACACCCAGCTAGAGCCCCTAATCTGGCTCCTCTGTCTATGGAATTCTCTAGGCAAGAATACTGGAGTGGGGTTGCCTTCCTGACTCAGGGATTGAACCCAGGTCTCCCAAATTATAGTCAAAATTCTTTACCATCTGAGCCACAAGGGAAGCCTGAATTTGGCACAGCCTCTCATTTCACTGCTCGGAGAAGGCGATGGCACCCCACTCAAGTACTCTTGCCTGGAAAATCCCATGGACAGAGGAGCCTAGTAGGCTGCAGTCCGTGAGGTTACTAAGAGTCAGACACGACTGAGCGACTCCACTTTCACTTTTCACTTTCATGCACTGGAGAAGGAAATGGCAACCCACTCCAGTGTCCTTGCCTGGAGAATCCCAGGGACGGGGGAGCCTGGTAGGAGGCTGTCTATGGGGTCGCAGAGAGTCGGACACGACTGAAGTGACTTAGCAGCAGCAACAGCAGCTCATTTCACTGAGGTCAATTCGCCAAGACAAAGATATAAAATTCACTCATGAGTAAGAGAAGCGTCATCTACCGATGGGTGCGTATCTCTTGCTCTCTGCGCCTTTGCTATCCAAACTCTGTCTTTCCAAACTCAGGAGTCAAAGAAAGTAACATAAATGTGTTGATATATCTCTTGCTATCCAAACCCTGTTACTTACTGTGTGTATCAGTCTTTGGAATAAAATGGATTTGGAGAGCGAGGAACACATATATTCTTACTGTGGATACAGATATATTTTATGCCGCTCAGCTATGCTTTTTTTTTGCCCCAAGGAACTAAATTTTAAAAAAGGGAGGACATTTTTCCAAATTCACTTATGCAGGCAAAATGAACAGCAACACTGAAATCAACGAAAGGTGTTAAAATTGTTGTGTTCCATACAAAAGTCTCTACATTCTTGAGAGATAATTAAAAGAAATAAGATAAATTCTGCAAAGAGTTTTTCTCTATGACATGGCTTTCAGCGATTTGACCAGTGAGTCGACTTTTGATGAATTAACTTTCCGTAAATTGCTTTGCTTTATGCACAGCCAATAAGTGGGGGAGTGGGTGTTCACGTCATATGCTGAGACCTTCCAAATAATTAGGGTCTTGGACATTATCCTGTAGCCTGTCTTCACCACTGCAGTTTGCCTTTTCAAATTATGTCAGTGGAGTCTGTCATACGTTTCCAGCAGGAACGCTAACTTCTGACTGTCACTTAAAGTAAGCTCCCTCGAGGGGAGGGGCTGTGTGCGTGTGTGTGCGTGTGTGCGTTTGGCTCACCACTGTATTGCCAGGACTTGAAGGATGGCTTTTTCAGTTTGCATTCAATAATTATTTGTGACATGGGTAAATGAACGGATGACACCTATTTCTCCCTAAATGAGAGTCCTGAGTTGTCATCCCTTGCCTAGTCTACAGTCACAGCTTCTGGAGAGATTGCAGAGTGGCCATGGTACTTTCAGCCCCTCCAAATGGAGGTAAAATCGTTTCTCCACACTTAGTTCTGAGCTGGCTTTTTGACTCCCTTTGGCCAAGAGAAAGGGACAGTAGTGATGTCAAGCCTGGACCTTGGCAGGTTTTGCACATTTCTTTCCTACGACTTGTCTAACATCGTGTAAATGAGCTGGGCTAGCCTGCTGGGTGGTGACAGACATTGAGTCACTCCTCTTGATTACAGATCAGTGGTTGAGGCCACCTTGGACTGACTGGAATCCATCCAATCTGCATGAAAATCAGCAAAGCCTGGGCCAGGTGGAGCAAAACTACTGTGTCAGGGCGCAGACTTGGGAGCAATGGTAGGTTTGTTGTTGTTCAGTCGCTCAGCTGTATCCAACTCTTTGAGACCCCATGGACTGCCTCACACCAGGCTTCCCTGTCCTTCACCATCTCCCGGAGCTTGCTCAAACTCATGTCCATTGAGTTGGTCATGTTGGCAGTTATAGACGGTAATGTCTATGGGGTCGCACAGAGTCGGACACGACTGAAGCGACTTGGCAGCAGCAGCAGCATTGCTTAATCTGCTAAGTTTTGGGGTTATTTGTTACACAGTGATAGCTCCCTAATACAAATTCCTTAATGACCCCTAATTTACGCCTAGTAGGCCTCTCCCAGGCTTCCCAGATGGTTCAAGTGGTAAAGAATCTGCCTGCAATGCAGGAGATGCAGGAGACTTGGGCTTGATCCCTGGGTCAAGAAGATCCCCTGGAAGAAGAGATAGTACCCCATTCCACTCCAGTATTCTTGCCTGGAGAATCCCAGGGGCAGAGGAGCCTAGAGGGCTACAGTCCATGGGGTCGCAAAGAACTGGACATGTCTCTTAGTGACTGAGCATGCATGCATTCAAGCCTCTCCCATCTTCCGTATTTCCCCTCCACTCAGTCTCCACACTACAGACTTTTAAAACAGCAGTCTGATAATGTCACACTGTAGCCTGAAACTCCTCAGTGGCTGCCTACTTCCGGGAGGACAAAGTCTACTAATAGCTCTTCCAGCCTGTGAAGGCCGCAATGACCTGGCTCCGTTTTCTTTGTGTCTGGACCTTCCCTGCTGCCCCCGCGTTCCCACTCTCTCCTCCTGTAACACTCTGTGTCCTCAGAATCCACCAACACACTCTGCTTTCTGACTTCTGGCCTCTGCCCAGATGTTCCTTCCTTTTCTTTATAGCTGGGCCACCGCTGATCCAAATGGCACTTTTGCAAACAAGAAAATGTGTCCCTTCCTCAAGGAAAAAGACTTCTTAAATTAAGTAGGTTTCTGTATGACCTGAACCATCACACACCGTGGCCCAGCTTGGCTTCACTGAGGAAACTCTCCAGACACCTGACAGGCGGCAGCCCTGGCTGGTGACCATGCGTGCCAACCATCTGCTCCCCCAGGCCAGGCACAACTGGGCTCCTCCCACCTCCCACCCTGATGGTGGGCACCCAGGCCAGATATGAAGTCAGGCAAGGGATGGCCATCAGGCTGCTGAGAGTGGATAAGAAAGGAACCTTGGGGAACATCTGGAGAGGGGGGTCACACACGCAGGTGTACGTGTATGTGTGAACCACTGTGCGAGGCGTGCTTTCCAGCGTGTATGCACGGCTGGGTTTGCCTATGGGCTGATGTTCTCCTATGTTTGTGTCTGTCTAACACGGGGATGATGTGTCTTTAGACGGGGCACTGTGGGCAGTGCACGCTCTGAGAACCCATGATTGGTGGCTCGGCTCGTTTCAACTCAACACTCAGAAATCAGTTTAACTTTACCCCCTCCAGGTAACCTGACTTCCCACTAGTCCAGGTAAGGGTCTTCTCCACGCTTCCACAGCGCCAGGGTCCTGATTTCTCTTGGTAGCCTACTGTGTGTGGATGTTAAGAGGTCGGGCTCTAGATTCACACCAACCTGAACTGGAATCCTGGCTCCCCTGCTCATTTGCGGTGTGACTTTGGGTGGAGCACTTAACCTCTCTGAGCCTCAACTGTCAATCCAGCCCCCCTCTCCAGTGAGAGCCAACTACTTCCTCTTCTTTTTCTTTACTTGGAAACTGCCTCTAACCTGGGTTCCAAGCTCCTGGTTGGGACGTTTCTCATTCCTCTTCATGCTCTTGGGGATGAAGTTACAGCTTGGACTGACTAAAAAAAATCTACGCGTTTACCTCCATCATGCATTCTCAACTGGGATGAAAATTAGTTCTTGGAGGTGGAGATGGTGGCAAAAGTCTTAAATATAGCAACGGTCCACAGAGCTCCACAGAGCTGTCAAGCTCAGTCTTCACAGTGCAATATTGTTTCTTAGTATCTATTTCTCTTATTTGGGAGGAAAGAATATTAATTAAAATTCATCTCCCTGATGCCTGCTCAGGCTTGGCGGGGGCGGGGCGGGGGGGTGGCACTTCCCTCTGTCCGTATTTATCACATGTCTCCATCTTTTCTATTGAACCCATTCACCTGCCTTTCCTCTGAAAATAGGCCATTTGTGCAATTTCCTTTAAAATCCCAGCTGACAATACCTTCGTGCTGGTCCTTGACCTAATTGCAAATTTCTATGATAGTTGAGAGTCTGCAGGGCAGTTTTAGAAAGAGGTTATCTCATAAGTCCTCACCCCAGATCCCAGAAGGTAATGGGCGTGGGCATTTGGTATCCACTACTGCATGGAGACAGCTAAGAATTAGAATCCACACTACTGGAGTTCAACCTCACCTTCTGCATCAATCCCTTTTAGAGATACAAATATGTCCTGAGCAATGACTGCTACTTTTTTTTTAAGCCTGGACTTGTGAGAGATTCCCATTTATTGTCATTAAACCGTTAAAAAAAATTAGGACTGTATACCTATTTGGTGTCAGGGTAAGATCTCTTGATTTATAGCTCTAATCGTTTTAATGTATATAGACTGATGTCTTTCACCCAATCATTACTCCTTGATCAAGAAAGTTAGAGATTGATGTACTTATTACTCTGTTTTGCACAGAGTTTCTTAACTTCTGAGGGGAAATGAATCATCTGACTTGACCTCCATCTAAATTCTGGCCTACTTAATGTAGAGTGGAGGCCAAGGCCATGGATGGAATTACTCTCTCATTTATTCATTCACTCAACAAGCAGAAATGTCTGGGTACCTATAACTGCCAGGCATTGTGCTAGACTCATACTTGGGGAGGATCTCTTCCAAGCAGGGCCTGGCCTCCTGCCCTGACCCCTGACCAGGCAGCTGAGGCCTTGCTGTCTGCTCGCTGAGCTTCCTCTTGGGGCAGCATTTCCGAGGGACAGAACCTCGCCCATGCACTGGGTCTGGCACAGCGCCTGCCCCATGGCATGGGGTTCAGAGGCAGACAGAGCAGGGCTGACTCTTGACTTCCATCCACCTTTGCCAGCTGTAAGATGATGGATCCAACCTTGCAGACTCGAGAGAATTCAATGGGATCATGTCCAAGCAACATTTGCCCAAATGCTGGCCACTTGACATCCCCTGGTTCCACCTCCTTTCTTCCCGCTCCTGCCCTCGGGTAAATCCACTGAACGAGATCATCCATTCCCAGGTCTGTCTCCCGTGGGCTCCTCCAGGGCAGGA
Organism: Bos indicus x Bos taurus; assembly: GCF_003369695.1. Classification (NCBI taxonomy): domain Eukaryota; kingdom Metazoa; phylum Chordata; class Mammalia; order Artiodactyla; family Bovidae; genus Bos; species Bos indicus x Bos taurus. The sequence goes on from NC_040081.1 coordinate 104,623,893, forward strand.
GCAGCATGTTTTCCATCTCTTCCCCACTAGACAGAGCAGGTGCCAGGCTGGCACTCAGTTCACGTCACACATGTGTGTGGTTTGGACTCTATTTCCCTTGACTCTTCTCCCTTCACCCCTCCCCAGGCTCTCCTCTTGGGTCTGCTGGGCTTAGCCTCTCCCCTTTCTGGGTCTCATGGGCTCCATCAGGGTGGACTCTCAAAGTTCAGTTCCCAGATCCTGGCTGGCACTTCCAACAGTGCCTGTGGGAGGGTCCCCTTCAAGGGGCAACCTTGGCCAGTGGCTGAACAGGTGGACTTCTGGCCTCTCTCCCACCCTCAGTGGACCTCTGTGGCCAGTGCTCCAAAGGCTCCGTGGTGCCAAGGCCACAGAGGGTGAAAGGTCCAAGGTGGACGTCTAACTGTGGTGAATGAAATCTGTTGCCTGCCACACTAGTAAACAGCTGCCCCCAGTGGTGAGCCCTGAGGGGACTCAGGATGGAGGCAAATGGGCTGCCAGTCCCTGCAGTCACCCCAACAGTGCACCCCAGGGGACTCAGGACTGGAAAGAACAGGACGCGTGCATGCATGCTAAGTTGATTCAGTTGTGTCTGACCCTTTGTGACCCCATGGACTCTGCCCCATGTGACTCGCCAGGCTCCTCTGTCCATGGGATTCTCCAGGCAAGAATAGTGGAGTGGGTTGCCATGCCCTCCTCCAGGGGATCTTCCCAACCCAGGGGTTGAACCCTCGTCTCTTATATCTCCTGCATTGGCAGGCGGGTTCTTTACCACTAGCGCCACCTGGGAAGCCTGGAAAAAACAGGATACTGGCCTCCACTAGCTAAGGTGCGGATCAAAGGAATGATTTCAGTGAGCCCAGACTCTTGCATCTTCCCAAGACACAGAAAAGCACTAAATTCCTTAACATCCTTAAGGTATCTGTTTTCTTTAATGAACAGTAATCTTTTGATGTTCCAACTACCTGGTCTTTGCTGAAAAAACTATATATCTCAGCTCCTCCCTTGTCTCTTTGGAGCGGTCTCTCAGAGCTGTCTCAGGCTGCCTCCTGGGCTTAGTTTTGTCCTCAGTTTTGTCTGCTGAATTAAATTAATTCTCACCTTCCAGGTTGTGCATCTTTTCAGTCTACAGACAGATCAATGTCTGGATGGGATATTTGAGAACCCTCCCACGGGCCCCAGGACCCAGGACCGCAGGAGTATGAGCCACCAAGCCACGCCAGGCGGGGTGCTTGGTGGGGAGAGAGGGTCCAGAGGGTCACTGCCCGGGTCTCGCTCTCAGCTCTGCTGCTCTTGCTGTGTGACCTTGGGTGAGTCATTTGTACACTGTGCAGCTGCTCTTCCGTGGTGGCAGCAACGCTGTCTCATTCATTCTTTACCTGCAATCCTGGCCCAGAGCCTGGCACTGTGGGATAATAAATATACATTTGGCTTTTCCCCCTGGTTTCTGGCAGAGAGCACAGTTCCTGGCACAAAACATGGAGTTCCTCAAACCCTTGGAATTTCCTGAGTGATAGGAGTGTCCTGAACTTCCCCAGTGGCTCAACGGGTAAAGAATCTGCCTGCAATGTAGGAGACCTGGGTTCTATCCCTGAGTTGGGAGGATCCCCTGGAGAAGGGAATGGCAACCCCATTCCAGTATTCTTGCCTGGAGAATTCCATGGACAGACGAACCCGATGGGCTACAATCCTTGGGGTCGCAAAGAGTCGGACACGAGTGAGCAACTAACATCATTTAAACATCATCACATGCTCCCTGGGCGTTTGGCATACTCCCTCATCGGGACATCACAAGCCTTCTGGAAAGCTCAGATCAGATCCTGATTCACCCATTTATACGAACAGTGATCAACTTCATCTTGCTGCGTGGACCAGGGTGCATCAGTCCTCCCCACTGGCTGGTAAACTGCCCTTAGAAGGCTGAACTCAGAGCCAGCACAGTCTGTTCATCGTTAAGACTTTTCAAACTGCAGTTGACATGCTTTGAGGATCATCTCCTTTCCCTCAAAGATAAAGCTCTTTTATCCTGGGCCTCATTTATTAGGCCTCTCTGCCACTGCCTTGGGGTTATGCACACAAATAAAATATGTAGCAGGAAACTGCCTTTCTCATTTTCCTTCTGTCCCTTCACCTAATTTCAACTCACTGTCAAGTCTCCTTGCATTGATCCACTCACCACAGAAGCTGCCTCGGGCAAAGTACAGCTTCTCTCCTGGGAAGATGATTTTTTATTCATTTAATCATGGAGGGGCAGGCTGCCTGGGAGGCCCTTGGCCATTTTTCTCCCATCAGCTCCGAGCCATGCTTTCCTAGGGCAGCTCTTCCGGGGACCTGTTCCTTCCTGTCCACTTAGCAAGATGCAACATGATCTCACAATTCCAGTGGCAGTGCCCCCTGGACATGTAATTTCCCCGGGGGCTTAAGCTATGTGCTGTCGATATGAGTCCACGTGAAGTTTCTAAGCCCTGGTCAACCTTGTGGCTACCGTAGCTGGAGTGGGTGACACCCAGCTGCTGGGTGAACATGAGGTGTCTGATCTGAGATTGGGGGGTGCACCTGGACCTCTCCTTAGGGAGCCTCCCAGACACTGATGGAGAGCAGAGTCTAAAATCCCTGAAACTCAGCACTCAGTCATGATCACGAGAAGGCAGCATTTGCAAATGTTGGGAGGGGAGCCAAAGTCACCGCAAGAAGGACGAGAGCTTGGGAAAAAGCACAGAAGGCAGATTTTGTGGACTGGGTCAAGAAGGCCTTTCAGGCAGGTGTGCAGATGGGTTCAATTTAGCATCTTTGTTTAAGTGCATGGAGAAGAAGGCCAATCTGTCCACGGAGAGATCATGTCAGCACTCACTGTTCTTCCTGGGAGAACAGCTGTTATCAGAACAAAACAGAAGAGCGCTCAAATCCCACTCGGGGATGTGGGTTTCCCCTCAGTGGCCTGACTCAGCCCAGGGCCCATGTCCATGGGGTCCCTGCCAGCTGGCACTGCCCAGGCCCACGGCCCTAGTCTGGTCCTCAGTTCCTGTAGCCTGGGTTTCCCACCTGGCCCCTGGCTCATGCCACTTGACTACATATATTTTCCCATCCATCTGCCTTCCAGATCTCTTCCCACAGCAAACCTGCCCCGTGAAGTTCATGCTTAAATATCCCCCTGAAACAGACCTCTCTGGAGCTCAGAGTAAATCTTAACATAATGCCCCTGGACCTGCCTCCAGCTCCTCACTGACTTCCGACGGGTCCTGCGATGTGCCCCCGCCCCCAACCCATCTTGGACAGCGGTTCTCACCGGGTTCAACACTGGAGGTCCAACGAAGCCTGTGTCAGGTGAGGTCCGAATCAGCATTCACTGTAGTTCCCTAAACCCCTCAGGGGATTGTAATGCTTTCAGACAGAGTTGGGAAAGCTGGCTCTAGCCCAGGGATTTCCAAGTTTGGCTGCAAGCTGGAATCACGTGGGAGTGTTAGAAAATGTGGCCTGGGTCCCACCGCCAGCTTAGGGTTTGGTTGGCCGTGGATGCAGCCTGACCATCAGGACTTTTGAAAGCTTCCCAGGTAATTCAGCAGTGTTTGAGAACCACTGCTCGGGCCTGGCTGGGTTATTTGTGGTTCGTTTGCTATTAACCTCCTTTTATATCCTGGCATTTCTGCTGTATTGAAATTCATCTTTCCCTCCCTCATAAGCTAGCTCACTCTCCCTTCTTCCAAAGGTCAGGACTGAGGGATTCTAGAAGGAGTGGCAAACTTTTTCTGAAAAAAGGCCAGATGGGAAATACATGAGGCTTTTTAGGCCACTGCAGATGGTCTCTGTCACACATTCTTCTTGTTTTCCCTTTAAAATGTAAACACCATTCATTGCTTATGGGTCATACAAAATAGGCCATGGGCAAGATTTGGCCCACAAGCCATAGTTCCCTGACCTTGGACCACAGCATTGGTTTGTTAGGTAGAGAGTTCCCCATCAGTAGAAGCAATCAAGTCATAGTGAGAGGACTTCTTGGCAGGGAAAGCATAGCTTAATCTTCCAGTGAATAACTGGACTGAAAATTTTCTGTTCTTTCACGAACTGAGGATGCCTTAGTTCTAATTCATCCCAGCTCCTGGGCAGTTTCTCATCTGCCAAAGAATCTCTGAGGTCCCCTGGGAGCTCGGAAAGCGTCCCCATGTTCTGTTCCACCTCATCATGAAGGTCTGTATGTGTCACACAGCCTTTGTGTCAACAATAGGTGCTATGATTTAGATATGTGAGTTTGAGGCAAAGAAGAAAGACTGCTCCTGACCTGTGTGTACAGATAACGTTTGAAGCAAGAACAGCAAGAAACCATGAAAATCAAAGTGCTCTGAATTCACCTTCAGCCACGGACATTTGACAACTAGATACAAATGGCAAATTGTACCTTTCTGTACTGACACAAACAGGACTGATTCCTGATAATGCAGAGTAGACCTATCACGTGAGGATAAAGACAGAAGCTTCCTCTCTTGTCCCAGATCCTGTGTCAGTTCTGCAGGTCAGTTTCCCGACGGGCCTGATTCCACCCACCTTTTAGCAAGCAGTCAGTGAGTAATGACCATGTGCATTGCTGTTGTTCAGTCACTAAGTCGTAGCCATGTGCATAGGTCAGAGTTAAGATTACAGGTCCTAGAACACGGTGGTGTCAACTCTAATCCAGCCCTCGCCTCTTAGCTATGAGGCCTGGGGAAATGATTAAATTAAGATTTTTGCTTTTCATCTATAAAAAGGCTATAAAATTAGTTTGGGAAGGGAAGGTTTTACAGCTTACCTATAATTCACCTTTTACAGCTGGGATAGGGAGAGGGAAAATAGAGAAAAAATAATAACTAGTCCATTCTGTTTATAAACTTGCTAATCCAGTCTCATAATGGTACTTGAAGCAGAAAGATAAGAGAGAGTCCTTATGTACAAATGCTTTTAGGATGCTTTACCTGGTTTATTTAGAATGGGATGTATAGCTATGGGGAGAGTTCACTGGAAAATGTCAGTGTCAGCTGTGTAATTATCAAAGTGAAAATGAAGATGCGTCATGAATAAAATAGTTTCTGGATGTGTGTTGTCATGCATGTTTTATTCAGAGACCCTGGGAGTTTAATCTGGACCAGAGTGCACTCTAATCTTCAAGGAAGAATCTAGGGAGACGTGCTGATGGCTTTAAACTTCACCTACATCTTATGATAACCAGTATCCTGAGAATTATTAGTCAAGTTTGAGTCTGAGTGAAATCCCTGATTGTTACTATTTTATTTTGACAACCTGACTCTGTGTTATCTAATATTCATATAGGATGTTTATGAGCATTCAAACACTTAGAACAGGGCCTGGAGCATAGTAAGTGCTCAATAAATGTTATTATTATCAGAGAACTGGTGTAAGGACTAGATCAGGCGACAGAGATCAGAGGTTGGAAAATGCTGGAAAAGCTCAGAACAGTGCATGGATGTGAACTGCTATCCTTTGCAACAAGGTGGAAAGAGTGCAGGTTTTAAAGATCTGGGTTCCAATCTTGACTCCAAACTTTTCCAGCTGGTTTATGTTAGGGGACTGTGTAACCTCTCTGGGCTTATTTTCTCATCTGTAAACAGGAGCAGTTAATCCTAATTTCAAGACTGTCATGCAGATTGGGGGCAATGTGTGAGACACATCCCGTGAAATCAAGAGAGCTTAATGCCTGAACGCTACTATGTGTGAGGCCAGGATGGGGCAGGATGGGGCCAGGGAAGCCCTCAGCCATGGCCTCTGCATTTAACCAAGTCATTTTAGGGGTGACTTGTCCCCTTTTTGGAAGAGCTCTAGCCATGACAGTGCCTGTTCTGGCTCCCTTCTGAGCTCTGAGGATAAGATAATGAAGCACAAACAGGTTCTTTCAGAGCTTATTTTCTAGACCGAGGGAGACATACTAAATCAGACATCAGCTGACTACAGCCTACAGCCCGCACCCAGCCTGCCACCTGCTCGTGAGTAAGGTTTCTTCGGGACACAGCCGTGTCATCTTTCATTTACACACTGTCTGTGGCTGCATTTGCACTACCATTGCAGAGCTGCAGAGTGGCCGTGGAGGCTGTGGGGCCTGGAAAATATTTACTGTCTTGCCCTTTACACAAAAAGATTGGCAATCCTGTATTAAATCCTCATCTGAGAATACTGTGAGCAGATGAGGCAGGGAGAGAGGCTGAGAAGCAAGTAAATCAGGATGATGTGATCAAGGGTATGTGTGTGTATGTGAGTGACTGTGGCTTGTGTGTGCACATGTGTACATTTGTGTATGTGTATCCTTGTATGTGTGTGTGTGTGTGCATGTATATACTTGTGTGTATGTGTGTGTTTGTATGTGTATCTTTGTGTATATATGCACATGTCTGTGTGTATTTTGTGTGTGCATGTGTGTACATGTGCGTGCTTGTGTGTATGTATATGTGTGTATTGTGCATATGTGTGCATACTTTGTGTATGCATGAGTGTGTGTGTATACTTGTATGTGTATTATGTGTGTGCATGTGTATACTTGTATGTAGGTATATGTTTGTGTGTGCTTGTTGTGTATGCATATGTGTATACACATATGCAGATGGTAAAGTGTCTGCCCGCAATGCGGAAGACCTGGGTTTGATCCCTGGGTAGGGAAGATCCCGTGGAGAAGGAAATGGCAACCCAGTCCAGTACTCTTGCCTGGAAAAGTCCATGAACTGAGGAGCCTGATAGGCTACAGTCCACGGGGTTGCAAAGAGTCGGACACGACTGAGCGACTGCACTTTCATTTTCTTCACTTTCATGTGTGTGTGTACACTCTGTGTATGCACGTGTGTATGCGTGTGTGTGTGTACTTATTTGTTTGTGTACATGTGTGTTGATTTTAGATTAAGTGGTCAGGACAGGCCTCACTGGGCAGGTGACACAGCCTGGGTGAGATGGTCACACTAGCCTATGAGCCCCATGAGAGCAAAGACTGCCCTTTGGGTTTCCTCCCCACGGTCCCCTGGCCTTGCATGGAGCCACCAGCTGCCCACCTCCAGGGGCCCTGACGTGACAGCTGCGTGAGGAGTGGGTGGTGTGGCGGCCCTGTGAGATGGAGCATATTCTCCTTGAATCTCCTTTAACTGCTTCTTGGGCTCCTTGTTCGTCCTCTTGTCGTTAGCTTCCCCCTGTCTCCTGGAAGATACCTCCTGTTCCTCCAGCCGTCTCATCACTGCAGCAGCGTGTGCACATGCGCACATGCGTATGTATGTCTGATACTACCCCAGCCCATCATTCCACGGCCCAGCCCACCATCTCACTGCAACCTTCTGTTGTCCCTGGTGGGGATGAACATGACAGGACATGGAACATCAAGGCCCGTGAAAATCAGCGCAAAGGGAGAAAGAGAAGTTCGGGTCCATTTGTTCTGATGGAAATGTTTTCAACAGAGAAACCCAAACAAAGGAGAACCTCAGCAGGGACTTGGGGAGAGAGCTCTGTGATCGTCAGAACTGCCCGGAGACACCTTCCCAGCCCCAGCGTGGTCTCTGACAGGGCCCCTGCAGGACACAGGCCCCCAAGCCAAGCATGGCAGGGGCCCTAGTCTCACCTGCCTGACCATCTGAGGCCCTGGAAGAGCAGAGGACCTGCCCACTAGGGAAACGGCAGAGCTGAGGCTGAAGCTGGGTCCTGGGTAAAGTGGGGCTCAGAACACTCCAGACTGGACACTCATGCAGGGACAGTGACAGGTGGTGGTTAGGACCTAGGGGCTGGGCGATTCCATCACTGCCCGCTCGAGGCAAGCAGCTTCCCTTCTCTTCCTTAAATGAGTTAACGGGCATCAAATGCTTGGCCAAGTACAGCACATAATCAATGGTGAATAAATGGCACCCCACTCCAGTACTCTTGCTTGGAAAATTCCATGGATGGAGGAGCCTGGTGCGCTGCAGTTCATGGGGTCGAGAAGAGTCAGACACGACTGAGTGACTTCACTTTCATTTTTCACTTTCATGCATTGGAGAAGGAAATGGCAACCCACTCCAGTATTCTTGCCTGGAGAATCCTTTGGACGGGAGCCTGGTGGGCTGCTGTCTATGGGGTCTCACAGAGTCGGACACGACTGAAGCGACTTAGCAGACTTAGCAGCAGCATACCTTCCATTTGAAACGGTAGCCTCTCTGTGGGCACAGACTGTAACTTGGGTATCTTTCATTCATCCCAGCTCCCAGCTCTCCCAGTTGTTAAAGGTCGCTATGTTGTAGTATGTTACCATCTACTCATCTTTGAGTGAGGTTGTTACCGACCATCAGTTGGATGGAAACCAAGACAATCACTGCATTTAAATAGGTGGGGACTCTCTATTCCCCCTCCACTCCCAGTGGTTCTTGCCCTTCCTCAGACCACAAGCTTTGCATCCGTACAATGAGAACGCCCTGCCCTGGTGGCATCGTGAATCCCTAGGCTAGCAGGTGAGGAAGAGAGTCTTACCTGGCCCGCTGCAGAAGGCGGCGATGATGGCCAGAATGCACAGGATACTCAGGTAGGGGATCCAGGGTGCATGATCCTGTGAGAGAGCAGTTGGGCAGATGAGGAAGCAGTCATGGGTGGAGGACCTGGGTACCACCCCTGCCCCCAGCTCCTCCTTGATCCATCTGCGAGACCTCAGGTAGGCAGGTCACTTTACATCTCTGAGCCTCAGTTTCAGCATCCATAACGTGGGGATGATGATAACCCCTAAGCCATTCCATCTGTCTACTGTACAGATGTCACAGTGAAGTGGCGTGACGCCTGTGAGCATTTAGCAAAGTCCCAGCATTCGGCTTCCCGGGTGGTGCAGTGTAAAGGATCAGCCAGCCAAAACAGGAGACTCCTGGGCTGGGAAGATATCCTGGAGGAGGGCATGACAGCCCACTCCAGTATTCTTGCCTGGGAAATCCCATGGATAGAGGAGCCTGGTGGGCTACAGTCTGTGGAGTTGCGAAGAGTCAGACACGACTGAGCAACTGATCATGCACAGCATATGGTAAGTGGTAGAGAAATGAATAACACCATTTGAGGGCTTAATTGGAAGCAGGCAATATGAGAAAATTTTACAGGCAATTTCACTTTAAAAAAATTTTCTCTAAGCCAATCTCTATTAATCATATAAAACACTCTATCTCTCCCTCTGCTGTCCTGACAAGGTGTGAGATGAGTTAACTCATGTCATTAAATATGCTTGGAGGGGCTGTCACTTGTCTGGCGGGTAGGGGTGGTGGCTTCACGCCTGGTGGGAGAGAAGTTTAGGAAATCGCTTCTGCTCTAGCAGACTGGATGGTGATGATGAGAACCTCGTGTCACCAGTGCTGGGACCTGATGAGCGTGGGTGAGCATGTGTGGAGGTGCTGGGGCACCTGGGCCCAGTCTAAGAGAGACTCGGGGAGAGAGGAGTCTGTGCTCACCTTTGAAGGCTGAGCCAAAGTCAGGCAAGAGGAAAAGGAAAGGAAAAGATTTCCAGGAGAGGGTTCCCCATGGGCAAGGGCACAGAGGCACAGGAGAGCCCAGCATGGGCCTCCAGGGTGGAGGGGAGTGGGGAGCGGGGAGAGGGCAGAACAGCCCTTCCATGCCAAGCCAAGCCTACCAGCTCCTGCTGCAGCAGGGTCTAGGGTTGGGAGGAGCCTCATAGCCTCTTGTACTAAATGGGTCTGGTGCCTTGAATCATCCATCCATCCATCCGTCCATCTGTCCATCCATCTATCCATTCATCTGTCTATCTGTCCATCCATCTATTCATCCATCTGTCCATCCATCTATCCACCCATCCATCCATCCACCCACCCATCTGTCCATCCATCCATCCACCCATCCATCCATCTATCCATTATCTGCCCATCCATCCATTCGTCCGTCCATCCATCCATCCACCCGTCCATCCATCCATCCATCCACCCGTTCATCCATCCATCTATCCATCCATCCATCCATCCATCTGTCCATCCATCATCCATCCATCTGTCCATCCATCCATCCATCCATCCATCTGTCCACCCATCCATCCATCCACCCATCTGTCCGTCCATCTGTCCATCCATCCGTCCATCTGTCCATCCAACCATCCATCCATCCATCCATCTGTTTGACAGATTATTCCAAGGTCCTCCCGGGTGCCTTGCTGGGAGGTGGAAATGTAGAAATGATATGGGCATGGTCCTCACCCCCACAACTCACTGTCCATTGGTAGAGAGAGATGGCTCAACAATGAAAGCCAAGGCTGTGTGTAAAGCAGTGTTTTAGGTCTGCCCCTGGGATCCTGGGGAAGACAGAGGAGGCTGCTTCACTCAGACAGGGGAAAGGGAAGGCTTCCTGGAGAAAGCGGGATCCAGGAGGAAGCCAGGGTCTTAGAAAGCAAGGAGCCAGTTGAGCAAGGAGGGCCCTGGGAAGAGGAAAGAGCCAGGCTCTTTTGCAGACAGCTGCTGGGGAGCAGGGCTGGGGTGACAGAGGAGATGAGGGCAGCTGAGCAGGGAAGAGCTCTGAGAGCTCAGGGTGAGGCCCAGAGGGGTTCTCATGCCCCAGATGGCTCTTCCAGACATCTGACTCACTCTCCAGAAAGACTATGACCCAGAACATCTAGCTTGGTTGGTCCGAGGAGCCTGTGAGACTCTGTCCAGAACAACCCTGTCTGGTGGTGGGGAAGGAAGGTCTCTGCCAGCACATGACCCCAAGGAAGAGATTTCCACCTCCTGCGTGGTCAGCATGCCCGGCAGCAACTCCTTTTGGAAGGACAAGCTACTGTCTCTCAGACATGTGCTAAGTCGCTTCAGTAGTATCTGACTCTGTGCAACCCCATGGACTGTAGCCCACCAGGCTCCTCTGTCCATGGGGATTCTCCAGGCAAGAATACTGGAGTGGGTTGCCATGCCCTCCTCCAGGGGATCTTCCTGACCCAGGGATTGAACTCAACGTTTCTTGCATCTCCTGCATTAGCAGGTGGGTTCTTTACCACTAATGCCACCTGGGAAACCCGCCAGCACACTGATGTTGCCTTTTTCTAGACATGTGGGGACATTAAGACCTTTGGCAGGTGACCACCACATGTGATTTCCATTCAGGGATTCACTTTTGAAAATTGCAAATTCTTACTGACCACTGTGACCTCGCCCCACACTTCCCATAGGGCTGAGATGAGCTTGAGGCATGGCGTAAATGCTCAGTGAACACAGGCTGCCCTGAGCAGTGCAAGGGGCAGGAGGAAACCCCAAGATTCTGAGATCCAATCTCAGGTCTGCCCTTGCCCAGCTGTGAAAGCTGGGGCAGCTTCTTCATTGAGATGTATGCTTCAGTTTCCTCATCACCATTAGAGGAAAAGATACCACTTTCATAAGAATTAGCTATGGCTCCATCCATTCCCCCCGCAAACAGGCATTCACTGAGCACTTACTATGCTCTGGGCACTGTTTGCAGCACTTCAAATGCATGTCTTATTTAATCCTCATGCTGCAGGTGAAAGGACGTGCCTGCCCCTTCCCCGGGGAGGTCAGGATGGGCTGGGCATAGGGTAACCATCCCATTTTAGACACGGGGCCCTGAGAAGCAGAGAGGTTAAGTGACTTGCCAAAAGTTTCATGGAGGGTAAGCGGGACATTCAGGATTCCCATCAGGCAGCTGGCTCCAGTGCCCCTGCTGGTACCCACGGGCATCAATGTGGTAATTGCACAGGAGTCTCACAGGGCCATGCCAGCCACCCTGAGTGGGAGCATGAGAGCTGGAGGGGGCATCTTCAGAGACATCTAGTGCAATCTCCTCTATTCCACAGATGGGTAAATTGAGGCTCGAGGGGGACAGATCTTGCCCAAGATTACACAGCTCATTAGTGACTCCCCGACAGGACCAGAAGTCAGGTCTCTTGTTTCCCCCTCCCTGGCCCCCACCCCAGTCCAAGGACCCATTACTAACACCTTTCCCCAAGAGTGCTCAGCAGCTTCAAAGCTGAGATGCCCTTGGGAACTCCACACCACAAGAGTTGCCTATAGACTGCACAGACTTCCCGAGCCAATGGTCCCAGAGCATGAGGCCGAAAGCCATGCCCATCCTGAACTCCCTGGGGAAGGGATAGGCGCATCCTCTCACCTGCAGCATCAGCGTAATGGTGAGGATCCCAAAGAAGAGGGCCATCAGCCCAAAGCCACCGATGAGGAGGGGTCTCCGTCCCATGCGCTCGATGACCAAGCCCTGGGTGAGGGTCGGAGAGAGACAGTCATTAATCTCCTTCTTGCAGCGAGTGAAGGGGACCCGTGCTGCTGGGGAACCACACTGGGATCATGGCTAAAGGATGGCTCTGGCCTGGAGACCCCCGGCTGCTTCCTCCATGGCCACAGCCAGAGAAGGAGGGAGAAGAAAGCCACAATTCATGAGCACCGGCTGTGTGTCCGTACATTCACCTTCCTCCCGATCTTCCTCATCGGGGAGGGTGGGTGTATCCTCAGAAGGGACATAGTTGCCCAGCCCTTCCCCCACCTTGGGAGCCAGTAGGCAGGTGGAAGGCAATTGCTCTCCATTCCACTTTGCCTCGTTTTGTGGGTGTCCTAGGGGTAGACTCCCAGGGCATGGCGCTGGAGTGGGAGCGGCAGAGAAGTTCCCACCTCCTGCCTGTAATTGGCCTCGAGTCAGTTGATACTTCTGTGTCTTTGTTGCTCCCCTTTCCCCATGGTCATGGGTTAGTGTGGGTGCTTGAAACCGATGCCACTTGTCAAGCACCTGTTATGTGCTGGGCACAGTCTTTCTATGTGTCCATTCATTTAACTGTCACTAAAGGCAATGGCACCCCAGTCCAGTACTCTTGCCTGGAAAATCCCATGGATGGAGGAGCCTGGTAGCCTGCAGTCCATGGGGTCGCTAAGAGTCAGACACGACTGAGCGACTTCACTTTCACTTTCATACATTGGAGAAGGAAAAGGCAACCGATTCCAGTGTTTTTGCCTGGAGAATCCCAGGGATGGGGGAGCCTGGTGGGAGGCCATCTATGGGGTCGCACAGAGTCGGACACGACTGAAGCGACTTAGCAGCAGCAGCAAAGCTTCATAAAGCATTTTGTTACCCTCCTACACTGTTGGCGGGAATGGAAATTGGTGTAGGCACTATGGAAAACAGCATGGACGTTCTTCAAAAGGTTAAAAATAGAGCTACCATATGACCCTGCAATCCCACTCCTGGGCACAAAGCTTTTTGGTTGGTTGTTGTTGTTCTGTCACCAAGTTGTGTCCAACTCTTTGCAACCCCATGGACTGCAGCCCGTGAGGCTTCCCTGTCCTTCACCATCTCCTGGAGTTTGCTTAAGTTGATGATCACTGAGCTGGTGATGCTATCCAACCATCTTATCCTCTACCACCCTCTTCTCCTTTTGTCTTTCCCAGGATCAGAGTCTTTTCTGGTGAGTTGGCTCTTCACATCAGGTGGTTGAAGTACTGGAGCTTCATCTTCAGCATCAGTCCTTCCAATGACGATTCAGGGTTGATTTCCTTTTGGACTGACTGGTTTGATCTCCTTTTTTTTCTGGAGAAAATTCTAATTTGAAAAGATACATGTACCGCAATGTTCATAGTAGTGCTATTTACAATAGCCAAGACAAGGAAGCAGCATGTCATGTCCATCAACAGATGAATGGATAAAGATGTCAGATACACACACACACACACACAGGAATATTATTCAGCCATAAAAAGAATGAAACAATGCCATTTATAATGTCATTTGCAGCAACTTGGATGGACCTAAAGATTATCATACTAAGTGAAGTAAGTCAGAAAAAGAAAGACAAAGATCATGTAATATTGCTTGTCTGTGGAGTCTAAACCATGACATAAATGAACTCAATGAAATAGAGACAGACCCACAGACGTAGGAAACAAACGGACGGTTATCAGAGGGGAAAAGAGGCGGGAGAGAGGTCAATCGGGAGTTTGGGATTCGCAGATACAAACTGCTACACATAAAATAGATAAGCAAAAAGGTCTTGCTATAGAGTACAAGAAGAAAGGTCCGATGCTGTAAAGAGCAATATTGCATAGGAACCTGGAATGTTAGGTCCATGAATCAAGGCAAATTGGAAGTTGTCAAACAAGAGATGACAAGAGTGAACATTGACATTAAATTATAGGAATCAGTGAACTGAAATGGACTGGAATGGGTGAATTTAACTCAGATGACCATTATATCTACTACTGTGAGCAGGAATCCCTTAGAAGAAATGGAGCAGCCATCATGGTCAACAGAAGAGTCCGAAATGCAGTACTTGGATGCAATCTCAAAAACAACAGAATGATCTCTGTTCATTTCCAAGGCAAACCATTCAATATCACAGTAATCCAAGTCTATGCCCCAACCAGTAAGGCTGAAGAAGCTGAAGTTGAATGGTTCTATGAAGACCTACATGACCTTTTAGAACTAACACCCAAAAAAGATGTCCTTTTCATTATAGGGGACTGGAATGCAAAAATAGGAAGTCAAGAAACACCTAGAGTAACAGGCACATTTGGCCTTGGAATATGGAATGAAGCAGGGAAAGGCTAATAGAGGTCTGTCAAGAAAAGGAGGTCTGCACCGGTCATAGCAAACACCCTCTTCCAACAACACAAGAGAAGACTCTACACATGGACATCACCAAATGGTCAACACCAAAATCAGATTGATTATATTCTTTGCAGCCAAAGATGGAGAAACTCTATACAGTCAGCAAAAACAAGCCCGGGAGCTGACTGTGGCTCAGATCATGAACTCCTTATTGCCAAATTCAGACTTAAATTGAAGAAGGTAGGGAAAACCACTAGACCATTCAGGTATGACCTAAATCAAATCCCCTACGATTATACAGTGAAGTGAGAAATAGATTTAAGGGACTAGATCTGATAGACAGAGTGCCTGATGAACTACGGATGGAGGTTCGTGACATTGTACAGGAGACAGGGATCAAGACCATCCCCATGGAAAAGAAATGCAAAAATGCAAAATGGCTGTCTGAAGAGAGCTTACAAATAGCTGTGAAAAGAAGAGAAGTGAAAAGCAAAGGAGAAAAGGAAAGATATAAGCATCTGAATGCAGAGTTCCAAAGAATAGCCAGGAGAGATAAGAAAGCCTTCCTCAGCGATCAATGCAAAGAAATAGAGAAAAGCAACAGAATGGGAAAGACTAGAGATCTCTTCAAGAAAATTAGAGATACCAAGGGAACATTTCATGAAAAGATGGGGTCAATAAGGGACAGAAATGGTATGGACCTAACAGAAGCAGAAGATATTAAGAAGAGATGGCAAAAAATACACAGAAGAACTCTACAAAAGAGAGCTTCATGACCCAGATAATCACGAAGGTGTGATCATTCACCTAGAGCCAGACATCCTGGAATGTGAAGTCAAGTGGGCCTTAGAAAGCATCACTATGAACAAAGTTAGTGGAGGTGATGGAATTTCAGTTGAGCTATTTCAAATCCTGAAAGATGATGTTGTGAAAGTGCTACACTCAATATGCCAGTAAATTTGGAAAACTCAGTAGTGGCCACAGGACTGGAAAAAGTCAGTTTTCATTCCAATCACAAAGTAAGGCAATGCCAAAGAATGCTCAAACTACTGCACAATTGCACTTATCTCACTCGCTAGTAAAGTAATGCTCAAAATTCTCCAAGCCAGACTTCAGCAGTACGTGAACCGTGAACTTCCAGATGTTCACGCTAGTTTTAGAAAAGAAGAGGAACCAGAGATCAAATTGCCAACAGCCGCTGGATAGTGGAAAAAGCAAGAGAGTTCCAGAAAACCATCTATTTCTGCTTTATTGACTATGCCAAAGCTTTGACTATGTGTATCACAATAAACTGTGGAAAATTCTGAAAGAGATGGGAATACCAGACCACCTGATCTGCCTCTTGAGAAACCTATATGCAGGTCAGGAAGCAACAGTTAGAACTGGACATGGAACAACAGACTGGTTCCAAATAGGAAAAGGAGTATGTCAAGGCTGCATATTGTCACCCTGCTTATTTAACTTCTATGCAGAGTACACCATGAGAAACGCTGGACTGGAAGAAGCACAAGCTGGAATCAAGATTGTCGGGAGAAATATCAATAACCTCAGATATGCAGATGACACCACCCTTATGGCAGAAAGTGAAGAGGAACTCAAAAGCCTCTTGATGAAAGTGAAAGAGGAGAGTGAAAATGTTGGCTTAAAGGTCAACATTCAGAAAATGAAGATCATGGCATCTGGCCCCATCATTTCATGGGAAATAGATGGGGAAACTGGAAACAGTGTCAGACTTTATATTTTTGGGCTCCAAAATCATGGCAGATGGTGATTGCAGCCATGAAATTAAAAGACGCTTACTCCTTGGAAAGAAAGTTATGACCAACCTAGATAGCATATTAAAAAGCAGAGACATTACTTTGCCAACAAAGGTCTGTCTAGTCAAGGCTATAGTTTTTCCAGTGGTCATGTATGGATGTGAGAGTTGGACTGTGAAGAAAGCTGAGCACTGAAGAATTGATGCTTTTGAACTGTGGTATTGGAGAAGACTCTTGAGAGTCGCTTGGACTGCAAGGAGGTCCAACCAGTCCATTCTAAGGGAGATCAGTCCTGGGTATTCATTGGAAGGACTGATGCTGAAGCTGAAACTCCAATAGTTTGGCCACCTCATGCAAAGAGTTGACTCACTGGAAAAGACTCTGATGCTGGGAGGGATTGGGGGCAGGAGGAGAAGGGGACGACAGAGGATGAGATGGCTGGATGGCATCACTGATTCGATGGACATGAGTTTGAGTGACTCTGGGAGTTGGTGATGGACAGGGAGGCCTGGTGTGCTGCGATTCATGGGGTCGCAAAGAGTCAGACATGACTGAGTGACTGAACTGAACTGACTAATAGAGTACAGGGAACTAGGTTCAATGCCCTGGGATACAACATTATGGGGGAAAAAAAACCATGAAAATGAATTGTGTGTATAACTGAATCACTTTGCTATGCACCAGAAACTAACACAACAGTGTCAATCAACTATACACCAGTTAAAAATTATTTTTAATTTAAAAATTAAAATAGGTTCTATTATTTGTTTGATTTTATAGGTAAAGGAACCGACACAGAGGCTTTGGAAAACTGGTTAAGGTCATGAGGCTGGCAGGAGGCAGAGTGGGCACCGTCTATAATCTTTCCTGGTCCATAAGACATTAGTATTTTCCCCAGCAGAATAGACAAAGCTCCACTTGGTAAGAGCACATGGATGCACCTGGATGCTCAGCACCTTCCTCCCTGTACCCTGACTCTCCTCCTCTCTTGAAGGTTAGGAGTTTCATCTTTGTTTTCCCAGAACCTAGAAGACCACCCAGTAGGTGTGGAGCCAACATTTGCTGATGGAGTGAAGGTTTATCTTTATAAGGCAAGTATGATGGTTCTCATATCTCAGAGGAGAGGGAGATGAGGATGGTAGGTTTACCCCATGGGAAGCCAGGTCCAGTGAGAGCCATGGAGGAAGCAAAGATTAGTAGTTGCTGGGAAAGTTGTAGAGAGAGAGAAGGGCATGCGTCTAAGTCATCTCTCCTCTCCAAGCTTTTATGAACTGAGTCCATCAAAGGGGAGGACCTGAGAGGGGCTTCCAGGACCAGAGCAACATGGCGGGAAGCTGGGTCCCTGGGAGGTGGGGATGGAGATCGGAGACACCTGGAATTAGAGGTCCAGTGAGATTATGGAATTTGTTAAAAGCCACGCAGAGCTCCTCAGAGATAAGAAAGTGGGGTAAATGCTCTCTCACGCCCAGGGATGTTTGAAAAATAGCTCTGCTCTTTAACTCAGTCATTCACCTTTTGGATATTTATCCTAAGGAAATAGACATTTGGTCAAAACTTTCTGAACAAAGATCTTCTTCATAGTGTTGTTTATGTGCTCAGTGGCTCCAGTCATGTCTGACTCTTCGCTGTAGTCCGCCAGGCTTCTCTGTCCATGGGGTTCTTCAGGCAAGAATACTGGAGCCGGGTAGCCATTCCCTTCTCCAGGGGCTCTTCCCAACCCAGGGACCGAACCCATGTCTCTTATGTCTCCTGCACTGGCAGGCATGTTCTTAAGGAAATAGAAATCTAGAGGTCTATCAACAACTGAATTAGTTAAATAAATATTGGAACATCCCCATGGTAATTGTGTAGAGATTCACATATTTTCAAAGAATTTAAAATAACAGAAAAATCTTCAGGATATACTTTTAAGTGAAAAGAGTAGGACATAAAGCTATAGAGACATCGACAGTTTTGTAAATTTTAGCTATATGAAACTAATACATTCTGGAAAAATAGATGCTAAAATAGTTTGTAATGGCAAACTGTGGTTGGGGGAATAATGTGTGATTGTGATTTTACTTATTATTTTTCTGTCTTTTCTAAGTTTTCTGCAATGAGCTTTTTAAATGTGCAGCTGTGTATTTTTACTTACTCTAGTTTGTTTCACTTTTTCTACTTCATATGCAGTGCTCCCATTACATTTAGTTTATGTTTTCCAATTTCTCCATCTCTCTTTTTTTTTTTTTTTGGATGTTCTTTCTCAAGCCTTTATCAAGTGTAATAGAAAAGCTTATATATATAATATATATTTTAGGGAACTCATGAATTTTCACCTAAAAATTTATGACGTGTTGATTTCACTTGTTTGACTTAGTTTGAATAGAATGCTAAATTTCTAGTTTAAAAAATAGATATGCAACAAGCAACAAAGGTTTATTGTATAGCACAGGGAACTTTAGTCAGTATCTTATAATAACTTATAATGGAAAATAATTTCAAAAATATTGTATGTGTATGTGTCTAACTGAATCACCTTGCTGTGCACCTGAAACATTGTTAAGTCAACTATACTTCAATGACATATATATATTAAGGAAAAAAAGAATTTGATTAATTAATGTACTTGTGGCCGTGCTGGGTCTTTGTCGCGCATGGGCTTTCTCTGGTTGTGGGGAGCAGGCGCTAGTCTCTATTGCTTTGCACGGGCTTCTCACGGAGGCGGCTTCTCTTGCTGTAGAGCAGGGGCTCCAGGCACGCAGGCTCCGTAGTTGTGGCGCAAGAGCTTAGTTGCACAGTATTATGTGGAGTCTTCCCAGACCAGGAACTGAACCCACGTCCCTTGCCTTGGCAGGCAGATTCTTAAGCACTGGACCACCAGGGAAGTCCTACAGTGATCTTTTCTAAGTTAAAAAAGGATGAAAAGACTTAACTAACACGTGAAGATGCAAACCCCTACTCCCTGAGTCACCAATCCAGTCTTGACTCTTTCCCAAGCGCCCGTGATTTTCAATACCTGCGCTGGGAAATTTTCATCACCCTGTACAGTGTGTTTCTGCTACAATCTAAGGATGTCATAATCGTTCTTATGCTCAATGGGGTCAAACCCAAAGTTACAGCTGGCACTGGAAATGCAGGCTGCTCATAACTGGACGATCTGTGGGCTTCACCTCATAAGCATCTTAGAGGATTCAGTTAGTGTAGCCAGGGACAGAGTGCAGAAGTGACTAGAGCCGTTACCATGACAACCGTCACAGTCATTGGGAGACACTGAGGTTGCTACACTGAGATTGATACATTGTCACACCTGAACCTGTTACTGACTTCAGTGCTGTTGGATGTTTTCCATTATTTGTATTTTTATTTTAGCTTCTTTAAAGGCACAATCATCGATTTCAGAGTCAGCAAGTGTGCCCCAAGCACAAACCAGCTGAGACCCACTCTCATACCATCATGCCAACATTCAAGTGCTTTCGGGGGATCTGGCTGCTTCTTTTCACTAAAGTGTCTGCAAGAACCAGGAACCTGAGCCAAAGTAAAGCTGGGAACATCATCTTTGATTTGGAAACAGTTTGTAGAAGATGCCAAGGAAATGTCTGTGAAACAAAGAAAAGATGGAAACCCTCTCCATCCTAGTGGGAAACAGGGTCAGTCTCCAGGGCTCTCTTCCTCCTTCTTTAAATAGCACCGAAGTGCATCCTGTCAAAAGGGATTAGACTAAACATGGCATTTCCACTCAACATGGAAATCATTAGTGAAGACATGAACTCAAGGTGAACAGCAGCCTCTGAAGGCTACTGGTGTCAGCCAGGGATGAACTGTTAGCCTCCTGATGCTTTAAAGACAGTCCCTCTGGGGACTCCTGAGCCAGGGTAATTCATCTATTCAGCAGCCATTTACCTTCACCTGCTGCCCACTACACAGTCCTAGGATCAGTGGTGGAATAAAAACGGTAAAAACTTTTTTTCTTGTTAGATTGATATGTAGTTAGATTCAATAAAATGTACCTGTTTTAAATGTGCAGTTTGGTAAGTTTTGCGAGACTTACACACTCATAAAGCACTGACCACACCAAGATATGGAACATTTCTGTCATTTCAAAGTTCACTGGCCCCAAGCAACCGCTGATAGCTTCCCACCAGTATAGATTAGATTAGTCCAGATGAGATGATATTTCCATACTGGTCATCAACATGCTTTTGGGATTCATCTGTGTTGTATACATCTGTAACTTATTCCTGTTTAGTGTTCAGTAGTATTCCATTGAGTGGATATAACACAATTTGTTTCTTCATTCATTAGTCGACAGACATTTGGGCTGTTTCCAGTTTGGGCTCTTATGAATAAAACTGTTATGAAGATCAGTGTTCAAGTCTCTGTGTATATGTGTGCTTTGATTTCTCTTGGGTAAATATTTATGAGAAAATGGCTAGGTTGTATGAGTAAAACTTGACAAGAAACCACCAAACTGTTTTCCATTTTAAAGTCCCTCCAGCAGTATACTAAAGTCCCAGTTACTCCAAATCTTCATCACCATTTGGTACTCTTCATCATTTTAACTTTAGTCATCCTTATGGTGAGTTATGTCCCATTATGGGTTTTAGCTTTAATTGCCCTGATAACTATTGGTGTTGAGCAAATTTTCATCTGTTCATGGTGGTTTTTGATATTTTCTTTCATAAAGTGTCTATTCAGTTTTCTGATCTTCAAGGGGGTTGTTGGTCTTCTTATTGTTGAATCACTGAGAATTCTTCACATACTCTGGATAAAGTTCCATGTGAACTTTGTGAATATTCCCCAGTCTGACTTGCCTTTCCAGTCCATTAACACTCTTTTAAATAGTTACAGCTTTTGCTTTTTAGAAGGACTCATTAATTAGTCAGCCTGCATTAGATCTTGGTTGCAGCACATGGATCTTCATTGCGTCATGCGGGATCTCTCCTTCTGGCACACAGACTCTCTAGTTGTGGCACTCCAGTTCAGTAGCTGTGAGCTTAGAGCCATATGGGATCTTAGTTCCCTGACCAGGGATTGAACTCACATTCCCCTCACTGTAAGGTGGTCTCTCAACCGCTGAAACATCAGGGAAGTCCCCAGCTCTTACTTTTACTTTTGATGAAATCCAACTGGTCAATTAAAAACAAGCTTCATCACCAGAAATTCACATCAGTTCAGTTCACTTCAGTTGTGTCCGACTCAGTGCAACCCCATAGACGGCAGCCCACCAGGCTCCACTGTCCCTGGGATTCTCCAGGCAAGAGCACTGGAGTGGGTTGCCATTTCCTTCTCCAGTGCATGAAAGTGAAAAGTGAAAGTGAAGTCGCTCAGTCTTGTACAACTCTTTGCAACCCCATGGACTGCAGCACGCCAGGCCTCCCTGTCCATCATCAACTCCCAGAGTTTACCCAAACTCATGTCCATTGAGTCAGTGATGCCATCCAATCATCTCATCCTCTGTTGTTCCCTTCTCCTCCTGTCCTCAATCTTTCCCAGCATCAGGGTCTTTTCAAATGAGTCAGCTCTTCGCATCAGGTGGCCAAAGTATTGGAGTTTCAGCTTCAACATCAGTCCTTCCAATGAACCAGGACTGATCTCCTTTAGGATGGACTGGTTTGATCTCCTTGCAGCCCAAGGGACTCTCAAGAGTCTTCTCCAACACCACAGTTCAAAAGCATCAATTCTTCAATGTTCAGCTTTCATTGTAGTCCAACCCTCAGATTCATACATGACCACTGGAAAAACCATAGCCTTGATGAGATGGACCTTTGTTGGCAAAGTGTCTCTGTTTTTTAATATGCTGTCTAGGTTGGTCATAACTTTCCTTCCAAGGAGTAACCGTCTTTTAATTTCATGGCTGCAATCACCATCTGCAGTGATTTTGGAGCCCCTCAAAATAATTCACATAATATTGCACAATTATGTTTCAATTTAAAAAATGGTTCATGCTTCTTGTGTCCCATCTAAGAAATCACTGCTTACCTCAAGGTTGCAAAGACTTCCTCCTATGTTCTCTTCTAGATGTCTTATAATTTTAGCTTCTATGTTTCAGTCTATGGTCAATTTTGAGTTAATTTGTGTGCGTACAGCATGAGACAAGAGTTTTTTGTTTTTTTTTTCGATGTGACTACTTTTTATGGCACCATTTCTTAATAAAGACTATCCTTTTGCATTAAGTCACTTTGGCACCTTTTGTATTTCTTACTTTATTCTACGCCATTGATCTGCAGCTATCCTTATTGTCAACACCATGCTACCTTGATTATGGTCTAGGGAACACCATTACAGCACTTACTATACACGAGACATAGTTCTAGACACATTTATGTATATTGCAATAACTTAATCTTCATAATGTCTCTATTATGCTATTAGGGTATGCTAGGGTATGCTATTAGGGTATGCTACTATCATCCTCTGTTACATCCAGAAATTGAGGCTCATAGAGGTTGAGCAACCTACCCAAAGTCACACAGAGGCAGAGCCGCCATTTAAGTGCAGGTAGTCTGGTTCCAGAGTCTTGCTCTTAACCCCTGTACTACAGTACCTCTCCTCACTGTCAGTAAGACAAGTAACATCTAGAATTACGAAAAGAATGCACACACTTTCCCAAAGCTTTCTTTCCTTCATTGTGGGAGGCCCTGGCACTGGGGCACAGAGGAGAGACAGGAGTCCCTGCCCTTGGGGAATGAATGAGTTGAACTGTGTCCTCCCCAAAAAGGACAGGTTGAAGGCCTAAGCCCTGGTATCTCAGAATGTCACTTGATTTGGGAATAGGGTCTTCACAGAGGTAACCGGGCTTCCCTGGTGGCTCAGTGGTAAAGAATCTGCCTGCCAACGCAGGAGACGCAGGGTAGATCCCTGGGTCTGGAAGATCTCTTGGAGGAGGAAATGGCAACCCACTCCAGTATTCTTCCCTGGGAAATCCCATGGACAGAGGAGCCTGGTGGGCTATAGTCCATGCGGTCACAAAAGAGTTAGACACAACTGAGCAACTTAACAATAATGACAACAACAGAGGTAATCAAGTTCAAATGAGGTCCTCAGGGCCCTAATCCAGGATGACTAGTGTCCTTATAGACAGGGGAAAATGTGCACACAGACACGCACACAGGGAGAAGGCCACGTAACGGTGAAGGCTGGGATCAGGGTGATGTTTCCACAAGCTGAGGAAAGCCAGTGATTGCCAGCAAATGTCCAGGTGCCAGGGAAGAGTCCTAGAACAGATCCTCTCTCAACCTCAGAAGGAATCCATCCTCCAACACCTTGTTTCAGACTTCAGTTCAGTTCAGTTGCTCAGTCGTGTCTGACTCTTTGTGACCCCACGGACTGCAGCATGCCAGGCCTCCCTGTCCATCATCAACTCCTGGAGTTTACCCGAACTCATGTCCACTCAGTCGGTGATGCCATCCAACCATCTCATCCTCTGTCGTCCCCTTCTTTCCTGCCTTCAATCTTTCCCAACATCAGGGTCTTTTCAAATGAGTCAGCTCTTCGCATTAGGTGGCCAAATATTGGAGTTTCAGCTTCAACATCAGTCCTTCCAATGAACACCCTCCAGAAAGGTGAGAGGTCTGCATCTAAGCCACTCAGTTTGTGATACTCAGTCTGTGTGCAGCTGTAGCAAACACATACAGGGAGCTCAGGTCTGATGGAGAGCAGGGCTTAGCATATTGTCTGTTAAATGATGAAGCAAATGAAGAAAGAAGGAAAGGGTGGAGGGAAGGAAAAGAGAGCCTAAAGGACAGGGAAGCCTGGCATGCTATAGTCCACGGGGTCGCAGAGTCAGACACGACTGAGTGACTGAACAGTAACAGCAAGAAATTTCATTTATTTCAAATGTGACTCAATCAAAGCTTTCAAATCTGACTTAATGTGTCTTTACAGTGTTTCACATACATTGTGCATGCTCAGCTGCTTCAGTCATGTCAGACTCTTTGTGACCCTATGGACTGTAGCCTGCCAGACTCCTCTATCCGTGGGATTCTCCATGCAAGAATACTGGAGTGGGTTGCCATGTCCTCCTCCAGGGGATCTTTCCAAACCAGGGATTGAACCTGCAGCTCCTTCTTTACCACCGAGGAAGCCCTTCACTTACATTACTTTATACAATTTTATAGGTCAATCTGTCTATATTGTGTTGCCTGTTTGCAGCCAAGTGTCTAGGGTTTGAAGAACTCAGCAGTTGGTAGAATTCCTGACATCTCAGGGTTGGCAGGGCCCAGTAAGAGTTCACTCAGTGGACTCAATGGTGAAGAATCCACCTGCCAATGCAGGAGATGCCAGAGACATGGGTTCAATTCCCAGGTTGGGAAGATCCCCTAGAGGAGGAAATGGCAACTCCAGTATTCTTGCCTGGGAAAATCCCATGGATAGAGGAGCCTGGCAGGCTACAGTTTATGGGGTCACAAAACGTCAGACGTGATTGAGCACACATATAAATACACCATGTTCTTTCTGTCCTATTCCAGGCCGGGCCCTTTCTGATCCTGCTGGGTCCTGTGGACTCAGCCTTTGCCTGGCCTGACTTCCTGCTCCTGAGCAGCCATGTGCGCTGACTGTGCGCAGGACTTCAGAGAGAGGAAGCGCTGTTGCCGGGGTCTCCACCTCCTTCAGAGCCCCTGATCTGACTGCCTGGGGCAGAGGATGTGGATCCCAGCCAGAGGCAAAGCGCTCCATCTACTTAGCAGATGCTCCTTTCCCAAATGGCTGTAATTGAGTCTCACTCAATTAAGCAACTATGTACTGGGTGCTTATTATAGACTGGCTCTTAGCCTAGGGGAACTCAAGCAGACTCGGGCTGCAGAAATCCAGCTTGACAAAACTGTCGTCATTTCTTCAAACCTGCTGTGTGTCACACACACACACACACACACACACACACACACACACACACACACGCACACGACCTGAACATTGGAGCAAGATGCCTCCCAGACAGAGGCCAGCACCGCAGTATCCCAAATGGTTGTCCTTGATCTTGACACTTGGGGATGGTGGGGGTCCCTGAGGACCCCCAGCTCAGGGGGGTCACACCAACAATTAGTGATGCTCTAGACAGAAGCTGGATTATTGGTTAGGCTTTAGTTATAGAAGGATGGGAGAAAGGAATACAGGATGTGTTTGTTATTATTGCTGACTCGGCTCTCTTGCTGAGAGAGGAAAGCCAACACAGATTGCGTGAGAAAAAATGTCAAATTTCCATATTACTTTTAACTGCTATACTTCTGTTTTAAATATGCAAGTGCTAACCTAATCTTTGCCTTCACAAATCTCAGTCTGAAAAGAAGCAGAGACCTTGGTTATCTGCGAATTTAAGTCCATGTTCAGAAGACCAAGGTCTCACAAATCATTTTCTACTTGAAAAAGGCTCTCTCTAAATTGCACATTAAAAAATAATTCACTGAAACATAAATTTTGTTCGGAAAAATGAAAGTCGCCAGTTATATCTGATTCTTTGCAATCCCATGGACTATATAGTCCATAGAATTCTCCAGGCCAGAATACTGGAGTGGGTAGCCTTTCTCTTCTCTGGGAGATTTTCCCAACACAGGGATCGAACCCAGGCTTCCCACATTGCAGGTGGATTCTTTACCAGCTGAGCCACAAGGGAAGTCCTTTGTTTGGAAATTTCTATTTCCAAGATGAATGTGTGTGAGACATGTATCTCTGTTTGGGCCAAAGGTATGAGAAATGAAGAAGGTAACTTTCAAAATGATTGTTATTCCAGGTGATCAAATGATTCTTAAGTATAATAAATTCAAGTGGTCTTGAGACATTTCAAGCAAAGGGCAAAATCAGACTTGGATGGGAACCCACTGGAATCGCAGCAGAGGTTGCCAGCAGACCAGGCTTCTCCAGGTTTTCAAGTCCTGGGAGGACCTTCTCCTCTGAGTCACTTTAGAAATGGCTTCAGGCCACAGCTTCTGTAGCTTCTAAGGGGCACACGTCCCTCCCTCCCACCTCTCTTGGGAAAGTAAAATGTGATCTTAAGAGGTTTATGATCATAATTTAAACCATTCTCAACTTTGGGCAAATGGGAAATTTGAATTTTCATTCATTCATTATAACAATAATGAATGTTTATTAAGTACCTGCTCCGTGCCAAACACTGTGAATCACTGTATGATTCTCAGGATAAACCTGTTTAGATAAGGATTTGTTCTCACCCCACCGCTTACTCCAAGAGAAAACTGGGGCCCAGAGAGGCTAAATAATGGGCCCAAGGTCACCCACCTGGTAAGGCAGGGCCTGGGGACCACATCACACCGCATCATCACTTCTACCCACTCTCTCCTCTAAAACACAGTTGATCTGGGGCTCGAGACTGAAGGAAACACTAAAGGTTTTGATGATGAAACTGTGAGACTTGTTGGGAAGCAGAGTGGGTGGTGGAAATCAGTAGATTTTTTTTTTTACTTGAGCTCGATGACATAGTCCATTCCCTGACAATCGCAAACACTTACTGAGGAAGGAGTAAGAGTGGTTTATGTGAATTCTGCTTACCCTGATTTAAAACACATCCCTGCCTCTTAATGGAATGTCTTGAATTCCACAAGCCAGCCACGTGGCAGCAGACCCTCGGGCTCGCGTGGCCTGAGTGACACTCTGTGGACCTTCACTCATTAGAGAGTTAATGCTGTGTCAAGAAGAGCAATTTGGAAAACCAGCTCTTTCTGCAAGATGGCAGTTATTTACAACTGCCCAAGCTGACTGGCAATGCCAGGAGCCGAAATTAATTGCAGATCAAATGAACAAAAATGTCTTTCTCGGTGTTTTTAGGGCCCAAAGCCATTTTAATAGACTCTCAAAAATCTCAGTGAGAAGAAAGAAGGGAAAAAAAAAACAACCTTGGCAAGTCCTTTTGATAGGCAATTACTGCCCAGGGTTGGAGGAATAGTAAGTATATATTTGGAAACAAGGTAATAAGAACTTGGAAAGGGGCAAGTGTTAGTCACTCAGTCATGTCTGACTCTTTGTGGCCTCATGGACTATAGCCTACCAGGCTCCTTTGTCCATGGAATTTTCCAGGCAAGAACACTGGAGTAGGTTGTCATTCCATTCTCCAGGGGATCTTCCTGGTCCAGGGATTGAACCTGGGTCTCCCACATTGCAGGCAAATTCTTTACCATCTGAGCCACCAGGGAAGGAGCAAAAGATGTCCTGAATACTGACTGTCAGGACCACCCAGTGGACCTTCATGTACTTTGGGTTTTGTTTCTATGACAAATTCTGTAAGGTGGTGCATCAGTTTTCTGTGGCTGCTTTAAAAAATTACCACACAGTTAGTGGCTTAAAGAAACATATATTTAGTCTCTCACAGTTCTGGGGGTCATGAGTCTAAAATAGGTCTCATGGAGCAAAAGTCGGTTGTTGCAAGTTTGAACACCAGGCCAGGAAGATCCCACATGCCACAGTGCAACTAAGCCCGTGCACCACCACTACTGAGCTGTGCTCTAGAGCCCTGGTGGCTCAGATGGTAAAGCATCTGCCTGCAATGAGGAAGACCCGGGTTCGATCCCTGGGTCAGGAAGACCCCCGGGAGAAGGAAATGGAAACCCACTCCAGTACTCTTGCCTGGAAAATTCCATGGACGGAGGAGCCTGGTATGCTACAGTCCATGGGGTTGCAAAGTCGGACACGACTGAGCAACTTCACTTTCTAGAGCCTGGGAACGGCCACTGTTGAGCCCAGGTGCCTCAACTACTGAAGCCTGTGTGCCCTAGAGCCTGTGCTTCACAACAAAAGAAGCCACCAATGAGAAGCTGCTGCGGCTGACTCTGTCCAACCCCATAGACGGCAGCCCACCAGGCTCTCCCATCCCTGGGATTCTCCAGGCAAGAACACTGGAGTGAGTTGCCGTTTCCTGCTTCAATGCATGAAAGTGAAAAGTGAAAGTGAAGCTGCTCAGTGCGACCACATGGACCCCATGGACTGCAGCCTACCAGGCTCCTCCGTCCATGGGATTTTCCAGGCAAGAGTACTGGAATGGGTTGCCATTGCCTTCTCCGGAGAAACACTTGCACTGAAATAAGTAGCCCCTGCTCTTTGCAACTGGAGAAAAAGCCTGTTGATAGCAACGAAGACCCAGCACAGTCAGAAATAAATAGATAAATAAAATTATTTTTTAAAAAGTCAGTTGTCTGCAGGGCTATGTCCCTTCTGGATCTGTTCTCCATCTTTTCCAGCTTCTCAAGGCCGCCTGCATTCCTTGGCTTGTGGCCCCTCCCATCATCTTCAGAGTCAACATTACACCACCTCCGCTACACTATCACATCTCCTTCTCTGATTACAGCTCTCCTGCTTCTCTTATAAGGATGCCTGTGATTACCCTGGACCTACCGGATAATACAGGATAACCTCCCCATCCTAAACCTTTGACTTCATCACATTTGCAAAACCTCTTTTGCCATGTAAAATAGCATATGTGTGTTTCCAGGAATTAGGAAGTGGACACTTGGGAAGTCGATATTCTGCCTTCCACAGCTGGGCGTGGTTATGTACCTATTTTAAAGATGAGTAAAGAAATCCAGAGATCTTGGGCAATTTCCTTCAAACCACTCAGCTGGTAAAAAGATGACTAGGATTTGAATTCAGAGCAGCAGGCCCTAGAGCCCAAACTCTTTCTCCCCCCACACATTGTTCCATTACAGACTCCCAGCCTCATGCTGAATTTAATCTCATGATATTTCCGAGGATTAGTGTAAATGCTACCATTTTTAGGACTGTTTCCAGTGAACTAATCTGCATCTTCAACTCTCCTAGAAGATAAACTAGGAGGGAGCGCAGATTGGGAGCTTGGACACAGGGCCATGGGGCAGGTTGCCCTTCACCTGGCTAACTCCCGCTGGCCCTTCAGCTCTCAGACTCTTATGTCCCTCCTCCAGGAAGTCCTCCTGGAATCCCTCAAAGGAGAGCACATCCCAGTGTTACACATGACAGGTGTCTGTTTCTATGTCTTTCTCCTTAGGTCACAATAATGTTACTGGTGACTCTGAAGCACAAGCATGATATAAGCTGTTTGTAGCATGGATGAACTCATGAATGAGTAAGTCCACCAACATCTGGGGTTTCCCTGATAGCTCAGTTGGTAAAGAATCCGCCTGCAATGCAGGAGACCCCAGTTTGATTCCTGGGTCAGGAAGATCCCCTGGAGAAGGGATAGGCTACCTACTCCTGCATTCTTGGGCTTCCCTTGTGGCTCAGCTGGTAAAGAATCTGCCTGCAAAGCAGGAGACCTGGGTTCAATCCCTGGGTTGGGAAGATCCCCTGGAGAAGAAAAAGGCTACCCACTCCAGTATTCTGGCCTGGAGAATTCCGTGGACTATGGAAGTCCATGGGGTGGCAAACAGTGGGACGTGACTGAGCGACTTTCACTTTCACCAACACCTGGGCTTCCCAGATGGTGCTAGTGGAAGGACCTGCCTGCTAATTCAGGAGATGCAGCAGATCTGGGTTCAGTCCCTGGGTCGGGAAGATCCCCTGCAGGAGGGCGTGGCAACCCACTCCAGTACTCTTGCCTGGAGGATCCTTTGGACAGAGGAGTCTGGTGGGCTACAGTCAGACACGACTGCAGTGACTTAGCACGCACACATGCACCAACACTATGAAGCCAACATCCCTGCTCTGGGCCCTCACCGAGATGCCCGAACCTCTGGAATGTGCAAGATCCAAATGACTGTAGCCCATCAAAATCCAGACTTGGAGAAGCGGGCAGACTCTTCAGAGGCTCTGACCCCTAGCTCTGATCTTAGAAAAGTCCTCTCTTTCTCTCCCAGGAGGGCAAAGTCATTTCCCTCATTCCTGGGACTAATCCTCATAAGGACTTCATCAAAGGCTGTTGGCTCTACTAAGGATGATCTGCCAGCCACAGAGTGGGCACCAGAAGCCTAGGGTCAGAGAGACGGAGGCTGGAAGCATCACCACACCGTCTGTTGGCTCCTTTTTCAAACAGTCACTGGACTGCCAGGATTGATGTGTGCCTTCCTGAGACCTCAGGGAAAGCACTCAGGGCCTTGGGAAGAGAGAGGCCTTAGATGTTAGTGCTCCCCACACCCTCAGGTTCTGACCTACTGCTGTGGGATCCTGGGTAAGTCATTTCGTCTGGTCTTGGTTTCCTCAGATGGTTGGACAGCATCACCGACTTGATGGACATGAGTTTGAACAAGCTCTGGGAGTTGGTGATGGATGGGGAAGCCCGGTGTGCTGTAGTCCATGGGGTCACAAAGAGTCGGACATGACTGAGCCACTGAACTGAGCTGAACTGGCTTCCTCAGCTATGGAAAGATTGCGAGAGACGCTGAAAAGTCCTGCTCTCTGCAAGAATGTCCATCACAGCCTTATTTAAAGTGACAAACAATGGGAACCTACCTAGCCAGAACTAGAACAGTTCACACTCACTGAATTACATAACGTGCCAGGCATTGTGTGCATCACTAAGTATGTGCCCACTTGTTTAATCCTCATTCCTTCCCTATCAGGCAGGGATGGTGTCCTTATTATAGAAATGGGGAAATTGGGTCACAGAGCTGTTGAATATCTCACTGGGGTCATGCAGTTTAAACGGGGTGGAGCTGGGATCAGATTCTGGGCAGTGTGGCTCTGCCGTTTGAGCAGAGACACTCAACAACCTCACCCCATAGACAACGGTTAAGGACACGGCTTTACAGCCAGTTCTTGAAGAATGATACAGCTTTCACAAATAGTGTTAATTCAGAAGGGGCAACAATCTGTGTACTTTTTCTGTATATGTGTCATACTTCAATAAAAATTTCCCTGGTGGCTCAGTCAATAAAGAATCGCCTGCAATGCAGGAGACCTGGGTTTGATCCCTGGGTTGGGAAGATCTCCTGGAGAAGGAAAGGGCAACCCACTCCAGTATTCTTGCCTGGGAAATCCCATGGACAGAGGAGCCTGGTGGGCTCCAGTCCATGGGGTCACAAAAGATGGATAATACTTGGTGACTAAACCACCACCATCAATAAAAATTTACTCAAATAATAAATAATAAAATGGAAAATTATTTGGGACATAAGTTTAGGTGAACAAAAAGCAGAATTAAAATTAGTCTAAAGATAGGAGTTTTTAAATTATAGTTGATTCACAGTTTGTGTTAGTTTGTGGTATATAGCCAAGTGATTCAGTTATATGTATATACTTACATATATGTACACTTTTTCATACTCTTTTCCATCATAGGGTATTAGGGGATGTTGAGTATAGTTCCCTGTGCTATACAGGAGGACTATTGTTTATTTTATATATATCAGTGTGTATCTTCTAATCCTAAACTCCCACTTTGTCCCTCCCCCCACACCTTTCCCCTTTGGAAACCATAAATTTGTTTTCTATGCCTGTGAGTCTGTTTTGTTTAGTAAATTAGTTAATTTGTGTCATATTTTAGACTCTACATATAAGTGATATCATATGATATTTGCCTGACTTACTTCACTTAGTATGATAATCTCTAGGTCCATCCATGTCGCTACAAATGGCATTATTTCATTCTTTTTTATGCCCAAGTAATATTCCATTGTATATCTATATATAACACATCCTCTTTATCCACTCCTATGTGGATGGACATTTAGGTTGGTTCTATGTCATGGCTATTGTTAACAGTGCTGCTACCAACACTGGGGTGCGTGCATCTTTTTGAATTACAATTTTCTCTGAATATATGCTCAGGAGTGGGTTGCTGGATCATAGGCAACTCCAGTTCTAGCTTTTTAAGGAAACTTCATACTGTTCTCCACAGTGGCTGCAACAATTTGCATTCTCACTAACAGTGTAGGAGGGTTCCTTTTTCTCCATACCCTTTCCAGCAATTGTTATTTTTAGACTTTTTAATGATGATCATTCTGATTGGTGTGAAATGATACCTCATTGTAATTTTGATTTGCATCTCTCTAATAATTAGCAATTTTGAGCTAAAGATAGCATTATACTGAGTAAGATTAATACAGCTGTCTATGTCTAGAGAACAAAAGAAATTTTGCCAAACATACTTGGGTAGTATGATTGTAGGTATTTCTTCTTTGTTTCTATTTTCTGTATTTTATGAATTTACTCTAATGAGCTCATGTTGATTTCTTATAGCAACAAAATACTTTACACAAAAACCCTCAAAAAACCCTGTAATTTTCCCATCACTTTCATTCCAGGCTGACTGTGCTTTCTTGCTGATCAATGTAAAAATTACTAATGACAATTGTGTGCAGTCTGTAAATTGAGACAAGAATTTTGCGAAACTTCCAGGTTGTGAAACATCAAGATATGTTTTCCTAACAAAAAGACCGTGAGTGGAAAAGGGACAAGCATCGGGTCTCAACAATTTCATGACATGTGTTTTTAAAAGCATCTTGTTAGAATGCTCCATTAAGAGCAAGGAGCAAATTAAACTGTTCTTTCGAAAATGAGGCAGGAATACAATTAGAAGCCTCTGCCTGTTGGCACTGGCATCAATCTTGGCAGCGCAAATCAGTGAGCACAAGTGGAAATAAATGAGCTACTTCATCAAGGTCAAGGTAGACGAGAAAGGAATAGCTCGTAAAGGGGGAAACTGAAGAACAGAGAGGTGGGATGCATTGTCCAACACCACGCAGTGAAGAAGTTCCAGAGCCAGGATTCAATGCTGGTTTGGTCTGATTGCAAAACCTGTGCAATTGCTGCTAGATTCTGAAACCCCTAAGGTTTTATTTTCCCCTCAATGTTTATTGTACACACTCAAGTTGAGAAAGAGTGATGAGCTCTATGTCTCTCTTCTTTTGAACATTGTGGCTTATCATTAAAGCTTCCCTCTTGAACCGATGGACTGAAGTGTCCTTTCTCCTTTCTCTGCCTGGCAAACTCCTACATGTTTGGGGGTGGTGATGATAGCCAGTGGTTTTAAAGTCATGGTAACAGAACTTAGGTTTGCATAGACTCTGATCTGGCCTCCCAGGGAGCTACGGCCTCTTCACAGGGTGCCCATCACAGTGTGACATTTGGTACTAGGTGAGAGTTCAGAGAAAGGAGTTACTTATTTAAAAGAAGACAACAGGGAAACAAGATGTAGATAAGAATGTTCTCTAGATGGCTGAAACATCAGTGATAACTGCATGATAAACCCCCCAAATTCAGACACCTTCGGAGTGACAAAGGGCATGTTCCTTTAAAGGCATGCTGGTTTGTCCCCTGGAGGTTCCCACAGTGCTGTTTAAACCCCATGATGTTCTCAGGAATAACCCTGGGTTTACTTACAGAGAAGACGGCAGCCAGAGTCTCAATGCCACCGGTGCTCAGGGTGATGTATGGGATCTTTTCTGGAGTGATTCCAGCTTTTCCAAAGATACTGTTGGTGTAGAACCAAATCTATAAAGCAGGAGAGACAAAAAAGGCAGAAGGGTCAGTGAGAGGCATCTGCTCCCTAAACTAAATTCAGGTACAAGATGGTCTCTGAGATTTGCTGCTAAGTCCGGGGGCATAAAGTGGAGCTATGAGCCAAGGTGATGATTTATTTTTTTCCTTCTCCCATTACTAAAAGAATGTCTACATTACTGGGAGCAACATGTGCTTAGCTAAGTGTGGCAATGAGATAAGAATAGAAATCTTGGTGGAGTTTCCATGAATTCTCCTGAAAATTAGGTTTTCACCAAAGAGGTGTGATTCCATTTTTGCCCTTCCTCTTTTCTGCTGTCAGGATGGTGAATGTGATGGCTGCCGCTTCAGCAGCCCTCTTGGGACAGCACTGCTTTTAGCCCCCAAGGTAACATGCTGAGAATAAGAGACGGTATCTGATCCACATGACATTTTACTTCATATTTTGGAAAATCGTCAAACTAAATCTATAATGGGTACAACATGAATGAGGCTCCTGCGAGTTCCACAACTCTCAAGCTGCATAACTATACATAGAACTCTTATGGGATGAAAGCCACCTGTTCAGATGCTGGAGCAGGAAGTTAGAAGGAAACTGTGTCCGTACTCACTAGGGATGATTTTGTAGTTTATTATCCACACCTGGGCACTTTGGAGAGTGCTAATAATGTTTGTAGGACATCAGCCATAAACCAGGACTGCCTTCTGCAAACCCTGGTATGTGGTCCTGGGGCTACTGTACCAGAGCTTTCAATTTCCTTCATGTGAGAGAGAAGGCCTATTGTTTAGGTCGCTGTTGAGGTTTCTGCCACATGAGGTCAAACCTAAGCTTAACAGACACATGTCATCAGACACTGACAGGGCATCAGAAAATCCACGTTTGGAGTTTGGAGACCTGGCTCCCTCCTGAACTACCTGTGCGACCTCAGACAATTTTCTCTGTCTGGCTGAGATTCCTTCTTCTCCTTGGTCAAAAGAGGATAACCCTAACCCTTCCTGGGAGATGTCAGGAAGTGGGTAAGGACTGTCACTATTCATTGATCCAAACTTTTGGATCAAAAGGCTGAAAGTAAATCATTTGTGTTCCCTCCATCCCAGCCATTTCCTTGAAAAGCAACAGTTTGCAGAATGATAGAAAACCACGTACATCTAGAGACTCTCTGGAGGAGGAAATGGCAACCCACCCCAGTATTCTTGCCTGGGAGATCCCATGGACAGTGGAGTCTGGCAGGCTACAGTCCATGGGGCGCAAAGAGTTGGACATGATCACGCACACACACACAGACTCTGGTAAAAACTACTGCACATGAAATTATCTGAGCTTGTGGGCACTGATACATCTGGTGGCAAACATGGGAAAGACACTCCTGTTTGTGTCTGCCTCTCATTTGAGTGAGCTGATAAATTAGAATTTTAGACTGTATCTTTGCTGTCACATCCATAGCGTAGAGAAGTGACTCCTGATAAATTCATTACTTCCTAGAGCTCCTGGGCTATGACAGAAGCCAAAATTTTCCCCAAAGCCTCAGTTTCCATTGGATTTGTTTATACGTTGAAGGTGACTGTGATCCGCAGCACATCTTCAGGGTTGGATCAAAGCAGTTTAGAGCCTTTCTTAATCTTCACCCAAGTTCATGGATTTTCAACAGTCAGTGGTCTCTCCGACCATGCCCAGTTGAACTTGTGAAATGAAATATTTCCAGCCATATCCATGGGCAAGAAAGGTCACAACCATCAGCGATTTCGTAAATGTCAATGAGGGCTCCCAAAAGGGAACACAATGCCAGCGATCCAGCAGATACCATCACCCGCTACGATGGTGATTGCTAAGGAACCCTGGGGAATGCAAGAAGCAGCCATCCGCTGCATCTACCATTCCTAACGTGAACAGGGAATTGAGGAAGTAAGCAATCAAGAAACAGGAACTGGCCCCTGATAACTGAGGTGCATACAAAAGGAGTAAATTCAATGAGCCCAGAGGCTTTCATCTCCCCATAAATGGAAGAACACTAAATCCATAAACTTGATATCTGATTTGCCTTACCTCACAATATCTTTGATGTTCAGACTGCCTGCTCCCTTTGTTGCAAACTTGTACATAGCCTGACTCCACCTCCCACCTCCGTGGAGCAGTTTTCTCAGGGCTACTGAGAGGCTACCTCCCAAGTTTGAGTCTTTAACATTTCCACCAAAGAAAACAACTCTACTTACAGGTTGTGACTTTTTTTTTCTTTCAGTTGACACCCCGCTGCAAAGGTGGAGGCTGATGTTTGTGTTATTCTCAGCGTCAGCCCTGAACCCCACCCCCTGACCTGTTCCTCTGTCAGAAGCTTCCAGTCTCTGATCTCATGTGATCTGTATTCCCCATGGAAGCTGGCGCCACGCTCCTTCCTGCCCCTCATGCCCCTTCCCACCCCAGCTTCTTCCCTGCCTCCAACTCTCCCTGGAGCAACGCTGCCTCGGGCACTCCTGACGGGTTTAAATGTTAGTGAAGAGTCACTGTGCAGAACACTAGAGACTCACAGGGACAGTTATAAGTGGCCCTCTCTTATGTGCATGCTAAGTCACTTCAGTCCAACTCTTTGCGACCCCACAGGGTGTAGCCCACCAGGCTCCTCTGTCCATGGGATTCTCCAGGCAAGAATACTGGAGTGGATTGCCATGCCCTCCTCCAGGGGATCTTCCCCACCCAGGGATCGAATCCACATCGCATACATCTCCTGCATTAGCAGGTGGGTTCTTTACCACTGAGCCACCTGGGAAGCCCCCAGTCCTCTTGTACTTAAATGCATTTCTGCAGTGATAGGCAGAAATCGGTCCTTTGGGTGGTCTCCCCATCCAGGGCCAGCAAGGAGGACCTGCTGGACTGGCCTTGTCCCCACAGGGAGGGCCCGCACATCACACAAGCTGCCTGTCTCATTTGGCTTCCTCCACGAACCCATCTCTCTCTCCCTGCATCATCTTACAGAGCTGCGTGGTAACTGCCTCTGTCTCTGCTTCCACTGAGGTTTATTTGATCTGGCAGTTTGAGGGCGCTGAACTGCATGGAGACACAAAGTCTGGAGCATGTCCTGCGGCGGACCCTCCCATGGACTATGATTTGTGTTGACCTCACCCCAACACAACCGTGCTCTCTCTGGTTGCCTGATCGACTCCATCCACTGAGGCAGACGGTGCAGTGGAAGGAGCTGCTATTCTGGGAGGCGGGCAAGGCAGGATTTCAATCCCAGGGCTGCCTCTGGTGACCTGAGGGTCTGGAGGCAAATGATTTCACGTCTTTTAGTCTCTGTTCTCTGAAAGAAGGTAATCATACTTGCAGGGTAGTGGTGAAAGCTTTTTAAATGAAAGTTTTCTTAAAGCATCCTTTCTCTAATGGGTACACAGCACACATCGAGCATCAGTCTGGAAGATTCCCGTCTCTCTATGGAGATGCCACTGCTTCTGGGTAAAGGAGGACATGGGACAGTTGTGTGCAAGCCCAGGGTGGAAGCATCTCTTATCTGCCTCCATCCAGCCTCCTCCCTGTGGGATGGACCTGTAACCAGGAAGGGTTACTTTTAAATTTACACTGGATCTGCTTCTGCGACTTTAACTCTTTGTTATAAACGGTGGCCTGCCCCAGGGAGATAACCTGAGCCTCCCACCTCTGAAAGACTGTAAGAAAGTGAAACTAACACATTCCCCTGCCTGAAGCCATTCTAGGGGACTTTTGCAAGGATTGAATCATCTTTTTACCTTATTTCCTCACCTGCCCCCCACCCCCCCACCTCTGATCCATAAAAGAACCTGGTAACCAGGCCCTGACAAGGTGGTTATTTTGAGGTGCTAGCCTGCCATCTTTTCGGTCAGCTGGCTTTCCAAACAGTTGTGTTCCTTGCCTCAACACCTAGTCTCTCGGATTCGTTGTCCAGTCGTGCGGCAAGCAGAGTGAGCTTGGACTCAGTAACAGACCTTTAAGGGACTTTGCAGGAGCTGGTGGGAGGAGGATTTGGGCCTCCTTGACCCCCTGCCTCTGATGCCCTAAAGCCGTATGCAGGTCAGGAAGCAACAGTTAGAACTGGACATGGAACAACAGACTGGTTCCAAATAGGAAAAGGAGTTCGTCAAGGCTGTATATTGTCACCCTGTTTATTTAACTTATATGCGGAGTACATCATGAGAAACGCTGGACTGGAAGAAACACAAGCTGGAATCAAGATTGCCGGGAGAAATATCAATAACCTCAGATATGCAGATGACACCACCCTTATGGCAGAAAGTGAAGAGGAACTCAAAAGCCTCTTGATGAAAGTGAAAGTAGAGAGTGAAAAAGTTGGCTTTAAGCTCAACATTCAGAAAATGAAGATCATGGCATCCGGTCCCATCACTTCATGGCAAATAGATGGGGAAATAGTGGAAACAGTGTCAGACTTTATTTTTCTGGGCTCCAAAATCACTACAGATGGTGACTGCAGCCATGAAATCAAAAGACGCTTACTCCTTGGAAGGAAAGTTTTGACCAACCTAGATAGCATATTCAAAAGCAGAGACATTACTTTGCCAACAAAGGTTCGTCTAGTCAAGGCTATGGTTTTTCCTGTGGTCATGTATGGATGTGACAGTTGGACTGTGAAGAAGGCTGAGCGCCAAAGAATTGATGCTTTTGAACTGTGGTGTTGGAGAAGCCTCGTGAGAATCCCTTGGACTGCAAGGAGATCCAAACAGTCCATTCTGAAGATCAGCCCTGGGATTTATTTGGAAGGAATGATGCTAAAGCTGAAACTCCAGTACTTTGGCCACCTCATGCGAAGAGTTGACTCACTGGAAAAGACTCTGATGCTGGGAGGGATTGGGGGCAAGAGGAGAAGGGGACGCCAGAGGATGAGATGGCTGGATGGCATCACTGACTCGATGGACGTGAGTCTGAGTGAACTCCAGGAGTTGGTGATGGACAGGGAGGCCTGGCTTGCTGCGATTCATGTGGTCGCAAAGAGTCGGACACGACTGAGCGACTGATCTGATCTGATCTGATCTGACCCCCTGCCTCTGATGCCCTAAAGCCCTCCTTCTTAACTCAGGACAGGTGTTCTAGAGACAAAGTATAACATGCAAATGATATGCAAATCATTTTCGTCTCTCAACAGCCTGGAAGGGGACATTGCCAGAGGATCAAAGACCACACACAGATGACAAGGCAAGAGCTGGACAGAGACCCAGGCCTGTGCTTCCTGCAGTGCGTTCTTCCCACTGCATGGGCTGTGCTGGGCTCTGAGCCCAGGTTCAGTTCAGTTCAGGCACTCACTTGTGTCCGACTCTTTGCGACCCCATGGACTGCAGCACGACACGCCTCCCTGTCCATTGCCAACTCCTGGAGTTTACTCAGACTCATTTCCATTGATGATGCCATCCAACCATCTCATCCTCTGTTGTCTCCTTCTCCTCCCACCTTCAATCTTTCCCAGCATCAGGGTCTTTTCAAATGAGTCAGCTCTTCACATCAGGTGGCCAAAGTATTGAAGTTTCAGCTTCAGCATCAGTCCTTCTAATGAACACCCAGGACTGATTTCCTTTATGATGGACTGACTGGATCTCCTTGAAGTCCAAGGGACTCTCAAGAGTCTTCTTCAACACCACAGTTCAAAAGCATCAGTTCTTCAGTGCTCAGCTTTCTTTATAATCCAGCTCTCACATCTGTACATGACTACTGGAAAAACCATAGCTTTGACTAGATAGACCTTTGTTGGTAAAGTAATGTCTCTGCTTTTTAATATGCTGTCTAGGTTAGTCATAGTTTTTCTTCCAAGGAGCAAGCATCTTTTAATTTCATGGCTGCAGTCACCATCTGTAGTGATTTTGGAGCCCCTCAAAATAAAGTCTCTCACTGTTTCCATTGTGTCCCCATCTATTTCCCATGAAGTGATGGGACTGGATGCCATGATCTTAGTTTTCTGAATGTTGAGTTTTAAGCCAACATTTCCTCTTTCACTTTCATCAAGAGGCTCTTTAGTTCTTCTTCACTTTCTGCCATAAGGGTGGTGTCATCTGCATATCTGAGGTCATTGATATTTCTCCTGGCAATCTTGATTCCAGCATGTGCTTCATTCAGACCAGAATTTCGCATAATGTACTCTGCATGTAAGTTAAATAGGCAGGGTGACAATATACAGCCTTGACGTACTCCTTTCCCGATTTGGAACCAGTCTATTGTTCCATGTCCGGTTCTAACTGTTGCTTCTTGACCTGCGTTCAGATTTCTCAGGAGGCAGGTAAGGTGGTCTAGTATTCCCATTTCTTTAAGAAATTTCCACAGTTTGTTGTGATCCACACAGTCAAAGGCTTTGGTGTAGTCAATAAAGCAAAAGTAGATGTTTTTCTGGAACTCTCTGGCTTTTTCAATGATCCAGTGGATACTGGCAATTTGATCTCTGGTTCCTCTAGCTTTTCTAAATCCAGCTTGAACATCTGGAAGTTCACGGTTCACATACTGTTGAAGCCTGGCTTGAAGGATTTTGAGAATTACTTTACTAGCGTGTGAGATGAGTGCAATTGTGCGGTATGTTGAACATTCTTTGACATTGCCTTTCTTTGGGATTGGGATGAAAACTGACCTTTTCCAGTCCTGAGGTCACTGCTGAGTCTTCCAAATTTGCTGGCATATTGAGTGCGGCACTTTCACAGCATTAGAAATACAGGGGATACAGCATGAGGGGATACAGGAACTGAGCTGTTATGGCAACTCATCCCCAAACTGGCAAGTTTCATGTTGAGAGCTGAACATAGACAGTTGAATCTAGAACTTCTACTCTGGCACACACTGGGGTGGCCACTTGGAAGGGCCCTCATTTAGCATTCTCTCCTGTCACGGGGACAGAGCAAATTCTTCTAGTGAGATGGTCTCAGTTATGAGGGTAACAGAACATTTAATTTCTCTAGTTTGAGTTAGGAATTTATCTGGGAAGAAACCTTGAAATGAAACCTGTTCATAATGTTTCTGTTCTTGTGATGAGAAGTTCTGTGCAGAGTATGACTTGGGGTTCTGAATTCCTAATGATGCTTAGACAAATGAGATGGACACTCACATGGCCTGGTTCCAGGCTGGCAGAGGGGGAGGGGTCACACTTTGCTACAAACCTGTCTCAGGCTCTCCTGCCTCCCACCCTCCCTTCCTTCTCCCAGCCTTGTCTCCCTTCCTTTCTATTGTTTATTCAGTACCGTGGGGAACAACATGCCTGTCCTTGCCCTCCCAGATCTAGTCTAGCAGGGAAAGGATATGTTATACAACAGTCACACAGGTAAAGAGTTCAAGGGGCACACTAGCTCCCCAGGAATGCTGTGACCCTTGGGCCCCCACAGAGTGGACAAATATGCTGGCAGTAAAAGGCCGTGAGTGAAAAAGGTGGCTTAAAGCTCAACATTCAGAAAACTAAGGTCATGGCATCTGGTCCCATCACTTCATGGCAAATAGATGGGGAAACAGTGGAAACAGTGGCAGACTTTATTTCTTTGGGCTCTAAAATCACTGCAGATGGTGACTGCAGCCATGAAATTAAAAGACGCTTACTCCCTAGAAGGAAAGTTATGACCAACCTAGACAGCATATTCAAAAGCAGAGACATTACTTTGCCAAAAAAGGTCCGTCTAGTCAAAGCTATGGTTTTTCCAGTAGTCATGTACAGATGTGAGAGCTGGACTATAAAGAAACCTGAGCACTGAAGAACTAACTGATGCTTTTGAACTGTGGTGTTGGAGAAGACTCTTGAGAGTCCCTTGGACTTCAAGGAGATCCAACCAGTCCATCCTAAAGGAGGTCAGTCCTGGATGTTCATTGAAAGGACTGATGCTGAAGCTGAAACTCCAATACTTTGGCCACCTGATGTGAAGAGCTGACTCATTTGAAAAGACCCTGATGCTGGGAAAGATTGAGGGCAGGAGGAGAAGGGGATGACAGAGGATGAGATGGTTGGATGGCATCACTCACTCAATGGACATGAGTTTGGGTAAACTCCAGGAGTTGGTGATGGACAGGGAGGCCTGTTGTTCATGGGGTCACAAAGAGTCAGACACGACTGAGTTACTGAACTGAACTGAACTGAACATCTAGAATGAATATTATCAGACCCACATGGCTTCCTACCAGCCTGCGCTCTGAGCCTCCCCACTCGTGTTTTACGTTTATTCTGACAAGATTAGGAGTCTTGCTTCCCAAGTATGGTGCATGTCAGAAGCAGCAAAGTTTAAGTGTGTGGCATTGAGAAAGAAGAAAGCACTGCTAGGAACAGTCTTGCTGATACCAGCTAAGAGGAAGGGGGATCTAACAGAGGCCCATCAGTTACCATCAGAGATAGTGTCTGTCCATAATTTCATTGAGCTTCCCTGGTGGCTCAGATGATAAAGAATCTGCTTGCAACGCGGGAGATCTGGGTTCAATCCCTGGGTCGGAAGGATCCCTGGAGAAGGGAATGGCAACCCACTCCAGTATTCTTGCCTGAAGAATTCCATGGACAGAGGCTACAGTCCATGGGGAAGCAAAGAGTTGGACACGAACTGAGCAACTAACACAAACACACATGATTTCATGCAATCCTCATGGTAGCTGTGAAAAAAAAAAAAAGAATCTATATCTCCATTTTCCATAAGAGGAAACTGAGGACTGGAGGCGTTGGTATGATTGGCCTCCTCTGTTGAAGAAGGGAGAAATTCAAAAGAAGGAAGGGTAACCTAAGGAGATGAGAGTTCCACTGTCATTCTTCACATTCTAGAAGATTCCAGAACGTTCAAGAAAACTATGGCTTTCTTGTCTCAGGTTTGGCAATCCAGTCAAATTTTCCCCTCAAGGACTTGGTAGGAAGTGCACCCTCCCTACCCCTGTTCTTACCTCCTACTCCTTTCCTCACATAACACTCAGCTGCCTCCATGCGTCATGGGCTGCTGGAGACCCATGGACCCTGGGAAGGGTCTCCATCCTCAATGATGGTTATGGGGAGGGAGCAGCATCAGAGAGACTGAATCTTTGCACAGAAACCAAAAACACAAGTCTGTTTTTTTGAGCAAAGAACAAATTGTTGGAGGAAGGCAGCTACACAAAATAATTTTAAGTGACAGGTCTAATTTTAGAGACGAGAACTTGAAAGTTACTGTGAGAAGGAGGGGAAAAACAATCTGACGCTGAAAAGGGAATGAGAAATAACTAAATGTTATGTTCAACTTTCACTTGATTTCTAAAGAGTGTGAAAACCATTCATCGACTCTTTAGCAAAAAAAAAAAGTACTGAACAATATGTAATGCTTGTTTAGGACAGTGATTCTCGACTGGGGGCAATTTTTGTCCCCAGGGGACATTTTGCCATGATGGAGACATGTTTGTTTGTTGCATGAACTGTCACCTAGGGAGTAGAGGTCTGGTAAGCTGCAAAACATCCTAGAGTGTATACTAAAATTCCACGACAATGAATTTTCCAGCCCCAAATGTGCATAGTGCTAAGGCTGAGAAAGACTGGTTCAGTGCAGGGTATAAGGTCTCAGAGATGGGCTGGGGAATCTGTCAGGGCCCTGCTACCAGGACGTGTAACCCACCATGACCTTGAGCAAATCCTTGATCCTCTGCAAGCCTCAGCTTCTTCATTTAGAAAATGGGGATGGAGCCACCTACCCTGCAAGACGTTTGGGTCCAGAATAAAGTGATGAATGGAGATGCCTAGCAGTGTTTATGCCTGTCTTAACATATAGACTGTGTCCCCCAACATTCATTGTTGTTGTTCAGTCATTAAATTGTGTCCAACTCTCTGGGACCCCACGGACTGTAGCATGCCAGGCTCCTCTGTCCTCAACTATCTCCCAAAGTTTGCTCAAATTCATGTCCATTGAATAGGTGATGTTATCTAACCATCTCATCTTCTGTCATCCCCTTTTCCTCCTGCCCTCAATCTTTCCCAGCATCAGGGTCTTTCTCAATGAGTTGACTCTTTGCATCAGGTAACCAAAGTACTGGAGCTTCAGCTTCAGCATCAGTCCTTCCAATGAATATTCAGGATTGATTTCCTTTAGGATTGACTGGTTGGATCTCCTTGCAGTCCAATGGACTTTCAAGAGTCTTCTCCATCACCACAATTCAAAAGCATTAATTCTTCAGCACTCAGCATTCTTTATGATCCCCCCACATAATTTCTGGTAAAACTAAGGGGACAGAGCAAGTATTAAAGTGCATTTAGAGGCTTTCATCTGTGTTAGCTAGCTCTCTCCTTTGATCTTGTGAATTATTTGGGGGTAGAAGGTAGCTTTTTCCAGGTGCAGGGAAGGAGCTTGGACTAGGGCATAGGACAGTGGGCTCTGAGGCTGGGATTTGCTGCTCACCGGCACTTGTCCTTTAGTATGTAAGAATGAGGGCTTCCCTGAATGCTCAGTTGGTAAAGAATCTGCCTGCAATGCAGGAGACCCTGGTTTGATTCTTGGGTCAGGAAGATTTGCTGGAGAAGGGATAGGCTACCCACTCCAGTATTCTGGCCTGGAGAATTTCATGGACTGTATAGTCCATGGAGTCGCAAAGAGGCAGATACGACTCAGCGACTTTCACTTCACTTCACTTCATGTAAGAATGAAGTAGGACTTGTCCCCTTGACTGCCTAGGGATGACCTAGGGACCCAACCCGGTGACATACACGTATACTCTGAAGCATGGAGTCAAACTGGGGTAGTTGCCAGGGGCTGGGAGTGGGGGAAACTCAGTGTCATTAATGAATAGGTATAAAGTTTCAGTTTAAGCAAGATGAACAAGCTCTAAAGATCTGTACAATATGATGCCCATGGTTAACAATGTCATATTGTGCATTTAAACGTTTGTGAAGAAGATAAATGTCATGCTAAATGTCCTTACAATGATAAGATGGAGGACTTCTCAGGTGGCACAGCGGATAAGAATCCGCCTGACGATACAGGCAACACGGGTTTGATCCCTGGCCTGGAAAGAGTTCATGTTGTCGGAGCAACTAAGGCGGTGCACCACGACTACTGAGCCTGTGCTCTAGAGCCCGTGAGCCACAACTACTGAGCCCGTGCTCCCCAGCTG
Organism: Bos indicus x Bos taurus; assembly: GCF_003369695.1. Classification (NCBI taxonomy): domain Eukaryota; kingdom Metazoa; phylum Chordata; class Mammalia; order Artiodactyla; family Bovidae; genus Bos; species Bos indicus x Bos taurus. Next base: position 104,668,533 of record NC_040081.1, read on the forward strand.
CTGAAGCCTGTGCTCCACAGCTGGAGAAGCCACTGCCATGAGACGACTGTGCACCACAGCTAGAGCAGCCCCTCCACTCTCCACAATTAGAGAAAGCCCACGAACAGCAATGAAAGGCCTAGCATGGCCAAAGTAAGTAAATAAATAAATAAATTTTAAAAAAGAAAGAAAAAGAAAAGAGTTGGAAAGTAGTCAACGCAAAGGAAAGTGACTGAGATCTCAGATCTGCTGGCTCTGGGAGCAGAGATTTTTTTTTTCTCCATCTATGCTTATGCAGTGGGGCTTACAGAAACACTCAAGTGGAATTTACAAAGTAATACAGCATATGCAAATTGGAAAATTATGTCTCACAGAAGGAGAGAATTCTGTTTAGAAATGTCATGGTTCTCTATCTAAATGTCTCATTACATACAGATTCCATATGTGGCTTTACAATTCCACGTGTTAACTTTAAGAAACAGATGCTTTCTCTCTCTGCTTACTCAGAACAGGGAGGGAGCATTTGAAACAGTCTAGCACAACAGAGGTCCATGTAGTCAAAGCTATGGATTTTCCAGTAGTTATGTATGGATGTGAGAACAGAGAATTGACTTTTTGAAGTGTGGTGCTAGAGAAGACTCTTGAAAGTCCCTGGGAAAGCAAAGAGATCAAACCAGTTAATCCTAAAGAAAATCAACCCTGAATACTCTTTGGTAGGACTGATGCTGAAGCTGAAGCATCAACACTTTGTCCACCTGAAGAGCCGACTCATTGGAAAAGACCCTGATGTTGGGAAAGATTAAAGCCAAGAGAAGGGGACAACAGAGGATGAGATGGTTGGATAGCATCACCGACTCGATGGATATGAACTTGGGCAAGCTCTGGGAGATGGTGAGGGACAGGGAAGCCTGGCATGCTGCAGTCTATGGGGTTGCAAAGAGTTGGACACGACTTGGTGATTCAACAATAAGCACGACCTTGGTCTTATCCAGAGGAGGCAACAATAGGACTAGATCAAGGTCAGGCAAGTTAACCCAGGTGCCCCTCCTTCTGCTGACACAACTAGACCAAGGTTAAGCAAATAAGCCACAAGACGATTTCACTTCATCCTGATATTTCCAACAAAAGATGCAAGAGAAAAAAGAGAAATGAGGCTGAACACTGGGTTGTTAACTTCCCCCCCATCCCCTACCCCCTGACTGGAACTACTCCCCTTTCAGGTTGCCTTCCCTACCCACCCACAAACATCCTCCCTGCTGACTCTGGTATGCCAGGGCAACTCCTTCATCTGGGCTTCTTCAGAAGTTCCCTTCTCCTGCCCTCTGGGCCCAGCCACACTTGTCCTGAGCTATGTAACTGACCTCGAGGGAATCTGATTCCTTCAGTGCAGGAATCTCCTCTATGTATTCCTGCCAAGTGGCTGGCCAGCTGGCTTGCACACTTTCACAAATGGGGAACTCACTACCCCTGGAGGCAATCCACTGTTTTCCAGAAGCAGCCATAACAGTAATGATCCTAAGTCTGCCTCCCTACTCCTAAAATTTCTGAATTCTACATTTTGGAGCCCCTAAGAGAGAAGGGGAGGCTCTGTCCATTGGTGGGTTAGGGTACCCCAGAGAAGAAGACCCTCCTCTGGTTTACCTGCCCACATCGACTTGGGCCTCAAGAAACTTTTCTTTAAAGCCTTTAAATTTTATCAGGTCAAAATCATACATTGAAGCCAGCCCAACCAATGTTGTTGTTGAACAGTTGCTAAATCCGACTCTTTGCGACCCCACGGACTGCAGCATGCAAGGCTTCCTTGTCCTTCACTATCTCCTGGAGCTTGCTCAAACTCATGTCCATTGAGTCAGTGAAGCCATCCAACCATCTCATCCTCTGTTGTCCCCTTCTCCTCCTACCTTCAATCTTTCCCAGCATCAGCCCAGCCAAGGGTACCTTTCTTTAAATAATCTCAATGTCATGTCGCTTACTTGTGACTTTCTAATATCTTCCTTAAGAAATATGACTTTTAGGCACTTCTCTGGTGGTCCAGTGGTTAAAAATCTGCCTTCCAATGCAGGGATGCAGGTTCCATCCCTGGGCGGGGAACTAAGATCCCACGTGCCGTGGGACAACTACAGAGCCCATGCTCTGGAGACTGAAAACACAACTAGAGATAAATCTGCATGCTGCAAGGAAAGATCATGTGTGCCGCAACTAAGACCCGACTCAGCCAAATAAATAAATATATATTTTAAAGACATATGATTTCTAAGTGTTTCTAGGGATAAGTAATTATAATGATAGCAGCATTTAGTAAGGGGTAATTCTGGGCTAGCTGCTTCATTGAACATCTCACTTAGATTAGCTCTTTCCATATTACATTATCCCATTTTACAGATATGGAAACTGATGGTCAGGTTACATGATTGCCCAGTGGCACAGAACTGGGCTAGAACCCAGGGCATACAGGGTCCAAGCCCTGGCCCACCTCCCCCCACCCTTCCCTCCGGCTCCTCTGTCTGTGCTGGGGCACTCACCGCATTGAGGCCGGAGAGCTGGTAGCAGGCCATGGAGATGACTGCGGTGATGAGCTGCCAGCGAACGAAGGGACTCCTGAGCAGCTCCAGCACAGATACCAGCCGGATGTTCCTCTGCACGCGGCTCTCCGCCAGGACCTCCTCCATCTCACGGGAGATGTCCTCTTTGCCCAAGAAGGTCCGGAAGGCTACCAATGGGGAGGAGCACGGATTTCAGTGGGGATTATTAGGACGTCCGCTGTGTCTGATGTTGGGGCCCCCGGGGATGGTCTGTCCCACCATCCAGACACACCGGATGGTTGTATATCAGAGATGGAGCTGGCAGGGGTCGTTGAGGCCATGGAGTGCCAAGCCCTTGTTTAAAAGTAAGAAAACAGGGACCTCCCTGATGGTCCAGTGGCCAAGAACTCTGTTCTCCCACTGCAGGGGTCCCAGGTTTGATCCCTGGTCAGGGAACTGAATCCCATAGGCCACAACTAAGCGTTCACATGTGACAATGAAGAGCAAGATTCTGCATGCTGCAAGTAAGACTGGAGCAGCCAAATAGATAAATTATATATACACACACACACAAAGACCCTGATTCTGGGAAGGATTGAAGGCAGGAGGAGAAGAGGATGACAAGGATGAGATGGTTGGATGGCAGCACCGATTCAATGGACACGAGTATGAGTAAACTCCAGGAGTTGGTGATGGACAGGGAAGCCTGGCGTGCGGCAGTCCATGGGGTTGCAAAGAGTTGGACATGACTGAGCGACTGACCTGAACTGATATATACAAAACAAAAGTAGGAAAACAGGAGGCCCACAGAGATGTAGTGACCTGCTCAAGGTCATTGAGTTGGCCAGGAGAAGAACCCCTAGAGAACCAGGCTCCTCTGATTGCCCCCACTGCAAAGCTGAGCACATCCAGGGTTCAAATCCCATCTCTACCTCTGGGTAGATGAGCAGCGTTCATGCCTCAAAAAGTTCCTGTAATGACCAAGTGATGTAACATATGCTAAACCCCTGGCTCCATGATGATGCACTGAGCACCTCCTGTCTGCCCAGCCCTGTGTGCTCATTCTCACTGGTGGCCTCTAGACGGAAGTCAGACTGCCACCTGACCAGGATGCCTGGAACGGGGATTGAACTAAATGATCTCCAGGGCCCTTTCCACACAGCCCTGTGAAACACAGAAAGCTGGATTGAAATATTCTCAAAGAGCCAGTCTTCCCAGGATTCAAGCTCACCCCTGTGACTCAGGCTTTCCCAGGCTGAACACTGCAAATTTCCAGCCTCAGTGAGCATGTCATCTTTTTTTTTTTTTTTTTTTTTTACCAAGCCCTTAATTGTGCAAACCGCCGTGGATATATGCACGAAGCTGGGCTGTCTGATTAGACCCCCGAGATCACAATAATTAGATCTGGGGAGATGGTTTTAGAATGCAGATTTAAATATTCAGCACTTAGGTATTCATCCTCCTACAGGGGAGGCGGCTTGTGATGGCTCCTGGGGACAGTCCATTCCTGATACAGTGCGCATTATCCCTAAAAACACTGCTCTGAGCCTCAGGCCAGGTGAAACTGCTTTTCTTAAGTCGGAAAAATCAAAACATGGTTGTTAAATCTCTCCAGATTCTGCAAGCCCAGGAAGGCTCTGAGGTGTTATTTCCAGAAGTATAGTAAAAACCACCTCAGAATGTCTCTTTTGTAAGCTGTAATTTAATAGCTTTTCCAGCATTTATTAAAGATAAGTGGAGGAAACAGCAGAGGGGGTAATGTTTCTGTAGCATTCACTAAACCATAGTATTTCTCAAAGTTCAAAAATGCAATATTCATGTCATAAAGTAAGCCTAGAGTTTCAGGGCAAGAAAATATTTCTCTCTTCTTCCTGACATACATAATATAAGGAGAACTTGAGAACCTTTTTTTTTTTTCCCCTTTTCACTTTGGCTGCTGGGAAGCTCTCAGTTAAACTCATTGTTCAGCTCTTAGAGTTTCCTGGAGCAAAATTCTTTCTTCTTCCTCTTAAAAGTTCTGATCTCATTCTTTTTTAATTTTTAAAAATTATTTATTTATTTTTGGTTGTACTGGGTCTTTGTTGCTGCCCCAACTTTTCTCTGTTTGCAGTGAGCAGGGGCTACTCTCTGAGTGCAGTACACAGGCTTGTCATTGTAGTGGCTTCTCTTCTCTCTGCACTTGGCCATGCCCTTCTCTCTACCGGGAATGCTCTTCCTGCCTTTCCTCGCCTGGCTAACTTTTCCCACTTCGAAGTCAGAGCCTGGGCTCTCACAGTCCCTTGCGCTTTTTCCTACCTTGGCACTTTCTCACCACACTTTCATCAGCGCCTGCTGTGAGCACCTGGAAGTCCAGTGCCTGGTGCCCGGGGGAGAGCAGGTGCCAAGTTGGTGTTTGTTGATCCTGTGGGGACAGTACTGGTCATGTAAAGGGATGGTCTCGTGTATGGTGGGCCGAAATCATGGGCTGTTCAGAGCCAGTTCTCAGTACAAACTTACTGAGCGTCTGCTGTGCTCCAGACACTGCACTGGGGAGGTGGTGTCTCCACTACAATCACATCACATTTCCAAATCAGTTTTTTTTGTGGAATTCCAATCCCAGGAGAGGCTCCATGGGAACAAGATTCCCTGATCAGAGAAGTTTAGTCTCACTGCATGAGTGCTAGCTCCCAGGGGTTCAAACTTTACATTAGACTAGCAAAGGTTGTGGACTTCTCTGGTGGTCCAGTGATTAAGAGTCTGCTTGCCAGTGCAGGGGACATGGGTTCAATCCCTGGTCTGGAAGGATTTCACATGCTGTGGAGCAACTAATCTTGTGCGCCACAGCTACTGAAGTCCTCTCATCCTAGAGCCTGTGCTTCACAAAAAGAGAAGCCTCTGCAATGAGAAGCCTGAACACCGCAACTAGGAAAAGACTATGTGTAGCTATGAAGACCCAGCACAGCCAAAATAAATAATAAAATTAAGAAAGAAAGAAAATTAAAACAAAAAAAGTAATGGTTCTGATAAGTCCTGTGAGAAAGACACCCATTTCATTTTGTTTAGATCCACATTTCCCAAATGTGTTTCCTGGTGCATCAACTAACATTGTGCAGAAGTACATCAAGAAGTGTGATTCTAACTTCACGTGGCAGTGTCACAGAGGGAGCAAATTCAGGACATCCTGGGAGCCGGGAGGGGAGCTCCATGGATGGCACTGGGCAGAGAGGAGGCAAATATCACCAGGTTACTCCCTATCTCTGTCTTTTAGGAGGCACTTTGAAGAGCAGAAAAAGCCAGGGGTAGGCAGAAGAATGACACCCATGTCAGTCCACATTCTAATCCCCAGTACCTGTGAATAAGTTAGCATTCATGGCCAAAGGGGCACTGCATATGTGATTAATGTAAAGGCCTTGAGATGGGGAGGTTATCCTGGATTATCTAGGTGGGCCCAATGTCATCACAAGGGTCCTTATAAAAGAAAGGTAGGAGGGTCAGAGTGAGAGAGAAACTGATGTGACCATGGAAACAGGGGTTGGAGGAGGGATGCACTTTAAAGGAGGAAGGGGTCACGAGCCAAGGAGTGCGGGCCACCTCTACGAGCTGGAAAAGGCCAGGAATGATTCTCCCCTGGAGCCCCCAGAAAGGATCCCAGCCCTGCCAGCACTTTGATATTAGCCTGTTGAGTCCTATTTTGCAGTTTTGACTTCCAGAACTATAAGGTAATAAATTGATGTTTTAAGCCACCAAAGGAAAACCAACGCAGAGCCACTGAAATGAGGAAGTTGTAGGTTCAACCCCACCACCACTCACTTTCTGCAGGACACGGGGAAAGCACCTGATCTTTCAAGCCTTAGGTCTTAACTGTAAGATGGGGCTGAGGCCACCTCTGTCTCCACGTCACTATGACAACCACCTGCAGAGTAGGCAAGGCACCAGGCAAAGCCTGGAGCATGGCTCAGCCTGGAGCTCAGTGCCATCAGCGACCCCTTTCAGGGACAAGTGCCCCGCTGGGAAGCTAGAGGGCATGAGTGAAACCAGCATCATGAAAGACTTAGTAAGGGCAAAGGGGGATGTGTCTGTCCAGTACTTCTAGGAATCTGGGAGGGAGAGCTTGGAAGGGATGGAGGTCACAGACTTGGGCCATGCAGTCGCAAGCCTACGGTTTAAGCACATAGCCCTAGATGGAGCGTCCTGGGTGGGTGGCCACAGAAGAGTCACTCAGCCTCTCTGGACTCCATCCTCACCTCTAATTCAGGGATGATACTCGTGTGAGCCTCTCGGGGTATAAGGACTGGGTGGTGGGCCCTCACCTGGAGGGGTGCCTGGTCCTGAAAAGTGCTTATTTGGTGCTCTAGAATAGTTGGGGAGCATGTTGGGGTGGGACCTCTGGGCTCACCCAGAAGCTTACCCTGGCTTCAGGCACGGGCCTTCCTGGTGCCAGCTCTCTCAGTTAGTGAGGATATAGGGCAGGGCTCTGCTGGCATCTGATTCTCCCTGAGTGGTCACAGCTGCCTGGGACTTGGGGTTGAGGGGGATTCTGAGGTTGTCCTCTCTGCCCAGTGGGGAAGAATGGGTGACGGACCAGGCAGAATCCAACAGAGCAGGCTGGTGGCTCATGTGCCACATGTTAGCTGGACCCACGTGGACAATACGTGCCAGGAGTGTCCAAGGGATGGGTCTGGGAGACCATTCATGGCCGGAGCCTGGATTTGGAAGTGGGTGATGGGGGAAAGGGGTGATGAGCTGGAGGCTGTGTGGTCCCGTGAGCTCCTATCCTCACCATCTAAGAGAGCTGAACCCGCATCCTGCCCACCCACACTTCATACCACAACATAGAGATATCAAGAAAAACAGGTGTTCTCGGCCAGGGCTGACTCACAGCCCTGAAATTTTCCAGCCCAATGATGCCCTTTCTGGAAGTGGAGCCTGAGCCTGGCAAACTCAGAGAAAGAACTGAAGGTTGAGGGCAGCCTGGTTCAGGCCCTGAAATAACCACAAAATGCTGTGCCCTGAGTAAAATGGGCACAGGTGTCTAGTGGAGAGGAGGCGACAGCCATGGAGACAGGCTGAGCTGGGTGCCACCCCAGATCTGCCGCCTGTCAGCCATGGAGCCCTGTAGGCCTCTGGAGCCTCACCCATCTCTTTCCCCGGATTCCAGAGGGGTGGAATGGCATGGCACTCTGGTACGGTGACACCCGCGAGGTCACCACACCTGTGACCGGTTGTGTAACAGTGGGTGGTGGTGTTTAAGAGCCCCGACTCTGGGGCCACTCTGGATGAGTCCCCATCCTGGCTTCACCACTTTTCACCTAGTCGGATGCCAGGCCAGTTATTTAATATTTCTGTGCCTTAGTTTTCTCATCTGTAAAATGGACAGAACAGCCCTGGGCTGCCAGCAGTATTAAACATCAGCACTCACGTATTCCTTTAAGCAGGGCTGGCTCTTAATGACCAGGAGGCACTGTAAGGCCACTAACTACGACAGAAGGCGCTTGCTACAGCCTCCTGGGGCTTGCTTCTTTTATCTTAACCTGACAATGACTACAAAACACTCTAACCTATGGTGGGTTGAATTCTGGCCCCATACACATATGTTCAAGTCCTAACCTACAGCTGGTTTATTTGGAAAAGGGATCTTTGCAGATGCAACTGTGGTATCAGTTAAGCTGAGGTCATCCTGGAGGAGGGTGGGCCCTGAATCCCATATGACTCTCGTCCTTGTAGGAAGAGGTAAAGAATCACAGACAGACAGACACCGGGGAGACGGCCGCATGACGGCAGAGGCAGGGGTTGGCGTGATGCGGCTGTTAAGCCAAGGAATGCAAAGGACTGCTGGTAACACCAGATGCTAGCAGGTAAAGCAGGTCCTGTTGACACCTTGATTTTGAACCTCTGGCCTCCAGGACCATGAGAAAATAAATTTCTGCTGCTTTAAAGCCTCCCAATTTGTGGTACTTTGTTCTAGCAGCAACCACCCGTGATCACCTTATGTTAGCATTTATCACATCATGCTAGAGCAAAGCACAGAACAATCTGGAGAACATGTTCTTATGATCCGGAGGGGCCCTGGGACAAGGCAGGCCAAGGGATTTTCTGGGGAGCCCAGGGTGATGGCCTTTGCAGTCACAGGTAAGGAAGCGCACTGAACTCAGCACAGCGTGGGCCTCAGCGCTTCTAAAAAGAGAGGTTTCATCGATACGTGGCTTTTCCCACTGTATTAGTATTTAAGAGGAGGAAATCACTGGGTTTTTAATTTAGGTTTGGTTCCTTTTTATTATTGACAGCAGTAGGATCCACAGTAGGCGTAGTAAAAAATACTGGAACTTATGTTCTAGTTTTATAACATTTCAACATGGACCAACCCTAGAGTTTTCACACGGCCCAAGTGAAGGGGCGTGAGGGCTCCGCCAATCACTGGAGCTGTCAGCCCTTCGTCTTCCTTTGTTTTTGGTGCAGAGTGATATATTAAAGTTACGTGTGTAATTTACTGGTTAGTGGATCTGAGAAGGGTAGTTTTCCGTTTTAACAGAATCAACCACGACAAGGAGATAGGCTACCCACTCCAGTATTCTTGGGCTTCCCTTGTGGCTCAGCTGGTAAAGAGTCCGCCTGCAATGCAGGAGACCTGGGTTGGATCCTGGGTTGGAAAGATCTTCTGGAGAAGGGAAAGGCTACCCACTCCAGTATTCTGGCCTGGAGAGTTCCATGGACTGTATAGCGCATGGGGTCACGAAGAGTTGGACACGACTGAGCAACTTTCACTTTCAACCATGACAAATGTACAGGCAGCTGATAAAGAATCCTCCAAAGAAATGACAGATTAAAGATAAAATGAACAAAGGCAGCACAAAGACAGAACAGCAGACCTGCCACCTCGCTCCAGGCATAAGCCTGTTGTCAGCTCCCGTGGCTGTGACAGGAGACGGCCTGGCAGAAAGTCTTAAAAGACAAGACAGAAGCAATCTATCTTTTCAAGGTAAGGTGACGTTTTTAACACAAGAGTGAGAGTAGCAACTTTTTGATGGAAGTTATTCTAAAAAAAGATGTTTGGAAATGCTTCTATCACCTTGTGGCTTGGAAACCAAACTGATGGACATAGGTCACCTATTCAAACGCTCAAATCTGCTCAGTAAAAAAAAATTTGCAAACATTAAAAAAAATTATTTCTGTTTGAAAATATTCCAGAAGAAGAGTTTCAGTGAGTTTTCCTAAATTTTGGTTGTTAAAATACGAAAAGGCAACATCTTCCGGTGATTCTGTGAGGACAGCCAAAAGACAGCTGGGAAGATGGAAATGTACCAGCTGCACTCTCGGAGCCTGTGAGTAACCACATCGCTTCCCTCTGGTCTTTAGGTGAAGGCCTGCGATCAGCCTCTGGAGCAGGGATCCCACTCACAGGGGCAGACGTCCATGCCAGGGTACAGATCATGCGCCATGCTGACAGGGGTGTCCTGCAGCTGGCTAATGGCCACCACTGCTGCCTCTGTCATCACCGGAGTCCCACCAGCTCCAGGGCAGGCCCTGATACTGGTGTGCAGCTTATGACACATCGTGCCAGAGACTGGGTCTCATTCAGGGCCTGGTATGCAGCAGGTGCTCAAACCACGCTGGAAAAATGTAACTGGACCCTACTCACATTTGCTGATGAGTTGGGCTTCTCTGGTGGCTCTGATGGTAAAGAATATGCCTGCAATGCGGGAGACCTGGCTTTGATCCCTGGGTTGGGAAGATCCCCTGGAGAAGGGAAAGGCTACCCACTCCTGTATTCTGGCCTGGAGAATTCCATGGACTGTATAGCCCATGGGGTCACAAAGAGTCAGACACGACTGAGCGACTTTCACTTTCACTTTAGTCCAGAGGAGAGGGGGCTCTGAGGGAGAAGTCTGTGTGTGGCTGGGGTTGGTCTTATTCTCCTTGGCCCAGAGTCAGACCAGGAGTAAGGGCAGAGCTGTGATGAATGGGATATCAGCTCGCCACAAGAAAGAACTGTTGGATTGATGTGTTCCAGGGTGGGCTGGGTGGTCTCTCGAGCAGTGAGTTCCCCATCCCTGGAGGTGTGCAAGGAGAGGCCTGATGACCACTCATTGGAGATGTTGTGGGAGGACCCCAGGCCTTAAACAGGAAGATGGGAAGGGGGACAAAGTCTCTAAACACAAGCACACAAACCCAGAAGTGTGCAGGTTCCATGGGAGGGGGGAGACACATCTGGGTGGTGGTGGGGGGCAGGGATTGAGACGGACACACACAGTTGTAACTAGCTGTCTGTGGAGAGAGAGGAGAGGGCTTTAGAAACGACTAATCTGTGAGTCATTTCCAAAAGTCATTCTCTATGGAAGACAACCCTCCCAGAGGAGTCCATCTTCCTGAATCCCCAAGCCACTTAAACAACTCACCTGTCTGCCCCAGAGCTTCCCCTCCGGCTCAGCCTCCCACCCACCCTTGCTTCTCAGGATTCACCTCTCTTTCATATGTCCTCTGTGTTCTAATCGCTAACTCCAAAGACCTTGAAAAAGGAGCGAGAATTTTCATTTCCCACCTGGAAAAAAACCCCTCTGGGGGCATGGTCAACTCTCGGGCTGGGAGTGGGAGGCATTTTGCAACTAATTCTTGTACCAGTTAAAGACTGGCCTTTACTCGAGGGGACTCAGAACACCAACCAGGGGCGAGGTGGTGAACATTTATTGTGCACCTATTGTGTGCCAGCGGAGAAGGCAATGGCACCCCACTCCAGTACTTTTGCCTGGAGAATCCCATGGATGGAGGAGCCTGGTAGGCTGCAGTCTATGGGATCGCTAAGAGTCGGACACGACTGAGCGACTTCACTTTCATTTCTCACTTTCATGCATTGGAGAAGGAAATGGCAACCCACTCCAGTGTTCTTGCCTGGAGAATCCCAGGGACGGGGGAGCCTGGTGGGCTGCCGTCTATGGGGTCACACAGAGTCGGACACGACTGAAGCGACTTAGCAGCAGCAGCATACCCAATCAAATGAAGAAGGGATTTTCAATAGAACACCTAGCATATTTGAAGAAGTAAATTGAAGATGATGTGCTACCTAATAACTTTAGATACAAGAGGAAGCAAAAAGTAGGAAGTATGAAAAGATCCTTAGGGTGGGGGATGGAATTCCCTCCCTATGCTTTCTCACGTAGTTTGTGAAGAAATAAGACCAGCAGTAAATATTGGTTTTGTTGTAATTATCATATATTTAGAATAGCCACTCCAGTACACTTGCCTGGAAAATCCCATGGATGGAGGAGCCTGGTGGGCTGCAGTCCATGGGGTCACTAAGAGTCAGACACGACTGAGCGACTTCACTTTCACTTTTCACTTTCATGCATTGGAGAAGGAAATGGCAACCCACTCCAGTGTTCTTGCCTGGAGAGTCCCAGGGGCGGGGGAGCCTGGTGGGCTACCGTTTATGGAGTCGCACAGAGTTGGACTCGACTGAATCGACTTAGCAGCAGCAGCAGCATTGTGTGCCAGGGGGTTTCCCTGGTGGCTCAGTGGTAAAGAATCCACCTGCAATGCAGGAGATGCAGGAGATATGGGTTCAACCCCTGGGTGGGGAAGATGCCCTGGAGGAGGGCATGGCAACCCACTCCAGTATTCTTGCCTGGGAGATCCCATGGACAGAGGAGCCTGGTGGGCTGCCATCCATGAAGTCGTAAAGAATCGGACATGACTGAAGTGACTCAAAGCACGGCACAGTGTGCCAGACCCTGGGCTGGGCGTCTTACAGACTTGGCTGCAATTCCTAGTGTGGTTTAGCCCCCTGAGCTTCAGAGACATTAGAAGACCTCCCAGAGATCCCAGGTAGAAAGGAGAGAGTCAGTGTTTCAGCCTGGATCCGTCTGATCATTCTTTCCACACACTTCAAAGGATGATGAAAAGACACAGCGGACCGGAGAAGCTACCAGAACCAGATTCAGTTCACTTCAATTAACCTGCGGCTTCTGAGAGCTTTGACATGCCGTAGGTGCCAAGGTCTACTACGTTAAGGAAAGAACAAGGCAGGGTCTCTGCTTGAAGGCGTTCTCTTGAGTGGGAGCCAGAGGCAACTTGCTACCACTCTGGGGGGTGGGGGGGGGGGCGGAGATGGAGGTGGGGCCAGCAGAAGCTGCACAACCTCCCTGCAAGATCAGTGCTCTGACCGCTGTTAACAGAGGGGGAAACCAAGACTCAGTAGGACCACGGGATGTACCCACATCACACAGGAGAGCTGGCGTTTCCACTCCTACACTGCCCCTGCCCACGGGGTGATGCAGGCTTGGCCCAAAAGATGATGCTGATGGGAGGAGGTCACAGACGGTGCGGGCCTCCTGGTGTCACCCGAGCTTGCTCAAACTGCGTAACTGAGACTTCCTGCCTGTTGATAGCAGCTTCTCATTCTCCGTCCCCCACTCCAGTCCCTGGCACTCACTACTCCACAGCTGGACTGGATGAAATTGACTGTTTAATTAAATTAATTGATTAATTAATTTTAGGGGTAGCAACCCGCAAGAGGATGTACACTTATTTTTTTGAGTCTTTATGCAATTTGTTACAATACTGCTTCTGTCCTGTGCTTTGGGTTTTCTAGCTGCAAGGCGTGTTGGATCTTAGCTGCCTGGTCAGGGATGGAACTCACACCCTCTGTATTGGAAGGTGGAGTCTTAACCACTGGACCACCAAGGAAGTCCCTGAACTTGACTCTTTTAGATAGCTCATGTAAGTGAGAACATGCAGTGTCTGTCCTTCTGTGACTGACATCTGACTTAGCCTAATGTCCTCGAGATCCATCCATGTTGTCACCTGTTATAGGATGCCCTCCTTTTGCAAGGCCAAATAATGTTCCATGGTAAGTATATCACATTTTCTCAATCCATTCACTCAAAACCGAACATTTAGGTTGTTTCCGTATCTTGGCTATTGTAAACCGTGCTGCAGTGCTAGTAGGAACAGGAATGCTAATAGCTCTTAGAGATCTTCCTTTTGATTCTTACGGACCAATGGAATAGAACAGAGAACCTAGAAACAAACCCATGTGTAGAGGGTCAACTGGGCTTCCTTGGTGGCTCAGATGGTAAAGAGTCCGCCTGCAATGCAGGAGATGTGGGTTCAATCCCTGGGTCGGGAAGATCCCCTGGAGAAGGGAATGGCAACACACTCCCATATTCTTGCCTGGGAAATCCTATGGACAGAGGATCCTAGCGGGCTACAGTCCACAAGGTTGCAAAGAGTCAGACACGACTGACCAACTAACACACTTACAATCAGGAAATGGCAATGTAGGTGTATGAACCCCAGCAGTCTGGCTCAGAAAAACTAAGGTCCTAACCTCCACGGCGTGCTACCTCTCTGCAGCTCTGCAAAACCTACAGAGGTTCTTCATTCTCCTTCCAGGGCCCTGAGTTCCATCGGTAACACACACAAGTGAGTACACACACACACACACACACACACACACACACACACGTGCTTGCTTGCTATCTAAGCTGCCTCAATTTTCTCCTTGACGTCTATAAAGTGAAAGACGGAGTTCTAATACGTAATCAAGAGAGGAAAACGAAGCCTCTAGTGGGTGGTGTGGTGAGGCCACTTGACCTTGAACCCCTGGCTTCTTCATCTCTACGAGGACCTGCGTGCAGACGCCCTCGCAGCGCTGCGGTGCTCAGTGTCCCACATGCCAGTACAAGGGCTTGTAAAAGTCAGTGCCACTCCTGCTCCTATAAACCACTGACATGGGAGCAAAAAGCTAGTGGCAGGACGATCATGGTTGTCTAGCAGGTTAGAACCACGGGGGCACCGTCAGGTTTGGGCTGGTCCTTCCCTGATCTTGGCCTGCAGCTCCGCTCCTCTCCTGCTCCTTCGGGGATGGGGAGGGGCAGTGAGAGCCCCATGGACACAGGCCAGGAGAAAGAGCCTGGTTCCAGCTCAGACACTGACTTGCCCAGGGCCTCCGGCCAGGCGTTCACGCCTCTGCTGTCTGCAAAAAGCAGGCACTGTGTTTGTGCCAAGTCACTTCAGTTGTGTTCGACTCTTTGCGACCTCATGGACTGTGTAGCCCACCAGGCTCCTCTGTCCATGGGATTCTCTAGGCAAGAATCCTGGAGTGGGTTGCTGTGCCCTCCTCCAGGGGATCTTCCCCACTCAGGGACTGAACCCACATCTCTCACGTCACCTGTATTGGCATGGCTCATTTATAATCCCTGAGACTGGAGGAGGGTCTAGGCTGAGCTCAGCTACTCTCCCCCAGATGCATTCTGTTTGAGCCAAACTCTGTCCTCCTGCTTTTCAGTCACCTGTGTAGATCCCAGATTCTGTGGTTTTATAGACCAAGACAAACTTGGGTGTAAGAACTGGCCCCAGCACTTACTGAGTGACTTTTGGTAGGTTGTACCAACCTCCCCAAGTCTCTGTTTTCTGACCTGTAAAATGGGAGTGAGAACTCAGATCTCGTAGGTGGGGAGGGGTGTAACAGGCAAGCCATGGGGACAGGACAGGTGCCACAGGTCCTTAGCGCGTGCCAGCCAGCCCTCCTCCTTTCTCTCGGGTCATTGCACGGAGTTAGGACCTCCTCCACCTGTGCACCTGTGCTTCAGGCAGGCCATGTTTGTTTCCTCATGACAGTGTATTAAAAAGCAGAGACATTGCTTTGCCAACAAAGGTCCATACAGTCAAAGCTATGGTTTTTCCAGTAGTCATGTACAGATGTGAGAGTTGGACCAAAAAGAAAACTGAGGGCTGAAGAATTGATGCTTTTGAGCTGTGCTGTTGGAGAAGACTCTTGAGAGTCCCTTGGACTGCAAGGAGACCCAACCAGTCTATCCTAAGGTAAATCAGTCCTGAATATTCATTGGAAAGACTAATGCTGAAGCTGAAACTCCAATACTTTTGCACCTGATGTGAACAGCCGACTCACTGGAAAAGACCCTGATGCTGGGAAAGATTGAAGGCAGGAGGAAAAGGGGACGACAGAGGATGAGATGACTGGATGGCATCACTCACTCAGTGGACATGAGTTTGAGCAAACTCCAGGAGATGGTGAACGACAGAAAAACTGACGTGGCTGCAGTCTATGGGGTCATAAAGAGTCGGAAACAACTTAGCGACTGAACAACATTCAGTGCACATTTACTGAACATCTTCTAGACACCAAAAGCTAGCCTTCTGTGAGCCCTCATCTCAGTTACAAGTGCTAGGAATTTGACTTCAGGGAAGAGTGGCTTTCAGATTGTACATCAGTCTCCATGTCTCAGCACGACCACTTTGAGCTGGGGCCTTTCCTGAACACTTCATCAACATTCCACGTCTGGTTCTGTCCCTCTCAGCACATGTTCAGACATCCCTGCCTGCAGAGTTTTCCTGCCACTGTGAGAGGCTACAAGCAGTCTCCAAATTAGGTGACTTTGTACAAACACACATGCTTCGCTTTGACCTGGAAAATCTACCCTGAGGCAGACTTCTTAGGTACAGAAGAAGAAACTATCAAGGCAAAAACATCAGAAGGGCCAAAGAGACTCTCTGAAACATCTCCCTGGTGAAAACGGCTGGTCTGCATCCTACAGCACCCTCATCCCTGTCTCCCCCTCTTAACCTTCTTCTCCTTCACGTTTCCGGGCAGGTCAACCTCCCTCCAACCGCCACGGGCAACTGCCAGTGTGAAAGAAGTCCAGAGCTCCGGAGACCAGGACACATACTGCGCTGTGAGGTGCACTCTGAACTCTGGTTTCATTTATCCTTTTAACAACTGTTTAGTGAGCATCTATTATGTGCCAGGTGCTGCTCTGGGTGCTGGGGTTTCTGCAAAGAAAACAAGGAAATTTCCTGCCCTCAGGGAGCTTTCATTTGAGCGAGGAAACAGATACTAAACCAATTAACCTAGAACTAGGCAAATTCTGGTCATTGATAACATTCCAGCAAAAGAAGAAAATCAAATCAGGGTGAGTGACAGTGTGGAGGAGACGTCACTCTTGGAGCCACTGTATTGGGAAGATGCTTTAGAAGAGATGCCAGTGCAGCAGAGAACCTGCTGAAGGGAGGGAGGCAGGGCTGGGCAGACGTTTAGGGAAAGAGCCTTCCAGGTGGGGGAGCAGGTGCAAAGGCCCAGGGGTGACATGTACCAGGAATTATCCCACCTTTACTAGCTGAGTTAGATCCTGCCCACTGGGACTCAGTCCCAAATCACGCTCTTAGAATCACTCCTGTGTTCCTGGGCTACGATCGTGTACTCCACATTCCCAGGACTCCGTGTTAGCCCACTTGTCAAGGTCCACTCATAAGATGCGCTGATGCGGGAGAGAAGGTAGGAAGAAGGAAGATACTCTTCTGCACCAGGTTGAACCTCTGGCACCATGAGTGGTGGTGGCTCCCACTCTGCCTCAGAGACAGAGGCTCTGGTGTCCCCATTGGCAATGACATCGGCCACATTTGTGCCAGCAGCCCTGCTCTGCAGCCACAGGTGTCTCCCTGTGGTATCAATAAGGAGTGAGGGCTCTGGGGTCCGAGCATGAGTGAGGACTCTGAGGGACCCATCCTGTTGCCCTGCTTAGCACCTGGGCAGCCACGCCCTACATCACGCCGCTCCGTCTGAAATGTTGTTCCTGTTACTCCTGGGTTCCAAGTGCAACAGCTCAGGGACCGTGATGTCATCTACCTGCATCTCTCTGAGTCTTAGTCGTCCCATCTGCATAATAAGGAGTAGAAGCCTTATAGGACCTCCCAGTGGTGCGGTGGTAAAGAATCTACCTGCCAACGCAGGAGACGCAGATTTGATCCCTGGGTCAGGAAGACACCCTGGAGGAGGGAATGGCAACGCAGTCCAGTATTCTTGCCTGGGAATTTCCACAGAGGAGGCTGTTGGGCTATATAGTCCATGGGATCACAAAGAGTCAGACACCACTGAGCACATGCACGGAAACACTGTAGGCTTTTTTTTTTTTTTTTTTTGGTGAGGGTTAAGACAATGGATTCAGTAAACACATCTCTGTTAATTTCCTGTGGCTGCTGTAACAAGTTACCACAAGCCATGGCTTACAACAATGCCAAAGCATCATCTTACAGTTCTGAAGGTCAAAATCTGAAAGCGGCTTCCGTGTACCACAAGCAATGTGTCATCAGGGCTGAGTTCCTTCTGAGGCTCTAGGGGAACGTCCGTGCTTTGTCTCTTCCGGTTTCTATAGTCTGCCTGCTCTCCTTGTCTCATGGCCTCTTCCTCCATCTTCAAGGCCAGCAGCCTTGGGCCCAAACCTTCTCATGCAGCTGTCTGGTTTTCTCTCTTCTGTCTTCCTTTTCCCCTTAGAACAATCCTTGTGATTCCACTGAGTCCTGGTGGATAACCCCAGGTACTCTCTCCATCTCAGAGTCAGTCAAGGAGCCATCTTCACTCCACCTGCCTTCCTCATTCCCTTGTCATGTAGCCTAACCTGATCACAGGTTCTGGGAAGTAATACATGAACACCTTTCGGAGGCAGAGGACCATTCCTTTGCTTCCCACACTAGCACACATTTTATTCCGTGCCATCGAACAGTTCCTTGGGTGGGGAGCAGGACACTCCAGCAGTCACACTTGTGACCGCCCTGTAGTGTGAGCCCATGGGTGGTAGCAGACCCTGAGGGCCTGTTTTCCAGGAGCCCAGGGCCCAGTACGAGCTCCTGCCCCAACGTGCCAGAGCCTGACCACAGAGCCCGCAGCTGGACCAGCCTAGAGGAAGCATCTTGTCCATCCTGATTACACAGGGTGAGAAACCATAGCTCAGGGATGCAGCACAGCAGGCCCAGGGTGCCTGATACCAGCCAGGGTGTAACTCTGGATCCTGGGGTCTCTCTCAGTGCCTGCTGTCTATAACAGCTTAACGGGACTGATGCCCACGAGCTGATTAGCCAGGATGCTCAGAGGATGCACACGCTGTTCCGAGTCACAGCGCCGATCATCCCCAGTTGCATCTCACCCGCACACCCCCAGGCAAAGCTGATGCGTCCCTGGGGCCCAGGAATGAAAAGTCTCCATTCCACTGCTTCCGATGTGGAGCTCTGTGGCTCATAAAATATCAAAAAGGGCATCGTTGCTTTTCATGAAACACCCAGTGTAGGAAGAATGAGTTCTGGAATACTTAGGGGGCTGTTTTGGGAGGTGCTCTGTACCCGCCAAGCACATTCATGAATTCTGGCAGGTTCTTCATCTTTGAGTGTTGAGAGGGGGTCCTCTGCTGGACCACCGCCCGCCCATGTACCCGCCCCTGCCCAAGAAATGGGGCACTTCTAGACCCCTGAGCTGGAGGGGAAAGATGCCAGGTGAAAGAGGACTGGCAAGAGTCTCCCTCTAGGAGTCAGGAGCCCTGGCTTTTGAGCCCCTGCTCCAGGAGCAGTCAGGTGTGGGCGGATGGTGCGTCCCAACCCCTTGGGTTGGGCTGCTGGGCTGTGGGATGGAGAGGCTGAGCTGCCTTCTCGCCCGGAGGACTCACTATTGTTAGTCACCATTCTCCCTGGTAGCTCAGCTGGTAAAGAATCTGCCCGCAATGCGGGAGACCTGGGTTCCATCCCTGGATTGAGAAGATCCCCTGGAGAAGGGAAAGGCTACCCACTCCAGTATTCTGGCCTGGAGAATTCCATGGATAGTCCATGGGGTCGCAAAGAGTCGGACACGACTGAGCGACTTTCACTTCACTTCACTTCTCTTTACCATTGTTAATGACTTTCACAAGTGAATGGTCTTCCGCACCTTGTACCACATTTTCAGGGCCTTGATATGTTTTCATATCTTTTTAAATAAGTGAAATGGGCTGAATACGGAGGAGGGGATAGCGGAGGGGATAGCGGAGGAAGCACAGCCCTGAAGGAGACGCAGGCGGTCCCTGTCCTGTGTGTGTGTGGGGGGGGGGGGGGGGGGCAGGAGGGAGACTCATTTAACAGCAGGTGACCCTACAGTGTCATCAGTCCCAGGGTGAGATGACTGTGGGTGTAAGGGACAGGGTGGGGCTGCGATGGTCAGTGTTGTGTGTCACCTTGGCTGAGCCACAGAAAGCAGGTGTTTGGTCAAACACCTGTCTAGATGTCATGGTGTAACATTCACATCAGTTAGACCTGGAGGAAGCAGATGATTCTCTGGAATCCGGGTGTGTGTGTCCATGTGTGCCAAACTGCTTCAGTCATGTCTAATTCTTTGCAACCTTGTGGACTGTAGCCCACCAGGCTCCTCTGTCCTAGGGATTCTCAAGGCAAGAATAGGGGAGTGGGTTGCCACGCCCTCCTCCAGGTATCTTCCCGACCCTGGGATTGAATGCTCGTCTCTTTTATCTTCTGCACTGGCAGGCGGGTTCTTTACCACTAGTGCCACCTGGGAAGCTGGGTGGCCCCACCCGATCAGTTGAAGGCCTTAAGAGCCAATGACTGAGGCCCCGATGAGGAAGGAGCTTTGCCTGCAGCAGCTTCCAGAGTCGAGCTGCAACATCAGTTCTTCCCTGTCTCCAGCCCACTCAGCAGATGGATTTGCCGGGCCCCACAAACACGTGCACTGACTGCTTAAACTGAATTTCTCTCTCTGCCTCTACACACACACATACATACTCACACGCACACGCACATACGCATACACCATATTGCTTCTGTTCCTCTGGAGAGCCCTGACCAGCCTGGGGCCCCCAGGAAGACGTCACTCCGTCTCCCTCCTCCACTGAGGGTGCCCTTCTAGAGCCACTTGGCCTCCCTCATTGTAGTGGCAGGAGGACGTACCCACAGAGCCCCAGTTACAGGGCTGGACCTGACCAAGGGCGACAGACGCTGTGCTCTGCAAGCCCTCACCCCGGATGTCACACCAGGCTTTGTGGTCTGCAAGCCCTCACCCCGGATGTCGCACCAGGCTTTGTGCTCTGCAAGCCCTCACCCCGGATGTCACTCCAGGCTTTGTGCTCTGCAAGCCCTCACCCCGGATGTCACTCCAGGCTTTGGACGCTGCTCACAGCAGCGGGAACATGGCTGGGGAACTGAGGCAGCCTTGTTCCTGGCACATGGGGCCCCTCTGGGGCTGACGTTTGCTGGAGGAGGTGTCAGAGCCTTGCTGAGTCTTCTCTGTTCTGCACAGCACCCAAGACTCTTCTGCCCAAGCCCCGAACCTGGTTTCTCCGCTGCAGGCTGGGCTGGTCCCACGTCTGTAGTCTCTCTACCTCCCCATTCCCTGCACAGGCACTCAAGCCAATCAAGGCCCGCTCGCTGGTCCACCTGGTGTCAGCTTCATAGAGGACCCTGACTGACGGGCAGTGGTCCAGACACTGAATTCCAAGCCCCTGTGGAGATGCACAGAGCCTCCCAGCATGAGTAGGAATAAGCTGGGCAAGAAGAAAGGATAAGTATCTTCAACAAGACGGGCTTCTCCCAGGCCTCTCAACAGCTCTTAGAGACAGAAGTTCCTCCCAGGGCCCAGGACCTCTCTGTGTGACCTCAAAGTCTCAGTCTGGATGCTTGTGGCCTCTATGGGCAGTTCTTTCTTTCCCTTCCTGGACAAGAACCTACTTGATAAACAGTGAGTGTTTGTTGATTGATTTTAGCCACATGATCACGGTGACTGCAGCTGATGTTGCTACAGACTTTTTGCAGGCTGCAAAGTGTTCTCCAATCCATGATCTTATTTCATCATCCTTCCGGTTCCTGGAGATAGGCATTTGTGCTATTCCCATTTCACAGATGAGAAAACTGAGCCTCACCCAAAATGATGGGCAACTGCGTGAGCTCATAGGGCTACCATGTGAGGAAGCAGAGCCTGGAACCTGTCCCCACCTGAGTCTACACACCATGGCTTCCACAGAGCCCAGGAGTCTCAAAGAGCCGCAGTGATATTACTGGTATAAAGAAGGAAAGAAAAGCATGTTTTAACTTAGCGGCTGACACCAGAATGTCTCTCAAGGAAAGAACTGTCTTGGCTGAGAAAAATATTTTGATAAGTGCCTGGAGGAAAAGGGGTTTGCTGAACGTTTGCATGGCAGGTGCTTTCAGCTCCAGAAAGAAGAAAGGCTGCTCCACATGCTAGAGGGAGAGGAAATTGGAGCTTGGGGGTCCTCTGAGCAGGCAGAGGGGATGAGCGGAGGTGAGAGGGGAGAGCAGAGGCTGGTGGGAGGCAGGAAGTCAGGCACCTTAGGCATCGAGCCCCTCCGGAAACCCTCCAGTGATCAGGGGCGTGACTGCTGCAACGCTGATTGGGGAAGACCAAGTGGGTGCTGAAGTTCAAGTTGGGGCTGTTACGCTCAGAGGGTAACAAGGGTTACAAGCGTAACAAGACAGCAAGCAAGCGTCCTGGTGCCCAAGATGGCTCAACTTCCAGAGCACTCTGGACTTCAGAGACATTTGAAGGGGGCTTTGAAAGTCCCCATGCAGTACAATGGGGGCACAGGCAATTCCTCCCAATGCTGAGGGGCATGGGGACCCCCAGGAGACCCAGGGGCTACCCACAGATGGCACCAACCACAGGCGTGATGTTGAAAACATCCTCTGCTTGCTGGAACCTTCCATGAACCTCCAAAAGTAAAGTGAGTATAAAATAGCAACGGTTGGTGAGGCTGTGGAGAAAAGGGAACCCTTATAAACTGTTGATGGGAATGTAAATCGGTGTAATCACTGAGGAAAAGAATGTGGAGGTTTCTCAAAAAACTAAAAGTAGAACTACCAAGTGGCCCAACAATCCCACCCCTGGGTATATATCCAAAAAAAAAAAATGAAAACATGAATTTGTAAAGGTACATGCACTCCAGTGCTCCCAGCAGACTTATTTACAATAGCCAAAGTGTGGAAACGACCCATATGTCCATCAACAGATGAATGGATGAAGATGTGGTACATATGCACACTGGAATACTACTCAGCCATAAAAAAGAAGGAAATGTTGCCATTTGCAGGAACATGGATGGACTTGGAGGACTTTATGCTTAGTGAGATAAGGCAGAGAGAGAAAGACAAATACTGTCTGACTCCGTGTGTGCATGTGTGCACGCTCAGTCACTTAGTCACATCTGACTCTTTGAGACCCCATAGACTGTAACCTGCCAGGCTCCTCTGTCCATGGGATTTTCCAGGCAAGAATATTGGATTGGGTGGCCATTTCCTCCTCCAGGGGATCTTCCCGACCCATGGATCGAACCTGCATCTCAGTCAGGGGTACACAGAGCTCTCCTCCCCTGATGGGCCCTCCCAGAGGTGGTGGGATGGAGGTACAAGCTATTAGGTGTATGGCTCTAGGGATGTACTGTGCAACACAGGGAACAGAGCCACTATTTTGTAGTAACTTCTAATGGAGTGTAACTTTTTAAAAACGCACAAAAATGTAAAAACTAATCTGTGCAAAAAAACAGAAAAACAAAGGTAAAGTGGTGTTGTGTCTGACTCCAGTCTCTCGCTGTTTGGAATGAAAATGTGCCTTGTGCTCTGGGAAACCGGGCTTTTACGAGGTGTTTTCTGAGCTGTTCTGCTGCCCACTGTGGACCCTTGGGTGTTCTGAAGGGAGGTGCCAGGCTCCCTGGGCTGCGAGTCCTTTGCTCTGTAGCCCATCCCGCCAGCAGGCTCTCCAGCCAGGGGACAGGGAGCCCTGGAGGACCAATCTTCCAGGGGCGAGGTGGGGAGAGGTTCGAGGTCACTCATCATGGCCACATCATGAAGATGAAGCAGAGTGACAACAGGGGAGGGTCTTCCAAGAGCAGGTGACTGTGCTGCACGGGGCAGAGGTAAGACGTCTCCTTCCCCTGCCACATCCCTCTGCCAGGTCTGGGAGGTGGCACCATCCTTCAGTTGACAAGTGTGAGCCCAGGGCACTCACCTGCCCTCCGGAGACCTCTCCAGTGTCTCCAGATGGACATAGCGTGGCCAGGACCTGCCAGGCAAGAGCAGGGTCTGGGAGGGGCTGACTACCCAGGGTTTCCTTGGGCACCTTGGTAACTTGGATGGCCATTTCTGGACTTGGCATGGGTTTTGGTGGATGCATTTGTGGGGCTGGAGGCTGCAGGAGGACCAGCTCACATCATGCATCCTCCCTTATCAAGAGCACAGAGCACAGAGCACAGCTCTCTCACAAATCTCTACCCAGGTCTGCCTTCTCCCCTTCCTGCCTTTGTTGTTGTTTAGTTACTGAGTCGTGTCTGACTCTTTGTGACCCCATGAACTGCAGCATACCAGGCTTCCCTGTCCTTCACTATCTTCCAGAGCTTGCTCAAACTCATGTCCATCGAGTCAGTGATGCCATCTAACCATCTCATCCTCTGTCACCCTCTTCTCCTCCTGCCCTCAATCTTTCCCAGCATCAGGGTCTTTTCCAATGAGTTGACTCTTCACATCCGGTGGCCAAAGTATTGGAGCTTTAGCTTCAGCATCAGTCCTTTCAATGACTATTTAGGACTGATTTGCTTTGGAATTGACTGGCTTGAACTCCTTGCAGTTCAAGGGACTCTCAAGAGTCTCCACCAGCACCACAATTTGAAAGCATCAATTCTTCAGTGCTCAGCATTCTTTATGGCTTCCTGCCCTACTTATCTCTATTATGTCCACACTTTTGTGATCACATGGGCTTATTTTATGTTCTAGTTTTCCCCACAAAGCATTATGTACTAAGCATGCTTTCATAATGCTACAATCATAATTGTTTGTTACGTAAGTGAATCAAGTTGGCTGGAGGACAGGACTTTTAGTTTTCAATTCAGATGAGCAATGACTGATTTAACTATTCTCTGATGCAATAGACGTATGTATGGAGTTCAACTCTGGGTCAAATATAGAAAATCGCAATATGGCAGTGGACATTTCTCGAGGCTTTAAACCTAGCAACTAATGGATCAATCGTTTGCTAATACATTTGCCTCTGTGTATATGTCGTGTTCATAAATTCATGTAAACATCCACTCAAGGCATCACCTTGCCCTAGTGTGAATTCAGGGCCGGAGTGGGACTGCAGGCCAGGCTCTCAACGTCTGAGTGCTGATTTCCTCCCCAAAGTCTCTGAGTTTCTGGAGACTTGTGACGTTGGAGACAATGAGAACAAAGCACCTTGCGTGGAAAGGACACTTGATAAATTATAGCAAAAATGGTGCATGGGAAACAAACAGCTTTAAAAGCATCATGCTCCCGAAGACCTTTCACTCAGTTATTTGTTATAAATAAAAATAAAAGAAGCCATCAGAATGTCCAACCATTCTGAGAATTCAAGTAAAAAAAGGTTTGTCTTCAGAATGAAGGTAAAGTCCTAGTTCAACTGGAACTGATTTTCTTTACTTAATGTGATGTCTGAGTTTCTTGTGCTGCTCTAATAAATCACCACTTTCCCTGTGGCTCAGTGGTAAAGAATCCACCTGCCAATGCAGGAGATGTGAGTTCAATCCCTGGGTCAGGAAGATCCCCTGGAGAATGGAATGGCAACCCACTCCAGTATTCTTGCCTGGGAAATCCCATGGACAGAGGAGCCTGGAGGACTACAGTCCATGGGGTCGAGTGACTGAGCACACGCTCACAGGCTTACAACAGTACAAACAGTTCTGAGGTCAGAGGCCCAAAAAGGGACTCACTGGGCTAAAATCAAGGTGTCATCAGAGCTCTGCTCCTCCTTGAAGCTCTAGAGGGTGGTCTATTCCCTGGCCTTTTCCAGCTTTAGAGGCGGCCTGCATTTCCTTGGCTCCTGGCCCCTTCCTCCACCTTCAAAGCCGGCAGCACTGTATCTTCAACCACAGCTCCTTCTCCGACCCTGACCCTCTTCTTCCCTCTTTCACTTATAAGGAGCCTTGTGATTCCATTGGATTCATCCAAATGATCCAAAATAATTGTCCCTAGAGGGGTCTGATGGGCTACAGTCCATGGGGTCACAAAGAGTCAGACACAACTGAGCGACTGAGCATGCACGCACAGGACCCTTAAACTGATCACATCTGCAAAGCCCCTCATGCCATGCAAGGTGACATTCACAGGTTCCGAAAATTAGGATGTGGATATACTTGGAGGCCATTTTTCTTTTGACCACACATGACATTAATAATAAGAAAAAAGTCATAAGGAAACATGCTTAAGGCACAAACACAGGGGTGGTACCACCAATAAACATGATGGAAATGTCACGGAAAAGGACAGGAACAGCTCAGGTATAAGTGACGATTGATTTGTTAGAGAGTTGGGGGTGATTCTCCCCCCAACATTAAACAAATTCTCCATTCCCAGAGCGAAAGATATCACATCACTTTAACCATAGAATCCCTTTCTTCAAAAGCAAGGTCATGCAGCAATCCACGTGGCAAAAGCAGACAATTTCCTTTTTAAGTGCGCAGGCCACAGCTTGCCAAGCCCTCTTCCCCCAAACACCACTGTATTTGATCTTGTCTGTCTCAACCAGAGGCTGGATGGTTGTGATGTTTCCCTTCTTAGAAATTAAGAAGCCAAGGCCTAGAGGAGGTTGGTGGACAGCAGAGTAGGGTGTTGATTGAACTGGACCTTCTGGCTGCCTCCAGTGGTTCTTCCCACTCCTGCCTAGTGCTCAGACACCTCCAGAAATGAGAACTCCCTGCCTGCGTAAACAGCCTGTTCCATACTTGCATCTCCTCTTAAGACAGCCTGGGAGCTGGAACCCTTTGCTGCAATGCTTGCACCTGGACAAATTTCGCCTAGAGCAACAAGGTACAAAGAAACTATGAGGGACTAAAAATAACTGAGAGCATGCGCAGTTGGGGCAAATTATGGACACGCATGCATGCCCCGTCGCTTCAGTCATGCCAGACTCTTTGTGACCCCATGGACAGTGGCCTCTATCCATGGGATTCTCCAGGCAAGAATACTGGAGTGGGTTTCTATGTCCTCCTCTAGGGCATCTTCCAGACCCAGGTATCAAATCCATGTCTCTCATGTCTCCGGCAGGCAGATTCTTTACTGCTGAGCCGCCAGGGAAGCCCAATTATAGACAGCAAAATACAAAAGGACCAAACACAACCCCAAATGCCACTTCTGAAGAGCTGGAGCAAAAACAGGAAGTCGGAAGCAAATGCAGGGTACCAAGCTTGGCCCCTGTGCTCAACACCACAAAAGGGGTGGGCAGAACACCTAAGCCACGCCCCTGGCCCCGCCCCTGGACGCACCCCTGCCCACAGACCAGGCCAGGTATATTTCCCGTGGTGCCAAACAAGGTGCTCAGAGATAAGAGTGCTTTGTTTATGCACGTAGGAGCCAGAGCAAGACTGTCAGAGTTCAAACCGCAGGGCTGGCATTTGCTAGCTCTGTGTCTTTATCTAAGCTCTCCCATGGAAATAATATGATCTACTTTCTATGGTAAGGAGGGATTAACAATCTAATACACCTGAAGTGCTGAGAATGAACTAGTTCTCAATGTGGATGAGCCGTTAATTAGGAGTGTGTGCATGGCCCATACCTAGGTGTCCCTGTTACCTCCTGGGGAAGCGGGAAGGCTATCTTTTGTCCCCCTCTCCCTTTCTCCTGGCAGAGCACCCAGCACAATAAATAGCTATGATTGCTGAATGCCTGGAGTGAAATGAGCACTTTTATTAATATTAGTACAGATGCAGATTTCAATATTCTGTTTCAACCCAAGGCCAACATTTTTGTCCTTTTTATAAAGCGCACATGTAATATTTATCATTTTTTTTTTTTACCACTGGCCTTCTCTCTCACTCCCTGCTGTGCTATGAAATAAATCTTTTAAACCTTTTTCACTGTCGGGCATTCGCATGCACTGCCCATTCCAACTGTACTTAATTGGAGCATTTCCCAAGAGTTCCTCCCCAGTGGAGCCAGATGGGTGGATGGACGTCCTTGCATGCCAGGAGATCAAGCTGGAGGAATTGCTGCCTTCTAACAGCTGGGAAAGATTGAAGGCAAAAGGAGAAGGGGGTTCGGGGAATGAGAGGGTTAGATAGCATCACCGACTCAATGGATATGAATTTGAGCAAACTTCGGGAGATAGCGGAAAGCAGAGGAGCCTGGCGTGCTGCCGTCCATGGGGTAGCAGAGGATCGGACACGACTTAGCAACTGAACGATAACGACCTATAATCCAGTTGCTTTTCGGAGTCAGATCCCATTGGCTCTTTCTCAACTGCCTTCTTTTTACTCCAGAGCCTCCTCCATCTGACCATCAGCTTGCTTTCCTGAAGCCTGACTTTTGGATAGTTTGCCTCCCCATGGACCCCACTACCCATCCGTGTCCCTCTGTGTGTGTGAGAGAAGGGAGGACAGTCATCTTCAGGTTTCAATCCTTCTTTTATCACTAGCTGGCTGTGAGATGGGGGTGGAGCATTAACCAGGGTCCTCTGTGGGCTTCTAGGGGAGAGGGATCAAGTCCCATCCCCAACACCAAGCTCCACAAATTTTGTGTATGTGGGCACTCTACAGAAGAAAGATCTGTCCTCTCCATCAGTTTTTAAAGGCCTCTAGAAACCAGAAACCATATAACCACAGCCTTGGAGAAGTCGCTTCACCCCTGTAGGCCTCTGTTTCTTCATCTAAAAAGCGAAGGTAATGATAACGTTCTCTGATCTCATGAAAATGTTGTAAATGAGAAAATAGATCCAAACCAAAAACTGCTGGACAAACATAGCAGAGTACAGTGAAGTCTCTCAGTCGTGTCCGACTCTGCAACCCCATGGACTGCAGCCCACCAGGCCCTCCATCCATGGGATTCTCCAGGCAAGAATACTGTAGTGGGTTGCCATTTCCTTCTCCAGGGGATCTTCCCAACCCAGGGATTGAACTAGGTCTCCCACATTGCAGGCAGACGATTTAACCTCTGAGCCACCAGGGAAGCCCATGGATGAACATAGGGGGTGATTAATATTTCATCATAACATCTGTCAACTCAAAAGACACTTAGGTTATTTGGACTTTAAATTTTAGATTTATTTTGCACAAATTATAGTAAACTAAGGATTACATATAATTCTTAATTATTTTTTCTTGGATGTGGACATTAGGGAAATTTAGATTAGAGGACATGGCACGGATAATAAGAAAATGGACAGAGAGCTCAGTAATGATGACAGCAGATAATACTGTGGACCAAATATAGATACAGACATAGATATAGATATCTACTTTAATCTCTACAAGAAGCCCATAGGGGAAGTTTATATCATTTCTTTTTACAGATGTCGATTCTGAGAATTGGAACAGTAAAAAGAACAGGTCGAGGTCAGACTGCAGAGCTGGGATGTGAAGGCAGGACTAGTTACTCCCAGCCCTTGTGCTGAACCATGGCGCTCTTGACCATGTCTTGTTTAATAAAACTAAAAGAAAGGGGATCCTGTTGTTCACTTTACATTGTCTGTCTCCAGGCAAAATCATTTTGCCTTTTCTGGGCTCTGTAGAAATGCCTCTGATTCTTCAAGCTGTGCTTTGAATCTGGTTCAGCGCCTCACCATTCAAAGGGTTAAGAAAAGCTACAGAAGACAACTGGCAAGCCCTATGTGGGCCTCATGCTTCCCTCCTGTAAAATGGGTATATTTCTGCTCCCTCGAAAGGCTGGAAGGAATGTTCCATTGGGTCTTGGTGCAGAGGCCCCATGCTGGGGTGACACGAGGGCTTATTCTGTGCTTGATGGGAAAGCTGATCAGTGAGGAAGAGAATAACAGAGGGAGGGCTGGGATAGACTAAACCACCGAGAAACCTGTGTTTGCAGCATCTCTGGGGTTGGGTCCCCCCGAGAGGTGGCCATGGAGAGACACTGCACAGAGGTGAGCAGACCTGGGTCTTATCCTGCTCTGTCTTGGCTTTTTCAGGGTCTCTCTATTGATAACTGAAAAACTGTCACCAGCCATCTGGTTCTACAAGGATTAAGTCAGTAGCCACTGCAGTCACTGACCTTCAATACACCCTGAAAGGAGTTCAGGGCAGAAACCAAGAATAAGGTGATCTGTTCAAAACTGGCAGAACAGGCCTTCAGATAGTTAGATATTTTCAGAAGATTTTATGAGCCCAAAGTCTCACATATTCTCACATCTAGAAAGGCACTAAAATCATTAATGGTGACATCTGCTCCTTGTGACTTAGCAGCAAACCTTTGCTGACATGCATGCTTGACCGCATGCATCCCGCTTCACCAAAATCACATATATACTGACACTCCTCATATCTTTTTGGAGCAGTTTCTCAGAGCCAGCTAAGAGGTTGTCTCCCGGACTGCAGTCCTCATTTTGCCACAAATAAAACAACTCACAACTCTCATGGTGTGCTATTTTCTTCAGTCCACACTGTGATCTGTGTCCCCACTCAGGGCCACCCACAGCAGACAGATGGGAAGACGAAACGGGATGGGGTGTGCTAGAGCATGCATGCCCATATCCCTGACCCCTGTGAGGAGATGGGGGCCGCGTGGACCAGGCAAAGGGAGCCCTACCTTTCTCAGCTCCCTCCTGGTCGTGCTTCTCAAGTAGCAGGTAGTGCGGGCTCTTGGGCAGAAAGGGCAGGCTCACCAGCTGGACCAAGGCAGGGATGACAATCACTCCAAACAGATACGGCCAGGTGCTCTCCTGAAGGGAGAAAAGGGGGTTGGTGAATGATAAGGTCACTGTTTGGGGGGAGCTGGACCCCTGGGCCAGGCAGCTTCTGCTTTCTGCACAGGGTCCCCCTTACCAAGGATAAACCCCAGGAACAAAGACTAGGGAGGGACTGGACACTGGATTTGTTACAGAATTGTTGACTGAGACCGCCCACCTTGGCCATACTGCTTTATGAGTTGTTTCACAACAGGAGGTCCCAAAACTAAATGGGAAAATTCAGGAGGGGCCAAAAGAAGGGAAGAAATGCCAGTCCATGATAAGTCCTGCAACCTCCCAGAAGTCCTCCCTCTGGAATCATCTTGGCTGAGAGATACTTGCACCACCAGGAAGGACCCTGAGTCACATCAGATGTGGGCATGAGCAAGGTGGCTGGACAGAGACAACCCAGAAAGCTGACCTCACCCCCTCAAAGCATGAGACTGTGGTTTAGTTAGGGGGACCAATGACCGAAACCACCGTCCCTGGCCAGGCCTGATAGCAACCATTGCATGAGTTATCTTACACAAAGAGATTGTGGCAAGGTACACAGAGCTAACGAACTACCACCGACCAGAATAATACAGGAAAGGTCAAAAGAAGAGGAGACACCAGTCCATATATCCTGTCAACTTCCCAGAATCCTCCTTGCTGGAATCCATCTTGGCTGAGTGATGCCTGCACCTCCAGAAAGGACCCTGAGTCACAGTGATTGGCCAGACACAACCTGGAAATTAATCCCACCACCATAAAACCCAAGACCATGAGCGACGTGGCAGAGCAGTTCTCCTGGGTTCCCTTAACACTGCTGCTCTCCGCCCGGGTGTCCCTTCCCAATAAAGTCTTTTGCTTTCACAGCATGTGTGTCTCCTCAGAGAATTCACTTCTGTGTTAGACAAGAGCCCACTGTGGGGCCCTGGAAAGGCTCCCCCTTCCTGCAATAGGGTGACCCTGAGAAGGAGGAGTTTGGGGAAGCCAAGAACTGACTGACTGAGAGGCCCCGGGGACAGCAAAGCCAGCCTGAGGGGCTCTGGTCTTTCCAGGTCGTTGGCTGAGATCATTCTCATGGCCCCTCGAACCCCCTTCTCTTCACCTGGGGAATGGGGACAGCCGCGGCCACCTCTCAGGCAGTCGTGAGAGTGGGCTCAGATAAAGCTTTGCCTGTGGGCTCTGTGCTTTGCCAGCACCCAGTGGGTGTGCAGAAGAAGCGACTGCTCTGCTGGTGTTACCAGCCAGACACCTCTGAGGCCTGTGACCTCTTACTCATCTTGCCCTCATCACTGAAGGTCAGCTGGAGCTTTCCCGAGTCCCCACAGAAGAGAGGGTGGTGGGGCCTCCAGACACAGGCCACCCCTGAACCTACAGCATATACCATTCAAGAGGCAATTTGAGCCCCTTTGAGGGCTTCCCAGGTGGCGCTAGTGGTAAAGAACCTGCCTGTCAATGCAGGAGACGAAAGTTCAATCCCTGGGTCGGGAAGATCCCCTGGAGGAGGGCATGGCAAGCCACTCCCATGGACAGAGGAGCCTGATGGGCTACAGTCCACGGGGGTCACACAGAGTCGGACAGGACTGAAGCGACTTAGCACACAGGAGCAGCCATTCACCTATTATACAGCTTAAAGGCAGCACAGAGCCTTCATTATTATGCTGATTAAGGCAGCATTCTCCCTGATTGTTTTTTTTTAAACCCAGGTTTACAAATGAACTCTAATTGCATCTCTGAAAGAAGAGGTCAGAAGGAGGAGTTTTGAGGGGGACAAAGAGAGGAAAACAAAGTTCTCAACGTGGAATTCTTGAGCGTTTTCTTTCCTAAGAAAGTACAAGGAGACAGTCAAGGAGAAAAGGAGATGTGTCCAGACCTGGAAAGGCTTCGCACCTGGCGAAGCTTCAGCTGGCCTCAGGTCAGTCCTGCCAGGAGGAGTCCATCCTGAGGTGGAGACTGCAGTGCCCTTGTAATGGAGAAGAGCCTGTTCTGACTCCATGTTGGATCTGCTTCTTTGACTTTAACCCCTGCTTTTCGCTGCTTTTGTTATTACAAGCGTGCTAGGTGGCTTCAATTGTGTCCAACCCTTTGCAACCCCTTGGACTATAACCTGCCAGGCTCCTCTGTCTATGGGATTCTCCAGGCAAGAATACTGGAGTGGGGTGCTATTTCCTCCTCCAGGGGATCTTCCCAACCCAGGGATTGAACCTGCATCTCTTGCATTGGCAGATGGTTTCTTTACCACTAGTGCCTCCTGGGAAGTGCTGTGTTGCTGTTCTATATGCTACATGACAGGCCAATAAATTGGAGACAAAGTGTTGAGGCAAGGAATACAACTTCATTCAGAAGGCCAGCTGACATAGAAGATGGCAGACTAGTGTCTCCAAAAAGCCATCTTCTGGGGATCTGGATGCCAGCTTCTTTTACAGAGCAGCGTGGGAGTAGGAGGTGAGGAAATAAAGAAAAAAGGCCATTTGTCTTGCAAAATAGAAGGGAAAATGTGAATTTCTTCTTTTCTCTGGCCATTCACAGGTGGGCCAGGTCAGACTGTCTCCCTGTGAGCTGAAAAATCCACTTTGTTGTTGTTGTTCAGTCGACCAGTTGTTCAGTCGATCAGCTGCATCCCACTCTGCGACCCCACGGACCACCGCATGCCAGGTTCCCTGGTCCTTCACTGTCTCCTGGCATTTGCTCAAATTCATGTCCATTGAATCAGTGATGCTCTCTAACCATGTCTTCCTCATTCTGGACACAGTAACAACTTATATTCACAAACTCCTCCGACTTCACCAGCCAGCACCCACTTCCATCATCTGTGAGGGACCTGTCAGGCCGATGCCAGCTTTCAGTATTGGGGAGAGCTCTGTGAATGAGGCTGGGAGAGGAGCAGGAAGGTGGACGAGTGGTCACCAGTGAAACTGAGCAGGACCCCGGGGGCCTTCCTGGTGACCAGTCCCTCCATGTCCCCTGCTTCTTATCTGTAGCAAAAGCTTTGGTCTCCTGGGCCTCCCTGAGTTTCAAAGAGCAGGATCAAGGAGTTAATCATTAGAGAAACGGGGCGATGCAGAAACAAAGAAAAGCCAGTCAAGCAAGAAAAAGTAATAGTCACTTAAACAGTTATCTAGCCACAGAGTGGCAGGGACCTTGCTTGCTCCCTGGGGGAAAGAGATGGCAACCCAATGCATGTCCTTGAGTTGTTTCTACAGAAACAAAGACCCCACCACATGGAAACTGCCGCCCACCAGCATGTAGACCCCCAGGCTGGTTGGAGTCAGCAAACTGACATCTAGATTCCTGAACCATCATCTTGTTGCCTCACCACCAACCAGTCAGGTGATAAAGATAACATTCCTTCTTGATCTTGGAAGGGGCCACGATGACGCTTAGATTTGGATTGCGTAACCTGTCAATTTACACACAGGAGTGTGATTCCAGAAATGCTGCATTGTAGATTCAAGGAAACGGAGGGTGTCCATCTCAGTTCAAAGGCTCCTGGTTGTCCTCAAAGCCAGGTTAAAGGGCCATGGAACAGCAGCAAAGCCATCCATGACCCATCCTCCAGCCAAGCTCCCACATCTCCAGCATCCCCTGGCCCTGCACTTCCTCTGCAGTCATCATTCCCAATGATCCTGAGTGGATCATGCCTCTGCACATCTGTACTTGCTGTTCCTCCTCCAGGAGTACTTTCCAGCTCCCCTCTTTCTTCCACCCAATGGCAGCTCCAAGGATGCCACCCCTGGGAGGTGCCTCTCTAATTTGATGCTGTGGGAAAAGCCTATGGTCCTTGCCCCTCATGTTCTCCACCTGCCTTTTGTCTGGGGAAATATTTTAGCCAAACGGTAAGTTTAATCAGAGAAGTGAGAAAATGCAGAAACAGGAAAACCATCCAACAGACTAAATAATTATAGTTTAGTTATTTAGCAAGGTCAAGGACATTTAGTCCCTTTTCAAGGACTATAGATAATATTCTGAGCCATATCCTGTGAGCTGTCTTATAGTTATTAAAACCACCATCAGGTGGAAGAAGTTAATTACATGATGACCAGACTGTAGCCATGACATAAGCCACCACAATTTTGAGAACTGGCCTCTAAGAAATGAGAACAAACCAACGCTGGAACTGAAGATCAACTGTACTTAATCAAGGTAATGCAGGTCAGACCATCACTGACCAAGTTCAAGATGACTGTCAGAGCTGAGTGTGCTCTTTCTACATGGAGCCCCCTCCCTCCACCTGTAAAACCTCTTGCCCAACTCTGATTGTTGGTCGCGGTGGGGTGGGGTGCAGTGGGGTGGGGTGTGGAGTCAACCTCTGGACAGAAGTCTGCCCTCTCACCCAGCTGCCAGCATCCAAAATAAAGCAAACTTTCCTTTCCACCAAGCTTGCCTCTTTATAGCCTTCTGAGCAGCAAGCAGCTGGACACACCTTGGGCTGTGTCTGCCTAGGGCTTCCAGTATGACCTGCGTAGGGCTTCCCAGGAGGCACTAGAGATAAAGAATCCGCCTGCCAATGCAGGAGACATAAGAGATGTGGGTTCGATCCCTGTGTTGGGAAGATCCTCTGGAGGAGGGAATGGCAACCAACTCCAGTATTCTTGCCTGGAGAATCTCATGGACCACTAGGTGCTACAGAGAGTCAATCTCAGATGAGTTTTTTTTTTTTTTAATTATTTATTTTTAATTGGAGAATAATTGTTTTGCAATATTGTGTGGGCTTCATCGCTCAGTTGTGTCTGACATTTTGAGACCACATGGTCCTGTAGGCTCCTAGGGTCCTCTGGTCATGGAATTCTCCAGGCAAGAATATTGGAGTGGGTTGCCATTTCTTTCTCCAGGGCATCTTTCTGACCCAGGGATCGAACCCGCGTCTCCTGTGTCTGCTGCATTGCTGGCAGATTCTTTACCCGCTGAGGGTTGGTTTCTGCCACACATCGACATGAACCAGCCATAGGTATACATATGCGCCCTCCCTCTTGAACCTTCTTTCCACCTCCCACCCCATCCCATCCCTCTAGGTTGATGAGTCTTTTTGATGCCAATTGGACCCTGATGTGTTCAGTAAAGCCTGAGGTCAAAGCCCTTCTTACACATGCTGATATCACTTGAGAGGAAAGAAAAATGGAAGTCTTGTCAGCAGAGATGATTTTTGCTTTCTCTCTGGTAAGGTGAGTGAGTCTTGCAAAAATGCGATTGTCTTCCTCTTTAGTCTACCGAGGCTTCCTTTTCAAAAATAGACTTCTAGTCTTATT
Source organism: Bos indicus x Bos taurus (assembly GCF_003369695.1). Taxonomy (NCBI): domain Eukaryota; kingdom Metazoa; phylum Chordata; class Mammalia; order Artiodactyla; family Bovidae; genus Bos; species Bos indicus x Bos taurus. The sequence continues at coordinate 104,703,719 of NC_040081.1, forward strand.
TCCCGCAGGCTATAGATGACCTCAGGTATTTCCATAAATAAAACCCTCCTGGACCAGGATGAGACAGCTTGAACTTTTAAGTAGAGCTGGAATCACTGATCTTATCCCAAGTCAGGTTCTAATTTAAGGACAGTATATTGTGGTCCTCTGCCACCCCCCCACCCCCCGCCATCCCCGCCCAGTCAAGTGGAGCAAATACTATTCCTACCGCCACCAGGACAGGGGTTGGAGGTGAGAAGGAGTGGAAGGAGATCTCTCTCACAAGGCTAGTTGAGGGGATAAAATGGGCTATTTTCCTTTGTAAGTCTTCCTATTTAAGATCTCATCCACTAGAATCAAGGCTAGCATTTAACCAGTTCTCCACGTGTCAAGCTCAGTGCTGGATACTTTACAAATGTATCTGCAACGAAATTTAAAAACATACAGTTCATGGTGTTATTGAAACACAACCTTGGTTTTCATCTCCTGTGCGTGCATGCTAGGTCGCTTCAGTCATGTCTGACTCTGCGACTCTACTGACTATAGCCTGCCAGGCCCCTCTGTCCATAGGATTCTCCAGGCAAGAATACTGGAGTGGGTTGCCCTGCCCTTCTCCAGGAGATCTTCCCGACCCAGGGATTGAACCCACGTCTCTTAAATCTCTTGCACTGGTAGGCAGATTCTTTACCACTAGCACCACCTGGGAAGCCCTTTCATCTCCTACATTTGTTCAAAATGCAATCAGTGAGAGTGCCCTTCCCTTCCCCATCTCAGTGGTTTTAAATGGTCTTAAGGCCACAGTTTCAAAATCATAATGAAATCAACCTGATTGAATGACATATTTTCTACTCCCCCAGTCCAAGCCTGCTTCGAGCTGGAGTCTGCAGTGAAAAGAGTTGGGGGTGGGGGATTGATGGTGGCTTCTCATTGTTCATCCTCCCCCTGCACTTCCCTGGCTTCTATTCAGTGTCTGACTTCTCTAAGATGAAACAGTGGTGAAGAACTGGGTCAGGTCTCTGGGGCTGGCAGATGTTTCTCATGGATATTCTTTCCTCGTGAGCATTTTCATGGGAATTCTGTAGAGTTCCATCCTTGGAACCAACCCCCCCACCCCCCCACTACAGTTTCCCTGACCTGGGAGTTTGCATCTCATTCTGTTCTGGAGAGTCCTCCCCTCTGTAGCCCCGAGGAACCCAAGGTCAAGGCTCCTGTGTATTCTGAAAGTTGTGCCCAGCACCCCAAGGGGATGAGTTGAGGCTGAAGCCCAGCCCTCTCTGACCTCCAAGCTGAGGGCCCTCGGGGCTGGTCTATTAACTATGCTTTTTATTTCCTATGTTTTATGATGATCTGATATCTTAGAGCCTTACTGATCCTGGAGATACTCCCCCTCCTAGGCTAGTTAATTTCTAGCAAATAACTTCCCTGGGATCATCCCTTTAACATACAAACCAACCAATCCAGAGCCTACATGGACCACTTCCTCTATCTAACTCTCACACACCAAGTCAATACACCCCCTCTCCTAAATTACCCCAGGGCCAGGTAGTAGGCAACTTGAGATAGCCCCTGTAGTCCTGGGGACACCTGTAACTATTCAGACTATGCCATCCTGAGCCTGCCTAAGCTTCCCTACCCAGACTCACCCATTCCTTCCATGGAAGTCACAATAAAGGCTCTGGGCCATGCCCTGCCTGAAAGGTTGTTGTTGAATCACGCGAATACACCGGGATTCTTGGCCTCTGGAGGAGAAGAATTCAATCCGGGGCCAGAGACGAGGCTTGATCGCTCAGAGCTTTTGTGTAATAAAGTTTTATTAAAGTATAAAGGAGATAGAGAAAGCTTCTGACATAGGCATCAGAAGGGGGTGGAAAGAGTACCTGCTTGCTAGTGTTAACAATGAAGTTATATAATCCAAAGAATATCTGGAGGTTGTAAAGACCTCATCAGACCTACTCCCATAATTTACATTTTAAGATAACACTGTCCTTAGGCAAGATACATCCTTGTAAAGACCAGGTCTACTACCATAATTAACATTTTAAGATAACAGAAGGTTGAATCCAAAGACTGTCCTTAGGCAGGATACATTATTGTTATATAATCCTAAGGAATGTGGAGAAAGAAAAAAAGTTTGTCCTTTCTTCCTCCTTGAGAATTCTAGACCCCTCTCTCCTTGGGGACCCCTAGACTCCCTATCAATCTGCCTAGGAAATGACTCTCTCATGCCCTCCCTCCTTCTGCTCCTGACCAGCCCTGGAGCTTCCTCGTGTGGCCCTGCATGGGGTGGCATGCCCCCTCCACTGGAGAACTATGAATCATAGACTCTTCTTTCACAGGAAGCATCTGTGTCTATTACCTTTTCATGACAGTGACATTAAAGTTGAATTCCAGGTACATTTTAGGGCATCTGGGTCACTCTCTCCCTAGGCATGGTACCACATCAGTTCTTGCTGCAGGGGGCCACTTCTTTCTGGAATCCCTTGCCCCTTGCCTTCCAGGACACCCCTCTCCTAGTTCTCCTCCAGTTTCTTTGAGCCCCTCCCCAGGGCTTTGAGCCCAACACTCTTTTCTGTTCATCCCATGGCTTCCCTCAGGACAGTGGTTTTAGACATGGTTGCAGATTGGAATCACCTGTGGGATAATGAAAATGACTGATGTTCCTGGTCTCCCACAGGTGGAGATTTGGGGTTAATTGGCCTGCAGGTGTGGCTTGGGTACTGGGTTGTTCGAGCTGTCTGGGTGGCTCTGGAAGCAACCAATTGAGAGCCTAGCACCTCCCCTCCACCTGCTGTAGACAGTGGTGTGTGACCCAGAACTGAGGGGGTCATCCTCTACCTGCCATGACTGTTGTCGGCTATGGGGCTACAGTTGGGTCCCTGCCTTCTCCTTAGACAAGCCCTGCAAGGATGCTTCCTCCACAAGACTACTCATCCATCCTTAGGAGCAAACTGCACCCAATGGCCGGAGAAGGCAATGGCAACCCACTCCCGTACTCTTGCCTGGAAAATCCCATGGGCGGAGGAGCCTGGTAGGCTGCAGTCCATGGGGTCTTGAAGAGTCAGACACGACTGAGTGACTTCACTTTCACTTTCATGTATTGGAGAAGGAAATGGCAACCCACTCCAGTGTTCTTGCCTGGAGAATCCCAGGGATGGGGGAGTCTGGTGGGCTGCCGTCTATGGGGTCGCAGAGTTGGACACAACTGAAGCGACTTAGCAGCAGCAGCAGCAACCAATGGCTAGCTGGTGCAGGGGCACCAAGGCCTTCCTTCCCCTCCTCTTCCCTCTCGGATGGACCCTCCCAGGTCCAGAGCTCCCTGCAGGCTGAGACCTCTGTTGTGACTAAGGGCAGCTCACCCTCTCCTTGTACTGAGTCCTTCTTCCTTTATCACCTGGAGGTGTTGATCTGAGAACACTCCCCAGTCAACTTCCTGCTCAAAAATCCCCATCTCAGGGTCTCTTCCCTGGGGAACCCAACCTAAGACCCATGTATGGGGCCATGACCCCAGATCTCCACATCCAGCCCACACCTCTTACTGGGGGCTCCTCACACTCATTTCCAGTTGCCCAGTGGACAGCTCTGCTCTTAACCCTTGAGTTCCATAAGCTCCACCACCTCCCAGCCCACCCACGCCTGTCCCTGGACCACAACTGGGGCCATCACCATCCATGCAGAAGTCCAATTTGGAAACCTGATGCACCTCCATTCCTGCCTTTAACTCACAACTGTCTCACTGCCATCCGAACTGCTGCCTACCCTAAGACAGTTCTGTCGGCTGTTTCTGAAATCTCTGGGCATCTCCTCCCCTTCTTACTTGCTAGCATATGCCTTAGGGGAGGTTCTGACAGCGATTTTGCCTTGATTCTACCAACAGCATCTTAACTGTCCCCAAATCCCCCTGCTTCCCTTTGCATTCCCCTCACTGTCTCAGAGTGATCCTTCTAGAATGTGAATCTGATGTTCTAAGCTACTTCTCTGTCTGAAACTTTCAGCAGCTCCCTACTGCCCTCGGGATCAAGTTAAAATCTCTTAGCCTGGAATACGAAGCCCTCTGCCTGATGCGAACCCATCCAGGATTCCAGCCTTGCCACTGGTAAGACCCCAGCCCTCTGCTCCTCTGTTCTGATCCTGCCAACCCATGGGCGTCTCTAACAAGCAGAGTTCAGGATGCTGTGCCTGTGCACGTGCTGCTTCCTCTCCCAGGGATGCCTGCTCTTATCTGCAGAATAGCTGTGTATCCCCCCAGCTTCAGCATTTCCTCCTCTGGATGACACCTCTTCCCAGTGCAGAATTCCATGAAAGCATTTGCTACCTGTGTAATGCGTATTTCTTTATGGGTGCATCACTCTGTCTAGACTGAGCACTTCAGGGCCACCCCCTGCCGTGTTCTTTTATATTTCTTCCCAACACCCAGCACCTGGCAGGCATTCAGTAAATGCCTCCAGTCTGGATGCATGTTGGGTAAGAAGAATGGTACAGGTAAGCGGTGCTGCAGCTGAAGATGGAGACCCATGAAATGACACACATCCCTGCTTCTTAAGTAAGATATTGGGTTGGCCAAGAAGTTTCTTCAGGTCTTTACATAACATCTTATGGAAAAAGCTTTTGGCCAACCTAATATCTATCTATCTATCTATGCCAAACTTTCCTATTCAAGGGCTAAAGTAGCATGGTATCCTATTCAAGGGCTAAAGTAGCATGAAGACCATTCTCCTATAAAGTACTGTTATAATTTCCAGTCTATAGAAGAGAAAACCGAAACCCAGCAAGGTCGAGTAGATCAAGCAAGCTCACATGAGAACCTAGGTGGGGGGGAGGCTGCAGAGTAGAATGGGAGCCTGGCTCTTCCGATTTGTTCAGGGGGCTCTTTTGTGACATTATTGCTGATACCACGCATTTCTCTTTGAGAAGCAATAGCCATCACTTTCCCTCGTGGCAGCTGCAAGCTGAATAGCGAATTGATATGCAGATGACATTAGGCTGAGCCAGTCCTGCTCTTCTATAGAAAGTTCTGTACAGAACTCATCGGAGTTCACTCGAGCTCAATTCCAGTGGTTCATGCTGGTACTGAAACGGGCTCCACCAAGCCGAGGTGCAGCAGGCATGAGGGCAGCCACTCAGGGAGGGATAAACAGTCACTTTCCAAAGGGATGTTTTGTGAAATGAAAGGGTGATGATACTTATCACAAGCTGGGTCTCACCAGGGAACCAGCATCAGTCAATGAATGTCCACAGAACCCTTGACCTAGATGTCCCCACAAGCACCTTCCAGAGAAGACCCCGCAGACCGCAGCTCACAGAGCCCTGGAGCGGCGACCATGGGCCCGGCTGTGTCCGCCCCGCCTTCCACCACCTTAGAATGGGTCAGCCTGTCACCATCTCCCCAACAGACCCTGCAGAAATCAACACCACCCGACACCCCCAGGGTGCAATCCAGATGCTAAGACGCTCAGGTCATTGCAGCAAGTGTGCTGTTCTAGAATGGCTGTTCCCGGTACCATGGTCTGACTTCAACAAGAGAGACCTCAAGCGCACGACTGGATGATTACCCTTGTATTTCTCTGTCTTAGCAACAATAGTGAAATTACTCTCCCAGGGCATAACATTCACAACTCAGAAAGCTGTTCCAAGTATTAGACGTGAGTTAAGTGACCTGCTTGAGGTCATCTTTCAAGAAACACCATCTTCCTCTCCTTCCCTGAAACAGGTTTCTGCTTTTTAAAGGGTTCAAGTGTCTTCTGCCTTGCTTGGTTCTTGAGCAATCTGGAAGTAAGGTCAGCAGCTATTATTCCCATTTTATAGACAAGGAAATTGAGGCTGGAGAGGTGATGGGCTAAAAGTCCTGCTGCAAAATTTTCCATGAAATCAACCTTGTCCCTTTCTCATTTCAGAGAGAAATCTGTGCATTTTTTTAAAGTTTGTTGACCTGCAGAGTCCCTCCCTGAGCCAACTACAGTGATAGACTGGCGCTAAGCACGTGCGAATTTGTTGAGTGCTTCACACAGAGTGACCCAGTTTCACCCTCACAATACCCCTGCTATATTCCCATTTGACAGATGAGAAAACCGAGGCACCAAGAAGTTATGCATTCATATTCAGGCATCTTATAAATGGTAGAGTGGCACACCCACCCCTAGCAGTAAGGTACCAAGCTCTGTGTTCTTAAGCCCTGGGCAGTCCAATATCCCTGCTTATACACTTACAGAATTCACCCTTCTCTTTCCTGAGGGCATTAAACCAGCATTCCTCTCTAAATGATGCTCCCTGAACTTGAAGCCCATTATTAATCCTCTTGTCAGCCTTCTGTGTTCAATCTGGATCATCCTGGTTTCTGGTCTCACTGTTCAGACCCACTCATACCTCTGCTTTGTCTGCCACCTCCTTCTACAATCAGATCATCTGAGATCAGATTAGTGTTCACCAAATGGAGCTCAAGAGAGGAAGACAAAATGTGGTTTGTTCTAAGGCTCACAAAAGCCCAAGGATGCAACACGATTTGGACTTTCTCTATCAATGACCTGGATTCTGGGGACATGGAAGGTGTGGCTGTCAGTGGTCAGGAACCAGCCTGGTTAGCCAGGAGCTCTGTGACCTAGGGTCACAATCTTGGGCCTTTCACAGTCTCACTCAGCTTCAGTGTTAGGCCCAAGTTGAGATTCTGGTTCTTCTACTTACTAGCTCTGGGGCCTTGAGCGAATTCTGCATCCTCGAATTCTCTCTGGAATCACTCCAGGAGAGCAATTAACAGCTATTTTGCAAGGTTGCTATGAGGTTGACTAGGTGATATTCTAGCATGGGCCTGGTACATGATTGGGAGCCAAGAGCTGTTGCTTCCTTTTTCCCTGTGCTGTGGTTCTGAACCAACACAAGTGACCATCCTAACTGAAGGGTGGGCCTGAGGTTAGGGGATTCCCTCGTAGCTCAGAGGTAAAGAATTTGCTTGCAGTGCAGAAGACCCAGGTTCAATCCCTGGGTTGAGAAGATCCCCTGGAGAAGGGGACAGCTATCCACTCCAGTATTCTTGCCTGAAGAATTCCATGGATGGAGGAGCCTGGCGGGCTGCAGTCCATGAGGTCCCAAAAGGTTGGTGTTTGGCTTCCATGCTTGCTATTAACATATTTTAGGATTCCCTGGTAGCTTAGCTGGTAAAGAATCTTCCTGCAATGCAGGAGACCCCAGTTTGATTCCTGGGTTGGGAAGAAGATCCCCTGGAGAAGGGATAGGCTACCCTCTTCAGGTTCTTGGGCTTCCCTGGTGGCTCAGCCAGTAAAGAATCCTCCTACAATGTGGGAGACCTGGGTTCAATCCCTGGGATAGGAAGATCCCCTGGAGAAGGGGTCACCTACCCATTCCAGTATTCTGGCCTGGAGAATTCCATGGACAGAGGAGCCTGGCAGGCTACAGTCCATGGGGTCACAAAGAGGTAGACACGACTGAGCAACTTTCAGTCACTTCACTCCGAGTTTAGATCTGCTGCTCCGAGCCTGCGACTTTGTGTCTGGGTCGAATGTATGAAACCCACCTCTCAGACCTGAGCGGGAAGTCTGGGAGTTGAAGACCAGCCTACCCACAATCAGGGACTCCCATCTCATTTCCTCAGCCACTGTCCCTCCTCTTTGGATGCTCTCTCCCCATTGGGGGTCTCTGTCAGCAATCTGATGCCCCTCCCCAGACATGGACACCCCTGGTGGTTTTTTGTGGAGCCCACTGACAAGCACGCACGGCAGCCCTCCCTCCTGGGCACTGACTTCTTATCTGTAAGATGCTAGGCTGCACACTTCCTGGGTGCACACTTCTGTCCCTCCCACCTCTAAGCACGCTCCATTCTCTGCCCGCTTTGGCATGGGCTGCATTTTCAAAGCAATGCTAATGTCTCATTTCCTTAACTTATTCACATTGCCATGCATTCGATCTGTGAAAGTTTCCTGAAGGACAAGGCAGGTTTGAGGTCAGTAAGAGCAAGGGGAGAGCAGTAGGTGGGGTAGGGGGCTGACATGGAGCCCTGGGCTGTGTTTTAGTTTTTCCCAGTGATCTCCATCATCAGCTTTCTCATGACCCCTCTTACCACACTGTGGGTGGGTGCCTCCCAGCCCCCAGGTACCTGCCGCATTCTCATGGGGAGGGCTTCCACTCAGTAACATCATTTTTCATCAAGAAGGGGGCTTTTTCAGGGCCTCACATTTTCACCTTATCTTTGAAATACCTTAAATGTCAGGAGGAGACCGAAGTCAAAAGAAGCACAGAGATTTCAAAAGGAGGACCATTTTCTGGCGTTGTTTCTTGTCCTCAGCCACTCGGCATGTGGACATCCCTCCTTCCAGGCTGTGTGTGATTCAGGGAGCAGGTGTGTGGGTGAGCATGGTGGGGTGGGGGTGGGGGGTCTTGGAGAAAAGACTGGTTGGGCTGCTGAAGACCCCCCACACACACACACAGCATTGCTGTGTCCAGGAGTCTAAGAAGGAGAGGCCACACTTTGTCATGGAGAGAAGCTGCCAGGATCACACTCTTTAGTAGCGTGGTACTCAAGGCATTCTATGCGGCTCTGGCTGCAGGTCAGAGGTTCCTTTGTCAGTGGTTTCAAGCTCTTTCAAAGAACTGTTCTCTGACACCTCTGATCTTTGTGTATGCTGTTGTCTTTCCCCAGAAGCTCCTTGACTTCCGGTGGCCTGCCTGGCAAACTCTTACTTCTTCTTTTAATACCAGCTCAGATGTCACCTCCATGTGGGTCCTGCCCTGACACCAAAGGCAGTTAAAGGACTCCTCATGGATGCTCCACTGGCACATGCTTCTAAGACTGCTCAGCAACACATCATCTGGTAAATTTCTCTTGGTGCCTGCTTCACATGCTGGAGTCCAGCTCGGTCAAGAAGCTGGCTGCATGGAAAGTCACTGCCGGCCAGTGACATATTTGAGCATTTTGCAAATGCACTGCCAAATGTTTAATCTTGGACCATTTGGAAAAAATCAGCCATAGGCACATAGAAAACTAAAGATGTAAGAAATAACAATCGAGGAATTATTAACTCCAAGAAAAACAAAAAGCTTCATGAGAAAGGAAAGTCATCAAGGTACATAATCGTAATAATATAAATATTAGCCAGTGAATTATAACAAACTGCTATAATTACATGGTAGGACAGAGCAAGAGGAGAGGAAGGATAGTGTTGTAAGTGTGGGCTGGGAACTCAACTGTTACAATAAGACATCAATGAGAATGTCCAAAACGAATGAATCCAGACATAGTATTATAACAAATTATTTACGTACAGACATAGTTTTGTTATAAAGAACTGGCTCAAATCATTTTAAAATATAGGGGAATTATCAAATAGTTAAAAGAGTTATAAGGGGCTCAAGGGGGTAAAGCAAATGGACCTCTCTTCCCTCTTACATTCCCTGTAAGTCTCTTGTGTGCATGCTAAGTCGCTTCAGTTGTGTCTGACCCTGTGGCCCCACAGACTCTATAGTCCACCAGGCTCCTCTGTCCATGAGATTCTCCAGGCAAGAATACTGGAGTGGGTTGCCATGCCCTCCTCCAGGGGATCTTCCTCACCCAGAGATCAAACCTGTGTCTCTTACATCTCCTGCATTGGCAGGTGGATTCTTTACCACCTAGCCACCAGAGAAGAAGCCTTATAAGCCTCTTAGCTGTGTTACATTTTTAAAACCATTATCATGTAATATTTTGACTAAAAAAATTTTCAATTTGCTTCAAATCAAACGTGAAGTTGAGACATGAATACGTTTTATTTGGGGCACTTTTCTGGAATCATGCACACTTTCCTTTGGAATTCCAGATGGTAAAATCCCTGGTCTATAGGCTCAAATCCATTTGCTGTGATTCAGCTTACAACTGGAGCTGGTCTGGGCCTAAGAAACCTGAATATTCATGCCTGGGTCTGATGGATGGATGTGTATGCACAGGATGGAGAGGGGGAGGATTTCTGTCAAATTACCGTCATTGTCAACACCAAGTCCTCCTGGGCAGGGACCCAGGCTGCTAACTGGGTGTTATTCTCCCCTCAGTGTCCAAAACTCAGAAAGGAATGTTTATCAGTGAGTGCTGCTTGGGAAGCTGAGAGGTCAATTTCCATGTGAGAGGAATCTTATTCTTCCAAACACGGAGACTTCCAATCTGCTGGAAGCAACATCTGCCTCATGCAATTATGGGAGTACCCTGGGGTTTTCTTTTCCCCAGGGCCCTGTGCCTTCCCAGCTCACTCAGACTCCATTAAACCACACAGACTGGCACTGGAGAAACAAAAGAGTTCCTTCTGCCTGGAAGAAAACAAGCTCTGCTTCCACTAGACTGAGATGGCCCCTCCATCCAAGTAAGCCCATAAGACAGGTGCACAGCCTCTCCCCTCCACCCCCAAAATGCGTCTTCTGTCAGACAGCATCATCTCTCCCACACCGGGCAGTGCAGGAAAGAGGAAGGTGAATCCGAACGAGAGTGGTCCAGCCCCTAATGGGCTTACAGGCAGGATGAAACCAGAGGCGAGCACAACGAAAGGGCACGTCCTGATGTTATCCGAGTGGACCAAAGGCATGGTAAAGGGCTATTATGGGGATTCAGCAGAGCAAGCAAAAGCTTTTGTCCGGAGTATCAGGCCAAGCGCAGGGGATGTTCAGCTTCTTTCTATTTTCAGAAGGGCTGTTCAGTTATATTCCTTTACTGGAGTTTGGAGTTGGATCTTTCTGGAAAGCTGAAGGATGTGGATTGAGAGACAGAAAGAGAGCAAATGGTACCAGAGTGTGGAAACTGGAGGAGGATTCTGGGATGGTGGGGGAGTAAGGGGGGACTTGGAAATATGGGTAATTGAATGGGGCTAGAGGTTAGATCCGGAGAAGGCAATGGCACCCCACTCCAGTACTCCTGCCTGGAAAATCACATGGACGGAGGAGCCTGGTGGGCTGCAGTCCATGGGGTCGCTAAGAGTCGGACACGACTGAGCAACTTCACTTTCACTTTTCACTTTCATGCATTGGAGAAGGAAATGGCAACCCACTCCAGTGTTCTTGCCTGGAGAATCACAGGGACGGGTGGGCTGCCATCTCTGGGGTCTCACAGAGTCGGACATGACTGAAGCGACTTAGCAGCAGCAGCAGCAGCAGAGGTTAGATCACTTCATGGCAAATAGATGGGGAAAAGGTGGAAACAGGGTCAGATTTCATTTTCTTGGGCTCTAAAATCAATGTGGATGGTGACTGTAGCCATGAAATTAAAAGACACTTGGTCCTTGGAAGAAGAATAGCTATGTCAAACCTAGACAGTATTTTAAAAAGCAGAGAAAGCACTTTGCCAACCAATATCTATATAGTCAAAGCTATGGTTTTTCCAGTAGTCATGTATAGATGTGAGAGTTGGACTATAAAGAAAGCTGAGTGCCCAAGAATTGATGCTTTTGAACTGTGGTGCTGGAGAACACTCTGGAGAGTCCATTGGACAGCAAGGAGATCAAAGCAGTCCATCCTAAAGGAAATCAGCCCTGAATATTCATTGGACTGATGCTGAAGCTGAAGCTTCACTATTTTGGCCACCTGATGCGAAGAGCCAATTCATTGGAAAAGACCCTGAAGTGGGAAAAATTGAGGGCAAGAGGAGAAGGGGGTGGCAAAGGATGAGAGGGTTGGATGGCATCACTGACTCAACGGAATGAGTTTGAGCAAACTCAGGGAGATAGTGATGGACAGTGAAGCCTCATATGCTGTAGTTCATGGGGTCACAAAGAGTTGGAAACGACTCAGCGACTGAACAACAGCAACAAGAGGTTAGGTGGCTTAGAATGACAGACTGGGCCCCAGTTCAGGAGCTTTGGGTGCCAAGCTGAGGAATTTAGGCTTCATTTGCTGAACATGGGATCCATTGCCTGGCCAGGTGGCAACTATTAATATTTGCAAAATTAGGCAATAAGCACTTTTCCATGTAGTAGCTTTTCTAATGCTTAGACAGATAGTCCTGTGAAGTGTGTATTATTGTGCCCATTTTATAGATACAGAAACTGAGACCAGCAGGGAGAGGGAAGAAGCCAGATTAGATGAGGTTCCTGCAGAGGCATCTCTGGGAAAAGGCTAGGATTCTTCCTGTAGCAATTTGTCTCTACGCTCCCATGCTTCATATGCATCTCGGCCCCAGAAGTATCCTCCCGCTTGCTAAAGTGGCCTGAATTGGGGCCCAATCTCTCATTCTAATCCATCTAACTTCTAGCACCATCCAACTACCCGTATTTCTAAATCTAAATCCTGCCCTCACCACCTCCCCTCTGTTTTGTTTCACAGAATTCATTACTGCCCAACTTTAAATATTTATTTGTCTCTGATCTGTGTCCTCCATCAAAATGCAAGGTTCATATGGGCAGTGGTCCTTGTCTGTTTTGTTTTCTTCTAGATAGAGCCTAGAACAGTGCCAGGCATACAGTAAGAACTCAATAAATGTTTGTCAAATGAATGAATACATCATCAGGAGACAAAGTCCAAATGGCCTGGGCTCCTGCTGGCTGCAGATACTAGAGGGTGCCTGACCACAGGCTGACTCTGGGTGAAGGACCCAAGAGAGCCCCATACTTTGTGATCTAGGTCTTGGGCAGAGGTTCTCTGTAAAGTGAGAGTCCTGGGCTAGATGACTTTGGTTATAGGCAGACATGGTGATACAAGTGAGGGTCTGGGTCAGACTGCCTGGGCTGAGTCCTGGCCAGGACTCCTGCTAGTGGGTGGCCTTGGGCAAGTTCTCCAAATTCTATGAGATTCAATTTGCTCATCTGCAAGATGGGTTTAATAATAGTAGTCACATCCTAGAGGATTGCTGTGTATTTTGGGGATCACATCAGACAATGGCAGTGAACTCAACTCAGTTCCTGAAATAGGATGACACCTTGGAAATGGGGGAAGTGCTTTGACCCATTTATTCAATAGCATCTTCTGTGAAACTTCTGGGTGAAGGGCACATGTGCCAAGGATGATAGGTGAACTGGCTACTCCTGTCCTCACCGAGGGGAAAGGAAGGACCAGGCAGTGTGCTCGGGGGTCTCACATATGGTAACATACTCCTAATGCCTCCCCAGGTTCAAATCATGTCCAAGATCACTGGCCAGATAGCTCTGGGCAGGGCTTCCCCTTTGAGTCTCCATTTTACTATCTGCACAATGGCATGATGACAGAACCTACTTCTCAGGTTGAGGCTAATTTAAGTGAGATGATGTGGATAAAGCCCACTGCTTGGCACAGGGAAAGCATTTTGCAAATTCTGGTCTTTCTACTCCACTGTGTAAATGAAGGACCATCCTGAGCCTCCCAGTGGGGGTCTGGGGTTCAGAAGCACTGAGTACAAGGCAGTCGAGCAAATCAAACGTCAGGATGGGACTGAGCTGCCATCGTGGAGGCTCAGCCCCCAGGAGCCTCCTCAGACCATCCCTGTAAAGCTTACCCCCATCCCAGGGTGATGGTGGGGTCCCCATGAGGTGACTCAGGACCTATTTCCAAGACACAGTGGCTGGTACATGGTGGAAGTGATGGGGCTGGGCCTGGTAGCCAGGAGCTGAGGGTACCAACCTCCTCAGCAGTTGTGCAAACCAGAGTCGGGCACTGATTAACCCTGAGACTTGTTCTCCCCATCTGAGAAATGGGTCTAATGATGGCACTGCCCAGGGGAGGATGAGCCATTGCACAAAGAGCCTTGGAGGCCGCAGGTGATGTGATCCCTTTGCACACCTGTATTGCAGTGTGTAGATCACAGGGCATTTCAGATCCACCTTCTTCTTGTCTTTCCAAGAGCCTCGTGAGACAGAGATGATGAAATGGCCAAACTCCTGGAGATGATGAGGGTGCATGGTGTTGTTCAGAAGGACTTCTTGAAGAGAACGTGTTATAGACCAGCCAGACAGTAAGAGCTGACTGTGGGTAGGGAGCAATTTTATATATATTCTGTTTAGCTGGGTTCTGTCTGAGACAGGCCAAGGCCAAAACAGCAGGGTTTCTAGCAACCTGCCTTCAAACTCCAGCTCCACAGCTCATTACTTGTGTGATCTTGAGCACATCTGTCCAGCTCTCTCTGCCTCAGTGTTCTCGTCTGTGAAATGGGGATGATACAGACCGTACCTAATCTGTAGGGTTATTTCATGGATTTCCTGAATTAACAGGTAAAACAAACCCATAGCAAATGTGAACTTTTGGAGCTTGGAGCCCAGGTCTGATGATGCAATGACCTTGCTCTTTGCCTGACCTTTGCTGAATTGTTCCCTCCCAGGCATACCAGCCTGGCTGCCAGTGAAGTTGCTCAGTTGTGTCCGACTCTTTGTGACCCCATGGATTGTAGTCAACCAGGCTCCTCCATCCATGGAATTTTCCAGGCAAGAGTACTGGAGTGGGTTGCCATTTCCTTCTCCAGGGGATCTTCCTGACCCAGGGATTGAAACCCAGGTCTCCAGCATTACAGGCAGACACTTTACTGTTTGAGAAGCCTGACTACTGGGGCCACTAAACCACAGGGCACGAACCTTATGACCAAGCAAACCTCCAGAGCTGCTCATCTCTCCTTCATGGGGCTCATGGAATTCTCTCTCCCCTCCAACACCCACTCCAGGCCACCTACTCAGAGGGCAGCTGGGCTAATTGTTTTTCCCTGCAGCTGTCTTGAAGACAGAATAGCAAAGTTAAGGCAAGCTTCAGAGACTGTCTTTAAAATTCCAGATGACATGGCTTCAAGACCAATTAAATTTATCTTTGTATCCCTTCAACCTTCCTTGCTTGCAGACTGAGATACCAGCCGAGCTGACTAGGGGCTGTGGTGCCCCCAGCCCAGGAGCACACGTCACCCAGAGCATTAACCATCACGCAGAAGCCAGAGCAGACAGGAGCCCTGCAGTGACGTCTATAAAGGCCCCTCCTTTTAGACACAAAGAACTCGAGGTCAGGAGAGGGGACCGCACAAAGCCAGTGGCCTGCCGCTTGCTCATACACATCACAGCAGATAAGCCTGGGGGTATGTTTGTGTTTTCAGGAGCAAAGAAGCATTAGAAAATTCATGAACTGGGGCATTCATCATTCCAATGTCAAGAAAAGTTTGTGTATTCCCTCTACATCTAGGGAGCATCTCAGTGTCACAGACCCCACCATCAGATCTATGATGATACAAAGAGCTAAGACCTCAGACCTCATTTCTTGGGAAAGACCATCACATGGACAACCACTCAATTCCATAGCAGACCCAGCCAACTTCCTAAGAGAGGAGTAGCTTTTGCAGAAGACTAAGGTGTGTGCGTGCTCAGTCATGTCCCATTCTTTTTGACCACATGGACTGTAGCTTGCCAGGCTCCTCTGTCCATGGGATTTTCCAGGCAAGAATACCAGAGTGGCTTGCCACTTCATCCTCCAGGGGATCTTCCCAACCCAGGGATCAAACCCGCATCTCCTGCATTTCCTGCCTTGGCAGGCGGGTTCTTTACCACTGAGTCACGTGGGAAGCCTGAAGACTGATGTGGGAACAGCTAACTAGTATCTCACAGGAGAGAGATGACGCGGTGAGGGGGTCCAGCATATAGCTTGCACAAAGTGAACCCAAATGGAGCTAATTAGGGTGCGAGTTCTAAGAACTGTCTGTGTATCACTGCATCTAATTTTCACAACTCAAGTGAGCTGTGCATACTTATCCCCATTTTACTAACGAAGACACACAGAGGCTAAGGAATAATTCTTTTTCCTATTGTTGGAGAGGGAGACTGAATGGGACCCAGGAAGCTAATGGGACCCACACTGCCCCACTGGAAAGCCTGAATTATCTAAAAGAGAAAATTCAGAGCTCAGAAGGATGCCTGAAGGAGACTGGGCATCACCCTGTGAGGAACTCTGAAGTGGCAGGGAGGATGAAGATGTGACAGTCTCTAATTTTCTTTTTCCCTAGTTCCCATCAAAGGAAATTCATCCTGCGAGTGCTCCCAGCCCGCTAGAACGTTTTCTCCTGCTAGAGAAAACATCTGAGCCATGCCCCGAGTGAGATTCTTCATTTCAAACAGAAAAGGTGTGATTTCTCAGTTACTGGAGACATGAAGAGTCTCATCAGGTGAAAGTGCTGTTGGACTGTTTGCGACTACTTTAATGTGGATGAATACGTGTCTTCTCATATTTTGATAAGAATCAAACTGTCCTTTCTTCCTGGGCTTGGATGAAGTACAGAGAGTCCAAGATGAAAAGCTTATAGAAAAGAAGTGCTGTCGTGTACTCCTTTTGACAGGACAGCCTGCCTGACTGCCTGACTTCCTATGCCAGGACTCTAAGCTTTGGGGTGCCTCCCCCTGCTCCTCATCTGCAAGTCCCGCTCTGCAGGCCCTATGGCACAGACGTCATGGCTTCAAAGCCAGGAAGCTCAGGCTCCAACTAGGCTCTCCTGCCTTCTTGCTGTGGCCATTTGGGGTCATTATTAAACCTCTCTGAGACTGAACTTTTAATCTTTAACATAGAAAGTAATAATATCTATTTCCAAGAACTATTACATGAGTTAAATGAGATCTTGGCTGACATCTATTTAGCATCAGTTCCAGGTACTGTTTTGAAGCGCTTGACATCTATTTCCTTCTTTAAGCCTTGCAAAAGCCCCAACGAACCAGGTGTCAATGTAATTGCATTGCATAGGTAAGGCAACGGCTAAGAGAGGTTCCGAAACTTATTTAAAGTTCCCCAGCTGTGCGCGGTGGGACTGGAAGGCAGACTCAGGCAGCCTGACACCAGAACTAGAGCTACAGGGGCCGCTCTGTGTCCCGCCCTCGGGAGTTCATTCTGCTATAATAGAATCACATTTCTCTCCTCTTTTTAATCGCTTGTGGAATTCCAGTACGAGGTCCTTAGTATTTTGTAGATTAACAATAATTATTGTGATGAAATCACAGTCATTAATATTAGCTCTGCATACAATGTGCCAAGAAAGAGCTACTGTCCTGAAACAAATATGGAATATTTACAAAAGTTGATTGCAAGCCAGCCACAGAGGAACCTTAACATGTTGCCCATAGGAGAAATTTAAGAGTTACTTTCTACTCACACAACAAAATAAAAATCGCAGTGAGTGACAAGAACAAAGATGCATCTACTGGGAATTGAAAACATTATTCTAATTAATTGTTTGGAGTATGGAATCAAAATGAAAAATTATGTAGAAACAGTAACATTGAGAAAGTGACATACTAAAATTTTTCAGAATATTGGCAGACCTGTGTTCAAAGAAAAAAATGTATGAATAAGAACAGGACAAAGCGGAAATCAATAAAACTGGAAAGCAATAAAATGGATAATAGAGCTTAGCCTTGCAAATAAAATCAGATGCAACCTTTTGAAAATGTTATCTGAAAGAGAGAGAGCAAAAATCAAATAAACAAAATTCAATCAAAAGAGAAGATATAAAGAATAGGCATAAGGATATTAAAACATAGTTGTATGTGGGGCTCCCTGGTGACTCAGTGGTAAGCAATGTGCCTGCCAGTGCAGGAGACACAGGTTCAATCTCTGATCCAGGAGGATCCCACATGTCACAGAGCAACTAAGCCTGTGTGCCACAACTGTTGAGCTGTATTCTAGAACTCGGAGCCTCAACTACTGAGCCCAGGTGCTGCAACTATCAAAGCCTTTGAGCCCTAGAGTCCCTGATCTGCAACAAAAGAAGCTACTGAAATGAGCAGCTCTCGCCCTGCAGCTAGAGAGTAGTCCCTGCTCTTTTCACAACTAGAGAGAAGCCCACGCAGCAAGGAAGACCCATAAATTATTTTTAAAATTATTTTTAAAAAGCATTAAAAAAAGAAAGAGCTTAGTTGTATGTATATTTGTGTGTATATATTTGAATGTTGCAATGAAATGAATGATTGTATTGAAAAGGCAGTAATTTTAAAAACAGATTCAAAAGGAGACAGATTAGACTGTTAATTAAAGAAGAAACTGATAAAATATCTTCCAAGAATTTCTTTCTGGAAAGACTAGGTTGAGATGGTTTTATTAGTGAGGTCTTGTGATACTTTAATTACTAATGTTATATGATATCATCTAACCTAGACAGCATATTAAAAAGCAGAGACATTACTTTGCCGACAGAGTCCATCTAGTCAAAGCTATGGTTTTTCCAGTAGTCATTTATGGCTGTGAGAGTTGGACCATAAAGAAAGCTGAGCGCCGAAGAATTGATGCTTTTGAACTGTGGTGTGGGAGAAGACTCTTGAGAATCCTAAACAGTCTATCCTAAAGGAAATCAGTCCTGAATATTCATTGGAAGGACTGATGCTAAAGCTGAAGCTCCAATACTTTGGCCACCTGATGCAAAGAACTGACTCATTGGAAAAGACCCTGATGCTGGGAAAGATTGAAGGCAGGAGGAGAAGGGGACAACAGAGGATGAGATGGTTGTATGGCAACACCAACTCAATGGACATGAGTTTGAGCAAGCTCCAGGAGTTGGTGATGGACAGGGAGGCCTGGCGTGCTGCAGTCCATGGGGTCACAAAGGGTCGGACATGACTGAGCAACTGAACTGAACTGAGAATGGGTAAAAGATGAAAAGAGATTTAAAAAATATAGATTAAGCATTAAAAGTCTAGATAAATCTCATCTCTGGCTGTAAGTATATAAATCTAAATAAGACACTAATGAATCAAATTCAACAACATTTAAAAAATGTTTGATAGTGACCAATAAAGATATATCCCAGGGATGTGAGGATGGTTTAACAAAAGGCATTCTAATAGTATACCATATCTAATAATTGATTGTCAGGTAACAAAGAAGCATCATTAGCCCAATAAAAACTAGAAGACAGTTTCCACATTGCTGATAGTCTATAGAAACCAAGATGAGATATATAATTCCTAACCAAGATAAATAATATCCATTTTAAATTGAAAAATTAACATACTTAAATTAATGATGAAACACAATAAGTATTTCCAATAAAACAGGGAAAATAAAGATGCCCCTTGAAGTCAACATTATTAACATAGCCTGGTCAATGCAATTAGACATGAATGTCAGTAAAACAAAAAAAAGGAGAGATTAATTATCAGAAAGGAAGAGGCAGAATTGTCAGTCTTTACAGATGCTATCAGTAATCACTCATTTGAATTGTCTGGATAAACAAATAAGCAGCCAAAAAGTATAAGAAAGTAAAAGAGAGTTCCATACTAACATATATAATCAGTAGTTTTCCCATATTTTGTTAACAACCAAACATAATGGAAAAAAACTCCAGTAGCAGCAAAAAGATAGAAGATAACTATAATTAACAAAAAAATTAATCCCCCTTTTGCTTAGTTAAAAATACAGTAGCAATAAAAATAGCTGAGTGATAATAAGAAAATCTAGATAAAGAGGGAGGCATCATGTGTTTCTCAGTGGAAATAATGAGTTATGAAAAACAATCTTAATTGGGTTCAAACAGCTTAACACAATTCCAATCACAGCTTCAAAGACTTTTTCTGTGTTGAAAAGGAGGAGATAGTTTTAAAGTTCCCATGGGAGAATATACAAGTGAATGTTTCCAGCACAGTTTTGAAAATCAACACTAGCAGGGACAGTATTAAACATACAATAAAGTTACGATTGTGAAAACAAAGTATGGACCCTAGAATAGAAATGAAGGAACAAAGTGGATGGCCCGGAAGCAGAAACCCATGTGTACTGTGAATATCATGTGTAATAAAGAAACCTCAAAAGTCAACAGAGGAAACGCTTGGATTAAAGAGTAGTTTAGGAAAAAGTGACAGGAGGGGTGGGAAAAAGATAAGTGCAAATGCCTCATACCACATTCTAAAATAAGTCAAACGATTTTAAGAATTAAATGTAAAAACTAATACCATAGATGACCCACAAATAAATACACATAAAAATTTATCGTATTCCTAAGAAGAAATTTCTAAGATAAAAACCAGTGGAAGAAATCTCAAAGGAAAAGAAAGACTTCGTTATATTTAACGATATATTTTTTAAATCCACACATTGAAAATAGAAAGGAAACTAAATGTAAAAATAAACCAAGCCATAAAAATATATGCCACAAATATATCAAAAGGTTAACAAAAGCAAAAGAGGTTGTAAAAATTACTAAGAGAGTCATTAGCATTGGTAATGAACTCCTCAAAGACACCTGTATTCTAATCTCTGGAACTGTGAATATCAAATTATGTGGCAAAATATTTTTTTGCAGTTAAAGATCTCCAGATGGGAAGATTATCCTGAGTTATCTGGATGGGCTGCGATCACAGGTGTTCTTATAAGAAGGAGGCGTGAACTAAACATGATGCCTGCCATATCAGTAAATAAAGGATGTCATGGCCATCAGTGAATGCAGCCATCCCAATGACAGTGAGCCCTGAGGGAACTTGAAACAGAAACAAGGTCTGTCCACCATCTAGCTGTCTTCAGGACTGCAGCCACCTCTGATGGTAAACCTTGAAGAAACTCAGGATGGGAAAACACAGGATATTGACCCCAGATAGCTGAGGTGCATATCAAAGGAATGAGTTCAGTGAGCCCAGACCCTTATATCTTCCCATATATAGAATGCTAAATTCCTTAGCTTGGGACAACTGGTTTTCTTTTAATTAGCAACAATCTTTTGATGTTTCTACTTCCTGCCCTTTGTTGCACAAACTTCTATATATTTCAGCTCCTTCCTTGCCTCCTCGGAGCAATTTTCTCAGGTTGAGGTGCTATCTCCCAGGCTTGAAGTCCTAAGAATGTCCACAGAATAAAACATAGCTCTCAACTTTTAGGTTGTGAATTTTTTTTTTTTTTTTTTTTCAGTTGACAGAGACAAAGGGAAATGTGACCAAAGAAAGGAGAGGAGGAGGCAGTGTGACCACAGAGTCAGAGATTGGAGCAACGGGGCCACAAGCCAAGGAATGCCAGCAACCACCAGAAGCTGGAAGAGACAGGAATAGACTCCTCCTCCTCAGAAGGGCCCAGACTTCCTGACACCTTGAATTCACCCCAGTGAAACCAGTTTTTTTAGGGAAACTGCTGACTGAAACCACCTGCTTTGGCCAGATCCGACAGTAACCACTTGCAAGAGTCATCTTACAGTCGGAGGTCCTGGTAAGGAACTTGGAACTAACAAGCTACCACCAACAGGAATAATTCAGAAAAGGTCAAAAGGAAAAAGATGCCAGCCCATAAGTCTTACCAACCTCCCAGAATCCTTCTCACTGGAATCTATCTTGGCCGAGCAATGCCTGCACCGCTAGGTAGGACCCTGGGTCAGAATGATTGGCCAGAGACAACCCAGAAACTAATCCCATCACCATAAAACCCGAGACTGTGAGCCACGTGGCCAAGCAGTTCCCTTGGGTTCCCTTACCCTGCTGCTCTCCACCCGGGCGCCCCTTCCCAATAAAGTCTCTTGTTTTGTCAGCACATGTGTCTCTATGGACAATTCATTTCTGATTATTAGACAAGAGCCCACTCCTGGGCCCTGGAAGGAGGTCCCCTTCTTGCAACACTTTTGAACTTCTGGGATCCAAAAATAAATTTCCATCTCATTTGTGATGATTTGTTACAGCACCAACAGAAAACTAATGCACTTATGAAATATCCAACCTTGCTAATAAGCACAGAAACACAAAATACTATTTATTCTAAAGCAACACTATATTGCTTTTGCCTATTAAATACCCAAGTTATTTAAAATGCTTCAGATGACAAAGGCATAAGACACAGCGTACTCTTGTGTGCTGCTGGTGGGAAAGCAAACTGAGGTGGCCTTTGGAGAAAGATTTGATATGCCCGAAAGCCTTAGATAAATGTATATTCTTTGACCTGTTGTTTTCATTTTTAGGGTGCTAAACCACACAAATAGAGTGAATAATGATTTATGTAGAAGACTGTTCATCCTAAGTTTAAAAATTCAGCGTTTCAATAATAAACACAATTGAAATGTCCAGCAAATAAAAGAATAATGAAACAAATTATGGTAACTCAGAATAATGTGCAACTATTATTAAAATTATCTTGATAATTATTTTAATGACTTGTTCACAACATTGTGTTGTGAAATAATCAGCTTGCAAAAGGTTATGAATGTAATGAACCAAATGTGTTTGTGTGTGTGTGTGTGTATAAATGTATCTGATTGAAAAACAACAGAAGGGACTTCCCTGGTGGGCCAGTGGTTAAGACTCTGCACTCCCAACGCAGGGGGCCCAGGTTCAATCCCTGGTCAGGGACCTAGAGCCCATATGCCACAACTAAGACCCAGCAGAGCTCAAAAATCAAATAAATATTTCCCCTATGACTGATTCATGTTGATGTTTGACAGAAACCAACACAATTCTGTAAAGCAATTATCCTCCAATTAGAAAAAATTTTTTTAAATAAAAAAAATGTGAAAAAGCCTTTGAAACTGTTAAAGTGTTTATCTAGCTAATGGTGAGATATAGACACTTTAATATTTTTATTTATCAATTTCTTCTGTACTGTGGAATAATAGCTATGGATGCAACATAATCATAAAAATCAAACAAGTTAAAAGAAAGGAGTTGAGAGATTTTTGAAAAATATCTGTTTCCATATGGTTCATGTTAGTGTAAATTCAGGCACAGCAAACGCATTCAGTAATGGGCAATAGCTATCGTGCACCTTTGTGATGAAATATAATGTAACACTGAAAATGGATTTATGAGAGAAATGATTTCGATAGGATGGTGATTTTTTTACCATCTGAGCTACCAGGGAAGCCCAAGGATGGTGATTTTTTAAAAAGAAAAACATGAAGCTAAGCACAATGTAATTTCTATTGCATAACAGGTAGATAGAAATATAGACAGTAATAGATGTAGCTGCCTTACCTAACAGGGCAGAATTTCAAGTTGCTTTATTTCCTTTTTTGTATTTCCCTCGTGTTTCAAGCTAAACACTAAACATTTGTATAAAGGAACCAACTGGATGTAAGTCGTGTGTGAAGCGTGTCCCCACTGGAGCACTGATGAACTCCGAGCTCCCACGCCGTGAGAGAGTCATTTCCTAGGCAGGTTGATAGGAAATCTAGGGGTCCCCAAGGAGAGAGGGGTCTGGAATTCTCAAGGAGGAAGAAAGGACAAACTTTTCAGTCTTTGTAGACCAGGACCTGGGGACTGGAGTCGATGAAAATGAGAGGGTAACAGGCAGGAAGGCCAGGGGTCTCCAAATGGAGGAAATAGCCTGCAAGTGTCAGACATTTTTATCTCTGTTAAGCAGCAGGAGGAAACAAACTAGCAATATTTTTTCCTTCTCTATACAAATTTAAAGGGAGGTTTCTCTTAAAATACTGTGTGGCCATAATGACACCTGGTTTCGCCTGAAGTTAGCTATTCTTGAGCCTAGAGATAACCAATGCCTTTTTCTTATGGAAATGTTCGTCTTAAGCTATGCTAATGTGCTATGCCTTTACCCCAAACTCTATCTCCAAGTCGGTTCCGCCTCTTGGCCCAGAACCTACTTGACAAACCAGTATGTTATACTCAGATATTGTTCCCCTAATCTATGTAAATGAAACTATTTGTATGGTGGTCTGCCCTTCTTCAAGATTCAAGTTAATCATTTTATGGCCCAGGATAAACCATTTGGTGCCAAGGTTATCCCAAAATGCATCTTATGGGTGAGGGGCCTGGTGCCATTCTGAAATTTAAGACATTCCTTTCTTTCATTAACAGACTGCTAGTGACTATTTAACATCCAGCTGAAGACTAGCAGGGGGGTACTCTTTCTGCCCCCTTCTGATGCCTATGTCAGAAGCTTTCTCTATCTCCTTCATACTTTAATAAAACTTTATTACACAAAAGTTCTGAGCCATCAAGCCTTGTCTCTGGCCCCGGATTGAATTCTTCTCCGGGGGCCAAGAATCCCAGTGTATTCGCGTGATTCAACAACAACCTTTCATCTTGGGGGCTCGTCTGGGATCCTTCAGGACAAGGTAAGGATGCTTGGAGCTTTAGTTCTTTGTTCTCTTAGCGAACACGTTTTCTGCCATGCTTTACTAACTCTACGGTGTGCTTGTGTGAATGAATGGCATGCCCTGCGTGAAGCAAGTAAGGGGCCCTGCTCTGCGGTTCCACGGTGATCTCATACGGCTTATGGCAGAAACCTGTCGGGGCGTTATACTGACCTGCCAATGCCAAGAGGCACCCAATGTCTTCTTCGGGAACCGACCAGAAATGGGCAAAGCGTGTGGACCGAACTCTCCTTTCTCGGTCAAACTTTTCGGTCTCTTTGACATTTCATAACTCCTTGGGAATTAGAAGTACTAACCTAATCTATCGGATCATAGACTTTCAAGGGACTTGTGATCTATACTGTTACTGTGTACTGTGGCTTAGGTCCCAAACTTGGATTGGTAGTCAAGAAAGTGTCTAGCCTCGCTAGGAATCGAAAGTTCGGAAGCTAGATGCAGCTCTAGCTCCCAGAACATCTCTGAGGTTAAAGGTTACTCAGATTGGGACTGCAATGGGTTTTTTCCTTTGGTAATGCCGGCTCTTAGTGGATCAGAGGAGGCTGTTATACTGGTGTGGTGATGCTTGGAAAGAACATCTCAGTTTTATGTTCGCGTCGGTCTTATTGTGGTCGGGAAATACTCAGGGTCGTGCACAGGCACTCAGGTGACGAATGTTTCCTACAGCAGTCTTAGCTTGGGAGGCATTCCGGAAGGTTACTCTGATTCACCCCGGGTGACATCAGAGGCAAGCAAGGTTAAGGGTGAAGAGCTGGACCTCAAGTAGGGATGCTATCAAGTCTACCCCTGGTACATCCCCACCCCATCTCGGTGGTAGAACCGGGAGGGACGAGTACGGCCCCTGCGTCGGTAAGGGACAGACTAAGTCCGACCAGGAAGGAAAAGCTTTTGGTGTAACATCTGTCTACGCCCCCATCTAGAGCAGGGAGGGACGCCTCCGGTAGAAAAAATGGTGCTGGTCGCTTTTTTTCTCTTACAGATGGGAGCTAACAATTCCAGCCTCACTCCTTTGAACTGTATCCTGAAAAACTGGGATAGATTTGATCCCCAGGGCTTAAAGAAGACACACCTGGTCTTCCTATGTGATACTGCATGGCCACGGTATCCACTGGAGGACGACGAACGGTGGCCAGTTGGAGGGTCTCTTAAGTATAATACTGTTCTACAATTAGACCGGTTCTGTAAGGAACAAGGGAAATGGGTAGAAGTAGCATATGTGTTGCCCTTTTTCTCTCTGCGAAATATGCCAGACTTATGTCCTAAGGGTATAGATTTGGGCGTGAAATCTTCAGCTCCCTCCTGTCCTCTTACTTTGCCCCCGTACCGGGGACTCCAAACTGGGATTCAAACTGCCCACATGGAGGTCCAAACAACTCCTGTCTCAGTACAACCTCAGACTACTCTGGTTTCAGTAGAAACTCAGACCATCGAAGTAAGAGATGAGATGGAGGACAGGAGACAAAGAGAAGAGGAGAAACAGGTTTCTCCAATCTATCCCTGGGATCATATGCGCAGAGCAGCCAGAGAGACTGAGGAACAGCCACACAAGCTGTCGCCTCTTTATGAAACACCCACCGGGAGAAATAATCAGTCTGTGAAAGTTAATAAGCCTTTTTCTTATCAAGAAATACAAAGAATCAAGGAGGATCTGGGAGACTATTTAGAGGACCCAGAAAAATATATTAGAGCTTTTAAAGGTGTTACTCTGCTTTATGACCTCACTTGGAAGGAAGTGATGTATATCTTGGGACAAACGCTGACTCCTGAGTCAAAGACTCGAGTTTTGGAAAAAGCGGTTGCTTATGGAGATGAATGGCTTGGTAATGAATCAGTAGGGAAGAGGGAGAACGAGATAGCGGCCCTCCCCACTGGGAATCAGGCGGTCCCAACTGTAGAACCAGACTGGGACTACAACACAGCTAAAGGAAGATGGGATCAGAGTCATTTTGTTAGATGTATTCTTGAGGGACTTAGGCAGGCGCGTTCTAAGCCTTTAAACTATGGCAAATTGGCAGATATAGAACAGGAGAAGAAAGAAGCTCCTGGTAGATTCCTAGATAGACTGAGAGAAGGCCTTCGCAGATTCACTGAGATTGATCCCGAAAGTGAAGAGGGAAAAGTGATCTTAAAGGATAGATTTCTCACTCAGTCGGCTCCAGATATCCGCCGTAAGCTATTAAAACAGGCGTATGGACCAAATCAGTCTTTAGATACTCTGTTACAACTGGCTCAGACAGTCTATTATGGTAGGGAATATGAGGAAAAGAAAGAAAGGCAAAAAAAGACAAAGGAAAAGGCGGAAGCCTTCGCCATGGCTATGAAAAACGTTCTTAAACAGCCTGAGAAAAATGCCCAGAGGGGCCCAGGTGAAAAGGGATGGGCTTGCTATTACTGTGGAAAGGAGGGGCACCTCAAGCGGGATTGCCCTCAGGCATCTAAGCCGCCCCCGGCTCCATGTCCAGTCTGCAAAGGACCACACTGGAAGAGAGACTGCCCCCAGAGGCGTAGGTCTCCGGGGTCAGACAAGACAATCAGGACTAAAGGTGCCCGGGGGTCCCCACACAAGCTCCCGTCCTAATTACACCTGAGGAACCCCGGGTTTTAATAGTTGTGGGGGGCCAATCCGTCGATTTCCTTTTAGATACTGGGGCAACTTATTCTGTCCTTACTGAAGTCCCTGGTCCACTTTCTTCCCGATCCGCTTCCGTAATGGGACTGTCTGGATGAGCCAAAAGGTATTGTTTCAGTTATTCTTTATCTTGCAACTGGGATTCTGTGCTGTTTTCACACGAGTTTCTCATCGTGCCAGAATCTCCCTCACCCTTTTTGGGAAGGGATATACTGAGCAAGGTCCATGCCTCTGTTTTCATGAATATGGAGCCCTCCCTTTCTCTCCCTTTAGTTGAACAAAATGTAAATCCTAGAGTATGGGCTGATGGAAAATCTGTGGGTCGAGCACAAAATGCTATTCCTGTAGTTGTTAAGCTCAAAGACCCACACGTATTTCCACATAAGAAGCAGTATCCACTGAAACCTGAAGTTAAGGAAGGGTTAAAACCCATCATCGAAAATTTAAAGGAGCAGGGACTATTAATTCCCTGTAACAGTCCTTGCAACACTCCTATTTTGGGTATAAAGAAATCGAATGGTAAATGGAGACTAGTTCAAGATTTACGAATAATATATGAGGCTGTAGTTCCTTTACACCCCGTGGTGCCTAATCCTTATACTTTATTGTCTGAAATTCCTGAACGGGCCAAATATTTCTCAGTAATTGATTTAAAGGATGCCTTCTATTCAGTGCCTTTGGCGGAAGAAAGTCAATTCCTATTTGCCTTTGAAGACCCTACGCAGCCAGCTTCTCAGTTAACCTGGACAGTTTTGCCCCAGGGATTTCATGACAGTCCTCACTTATTCAGACAAAGTTTGTCACGGGATCTACAAAACTATAGCTCTGAAGCAGTGGTGTTACAATATGTAGATGATATTTTGCTCTGTGCTGAGACAGAGGAAGCTTGTTCGCGAGCCTCAGAAGATTTCTTAAACTTTCTGGCAGACTGTGGTTACAAGGCATCAATGGAAAAGGCTCAGCTTTGTCAACAATCGGTTAGATATCTGGGCCTAATCATATCAGAAGGGACTAGGGCCATAGGCCCTGAGAGAATTAAACCTATACTAAATCACCCCCTACCTATGACTTTAAGACAATTAAGAGGATTTTTAGGAATCACAGGTTACTGTCGCATTTGGATTCCGGGTTACAGGGAACTTGCCTGGCCTTTATATAAACTTATAGCTGAAACTCAGCAGGCCCAAACCGACAAACTGGTTTGGTCTCCAGAAACTCAAAAGGCTTTTAAGGTTCTTCAGACTGCTCTCCTGCAAGCTCCAGCTCTGAGCTTGCCCACAGGGTCAGAATTTAATTTGTTTGTCACTGAAAGAAAAGGTGTGGCATTGGGAGTTTTGACACAACCCCGAGGGCCTCACCAGCAACCTATTGCTTATCTAAGCAGAGAATTAGATGTAGTTTCACGTGGGTGGCCCCACTGCCTAAGAGTAATTGGGGCAGCGGCTTTATTAGCACCTGAAGCTTTAAAAATAATTAATGGACGAAACCTCACTCTACTGACTTCTCATGATGTGAGTGGAATCTTAAATTCTAAGGTTAATATTTGGATGACAGACAGTAGGCTTCTTAAGTATCAGTCATTGTTGTTAGAAGGACCAGTAACTAAGCTTAAAGTTTGTGGAAATTTAAATCCTGCCACTTCCCTTCCTGAAAAGGAAAATGAAACACCTCATCACGATTGTTCTCAATTCCTAACTTTGAACTATGCAGCTCGGGAAGATCTAAAGGATACCCCATTAGACAATCCTGACATAGAAATATTTACAGATGGCAGTTCTTTTGTTCAGGATGGAAAGTGTAAAGCAGGTTACGCCGTGGTGACTGCTGAACAGGTTTTGGAAGCAAAATCTCTCCCCCAGGGAACCAGTACTCAGTTAGCAGAGCTTGTGGCCCTGACCCGAACTCTAGAGTTAAGCAAAGGGCAGCAGGTAAATATCTACACAGATTCTAAGTATGCTTATTTGACTTTACATGCTCATGCTGCAATATGGAAAGAGAGACACTTTAAAACAGCAACAGGAGAACCTATTAAGCATTTCAGAGAGATCGAGAGACTTTTAACTGCTATATATTGTCCTAAAGAAGTAGCTGTTATGCACTGCAAAGGGCACAGCAGGGATGGGAGTAAAATAGCCGAAGGTAATCATCTGGCTGACTGTCAAGCCAGAAAAGCGGCACTTTACGAAACCCCTTCACTACAGATGCCTTTGATCTGGACAGGTCCTGTGGAACAGGAAAGACCAAAACATACTGAGGAAGAATTAAAAAGATATGAGAAACGAGGAGCAAAGATTACTGATAAAGGATGGTTACAGTCTGAGGATGGACGATTAATAATTCCTGAAAATGCTCAGTGGAAAATTCTTAAGGGTTTACATCAGAGTTTTCATTTGGGTGCCGAGAGTACTTACCAAATGGTTTCTCGTTTGTTTGAAGGTAAAAATGTAATGAAAACTTTAAAGAATATTATCAAAAGGTGTGAGATTTGTCAAAAAAATAACCCAAAGACTGAAAAGCTAGCAAAATCTGGATTACAACGAAGTGGGAAGTATCCTGGAGAGGATTGGGAAATTGGTTTTACTCATATGCCAAAAGCTAATGGATATTCTTGCTTACAAGTTTGGGTAGATACCTTTACTGGATGGATTGAGGCTTTTCCCTGTCGTAGTGAACAGGCTAAGGAGGTTATAAAGATTTTAATCCATGAAATTATCCCCAGGTTTGGGCTGCCACAGAGCCTTCAGAGTGACAATGGCTCCGCCTTTAAAGCTGCTGTAACCCAGGGGGTATCTAAAGCTCTAGGAATAGAATATCACTTACACTGTTCCTGGAGACCCCAATCCCCCGGAAAAGTTGAAAAAGCTAATGACATTATCAAAAGGCATCTGCGCAAATTAACTCAAGAGATGCAGGACAAATGGATTAAAGTCCTACCCATAGCTTTAATGAGGGCTCGAACTACCCCCCAAAAGGAGGGACTGTCCCCCTTTGAATGTATTTATGGAAGGCCTTTCTTACGCACAGACATTGTTATAGACCCTGAAGCCTTGGAATTAACTATGTAACTCAGCTCTCAGCTTTTCAACAGGCATTAACAGAACTCGGGGAGACGACTCCTGACCCAGCCTCCGAGACAAGCAAGCCTCTATTTGAGCCAGGAACCGAGGTCCTCATAAAAACATTGGGATCTGGGGGCCCATCCCTCGAGCCTCTCTGGGAAGGTCCTTACCAGGTTATTCTTTCCTCTCCCACAGCTGTCAAAAGTGCCAGGAATTGATTCGTGGGTACATCATACTCGAGTTAAGAGGTGGCACCCTGACCAAAATTAAGTGACTTCATTTTATGTCTTTACTTTCTATGCTCTGACTTTGTACCTTTTAGATGGGCCTGATAACCTATGTGAGCTTACTTCTGCTGACTCCAAATATCCTGAGTCTGCCGTTGGATCCTCAAGACAATGTCTTCCTGTCCTGGGCTCACTCCTATGCTGCATTCCACAATCGGTCTAACTGCTGGGTCTGCCGAGCGCTCCCCTCTTCGTCAGTGGAAGGCTTCCTGTGGTGGACCTCCCCACTTCCAGGAAAAGACTTTCTCCAAGTCTGTGAATACCTTCGACAACAATCACATGTGATGCCTCTTCTTCATCTGATGACATCTACCAACCCTAAAATGGACTGGTGCAACACTTTGTACTCTAACTATGGACATAATGTGACTTTTAATTTTGATTATACATTGCTCGGTTCAATGACTATTTTGCTACATATAAGATAAATAGGTCTAGATCTAATGGTTTTTTACCTGACGTTTATCAAACATGGGATGAGGTTACATGGCTAACTCCTGAAAAAGGACGTTTAATATCTACTGCCTCTATATGCTGGGAACAAACAGAGCCGTCCCCAAAAGTTAGCCAACAACTTAATTACAATGATTGGAAACAAGTGGGATATTTGTCTCAGGAAACATGCAATGTAATCATTCCCGTGTTTTCCAATCCCAGTTCAGGTTCTCCCTTTGTCTGGCCAGGCACGAATTGGGACTGGATATCTCAGTCACGCTGGCTTGCTCCAAACGAGACTTATTGGATATGTGGCTCTTACCTATGGGCATGGCTTCCCCCTGGTTGGATAGGGAGATGCACCCTGGGTCTAGCCTTTACTCATGGCTTTATATTTTCAGAGCTTTCAGAAAAGCCTGCTAATTTACCCCACCTTAGAACTCGGTGGGCAAGGTCTGTATTTTATTGGTATGATTATTTGGCTGCAGCGTTTGTTCCCTCTTTGGGAACTACAGATGTTATGTTACGAGTGGATGCTTTGACTAATTTTACTCAACAGGCATTACAAGATTCTCAAAAGGCTATTTCAGCTCTTAATGCTGAACAAGCACAAATTAGAAAGGTGGTTTTACAAAACAGATTGGCTCTAGATATTCTGACAGCTGCACAGGGAGGAACTTGTGCCATTATTCATACCCAATGCTGTACATATATACCTGATATGAGCACGAATGTTACCCATTTTACTAACCACATGAACAAGATGATTAGGGCCATGGACACTCCTGAAGCCTCAATTGCTTCACTTTGGGAAACGTTAACTAGTTCCCCATGGTGGACAACTATCTTAATTACAATAATTCTGGTTGTTTTGTTCTTGCTGTTTGCTCCCTGCATCTGTAATTGTATAACTGGATTTGTTTCTAGCCACATGAAAGCTTTTAAATTACAAATGGTTGCTCAAACTCCTGCTACTGCTGTAGCTTCCTCCAGCTACTATTTGGGGCCCCTGGATCAGATATCCTCAATATGAGGATTAGGAGAATATGTTGCCTCACCAATTTAGGGACAACGCCCCTTGTCAGCTCGGAAGTAGTTATGGAATGAGAACGACGCCCCTTTTCCCTAGGCAACATAATTCTCCTAAAAGAAAAGGGGGGAATGAGACAGTCATTTCCTAGGCAGGTTGATAGGAAATCTAGGGGTCCCCAAGGAGAGAGGGGTCTGGAATTCTCAAGGAGGAAGAAAGGACAAACTTTTCACAGTCTTTGTAGACCAGGACCTGGGGACTGGAGTCGATGAAAATGAGAGGGTAACAGGCAGGAAGGCCAAGGGTCTCCAAATGGAGGAAATAGCCTGCAAGTGTCAGACATTTTTCTCTCTCTTAAGCGGCAGGAGGAAACAAACTAGCAATATTTTTTCCTTCTCTATACAAATTTAAAGGGAGGTTTCTCTTAAAATACTGTGTTGCCATATGACACCTGGTTTCGCCTAGAGATAACCAATGCCTTTTTCTTATGGAAATGTTTGTCTTAAGCTATGCTAATGAGCTATGCCTTTACCCCAAACTCTGTCTCCAAGTCGGTTCCGCCTCTTGGCCCAGAACCTACTTGACAAACCAGTATGTTATACTCAGATATTGTTCCCCTAATCTATGTAAATGAAACTATTTGTATGGTGGTCTGCCCTTCTTCAAGATTCAAGTTAATCATTTTATGGCCCAGGATAAACCATTTGGTGCCAAGGTTATCCCAAAATGCATCTTATGGGTGAGGGGCCTGGTGCCATTCTGAAATTTAAGACATTCCTTTCTTTCATTAACAGACTGCTAGTGACTGTTTAACATCCAGCTGAAGACTAGCAGGGGGGTACTCTTTCTGCCCCCTTCTGATGCCTATGTCAGAAGCTTTCTCTATCTCCTTTATACTTTAATAAAACTTTATTACACAAAAGCTCTGAGCGATCAAGCCTCGTCTCTGGCCCCGGATTGAATTCTCTGGGGGCCAAGAATCCCAGTGTATTCGCGTGATTCAACAACCACCTTTCAGCCGGATCCTCAACCGATTGAATGCTCTCCCACACATATGAAACCATTAATTCATGACCTGAAGCTGTTCTGTATCTCCTCACACTTCTGCCTACAATTTTTATCTCAGTTCCTTTCTTCTTTATCATTTTAGGAGAAATAGCTAATTAATATGCTTTTTGAAATATTTTTTGAAACTATAAAATGTCACATAAATGTTCAATCCCACAGTGTTTTATGATGCATCTTTGATTAACTTCAAGGCACCAGCATTAATTCCTACATTTATTTCCCTCTCTTGCCTTCTGGCGTCTGTTCTAAAAGCCTTCTTGCTACTTCCTCCAGCCTCTGCCTTTCAGAGCAATTGCCTGCATTGAAGCACAGCTTTTCTCGCTAATTCTCTTTTAGAAACTCGGTTGTCTTTTTGAAGGTAAATGAAATTCTATTAAAATAGAGAAAATGAAATGCTGACACTTACTGAAATAACTGTGGCTCTCACTTGGCTGGAGTATTTCAAATCCCCAAAGAGATGAAAGAAAATTTCCCATTTGACATCCTTTCCTGTATTAGAAGCCCCAAATCCGTCTTCCCTGAGCATGAATATGAAAAAAACAACAAAAAAGACATTCACTGAGTTACTCACATATCCTCCAAGACTATCTGAAATAAATCCAATCTGATGGGAAAAGACAGTCTACAAGATGAATAGCATTACCTTCTCATCTGGCTTGGGATCAGAAAGTGGGTATGGGTACTGTGCTCCTTGGCCAGAATCGTGCTTTTGAGCTTTGCTGCTGCCAGGAGAGACAACCCCCTCCTGGGAGCCCAGGTATTTGGGTTTTGAATCAGTTCTGCTTTTAAGTTGCTCTGTGACTTGGGCAATTCATTTCAATGAATCCCTGCAAAGTTCTTCTCCTCCAGGGCTCCCTATCTTAGCATCTGCTACTGCCATGCTACCTGAGGGATATGCCAGAACCCGGAATTATCCTTGACTCCTCTTCCCTCAGGCCCTACATCCCATCACTGTCTAAGCCATCTCATCCACCCATTCCTTGCCTACCGCTATCACTCTAATCCAAGCTCCCAGCATCTCTCCTCTGGACCAGTGCAATTTCCCTGGGCTTTGTTGGGATCCAGTCCTTTCCCCAAAAGTCTTTTAAGTGCTCATCTTATTCTGTCATTGCCTTACTTCAACCTGTCAAGGATTTCTCATTACTCTTCGACAAAGATAAACCTCCATAGGCACACAAGACCCCATCAAAGTATGTGAAAAGTGGCCCACAGGCTGACCCAAACCCAAACAATTTTCAGTTATTTAAAAATTAAGAAATGTGACATAAAAATTCAGACTTCTAGCTTCTCTTGAAAATTGGATATGACTCAGCTGGTAAAGAATCCGCCTGCAATGCGAGAGACCTGGGTTTGATCCCTGGGTTGGGAAGATCCCCTGGAGAAGGGAAAGGCTACACACCTCAGTATTCTGGCTTGGAGAATTCCATGGATTGTATAGTCCATGGGGTCACAAAGAGTCAGACAGGACTGAGTGACTTTCACTGTAAATGCTATGACCTTAGTCAAGTAGAGGTTTTCTTGGTGGCTCAGATGGTAAAGATTCTACCTGTAATACAGGAGATCTGGGTTCCATCCCTGGGTTGGGAGGATACCCTGTAGAAGGGAATGGCTACCAACTGCAATATTCTTGTCTGGTAAATTCCATGGACAGAGGAGCCTGGCGGGCTACAGTCCATAGGGTCATGAAGAGTCGGACATGACTGAGTGACTAACACACACAAGAGACAGTTAAGTACCTGTCGGGGAAATAGTAGCAGTACCTGTCTACCCTCACTGGACAGGTCTACAGTCTCCTCTGAGCCTCCTCATCTTGCTCACCCTTCACTATTCTCACTGTTCAGGTGTGTTGCCTTTCCAGCAGCTCCTCCCTCTCCCTCTCGGTGCTCCAGTTCCCCTAGGGTTTCTGCCTCTCAACAAATGCCAGGGCCTTCACTTATACTGTTCCCTCCACCTGGAACACCCTTCCCAACTCTGCTTCTTTCCCTCTTTCTCTCTCTCCACCACTTCCCCACCTGGATAAATCCTATTCATCCTCAAGGCATGAGTTTGAGTGTCATTTCCGCCAGAAAACCATCTCGGACCCCCTATTCTAGGACAATGCCCTACTTTTACCCCATCATGCTGATCACTGGTTAACTGTCTTTCCTGTAAGCTCCCCAAGGGCAGAGAGTAGTCTGAAATCCTCAGCTCATAACCAACAGCCACCAGCCCAACACCTGTCCCAGAGCAGAAGCTTTCTAAATATTTTCTGAATGAGTGAATCAACTTGAAACCACTGGGCTTAGTATACATACACATCAATAAGACATGACCTACTATAGGACAAAGCAGAAACAAGCGGAAATAACAGTGTGGATGGGTATGCGTAAGGTGTTCATTCTGGGGACATGCTGAACTGGTCACTGTCTGCCAGAGATGTCCCCTTGGAGAAATTTAGGCTGGAGTGGAGCTTGGGGATTTGGGACTTATGAGCATTCCTCCCCAAGGAGGACACTGGCTCATGGAGGTGGGTGTCCTGTCCAAGGTCACACAGTCCCTGCAGACGGTGAGCAAGATGAAGGTACAGACTGTACCTGGCTCATGTTTACCATCAAAGCAGCTCCAGCACCCAACTGAGTGATTAGCAAGTGCACGGAGTGAGTGAATGGATGAGTGAAGGAAAAGAGAAGATAGAGGCTCAAGAAAGAGCTGAGACCTGCTCTGGACTGAATGAGACCCCGTCAGATTCATATGTTGGAATCCTCACCCCCAGGATTATAACATTAGGAAGTGGGGCCTTTGGGAGGTGATCAGGTCATGAGGATGGAGCCCTCATGAATGGGATTAATGCCTTTAGAGGAAGACACGCAAGAGATGACCTCTCTCCCCAATGTGAGGACACAGTGAGATTGTGGCTGTGGGTACAAGGCAGGATGAGCCCCTCGCCAGAAACTGACCATGTGGCCACCTTGATCTTGGACTTCTAGCCTCCAGAACTGTGAGAAATAAGTTTCTGCTGTTTATAAGTCACTAGTCTATGGTATTTTTGTTGTTATTTTTGTCAGTCACTCAGTCGTGTCTGACTCTTTGTGACCCCATGGACTGTAGCCCGCCAGATTCCTCTGTCCATGGAGTTCTCCAGGCAAGAATACTGGACTGGGTTGCCATTTCCTCCTCCAAGGGATCTTCCAGACCCAGGGATCAAATGCATGTTTTTGTATTGCAGGCAGATTATTTACCATCTGAGCAACTGGGGAAGCCCATATAGCAGCCCCCAAAGGACTAAGACCCCTGTGGTCCTTGTCCTGGTTTTGGGGTGTGTGTCCTCAGTTACTAAGTTGCATCTGACCTTTTGTGACCCCACTGTAACCTGCCAGGCTTCTCTGTCCATGTAATTTCCCAGACAAGAATACTGGAGTGGGATGCTATTTTCTTCTTCAGAGGATCTTCCTGACTCAGGGATCAACCCAAGTCTTCGGCATCAGCAGACAGCTTCTTGACCACTGACACCAGGGAAGTCCTGTGGTTCTGGCACCAAGCTCCTAAAACCCTTGGTATTTCCTAATTGATGAGTTTATGTCAGTGAGGTTACTTTTGGACTACACCTAAAGATGGGGGCTTGTTGCCAGGTGAATCAACCAATTAATTAGAAAGTTGGAACTTTTGGTTCCACCCTCTAGACATCTGGGAGGGGAGAGAGGCTAGAGATTGAGTTCAATGCCAATGACCAAGGTTTAATCAATCATGTCTATAGTGAAACCTCCGTTAAAACCCAAGAGGATGGGATTTGAAAGGCTTTTTGGTTGGTGAACATATTTTTAAAACATGGAAGCCCCATACCCTTTCCCTACACCTTGCCCTAGGCAGCTCTTCCATCTGGCCATTCTTGAGTTACATCCTCTTATAATAAACCATTATGGAGTAAGTAAACTGGTTTCCTGAATTCTGTGAGCCACTTTTGCAAATTAATTGAACCCAAGGAGGGGTCCTGGGAACCTCTGATTTATAGCCTGTAGGTCAGAAGCACAGGTAAAGACCTGGACTTGAGATGAGCATCTGAAGCAGGTTCGGTCTGGTGGGACTGAGATCTTAAGACCTGTAGACTCTGACACTGTGTCTGGGTAGATAGTGTCAGAATCGAGTTGAAGCGTAGGACACCCGGGCTTCCCTAGTGGCTCAGCAGTAAAGAATCCACCTGCAATGCAGGAGCCTCAGGAGGAGCGAGTTCGACCTCTCTGTCAGGAAGATCCTCTGGAGAAGGGAATGGCAACCCACTCCAGTATTCTTGCCTGGGCAATCTCATGGACAGAGGATTCTGGCAGGTTAACAGTCCATGGGGTTGCAAAGAGTTGGACACAACTGAAGTGACTTAGCACACACACACACAAGCAGGACACCCAGCAGGTGATGTAGGGAAAGGGTCCACAGGGCATAACTGGAGTCAGAGTCTTAGTCACACTCCCGGAGAATCCAGAGGGTCCCATCTGGACTGTGTAGGATGCACCCCACATGTAGGAGTGCAGGCAGGCAGATCCAGGTTCTGGCTTCAGCTCCAACAATTTTTTTTTACTAGTTAGTTCTACCCCTTACCTCTCTCAGCTCATGTTTCCACACCTATAGATATGAGCCACTCACAAAGCAACTGTTGGGTATGAACGGCATTAAAGATGTGCTTTACTCAAGCACCATTGATATGAGCGTTTGTTAGGTTTGTTTCGGTTGCCGCCTGCCTCCTGATGGGGGCAGCCCAGGGCAGGGTTGGTCAGCCTTCCTCTGTTCAAATGGCCAGAAGTGGTGGCCATTCAACACTGACCTTCAGCCATGGTTTATTCTCCTCCCTCCTGGTCCTCTTGGGGAAGGGGGAAGGGGATGACTCTGCTTCCTTAGGAGGCATCTTCACCATTCTCCCTCCCTCATCCTCCCGGACACTCAGGCAGCAAGGCTGTAGATTCCATCACCCCTCCTCTTGCTCCTCCGGGCAACTGTTTCAGTTCCCACCTCATCCTTCCCTGGCCAACAGCAAGTCCCAGCTAGGTCACTCTCCATCCTCTGACTCCTCCCCCTCTAGCCCACACCTGCCCCCTATCTTCCCAGAGCCAGCTTCTCACTCAGGTCTGGCTGGGTCACTCCCCTGCTCTAGTGTCACCCAGGGCTCCCTACTGCCCCAGGAGGAAGCCCACTGCAGCTCCAGAACAGGTGCCTTGCCTCTCACATTCCCCGTGCCCAGTCTTCTCTCAGCCCCCGAGCCGCTCCCAGGTCTCTCATAGCGCCATTCCCATCTCAGGGCCTTTTCTTTAGTTATTCCCTTTCTCTTCAGGGTCTTCTCTCCAAACCCCTGCATCACCTGCCTAACTGCTCACCCTTCAGGGCTCAGTTTAGAGGCCACCTCTTCTGGGCAGCCCCGCTTGATCACACGCATCCCCACCCCAACCTGGGCGAGGTGTTCCTCCTTGCTGAGGCCACGCAGCAAGTACATGGTTGTGCTGGGATTTAAAGTCAGGCCTTCCTGCTTCCAAAACTGAAAGCCAACCACCAAAGACTGTGCAATTAGATATGAATGTGGGAAGGAACTCTATATTCTTTCTAGTTTTCGCCATTACAAAAAAAAAAAAGCTGCAGTAAGCATTTGTGTATATATTTTTGTACAAGCCTAATTTGAATTTCCCTGGGATAAATGCCTGCTAGCACAATTGATAGGAGGTATGGTAAAGGAATTTTTAGCCTTTGAGAAACTACCAAATGCTTTTTCCTTAATGGCTATGTCATTTCACATTCTCACTAGCAATTTAAGAGTGATTCAGCTCTCTGAACGATTGCTAGAATCTGGTGCTTTTACAATACATATTTGCCAATGGATCAGTGGTAAAGAATCCGCCTGCCATGCAGGAGACACAGGAGTTGTGCATTCTATTCTTGGGTCAAGAAGATCCCCTGGAGGAGGAAATGGTAACCCACTCCAGTATTCTTACCTGGAAAACAATCTCATGGATTGAGGAGCCTGGTGGGCTATAGTCCATGGGTCACAAAGAGTCAGACACAGCTGAGCAACTAAGCACATGGGTAAGAAAGACTCAAGAGTGAGGTAGAGCTGAGCCAAACACTGGACAGATGCCCAAAATATATTAAGTGAAGATAGCAAGTAGCAGAACAATGTATTCAGTCAGTTCAGTTCAGTCGCTCAGTTGTGTCCGACTCTTTGCGACCCCATGAATCGCAGCACGCCAGGCCTCCCTGTCCATCACCAACTCCCGGAGTTCACTCAAACTCACGTCCATCCAATCGGTGATGCCATCCAGCCATCTCATCCTCTGTCGTCCCCTTCTCCTCCTGCCCCCAATCCCTCCCAGCATCAGAGTCTTTTCCAATGAGTCAACTCTTTGCGTGAGGTGGCCAAACTACTGGAGTTTCAGCTTTAGCATCATTCCCTCCAAAAAACACCCAGGGCTGATCTCCTTTAGAATGGACTGGTTGATCTCCTTGCAGTCCAGGGGACTCTCAAGAGGGGTTGGCCAAAAAGTTTGTTTGGGTTTTCCCATAAGATATTATGGAAATATTTATGGAAATATTATGGAAAATATTCCATAAGATATTATGGAAAACCCAAACGAACTTTTTAGCCAACCCAGTGTATGACATGATTCCATAAAAAAAAAAAACAACCTACATGTATATAAGTTATCTAAGCAAAGTCAAAGCCTAAATGAACATAAGTAATCTCTTAACAACAGCCATTGGGTGAATGGATTCCTACATACTGTACATTTTGAATTGGTTTGTATATTCTTTATTTTCTAAAAAGATAATCAAACCCAATCAAAGAAACTCAGCAACAACTTTTCTCCAATAATAAACGAAACGCTTGAGTGATCAAGAATTCTGAGGCTAGGGACAAGGTTTTGGAGGAAGGGCTCCCCTCTGACTGCCCTTCGTCTGGCAAGGGACACGGGGATCAGGGATGGTGACATGAACTGAGAGCGAATGTGTTTGGCGGGAAGCCGCACTTACCTTTCCCAGCAGCTCCGGGAGGCCCAGCAGTTGCCCCGCGAAGACGCCGACGCAGATGAAGATGGCGGTCACCTGCCCCAGAGAGCCGCGCATCTCCTTGGGCGAGATCTCACTCAGGTACATGGGGAGCGCGCTGAGGGCGATGCCTGTGGAGGAAGCATGGCGGCCGTGATAGAGCTGTGTCCTTCACAGAAGATGCTGGTCACGGTACCTCCTTCCCCTTGGCACTTGACAAAAATAGCGCTATGGCCACAGCACCAATCAATGTGCTTCAAGTTAGGTTGGATTCACACCAGTTTCTAGCCTTCAGGGAACCCTTCCTGTGAAGGGCTGACCCAGTTTATAAGCTGAGCACCTCATGCATTGCATCTCAGCCCAGGATAACTTTCTGGTTCCACACCCAAGGCAAACACGCCTAAGGTTTGTAAAGAGACAGCATTATCTCCGAAGTGGCGACATAAATCAAATGCTATTTGAATTTTTATCTCCAACACACATATTGAGATCACCGGTCCTCATGGAAAAATCAAGCGACCACAGATCAGTTTGGCACATGGTTGCTTAGCAGCCGAATAAGAGGAACCTGCAGGATTCGAGTCCCACAGCCCCACTTTCCTCTCTAGGTGGCCTTAGAAGTAAACTGGCTTCTCCTGGCCTTTGCTTTCTCATCTATGAAAGAAAGGTCATGATAACTGTCTATTCCTATTGTGGTGGAAACACAAGACTACATACAAAGCATCTGGCTCATGTGGGGTCACTGGATGGACGTTTGGGAAACTCTTAGGTCTTCACCCTGACACAATTGCTACCCTCTGGGGATAATTATCATTACTTCCCTGGTGTATCAGGCTTCCCTTGTAGCTCAGCTGGTAAAGAATCTGCCTGCAGTGTGGGAGACCTGGGTTCTACTCCTGGGTTGGGAAGATGCCCTGGAGAAGATAAAGGCTACCCACTCCAGTATTCTGGCCTGGAGAATTCCATGGACTGTGTAGTCCTTAGGGTTGCAAAGAGTCGGACACGACCAAGCAACTTTCACTTCACTTCACTTCCCTGGTGGCTCAGATGGTAAAGAATCTGCCTTCAATGCAGGAGACCTGGATTCAATCCCTGGATCAGGAAGATCAACCCGGAGAAGCGGATGGCTACCCACTTAAGTATTCTTGCCTGGAGAATCCTATGAACAGAGGAACCTGACAGGCTACTGTCCACGGGATTGCAAAGAGTCAGACATGACTTAATGACACTAACACAAAAAGCTAATAAGGAAATGACCAGGCTAGTGGAAAAGAGGGGGCACGGGTCGTGGTGAAGGAGAGTAAGCCTGCCTCCTTCACAGGGCACCTGTGCAGACTGAATCCCTGGTGGCCAGGGGATGCTCAGCGGAGGGCCAGGCACACGGATGATGTCAATTAATGGAGACCCTTCTGACTTGTCCGTTGTGAAGTGATATGGAAAACTGAGATGCTGATGGCTCAACAGGTGAGGAGGTAGCTGCTGTACGATGACCAGCTCATCCCAACTTGCAAGGGACCAACCTGGCTTTAGGGCTTCCCTGGTGGCTCAGTCGTAAAGAATACGCCTGCCAAGGCATGAAACACAGGTTCTATCCCTGGGTCAGGAAGGTCCCTTGGAGGAGGAAATGGCCACCTGCTCCAGTATTCTTGCCTGGGGAATCCCATGGACAGAGGAGCCTGGTGGGCTACAGTCCATAGGATCACAGAAGAGTCTAGCACAAGTTAGCAACTAAATAACAACGACAACATCTTGGCTTTAGCACTGAAAGTTCTGCATCCTGGGAAGATTCTGAGTTTTAGACAAACAAGGATGGCTGATTAACCGGGGCCCATGATGCGGGCACCAAGCACCTCTCACACCTGAGTGGACCCT
The DNA here is from genome assembly GCF_003369695.1 of Bos indicus x Bos taurus. Taxonomy (NCBI): domain Eukaryota; kingdom Metazoa; phylum Chordata; class Mammalia; order Artiodactyla; family Bovidae; genus Bos; species Bos indicus x Bos taurus. Next base: position 104,745,024 of record NC_040081.1, read on the forward strand.
CTCAACCTCTGACCGCGTTGCCTACCATATTTCCTGCCCCTTGCCCCCAGGTGTTCCAACCATAAGGTTTCAGGGCTCTCCAGGTTCATTCTGATCGTGGGACACCAGGCTTCGCTGCTGTTTCTCCCAAGTGCTCTGTCCTCACAGCTCCATGGGTGGATGCTCTCCTATCCATCCCATCTCAGCTCAGCTTCACTTCCTCCTGTTAATGGGACCTAATGAGACCCAAGGGGGTCCTTTGCAGATGTAGCCAGGTTAAGGTGAGGTCACACTGGATTAGGGTGGGCCCTCGACCCAGTGACTGGTGTCCTTACCAGGTGGTAAGACACTTGGAGACACAAAGAGAAGACGGGCACTTGAAGATGGAGCAGAGACTGGAGTGATGGGTCCACAAGCCAGGGAATGCAACACCAGAAGCCAGGAGAGAACGTGAAATAGACTCCCCCATCAGAGCCTCTGGAAGGGACCAATTCTGCAGATACCTTGATTTTGGACTCCTGACCCCTAGAACTCTTCTTTTAAGCCCCCCAGTTTGGTGACTGCAGCCACAGGAGATTGCCACAGCTCCTCATGAGGCCTTCACCTCTGGAAATCAACCCCTCCCCATCACTGTTATGTCCAGTCTTATGTTCCTTGTGGCACCTAGTACTTTATGAAAGTTATCTTGTTCAGTATTTACAGTGGACCCTTGAACAACACAGGCTTGAACCACGCAGGTCCACTTATACTTAGATTAAAAAAAATAATATTTATTTTGTCTGCTGTGCCAGGTCCTAGTGGCAAACACACAGGATCTTTAGCTGTGGCGTGCAAACTCTTAGTTGCGACTTGTGGATCTAGTTCCCCGACCAGGGATTGAACCTGGGCTCCTTGCATTGCTAGTTCGGAGCCTTAGCCCCTGGACCACCAGGAAAGTCCCCTGGAAAGTTCTTAATGTAGCAGATGTGGGCTTGCACCTCTGGGAGTGTGGGCAGCCCTGGGAAGGCAGTGGAAGGAGCCTGTCCACCACAATCTTCTACAAACACGTTTGCACCCTGATCTTGACTTTACAATCTGCATGGATTCAGCCTCCAATCCATGCTGCACCGTGTTTGTTGCAATGTCAAAATAGTGTGTTTATTTTTGCTCCAAGCCTTCTGGAAATAGGACACTTTAGGCAGGTGTCCGACATTTTCTGCGATGGTTCCAAATATTGCCTCTGAGAACCCAGTTAGAGCAGCACAACCTCCTGAAAATCCTCTGGGCTTCTCATTTGGCTTTAAATTATTTATTTTGAGCAAGACAGCAACTCATCTCATGACCAGCAATTTTCGTTTCTTTCTGACCCATTGCCTCACCTTAAGTGCCCTCATATTCCAGTCTCTGCTTTGAGAGGGTCTGGTGAGAATAAATGACATGCAGCTTCTACATCTTGGCTCAGCAGCAACAGGCCATGTTCCAGGAGTCAGAAAGAGTGTGTCTCCCCCCACCCACTTCTTGATTTTACATTTTTCTACTGCTTTTGGAAAAGTTTACAGGACAAGAAGTCCAAAAGATGTTTTTCTTGAATATGTGGGTTTATAAAAAATGGCATCTCTCTTCAAATCCATCTTATTTTTAATTAAGGAAATTCAGAGACCATCCAGTTATGTGTAATGAGTAAGTGTCAGCTCCCCCAGACTAGCTAGACAGGCAAAGTAGCAGGAAAGAAGCCAAGTGGATAAAATACAAAACTTCCAGGAAGACAGGCTTCAGAGGACTCCATCAGGAAAGGACTTTCAGATGCTCCCATCTCACCACCCTTCCTCCTGAGCAGGCAGAGACTTCAAAACCAGACCATCTGTCCAAATCTTGAATCTGCATCTTATTGTTCATTCATTCAGTCCTGTCTGACTCTGCGACCCCATGGACTGCAACTTGCCAGGCTTTGCTATCCTTCACTGCCCCCCAGAATTTGCTGTAACTCATGTCCGTTGAGTCGGTGATGCCATCCAAGCATCCCATCCTCTGTCACCCCCTTCTTCTGCCTTCAATCTTTCCCAGCCTCAGGGTCTTTTCCAATGAGTTGGCTCTTCCTATCAGGTGGCCAAAGTACTGGAGTTTCAGCTTCAACATCAGTCCTTCCAATGAATGAACACCCAGGACTGACTGATCTCCTTTAGGATGGACTGGTTGGATCTTCTTGTAGTCCAAGGGACTCTCAAGAGTCTTCTCCAGCACCACAGTTCAAAAGCCTCAATTCTTCAGCACTCAGCCTTCTCTATGGTCCAACTCTCACATCCGTACATGACTATCTTGTTAACAGAATAAAAATGATAACAGCAACAATAATGGCAATGATACTATTACTGGTGTGAGGAAGTAACAGGGCCTGGAATGTACTCACTGTGCACGCACGGCACACCATTAAATTTTACATCCCCTAGCAAGGAAAGTTTAGGGGTACTTTGTCCTTTCACATATGAAACAAAGAGGCTAAGACAGGAAAGCAGACTGCTGCCATCCATGCTCCCTGTGTCCACATCCTTGGGTGGTTGGACGTTTCTCACCCTGACTCTGCACCTGGCCATAGCACTCACCTCAGCCAGTGGGACTCTAGCAAGCGTGTCCAAGCAGACTTGACAAGTGCTCAAAGACAGGACTTGCCTCTCTTGCTGCCCACTGGAATCCCAAAAATCTCCCTGGAAGAGGCTTCGCCACACTATTTAGGGATGAGAGACCACATGGAGCAGAGACGAGCCAGCCCTTGGGATCCCAGGACCAGCCCACCTGCCGTCCACCAAACAAGTGCATGAGGACATCCAAAATCATCCAGCCGTGGACCAGCCCGCAGCCAACCTCAGCCATGGGGGAGAGCCCAGCAGGGCCGCCAGATCAGAGCAGCCCCAAGGACCCTCAAACTGTAGGTTCAGCAAAATGCCTATTGCCTTAAACCATTATGGTTCTGCTTTTTTTTTTTTTCTTTTATTGCAGAAAAACCTAACTGATACAGACAAGGTGATGAAATTAACCTCGTTAATTCAGAATCCAGGCCATCTTAATTCACAGCCTTCACCCTTGATCACTTTGCTGTCTCACATCTCTGAGCCTCAGGGTCCTCACGTGCAAAATTACAACAAAATAGCCTTTCATTAACTACAGTTGACTTACAATATTGTATTAGTCTCAGGTGCACAAACATGATAGTAATTCAACATGTTTATACATTACAAAATGATCACGGCTAAGTCAGTTTACGATCTGTCATCATACAAAGTTGTTATAATAGCGCTGACTGTACCCTCTATGATGTACAGTCCATCCCATGACTTTTTATTTTATAACTGGAATTTTGTACCTCTTAATCTGCCTCACCCATTTTGCCCAGTTCCCCCGCCTCCTCCCCTCTGACAGCCATCCATTTTTCTCTGTATCTGTGAATCTATTTCTGTTTTGTTATGTTTGTTCAGTTGGATACGACTGAAGTGACTTAGCTTGCATGCACAGGTACATTTGTTCATTTCTTCTGTTTGTTAGATTCCAATCAGTGAACACATACAGTATTTGTCTTTCTCTGTCTGACTTACTTCATTTAGCATAATACCCTCTGGCTCACAGGCCATTAAGTACAGTCTACAGGGACTTCCCTGGTGGTACAGTGGATAAGAATCAGCCTACCAACGTAGGGGACGTGGGTTTGATCCCTGGTCTGGGAAGATTTCACATGTGGAGAAAATCTAAAGCCTGTGCACCAAAACTACTGAAATTATTGAAGCCCTGCACCGCAACAGAGCAGTCCCTGCTCTCCAAAACTAGAGAGAGCCTGCATGCAGCAACAAAGACCCAGCACAACCCAAAATAAATAAATAAATAAGCTTATCATTAAAAAAACAGTCTACCATCCAAATTTATCACAAGGGATGTTAGTTTACCAAATCCTGTTCTTTTCTAATATAAACATTAATATCCTTACCTCTACTGCATCCAACAAAGTGTGATATGCTGTATTTTCATGATCATTCCATTAAAAGTATTTTAAGTTTCCCTCATAACTTCCTCTTTGACTCATGTCATATTTAGAGGTGTGCTTTTATTATTTTCCAAATTTAGAGGGGGAGTTTCCTAAATATTGTTTGTGATTTCTTATTTAATTGCATTGTGGTCAGAGAATGGCAACCCACTCCAGTGTTCTTGCCTGGAGAATCCCAGGGACGGGGGAGCCTGGTGGGCTGTTGTCTCTGGGGTCTCACAGAGTTGGACACGACTGAAGCGACTTAAGAGCAGCAGCAGCAGAGAATGGAGTTATATACGATTTCAATCTTTTCAAAGTTATTGAAGCTTGTTTTATGCCCAGCATTTGGTCCATCATGGTGAATAAACCAGGGCTGTTGGAAAAAAAATAACAGCCTCTCAGCGTTAGTAGCAGCACATCAAAGGTGAAGGTGTCCATGAACCTATTAGTCAGTTAGAAAATTCTGCATGAACACTAGCCAGGATTCTCTCCAGTTAACATTCTTTCTATGGGTTTCTCCCTTCTACTTGAATGCCAAGACAGAAGACTGAGACTTTGGATTATTGTACAGTCCTGAATTATTTCCCGCCAGCAGAGCAATGAAGGTAAGTGAAGTCTCTTCCTCCCTGACCTCCTACCAGGCTCCTCACTTTCCTGCTTTATCATTCACGTCACTCATAACGCCTGCTGCCCTCAGCTTATAAGAAGAGGATGAGGAAGGGAATTAGCCCTTAACGAGTTCATACTGGGTTCCAGCTGCATCTGGCAGTTCACCAATCTGTGAAAAGTGAAAGTATCAGTCCCTCAGTTGTGTCTGACTTTTTTGTGACTCCATGGACTGTAGCCCACCAAGTTCCTCTGTCCATGGGATTTTCCAGGCAAGAATACAGGAGTGGGTCACCATTCCCTTCTCCACGGGATCTTCTCGACCCAGGGATCAAACTCGGGTCTCCTGTATTGCAGGCAGATTGTTTACAGTCTGAGCCCCTAGGGAATCCCTGTTTATTTATCTGTCTACCTTTCTATCTATTGGGTTGGCCAAAAAGTTCATCTGGATTTTCCCATAAGGTGGTATGGAAAATCCAAACAAACTTTTTGGCCAACCCTATATCCATCTATCTGCACTCCTCCTGACTAACCAAGCTCCACCACACTGGCCTCCTGCCTCTCCCTTGAACTTGCCAAGCACATTTCTGCTTCAGAGCCACTGCCCTCTCCTCCGCCAGGAACACAGTTCTCCCAATATTCATTTGTCCCTTCCCCTTGGTTTATCCGGTCTCTGCTCATTTATTTCCTTCTCTGAGTAGCCTTCCCTGAATCCTATTTAAAATAGCCTTTGCTATCTTCCTGCTCTGCTTCATTTTCTTCCTAGGGCTTGTCACTATCTGCCTTATATATCTAGTTACATATCTTTCCCCCCACCAGAATGTAAGCTCTGGGGGTAGGGACTGGGGTTTCCTGTTCACCACTGTGTCCGCAGCGTAGAACACCAGGCACAGCATGTGCTCTGAAAACGCTTGGGGCATAAAAGAAAGAATGAATGAGTCAGAGGCCCAGACAGGAAACAACCCTCATAAAAACTCCCTGACATAAAAACCCACAGACCTCTTGGGATGTGAATTTTATGGTGAAGATGACAAACAGAACATACGATGTGCAGAAAACCATCCCTGTCTTTGGTATCGGTTTGGGATCATTCCAGTCAACACTTCTCTATTAGAGGAGCATCGTGGGTAGGTGGTCCATCCCATGGGGCTGCCCCATTCCATGCTGGATTCTTGCATCCTCATGCATGCGTGTGTGCTAAGTTGCTTTAGTCGTGTCCAACTCTTTGCGACCATATGGACTGCAGCCCGCCAGGCTCCTCTGCCCGTGGGCTTCTCCATGCAAGAATACTGGAGTGGGTTGGCATGTTCTCCTCCAGGGAATCTTCCTGACCCAGGGATCGAACCCAGGTCTCCTGCATCTCCTGCATTGGCAGCTGGGTTCTTTATCACTAGCACCACCTGGGAAGCCCTCTTGCATCCTCGGTTTCTGCCAATTCAGTATCAGCAGGGACCCAGTCATGTGACAACCACAAAATACCCATCACATTTTGATACACACACACCACCCCACCAAGGAATGTGTTACTGCCTCCTCCTCTGACACTATGCAATCTCACCTCCATCCACACCCATGATGAAACGTCCCACGATGAGCATTTCCAAGGCTCCAGCTGGGAGAGAACAGGCCATCAGCAACGCAGCAAAAATCCCAAACCCATTGTTGACCAGCAAAGTGTTTTTCCTGGAAGAAAAAGAAAAGGTCTGATGAGGTTGCCATTGGCCTGTCCATTCCAGGAGCAAGGTCCAGACTCCTCAATGGACCCACCACCACTTTTGGCCGTGTGACCATGAGCAAAGCATTTCCTTCCTCTGGGCTCATCACTGGGGTTGATTACATCACCTCTGAAAGCATCACCAGCCTGACCCTCTGTGGATTTCCCTGGTGTAGTTTTAGTCCATTGGTTCTAAGACCTTTATTTAATATTACAAAGTCAAAAATGTGTCTTATAATCCATAAGTCAAACTAGTACAGCCACTATGGAGAACAGTGTGGAGATTCCTTAAAAAACTGGAAATAGAACTGCCATACGACCCAGCAATCCCACTGCTGGCCATACACACCAAGGAAACCAGAATTGAAAGAGACACATGTACCCCAATGTTCATCGCAGCACTGTTTATAATAGCCAGGACATGGAAGCAACCTAGATGTCCATCAGCAGATGAATGGATAATAAAGCTGTGGTACATATACACAATGGAGTATTACTCAGCCATTAAAAAGAATACATTTGAATCAGTTCTAATGAGGTGGATGAAACTGGAGCCTATTATACAGAGTGAAGTAAGTCAGAAAGAAAAACACCAATACAGTATACTAACGCATATATATGGAATTTAGAAAGATGGTAACAACAACCCTGTATGCGAGACAGCAAAAGAGACGCAGATGTATAAAACAGTCTTTTGGACTCTGTGGGAGTGGGAGGGGGGGATGATTTGGGAGAATGGCATTAAAACATGTATAATGTCATATAAGAAATGAATCGCCAGTCCAGGTTCGATGCAGGATACAGGAAGCTTGGGGCTGGTGCACTGGGATGACCCAGAGGGATGGTATGGGGAGGGAGGTGGGAGGGGGTTCAGGATGGGGAACAGGTGTACACCTGTGGCAGATGCATGTTGATGTATGGCAAAACCAATACAATACTGTAAAGTAAAAAAAAAATAATAAAAAAATTTTTTTAATAAAAAAATATATTTCAATAAATAGGACAAGGTAGACCTTACCTTTTAACTAGACTTACATTGTTTTTATTCATAACCTGTTACTTTGCAGATGTATGTTTTTAAAGTGTTAAGTAGATTTAATTTTTTGCAACCTTTGTGTTTTTTCTGGCATCTTCACTATCCCTCTAGGCAATAGCACCATAGCTAAAATTATACAGATATGTGACTTCTTCAAACTTGTTAATACATGTTGAATATTTTGCTGATAAAGCCAATCTTTAATAATATGAAATAGCTAACGCATGTGTACATGCTCAGTCACTTCAGTCATGTCCAACTCTTTGCGACCCTATTGTAGCCCACCAGACTCCTCTGTCCACGGGATTCTCGAAGCAACAATACTGGAGTATGTTGCCATGCCCTTCTCCAGGGGATCTTCCCAATCCAGGGATCAAACCCGCATCATTTATGTCTCTTACATTGGTAGGCAGGTTCTTTACCACTAGTGCCACCTGGGAAGACGGAAATAGCTAATCGTATGTAACTAAAAAATTAAAGTGGAAAATTAAAAAAAAAATCCATGAGTCAGAGGTCAGATAGGAAAATGAAAATCACTGTAGTTAGTTTAACCAATTTAATTGGTTAAATTAGTTAACCAATTTAACATTGGGAATTGGTTAAGCAAGTAGCAGGGCGTGGAGATGTCGAAAGGGGGAACCTCTGAAGTGGGTGTGCTATCCTGTGCTGCTGATACCTTAGGGGCTTGGAAGGGAGCCCCCTCAGGGGGCTAAAATCTTCAGAAGTGGTCTCTGATCCAATGGGGTCATTCCATCTCATTAAAAGAAAGTGAAAGTGAAGGTTGCTCAGTCTGGTCCGACTCTTTGCAACCCCATGGACTGTATAGTCCATGGAATTCTCCAGGCCAGAATACTGGAGTGGGTAGCCTTTCCCTTCTCCAGGGGATCTTCCCATCTCAGGAATCGAACCCAGGTCTCCCGCATTGCAGGTGGATTCTTTGCCAACTGAGCTATGACGGAAGCATCTCACTAAAGCCTCAACTCAAATGCAATCTCCTGACACCCTTTGATATGACTGCTTTCCCCAGTTGCACAGCCCATCCTCTCACCCTGTTCTAGCCTCTCCACAGCCCCAGTATTACAGGAAATTATCCTCCTGTTACTTGTTTTATGCTAGCTGTCCATCTTCCTGTACTAGAATGTAAGCACTAGGGGGCAGAGACTTTGTCTTGTCACTGGATCCCCAGCAAGTACACTAGTTCCTGACACAGGCAGGTGACCCATATATATTTGCTGCATAAATGAAGGAATGAATCTAGGAGTCAGGTCACGTGGACCCCGCTTGCCCTACATGGCACAGCTCTGATCTGCCATGAATCTCACTTTAGCTCCCACATCTGTGGGCTGCAGAGCTGCTATTCTCCTGAACCCACCTCCAGTAATGTTCCTGCTTGGACAGCTCATACTAATTGAACAACTTTGGAAAGATTTCTTACTCTCTCAGTCTTGACTTGACTTACTCCCCTGTAAAATGAATATAATAACGTCTATCTTGTAAGGATTCTGTGAGAAAGATTTATGCAAAGTGCCTAGGATGTCACCTGGAACGTATTCAGAGACTCAATAAAGTAAAATAAACAAACAAACCATGATGATAGCTAACATTCAGAGAGTCCTTATGATGTGCCAGGCACTAAGTCCTTTACACTCATTGAAGACCCTGTAAGTTAGGTGATTTGCTACTGTATTTCCCACATGAAGAAACAGATCTAGAAACTAAGATTTGGGCAAGGTCACACAGGGCTTCCCTGATAGCTCAGTTGGTAAAGAATCCACCTACAATGCAGGAGACCCCTGTTTGATTCCTGGGTGGGGAAGATCCTCTGGAGAAGGGAAATGCTACCCACTCCAGTATTCTTGGGCTTCCCTGGTAGCTCAGCTGGTAAAAAAATCTGCCTGCAATGTGGGAGACCTGGGTTTGATTGCTGGGTTGGGAAGATCCTCTGGAGAAGGGAACAGCAACCCACTCTAGTATTCTGGCCTGGAGAATTCCATGGACTGTATAGTCCATGGATTCGCAGAGTTGGACATGACTGAGCAACTTTCACTTTCTTTCTTTCTTCAAGGTCACAAGCTATTCAGTGGGATATTTGGCATTCCAGAATCCAGAATACTAAGCTGTTTGCAATAGTGGCTACCACTTATACTCTCATTCACTCATTCTTTCAACAGTTTTTTTTTTCATTCAGCTGACATGTATTCACTCAGCACATGTTTGAAGCTGGACTGGGTGCTGAGCATCATTCTGTTTTGGCACACAGCCATGAATGTGGCCAAGTCCCTGCTTTTATGCTTCTCTTAATAAACAAGTAAAATTAAAACATGTGGAGCATATCAGCTGGTGAGAAATGTTGTAGAGAACATGAGAGCGGGGGAGGGGGTGCAATTTTACACAGAGTGGCCAGAGAGGGCCTTGCCAAGAAGCTAACACCTGAGCACAGACTGAAGAAAGTGGGTGATTTGAAGAGCGAGAAGACGAGCTGTATGGACCCTGGGGAACAGCAATCATGGCAGAGAAGAGCCAGATGTAGACTGTTGCAGCAACAAGAGTGAGGCCAGTGTTGCTGGAATCAGAGGAGACCCAGAGAGCAAGTAGTAGAAGGTGAAAGGGGAGGGGACTGGAGCTTGTAAGGGGAGCTTGTAAGGGATCCGCAGGCCACCATGACAACTTGGGTTTCTATTTGAGTAAGAAGCGTAGCCTTTGAAGTTTCAAAGGAGAGGAGAGGCATGGCCTGATTTTAATAAGACCATTCCATCTTCTATTTTGACCATGGGATGCAGGGGTAAGTGTGGGGTCAGGGAGGCCAACAGGGAATATTGCATAGATCAGGCAAGTGCTCACAGGGATTTGGATCAGGATGGTGGAGGGAGTGAGCCATGGCTGGATCTTGGTGTGTTTTGCAGGCAGAATTGATGGAATTTGTTGATAGTGATATTGTGATTTATAGTAACAAAAATATGCAGTCTTCATCCTGGTTTCCAGCTCACAGTGCTCAATACCCTTGGAATTTCCCAAGTGATAAGAACCATGGGGGCATCTTTTGTTATAATATTTCGTCACTAGACCTCATTTACTAAAATCGATTCAGAGCCAGAACAATGAATCAATGTTGTGTTATTCATAACAAGCCCACAAGTGAGCTGATGTCAGTGAGGTGACTTTTGGAAAAGAACTAAGGATAGGGTGGGTTGGTTGCCAGTGGAGCCAATCATGTGACTAGAATGTTGTAACTTACAATCCCATCCTGACCTCCAGAGAGAGAGGGGCTGGAGATTGAATTCAAACATCCATGGCCAATGACTTAAACAACTATGCCTATGTAATGAAGCTTCCATAAACCCCAAAAGGACAAGGTTTGGGCAGCTTCCAGGTTGATGACCGTGAATAGATTTGGGAAGAGTGGTGCATTCAGAGAGCACGGAAGCTCCACCCATTCCCCATCCTTTGTCCCAGGTGTCTTTTCCATTGGCTGGTCCCAGTTATATCCTTCCATAATAAATAGGGATCTACTAAGGAAAATGTTCCTGTAGGTTCTGTGAGCTGCTCTAGCAATTAATAAAACCCTAAGAGGGGCATCCTTGGAAGCTCTGATTTATAGCCGGTGATTTTGGAAAGGAAATAAGGATGGGGGGATGGTTGTTGGTGGAGTCAACCATGTGATTAGAAGATTGAAACTTTCAATCCCATCCCGACCTACAGAGAGAGGAGAGGGGCTGGAGCCTGAGTTAGAAGCATAGTTGACAACCATGACTCGCTGTTAGCATCTGGAGTTGGAAGAGGGGAGGGGAAGTCTTGCGAGACTAAACCCTTAACTTGAAAGCCAAGGCAGGGGGTCTTTGGACCCTCCAGTCCAAAGCCAGATGGTCAGAAGCTCAGGTGACAACCTGGGCCTGGGACTGGTGTCTGAACTGGGAGAGGGGCAGTTTGGTGGGACTGAGCCCTCGATATTGTAATCTGATACCATCCCTGGGTAGATAGTGTCAGAACGGAGTTGAATTATAGAACAGACAGCTGGTGTATGGAGAATGTTTTGATGATGTAGGGAATACCCCCACCCTGGCCACAGACATTGGAAACTGGTATTCAGAACCTAAAATATGGATGAGTTGGATAGAAGTGGAGAGAGGGAGAGGAGCCATGGATGCCTCCCAGGGCTTGGGTCTGAGCTCTTGCATTGGATAGAATGGTGCATTTTGTGCTACGCAGGGGATGTTAAAATCACATTCAAGTCTGACTTGAAACATTTACAAATTGGGCTGCACACCCTCTAAGCGAGTTTATCATATTAATGAACTCCTTCCCAAAATAACCCCCAGCATGACAATGTCCCAGCGAGGAGAGAAACCTTATTTGCAGATAATTCACAATGCTGACTCACTAGGGTTCAGAGACGGGGATTTTAATTATTGTTGTTACCATATTTTTCACAGGGATGAACATGCAACAGAACAAGAGGGACCAGCACCATGCTGTTTCTGAGAGCAGAACCCCAGTGCCCTCTGGGACCCCCAACTGCGTACAACTGGTTCCGTACTTTGAGCTTCTCCAGTGATGTAGAATCTTCCCAGAGCAGCCCAAATCATCAGCTCTTGACAGAAAGGGGTAAAGAGGAGTTTGGAGGCCATGTCCTTGAGAAATGGTCAAAGGGACTGGGGACATTCAGCCCAGATAAGAGAGGGTTCAGGGAAAGTGTGAGAGCTGCCTTCCACTGTTTCACCTTGATACACAGGACTATGATCAGGAGATACAGGGAGTATGATTTCAGTTTGGATTTGGAAAGTCCTTTTCATTAAGCCCTAGTGAAATGGGGGAAATTGTGGAGATCCTGGCTCCTACCACTTACCCTTCCAGCAATTCTTTAGCTGACCAGCCTATAAGCCAAGATGGGATCTAGCTTCTACCATGTCCATCTCTTCCTGCTTATCCAGCTTGAATTCCAGAGTCCATCATTTTAAACATTCATATACCCTCCACTCCTTGATCCACTCACTCTTCTCCTTCATTCTGTGTTTCTGAGATAACTCCAATCCTAGTTAGATCTCAGTCTATCTTGCACATGTATACAAAGTTCATCTTGGCTGGAAAAAAAAATACATTGAATTATGTTGCCTGGTCTCACTTGAAATTCATGACCAACCAACTCAAGTAGTCTTTAAGCCCCTACCAACTATTCTAGATTTTCCTGTTTTGATTAGTCTCCTGGTCTCCTGGGGGACTATTTCAAGCATCTTCTCTCTCTTTTAATCCCCTTGTCCTGTTCCTCAGCTGGTGACCTTGCTTTATAATCTACCAAGAAAGCAGAATCAATCTGAAGAGACGGTCCACATGTTCCTTCCATGTGATTTAACCTACCAGCATCTGTGCCCATAAGCTCTGCCTTCCTTCCTGTTTCTACGGATGAACAGTCTCCACTCTTACCTGAAACCAATCCCTCCAATGACCTACTAGTTCCCCACCCGCTCTAGGACCTGCTCAAGGTTATAGCTTCAGCAACTTTCACCCCTTGCTCCTGACTATCATTTTCCCCTCCTTGCTGGAACATCTCATTAATGTGCTGCTGCAGCTCCCATCTCAAAACAAAACACAAAAAATGCTCCTGATTCTACCTCTTCCTCTATCCACCACACCATTGTCTCTGCTCCCCTTTATATGGTAAAACTCCTCAAAAAGATCCTTCAATAAAAAAATAAATAAATTTTAAAAAGTGGTCTGCACTCATTGTCTCCATTTCTTCTTGTTTCTTTCTCTCTTAAACCCACTCCCATGATTGTCTACTCCTTTGTACCCTTGACATGGCTCTTGCCAAGACAACCAGCCACCTCTGTGTTGCTCAATTCACCAGCCAGGGCTCAGGCTGGTCTTCATTCCTTGGCCGTGTTGGACCTGGTTGATCACCATCTCCTCTCCCTCACGTTGTAGATCTCATTCAATGGTAAGACTGCTCCTACCTTGTTGGGTGATCCTTAACATCTTCCCAACCCTCTGAATATTGGAGGGCTCCAGGCTCAGCTCTTGAACCTATTCCTTTGGTCTCTACTTTGTTGTTGTTCTTCAGTGGCTCAGTTGTGTCCCACTCTTTGCGAGTGGATCACAACTCTTAGGGTCCCACTCTTTGCGAGTGGGTCACAACTCTTTGGGTCCCACTCTTTGCGAGTGGGTCACAACTCTTAGGGTCCCACTCTTTGCGAGTGGGTCACAACTCTTTGGGTCCCACTCTTTGTGACCCCATGGACTGCAACACATCATGCTTCCCTGTCCTTCACTGTCTCCTGGAGTTGGCTCAAACTCATGTCCATTGAGTCCATGATGCTATCTAATCATCTCATCCTCTGCCACCTGCTTCTCCTCTTGCCTTCAATCTTTCCCAATGTCAGGGTCTTTTCCAATGAGTCAGCTCTTCTCATCAGGTGGCCAAAGTACTGGAGTTTCAGCTTCAGCATCAGTCCTTCCAAAGAATATTCAGTGTTGATTTCCTTTAGGATTGACTGGTTTGATCTCCTTGCTGTCCAAGGGACTCTTAAGAGTCTTCTCCAACACCACAGTTCAAAAGCATCCATTTTTCGGTGCTCAGCCTTCTTTACGGTCCAGCTCTCACATCCATACATGACTACTGTCTAGCTTTGACTAGAGAGACCTTTGTCGGCAAAGTGATGCCTCTGCTTTTTAATATACTGTCTAGGTTTGTCATAGTTTTTCTTCCAAGGAGCAAGTGTCTTTTAATTTCATGACTGCAGTCACCATCCACAGTGATTTTGAAGCCCAAGAAAACGAAGTCTGGCACAGTTTCCATTTTCTTCCCCATCTATTTGCTGTGAAGTGATGGGACTGGATGCCATGATCTTATGTACCTCCTATGTAACCTTATCTCCTGGCTTCAAGTGCCACCTTTGTACTGAGGACATCTAGATTTACATCTGAGTTCTGGGCACTTCCGAGTGCTAGACTCACAAATCTCATTGTGCACTTGACATCTCCACTGGAAGGCTAACAGACAATTCACACGTAGTATACCTAGAACTGAGTTTCCATTCTTCCTTTCCCCCGCCAAATCTTGTTTTTATCAAGGGTTTTCCTACCTCAAAAAGCAACTGCTCAATATTCTGTAATACCCTAAATAGGAAAAGAACTTGAAAAAGAATAGATACGTGTGTAACTGAATCACTTTGCTGTACACCTGAGATTAACACAACATTGTTGATCAGCTATGCTCCAATATAAAATTAATTTAAAAAAAGCAATGCAGTCCTTGCTCCTTGCGATTCTTCAAGACAAAAATGTTAGCATTATTTTTATTTCTCTCTTAGTCCCACATAGTCCATGAGCAGGGCTTGTTTTCTCTATTCCCAAACTATTTCCAGAATGCAAACAATTCTCACTGTTTCTCACCATGTCTCATGACAAACCTGGTGCAAAACGAATCACTTCACCTGGCTTGTGGCAGGATGTTCCTAACCAGCCTCCCTGAATCCACTGATAAGAGCAAGCCTTTCAAAATGTGAGTCAGATCACAAATACTCCAGTAATATCCCATCTTACTCTGAGTCAAAGCTGGAGTCCCAACCCTTCCCCACAGTGTCTTCCGCTTCTGAACCCAGTGACCCCTCCTGCTTCATTTTCTACTCCTGGACTCAGCTCCAGCCATAATGACCTCCTGTCTTATCTTCAAAGGAACCAAGCCCGTTCTTCCCCCGGACCTTTGCACTTCCTGTTCCCTCTGCCTGGAGAGCTGTTACCCCAGGGACTTTGTCAGTTTTGTGCACCACCAAGTGCTTGGCACATAGCAAGCTCTCCATAAATATTTGCAAAATAAATGTATGGGCAAATAAAAAGCATGCAAGCAACAGAAGGATGGGCATTTGGGGGAGTTACGGTAGAAAAAGTTCAAGCATTGAGCACTTTCCCTCCATCCTTTCATAAACCCAACAAAAGTTTATGGCTTGCCTACTGTGTTGGAGCTCCTGTGCCACATGCCGGGGCTCCTATACAGACACGGATCTTACACTGAGGAGCTCGCCTTTCAGGGGAGACAGAAATGAAACTAAATCTTTGTAACCCCAAATGCCAAGTGATATAACAGAGGGAAACACGAAGTCCTATGTAAGCTCAGAGGCCAGCATTGCTTCTGACAGATATGTGGTGGGCAGTGGGTGGAGCTAGAGTAAAGGTTTGTTATGACTTTTAACTGTCACTTCCCAGTTCATGCACGTTTAATACCAAGTGGACTATGTCCTTAAAACCAACTGATGATGCGTAAACCACGTGTACTGGAGAAGCTCCATGCTTTGTGTTTGCTGACTCCTTCTGTTTGAGACTTTGGCTTCTAGGAGGTACCAGTCACAGCCCTCAGCTTTGCAACCTGCAGTATCTCTGCACATTGTCAAATGTCTCTAATGGGGTAGAATTGGCTCCTTTTGAAGAGTCTTGACAGTTTGCAAGCTCTCTCAGGGAAGTGAGATTCATGCCTGGGGCCTGTATGAGGACTGTGGGAAGAAGTTTGTGGTGGGGATGTTCAGTAGGAACCATATCTGTCTAAGGGGCTTAGGCCACTTTGCCCCTCTGTGGGCAGAGGCCACCTGTTCATGAAGCCAACATAGCAAGCAAGAGCTGAGAGGAGAGAACACAGATGCATTTTCTTATGACATCATAGGAGCTATTGGATTCAGCTGAATTATATTTCAGCCACATGAGCCAACCAATTCCCTCTAAGGCATAAGCCAGTCTGATATGTGTTCCCGCCATTTAAAAAGTGACTCGGGGAGTCCTGAGTGACAGGTTCAATCCCTGGGTTGGGAAGATCCCCTAGAGAAGGAAAGGCCACCCACTCAGGGATTCTGGCCTGGAGAATTCCATCTGGCTCTTTTGGTGCTTCCCTGGTGGCTCAGACGGCAAAGCGTCTGCCTGCAATTCGGGAGACCTAGGTTCGATCCCTGGGTCAGGAAGATCCCCTGGAGAAGGAAATGACAATCCACTCCAGTACTCTTGTCTGGAAAATTCCATGGACGGAGGAGCCTGGTGGGCTACAGTCCATGGGGTCACAGAGAGTCAGACACAACTGAGTGACTTCACTTTCTTTCTTTCACTTTACTATGTTTGGGTGACCCCCTACTATGTCAAGGTGATGATGAGAAAATAATATGGTAGATAATAATAGCTTCTCTTCATTGAGCTAATGGGCCATTCTCCCCCATTAATTTTCTCTAGCCCTTACAGCAGGGTAGGACTCTTGTCTCTATTCCACAGATGAGAGACCTGAGGGTCAAATGTCAACACAGCCAGGAAGTAGAAGACTCATGATTCAAGTTCACATGTGAATGCTCTAAAGACTCTACTCTCTCCACTAAACACCTCAGCATCCCCCAGGAAGTTGCTATGAGCAAGGACACAGAGCAAATGTTTGGGGGAATTTATGGATAACGCAATCTTACACGAGAGAAGGCTTCACGTAGAAAATAAAAGACTGAAACACAGGGGTAGAGTGGATCTGATTGGAGAGGTTGATGTTGGGGAATTTCAACATGAAATTGATATTCACGGCAGCTGCCTTTGTATTGGGAAGAGTTTGACGTGGCCCAAATGTCTCTCAGTCAGGAGCCAGTAAGGAAATTATCATCCAGTCATACAATGGAAGACTGTTTAAGCAACTGATTTTTAAAAAAAAAAAGCTCTGTAGATATCTCTGTGGAACAGTCTCTAAGACACTGTGCTGACTCTTGTCCAATTGCTCCCACACCTAGGTCCCTTTCCACTCTCCCCTCACCTCTCTGAGCCCTGAAGCTGGTCCTCCTGAGCTGCACCAATGAGACGCCTGGGTTTTCAGGCTTCCACTTGGGTTTGACCAATGAGAGGCGCCAATGCAGGCTGGAGGGCCAGCAGAAAGAACAGCCAGAATATTTCTTCCCAGCTCCTCCTTGTTTGGACAGTAGGGTCCTGACAAAGCCTGATGCCTCCACAGCCTCAGCGCCAGCCTGTCAACCCCTCACCCAGGGATTCAATTTTCCTTGGCTTTTCTTTACCCTATTTCTGCTTTGTGTCCTTCTGGCATTATAATCTCTCCAGCTGGACTGAGTGGAATTCTGTTGCCTCCTGCAATCCTGACTCTAATACAGACATAGTATGGCCAATACAGAGGGGCCCCCACTGACCTCCCAAGAAATTTTCCGATCACCTTCACCAGGAACGTCCCCACGAGTCCACCGATGGCGAATATGGACACGGTCACAGACCAGAGCAGGGTCAGAGTGTCCGAGTCTATGGGATGTCCGTGCCTTCTCTCCCACGACTCGTTGTAAAAGGCCTTGATGTACTGAAAACAAACAACAAACCATGTTATTCCTCCCAGCTGCTCGAAGCCCATTGTATATAAACAAAATGACTTTTATGGAACACTGGTTTCATACCAGGCATTTCGCTAAGCTCTGTTTGAGCTGTTTCACTGAATCCTTCTAACAAACCTTGTGGACAGACCTTATTTTCAAATCCTTTGGCAGGTAGGGAAACAGAGGCTCAGAGAGACAAACTGACTTGTTCAGCTGAGTAGCAAACCTGGGAATCAAATTCACATCTGACTGAACCAAGGAGAACCACACAACAGAATCACCTTGAAAATGTGTTTAAAATGTTCATACCTAAATAAGGGAAAATATTTGCCACCTTGGGGTGGGTAAAGATTCAAGACACACACAGAAAAAAACCAGAAAAGAAAAACAAAATGCTCATTTGGATTTCATCAGACTTAAGAGTGTTCTGCTCTTCAGAAGGCATCATGAAAATTGGAAAGACAAACCATCAACTGAGCTAACATATTTGCAACCCATGTAGATACAAAGGATTTGTAGTCACAATATATAAAGAGTTCTAACAAATCAATAAGACAACACAAGTAGAAATGAGTCAAAGATTTGAACAGACTCCAAAACAAATTCAGCTGACCAGGAAGCTAATGACATAATGTTCCACATGTTTATTAACACAGAAATGTAAATTAAACTCACAATGAGGGCTTCTCTGGTGGCTCAGTGGTAAAGAATCCACCTGCCAATTCAAGAGACACAGTTTGATCCCTGGTGCAGGAGGATGCCACATGCCATGGAGCAACTAAGCCTACACACCACAACTATTGAGCCTGTAGAGCCCACATGCCACAGCCTGTGTGCCCTAGAGTTTGTGCTGGGCAATAAGAGAAGCCACTGCAGTGAGATGCCAGCCCATCACAATGAAGAGTTGCTCTAGCTCACCGCAACCCAAAGAAAAGCCTGCTGGGTAATGAAGACTCAGCACAGCCAAAAATAAACTTTAAAAATTATTTAAATAAACCACAATAAGATGCCCACTTCATGCTCACTAGACCCTGCCCCACCCCAACACACAACACTGCTGTCGATTCTGATTCAGTGGGTTTGGGATGGGACTGAGTGATTCTGACATACACTAAAGACTGAGGTCATGAACTGTGCTCCCCATGAGAGTTCCATCTCCAAGAAGCTCATAGTTCCCCATAGGTACCCCATAAAGGCCCAGAGACCTCTCCAATAACAGCCAGTGTTATAGAATGGCAGAAAAAGCATAGGGTCTGGTTACACAGACCTGGGCTTGAATCCCAGCATGATGATTTGCTAATGATTTAAACCAGCTAAACCTGGGTTTCTTCATCTGCAAGATGGGAGTGATAACACTGATTGTCTCGGGCTGTCATGAAATCACCCAAGAACTTGAAGCAGCAGCACCCAGTACCTGTATGGAGATCACCCAATCCCCAGGGAGATTAAAGATGAACAGGTCTGGTAAGGGTTCAGTAGTGACTAGCTGCGTGTACTCTGGTACACTGACGGTGGGAATTTAATTTGTACAGTCACCTTGGAAAACAGTTTAGCTTTACCTAGTCAAGTTGAAGATCCTAACCTAGAACCCAGCAAATCCATTTCTAGAAAATTCCTCTTACTTACCAAAGAGGATATTGGAGGTGGGGAGAGATAAATTAGGAGTTTGGAATTAACACATACATACCACCACACATAAAACAGATAAACAACAAGAACCTGCTGTAGAGCACAGGGAACTATTTTCAGTATCTTGTAATAACCTATAATGGAAAAGAATCTGAAAAAGAACATATATCTTCTCCCTGCAGAGATTCTGAGCCTGGCTTGCCAGCCCTCCCAGCCATCTTGGGAGCTGCTCACTATTTTTTTCAACGCCTTCTTTTTTAGCTTCAATCAGACAAACTTGCTGTTGTGTCTAACTCTTGAAACTCTACCAAAACACATAAGTAATTCCATTTCATACTCACGAGAACCCTGGCGGTTGACACCCCCGTTTACAGAGGAGGGAGCCAAGAGTAAGGTATTTATCCACATGGCTAGTAAGTGGTGGAGAATGATTTTTGCCAAGTCTGCCTGGCTTCAGAGCCTGCATACAACCACCCACCAGTGACTGCATGCATGATGAAGGTATGAGAGTGAAGCAGCTAAATCCAACAGGACATGTATTTATTTATTTTAAAACCATCATCACACCATTTTTGTTAAATATGAGACATCTTTATTATTGTTTATTTTTGGCTGTGCTGGGTCTTCATTGCTGCGTGGGCTTTTCTCTAGTTCTGGTGAACGGGGGCTACTCTCGAGTTGCGGTGCCTGAGTTTCTCATTGCCATGGCTTCTGTTGTTGGGCAGCCTGGGCACATGGGCTCCTGTAGATGTGACACATGGGCTCAGTAGTTGCGGCTCCCAGGCTCTAGAGCACAGGCTCAATAGTTGTGGCTTGCGGGCTTAGTTGCTCGGTGGCATGTGGGATCTTCCTGGACTAGGG
Source organism: Bos indicus x Bos taurus (assembly GCF_003369695.1). Classification (NCBI taxonomy): domain Eukaryota; kingdom Metazoa; phylum Chordata; class Mammalia; order Artiodactyla; family Bovidae; genus Bos; species Bos indicus x Bos taurus. The sequence goes on from NC_040081.1 coordinate 104,765,156, forward strand.
ATTGAACCCATGTCTCCTGCATTGGCAGGTGGATTCTTTACCACTGAGCCACCAGGGAAGCCCAGGATATTTACAGGTTTAAAGATCAGTCCTGATTGGGTCCTTGTTAAGTTGCCATGTCAGGGCCCCAAAGAGTGTAAGGAGGACACCCCTCAGGAAGCCAAGTATAGAGCGAGAAACAGCATGGTTAGCACTAATCCAGAGGGATGGAGTGGCCGCAGGAAGGCAGTTGGGCTTCCCTCATACCTCAGTTGGTAAAGAATCTTCCTGCAATGCAGGAGACTCCTGTTCAATTCTTGGGTAGGGAAGATCTGCTAGGCTACCCACTCCAGTATTCTTGGGCTTTCCTTGTGGTTCAACTGATAAAGAATCTGCCTGCAATGTGGGGGACCTGGGTTCGGTCCCTGGGTTGGGAAGATCCCCTGGAGAAGGGAAAGGCTACCCACTTCAGTATTCTGGCCTAGAGATTCCATGGACTGTATAGTCCATGGGATCACAAAGAGCTGGACACGACTGAGTGACTTCCCTTTCTTTCACTTTCACAAGATGCTCCCAGGACTACCAACAGAGTCCAGAGCCTCCAGAGAAGCTGAAGTGAGTGCCCAGGACTTCCCAGGCCTCTGGCACGATAATCAGGAGACCTTCCAGCATTGAAGGTCATTCTTGGATGTGACTTGGTCCCTACCGCAGTCCTGCACAGATTCCAGCGGCTGCGCTGGGAAGAGTCTTGCTGATGACTGCTCTCAATAGCCTTGTCTTCCCACGCCTGCAGCAATGACCAGCGTCCTGAGTTTACACACAGAAACTAAAAGGATGCTGTTTGGGAGGAAATGTTCTCTTTTCCTTTCCAAGCACTCAGGAGCCTGGTCGGGGAAGAGGCGGCTTTCACATCTCTCACTGCTAGGCGCTGCTTTGGGAGTCTCTGCAGATGCTTCTTATTTCAATTTGGGGAAACTGGAGAATGGATGCATCTGCAGAGGGCTGGAGAAGCCTGGCAGAGTTGCCCTCAGTGGAAACACATCTCTGACAGTCCCTGAAAGTTGGTTTCAAAGCAACGCCTTTAGCAATTAAACACTTGTCTTTGGGTGTGAATTCAGCCAAAACCAAGATGAAAGGTAGCCCCAAAGCACATGTGAGAGCAGAAGCCAGGTGATGAGGCTTGTTGAGCTAATTCCCTGCATGACTCATTCATTGGGCTGAAGATTCATGGAGTATGTTGGCACAGACTGGTAGTGCCCAGTACAGAGCAGGTGCTGAGATGAGTGTGTGTGTTTTAAACTGAGTTTCTGCTATGGGCCAGGCATCATACAATAATAAAAATAGTAAATATCACATTTATTACATTAATAATAAAAATAGTAAATATCACATTTTATTAAATATAATAAATATTAAAAATAATAAAAATCACATTCTCCACATGCCATGCACTAGTCTAAAAACTGGAAACACACGAACCCGTCCACTCGGCAACCCTCTGAGACAGGTCCTGTGTTCTGACTTGTCTCCTGGGCAGATGAACCTGAGGTACAGCCACGGGCCTTTCCCAAGGTCCCATTATGGTCAGGACTCAAATCTAGGCAGCAGGACGCCAGAGCCCACCTCTTAACCACGACTCTATCCCTATTCTTAGTCTGGAAAACACAAAGATGATCACATCAATACCCCCAGGTCCATGTGGAAAGACTGAACTGGGGGGAGGTGAGGATGTGACATCAATATTGGCTGACTGCTAAGTGTGTTTCAGTCTGTATACCTCCTTCTTGGCTCACCTGGGGCCATTCTGTGATGTTTCATCAGAGCCAAAAGCTTTGAAGTGAAGCGATGCTTCCAAAAGCTGCTCTGAATCCACTGGGACTGCAGAGCCTGCCCGAGCTCACAGCATCTACCCTCTTCCTATTCCTGCCTACACTGCCACATCACATGCCTCAGTCCCTTGAATCTGGGGGTGGGGGCAGAGGGGTTCATAGGACCATTTGTCACCAAAGATGTGTAAAGAGATGTTAAGAGTTCCTGGACCTTCTCACTCACTTCCTTTTCCTGCAGGCTGGACAGTCACAGAGGACCCCCTGCAGAGGCCTCTGAACCTCTCAGGGATGAAGGAGCCCCTCAGTAGAATGAGCCTGGGCCCCAGGGTGTCTGCAGGGAGCAGAGCACCCCTGCTCACCTGCTTGGGTGACAACAGGGCTGGGAAATTAACTCTCATTGTGTTCAGCCACCAAGATTTAGGGGTTGCGTGTTACAGCAACTGATTTACCTGAGCACAATCAACCTGACAGGCCCAGGCCATGACAATGACCATGATATGAGGCTTTGAGAAAGAGAATGTTCAGTTCAGTTCAGTCACTCAGTCCTGTCTGACTCTTTGTGACCCCATGGACTGCAGCACGCCAGGCTTCCCTGTCCATCACCAACTCCCAGAGCTTTCTCAAACTCACGTCCGTCAAGTCGGTGATGCCACCAGCCATCTCATCCTCTATCGTCCCCTTCTCCTCCTGCCCCCAATCCCTCCCAGCATCAGAGTCTTTTCCAATGAGTCAGCTCTTCACATGAGGTGGCCAAAGTACTGGAGTTTCAGCCTCAGCATCAGTCCTTCCAATGAACACCCAGGACTGATCTCCTTTAGGATGGACTGATTGGATCTCCTTGTAGTCCATGGGACTCTCAAGAGTCTTCTCCAACACCACAGTTCAAAAGCATCAATTCTTTGGTGCTCAGCTTTCTTTATAGTCCAACTCTCACATCCATACATGACTACTGGAAAAACTATAGCTTTGACTAGACGGACTTCTGTTGGCAAAGTAATGTCTGTGCTTTTTTAATGTCTGTGCTGTCTAGGTTGATCATAGCTTCTCTTCCAAGAAGCAAGAATCTTTTAATTTTATGGCTGCAGTCACCATCTGCAGTGATTTTGGAGCCCAAGAAAATAAAGTCTGTCACTGTTTCCATTGTTTCCCCATCTATTTGCCATGATGTAATGGGACCGCATGCTATGATCTTAGTTTTCTGAATGTTGAGTTGTAAGCCAGCTTTTTCACTCTCCTCTTTCACTTTCCTCAAGAGGTTCTTTGGTTCTTCATTTTCTACCATAAAGGTGGTGTCATCTGCATATCTGAGGTTATTAATATTTCTCCTGGCAATCTTGATTCCAGCTTGTGCTTCATCCAGTGCAGACTTTCACATGATGTACTCTGCACATAAATAAGCAGGGTTACAATATACAGCCTTGATGTACTCCTTTCCCGATTTGGAACCAGTCTGTTGCTCCATGTCCAGTTCTAACTGTTGCTTCTTGACCTGCACACAGATTTCTCAGGAGGCAGGTCAGATGGTCTGGTATTCCCATTTCTTTCAGAATTTTCTTAAAATTTTTATTAAAATAGTTTGTTGTGATCCACACAGTCAAGGGCTTTGGCATAGTCAATAAAGTGGAAGTAGATGTTTTTCTGGAACTCCTGTGCTTTTTCAATGATCCAGTGGATGTTGGCAATTTGATCTTCAGTTTCTCTAGCTTTTCTAAATCCAGCTTGAACATCTGGAAGTTTACGGTTCATGTAATGTTGAAGCCAGGCTTGGAGAATTTTGATCATTACTTTGCTAGCCTGTGAGATGAGTGTAATTGTGTGGTAGTTTGAGCATTCTTTGGCATTGCCTTTCTTTGGGATTGGAATGAAAATTGACCTTTTCCAGTCCTGTGGCCACTGCTGAGTTTTCCAAATTTGCTGGCATATTGACTGCAGCACTTTCACAGCATCATCTTTTAGGATTTGAAATAGCTCAACTGGAATTCCATCACCTCCACTAGCTTTGTTCATAGTGATGCTTCCTAAGACCCACTTGACTTCGCATTCCAGGATGTCTGGCTCTAGGTGAGTGATCACACCATCATAGTTATCTCGGTCATGAAGATCATTTTTGTATAGGTTTTCTGTGTATTCTTGCCACCTCTTCTTAATAATTTTGTTGTGATAAAATGTGGTCCACTGGAAAAGGGAATGGAAAACCACTTCAGCATTCTTGCCTTGAGAATCCCATGAACAGTATGAAGAAAGAAAGAAAAGGAAAATTTAGGCAAAATCATGAAGGGTGGCTAGGTGTGGCAATATGGGCCTTTGACTAGAGATTTCCTTTTATGTTTTGGGGAACTCGTAAGACTCTATTTGAAAGAAGTAATCTGCAAGAAAATATAGTTTTAAGATTGCCATATTAGCTAATCTCTAGGCTCATTTCAGGCCATCTCATTCACTGAGTCCACCTTTTACTTTTCCATTGGACCTACTTCCGACAAACCCATTCTTGTGTCTTTTATTAGGACATTCTTCCCTGATGGCTCAGACAGTAAAGAACCTGCCTGCCAATGCAGGAGATCCCTGGGTTGGGAAGATCCCCTGGAGAAGGAAATGGCAACCCACTCCAGTGTTCCTGCCTGGAGAGCACTATGGACAGAAGAGCCTTGTGGGCTAAGGTGCATGGGGTCCCACAGAGTCGGACGCATCTGAGCGACTAATGCTTTTTCGCTTTTCTACTTCCTCCTATTAGGGGCCCAGGTTCCCACCCTGTCTTCTAGAGACAAGTTCTGCAGTCCCTGCCTTTGAGGGGCTCAAGATCTATTGTGGACATAAGAGCCAAATAAGCAAGCACATACAACATGGAGTGGAAAGACCTGCGGTATCAGGAAGCTGAAAAGGGCTACAGCCACTCAGCCAGGTCCTTCAGATCAGGGACACGAAGAACGAAGAGTAGGGGCTGGGGTTAGATGACTGTAGATGGCAGTTCTCAAAGGTGGAGAAGCTGATGGCCTAGGTGATGATATAGAGACATTGTAAATGAGTCAGTGGAGTGTGAAGGTGGCCCGGCAGCTGGGGACAGGTTGGAGAACTATGCAGACGTGGTCAGAAGTTGACTGCCAGCCCAAGGGGTCCACACTTCATCCTGCGGGTGTTGAAGAGCAGTTGAAGGATTTGAACTTGGAACTGAGATCCTCACTTGTGTTGCAGAACATTCATTGTAGGCGTGGTGTGGGACTCAGAAAGTTTATCCTGGAGGCGGCTGGACCAGTCAGGAGGCTCCTGAACTGTTAAGAGATGATGAGTCTAATAGAAACAGTTTATAAACTCACCAAGGAATATTTATATCATGACCAGCACTAACTAGAGCCTAAACTGCAAAGAAATAAATAGAGGTCACAGGGTTAAAGGAACAGAGACTCAACAAAGAGCTGAGAAGTCATGGGTTTGGACTCACTTGTATTGTTCAGTCCTCTGAGGGCCGGGTTCTCAGTGGTTAAAGGCCCTGGAATCCATTTCATCCAGCTCTCAGCTTGGCCACTTTTCTGCTGGGTGATCTTGAGCAAGTCGCTCAACCTCTCTGTGCCTTTGGCCCCTCATCTATGAAATCATTTTCCTCCCTAAAGAGTTACCATGAGGATTTAATGTGAAGATGAACATAAAGGACAGTGCTGGATCCACAAGAATTCCAAAAAAAAAAAACCAAACAAACACACAAACAGAAGCTGGGGTGACTGGTGGGGGTGGGGGGTTTTGACATCATTGTTTCTGCCTTGTGAAAGAAGGGTTCTAGACTTGTTTACTTCTCAGGTCTACGAAGCCATGAATAATTTACCACTATCTCCCCAGCCAGCAACACAGGGGCCAAGCTTTGGCGACTAATTGAACCGTGCAATGCCCAGCCACAGGGACTGCCATAGAACAACTCCAAAGGACGACAGGAAATTGCCAGACAATGGGAGGCAAATTACCTTGTAGCCTGTTTTACGATATTAATGTTCCTGCCTGATTCATAGAGGTTGTCATTAATCCATGTCAAATTTTTCTCAGGAGGGCTATAACAATGCTCATACATAGATGGGTGGATGGGCCAGAGTACACACACCGTTGCATCACAGAGCAATTCATGCTAGTTAACTCCTTAGGGATTTGCAGAGACAGCCCCACACTACTGAACACGCCGGCACCGGGAGGAAAACATTACAGAAGTCTTTACAGACCAGGCTCTTGGAAGGGAAGCCCACACAAGACAAAATTATGTCAGCTCAGCGGCGCCACCTAGTGTCCCCTAAATAGCAGAACCAAGACAGGGCGCTGCTGCTGCTGCTGCTAAATCACTTCAGTCGTGTCTGACTCTGTGCCACCCCATGGACAGCAGCCCACCAGGCTCCTCCATCCCTGGGATTCTCCAGGCAAGAATACTGGAGTGGGCTGCCATCTCCTTCTCCAAAGACTGGGTGTGTTCAGCTGCTAATCTGTGCGGAGTTCTTTGTGACCCCATGGACTATAGCCCACCAGGCTCCTCTGTCAATGGGATTTTTCCAGGCAAGAATACCGGAGTGGGTTGCCACTTCCTTCTCCAGGGGGAGATCTTCCCAACCCAGGGGTTGAACTCTGGTCTCCTGTGTCTCCTGCATTGGCAGGTGGATATTTTCTGCCACCTGTGCAGAAAAAGTGAACATGTCTGGCCTGAGACTTCTAGCCTCTGAAAGGCCTGCTTGCTAGGTGAGTCCTGGGCTGGCCTTGGGGAACTTGGATTTGGGGAGGGAACACACCATTCCCAGGAGTGAGAAGAAGGGCTCCTGGGACTTAGAGTGTGCCAACAGTGTGGTCTGTGCTTCTTTTCCGGGAGTCAGGAATTGTGTACGTATCTCAAGGAGGTGACTCTGTGACTGACCCCTGATAAACGCCCTGAATCCTGAGTCTCTGATGACCTTCCCTGAAGGAAGACTGTTCACAGAGGTGTCATAGCTTGCTGCTGGGGAAATTAAGGGCATCCGGCCCACCTCCACAGGAGACGACCCTGGTCTCCTCTGCACTTCACCCCAGGCACCTAAGTCCTCGGTCGATTTCGCTCTGCATCCTTTTGCTGTAATCAATCAATCATGAATAAGCCTTGTGGTGAGTCTTATGGGCCCTTCTAGCAAATGATGAAGACTAGGGTGGCCTTGAGGACCCCAACCCACCTCCTAGGTCCTTAGGAAAGCGGCCAGCTCCCTCTTGACTTAATATTCAGTTTGCAGCTCTGGGGTGTCTTCTTTTCTTCCCACTGTGAGATTCTCCTGGAGGAGTCTGAGTAACCGAGGAGTGAGGGAGAGACCTCTGTACTTCTAGACATCTGAGAATATTTCGCCCACTCAGCCGGCTTTCAGAACGAACACTGAGAGTGATGATAGAGGACGCAATAATTGCAAGGGATCATCGGAGAGGAAGGCTTCCAGAGTTTTCTGGGTTCCTCCCTCAACTACCTTTGTAATGAGGAAGGTGGCCCAACCCTTGGGTCTAATTATATAGAACACAAAGAAAGAAAGTTTCGTTTTCTATGTGGCCCAAGGCAGGAGCTGAGAGAAGAATATGTGCTTCCAAATATCCTTCTTATTAAAAAAAAAAAAAATTGATCTGGAGTCTGTCTGCTGCTGGAACATTCTTCTGAGGGATCGCATAGCTATGTTTAGGGCTTTCCTGGTGGCTCAGATGGTAAAGAATCTGCCTGCAGTGCAGGAGACCCAGGTTTGATCCCTGGGTCAGGAAGATCCCCTGAAGAAGGGAATGGCTACCCACTCCAGTATTCTTGCCTGGGAAATCCCATGGACAGAAGAGCTGGCAGGCTACAGTCCATGGGGTTGCAAGGAGTCCAACACGAATGAGTGACTCACACACACACACACACACACACAGCTGTGTTTGCAGGAGGACAGTGCATTTACGCAGACCTTCACTCAGATAACATTTCCTAGTCCTCTCTGTATGCCCTCTGTTTGGCTGTAGTGAAAAGGGTGAGTTCTTTCATTACTCTTCAAATTGCTTATGGCTGCTGAAAATCAGTCTTGAGGCAGCAGGGGATCTCAAAGGACCTCCTGATTCAACTCAAGTGCAGGGTGATGGTTTTGAGCACCAATTACAGAATAACTTATTTGTAGAACAACCCGGGTTTGCAGCCATAACAATCCTGCAGGAAGGATTGGGTGGGGATGAGTGGTCCCTAGCATGATGTCTAGAGTTAGTGCTCAATAAATCTCAGTGTTTTTCTCCTGTCAGGCGGAAAGAGAATGTTTCCAGTTTTGTCTGCCTGGGTTTGTTCATACCAGTCATGCCATCCAATCTCCTCCTCCATCCTGACTCCCTGCCTTCCTGGGCTGGCTGTCACTGGGTTCCCTCTGTCTGGCTGCAGCAGCCAGGGCGCCCACCCCTCGAAGCAGAGCAGCTCTGAGTTGGGAATATGGTCCTTTGATCATTAGGCTCAACAAAGGCATTTTCCCACAGAGGAGCTTTACGAAAGGAAAAGATTTTAACTCAAAGAGGAAGGCATCTGAGCTCCCATAATCTGGGGACCCCAGGAGTGGCACCCACAGTGTGGAATATTCAGACATCAACACCCCAGGCCTGGAAAGGCACCCTCCTCCTGTCAGCCAGCAGTTCTGCCGGCTCCGATTAAAAGCAAACAATGACTCAGAGATCCCAGGTTAAACAGTGCGGCAGCATCTCGTACTAGAGAAAAATTGAGAGCAATCTAAGAGGCCCACTTTGGGAAGGTGGAGCAGCCATGGGAGGCAGCAATACACAGCTGTTAGCAATCCTGGCGATGGGAGTACTCAGTAACATGGAAAAAAATGCTTGCAAAATAAATACTGAGCTCCCAAAGAGGATATAAAATGCATATGTGGCTGATCTCTGGGGAAATAAGAAAAGGGAGATTTAGACAAAGTCTTAAAAGTGGCCTTTGGGTGGGGCTGAGATTGTGACTCCCCATTGGCTGAGTGGCCTTGAGTCAGTTACCCCATCTCTCTTCCCGCCCCCCAGGCTCCCTGTTTTGTAAAATGAGATTACTCTCACAATATCTAGGGCTTCCCAGGTGACGCTAGTGGTAAAGAACCTGTCTGCCAAAGCAGGAGACATAAGAGATGCGGGTTCCACCCTTGGGTCTGGAAGATCCCCTGGAGGAGGGCATGGCAACCCACTCCAGAATTCTTGCCTGGGGAATCCCATGGACAGGGGAGCCTGGTGGGCTACAGTCCATGGGGTTGCAAAGTGTCGGACATGAAAGAAGCAACTTAGCACGCACGCACGCATGTCACAATATCTGCCATGAAGGTTGATATCCAAATGAGAGATACAGTTCCTGCTTCATAGAAGGGGAATCAGAGCAGTAATTTTATGGTTGAATCATTAAAGTTGTGCTGTTTGTTTTTGCTAATAGCAGCCTGTTTTGCTTGCATAACTAGTGAGACAGGATGAGACAAAAGGAAAAGAGAAAAAAGGAGAAAGCAAGAATGCGATTCTCAAATCAGAGGAAATGCTGGTCCATGATGAAGTTAATCAGATGCCTATCTCATCAAAATAATGGCCAGTTGTTTCTGAAACGATAAGATGCGCTGGTTTTTCCTGTAATCTTAGCCTTCTCCCACCAAGAGGTGGAGCCCCACTCTCCCCTGCCCCCACTGGTCCTGATCCACCCAGATGTCTGTAACAAGCTCTACCCTCATCAGCCCTCCTATTTAATAATTTTCCCTGTTAAAGATCTCAGAACACAGAGGCATCCCATGACGTGCCCTGCTTTTCTGAGAGCAAGGGGGCTTCCAGAACAGCGGCTTTAAAATGGCAGCCTGGGGTGGGATTAATGGAAAGGACCACAACTTGCTTCTGCTTCTCTGTCTGCTGGCTCATTGGCATCTTTGCCTGGGCCGGCATTTAGCATCTGCCGCTAACTGGGATGGCTCTGCTCTTGGAGATAGAGGTGATGATTTAACTCCTTATCACTGCATGTTTACCTGCCCTTAGGGAAGGACTGGGGAGAAGAAAATGATAAACTACACCACTGCTGCTGGGAAATGTATGATGAGTCAAATTAATGGTTCTGCTGAAGCCCTGGGCTTAAATACTGACCCTAGGGCAGGACAGGGGGGTGAGCTTCCGTATCCCCTCCCTAGAAAAGAACAAATGTCACCAACTCAGAAATCACTGAAACGTGACTCATTCATTATTAAAGCCAGACCACTCACTGTTATTTTTGTGGAAGCTCGCATTGTTTCAACTAAGTCCTAGTTTATGTGGCTTGGGAGTGGCGGCAATAAATTAGACCCCCTTGACAAAGCCAAGTTCTCATTTAGTTTTTCTTTCTCATTCTCTCATTTAACAAACTTTTTTCCCAGTATTTTTATGTTTAGAATATACTTTGTATGATATCCATTGTATACATAAAATGTACAAGCTTGCATGCTCAGTTGTATCTGACTCTTTTGTGACCCCATGGGCTGTAACCCACCAGGCTCCTCTGTCCAAGGGATTCTCCAGGCAAGAATACTGGAGTGGGTTGCCATTTCCTCCTCCAGGGTATCTTCCCAACCCAGATATCTCCTGCATTGACAGCCAGATTCTTTACCACTGTGCCATCTGAGAAGCCCATACATACAAAATACAGTTGTATAATTAAGAATGAACCAGCAGACAGAGACATCCAGCAGACATTCATATGCAGGGTTTTGTGCGGACATAAGTGTTCAGTTTATTTTGGTAAATACCAAGAAGGGTGATTTCTGGATTGTATGGATATTTATAGCAGCTTTATTCATAATTGCCAAAGCTTGGATGTAATCAAGATGTCCTTCAGCAGGTGAGTGGCTAAATAAACTAGGGTACATCCAGACACAGAAGCTTTCTTTGTGACTCAGCGGGAAAGAATCTGCCTGCAATGCAGGAGATGCAAAAGACGTGGGTTTGATCCCTGGGTCAGGAAGATCCCCTGGAGGAGGAAATGGCAACTCACTTCAAGACACTTGCTTCTTGGCAGGAAAGCTATGACAAACATAACCAGTGTATAAAAAAAGCAGAGACATCATTTTGCTGATAAATGTCCATATAGTCAAAACTATGGTTTTTCCAATAGTCATGTACGGAGGTGAGGGTTGGACCATAAAGAAGGCTGAGCGCCAAATAATTGATGCTTTCAAATTGTGGTGCTGGAGAAGACTCTTGAGAATCCCTTGGATTGCAAGAAGATCAAACCAGTCAATCTTAAAGGAAATCAACCCTGAATATTCATTGAAAGAACTGATGCTGAAGCTGAAGCTCCAATACTTTGGCCCCCTGATGGGAAGAGCTTACTCACTGGAAAAGACCTTGATGCTGGGAAACATTGAGGGCAGAAGGAAAAGGGGATGACAGAGGATGAGATGGTTGGATGGTATCACCAACTCAATGGATATGCATTTGGGCCAATTCTGGGAGATAGTGAAGGACAGGGAAGGCTGACGTGCTGCAGTCCCTGGGGTCAAAAAGAGTTGGACATGACTTAGTGATTGAACAACAACATCCAGACAATGGCATATTATCTGGAGCCAAAAACAAATGAGCTTTCAAGCCATGAATAGACATGGAGGAAACTTTGATGCATATTATTAAGTAAAATAAGCCAACCTGAATATACTGCATGAGTCTAAATATGTGACATTCTGAAAAGGACAAAATACTTGAAGATACTTTGACTTTGGTTCCAAAGTCTCACAATCAAGTGAATATCACGATTAAGTGAGTCACATGAATTTTTGGTTTCCCAGCATATGTAAAAGTTACATTTACCTTACACTATAGTTGAATGTGTAATAACATGGTCTTTTAAAACAATTTATATACCTTAATTAAAAAATACTTTCCTGCTAAGAAAATGCTAACTAACATCTGAGTCTTCAGCAAATTGTGGTCTTTTTGCTGGTGGAGGGTCTTGCCTCCATGTTGATGGCTGCTGACTGATCACGGTGGTGGTTGTTGAAGGCCGGGATGGCTGTGACAATTTCTTAAAATAAGAGACTGATGAAATTTATTGCGTTGATTGCCTCATCCTTTCGTGAATGATTTCTCTATAGTACGAAAAGCTGTCTGATAGCATTTTACCCATAGCAGAACTTCTTTCAACATTGGCGTCAAACCTCTCAAACCCTGCCGTTGCTTTAACAACTAAATTTATATAGTACAGTCTTCACAGTGTCTTCACCAGGAGTAGATTCCATCTCAAGAAACCACTTACTTCTGCTCAACCATGAGAAGCAGCTATTCATCTGTGAACGTTTTATCATGAGATGGCAGCAATTCAGTCTTCAGGCTCTGGTTTCCCGGGTGGTGCTCATGGTGAAGAACCTGCCTGCCAGTGCAGGGGACACGAGAGACTAGGGTCCGATCTCTGGGTCGGGAAGATCCCCTGGAGGAGGGCATGGCAACCCACTCCAGTATTCTTGCCTGGAGAATCCCATGGACAGAGGAGCCTGGGCGGGCTATAGTCCATGGGGTCACAAAGAGTCAGGCACGGCTGAAGTGACTCAGCACTCCACTTCTCATTCTAGTTCTCTTGCTGTTTCCACCACATCTTCAGTGACTTCCTCCATGGAAGTCTTGAACCCTTCCAAGTCATCCACGAGGATTGGAACCAACTTCTTCCAAACTCCTGTTAATGTAAATATTTTGACCTCTTCCTATGAATCACAGGGCTCCCCTTGTGGCTCAGCTGGTAAAGAGTCCGCCTGTAATGTGGGGGCCTGGGTTCCATCCCTGGGTTGGGAAGATCCCCTGGAGAAGGCAACGGCTACCCACTCCGGTATTCTGGCCTGGAGAATTCCATGGACTGTATAGTCCAAAGGGTCGCAAAGAGTCAATGTTCTTAATGGCATCTAGAATGGTGACTCCTTTCTGCAAAGTTATCAATTTACCCTGCTCAGATCCATCAGTGGGATAATTATCTATGGCAGGTATAGCCTTATGAAATATATTTTTAAAAAACATCTTAAACTTTCTTTCATATTGGGGTATAGCAAATTAACTGGAGAAAGAAATGGCACCCCACTCCAGTACTCTTGCCTGGAAAATCCCATGGATGGAGAAGCCTGGTAGGCTGCAGTCCATGGGGTCGCTAAGAGTCAGACATGACTGAGCAACTTCACTTTCACTTCACTTTCATGCATTGGAGAAGGAAATGGCAACCCACTCCAGTGTTCTTGCCTGGAGAATCCCAGGGACAGGGGAGCCTGGTGGGCTGCCGTCTAGGGGGTCGCACAGAGACGGACACAACTGACTCGACTTAACAGCAGCAGTAGCAGCAGAGCCAATTAACAAACAATGTAGTGATAGTCTCAGGTGAACAGCGAAGGGACTCAGCCATACATGTATACGGATCCATTCTCGCCCCAAACAGTCCTCCCATCCAGGCTGCCACATAACAATAAGCAGAGGTCCATGTGCTATACAGTAGGTCCTTGTTGGGTATCTATCTTAAATATAGCAGTGCGTGGATGTCCATAATAGGCTTTCCAGGTGGCATGGGTGATAAAGCATCCACGTGACACTGCAGGAGACCCAAGAGACCCAGGGTCAATCACTGGGTTGGGAAAATCCCCTGGAGTAGGAAATGGCATCCCACTCCAGTATTCTTGCCTGGAAAATTTCATGGGCAGAGGAGCCTGGTAGGCTATAGTGCACAGAGCCACAAAGAGCTGGACACGACTGAGTGACTGAGCACATACACAAACATGTCCAAGCAAAACTCCTAACTATTGCTTCCCCCTAGCCTTCCCAGGAAATGTATTTCTTAAATAAGACTTGGAAATCAAAATTATCCCCTTAATCCCCAGGCAGTAGCATGGATGTTGTATAAGCTCTCTTGTTTGTTCAGTCACTCAGTCGTGTCTGACTCTTTGTGACCCCATGGACTGCAGATGCCAGGCTTCCTGGTCCTTCTCTATCTCTGGGAGTTTGCTCAGATTCATGTCCATTGAGTCTGTGATGCTATCTAACCATCTCATCCTCTGCCACCCCCTTCTTTTCCCTTCAATCTTTCCCAGCATCAGGGACTTTTTCAATGAATTGGAAAAAGTCAGGTGGCCAAAGTATTGGAACTTCAGCTCCAGTAACAGTCCTTCCAGCAAATATTTAGGATTGATTTCCTTTAGGGTTGATCTACAGCCATAGCAATCTGCACGCACCCGATCTCGTCTACTTGATGTATTAGCGGGCAGGAAAACGATATTAATCTCATCGTGTGTTTCCATCAGCGCTCTTGGGTGACCAGGTGCATGGTCAGTCAGCAATCTAATTTTCAAGAGAATCTTTTTTTCTGAGCAGTAGGTATCAACAGTGGGCTTAAAATATTCAGTAAATAGATGTGCCGTCATTCAGACTTTGTCATTTCTTCTGTTTAGCAAAAGCAGAGACAAGATAGCAAAATTCTTAAGGGCCCTAGGATTTTCAGTTTGGTAAATGAGCATCGGCTCCAGCTTAAAATCCACAGCTTAAGATCACCACCCTAACGAGAGTCAGCCAGTCCTTTGAAGCTCCGAAGTCAAGCACTGACTTCTCCTCCGGGGCTATGGAAGTCCTAGATGGTATCTTCCAATAGAAAGCTGTTTCGTCTACACTGATAGTCTGTTGTTTAGCATAGCCACCTTCATAAATTATCTTAACTAGATTTTCTGGATAACTTACGGCAGCTTCTACATCAGCACTTGCTGATTCACCTCACACTTTATGTTCCTAAAACCTCACGAATCGATCTCTGGCTATCAGTTCAAACTTCTCTTTGGCGGCTTCCTCGCCTCTCTCAGCCTTCACAGAATTGAAGAGAGTCAGGATCTTGCTCTGGATTGCATGCTGCATGCTGCTCGCTCAGTCACATCTGACTCTTTGTGACCCCGTAGACTGTAGCCCACCAGGCTCCTTGGTCTGTAGGATTTTCCACATTTTCTACTGGAGTGGGTTGCCATTTCCTCCTCCAGGGGATCTTCCCAACCCAGGGATCAAAGCCGTATCTCTCGCATCAGTTGTATTGGCAGGCAGGTTCTTTACCACTAGCGCCAGCTGGGAAACTGACTCTGGTTTAGGCTTTGGTTAAAGGAATGTTGTGTCTGGTGGAATCTTCCTTCCAGACCACTACACCCTTCTCTAGATCATCAATAAGGCTGCTTTACTTTTGTGGTCAATTTATGTGTTCACTGGAGTAGCAGCTTTAATTTCCTTCAAGAACTATTCCTCTGCATTCACAACTTGGGCAACTGTTTGGGGCAAGAGGCCTAGCTTTACACCCCTCTTAGCTTCCAGCATGCCTTCCTCAGTGCGCTTAGTAATTCCTAGTTTTTGATTTAAGGTGAGACATATGACTCCTCCTGTCACTTGAACACTTAGAGGCCATTGTAGGGTTATTCATTGGCTTAATTTCAGTCTTGTTGGGTCTCAGGGAATAGGGAGGCCCAAGGAGAAAGGGATGAGATGGGGGAACAGCTGGTCGGTGGACAGTCAGAACTCACACAACACTGACCCACCAAGTTCTTTGCCTTATATGGGCTCAGACTGTGGAGCCCCAAAGCAGTTACAACAGTAACATCAACAAGAGTCCTGATCGATGGACCATTGGTGATCCAGTGGTTAGGACTTGTGCTCCCAATGCAGGGGCCATGGGTTCTCTCCCGAGTCAGAGAACTCACATCCTGCATGCTGCAAGTGCAGCCAAAAAAAAAAAAAAAATCACAGATCGCCATATGAATATAATAATGGAAAAGTCTGAAATACTGTGAGATCATCAAAATGTAACACAGAGACAAGCCGTGAGTAAACGTTGTTAGAAAAATGGTGCCGTAGATGTGCTCAGCACAGGGTTAACACAAACCTTCAATTTGTGAAATATACAATACCTGCAAAAAGACAGGGCAATAAAGCAAGGTGTGCCTGTGTGGAGACAGTCAAAAGATCAGTGGTTGCCAGGGTGCAGGAAGGAGGAACTCACAGGCAGAGCACAGAGGGTGTTTAGGGACTATGTGCAACACACTACAGTGGTGGGTACAAGTCATCATGTTGCTTTTGTTGTTATTGTTTAGTCGCTCAGTCGTGTCCAGCTCTTTGCAACCCCGTGGACTGTAGCCCTCCAGGCTCCTCTGTCCATGGGATTCTCCAGGCAAGAATACTGGACTGGGTTGTCATTGCCTCCTCAGGGGATCTTCCCGACCCAGGAATTGAACCCCTGTCTCTTGCACTGGCAGGCGGATTCTTTACCACTGAGCCACTAGGCAGGCCCACAAGTCATTATACCTGTGTCCAAATCTGTACAAAGTATAACACAAAGAGTGAACCTTCATGTAAACTGTGGGCTTTGGCTGATAAGGATGTGTGAATGTGGGTCACCAGTTATAACAAAGGTTCGGCTCTGGTGCAGGATGTTCAGAGTGTTGAGACTGCATGTGTCGGGGCAGGGAGTATATGGAAATTCTGTGCTTTTCTCTAACCTAAAACTGCTCTAAAACATAAAATTTATTCATTAAAAACAGTTTCTTGAATGCATGAACAACATGGTTACTCCTTCTACCTGTCCCCATGGTCATTGCTTGAACTATGACATTTCCACTCATATCATTCTATTCCATGTTCAAGTTTTACAAGTTTTACATGTCTCTGCCCCATAAGCCATAAGTGCAAAGATTCTCTACCCTCCGCTGGAGGCTCTGCTGGATTATCAAGATGAAGCAAAAGTGCACATTCCCAGGGACTTACCTGGTGGTCCAGTGGTTAAAGAATCCACCTTGCAATGCAGGGGATGTGGGTTCAATCCCTAGTTGGGTAGCAAGCCCTTAGCAACTCCCCAAGCTCTATCCCAAACAGGAGCTTCTGGTATCTGGTGTTTGACTCTGCTGCTAGATAGAATCTGAGCTCCTGAGGGCAGAAACCTGGTTGGCCTGGTTCTCTGCTTGGGGGACTAAGATCCCACATGCCACGGAGCCACTAAGCCTGTGAGCCACAACTAGAGAATCCGTGTGCCGCAATGAAAGATCCGGCAGCATGCAAGGAAGATACAATATGCCGAAACTAAGAAAAAACTCAGCCAAATAAATAATAAATTGTGTGCTTAGTCATGTCAGACTCTGCAGCCCCATGGACTGTAGCCTTCCAGGCACCTCTCTCCATGGAATTTTCCAAGCAAGAATACTGGAGTGGGTAGCCATTTCTTTCTCCAGGGGAAAGTCCGGACCCAGGGGTAGAACCCGAGTCTCCTGCATCTCCTGCATTGGCAGGTGGATTCTTTACCACTCCATCACCTGGGAAGACCAAGTAAATAAAAGAGTGCAAATCCCCAATGCTCTTAAAGACAAATATGGACAAATCAGACCCCATCTCAGGATGACATCACAATGACAAAATCAAAGCCATTGATTGCTGCCAGTGCTCGGAGAAGCCATCTAATCCTCCTGGTTTTGCAAACCATTTTCAGTATCAGAATCAATTTTTCAAATGAACTGACAGAGCCCCAAACATAAAAGAGTTAACAGAGTGAAAAAACAGTGCTTTTCTGCACAGATGGCGGCTGGATCCCTGAGGCATGTCTGCAAAGTCAGGGCTCCTGGGATCCCTTTGAGATGCACTGATTCGGCCTCCCCCTCTGTTTTGCACACAGCATAGGCCCCCCAAACAAGGAGAAGCCTTACAAACACTCGGCGAAGTCCACAGCCTGCACTCTATCTGCCTCTTTAGCTCATGCCCTTACATTCTCCAAAATACATCCTGGGCTCCAACTGTACCAGACCTGTATTTCTGCAAATGTTTCATATCTCAGGCTTCTGTGCCTTTGCTCCACAGTCAAGATGCAGCTCTGATATCACCTCCTCCAGGAAGTCTTCCTGTCCCACCACCCTTGACCCCACCATTTTACCCCAGGGATGGAGGTTGGTCAAGTAGAAGCCAGCACCTCCAGGAATAGGTAGAACCTAAACCTAACAGCCTAGGTGGGTGCAAACCAAACTTTCAAGTGCAAACCAGCAGAGTGATGTTAAGAGGGCCTGGGGAACCGCACCTAATGACCTGATTTCAGAAGAAAACAAGAGCCAGCGATGCATCTTAAACCAACAGATACACAAGTGACCTCTAGCTGTGATTAAAAGCCATAAACACAGGCAAGAAAAACAAAAAACAGGCCAGGGAAATGTTTCTATGCCTAAGATCCCTCCGTGAGCCTCAGATTCCGTGTTCCTTGCCCCGGAATAAGATCCTTAGGATCTGAACCCTGGGACCTCCCGCGACCCCTCTCCTTTCCCTACACTCTCCCAGGACCCTCCAGGAGCAAGGAACTGATCCCACGCAGGGCCATCATCCTCTGTTTCTGTAGCTCCTACCTCTCCCTCGAACGCAGGGACTGCTCTCCCTTTCTCTATCCCTCCCCTCACCCCAGTGTCCAGCCGGTGTCTGGCACAGAACCGGCCCGCAAAGGTTTGCAGAATGGGGTACCAATCCAAGCCTTGGTGCTAACACCCGGTTTTCCGCGTGGCTGCAGCGCCCTCTGCCGGGCTTCCATCTCGCGGCCACGAGGCACTCACCGGAGTCGGGGCGTTCACCACGGAGAGGTTGTACCCGTAGAGGAAGGAGGAGCCGAAGGCGCCCACGAGAGATGCCACGATCAACGAGCAGGACCAGTCCTGGGAAAGGAGAGCAAAGCACGTCAGAGCTGGCGCTCGGGGTTTGGGGGGGCACAGCCAGGGGCCCGCAGGACGCAGGTGGGCTGTCCTCTTCCCTGGGGAGGATTCCCAGGGTAAGGATGCCAGCTGTCCAGGAGGGGCTCCCCTCCGGGACCGGTCCAGGTGGGCGTGGCCAGTCCAGGGAGCTCAGTTTGCCATCGGTCCCCCCACCTCCCTCCCCCCACCCTCCCGGCCACACGACTGCCCCCTTTATCGGGCTGCAAGAGATCTGTGCAACGCAGACCTAACGTCCTTTCGCAGGTGCTGTTAGCAGCTACAGCCCTGTGATTTTAGCAGAATCTGGCCAGTCTCTGACTCATCTCCGAGGTAAAAAGCAAAGCCAGGCTAAGCTGCCAGCAGCAGCATCTGGGTTCTCGCTAAAACCTACGGGCCAGGCATCTGTTCTCAGCCCTTTCTGGGAATTCTTCCACAGACTCCTAGGATCAGTACATTTTATCTTGATTTTACAGGTGAGGAAACAGAGGCACGGAGTGAAGGAAAGCTACTTGGCTCAAAATAGCCTGGAGTTAAAACTCCCCTCTGGGTCCTCCCCACCATTCTATGCAAAACAAAGAACTCTCTCACCCGGAAAAAAAAATTTACATTAAGGTTGATTCGGTCCCAGCCTCTGGCCATCTCCAGAATTCCTTGCTGGAGCCGTTTAAGAGATAACTAGGCATCACTGACTCGACGGACATGAGTCTGAATGAACTCCGGGAGTTGGTGATGGACAGGGAGGCCTGGCCTGCTGCAATTCATGGGGTCGCGAAGAGTCGGACACGACTGAACGACTAAACTGAACTGAAATGAATCTGAACAACCTTGGAGAAAAACTGGCCCCCTTAAGACAGTAGATTTCCACATATATATCTATATATACTTACTCTTTTCTTGGGTCATTGCAGCAGCTCACTAATCTGACTGCTGCCCCTTCTCGCCTCATTAAAGGTGATCCGTTCCTGTAAAGTGCCGGTCTGGTTCTTTATTCTGAACCTTGCCTTCTCTAACCCCCTTACCCTACACGGAGCAGTCCCTGGTGGTGTCTGGGATGGAGATCAGAGCCCACCCAGGTGGTCCAGCTCCAGCACGCCCCCTGCAGCACCCACCGCACCACACTGCCTCCCCCCACTGCCTCCTCTCCTGGGTGCAGCGTCTCAGGGGCTAACGCTTCTGACGGCCCCAGAAGGCACACCCACCCACGAGTACTCTGTTCCAGGCTGCGCTGTCCTCCCACAGGCTGGTGTGAGCACCTTAGGACAAGGACCTGCAGACAGACAGAGACAGGGCTTGGCCTGGAGGACCAAGCATTTATCTCCATGTAATCCTGCCCGCTGGACCCATCCGTGGATGGCCACTGCCACCACGGGACTGGGAGTACAAGCAGCTGGGCCCCTTGGCAAAGGCTGGCCAGAAGGCAGGGGCTGGAAGTGGGAAGGGGCTGCCATCCTAACCTGGCCAGGCAAGTGTGGACCACTTGTCAGATAGGGGGACCCGGTGCTCTCGGAAGGCACTTTCTCTCCATCATTTTTCGTGTGTGTGTGTCTGTGTGTGTCCTCTAAGTGCCAGACCCTGACAAAGCTCCAGGGATGCAGCAGTAGACGTGATGTTAATAGATGAGGTCCACGGTTTAGGGAAGGGAATAAATCAAACACTGACCAGATAAGGAAGCTAGACTCTGACAGCCAGTTCCCTGCTTGGCCCACCTTGGCAGCCTCCTCCGGCACAGGCTCCAGTGCCGGACCGCTCCACCACGGCTGTGGGACCTGTCCAGGGTCTTGACCTTTCTGGACCTTTCTGGGCCTCAGCTTGCCCAACTGTAAAATGGGCTGTATAGACTGTTGTGGCTGTGCAGCTGCCTGCGGACGCGGAGAGGGTGTGTGCACGTAGCCAGTGTTCTGAACGGCTGTTCACTCTGTTTTCTCTCTCTGCTCCTTCTGACCAAGCTGTGCAGAATAGCTGTTGGCCAAGCTACATGCCAAGGTCTCTCACCCTGGTTGAAGCCTCTGTGCCCCCTGAAATCCTTGCTTCTGGAGACCTTCATATCTAAGACCCGTTGAAAGTTGCCCTGAAAGTCCCACCTCCTCACTTTTACTTTTCTATCAATTTTGTCTGACCCCCGTCTCTGCCAGTTACAATTGTGTAAACTTAGACCAGTGGTTGGAGAAGGCAATGGCACCCCACTCCAGTACTTTTGCCTAGAAAATCCCATGGATGGAGGAGCCTGGTGGGCTGCCATCTATGGGTCGCACAGAGTCGGACACGACTGAAGCGACTTAGCAGCAGCAGCAGCAGACCAGTGGTATAGCTCCTCTGTGACTCGAAGTCCTCATCTGTGAAATGGGGATGTTAATAGACCTGTGACGGAGTCCAAGCAGACCGAGAAGACAGCAGACAAATGTCTCAAAACAACCATCTTATCAGGCTCTGGATGCCTGGCTCTTTTCTAGAACAGAGATGGGGGGCGGGGGAGTTGTGAGGAAACAAAGTAAAAAGGTCATTAATCTTGCAAGTATATCCTAGAATGATAAGTCTCCAGGGGCTGTGTTAGCTGTTTCCTTTCTGCAGTGTTCTGAACAAGGGCACTTGAACAGTCTGGCAGAGGGACAGGGTTGTCTGAGGCAGGCCCTTATATATGATCATAACAAAAGCCATGAAAAGCAAGTCAAAGAAACGGTTCCAAAATGGAGTCAGAATTGGCCCTTCCCTGCAACAGACCCACCTCATGGGATATTCTGCAGAAGAAAGAAGTTAGAGTAGGTGTCCAGGGGTAGGTACCCTGAGTATCAACAGCAGAGGCTGGACAGTTGGTGTGGGTCTTACTTTTTGCGGGTGGGGGTCTTGCTTCCAGACCCCAAACCTGCCGAGAAAGTGCTCTGTAAACTCTGGTGATTGGACAGAGGCCAGAAGGAGGATTTACAGACCATAGAGATGGATGTTGGCAAGTGTGGGGTCAGAGTACTCTCTGCAGTAAGAGGAGCGGGAACTGAATGGGATGCACTGATGGAACAGAATCACTTTTGGACACCATGCCCGCCCTCCATCGCCTTTCGTCTTTAAACTCATCCTCTGGGGCTCAGCTCAGATGTTGTTCCTTTGATCCCTGGGTTGTGCGGGTCCCCGGGCTTCTCTCACTCCTAGCCTTGGTCATTATGTCCTTGTCTGCACCCATCAGAGGGCAGAGAAGCACAGGTGAGAGCCCCGTCCCCCAGATCCCCCACCCCTGCATGCCCGCCAGGTCTTACCACCCACCCCAAGGTGGGGGTGGAGACAATGGGAGGCGAGAGCACCGCACACATGATGAGAGCAGTTCTCTGTGTGGCCTCACTGCCCGAGCACAGCCACGCTGCCAGAAGAAGCTGGCGGGAGCCCAGGGAGCTGCGACATCAGAGATGGAGCCCCGCAGCCAACGTCACAGGGTCCAGGAGCCAGGAATCAAGACCAGAGGCTTTTCAGGAAGGCGGAGAGAGGCCTCCGTGGCCGGACAGAGGCCAGGCGCTGTGTTTACCTTTCGTCTCCTCCTGCCCTGCATCACAGTCCTTGGATGGGCACGCTCGTGAGGCCCTGGGTTGCTGTGGCTAAGGGAAGCTGAGCCCATGTCCTGTTTGGCGAAGACCCGCCCCCGGCCCTCCCCGCAGCTGGCTCCTTAGGGGCTCTGCTGGGCCATCTCCCTGAATCAGGAGGCAGAGTCCACAGAGGGAGGGCAAGGGGATGCCGAACAGGAAATGTGGCAATTGTATCCTGTCCGAACAGGAATTGAGCAATACAAATGTTTCCGCATTCACAGGCCTTCACCGCAGCAGCTGGAAAGCCCTGAAAAGGAAATTTCTTTTCCCAGAAATCACCACCCTGAGTACCTGATTTTTCTACTTAAAAAAAAAAAGAAAGAAAGAAATTGCATAGTGTGAATTTTTATTTGGGGCAAAATGAGGACTGCAGCCCAGGAGAGAGCACCTCAGATAGCTCTGAGAGACTGCTCCAAAGAGGTTGTGGGGGAAGGTGAATATATGTATGATTGGGATGAAGGGGTTGGTTTAGTTACTAAGTTGTGTCCGACTCTTGTGACCCCATGGACTGTAGCCCACCAGACTCCTCTGTCCATGGGATTTTCCAGGCAAGAATACTGGAGTGGATTGCCATTTCCTCCTCCAGGGGATCTTCCCGACCCAGGAATCGAACCCGGGTCTCTTGCATTGCAGGCAGATTCTTTACCGATTGAGCTATAAGGGAAGCCCAGTGGTTTTAGAAAAGGCAGAGGAACCAGAGATCAAGTTGCCAACATCTGCTGGATCATGGAAAAAGCAAGAGAGTTCCAGAAAAACATCTATTTCTGCTTTATTGACTATGCCAAAGCCTTTGACTGTGTGGATCACAATAAACTGTTGAAAATTCTGAAAGAGATAGGACTACCAGACCACCTGGGTGAAAGGGAGTTGATGCAATCAAGCACTTAGCTTGGCAAAAGTTTTCTGCTAGTCACAAAGAGCAGATGTCACCACGAAGGGATGAAGTGCTTTCTAGATATGAAGAGACATAAGAATTGAGCTCATACTATCAGCTCCTGAAAATATCTAACTATCTGAAGACCTGTCCTGCCAGTTTTCCCAGAGCACGGAGTGCCCCAATTCCCTATCTCCATCCTGAACTCCCTTCAGGGGATGTTGAACGTCAGCAGCTGCAGGAGCTGAAGAGTTAATCTTTGCAGAGGTGGATGAAAGTGAAAGTGGAAGGCGCTCAAGCATGAAAAGTCTCTCAATCTGTCTGACTCTTTGCAACCCCATGGACTGTCCATGGGATTCTCCAGGCCAGAATACTGCAGTGGGTAGCCTTTCCCTTCTCCAGGGGATCTTCCCAACCCAGGGATCGAACCCAGGTCTCCCACATTGCAGGTGGGCAGAGGTAGATGGCAAGCGCCAGTTTGAAGTTGACGCTTTCTCTGGCGTCTTTTTCTTTCCCCTCTTAAGGCCAGCATGCTGGGAGGAGAGCAACTAGCATGAACCCAGAGCAAAATCTCCCTTCGGCCTGGGACAGACAGATTACTGGCTACCGGAGAAGCCTGGCAGGGTTCCAACCGTGGCTCCACCGCTATTTAGCTGTGTGTCCTCAGGCAAGTTGATTTGCTTCTCTGAGCTACCACATTTACAAGTGCAAAATGGGAGCTTTATCCTGCCCTGATTATCCTGCAGAGTTATTCTGAGACTCAAATAGAAAACGCACAGCAACATATTGGAGATGAAGACAGGCTGCCCTGCAGCTCTAGAACAAGCGGGGAAGTTGTGGGTTTGGAAGAAAAAGACTTTGCCACCGGTTGTTACTCTGCCCTGCTCATACAGGTGGCCTGGCTCAGGGAAAGCATTAAGGAGTCGAGACCCCTCATGCACACCAGGATGTCATGCGAATTAACTCCCTGTACGGCTGAATTGCTCGGATGTCAGAGAAGGGCCTTAAATTATGTCTAGGATATGCCTTGGCCATTTGCGCTCAGAGCAGAGACCAGGTGCAGAGGCTGGCAGAATGATGGCAGGCTTGGGGAACAGAGGACCCCTAAAAGGCCAGGGCATCTGCAAATCCACAAAAGAGAGACCCGAAGCCGGCAACCTGGGTTTAATGGAAAGTGCATGGTGAAATAAAAGCTATGGATCACAGCAGAATTTCTGGGAGCGTGGATTGTCAAGTGCACACAAACACATCCAGCTCTGCGAATGCAGATCAGTGGGAAGGGAGCTGCTCAGTGGGGAGCTGAAACTTCTGAAAGAAAAAAGCCAGCCCTGAATAATTAGGCTGGTTATTTACTGAGTGCATGAATCATTCAGTGCAATATTCATTCTGCATATCAGTCATGCAGGGAGGCCGCTGGCACAATTGGCTGTTTCTGAAACCAGTTTTCAGCCAGTTGGCCAGTTCCCCTCACAGAGCTGGGTCCAGAGCAGGGTTCTAACATGGGAGCTCTCGACTGTGACATCACATGTGAGAGCTGAGGATTCCCCTGGGAAACACGGAGGAGGCACTGAGCCAACCTGGGGCTGATCCTGGAAGACTTCCTGGAAGAGGTGATTCCAGAGCCGACTCTTACAGGATGAGTAAGCCAGGGGAATAATGCAGGCAGAGAAGGGCTTGGGGTGAGAGGGCAGAGCCAGTCCTGCAGACATGGATGCCCCGGGGGTGTGGGGAGAAGCAAAATAATTGAGTGAGTTGGGGCCTAAAGTGTGGGAGCGGCAGCATGGCTATTTCACTGTGCAGAGAGGAACCAGCTCTGCGGTCCCCATGGGGTGTCTTACTCATCATCTCATTTCCTCCTCCACCCGCTCCTTGTCTCAGGCCTTTCCACGTAACCACCCTGGTCTTCTCATCTTTAACAGGGGGGTGTCCCTGATCTTGCTAAAACTCACATTGGGTCAGTGACCTGCCTTTTTCATTTAAAATTGTTCCATGTTCCCCATGGTGGTTGAAAACACTAAAGGCCCGATCACCCAAACGGAGTGCAGACTGGAGGTGGGGGAGGCGGGGCTGGAGCGGGGCGGGGTGGGGGGGGGCGGTGGAGGGTGGGACAGCCTTCCAGCAGCTGCCCTGACCCTGCGCTGCACGAAGGGCTCTCCCAGAAACCCGGACTGGACACCACTCAGTGGAACAAAAGAAACTTGCAGTAAGTCACTTCCCCTTTTTCGTTGTGCAGCCTGGAGGCGGTGCTTAGCCTGAAGAGTTCTTCTTATTGGTGGAACTGACTGTCTGTCAGTTGTCGCCCCCCCCCCCCAACCCAGCTCCAGAGAAGGCAATGGCACCCCACTCCAGTACTCTTGCCTGGAAAATCCCATGGACGGAGGAGCCTGCTGGGCTGCAGTCCATGGGGTCGCGAAGAGTCGGACACGACTGAGCGACTTGACTTTCACTTTTCACTTTCATGCATTGGAGAAGGAAATGGCAACCCACTCCAGTGTTCTTGCCTGGAGAATCCCAGGGACAGGGGAGCCTGGTGGGCTGCCGTCTTTGGGGTCGCACAGAGTCGGACACGACTGAAGCGACTTAGCAGCAGCAGCAGCCACCCAGCTCTCCCGCAAACCAGCCCAGAGGTGAGCAGTGACGTCATACGCCTGAGATGGGAGCCCAACTATTCTGGCTCAAGTTCCAGGCTGGGCTCGCCTATTTAGGAAGCCTGGCCTTGGGGTTAACCGTGCTTTCTTCCTTCAGACAAATGGGGGGTCTTGGATTCCCAGGGGGCACCCCAGTGCATTCCAAGGTGAGAAAACAGAGAGCTCCATTCTTTTGAAAGCCTTGATGAGCCTGATGAGAGCTGCTCTCTCTGCTTGCCACAGCTCAGCCGGTTAACCCCCCGACAGTGGTGCCCAAAGGACTGCCTGGCTTTGGGTCTCAGCCCCACTTCTGACAACCTGTGAGCTCTTGGGCAAGTTTCTCGGCCTCTCTGGCACAGTGTCCTCATCTGTCAAATGGGCCTGATGATGGTGCCACCACCTCTTAGACTTGCTAAGATTTGAGGAGTTTGTGCGTGGAGAACACTAAAAACCCTGGAACCTAAAACAGCACCTGGTCTACAGCTAAGCACACAATGAACATTCATTGTTCTTCACATCCCCCTGTCCCTCTGGTGAGCTATTTCTTGGCCCAGTGCTCTTGTTCTCATCCTTTTCTCAACAAAGGACACGGTGAGTACTCTCTGTAGAAAGATCCCCCTGGGTCCCCCCGCCCCCAACCTCGTGTCGGTGTTCACAGCAGCAAAGAAAAGGGTTGGGGCCAGTAGGGTGCAGCTGGACCATTGCCAAGGCCAGTTTCCCTGCTTGAGTACCAGGCCTCTGTGATGAGCACCATCCGGTGAGGCTCTGTGAACCAGATGACAGCTAACTGGGGCTCCCCACTAACCATCTCCCAAGACACATCTACACTGCTCTACCCTCTGCCAACTGTTCCCACCTGCCACGCCACCCACCCTCCCACCAGGCTCAGGAGGATCCACTAGGCTGATGCCACGAGGAAGAACAGAAGTTCAGGGAGAGCCTGGATTCGCCCATCTCCAAATCTGATGCCAGATCCCCAGCCACATGGTCTGTGGCCCGTGCTCTCAGACAGGTCCTAAGGCAATTCACTCTATCGAGGATGTGGCCGGGGCTTCCCTAGTGGCTCAGACGGTAAAGCATCCACCTGCAATTCAGGAGACCTGGGTTCGATCCCTGGGTTGGGAAGGTCTTCTGGGGAAGAAAATGTCTACCCTCTCCAGTATTCTTGCCTGGAGAATCCCAGGGACAGAGGAGCCTTGGCAGGCTACAGTCCATGAGGTCTCAAAGAGTCAGACATCACTGAAGTGACTTAGCATGCACATATGCAGTACAGTTGTAACCCGAATCCCCAGCTCAAAAGAAGTGGGAAACTATACAGCTTTTCTGGAGTTTGAAAATATGTCTCTAGAGCTGGTGTTGGACAGGGAAGCCTGGTGTGTTGCGGTCTGTGGGGTCGCAAAGAGTCGGATACGACTGAGTGACTGAACTGAACTGAGACATCGTAGTATATGCATGTTAATCCCAATCTCCCAGTTCATCCCACCATCTCTCATCTCCCCTTGGTATCCACACGTTTGTCCTCTACATCTGTGTCTCTATTGGAAAAGAATATTTTTAAAAACATGTCTCTATGCATAACTGAATCACTTTGCCATAGAGCAAAAATTAGCATAACATCATGAATCAGCAATACTTCAATTTTTACAAAACAATTTTTTTAAAGAAGGATGTGGTCATAGCCCAGCATTCCTGGGTGTGCCGGGCCTGTCCTGACACTCATACACTCGTCCACACACACACCTTTTACCAGTGCCCCTAATTTTGCTCATCCTTCAGTGCTCAGCCCCCTCGCCACCTCCCCCCAGGAGGGACCACCTCAGGGTCACCTGGACACTCCTACCAGGGAGACATAAGGGAACCAGGACTGACCAGTTTCTTTTTCTCCAAGTTGCTTCCTTTGTTATCTGCTGAGTCATTTTCCCTGAGCTTCATGGTTCCTTGTCAGCCTTTGGACTGGGCTTTTTTGTTCCTGAAAGAGAGAAAAAAGGGAGAAGTGGTTAGACAGACGCTGGCTGTCACAGATAAGGAACCCAGGGGAGGAGGCCCTGGTGAGGACACCAGGGTGGCGGGCCCAGCTTCCCCAGAGCCCCGGGAGCCTCTGTTCCTCTCTGGCCTGTTTCTCCATTTACGAGACGGTCAGGTTGGACCACTGCTGTGTTTTCCCACCCCTGGCACGTTGCTGATCAAGTACTGGCCCCTCCCCAGGATATCCTCATTTGTAAGGTCCTCTTACGATGGGGCATATTTTGGAAATCCTAGACTTTCTGTCCTTAAGATGTGAAAATAAAAATACTATAAATTCAAAGTGCAATGTCGCCTGTCAAATTGAAACTGTTACCAAACAGTTAGCACAATTGTAGGAGCTTCCCAGGTGGTGCTAGCGGTACAGAACCCGCCTACCAGTGTAGGAGGCATAAGAGAGGCAGTTTGATCCCTGGGTCAGGAAGATCTCCTGGAGGAGGGCATGGCAACCCGCTCCAGTATTCTTGCCTGGAGAATCCCCTGGACAGAGGAGCCTGGCGGGCTACAGTCCATGGGGTCACAAAGAGTTGGACACGACTGAAGTGACTTAGCACACACAAATGCAGCACAATTGTAACCTGAATCCCTAGTACAAAAGAAGTGGAAAACTCTATAGCTTTTCTGGAGTTTGAAAATATGTCTCTAGAGCTGTAAAAGTATTTCAGTTCTTTGGCCCAATGACTCCATTTATAGTTAGCCTAAAGCAGTAATTAAAATGTACAAAGATTTAAGCCTGAGATGATCATTGCAACATTTTTCATGGTAGAAAAATGGTCTTCACAATAGGACAGAATATTTAAGAAGAAAGTTTAAATTTTGGCACATTCACGTGCTGGAAGCTTATGTTAAAGAATACCTAATATCATTGGAAAGTGTTGATAATACATTCTTACTTGACAACGTGAGGAAGATGTATAAAGAAATATACTCTAGTCAACATTAAAAATAGGTGTACTTGTTTTTTTAGTCACTAAGTCATGTCTGATTCGTTATGACCCCATGGATTGTAGCCCATCAGGCTCCTCTGTCCTTGGGATTTCCCAGGTAATAATTTTGGAATGGGTTGCCATTTGCTTCTCGAGGGGATCTTCCCAGCCCAGGGATTGAACCCATGTCTCGTGCATTGGTAGGTGGATCCTTTCAGTTCAGTTCAGTTGCTCAGTCGTGTCTGACACTTTGTGACCCCATGGACTGCAGCACTCCAGGCTTCCCTGTCCATCACCAACTCCCAGAGCTTACTCATGCTCATGTCCATTGAGTCAGTGATTCCATCCAACCATCTCATCCTCTGTCTTCCTCTTCTCCTCCTGCCTTCAATCTTTCCCAGCATCAGGGTCTTTTCCAATGAGTCAGTTTTTCACATCAGGTGGCCAAAGTACTGGAGTTTCAGCTTCAGCATCAGTATTTCCAATGAATATTCAGGTTTGATTTCCTTAAGGATGGACTGGTTGGATCTCCTTGCTATCCAAGGAACTCTCAAGAGTCTTCTCCAACGCCACAGTTCAAAAGCATCAATTCTTTGGCGCTCAGCTTTCTCTATAGTCCAAATCTCACATCCATACATGACTACTAGAAAAACTATAGCTTTGACTAGAGGGACCTTTGTCAGCAAAGTAATGTCTCTGCTGTCTAGGTTGGTCATAACTTTTCTCCCAAGGAGCAAGCATCTTTTAATTTCATAACTGCAGTCACCATCTGCAGTGATTTTGGAGCACCCCAAAATAAAGTCTGTCACTATTTCCATTGTTTCCCCATCTATTTGGCATGAAGTGATGGGACTAGATACCATGATCTTAGTTTTCTGAATGTTGAGCTTTAAGCCACCTTTTTCACTCTCCACTTTCACTTTCCTCAAGAGGCTCTTTAGTTCTTCACTTTCTGCCATAAGGGTGGTGTCATCTGCATATCTGAGGTTATTGATATTTCTCCCAGCAATCTTGATTCCAGCTGGTGCTTCATCCAGCCCAGCATTTCTCATGATGTACTCTGCATAAAAGTTAAATAAGCAGGGTGACAATATACAGCCTTGACATACTCCTTTCCCTATTTTGAACCAGTCTGTTGCTCCATGTCCAGTTCTAACTGTTGCTTCTTGACCTGTATACAGATTTCTCAGGAGGCAGGTCAGATGGTATGGTATTCCCGTCTCTTAAGAATTTTCCACAGTTTGTTGTGATCCACACAATCAAAGGCTTTGGCATAGTCAATAAAGCAGAAATAGATGTTTTTCTGGAAATCTCTTGTTTCTTCGATGATCCAGCGGATGTTGGCAATGTGGATCCTTTACTGTACTTGAACCACACCCATGTGTTTTTTAATTTAAAGTTAAATTTAAACCAAAAATGTTTACACATTAAATTATTTATTTTGGCCACCTCATGCGAAGAGTTGACTCATTGGAAAAGACTCTGATGCTGGGAGGGGTTGGGGGCAGGAGGAGAAGGGGATGACAGAGGATGAGATGGCTGGATGGCATCACTGACTCGATGGACGTGAGTCTCAATGAACTCTGGGAGTTGGTGATGGACAGGGAGGCCTGGCATGCTGCGATTCATGGGGTCGCAAAGAGTCCGACACGACTGAGTGACTGAACTGAACTGAAGCTTAATGAACAATTATTCATTAAGCTCCTAGCATCTAGGGCTTCCCTGGTGGCTCAGATAGTAAAGAATCTACCTGCAATGCAAGAGACCCAGGTTCAATCCCTGGATTGGGAAGATTCCCTGGAGAAGGGAAATGGCAACCCACTCCAGTATTCTTGCCTGAAGAATTCCATGGACAGAGGAGTCTGGTGGGCTACAAAGAGTAGGACACGACTGAGCGACTTACACTTTAACACTAAGCATCTAGGTTATGAGAATGAAATCTTGAGCAAAACAGACCTCACCCTGCCCTGACGGAGCTTACATTCTGGGAGAAGAGACAGTTTAGGAGGAGCATATGGACTTCTCAAGAGGCGTATTGAAGGTAAGAGGCCTGGCCCAGCAGAGAGAGACCACAGCAGGAGATAGGCTGTAGAGATGAGCGGACGACTCATGACATATTTCTATGCAGAGAAAGCAGACATCCTGCAAACAGCATAACATAACAGCAATTACCACTCAGCTGTGCTTTCTCAGCCAATGTTTATCTGATTTGCTTTCCTCTGTTTTCCAATTTTCTACACTAAAACACACAGAAACCAATCACTTCTACAACTGGAAAAGCAAGCTTTTAGAATGTCTTCAAATGAAAGAGAAAACCATTTTGTTAAAGAATGAAGCCCTTAGGGTGTCAAGGAGCCAAGTAGACTAAAAACTACAGTTTGGGAAGAATAAGAAGTTCTTACGGGTTAACGGGCTCTGAATTTGAAGTCACGTGAGCTGCCTGACAATGTCGACTGGAGGCCCTCCACCGAGGGACCCACCTGCGTGTGGCCAGCACACGCCCAGGGACACGCCGCCCACTGGACCTCCATGTTCAGGCCCCTCTTGCTATCTCTCAGGCCCCCGGGCTGGACTGCCTCCTCTCCTGCCTTTGTCTCATCTTCCAGGCTCACCTTCTCTGCTGTCCGTCTGTTCCTTCTGGAAAGTCTGAGTCGCTTTGCGTCCTGTGCCTCCCCGAGCTTCTTCCCTTAGCCTTGCGGGAGCCAGACTGTACTGAACCACTGACGGTTCTTTCATCTGCGTCCTTGACCGTGACTTTGACCCCCTCCTGAGGGTTCATTTTATGTGTCAGCTTGGCAAGGCCACGGTGTCTAGTTGTGTGGTTAGACATTCAGAGAACAGGCAAGCTACTGCTGGTAGTTTTTAGGTATGACTCACGTTTAACAGGGCTTCCCTGGGGGCTCAGCAGTAAAGAATCTGTCTGCAAAGCAGGAGGCTTAGGAGATGAATATTCTATCCCTGGGTCAGGAAGATCTCCTGGAGGAGGGCATGGCAACCCACTTCTGTATTCTTGCCTGGAGAATCCTATGGACCGAGAAGACTGGCGGGCTACAGCCCATGGGGTCACAGAGAGTCAGACATGACTGAAGCAACTGAGCACACACGCACATTTACAATCAGCTGACTTTAAGTAGATGGGCCTCCATAACGTAGGTGAGCCTCATCCATTGAGCTGGAGGCCTTAAGAACAAAGACTAAGGCACCCCATAGGAGAAGAAATTCTGCATTAAGATGACAACATAGAAATTCTGCCTGAGTTTCCAGCCTTCAGGCCAAGGTTGCAACTTCAATTCCTGCCAGAATTTCTAGCCTGTGGACTTGCCATATGGGTCTGGGGCTTGCCAGCCCCATGATCATGTGAGTTAATTCCTTAAAAGCTCTCTGTCTTTTTCTATCAAAATCTACCTATCTATCTAGATATACATCCTATTGGCTCTGTTTCTCCGGAGAACCCTGCCTGACACACTCCTTACACTCTGGGGCCACAGCTGACCCATCTCTGTGCCCACGGAGTCTGACAGTAGCTGGCTTTAGCCAGGGGAGCCCTCTGGGGTGGTGTGGGTCGGTGGGGAGAGAGGAGTCAGAATGGGGTCAGCCCAGAAGGGTGGGTTGGGGTGGGAGGTGCGAGGGAGGTTTAAGAGGAGGGGGACACATGTATACCTATGGCTGATACATGTTGACGTATGTCAGAAGTCAACACAACCTTGTGAAGCAATTATCCTCCAATTAAAAATAAATACGTTTTTAAAAAAGAATGGCATTGGATGAGATGGGAGGGGACTGAGGGAGCCAGAGAGACAATGGCCTCGGCCACCACCTATCAAGTTCCGGGGGCTGCACTTCCATTCTAGTTTGCATGAATGGCTGTCACCACACAGCTCCAAGGAGCTCCATTCACACAGTCAATGTCCGCCTGGAGCTATGCAAGGTGGTGGTCCTGCAGGTACCTAAGGATGAAGATGGTCTCCAAACACTCAGGCAAGAGCCTGATTTGAAAAGGCACGAACAGAGTGGAAAGAGCAAGAATGTTAGCATCAGAAACCTGGATGCCAACCCTGGTTTTGCCTCCATGACCCAGAGCAAATTACTTAACCTTTGGGTCTGTTTCTTTATCCTTCAGTGGGTGGTGGTTATCATTCTCTCATATGATTCTTAGCCTAGGCTAAGAATGTACACCAAAGGCCTGGGGAGATGCCTGGCAAGTCCTTGGTGTCTAATTAATGGCAACCATCGTTCACTGAGCTGGAGAAGACTCAAAGCAGCAGATTTGGGGATGGGAGGAAATAAAGAATTCTCTTTTGGAAGTGTGTGGCTGAGATGCTTGTGTGACACCCAAGTGCAAATGTCACTTGGGCACTTGGAAATAGGAGCAACGCTCAAGAAGTGGTCTGGACTGGAGATACGTTAATGACATTTAACACCACGGGATTAGGTAAGTCACAGAAGAGAGTGGAGAAAAAACTTCCTAAGGAACTTTGACCAGAAAAGAGCAGGTGGGGGACGGAAAATGGCAGAGGAAACTGACTCAGAGAAAACAGGGAGAGTGAACTTAGACAGGAGACCTTTAAGAGGATGTGAGTGGTCAGCTGTTTGAATACGGCTCAGGGGTCATGGAGCGAATAGTGTCCATGGCTTGTGACCACGTGGAGGCCACTGGGAAGTGTGAGTGGATGTGACAGGGACAGAGTACAGGGACAAAGTAGGTGATTATATAGCTAATCCCACTAGGGGATTGCATGTAGGAAACATATGGGAGACCTCTGTAAGTTAATGATCACTCAAGAAAGTAGTTTTGCTTAACCACAAACCCAAGCAGGCTTGCTTAGCAACAAACCCACGCAGCAGAAGTATGAGACATGCCCCCAAAAAACAAAACAATGGTAGCATAAGACCCATACCCTGCCCGGTGAGCTCAGTAAGTTAATTGACCTCGAAGACATGCTCTCTGCACACATGAAAAACAATAATTTGTGGAAAGACGATATTTCAAAGTAAAGACCCTCATTGTACTGAGACTTGAAATAATTTTTTCATAGTGCCGTGACAGTCCTGGCTTGACCATGTAGGGACAAGAAAACCCCCCTGCTCAACCTGGAGCAAGAGCTGATGATGAAAGCATGACATGTATTCAAGAATGAGGAAGAAAGTAGTCTTTTCCCCCTCCGCACTTTTCCTTTGATTATAAAACTGTAGCCCACTAAGTTCTCAGGACACAGCACCCTCTTACCCACCCACGTGTAAGCCTCACAAGCGTCCTAATATATCACTTCTTACCAATCACTTTGGCTTTCTCTGAATTCTTTCTATGCTGAGACAGAAAGGATCAGAGCTCTGCAGAGCCCCCTGAAATGCCACCAAACAGTTTTAGGAAGGAGGTAGGAAGAGCCTGGAGAAGGAAATGGCAACCCATTCCAGTATTCTTGCCTGGAGAATCCCAGGGACAGGGGAGCCTGGTGGGCTGCCGTCTATGGGGTCGCACAGAGTCGGACATGACTGAAGTGCCTTAGCAGCAGCAGCAGCAGCAGGAAGAGCCTGGATGCCCTAGGAGAAGGAGACCAATCTTCCCAGAATGTTGGCCATTTGGAGAAGCAGAGAAGGGGGCCGGCAGTAGGTGTGGAATCCGAGAACAGATTATGGGTGAAGCATGGGCAGGATGCAGGTTTGGAAGTGGGGAGGTGGGGGACTTCTGTCCAGTGGTATCCGTATTCTCAGTGACCAAGACCAAGCAACCAACTGAAGGGACAGGAAGATTTGTGAAGCTGAGAAACTGCCACCGGGAACCTTTGGGGCACAGCCTTCAGATGGCTAATTCATGTTGATGTTTGGCAGAAATCAATACAGTACTGTGCGGCTTCTCTGATATCACAGTAAAGAATCTGCCTGCAATGCAGGAGACCCTGGTTTGATTCCTGGGTCAGAAAGATCTGCTGGAGAAGGGATAGGCTACCCATTCCAGTATTCTTGGGCTTCCCTTGTGGCTCAGCTGGTAAAAAATCTGCCTGAAACGCGGGAGACCTGGGTTTGATCCCTGGGTTGGGAAGATCCCCTGGAGAAGGTAACGGCTACCCACTCCAGTATTCTGGCCTGAAGAATTCCATGGACTGCATAGTCCATGGGGTCGCAAAGAGTCGGACACGACTGAGTGATTTTCACTTCATTTCACAAAACAATACTGTAAAGCAATTATCCTTCTATTTAAAACAAGTTGAAATAAATAAATAAAAGGAAGAGGAAAACCTGGCAGAAAGTGCAACCACACACAGACTCACCAAGGAGTTCTTTATATACAAATAATGATGATGATGATAATGGTCAGTTTCAGTTCAGTTCAGTCGCTCAGTCATGTCAAACTCTGTGACCCCATGAACTGCAGCACACCAGGCCTCCCTGTCCATCACTAGCTCCCAGAGTTTACCCTAACTCATGTCCACTGAGTCGGTGATGCCATCTAACCAAGTTAGTTTCAGTTCAGTTCAGTTCAGTTCAGTACAGTCGCTCAGTCGTGTCCGACTCTTTTCGACCCCATGAATCGCAGCACGCCAGGCCTCCCTGTCCATCACCAACTCCCGGAGTTCACTCAGACTCACGTCCATCGAGTCAGTGATGCCATCCAGCCATCTCATCCTCTGTCGTCCCCTTCTCCTCCTGTCCCCAATCCCTCCCAGCATCAGAGTCTTTTCCAATGAGTCAACTCTTCGCATGAGGTGGCCAAAGTACTGGAGTTTCAGCTTTAGCATCATTCCCTCCAAAGAAATCCCAGGGCTGATCTCCTTCAGAATGGACTGGTTGGATCTCCTTGCAGTCCAAGGGACTCTCAGGAGTCTTTTCCAACACCACAGTTCAAAAGCATCAATTCTTTGGCGCTCAGCTTTCTTCACAGTCCAACTCTCACATCCATACATGACCACTGGAAAAACCATAGCCTTGACTAGATGGACCTTTGTGGGCAAAGCAATGTCTCTGCTTTTCAATATGCTATCTAGGTTGGTCATAACTTTAGACTGTTCTAAGTTACAATGGATCTACCTAGGTGGATTTCAGCACCAGGCCACTGTCATTAATGATCTCAAGGGCTTTGGGAATAAACTAGGGTGATTCAAAAAAGAAAAACCAAGCCTGGTGGGCCAGCAGGAGGGTGTGGACAGTCCATTCCCAGCTCAGGTCTGGGGAAGGCAGATGTGAGTGTTGGAGCACTTCGGGGGTTGGGGGCAGAGAGTGAGTGGCAGGTGAGATGAGGCAGTTAAGGGAGGATGGAAGCTTAGACTGCAACCACAGAGAGAACACAGGATCCCAGCCATGGTCAGAGGGTGGCTTTTTTGAGGATGTACATTGCCTGTCCAAAGCTGGAAGCACCTAGAAGTCATGGTCAGAGCTGGTGAACAGTCCTGGATGAAGGAAGAAGTGGCCACAGATGTGGGTGGGAGAAGAGATGGCAGCAAGTGGACATGAACTGATCACAGAGTGTGTTGAATTGTCCTGTGGGTACAGCTGAGGTGAGGAGACACAGGCATGGGGTGGGAGGACCAGTGCGTCCTGCAGGTCAAACTCGAGAGGGTGAGTCCTCTGGGTTGAGAGAGGTGAGCTGTGCCCGAGGACAAGGATGGGGAGATATGTGTGCATTCTTCCCAGGAACATGCTGCAAATGGGGAAGACTGTTGGTACCAGCGGGGTTTGTGGGGTGCAGGTCACGCTTCCTTCGGGATCACAGACAGCTCTGACTTCCTACTCCTCCATCAGCGAGGGTTATTAAGTACATAGGGACTCACTGCCCAGGGGAGTTATTTGCAGTAGAGGCTTAAGACTCTGTCTCCCACACAGAAGCCACCAGGGAGCTGAGAATGACGTCACATCCCTGCGATATCGTGTCACAGGGGAAGCTGCCAGCTGTGGAGTACAAAGCCAAGTTCAGACGGCTCACACCCTAGGCAGCATGGATCCATGAGTTCAAACTCCAGCTCTTTAGCTCACTAGCTGTGTGACTTAGGGAAAGTTACTTAACCTCTCTGGACCTCTATTTCTTTGTGTCAAGCAGGGAATAGTAATAGGACCAGCTTCATAGGGTTGTTGTGGGGATTAAGTAAGTCAATGTATATGAAGCAAATACTAAATGCTAAAAGATCACGAGCTGTCAACATCACCACAGGCTCCTGGGAGAACACGTGGAATGAATGGTGTCTTAGAATGAGTTCAGAGGAAAAAGGAGGGGAATTCACTTAGTGTTTGACTAGAGGAATTACGGCTTCTCTGGTGGCTCAGTTGGTAAATAATCCACCAGTGCAGGAGATGAGGGTTTGATCTCTGAGTTGGGAAGATCCCTTGGAGAGGAATTGGCAACCCACTCCAGTATTCTTGCCTGGGAAATTCCATGGACAGAGGAGCCTGGTGGGCTACAGTCCATAGGGTCACAAAAGAGTCAGACATGACTTAATGAATAAACAACAACAGAGGATCTTAAACTACCTCAGAATAATTCTCTCAGCTTAAATAGAATAATAACATAACATAACATAACATAATATATATATATATATATATATAAAGCCTAGTGCATGGGGTTTCAAAAATGTTAACTTTTGTTCTTACAGTCCGTGATAACAATACTAATATTGCTGCTACTCAAGTCTAACACTCGGCCAGTGCCCATCATTGTGGCCCAAAATGTCAGATTCCTGTTTCCATTTCTGAATAGCCATGTTCTGAGGTCCCAAGGGTTCACTTGCCACAGTCCAGCAGCTGCAGACAGCAGAACTCTGCTCGCAGCAATTTGATTGGCCCCACCTACTGTTTAGATAATCACCTCCACTGTACTGGTGCTGCTGCTCCTTATAATAAAACCTTCAGGGCACCATGAGTTGGAGGCTTTAACGGGCCATGGGAGAAGTAAAGCAAGTGAGGCTGGGAGGAGAATCTTTGCCCACCTAGCCTGTCACGGAGGTGGACCTGCACCCAGACTGCCTGAAGTCAGCCCCTCGCTTGTGAGCCCGCACTGAGTAGAAGGACAAAGGCAAAGAGAAGGCACCACACACATGAATGCAGCACAAAAGAGGGACAGACAGTGCAGTGAAGGGGGACGTCTTTCCCAGGCCGGCTCCTGCAGGCAGAGGCCACCTCCCTAAATGGAGTATTCTGGGCCTTGTGTCCTGTCCATAGGATGGGGCCCTGCTGACTAAGCCCTGTGGGTCCAGCAAGTCACTAGCTGACAGCTTTGAGCAGAAAACGCCACACCTGTCCTGGCCTCAGTTCTCTGACCAACACTCCATGGTGACTGCTTAATTTTCAGGGTTCATTCTCTGCTGACTTTGGCATGGTGCTCAAGCTAACCCTAGGGCTTTCCAGGTGACGCTAATGGTAAAGAACCTGCCTGCCAATCCAGGAGACGTAAGAGACGTGGATTCAATCCCTGAGTTGGGAAGATCCCCTGGAGGAGGGCATGGCAACCCACTCTAGTATTCTTGCCTGGAGAATCCCATGGACAGAGGAGCCTGGCAGCCTAGTCCATGGTGGGTCACAAAGATTTGGACACAACTGAAGTGACTTAGCACAGCATAGCACAAGGCAGCTAACCTAAAAAGGAAGACCCAGTAAAGGAATGTGGAAAACAGGGCAGTTAGGAAGAGAGGCAGTGGGGGGAAGAAAGGGAAGGGAGGAGGGGGCATGTTAGCAGCTATAGGAATAATAACCACAGGATAATCAATTTCTTTTTTATGTAAACATTTGTCAGACACCACGCTAAGCACTCCAAGTGCCTTTTCTCATTTAATTGTCACCAAATTGATTTTCATATCTCTCAATTTTTAACTCTCTTGCTCCAGCTGCTCTGTAAACCCGGGTAATTCCTGAAATGGTGTCTAAGGTTGATCGAAATCTACGAGCCTGACTTCCCTGTTTCCTTGAGCTTCCCCAGCCCGTTCCTGATTAAAGACCAAAGAAAAAAATGCTTCATAAACAGAACAGCCTGGGAAGTTGTGAAAGAAAGCAGCAAGAATGATTAAGTGGCATCCTGCTGCTATCATAAACATTCCTTGATGCCAGTCTTGACAAGCAACAAATGATCAACAAGCTATTGATGGCTTGCTCAGCTTATGAAAAATGTGTCCAGCTGTGGGTCAACGAGTTCTGGCCTGGGAGTCCAAGGCAGATGTGCCCAGGCGATGTCACTGCTGACCGTCTGCCCTGGGTGTCAGATCCCTTCTGGATAACAGCATAGGACCAACATGCCTGGGGGCATGTGATAAAGGTCAGTAAAATGACACGCAGGAGTTGTGGGGCAGACACAAACGCATGCAGGTTGATCAAGTCTGTAGTCCAGACGAGCAGGATGAGGGGGCTGACTCTTGCTGCTTTGCCAATGGAGGAGTAAAATCGGCCCATGGTGAAATACACAAGAGTCGTCCATTGGGAAATGCTGCTTGCATGGTCATCACCATTGCAGTTATTTCATGAATGCCACGCTGTCCTCATGACCCCATTCTGGATCAAAAACGAGGCATGTGTACTTATCCTACTCTTTTTCAGGACTGGTAGATAGATGGAGAGAGGCAGAGAGAGGTGAGGGGCAGAGAGCATCACTGGGCAGCTGGGACAAGATCCAAGCTCAGCCCAGGGGACCAGGAGCCTCCTTCTGAGCGGCTCACACAGAGAGGGGAGGGTTCGGGAAGTGACCCATGGTTCTGGGGTGAAGCACAGAGAGATGGGCGCCCGGGAGTCCTACCCATCTTGGGGAAGGCCCTGTGCCTGGCTCAGGCGTGAACCCTGGGAGACAGTGATGTCTTGGGAGCCTGGAAAAGCTCACCCAATTCCCTTGGCATCGATTGAAAGCAACCAGGCAAACTTCTCATGGCTAATCCCGTTTCCCCAGTGCCTAGTTATACCAAGCAGGACTGGAGAGCAGGAGGAAATCACCTGATCACTGATCAGGTTGATCCCTGACCCCTAAAGACCTCTATCCGAGGCATCTTTATCAACCAACCTCAGATGCGTGCACAATCCGCATGCTAGAAAAATGACATTTCTGGGCTTCAGCTATGCTTTAGGACACGCAGACACCAAGACTGAGGCTATCTTGGAGGGAGGGGATGGCTTTCCCAGGGTTTTCAAACCTTCCACGATTACCCAGCTGGCGCCCACTCCTCCTTGCCCCAAGTAGTCACTCAAACTCTCCCTTGTTGCTTTTTCTGCTGTCATAAATCATTCTTAGGTGCCAGGATGATTCAGCAGCATCTAGATAAACAGCATAGTACAGTGAAAGAGCCTGGATTTGATGTCAGATCTCAGACCCCAGCTACCACTCATTCCCCAGCCTGTCTCCTGGGATAAGTCAGCTTTCTGCAAAGGGGGCATCGGGGAATACTCATCTCAAGGTCATGTGCAGATCTAATGAGACGTCTGGGAATATACCTAGGAATGGAATTGCTGCGTCAATTGGTTAAGTCTACGTTTCTTTTTTGAGAAATGCCAAACTATTTTCCACAGTGGTAAACCAGCGTACGTTCCCACTGGTCACTCCCTGGTGTATACGTTTGAATTGGTTTTGCCATGTAGCAAGCACAGGGTATATATTCGCTATTGCAGCTATTTTTGAGAAATCTCTTTATTGCTCATTATTTTCATTCTCATTCCTGTGTTCTCTTACAGATGTTTTTGGAATACCTACGTAGGGCCAACACGATGCTAGATGCTGAGAAGGCTGCAAAGAAGGGGAAATCTGTTGGGAAATTCATAGTTTAATCAGAAGGAGGAGCCCCTGGAAGGGACCTGCTTTTAGGAAACACCTACTATGTGGCGAGCACTGGTTAGACCTAGCCTCATCTAACCCTAAGAGCAGCTACTGAGCTCTTCTTATCTTCATTCTATGGCCAAGCACGCTGGGGAGGTCGGAGACCAGAGGTCACCCCACTTGCCCAAAGCATCACGGCTTGTGGATAAGAACTGACCCTTTTAGAGCAAGACCACCTGTTCTGTTTGTCCTGATTCCTGTTCACTTCAGCTCTGTGGGCAAAGACCTCGCTGAAAGGACAAGTCTATCCGAGTGAGACCTTGATGTTAGACATACTTCTCAGGTTCTTTTTAGCAGCCCAGCATCCAGACAGAATTTTCACTTGGGAAAGTGAAAGCGTTAGTCACTCAGTCGTGTCTGACTCTTTGCGACCCTATAGACTGTAGCCCACTGTAGCCCTTCTGTCCTCGGAATTCTCCAGACAAGAATACTGGAGTGGGTCACCGTGCCCTCCTCCAGGGGCTCTTCCCGACCCAAGGATCAAACCTGTGTCTCCTGCATCACAGGCTGATTCTTTACCGTCTGAGCCAGCTCGGAAGCCCGACATGTCTTAATATCGCCAATTTAAAAACCAAATCAAAGCTAACTGTTGGCAAGGATGTGGAGAAATTGGAGCCCTTGTACATTGCCACTGGGGATGTGTAGCCCAGTGAGACTGGAAAACAAACTGGAGAACAGTTTGATGGGTTTTCAAAAAATAAATATAGAATCACCATATGACCCAGCCATTCCACGCCCGTGGTCTGCATGCAAGAGAGCTGAAAGCAGGTGGTCAAACAAAAACTTGTATGTGAGCACTCACAGCAGTGCTATTCACAGTAGCTGAAAGGTGGAAACAGTCCAAATGCCCATCAGCCACTGAGAAGATCAGCAATTGTGGTCTCTCCATACAATGGAATGTTGTTCAGCCAAAGAAAGAAATGAAGTTCCGATACATGTTGCAATGTAGAAGAACCTTGACATTCTCAGCCAGATGAAGAAAAGCTACATTTAGAGGGTCACGTGTTGTATGATTCCATTTCAATGAAATGCCCAGAAGGGACAAATGTATGAAGGTTGAAGGCAGATCAGTAGTGGCCTGGGGCTAGAGGGAGGAGGTGACTTGGAAGCAACTCTTAACGGGTTGGAGGGCTGCTTGGTTTGGGTGATAAAAATGTTTTGGATCTAGACAGACGTGGTGGTTGCACAATTATGAATGTATTTGTGCATTCATATGCCACTGAATTACTCTATCAAGTTTTTGGCCACCCTATGCGGCAGCCAGCAAGCCTCTGTTTAGTTACTATTTTGAAATACATAAAAAATTTCAACCATTTTTTTTAAGGTGGAGTGGAATGTTCTAAAATCAGACCCTCCTCCCTATTCATCAGTTTGGTTTAAGCTGGGAAATCAAGGCTTTTGCATCCACCCAGTGACCAAGCTTCAGACCCTCACTCTGTGTGCTC
Source organism: Bos indicus x Bos taurus (assembly GCF_003369695.1). Taxonomy (NCBI): domain Eukaryota; kingdom Metazoa; phylum Chordata; class Mammalia; order Artiodactyla; family Bovidae; genus Bos; species Bos indicus x Bos taurus. The sequence continues at coordinate 104,806,867 of NC_040081.1, forward strand.
ACCAGCTGTGTGTCCTTAAGCAACTCAGTTAAGCTCTCTGAGCTCAGCTGCCTTATCGTAAACAGCATGTCCCATAACAGTGTGTGTGGGGATCAACAGCCATGTGTGAATGCAATACTCAACACACAGCAGAGACTAATAAATTGCCCCTATTTCTAACATCTGTATGTCAATCATTCATAAAATTCAGAGGGTCTGGATTACATCAAAGGGAGGTCTGTGGACCAGACACTGTCAGTTCGGATCCCGCCGAGACCCGGAGAGGCTCACCTGAGCCCCTTCCCTGAGCTCCCGGGGCTCTTCCCACCTCACTGTCTGCCCTGTTTGTTCTTCTGGGGCCTCCCCCTCCCTCTCACCCCCTTCGCTCTGCACTTGACCCGTTGGTGGCTCTGATCCCATCTCTACCCTGGCGAATCCCACGTGTTACATCACTAGCCCACAGCTGTGTCCCACGTTCCGGACCAGACCACATGACATCGTCACTTGAATACCAAGCGGAACCTCAGCCTTAAGGAGACCAAATGAAGCTGGCAAGAGGCTGGGTGAGTTCCTGGCAGAGTGAGGCCAGGGCAGTGCCCCCAGGCTGCACTCAGTTACTCACTCCACTTGGATGAATAAGTCGCGTGTCAAACTCACTGTGTCTGAGCCTGTTCCCCTACAGGCTTCCCTTTCAGATAAATGGTATCACTGTTCTTCCAGTGATCCGTGCCCCATCTTGCCCCTGGCATCGACCCAGCATCCAACCACTTCTCTCCATGATCTCCTGACCTTCTCAGGGTTACGTCCTCAGTGCTTAGCAAGGTCCACCAGCTCTGACCCTCACTGACTCATATCTGACTCCGTCCCCACCCTCTCTTTCCCCTTCCCTTCCACTCTGGCCAACTGGATCCCATGGTGTCCCCAAGCAAGTCTCGTGCACACTTCTTTTAGCACCTCTGGTACCTGCTGTTCCTCTGCCTGGAACGCCCTTCCTTAGATACCCCAAAGGGCTAATGTCTCTCTGAGTGTAAAAGAGAGTGTGTGTATGCACGATCAGTGATGTCTGACTCTGCAACCCCATAGACTATAGCCTGCCAAGCTCTTCTGTCCATGGAATTTTCCAGGCCAAGAATACTGGAAGGGGTTGCCATTTCCTACTCCAGGGGATCGTCTCAACCCAGGATCAAACCCACATCTCTTGAGGCTCCTGCATTGGATTCTTTTACCATTGAGCCACCTGGGAAGCCCTGTCTCCACTCAAATAGGAGCCATTGGAGAGGACCTGTGACCTCCCGATAGTAAATGCAACGGTCATGATTAATCTACTCCTTGATTTCCACCCAGCCCACCCTTTTACTTTTGGAACAGTACCTATTCCCAGCTGGGGAATAGTTACCTATTTGTTGACTTGTTTCCTCCAGCTGGAATCTGTAGTCCAGAGAGCTGGGATTTGGTCTTTGTGCTGGTCCTTGCCTCCCCAGGTCCGGCCCACCGCTTTCTCTGCCCTGCTTCTGCCCAGGCGGGCTAGCCTGCTTTCTTGCTACTGGTTGCCAGCCCAGTAGGAAATGACGAGCAGGACAAGAAAGTGATGCGGACCTTCCCTGCTACCTCCCTGCACTAATTCAGTGGCTCTGGGAACATCCTCCCAACTACAGCTGCCCAGGCATCTCCTGCCAAGGCTGCTCCTCCCCTTCCCTCAGTTCTAGGGGTAAGGGCGCCCCACTGGCCATCCCTGGTCCGTTCCTTTCCCCCTGTCTATGCCTGTCTAAGTTCTCCCCTCACCATCTGGGGTGGATTCTGTTTCCTCCTGAAACCCTAGCCCTACCAACCCCTCACGTTCGCTGCTGTGTCCAGCACCTAGGACAGTGCCCAGAACATAGTGGGTCCTCAGTAAACATTCTTCATTAATGAACCAGCTAATGAATTAATTAGCAGAAGAATGAATGGAAGAAAACCAATATGCTACTCAGAATGAATAGATAAACAGATGGAGCAAAGCATTCTGTTTCCTTGAAAGAAAAAATGAGCTAAGCCGATGAGTCAAGTTTCATGGAACCATAATATGCTTCGGCGTCAGTCCTTCCAATGAATATGAAGGGTTGATACCTTTTAGGATTGACTGGCTTGATATCCTTGTTGTCCAAGGGACTCTCAAGAGTCTTCTCCAGCACGATAGTTCGAAAACATCAATTCTTTGGTGCTCAGCCTTCTTCATGATCCAACCCTCACATCTGTACATGACTACTGAAAAAAACCATAGCTTTGACTATACGGACACTCATCAGTGAAGTGATGTCTCTGCTTTTTAATATACTGTCTAGGTGGGGATGAGGAGATAGCAAAGCTTTAAAAGATTGTTCTGGAAGGCATCACTGCAAAGGTGACATTTGAGCAAAGACTTGAAGGAAGGAGGAGGTTGAGCCACGTGGAAAACTGGGCTGTGTGTTACAGTCACCAAAGACACAAATGGGAAAGCCCAGAGGGAAAGTTCTCTGGGTGTGAAGAAAAGATTTCCAGCAGAAGGCCAGCCAAGGGAGAAGGGCTAAAGGGTAAGTAGCCGCTGGAGTGTAGAGTAAGGGGGAGGGGAGGGTGATGGGAGATCTTGCCAGAGGGGTCACTGGGACAGGAAGAAGGGATGAGCCCAGCCGCTTGGACTGGATCCTCTTGGCAAGGGATTTGCTTTGAGTGATGTGATGGTGAGTGACAGAGATATGAAGATGCTGATACTAGACCACCAGCCAGGTTCAAACCCCAGCTCCTCCACTGGCTCTGTGACCTTAACACTGGAACTGTCACTTAACCTCTATGAGTCTGTTTCTTCCCTATCTGTAAAAGGCAAGAGTCAGAGAACCCACTTCACAGGACCAAGTGACTTAGAATGGTGTCTGCCTCGTATGGCCTGAAACTATTGCAACATTGTCAATCAGCTAGACCCCAATACAAAATCGAAAGTTTTTTTAAAAAAAAGAATTATGTCTGCCTCTAGGGCTTCCCTGGTGGCTCAGTGGTAAAGAATCTACCTGCAATGCAGAAGACCTGGATTTCGATCCCTGGGTTGGGAAGATATCCCGGAAAAGGAAATGGAAACCCATTCCAGTATTCTTGCCTGGAGAATTCCAAAGGACAGAGGATCCTGGAGGGCTACAGTGAGTGGGTTCGCAGAGAGTCAGACTCGACTGAGTGACTAACACTTCCACTTTCTTGTCTGCCTCATGATTCCTTCAGAAGAGCATGGAGGTTAGACTGGAGTGGGGCTTGGCCAGCCTGGAGGAAGGGAGGCACAGGTGAGACTCTGCCAGGGCCTTGGTCACATTTCCTGCAACAGAACATTTGTATGTAAAGACGATTTATCTCTGTGTTCGATGCCGGAATTCTAAGCGTGGGCCATCTCCAGGCAACATTCAGAGACACAGAAGGGTATCTGCCCTCCTTGGTCTGCAGTCTGGGTGTGTGGGCACAGACGCCAACAAGCACCATTCAGGGCAGGCTTGCAGAGAGTGTGTGGGGTCAAGGGCAAAGCTTGACCCTGAAGAAACCTAGAACACCAGAGAGGACAGTGACAGCAAGACGCAGGTCACTGCCACCACCTGGAGAGTTTCTTAAAAACAGATTTTTGGACCCCCCGGCCAGACTCACTGATTCTGAAAATCTGGAGGGAAGGTATCATAAACTCGCACTGAATGTGCCTCAGGTAACTCTGATTATCAGCAAAATTGGCAAACGCTGATCCAACACCTTCCCTCTTTTTGCAGACAGGAAGCCTGGGGTCCAGAAACATGCCTGAGGAGGAACAGCCAAAGCCCTCCCAGTCTGTATTCATTTCCTAAGTCTGCATGACAAAGCACTGCCAACTGGGCAGCTTAAAGCCACAGGCTTGTGTCCTTCTCTACTTCTACTGGCTGGAAATCTGAAGCCAAAGTGGAGGAAGGGCAGGGCTGTGGGGAAGGATCTCGGGGAGCACTGCGCCCCGTGCCTTTCCTTACCTGCTGGTATCCCTCGGCATCTTTGGCTTATAGCTGAACAACCCGAGTCTGTCTCCATCCTCAGCTGGCCTTGTCTTTGTGGCCAGGGTTAAAGACCACAGCCTTAAGTATATGTGTGGAATCTCAGTTCAGTTCAGTCACTCAGCTGTGTCCAGTTCTTTGTGACCCCATGCACTGCAGCGCACCAGGCCTCCCTGTCCATCACCAACTTCTGGAGTTTACTCAAACTCATGTCCATTGAGTTGGTGATGCCATCCAGACATTTCATCCTCTGTTGTCCCCTTCTCCTCCTGTCTTCAATCTTTCCCAGCACCAGGGTCTTTTCAAATGAGTCAGCTCTTCGCATCAAGTGGCCAAAGTGTTAGAGTTTCAGCTTCAAATATCAGTCCTTCCAATGAATATTCAGGATTGATTTCCTTTAGGATGGACTGGTTAGATCTCCTTGCAGTCCAAGGGACTTTCAAGAGTCTTCTCCAACACCACAGTCCAAAAGCATCAATTCTTCGGCGCTCAGCTTTCTACTAGAATCTATTAGACATTGAAACATATGCATTAATGCTCACATAAGACCATGCTCATCCACACTTAACCAAAAAGCATCCTGGGGTCTGTGCTTTGAGAAACCCTGGATGAACAGTGAAGGCCCTTCCCAACCTGCTGCAGAGGTCATTATTGTGTCTATTTTAGAGATTTAGAAACTGAGGCTTAGAGGCTGCTGAATGCCAACTCGTCTAGAATTAGGAACTCACTTGCCGAGAATTCAACTCCAGCCACCCAATGCTAACCATCATGCCTTTTTCTGCCATGTCAGGGTCAGAGACGTGAGAGATCCTGTAATAGGGAAGAACATTTTGTATTCTATATTACTCGCTAATATTGCCTATAAGTTCAAGTTATACATAATGGCCCATCTCTGGGAACCCTGCCTCTCAGGTGATGAGCATTAAGCTAAAATACCTTTGTTCAGCTCACAGGAAACATCCTGCCCAGGGCTACCTGGTGAATAACTGCTGCTCTGCTCTGCTCAGTCGCTCAGTCAAGTCAGACTTTTTTTGACCCCATAGACTGTAGCCCACCAGGTTCCTCTGTCCATGGAAGTTTCCAGGCAAGAATACTGGAGCTGGTGGCCATTTCCTCCTCCAGAGGATCTTCCTGACCCAGGGATCGAACCCACACTCCTGCACTGGCAGGTGGCTTCTTTCCCACGGCACTACCTGGAGCGTCTCTTGAATAACTGCAGGGAAGAAGAAATGAACACATCCCTCAGGAGGCTGATGGAGACCGGGAAGTGTTTGACTTGACTCCCTCCCCTTTTAGTACAAAAGGAACCTGAGTTCTAATTCAGGCAAGATAGTTCTTTGGGGGCACAAGCCCACATCTTCTCAGCGGACTTTCCAAATATGGTCGTTATTCCTTGCCTTATGCTATGCTATGCTAAGTCACTTCAGTTGTGTCCGACTCTGTGCGACCCTATAGACGGCAGCCCACCAGGCTCCCCCGTCCCTGGGATTCTCCAGGCAAGAACACTGGAGTGGGCTGCCATTTCCTTCTCCAGTGCATGAAAGGGAAAACTGAAAATGCAGCCTAACAGGCTCCTCCATCCATGGGATTTTCCAAGCAAGAGTACTGGAGTGGGGTGCCATTGCCTTCTCTGTCCTTGCCTTAACAACTCTTCTTTTGACAATTGACCTGTCATGAGGCGAGCAGTATGAGTTGAGATTCCGTAATAGTCCTGCCTTCCATCGGGGTGGGCTTGAAGGGTGAAGGGTCTCAATATGTGTACTGGTTTGGAACACAGACTAAGATGAGGGCTTTCCCAAGGACCTACCTTGGGGACCAAGTGTGTTCAGATGTGTGCTGTGCTCTAGGATTTCGGAATCAGAAGCATTCAATCAGAAACATACAGACAGTCTGGCTTTACCATGCTCACCCCGTGATTAACTTCCTCTGGTTTTTTCTAAGATTAGCGAAAAGGAATAAAGTTTCACTACTATCAGAGCAGCCAAGCTCTAATTAGCATTAGAATGATCAGATTTGTCATGATTCCCTCTTATGTGTGGCTCATAGGCTGGCCTGTGACGTTTACTTCCCAGCAAGGCTTAATTACAGGAAAGCTGTGCTCAGTTTGAAAACTGGCTGCCTTGTTTACTGATCCCATCTAATTAGCTTTGAATTCCCTGACCAGCTCAAGAGCAACGAGATGGATGCATCATGTGTTCATCAAAGTGAGTGAGGCAGCCTTTCCCAGGCAGCCAGAGGCAGCTGTGTTTACAGGCTGACTCTTCAAGGGAGCACAAAACCCTGTCTTGATGGGCACAGTAGGAGTCTGGAAGGGGGTTTCCAATTTTTTTTTCCCTTTGGCCAACTGATGCGAAGAATTGACTCAGTGGAAAAGACCCTGATGCTGGGAAAGATTGAATGCAGAAAAAGAAGGGGATGACAGAGGATGAGATGGTTGAATGGCATCACCGACGCGACGGACATGAATTTGAGCAGGTTCCAGGAGTTGGTGATGGACAGGGAAGCCTGGCATGCTGCGGTCCATGGGGCCTCAAAGAGTCTGACACGACTGAGTGACTGAACTGAACTGAACTGAAAGACAACAGTGGATGCTTTTGATTCCAAAATCCTAGCAGATCAGTTGCATACAGTTGCATCAGATCTATTGCCTACATGGACCACCCGGTTCTAGGCATCATGGATCCAGAGCTGAGTAAAGCAGAGAAAGTCCCTGTCCTTCGGGCCCTTCGCAGTGATGAATCAGACAGGAAAACAGCTGTGCCCTTGAACAGATATTTAAATACAATCATGGAAAACTCTAGAGAGTGGTGTAAAATAGCAGCAGAGAGAGTATCAGGAGATTCTGACCTAAACGAAGAGTGAGACTTAACTCCACATGTGTGCACGTTTTGCGGGGGGCAGGGGCGGGGAAGGGGTTGGCATGTGGGGCCAGGTGAAAGGAGTAGGGATGGGGAGGGCTGGGGCTCGGGGGGAGCTTGTGTGGGAGGAGACCAGTGTGGCTGGAGTAAGGCCTGGCTTCTAGACAAGCTTAGGAAGGCAGGGTTGTATATGAGAACGAAGTATTGTTCTGTATTCTACAGAAGCAAACTCACAAACTTAGAGAGTGAACTCATTACCAAGGGATAGAAGGGAAGAAGGGATAGTTAGGGAGTTTGGGATGGACATGTACACACTGCTATAGATAAAATAGATGACCCACAAGGACCTTCTGTACAGCACAGAGAGCTCTGCTCAATATTATGTAACAGCCTAAACAGAAAGAGAATTTGAAAAACAATAGATACGCGTATACGAGTAATTGAATCACTTGGCTGTATACACCTTAAATGAACACAACATTGTCAATATTCCAGTGTAAAATAAAAAGTAAAAAAAAAAGTATTGAAGGGTTCTAAATTTGGGTGGGGGGTTGAGGGGAATGGTGAAAAAGGCTCTTGACAAAGGCCTCTGGGGCAGCTTCGTGGAGCTGGGCGCTTAGCACTGAGTGAAGATTGGAGGATGAGGACAAGTGGAGGCGGCAAGACCCGTTTGGTCCATACAAGAGGGAGGTGATGGAGGCTGGGGCCAGGGGGAGGCTGGGAGCCAGGGACTGCTTGTGATGGGGTTTCAGGGACCCAGGAGACCACCTGTGCTGAGACCTGCACACGCAGCCCGGGACATGGGAACAGGAGACCTAGCTTAGTCGCTGTCACTGTTGAGTCTGTCCTGCCCTCAGACTGAGCTGGACAGGTGACAGTAACCCTCCCTCGAGCTCTCCAGGAAGCCTCAAGAGTAGACAATGCATCACCGTGGGCATTGGCGGGGTTTTGGCTTCAGAAACACACTGAGCAGTTCCCATCCTGCTGACTAGCTGTGTGACCTTGGGCAAGTTGAATAACCAGGCTGAGGCATGATTTCCACTTCAAGAAAAGTAATGGGAACCCCTCTTTGCAGGTTGAGGGCTACAGTGAAAGAAAATACTTTGAATCAGGCCCCGAGACTTGATAAACTTCTGCCCCTCTCTCCATCCTGAAAGCACATATTTCTCTCTCCATCCTCTTCCAGTACCAAACAGCCTCCCAATATCAACTTCCTCTGTCCTGTGCTCCACGAAGATCATATTTCTGCTCTTTGTGGCTTATGGCAACTTATAGCAACTGATTTGAGTCTGTTATGTTGAAAGATATTACTGGAAAGAACTAAGATGCTGTCTTGCAACAGATGGGATAAGCAAGTTAAACGCTTCATTGTGTAAGTTCAGTTCCGTTCAACTGCTCAGATGTGTCCGACTCTTTGCGACCCCATGGACTGCAGCACTCCAGGCTTCCCTGTCCATCATCAACTCCCAGAGCCTACTCGAACTCATGTCCATTGAGTTGGTGATGCCATCCAACCATCTCATCCTCTGTTGTCCCCTTCTCCTCTCGCCTTCAATCTTTCCCAGCATCAGGGTCTTTTCAAATGAATCAGCTCTTCACATCAGGTGGCCAAAGTATTGGAGCTTCAGATTCAGCATCAGTCCTTCCAATGAACACCCAGGACTGATTTCCTTTAGAATGGACTGGTTGGATCTCCTTGTAGACCAAGGGACTCTCAACTCAAGAGTCTTATCCAACACCACAGTTCAAAAGCATCAATTCTTCGGCACTCAGCTTTCTTTATAATCCAACTCTCACACCCATACATGACTACTGGAAAAACCACAGCTTTGACTAGATGGAGCTTTGTTGGCAAAGTAATGTCTCTGCTTTTTAATATGCTGTCTAGGTTAGTCATAACTTTCCTTCCAAGGAGCAAGCGTCTTTTAATTTCATGGCTGCGGTCACCATCTGCAGTGATTTTGGAGCCCCCCCAAATTCAGCCACCATTTCCACTGTTTCCCCATCTATTTGCCATGAAGTAATGGGACCAGATGCCATGATCTTAATTTTCTGAATGTTGAGTTTTAAGCCAACTTTTCCCAATACAAAATAAAAAGTTTAAAAAAAAAAGAAAAAACACAATAAATTCCTCCTATGGGGAAAAAAAAGTCTGTAGAGAAGTCCCTAGATGGTCAAATCCTTTCTCCATCTCTGCAGGGCTGAGTCTACCTTGTTGGACTGTTCTCCGCTTTCATCGTCAAGACCTCTCTCTCCTACGCTGGTCCACTCAATCAGTCATCAATACTGACACCTACAGTGTGCCTGACCAACCTGGACTGGTCCCAGGGACACAGAGGTGGACAAGCCACCTGGTTCATGCCCTTGTGGTCCTGACATTCTGGTGTTATTGCCTGAGATCCGGGATGAGGCCCATCCAAGTGATTCCCTTGAAAAACCACAGGGACCTCCTGTTCTTAAACCCAAGGGCTCCCATCACCCCAAGCCCTGCTTCCCTGCAGGTCTTCCCATCCTTCTCAGGGGTCCCCCCTTACCACGCTTCTCCCCTACTCCGTCCCTGGGGCCCTTGCTGTCTTCTATGATTCTTTCCCTGTAGGCCCCCTCCCTCCCTCCACATCTACCCCACCCCTTCTCTAGTCCCAACAGGCACCGCACAGCTTTCTCCTCAACTCACAGAGTCTCCCACCTTCTCCCCACGGGGCCCAAACAGAAGGAGGAGGATGACGATCTGGGAGAATCATGGACTCAGATGAGATAGTGACAGTAAGGAGTCCATTGAAATACATAATTTTTTTTTTCAAGTTGAAGCCATCTAATTCATGAACACCTTTAAGTGAAATACACATAGGAGGAGCTGGCTCAGTTCTTTCTTGTCAGCTGAAACATCTCACACCCCTGGAAGGGCAGTGTCTTCTGAGTGCAGCTCAGACCCAGAGAAACTGCCCGGCGTTTGCCTTCGCTGGTGGCAGGGAGACCGTGGCCAAAGCCAGTCACCTGGCGCTTTATGTGGCTTCACTGTTGCAAGCCCATGGCCTGGGCCCGGCTCTGAAATCCCACCTCCTCTGCCCACTTCCTGTGACACCAGACAAGGCCCTTCTCCTCATGGGGCTTCTGTCTCCTGACCCATAAACAGGGGTGAAGACCATGGAGGCCAACCTCCTCAGAGCGTTGTGAGGAGCCAATACGTCTGGGGTACTTATGATAGCATCTGCTGCTGGAAGTGCTCAGTAGCAGGTGGGGAAATCGAGGCTCAGAGAGGGGAGGCTGCTAACCCAGGGTCACACAGCAAGAAAGAGGCAGAGTGCACCTGAGCTAGCTTCCTCTGCCACACTCGCTCCTGAGGCGCGTTGGAGACCACTGGCTCTCAGGTGAGTGGTGCTCCTTGTACCTGGGCTTGGTGTCAGGACACGTAGGAAAGTGTTGCTGCTGACCTTTGACCCAAAGGGCCTCGGGATCACTTGGATTTGGACGGAATCCACCATCAATTTCAGTGCTAGAGCCCACCAATCCATCCTTGAATTCCTGTATCCCGGTGCAGCATGGGTGCTTTTGCCTGCTTTTATCACCTTGGCCTCCTCACTTTTTATTATTTGTTTTTTTATGATCTGGGTCCACTCCCTGAAGAACACTGCTGCCGTGCAGATTTGTGAGGTGTAAGGCCTGGCTCCTCTGAGAAATGACACGCAGAAGGGCATCCTCAGCTGGACTTTTTCTGCTGCGCCACCATTGGCATCCCTGGTCTTTGCCCTCCGCCCTGTGTACCAGCTTGCTCCAGTGACTCAGCACCAGGCCAACCTAAGTCCTCCTTCCCATGCGTGCTGCCCGGCTCCCCCAGTGCAGCCTAGCTCACCAGGGTACCCTTGGCCCTTGACCCTTGGCTTACTCTCAGCGCCAGCAAGCTCCCACCCTCCTGGGGAACGTGAGCTGTCAGGAGTTCTCCTTCAGTCAGCTTGCAGGTGTCCCAGTACCCTCCCTTCAGTCCTGGCTGCTTGGCCCTGAGCCTTGGTTGTTCCTTCCAGATTCTTCAGGGTCTGCATCTGTGAAGTCAGCACAACAAGAGGAACCCTTCCCACCTCCCAGGCTGGGAGGGCTTCCTGGATCCTTGAGAAGGCTCCCTCTGTGACTGCCTTGGACAGTCTCCTGGGACGACTTTATTGATCACTGGCAGCTGTTGCTACAGTTAATCCAAACCTTTCCATTTTCACACTTTTTGTAGCAGAGAAAAAAAATATGCCTAACATAACAGCTATAAGCACAGAGATGAGAGTTAGCAAAGTTTGAGTTCGACCTCTTGCCAATTTCATGACCTTGTAGAAGTTTCCTTCCAGTCTTCATTTCTTCCTCTGTGAAACGGAAAAGTGATTAACTCGCAAGCTTTGTGTCAAGATTAAAAGAGATCACATGTGAAAATGTCTCCTCCCAGTGTTGACACAGAGTAAAGAGGAATCCATAAGCAAGGTCATCGCGGTTACCATGCTACCGTCTTGCGCCTGTAATTCCATATGGTAGTTTCCATACTCCCACTTTGTCATCCTGCTTCTTTTCCAGTTTACGTTCCAGAATATTCCCACCATCGTTAACATCATTGTAATGGCTGTATGGTACTAGTCTTTTCGGCGCCCATATGTTCTTTAACCAGCTGGTCATGTAGGTTGGTTTCCTTTTTTCACTCTTGGGAACAGCTGTGGAATAGACATGTGTGGGCAAATAGTTCCTCCAACATTGGATTCATTCCTTGAAATAGATTTCAAGAAATGGGATTACCATGTCAAGATGCAGTGCCTGAGAATAGAATGCGATGTGCATTTTTAGGTCTCTTGATGCACATCAGTGTTTTGGATTCCAGAAAGTTTTTACAAATTTATACTCTTGAGGGTTTATGCAAGACTGCATGATCCATCACTGTCCCCTCTGACTTATTAAAGGAACAATCTGAGCCTCTTGACTCTCAGTTCTTTGTGCTCCTATGTCATGACCTTCTCTAGTTTAGGGACACTGCCTCTTTTAAGTCATTCATTCATTCATTCAATGCTTAATTCTCAAGTTCCATATTATTTGGCCTTTTTTTCTTTAAAAAAAGACCCCGCAGCTTTCTTACCATATGATTTACATGCCACAAAGTGCTTTATTTATTTATTTTTAGTTGAAGAGAATCGCTTTACAGTATTGCATTGGTTTCTACCAAATCTCAACATGAAGCAGCCATAGGCTAACCCATGTTGCCTCCCACTGGAGAAGTGCCCCTTTTAGAATCACTACTGCACAGTTGTTCACAGCACCAGAGGGAGGAGAGAACGCACTAGTGAAGGGCAGACAAATGTTTTCTCCGGAGGGCCCGATGGGTTTCAGCTTTGTTAGCCATGCCGTCTGTTACTACTGCTCAACTCTGCCATTGGAGCGTGAGAGCTGCCTGAGACATTCCGTACACAGATGATCATGACTATGTTCCAGTAAAACTTTATTGACAAACATAGGCAGTGGGCCGGAGTCAGCCCATGGGTCATATTTGCTGTCCCTGTTCTGGGTTGTTCATGTGGACTCATGAAATCTCAGACTTAATACTTAGTGCAGAAACTACCTGGAATATTCTCAGCATGAGCGATTTACAAGAACCTCCCCCAGACAATGTAAGTGCCACTCCCAGAGCACGCTTACCCACGTTTAATGAGAGCTTTGGGGGAGGATGGGAGGCAGGTGGACAGATGAGTCAATGAATGGGTGACTGTCCATTGGTGGTGAGCAGCAGAGGGCACAGGACAGGGGGAGCTGGGAGGTGTGCAAAGACACTTTCTCCTCCTCTGCGTCTGTCTCCGGGAATAATACCGTCAAACACTCTGCTGCCCCAGCGGATAAGAGCTAGCTAACCTGTCATCCTCCTCCTCCAGGAACCCCACATCCACGTGACTGCGTCTCAGAGAATGTCTCTACCTCGGTTCCCTGCATCCCCGCTGCCATTATCCTGAGCGAGACCTTCATCCTGTCCCACCTGACATCAGCCTGGCTCCCCCACCGCCAGTCTCCAGCCTCCTAACTTCATGTCATCATGGACCCAGGGTTTTGAGACAGACCCTTTGTATGCTGCAGAATTGAAGAATCACCGATGATACTGATCTCTTCCTTTGGGGGTGGGGGTGTCAGCCTTTCATATCCTCCACTTCTCACCAGGACTATTGGTTGCTAGCTTTCTTACACCAAGACAAATATCAACAAACCCAGTCCTTCCAGCCCCAATATTTGGAGAAATGCCTGCTAGAGCTTTTTATTAGAATTGATAATCAGACTCATGATTGTTCCAAATACAGGCTTTCTTTTTGCTTGGCTCCCAAGCAAGCCAAAAAGGAGAAAGAAATGCAATAAGACCCAGCTGATGTGGGCTGATGGGAAAGGACCATAGAATTTTCATTTGTCTGAAGAATTCGAATAAAAATCATTAGCGACAGGCCATTTTCTTTTATGCCTAGAATAGAGTCCTCCCTTCACAAATATCCACAGGGAAGTGACTGTGATGGATAGATGCTGGGGTTTGTAACAGTAAATCCATTTTACTCAGTGGGTTCAGCCAAGGTGCTTGATGAATAAACAATGATTGTAAACAATCTCTTAAAAAGTCAGGAAGAAAATACAAGAAAATATTCATAGTAATTTCCAAGAATGTGTTAGTTTTGTTTCCTCCACCTTTTCTACTTTTTTTTTTTCAATTTTCTAACCAGAAAATATGTTAAAGTGAAAATTAAACTTTATTTTAAAATAAGTGCTTACAACAATTTTTAGCTTTTGAATTACCTCTTAATGCCATTCCAAGCAGCCTGTACATTTTGCAGACAATCCTTTGGAAACCATGCAGGTAGTCTCATTTGATGACATGTGTTCAGATACACTCTGCTAATATGTAATTTGAAATACTTTGATTTAATTAAATACTTTGAATACATTTCCATACTAAATAATCAAGTCAACCTATTTTAAAAATAGATATACCTTTTTATAAGATTAGTTGTTGTTCAGCCACTCAGTCATGTCTGCCTTTTTTGTGAATCCATGGACAGTAGCCCGCCAGGCTCCTCTGTCCGTGGGATTCTCCAGGCAAGAATACAGGAGCGGGTTGCCATTTCCCCCTCTGGGGGATCTTCCCAACCCAGGGGTTGAACTTGCATCTTCAGCATCCCCTGCATTGCAGGCAGATTATTTACCACTGAGCCACCAGGGAAGCCCTTTCATAAGACCATGAGCTAAAAAGCAAACTCCAGCTCAGCCTTTGGGCAGGAGGATCAGAAAGCCCTGGCGGGGAGGGGGAGGTGGAGAGGTGGGGAGGTGTGAATGAAGAAAACTCGGTGTCAGTGCTGTGACGTGCTTTCACATTTCGATAACTATTGACACATCCCGTGTCACTGCTCCCACGTGGGTATTTGATTTATGGCTCAGAAGACTTGAGCTTGGCTGTGGCTTCCACATCACTTGCTTTTGACCTATTTGAAATAGAAAACACTGATACATCAGAATCTTCCAGTTCAAAGTGATTCCACCCTGAATTTGCCTCATGAAAGTGATAAGTGAAAGTTATTCAGTCATGTCTGACTCTTTGTGACCCCATGGACTATACAGCCCAAGGAATTCTCCAGGCAAGAAAACTGGAATGGGTAGCCTTTCCCTTCTCCGGGGGATCTTCCCGACCTCGGAATTGAACCAGGGTCTCCTGCATTGCAGGTGGATTCTTTACCAACTGAGCTATCCTGGAAGCCCAACAGAAGCCAGTAACCCATCCAGGGGAGTGAGCAGTAACGTCAGAGGTTTTTTTTTTTTTTTTTTTAACCATGTCTTTTCATTGCATCCTATTGTTTAATTTTCAGAGCAACACGCTGCTGCTGCTGCTAAGTCGCTTCAGTCGTGTCCGACTCTGTGCAACCCCACAGACGGCAGCCCACTAGGCTCCTCTGTCCCTGGGATTCTCCAGGCAAGAATACTGGAGTGGGATGCCCTTTCCTTCTCCAATGCATGAAAGTGAAAAGTGAAAGTGAAGTCGCTCAGTCGTGCCCGACTCTTAGTGACCCCATGGACTGGAGCCTACCAGGCTCCTCCATCCATGGGATTTTCCAGGCAAGAGTACTGGAGTGGGGTGCCATTGAGCTATAAAGTTTAGGATTTTTGCTTTTATCAGATGAATTGTGTCCCCCTCAGAAAGATATGGAGAAGGCAATGGCACCCTACTCCAGTACTCTTGCCTGGAAAATCCCATGGATAGAGGAGCCTGGTAGCCTGCAGTCCATGGGGTGGCAAAGAGTCAGACACGACTGAGTGACTTCACTTTCACTTTTCTCTTTCATGCATTGGAAAAGGAAATGGCAACCCACTCCAGTGTTCTTGCCTGGAGAATCCCAGGGACGGGGGAGCCTGGTGGGCTGCTGTCTATGGGGTCACACAGAGTCGAACGTGACTGAAGTGACTTAGCAGCAGCAGCAGCAGAAAGATATGGGTTTCCCTGGTAGCTCAGCTGGTAAAAATGCACCTGCAATGTGGGAGACCTGGATTCAATCCCTGGGTTGGGAAGACCCCCTGGAGGAGAAAATGGCAACCCATTCCAGTATTCTTACCTGGAGAATCCCTGGACAGAGGAGCGTGGCAGACTACAGTGCATGGTGTTGCAAAAAGTTGGACCACGACTGAGAGACTAAGCACAGCACACCATAGAAAGATATGCTGAGCCCTAAGCCCTTGTACCCATGGATGTGGACTTAATTGAAAATAAAGGTCTTTCTTTGTAGATGTGATAAAGTTAAGACAAGGCCATTAAGTGGCCTTAATCCAAGATGACAGGTGTCCTTATAAGAAGAGGAGAGAGACACACAGGGAGAAGGCATGTGGCAAGAGAGACGGAGTAATTGATGCTGTAACTGATGCAGCTGCAAGCCAATGAGTGCCAAGGATTTATAGGCACAACCAGAAGCTGAAGAGACAAGGAAGGATTCTACCCAGAGTCTCTATCCACAGGGAGCGTATCCCTGCCTACACCTTGATCTCAGACTCTAGCCTCCAGACCTGTAACACAATAAATATCTGTTGTTTGTGGCGCTTTGTTGCAGCAGCTCTGGGACATCATCCAATCCCCTTTCAGTTTGTTCCATTTATGACTACTATGGTCCACTCTTCGCTCCATCTTTTCTCCAGTCCACCGGCCCTCCTCTTCTTCATCATCTCCTCATCTAAGTCAGATTCCAGATTTTAACTTACTAGCATAATGACCTCCTAAACTCTTCCTTCCTTCTGCACAGTTTGGGGCCAGCGTGCTCAGCGGCCTCCACCGACACATGGCGTCACATGCAAATGGGGGCCATGTTGCCAGCATCTCAGACACCACAAGCTGTTTTTCACGCATCCTTTATTTTCCTGAGTTCTCTGACCTCACCATCTCCCCCTCAGTCTCAGGAGATGCTGTGCTAATCGCCTTGATAGTCCACCTGTATCCTTGTAATTAGCCCAAGCGCCCATCCTCCAACTGCTGTCAGTGTTGCTGCTAAAATCCCACACTGCTCTCTTCTCCAGAGACCTGTCCTCAGCCAATAGGAGCACCCTGCCTGGCAGGCCACCAACCCCTAGACCTGCCAATGACTGTATGACACAGGGGTAGCGACAGCAGGACCCCTTGCCTTAAGGTAGAACAGCAGGTGGAAACACAGCAATGATTTCCTCAATTAACCCCCCAAAGATTTTGTGGTCATTTAGTCAAGTAACCATAAACTAGAGAGGGGAAAATAACAATAGACATTTCAAGGGCTGATGGCTATAGGTTCAGAGTTGTTGCTGATATGCAAGGACCTAAATCATCATCATGCCCCACTGCCATCCCATAGGCCGAGGCCATAGAAGACACAGACACATAAGGTCCTTAGAACAGAGCCTGGAAAGTGGTCTTGATATATGTTAGTCTTTATTTTTCTTTTAAGATTTTTTTTTTTACTCAAAGCATCCTAGGAGATTGGGTAAGAAGCTTTACTGAAGTCAGAATTCTAGGAGGTCAAAGTGCTCCTTCACCCCAATTCCCACCAGGCCCTCTTTCTGCAATGTCTGTCTTTTCTCTTGCTTTTATCTAAAAAGGATGAAGCAAGGAATACAAGATGGAAGGAAGAACAGGAGTGATGGGAAATAAAGACTGTCTCCAGTTTCACCTCTTATTTCTCGTTAGGAAGGGACTGGTCTAGTGAACAAATATACTGACTTAGAGATCTGGCAGGATTGGAATTTAAAGCTCAGAATGACCTTGACCAAGTTATTGAACTTCACAGCCCTCAGTCTTTTCATCTACAAAATGGGGAAATAGTACCAGCTTCACTGGACTGATGGGAAATTAGCTCTAATGATATGTATGAAGCTTTATCCAAGGGCTGAAGAGTCAGGTGGCCTTTAGGTCTGCCAGCAGAGCAGCCAGCATTCTTACCCATGTCCCTTCATGGGCCTGCACGAGTTTGCTCTAGATAATGAATGTGCTTAAGAAAGTTTGCTCCAGAAGGTTCTCCCAGCCACATCTCCACCTCCAGTGAGTTGGTCCCCAGTCCTGCATCTCCACCAACATGAACCATCACCAGCTGAATGTCTCTTGCCATGAGAGCTGGGATGACAATACCCAAACATCCCAAGCCACACTTAATGCATGCAAGTCTTCACTTGGCAAGTGAATCACTAGCTGTCTGGGCATGACCCATCTAGTAGACACGCTGGTTTCATCTGTGAGCCTCTGAGAATCAATGTCAGTGGATTCTCTCCAAACACTTGCCCAGGCTTCATGTTTCTACATCTATAATTTGCCTGTTAATATCCTTTGCCTTTGCTCCATAGCCATTTCTGCCTTCTTGGTGATTTTCAGAAGTCCCTTTGCAGCCTAGATCTAATTCTATGTCAGTTTCAAATACTTTCTTCTGATCTGTCAGCCATGAATTTGCCCTGCGTGTCATTTTATTCAACAGACACCCTCTGTTTTGACGTGATCAAATTGAATGGATTTCAGCTCCTCTGAGTGAGTTTCAGCTTATCAGGATGCCTCTCATCAGAGAAGCCCTGGGAACAGTACAAAACATTCCACATGTGGTCTGGGCAAGGTAGTGCGGGTCTGTGGACAGATTCTGAAATCTAAATGCGGAACCGCCTTGCCTTTGATCCTTGTTAAACACTAACTCATTAGTGTCCATCCACAGTTTCAGATTGTTGGAATTGTATTGAATTCAGATCCTAAAACTGCACAGCATTTTGCTACTCCCAGACCATTAGAAATCACACATGCTGTGTCTTTGGTGAGCATCTTTGATAGATCGAGTTAAGGACAACGGGCTCGCCTAGGGGCTCAGACAGGGTAAAGAATATGCCTGCAATGCAGGAGACCTGGGTTCGATCCCTGGATCAGGAAGATCCCCTGGAGAAGGAAATGGCAACTCCAGTATCTTTACCTGGAGAATTCCATGGACAGAGGAGCCTGGTGGTCCCTACCCCGTGGCATCAGTCAGGACAGGCACATTCCATTCTGTATCCTGTAGAGATCATTCAGTGTATGATGACATATTCCTTCCCTGCTGGGTGACCTTGAGCTAGTAATCTAGCTTCTGCAGGCTCCTCCCTAGTGTGACAAGTATAGCAGCACCTCAGGCGTCAGGCTGCTGTGAGGAGCAAATGAGTTGATACAAAGCTGTTAGAATAGCACCTCCCATGGTGAAAGTTGGTGCGTTTGCTGTGATTGTTAGTGTTAAAGCAGCATTACCTGTGCTGTGTTAAGTCTCTTCAGTCGTGTCTGACTCTTTGCTACCCTATGGGCCATAGCCCACCAGGGTCCTCTGTCCATGGAATTCTCCAAGCAAGAATACTGGAGTGGGTTGCCATGTTCTCCTCCAGGGGATCTTACCAACCCAGGGATCGAACCGGCGTCTCTTTTGTCTAACTTGCCTTGTCAGGCAGGTTCTTTACCATTAGCACCACCCGGGAAGCCCAGCAACATGACTGACTTCTCCCAATTCCCTGAAGGTATTTCAGAGACTTTGCACTTGGGTTTCTCTCTGCCCAGAACTTGACCTCAGATTGGAGCTTCCTTCTCAACACTCAGGTCTTCAAATGGTGGCTTTACAGAGCTCATTCTGTGACGATGCCCTTGAAATCTATGCTCATAACTCATTATGAGTTATCCCTGGCTCATTATGTCTTCTTTATCACTTGTTGCTCCTTATATGTATTACTACTTTTTTATGTCTTACTTCCACTGTAGGAAGTACACTACCTTTGAAAGAAGAGAATATCTCTGATCTATCCCAGGTGTACTAAGCAGAGTACTAAGCACAGCCTAGGAGCTGGTGAGAGGCACCATGATTCTTTGCCCACCAGTGACATTCACTTGTGAATCCCCGGAATCTGTGACAATGTTAGGTTACATGGCACAAGGGGGTAAGGTTGCACATGAAATTAAGGTGGCTAATAAACTGACCTTAAAATAAGATTATCGTTAGGCTTCCCTGGTGGCTCAGTGGTAAGGAATCTGCCTGCCAATGCAAGAGACACGAGTTTGAACCCTGATCCAGGAAGATCCCACATGCCACAGAGCAACTAAATCTGCATGCCACAACTATCGAGCTGGGCTCTAGAGCTGGACAGGAGCAACTACTGAGCCCATGTGTTTCAGCTACTGAGGCCCATTCACCCCAGAGCCTGTGCTCTGCAATAGAAGAAGCTATCACAATGAGACCATGCTCCGCAACTACACACAAGTCCCCGCTCACTGCCAACTAGAGAAAAGCCTGAGTGCACAGAAGACCCAGTTCAGTCAAAACTAAATAAAGAAAATTATTTTTAAATTATCTTAAAAAAAAAGATCTTGAATTGTCTGGGTGGTCTCAATGTAAGCACAAAGTTCCTTAAAAGTGGAAAAGGGACCATAAAAGAAGGATTCAGAGAGACCTAAGATGGACTTGATCCACCATTGCTGGCTCTGAAGATGTGGAAGGGGCCATGAGCCAAGGAGTGCAGGTGGCCTCAAGAAGCTGCAAGAGGCAAGGAAAGAATTTTCCTCTAGAGCCTCCAGGAAGGAATTCAGCCCTTCTGACACCCAGATTTTAGCCCCAAGACACTGGTGTCAGACTTCTGACCTCCAGAACTGTAAGATAATAAATGGGTGCTTCCCTGTTTGCTTAGACAAAATCTGCCTTAGAAAAGAACCTTAGTAGAAAAATCTGCCTGCAATGCAGGAGACCTGGGTTTGATTCCTGGATTGGGAAGATCCCTTGGAGAAAGGAATGGCAACCCACTCCAGTATTCTTATCTGGAAAAATCCCATGAACAGAGGAGCCTGGTGGGCTACAGTCCATGGGATTCTGAAGAGTGGGACACAACTGAGCAACTAACACTTTCACTACCACACTGAGTTCACGGTAATTTGTGACAGCAGCCACAGGAAACATGGAACTCATAGCTACTTGCTGGATGAGCTAATGAAGAAATGAATGATCAAACAGGATCTGAAGTCCCTCTACTGAGTGGTCCCTGTCATTTCTCTGGGTCTGTTTTAGGACTGGGTGCCCAGGATTGACCCAACTCCACCAGCACTGGGTGCTGAGAGCAGAGGAACTCTCCCTCTCTCTTCCGTGTCCCCCTCTGTTCATACACTCAGGGCTCTCGTGTGTCTGATTAAAGGTAGCTGCTTGGTCCTTGCCTGATGTACTTACTCTTTAGTCCCTAAGTCATGTCTGACTCCCTGCAACCCCATGGACTATAGCCCACCAGGCTCCTCTGTCCATGGGATTCTCCAGGCAAGAACACTGGAGTGGGTAGCCATTTCCTCCTCCACTTCATGTAGAGCTGGCCATAAATTAAGACGCTGAACTGGATATTCACCTGACCCCAACCATGTGTCATTCGACCTGGTCTTACGCCTTTAGTCATGAGCGTGTCTTTTTCTCTGAGGTTAATATGCGTTCATCTCAACACAGCCCTGTCTTTCCATTTTTCTTTTCATTTTCTTTTTTAACATCACCCTGGAAACATCCTCTGGGATGTAAGACATGCGAGAGAGTAGAACATCTGGAGTTTTTAAAGGATACTTAAACTTTTTCAGGGCTTCCCCAGTGGCTCAGTGGTAAAGAATCCACCTGCAATACAGGAGACACAGGTTTGATCCCTGGGTCAGGAAGATCCCTTGGAGGAGGGCATGGCAACCCACTCCAGTATTCTTGCCTGGAGAAATTCCATGGACAGAGGAGCCCGGTGGACTATAATCCATGGGGTCATGAAGAGTTGGATATGACTAAAGGGATTGAGCATACACTGCCTTTCAATGATGTTACTATGTCACCCCACTGGATTCACACACCCACCATCAATATTTTAGTATCCTCCTTTTTACAGATGAGGGAACTGAAAAATTTGTTTACTATGTCATTTGCTTTTCCCACTTATTCCCGACCTCTTCACTGAGCCCTTAATGAGGGCTTTCTGCATGTGGCATTGTGTCCAGAACATTACATATGACCGCCATGGCTCGGATGTATCCCAAGTTCTGAGAAGTTAAACTACAAGGTCACGCACGTCTTAGTCAGTACAAAAGATCATTCTTGGGAGAGAGAAAACCAGAAGTCTGGCATGCTAATTCTCTCCACGGAGCCCCCCGGAAAGTTCATCAAATTGCATCTGATGCTTAGAACAGCAACAACAGCTACAGTCCCAAAGCACAAGACGGCTACTCACCTGCTCTGGTCTCGCACTAAGTCCTGATCCCAGAGTGCCCCGAGTGAGACCTTCTGAGCTCATGGCCACTTAGGAACATAACTCAAGCCACCCATCGTTTCCAGGAAGTTCCTACTGGTTGGCCCTTCCTACCTCCAGGTAGAGCCGGCCTTTTCAGAATTTACCCGATTGATGTGCTGTAGGCTGTCAGGAAACGTTTAACAGGAGGACTCCTGCGTGGTGTTCCTCATAAATCCTCTGTTCCTTATCACTTCCTGGCAACAGGAACGAGTGGAATGGCACGCCAGTCCCAGGACTGAGATCATAGGATGAAACACAGGCATGAATCTCCTGCAGTAAACATTCTCCTTACAACAAAACTGCTTAGTCTCAATCTTCTTTATTGAGATACGGATTGTCTCCTGACCTTATGACCACTGTTAATCCCTTGTTCCCTTGATAACGATTGCTGTACGTTTTGGTTTTCTGATCTTTATCATTGTCGAAAGAAATTCCTTGTACAACAGCCTATATACACTCACAGAAAGACCATTAAAGCAGCCTTGCTCCACCAGAGGCTTGGGTCCCCGTGTCTTTCTTTCTCTCTCTCCCCCTCTCCCTCTCTCTCTCTCCCTTCCTCCAGCTCATTCTCTGGAGTGTGGAAACCAGCTGAACTCACTCTCCTGCCCGGGCTTTCAAGACCTCCTCAAGAGGGCGCCCTCTGCCTTCGTGAGGGGTGCAAGCCCTGTTTTAGGGTTTTATTTGTTCTAGGCATAAACCAGGGAATATTAGCTTCTTTCTTTCTTTCACTTTCTTATTGTCGACTCCAGACCACCAGGTTCTGGTCCATTAAAGGACCGCAACAGTAGGCTTTTCAGTAATATTTCCCCCAACCTGTTTTTCCAGTCTGTCAGTCAGATTCCCGTTGTCTTGTTAGGCTTCCTTCCTGACTTGAGTATAATCCTCCTCCTTCCAAGAGGTGAAAAGTTAATTTCCTTAATGACTAAGTGTTTCACCATCCTAACCCAGGGTTTCTCAACTTCGGTGCTCTTGCATTTTTGGCTGCTTACTTCTGTGCCTTGGAGGATGTTTAGCAGTGTCCCTGGTCTCTCTGACCACTTAATGCCAACAGCAAGCTTGCACCCTCTTCTCCAGCTCCTTAACTCTTACCTCATTATGACAACCAAAAAAAAAAAAAAATGTCTCCAGACAATACTAAATGTTTTTAGGATTGAGGGGCACAATCACTCTGGGGCTATTCCATCTCTGCCCCTCTATTTCAGTTGGACCAAGCAACACGGCTCCCCTCATAGTTCAGTCGGTAAAGAATCTGCCTGCAATGAAGGAGACCTGGGTTTGATTCCTAAGTGAGGAAGATCCCTGGAGAAGGAAAAGGCTACCCACTCCAGTATTCTTGCCTGGAGAATCCTGTGGACAGAGGAGCCTGGCAGGCTATGGTCCATGGGATCGCAAGAGTCGGACACGACTTAGTGACTAAACCACCACCAAGCAATCTATAATATTCACCTTTAGACTGAAAATCCCGTGCTTCTATAACACTTACTCTCTAGTCATGGTTTTCCAATGAAGAATGGGAATTGGGTGTTTCATTTGATTGTGTTGAACAGAAGGCAAGTTTTAATTACAGTGCTCTATTGAGATCTCCAGAAAAACAGAACCAACAGGATGTGTGTGTATGGAAGAAATTGATTTGTGGAGGTGTGAGTCCAAAATCCACAGGCCAGGGTGAAAGGCTGGAGATTGGGGAGATTTGCAGTCTGAGTCCAAAGCAATCAACTGCAGAGTTCAGAGAAGGTGAGTCTTTTGTTTCTTAAGACCCACCCACATTATGAAAGGTAATGCTTTACTCAAAGTCCAATGATTTAGGGCTTCCCTGCTGGCCCAGTGGTTAAGAATCTGCCTTGTAATGCAGGGGACATGGGTTCAATCCCTGGTCTGGGAAGATCCCACAGGCTGCACGGCAACTAAGTTTGTGCACCACAACTATTGAGCTTGTGCTCTGGAGGCTGCGAGTCTCAACTACTGAACCCCATCCACCTAGAGCTGGGGCTCTGCAGTTAGAGAAGCAACCACAATGAGAAGCCCTCACACCGCAACTAGAGCCTAGCCCTCACTTCCTGCAACTAGAGAAAGCCTTTGCATAGCAACAAAGACCCAGCACAGCCAAAATTAAATAAACAAACAAACCAATCCTTAAAAAAAAAAAAGTCCAATGATTTAGATGTTAGTCTCACCCAAAAAAGACCCTCACAGAAACATCCAGAATGATGTGTGACCAAATATCTGGGCCATGCAGGCCAGTGAAGTTGACACATAAAATTTAATCATAACAGGCAGCAGTGGATGAACTAATTCATGGAAAAGAGAGGTAGGATACACTTCAGTGCACCTGGAGTTTGGAACCAGGCTTGAAAGGTAGATGTTAGAGATGCTGTACTAGGGCCATCAGTATGTCTCAGCCCTGGCCATCCCAATCATCTGCCAGGGCTTGAGAGGATGCTTATATGAGAAATAGCCTTGAAAAGTCCAATCCAGTTGTTCTAAGGTGGAGCTCAGCCTTCAGTGAGTTATTAGAAATCCTCAGCTGTTCCTAGTGTGAAGCCAAGGTCGGGATCAATGAACATCTGATCCATCCCCCCACCTCCACCCCCAGGGAGGTTCAGCGGGGATGAGCACAGACTTTGCAGCAAGGTTCTCTGGGTTTGGGGCTTCCCTGGTGGCTCAGTGGTAAGGAAACTGCCTGCCAAGGTAGGAGATTGACAGTCTGATCCCTTGGTGGGGCAGACCCCCTGGAGAAAGAAATGGCAGCTCATTCTGGTATTCTTGCCTGGGAAATCCCATGGACAGAGGAGCCTGACGGGCTACAGTCCATAGGGTCGTGGAAGAGTCTGACGTGGTTTAGCAACTAAATAAGAAACACTGGGTTTGAGTCCCACTTCCCTTCAAGGGATTTGGGAGATGCTGGGATGGTCGCTTCACCTGAGGCTGTTGGTTAAGTAAGAAGTAGAAGGCGCCCCACACCTTCCTCAAGACATACCGCGTTTCCTGTGTCAGTATACATCTGTCCACCACCAGGTTTGGTACTAACAACCTGGGTGTCCCTTCCCTGTCACTTTCATTTAAGGTCCTGTTAAAATATAATAAAAAATAATCATGATTTGTCTAACGTGTGTCAAGCTTTGAGAAAGATGCTGTGCTGTGAGTAGGCATCATCTAACCTCACAATAGTTCTATGAACAGGACTCCATGGTGGTACCACGTGACATACAAGGAAAAGTGAGGCACACAGAGGTCAGGCAGCTTCCCCGAGGCAGAAACAAGCTGTCTGAGATTTATCTGCCTCAGAAGTTTAAAGCTTTTACAGAATTTGCTTCAGGAGATGTAAATCAGGGTTGTGACCTGATTTCCAGAGAAGGAGGAAATAAAAAATACCATGATTTCCACATGTCACCCTGTGTACCTAGAAAATCTAAGAAAATAGAGATTTAAATTCTTAAAATTGAAATGGAAGTTTAGTAAAGACTTGGAGCATATCCAAAACCCTGATATGTTCCTGAATATCACCATTCAGTGGACATTGTATATAAAAATCGAGAGCCCATTAACAGCAGGAACAAAAATGTGAAACACCTAGGAATCAATTTGGCAAGAAAGGGGAGGTACACAAATGAATAATGCAGCTACCGAACTTTATCAAGGGGTATTTTTATTTATTTATTGGCTGCGAGGCTTGTAGGATCTTGACTCCCTGATCTGGTATCAAAAACCCATGCTCTCTGTAGTGGAAACTCAAGGTCTTAACCACTGGACTGCCAGGGAAGTCCCCTGTTAAAGGGTATTGAAGATTCATTCGACCTTTGGCAAGATGCTCTGTGCAGATGGTAGATGTTGTAAGAACTCCAATTCTTCGCAAATTCTTTTCCAAATGAATATTAGGCTTTGAAGTGATTTCTAAGCAATTCAGAAATTTCAGAGTGCAGTACTTAAAGTGCTGAATTCATGACAACTTCTAATACCTCAGAAATAAAGAGTCAGTCCTTCAAAAATAAAGAGTCCAGTCAAATCATTCACTTGAGTGAGTTCCAGATTTCATTTCAGACATGGCCACCTAAGCAGTGAGAAGCTTTTTGCCTACTATACCTGGGCACACTCAGATCCAAACTAATTTATTAAAAAAGTTGCTTCGGAGTTAAAAAAATTTTTTTTTAATATAAAGTACAAGCTTGATTGTGAAATGAATATCTTTTATAAATTTACATACATTTATATGGGCTTCCCTAATGGCTCAGCAGATAAAGAATCTGCTTACAATGCAGTAGACACAGGAGTTGCAGGTTGGATCCCTGGTTTGGGAAAATCTCCTGGAGGAAGGAATGGCAACCCGTGCAGTATTCTTGCTTGAAAAATCCCATGGACAGAGGAGTCTGGCGGGCTACAGTCCAAAAGGGTTGCAAAGAGTCAGACATGACTGAGCAACTAACATATCCTGCACACACATATATCCATGTGAGAGTGAAAGTGTTAGTCACTCAGTCATGTTCAACTCTGCTACCACATGGGCTCCTCTGTCCATGGAATTCTCCAGGCAAGAATACTAGAGGGGTTGTCATTCCCTTCTCCAGGGCATCATCTTGACCCAAGGATTGAATCTGGGTCTCCTGCATTGCAGGCAGATTCTTTACCATCTGAGCCACCAGGGAAACCCCAATTGCATCTATCTACCTATACAATTAAAAAAATAATTGAATGAACACTTGTGTGACAACCTGGGCAGACAGACTTTTAAGGAAGCCCCTAGATACTTTTCTGTGCTTGTGTAACTCATTCGCTGAGTATGAGTAGAACCTGTGACCTGCTCCTAAACACATGCAATATGACAAAATATAAATCAGCTTCTTAATATATCTATCAAGAGCTCACACTGACACTCCCAAGACTAAGAAATTCATATCTGAAAAAAAACAAAAATAATAAATAGATTAAAAATGATCAGCCTCACTGACGCCAGTTGAGTTGCTAAACTGTGGCTATATTGGCTGAGTTGGTTTTGGAGTTAGGATGACTTACAATACTCAAAGTTGGCAAGAACAGAATGAGACAGGTTCTTGCTCACCATGGAGAGGAATACAAATTAATAGAATGCTTTTGGAGAGCAGTTTGTGACAATAATTCCTGTGTCAAAAATTCCTGTGTGCATAGTCTTGGTTTGGGTCATTCATTTTTAATAATCTATCCAAAAGCAACAATCCTCAATGCAATGACTGATGTGAAAGCACGTTCATCAAGACATTTGCTCTTATAAGAAAGGGAAATCTGAAACCAGCCCCAAATGCCAAGGGCAGGGGAAGACCCCAGAAAAAAGCAGATCACTCAGATTGGTAGGTGGCAGGTTGAATGAGAAAGAAAGCTTACTTATCAGACTCGTCTTGGGTGATGTCAAGACCAATAGATTTCTGCACTCGCCAACTGGAGAAGGAAATGGCAACCCATTCTAGTAGTCTTGCCTGGGAAATCCCACAGACAGAGGAGCCTGGTGGACTATAGTCCATGGGGTCGAAAAGATTCAGACACTCCTGAGCGACTGAGCATGCACTTGTCAGCCAGAATCTTAAAAGTTTACAAAGAGCCCTTAACTGGAGTCAGTCACGTACAGTTTGGAGAGTCTCAATGTCACATTTCTATTTCAAGGTTATACCCTTGGAGTGGCTTCTGGGAGCCCAAAAGACAAGCAGAATACATATTCTAAGAACAAGGGGAGGGGATGATGGGGGACACAGCTTCCAAGGGCCCGGGTTCAGCTTGAGGGTCAGCTGGTCGTCACGTCTTCTTGATGACTTTATCCAGGATATATTAGAGGGGAATGATTATATAAATTGCACTCTATCCACCCACTTGTTGAATAAGATGAAGATACTAAGATGATGTTTGGGTTTCCTTGCTGGCCCAGTGGTAAAGAATTCATCTGCCACTGCAAAAGACACAGGTTCAATCCCTGGTTCAGGAGGATCCCGCAGAGCAACTAAGCCCAAGCACCACACCTACTGAGGCTGTGCTCTAGAGCCAGGGAGATACACATGAGCCCATGTGCTGCAGCTCCTGAAGCCTGCATGCCTTAGAGCCTGTGCTCTGCAACAAGAGAAGTCACTGCAATGAGAAGCCCCAGCCCCGCAACTAGAGTAGCCCCTGCTCACCACAACTAGACAAAAGTTCATGCAGCAACGAAGACTGGGTGCAGCCAAAAATAAATTAATTAATTTAAAATTTTAATTAAAAAAAGATGATGCTTTCTTATAGGTTTTAATGACAAAGATAAATTCTTAAGGCTGTAAGTTAAAACAAACTAAAACAAGACAGGAATCCTTTAGACTATTAACTCACCAAAGCCAGAGAAACTCTTCAGTGGAATTGGACAGATCGGTGTCAAATTCCAGCTACATCGCCTATCTGCTATGTACTTTTAGGAAGTTACTGGATCCTGTTGAGCCTTAGTTGTGCTCCTAGGTTTAAAGATCCAAAGACATCATTTAAACAAAATATCCTTACATGTTTTGGACACTTGTTGAACATCACCTGCCTCCTCTTCTTGTTAATAATGCTGATCATGGCATTATGAGCAATGGAGAGAAGAAGACAAGCCCTAAAGTCATACACAGACTGATTATGAGTTTAAAATATGTATTTGTCCACTCAGTAGTACCAAGATGGAAACAGCTGGCTTTAACTTTTAATTAAAATTAAAAAAGCAGAGATGAGCTGCCTGTCTGTATTTCCCCAGAGTGTGGCTTCTGTCCCGGGTAGAGACTGCGGCATCTTGTTCATAGGATCCTAGTGCTGGATCTAACAGGTGAGAAATCTCACGCCAACCTTACTCTCTAGTGATGGCAAAAATCTCGTAATATTCCAACCCAGATGGGAAATGGGGTGTGGTGTCCTTTGGGGGACAAACACTGCCCTCACCTTCCACAGCCTACATCACTGGTAGTCAGCTTTCAAAGGACATCCACACCACCAGGAAGGCCAAATGCAGATTCCCAGGTGCCCATACTGAGAGATTCTGATTTGAAAGTTTATAAATCTTAAGCATAGGACTCAATGCATATGTCTATACATACATATATATGATGGCTTCCCTGGTGGCTCAGTGGTAAAGAGTCCACCTGTAATGCAGGAGACACAGGAAACATGGATTTGATTCCTGGGTGTGGAAGATCTCCTGAAGGAGGGCTCGGTAACCTACTCCGATATTCTTGCCTAAAGAATCCCATGGACAGAAGAGCCTGGTGGACTACAATCCATGGGGTTGCAAAGAGTCAGACACGACTGAAATGATGGAGTATGCATGCATATATATATGGTATGTGCCTGTAACATACTATACCATATGGTAAATGCCATATAGGCACAGATCTATCTATCGATATCAATATCTAACTAGCTATCTATCTATCTATGTATATACCTGTAAAATCACTATTTAGATCAATGTATGGAACAGTTTCAACACTCTAAATGCCTTTACCACCTCCACGGCAGGTAACCATTATTCTAACTTCCCTCAACACAGATTAGCTTGTGCTTGAATGTCTTCTAAAGGGAACCACATAGGACTCCCTCTTTCGTGTCTAGGTTATCCTGTTCAGCATCATATTTACAAGGTGAGTCCCACCCTGTTGTCTGTATCGGTAGTTTACTGACTTTTATCACTGAAGATGGATAAACCACAATTTATTCCTCCATTCTCCTGTTGATGGTCATCTGGGTTGCTCCCAGTTTGGGGCTCCTTTAAATAGTGCTGCTCAAATGGTCTTATCCAGGCTTTTGTTGGACATGCATGTTCCACTCTCTTGCATATATTTAGGAGTGGGATTGATGGGCCATTGGGTGGGTATGTGTTTAAATCTGGTAGACACTGTCACACAGTGAAATCCACATTTTTATAAGGAATTTTCTGGTGCAGCTGGTTGTGGATCATACTTTGAGAAACACTATTTCACTGAGAGTCCCATTTTGTGAGCAAGCATATCCCCTTTAGCTCACCCTTCCTTAGGGTAAAAGAGGGGACAAACTTGCTCACATCCAGACATCAGCAAGGTAATTTGGGGAAGAGGAGAGAAGGAGAAATAAAACTGATACCATCCCATAGCACTGCATCGGGACAAATCTTTCAATTTACTCTTTTGCCCAGGAGAAAGAAGCTGAGAACAGGGACACTTTAATGGGGTTGGGAAGGCGAGAAGCCAGGTCACTGTGCCTGACTGTGAAGTCAGTCAAGCCCCCTCCCACACCAACCATGAGCTAGAATCACGTCTGCTTCTTTGCTGGTAAAAGAGAGTCTGCTTGGGACCTTATCCCTGTGGCGAGCAGCTGTCTCTTCTGCTCATCTCACACAGGATAATTACAAGCGGTTTTCTCTGCTCTGGCGGCCAGCCTGTGGTCTTAACCAAGGAATGGCTTGCAGGAGAGGAGATGAAAGAGATGGCATTCCTCCTGCTGGGCCCAGTGAACCGGGTCAAGAACAAATGCCAACCTTCTTTTCAGACAACATAGACCCAGCCAGCTCTGCTGAGGTCAGGAGGCCAGGACTTCCTGCTGGCGGACGCTGGAAAGAGGGACATCAGGAGTGCTGGCCATGTGCGGCTGCCTCAGTCCCTTGGCCGGGAGCCAGTTTTCCTGTCCTGTTTCAGCGCCTCCTGCAGGCTGGCCCCACCTCCGCCAGCCGTGATCCCAAGCTGCTCTCTGCTGTTCTTAACCTAGCACTACAACCAGGGGCTCAGAGGCCAGAGACAGTAGGGCTCCAGAGAGGTAGAAGGGCTGGAAAGTGGTGGGAACGAAACCAGGCTCTGTACATCCAGCACCCCATAAAGCCAGAGGGATGAGCTAGAATTCCCTCCCACTTCACCCACCCTAGGCTGGATCTTATGTCCCTTGTTGAGATGTTCACAGCACTCTGAGTATCTGAAGGAAAGCTAGACGGTTCAAAATAGTCTGGACTTAAAACTCCCCTCTGGGTCTCTCCCACCATCCTATACAAAATGAAGAACTTTCTCCCCCACAAGAAAGGAATGAACATCAAGATTGATTACGTTCAGCTCCCAGTCAGTCCCAATCTCCGGCTGGTCTCGGGAATTCCTTGCCCTAGTTGTTGAAAGCTAACTAATCAAAATAATCTTGAGGAAAAACAGACCCCCTCAAAACAACGTATCTCCGCATATATATGTTTTCTATATATACCTACTCTTTTTTTGACTTAGTGCAGCAGCTCACTGGTCTGATGGCTGCCCCTTCTCGCCTCATTAAGGGTGATCTGTTCCTGTAGAGTATCAGTCTCATTCTTTCTCCGAACCTCACCATCTTTGGTTCCCTTACCTTACACTCTTGGTGCTGAAACCTGGGAGGTTGAGGTTCCTTCTTGTTCTCCACGGCCAGCTCTTTGGAGCATGGAAACCTGCCAAGCTTACTTTCCCACCTGGGCTTTCAAGACCTCCCCAAGAGGATGCCCTGTGCCTTCGTGAGTGGTACAAGCCCTGTGTAAGAGCTTTATTGGTTTTCCGTGTACCCCAGGAAATATTGGCCTCTCTCTCTTTCTTTTTCGTGAGATCGACCAACTCCAGGACAGAGGCCTTTTGCCATTCGACCTCCCTCCATCCACCATAAATTCTCACCTGACCCAGGAGCCCAGGTAAGCTCAGACAGTACTCTAGGGTGCCATAGACTATCGTCCTTTCTGGGTTCCCGAGGAACCCTCCAGCCAAAAGGCCCTCTGGGGAGGTACTTGGGGGACGCCCTCTCCCTCCTTCAGAGTCTCTCTCTGCCTTTGCGCAGTCGAAAGATTAGGTGACGACATTTTCTCTATATCAGACAGTCGTTAGCCATTTGCTATGGAGTCAAGCCAATCCGTCCTGTGGGACTCTACCTTGGCCTGTGTAAAACGAAACCTTAAACCTCTACGCTTGACTGATTTCAAGGTTCATAAACTCGAGTCACTTTGTACTCAAATTTGGCCTCAATACAAATTGGACACCCAAAACTGCTGGCCTGAGTTCGGGACTTTCGATTTCAATGTTTTATCAGATCTCACTAACTTCCTCAAACGGAATGGCAAATGGTCGGAAGTCCCCTATATTCAAGCCTTCTGGGACCTTAGAAGCTGTACTTTTCTGTGCAAGTACTGTTCTACCTATCAAATCCTTCTCTGCTCTCTCTTCCCCTCCACTACAAAATAATCCAAATCTAAAGCCCCTAAAAGGCCCCCTAAACCCTCAGCTCCCGATTTCAACCCGGCAGACGAGCCACCTCCCTACCGCCCCGGTGATGAGACATCCGGGGGCGAGACCCCACCCTCTAGCCCTTCCTCCTCCAAATCAGGAAGTGATGACCCCAAAATCCCAAAAGAGATTTCCACTCCCTCTCCATGGACCAGGACCCAAAGCAAACACGTTTCCTCGCAGAGAGGTAGTGGGACCAGAGGACCCTACACGGGTTCATGTGCCTTTCTCAATTTCTGATATGAGCCAAACTGAAGAAAAATTGGGATCCTTTTCAGAAAATCCTACTAGATATAGGAAGGAATTCCTCCGCCTTACACAAGCATATCATTTAATCTGGAGTGATCTTTATTACATCATTAAATGCCACTTTAACCGCCGATGAAAAAGAGTGGATATGGCAGGTAGCCCAAGCTCATGCTAATCAGCTCCATAACCAAGATAGGGCTAATCCAGTGGCTGATGATGTAGTTCCTTTAACTGAACCATGGTGGACATATCAAGCTGGCGATGCCAGCATCCGGTACCTACATTATATGGTCACCTGTTTACTAGAAGGAATGCTAAAAAGCTCTCACATTCATGTTAACTACGATAAAGATTAGAGAAGTGACTTGAGAAAAGGATGAAAATCCTGCCCTTTTTCTTTCACGGCTTACTGAGGCAGTCCAGATACACTAACCTAGATATTTCCACCCCCGCCAGACTCCTATAATTACACGTCCAGTTCATAAGTCAGTCAGCCCCTGATATCTGCCGAAAACTACACCAGTTAGAAAAGGGCCCCGAAACCCCTCAGTGAGATCTCCTAGAAATAGCCTTTAAAGTTTTCAATAATAGGGAGGAAGAAGAGAAAAAGGAAAAAGAAAAGAAAGAAAGCCCAAATATGCTTTATTCGCTGCAGCTTATCCAAGAAAAAAATTCAACCCCTCTGGCCTGCCAACCTCAACCCCCCTGTGTGGGACCTCCAGGCGCATGCTTCAGATGTAACCAAACAGGACACTGGGCCAAATCCTGCCCAGACCCCCAGCCACCCACCAAACCCTGCCCCACCTGCAAACAAGGGGGACACTGGAAAATGAATTGTCCTCGGACACTACCCATCAAATCTCGGGGTCCTCCCCAGGCCCAACAATGGGTCAAAGGCCAGACTCTGGGGGGCCCTGGCACCCCAGACCATGGCTCCTCGGATGAGAGGGGAATTGACCCAACTGTGCATGAGTTATTCCAGTGACTGAGCCCAAGCTCCAGACCCCAGGTCCATCCCATACAGACGGACACGGGACTTCGGGTAATTGACAGGGCTGGCCGGACACAAAGTCTTGTTCATAATAGACACTGAAGCGGCCTTTTCACCTTTAACCTCCTTTAAAGGTCCTCTTCAACCTTCAGAAGTAGCCATCGAAAGGGTCTCAGGCATCCCTTTTTACCCCAAAATAACCTCTCCCTCCTTTGTTCTTTTGGCAAAACAACACTAACACATTCTTTTATAGTAGTTCCTCGATGCCCAGTGGCATCGATGGGGCGTGATCTTCTGGCTAAGCTACAAACTTCTATAAACCTCCCATTCTTAGATCCCATATCAAT
The DNA here is from genome assembly GCF_003369695.1 of Bos indicus x Bos taurus. Classification (NCBI taxonomy): domain Eukaryota; kingdom Metazoa; phylum Chordata; class Mammalia; order Artiodactyla; family Bovidae; genus Bos; species Bos indicus x Bos taurus. The sequence goes on from NC_040081.1 coordinate 104,840,266, forward strand.
TTTTTGCATCCAAATGGTACCCAAACCCTTGGCCAGCCCTCACTCCCAAAACCTGCCCCTTAATCTTCCCCTGATAGATCTTCGGGTCTGGGATACCAAAGCCCCATCGGTAGCTTGACACCATTCCCCCGTATAGGTTTTTCTTAAGAGTCCCTCTCAGATCATAGCCCAAACTCAATATACCCTGACTACAGAATCCCGACAAGGACTTAAACCAAGTCTTCCGACTGCTCAAAGCCAGCCTTTTGCAGCCTATCTGTTCTCCTCATAATACCCCTATACTGGCAGTCAAAAAGGGACCCCACCCCTGGCATCTAGTCCAAGATCTTTACAAAATCAGTGAGGCCATAATACCCGTACACCCCCTGGTCACTAATCCCTACACCTTTTCCCCCTGACACGCTCTATTTCACGGTATTGGGTCTCAAATATTCTTTTGAAGGAGGAAATAGAACAGGCTCCGTCTTGAAAGCAGGACTCCATCTTGGGCCGGGCTGTGGACTTTGAGCTATATGCCCAGTAATCTATGGAAACGACAAGCTAACTGGAAAATCAGACCACCCACCCCCCACCACCTATGGAAGAGCCCCATGGCTCGTACCTAGACTCTCCATCACCTAAAAGAATACCCTAATTATCTGTGTAACCAAGTAGAATCATAAATTCTGTTATGCTTATTGGGGTATGACCACATGGCTATTGATAATTGCTCACTGTTAACCACCTAGGCTTAAGGCATACGAATCACAGGTTAACTTTGTATCTTTCTTTTCCTTTGTTCAGACTAGTTTCAGAGAATTTGGGTATGTGGGTTTGAGCATGTCCACTTAGGGTATATAAGGTTTTCACAAAAACTGGTCGGGGTCCTTGGCTAAGGGGAGACTCTACCTTGGGCCCGCCAGAGTAATAAACAGCTCTCCACTATCTGCATTGTCCTTCTGAGTGAGTTTGTTTCCCGGAACGCATGGCTGCAGCACTTTCTTTACTATACCTCTTTCTTTACTACACCACTCTTCACAGCCCCAGACACATATCAATCCCAACAATTAACTTGGACCGTTTTGCCACAAGGGTTTAGAGACAGCCCTCATTTTTTTGGTCAAGCCCTTCAAAGAGCCCTACAAACTTTAGACCTGGGCTCTACTATCTTACTTCAATATGTAGACAATTTATTGGTACGTAATTCCTCTCGCCATAACTGCCTAGTCCACACTGCGACATGACTAAATGTCCTAGGCTACAGAATCTCGCTCTCCTAGGCACAAATTGCTTTCACCGTTGTCAATTACATGGGATTGCTTCTCACTTCTATATCCAAAATAATTCCAGCTCCAAGACTTCAAGCCTTGACACAGACCCCCAGGCCCCAAACCAAGAGGGAACTTCACTGTCTGTTAGGTCTATTAAATTTCTTCCTAAATGGGTCCCAAATTTTGCTCTCCACCCAAAATCCCTCTACCAAGCTACTTGAGGAAACTTAGATGAACTCTTATTGACCCCCCACCTCTCTCCACACCCCCATACAGATTCTTATCAAACATTTACTTCAGGCCCCTTCTCTTTACTTACCTGATTACACCAAGCTTTTTTTCCTTTTTGTACATTCTCGACAAGGACATGCCTTAGGGATTCTGTGCCAGAAACGGGAGGACATATGGGGACCTCTAGCTTACTTATCCAAACAACTCGATCTCATCACACTTGGATGGCCACCTTATTTCCAGGCCTTAGCTGCAACTACTCTCTTAATACCTGAAGCCCCAAAACTAACCCGAAATGCTCCTTTAAATGTACGTTCAGCTCATTCCTTTAAGGATTTGCTCTCTTATGGGGCTTTTCCTTTCTGTGTCTCCTGCTCGACTACAAATCCTCCACGCACAGTGCCTCGACCCATCCCTTTCTTTTACACCCTGTAAACCTCTTAATCCTGCTAGTTTACTCCCTACACCAGATCCAGAAACAGAGCACCTATCTCATGATTGGGTTCAGACCCTGGATTGTGTTCACTTAATCCTTTTGAATGTATAACCGATCGGCTCATCACTGACCCCAGAGTCCCATCCTGGTTCATAGATGGCAGTGCCCAGAAGCAAGCCCCATTTGGGGCTGGATATGCTATAGTCCAGGGACAGCCCTACAAAGTTATTCCCTGCCTCGCCTCATGAAATCAGCCACACTCCCAGCTCACACATCCTCACAGCAGGCTGAACTGATAGCTCTTACACGAGCCTTGACCCTAGCCAAAGACCAGAAGGTAAACATTTACACTGACTTTAAATATGTCTATAACATATTACATTCTAATATTATAATCTGGAGGGAGAGGGGATCCCTGACTCAGAAGGGCACACCTATTCTCAATGCTTCTTTTATTTCTGAACTCCTCCATGTAGCTCAGCTCCCCAAACAAGCTGCTGTAATATATTGCTGGGGACACCAGCGATATGGCCCTATCTCATTTTGTTACAATATAGCAGATCACAAAGCAAAGCGGCAGTCCACCTCTGTTAGTCCTGTCTTTCAGTTCAGTTCAGTTTAGTTCAGTTCGGTGGCTCAGTCGTGTCCGACTCTTTGCGACCCCATGAATCGCAGCACGCCAGGCCTCCCTGTCCGTCACCAACTCCCGGAGTTCACTGAGACTCACATCCATCGAGTCAGTGATGCCATCCAGCCATCTCATCCTCTGTCGTCCCCTTCTCCTCCTGCCCCCAATCCCTCCCAGCATCAGAGTCTTTTCCAATGAGTCAACTCTTCGCATGAGGTGGCCAAAGTACTGGAGTTTCAGCTTTAGCATCATTCCTTCCAAAGAAATCCCAGGGCTGATCTCCTTCAGAATGGACTGGTTGGATCTCCTTGCAGTCCAAGGGGCTCTCAAGAGTCTTCTCCAACACCACAGTTCAAAAGCATCAATTCTTACTATACCCAAAATTGACGAGCCTAACATTTGCACATTACTTTCATATTTACATTCCCTTTTCCACCCCTCTGCAAGAGTACTTAAAGCTTTCCTTCAGAACTTTATTGACTTAACTAAAGACGATGTGACTCATTTAAGTAGTCTGACCCAAGCTTGTACCACTTGTCAGAGGACAAACCCTAATTCTAACACTCAACCCCTCCTTTCCCCACCCACCAAATTTGCGGGCATCTTCCCGCACAAGACTGGCAAGTAGATTTCACCCACATGCCACTCGTAAAGAGGTTAAATTCCTCCTAGTCTTCTTAGATACATTTTCTGGATGGATCGAAGCTTTCCCGACTACTAACAAACAAGACCCTACTGTGGCCTGCCTTATTCTCACTGAAATCCTCCCCAGTTTTGGAATGCCTTCCTCCCTCCAGTCTGGCAACAGGCCCAAGATCATATCCCAAGTCACCCAGAATATTGCATGAACCCTTCAAATTCCTTGGAAGTTTCACATTCCTTGTCACCCCCGGTCCTCTGGTAAGGTTGAGAAAACCAACTGAGTTCTAAAAGAAACTCTGACCAAATTAATAATCGAACTTCATCAAGATTGGACTAAACTCCCCCCTTTAGCCCTCTTAAAGGTCTGGGCCATACCAAAAAAATCTCTAAATATCCGTCCATTTGAGGCCATGTATGGGAGGCCCATAGTACTTTTAGGACTCCCTCCACTTCCCATGACGGTCCTAAACTGCCATCCCACCCTCCTTTTCCCTTACTTGCCCATATATGAGATGCCCTTTGGCAACATATGGATAACCTACTCCCTCGACCACATCCCAATATCCCCTACCCATCCTTCCAAACAGGAGACAAAGTCTATATGACGGTTCAGTCCCACTCAGATCTAACCCCAAAATGGCAAGGACCCTACATAGTAATTCTGCTGACCCCTACCACTGCAAAATTAAAAGAAATCACCCCTTGGGTGCACATTCAGTTCAGTTCAGTTCAGTTCAGTCGCTCAGTCGTGTCCGACTCTTTGCGACCCCATGAATCGCAGCACGCCAGGCCTCCCTGTCCATCACCAACTCCCAGAGTTCACTCAGACTCAGGTCCATCGAGTCAGTGATGCCATCCAGCCATCTCATCCTCTGGCGTCCCCTTCTCCTCTTGCCCCCAATCCCTCCCAGCATCAGAGTCTTTTCCAATGAGTCAACTCTTCACATGAGGTGGCCAAAGCACATTACTTGACTAAAAAAGGTTATGCAGCCCAATGATGAGAATGTTTACCAGATTAATACTTAATACACACAGGCCCTACAGCTCTAAAGTTCTCACGGCTTCCACCAGCCCCAACTGACAACGGATGAGCCTATGGGTTTCACGGCTACAATTATTTCTGGAACAACTCCTGGCAGATATCTGGATCTCGAGTCCTCAAGGATTGATGTTCAAACACGTTGAAGATTACATCTTCACCCTGTGACTGTAGGGACCCTTTTATAACTTTTACCCTTTCGAAATCCAATTCTTCTCCATAATAGTCTATCTTATACTCACTTCCCCAAATGTTACTTAACATCTTCTTCTTATCTTCTCTCTTTCCTCTGACCCAAGAACTCTTTCAAAATCCTAACCTCAACTATTTATTCTGGACCCTTAATTCAACCCATACCTACAATTGGCTAAAGACTGCTGGATATGTCTATCTATAACTCCTTGGGGAGATTCACCCCTTCCCACATCCATCCTTGACTGGACCACTGGTAACATATCCCTACACCACTCATACTGTGGGGAGCCTTTATTCGTCTCATATCTTAAATATCTTCACACTAGTGATCAAATCCAGAATTCAGACAAACTCTTAGAATCTTTGCTCACTGACCTTCCCTCCTACAATGGAAAACCTCCAGTAGAAGGCCTTATCACCCAGAAAGTAACACTATTACAACCAGCTCCTTTTTGCATATCTACTGCTGCTGCTAAGTTGCTTCAGTCATGTCCAACTCTGTGAGACCCCATAGATAGCAGCCCACCAGGCTCCCCCATCCCTGGGATTCTCCAGGCAAGAACACTGGAGTGGGTTGCCATTTTCTTCTCCAATGCACAAAAGTGAAAAGTGAAAGTGAAGTTGCTCAGTTGTGTCCGACGCTTAGCAACCCCATGGACTACAGCCTACCAGGCTCCTCCATCCATGGGATTTTCCAGGCAAGAGTACTGGAGTGAGTTGCCATTGCCTTCTCCGTTTTTCGTATCTAGAAATTCCCAAAATAGTTCATATGACCAACCCATGGACATAATCCCTAAACCCATGTATAACCATACCTCCACTTTATTCTTTGCCAATGGAAAGGCTTTATACAATATTTCTGGTCCTACAGGACACTCTTCAACATTTACAGGACGATTTCCTTCAGCATACTCCTCCACTTCTCCCATCGTTGGGGCCATGTTAGCAGGGTCTCTGACTGTTCTTGAACGAACGATCAAGCTCTGCCTCCCCACCCCACCACCTGCTGACTCCTCTTCGCCATCAACTTCATCTGTTGTATTGTGACACCTGGCCTGTTTTTCTTGTGTGGGACATCTATATATGTCTGTTTACCTACTAATTGGACCGGAACCCACACCCTGCTATACTCCAGTCCAAACATTTTTATACCCCCAGTGATCAACCCCTATCTATTCCTCTCATTCACAAGCAAATGAAACAAGCCATTCATTTCATTCCCCTCTTAGTGGGACTAGGGATAGTGGCTAGAATTGGAATAGGAACTAACCACCTCCATCCAAAACTACCAGGCACTATCTAAAGGCCTCTCAGTCAGCCTCCAGGAAATAGCCCAAGCTCTATAACTATCCAAAATCAACTCGATTCCTTGGCAGCCCTAGTGTTACGAAACAGAAGAAAAGGGAGGTTTGTGCCTTTTTCTGGGTGAATCCTGCTGCTTCTATGCTGACTAGTTGGGTGTTGTCCAGGAAGCTGCAAAAAGCCTTACAGATCAAGCCTCTTGAATCCACCAGAGATTAAGCAACTCCTGGCAGTCATGGCTGACAGATTGGGACTGGATGCCTTGGGTTTTGCCCCTTCTCAGACCATTCATATTCATTATCCTAATATTCACATTTGGACCTTGTTTGTTTAATCTTTTCCAGGGATTCTTCCAGGACTGAATCTGAGCCATTTCTCGAGATCAAGTCAAGACTGTTCTTCTGCTCAAGACCCTGGCAGCTAGAATAGAAAATCAACACTACAGGCCTTAGACTTCCTTCCTCCCAGACCACAAACCCCCGAACATTCATCAGCACGAAGAAACCCTGAACATTGACAAGGCCCATCTCTCTTTCTCTTTTTATATATTCTTTACGGTCTGGAATGAAGGAAAGCTACGCGGCTCAAAATAGCCTGGAGTTCAAATTCCCCTCCAGGTCTCTCCCACCGTTCCATACAGAACGAAGAACTTTCTCTCCCCAAGAAAGGAATGAACATTAAGATTGATTACATTCAGCTCCCAGTTGGTCCCAATCTCCGGCTGGTCTCGGGAATTCCTTGCCCCAGTTGTTGAAAGGTAACTAATCAAAATAATCTTGAGGAAAAACAGACCCCCTCAAAACAACGTATGTCCACATATATATGTTTTCTATATATACCTACTCTTTTTTTTGACTTAGCGCAGCAGCTCACTGGTTTGATGGCTTTCCCTTCTTGCCTCATTAAATGTGACCTGTTCCTGTAGAGTATCGGTCTCGTTCTTTCTCGGAAGCTCGCCTTCTCTAGTTCCCTTAGCTTATAGTATCCTCTACCACCGTTCTCCTGCCCTGAACTCACTTGCCTAAAGTCTCCCCCACACACTCTGTTAATGCAGAGAAACAAAACAAACGACCTCTGTCTTATCTCAAGGCTGTTGACTGGTACATAATAGATGATCAATGAATAGTTAGTTACATAAATAATTGAGTGGCCCCTGGATGAATGAATAAGACAAAAACCTGATTCATGTCCTTTTAAAGGGAATTCGGCTATTTGGATCATGGAGTTGTAAGCTCTCCTACGTAACAACAAAACCTTAGCTCTTTTGAAATTAAAAGAGACTCTTTGGGGTTTGGTTCACAATGGCAGAGTAGAAGGATGTGTGATCATGTCCTCCTGAGAGAGCACCAAAATCACAACTAGTTCTTAAACAGCCGTTCTCAGGAGGATGCTGGAACCCACTGAAAAAACATAGTCCACAGCCAAAGGAAAAGCCACATTGAGATGGGAAGAGGGGCACAATTACAGTAAAAACAAATGCCACACCCGCCGGATGGGCAGTCCACGAACTGGAGAACAATAACACCAAAGAAGTTCTCCCACTGTTGTAAAGGTTCTGAGCACCCCCATCAGGCATCCCAGCCTGGGGATCTGACAAAGGGACTAGGAATCCCCAGGGAATCTGACTTTGAAGGCTAGCAGGATTTGATGATAGGAATTCCACAGGACTGGGGAAAACAGAGACTCCACTCTTGGAGAGCGTGCATAAAAGCTTGTGTGCACCAGGACCCAGGGGAAAGGAGCAGTGACCCCACAGAAGACTGAACCTGACCTACCTGCTAGCATTGGAGGGTCTCTTGCAGAGGGGAGGGGCAGCAGTGGCTCACCTCAGGAACTAGGGCATTGGCAGCAGCAGTCCTAGGAAATACACACTGGCTGTTATGAGCCCTCTTGGAGGTCACCACTAGCCCTACCACAGAGCCTGTATACTCCAGGGCTGGGTTGTCTCAGGTCAAACAACTAACAGGGAGGGAGCACAGCCCCAGCCATCAACAGATTAGTGGATTAAAGTTTGACTGAGCACAGGCCTGCCCACCAGAGCAAGGTCCAGTTTTTTCTACTCCAGTCCCTCTCATCAGCTGCACAAACCTCTTAGATACCCTAGTGGCTCAGATGGTAAAGAATCCACTTGCAATGCAGAAGACCTGGGTTAGATCCCTGGGTTGGGAAAATCCTCTGCAGAAGGGAATAGCAGCCCACTCCAGGATTCTTGCCTGGAGAATTCCATGGACAGAGGACCCTGGTGGGCTACAGTCCATGGGGTTGCAAAGAGTCATACACGACTGAACAACTAACACTACCACACTCCACCAGAGGGCAGACAGAAGGAACAAGAAGAACTACAATCCTGCAGCCTCCAGAACAAAAACCACAATCCCAGTTAAACAAAGTTAAATAAAATGAAAAGAGGACTTTTTTCTCAGACGAAGGAACAACAACAACAACAAAAAAACCTCAGGAAAACAACTAAATGACTGAAGTACAAATAGGCAATCTTCCAGAAAAAGAATTCAGAATGATTGAAACAGGAAGGAAGTGGGCAGGGCACAACTTGTAAAAGAAGGACATAGCCTGAGAACACAACATAAACTAATTAGAACCAAATAGGTTCAAGATGGTGGCTGAGTTGACTTCCGCTAGACCTTTAAACACTCACTGTTATTACATCAGCAAGCTAATGACACACCCACAGGCGCCAAGACAGTTCCAAGGCTGACCATCGAAGACCAAAAAGTGAGTGATGGCTCAATTCCTAGAAATCTTTGCCGTTTCCCCAAAATAGTTGGAATAATCTTCCTACTCATTAGTCCCTTCCCTGATGGCTTAGATGGTAAAGCATCTGCCTACAATGCGGGAGACCCGGGTTCAATCCCTGGGTCGGGAAGATCTCCTGAAGGAAATGGCAACCCACTCCAGTACTCTTGCCTGGAAAATCCCATGGACAAAGAAGCCTGGTAGGTTACAGTCCTAATGAGTCTTACTCATCAGGCTATGAAATTTCCTCATCCATAAAAGCTAACCACACCACATTTCAAGGCCACTCTTGGTGGACTGCACTCTCTCTGTGGAATGTTTCTCTCTAAATAAATCCACTTCTTACCTACCACTTTTTCTCTCATCGAATTCTTTCTGTGACAAGACATCAAGAACCTGAGCTTCATTAGTTCCTGAAACCAGGTGTGTGATCTCAGTGGAAGACCATGAGTTGAGTTCCAGCCACATAGGTTAGCATCCCAAACTGGGTTTTGGCTGGGTTTAAGTCCCAGCACAGGGGTTCATGTCCCAATCTAAGTGAATGTTTTCATAATGATAGTGAAGATGATCTAGGATCTTGGAAAAAAGAGTGGAGAAGATGAAAGAAATATTTAATAAATACCTGGAAGAACTAAAGAATAAACAAACAATGATGAATAATACACCAGAAGGAATCAATCACAGAATAATAGAGGTAGAAGAACAGATAAGTGACCTGGAAGACAGAATGGTAGAAATCACAGAACTTAATATAGAAAGAACAGTGAAAAGAAATAGAGACAGCCTAAAGAGACCTCTGGGACAACATTAAATGCACCAACATTCATTTTAAAGGGGTTCCAGAAGGGGAAGAGAGAGAGAAAGGACCAGAGAAAATATTTGAAGAGATACTAGCTGAAAAATTCCCTAATATGGGAAAGGAAATAGTCAACCAAGTTTAGGAAGCACAGAGAGTCCCAGGAAGGATAAATTCAAGGAGGGACACATCGAGACACACAGTAACCAAACTGACAAAAATTAAAGACAATGATAAAAGATTAAAAGCAACAAGGGCAAAATGACAAATAATATGCAAAGGAACTCACATAAGGCTATCTGCTGATTTCTCAACAGAAACTTTGCAAGCCAGGAGGGGGTGACATGATATATTTAAAGTAATGTAGAACTATAACCAAGAATACTTTTCCTAGCAAGGCTCTCATTCAGATTTGACAGAAAAATCAAAAGCTTTACAGACAAGTGAATGTTAAGAGAATTCAGCACCACCAAACAAGCTTTACAACAAAAGCTTAAGGAGCTTCTCTAGGCAGGAAACACAGGAAAAGGAAAAGAACTACAAAAACAAATACAAAACAATTAAGAAAATGACAACAGAATCATATATATTGATAATTACCTTAAATGTAAATGGATTCAGTGCACCAACTAAAAGACATAGACTGGCTTGTGTTTGTTGTTTAGTTGCTAAGTAGACTGTGTCCAGTTCTTTTACGACCCCATGGACCATAGCCTGTCAGGTTTCTCTGTCCATGGGATTTCCCAGGCAAGAATACTGGAGTGGGTTGCCACTTCCTTCACCAGGGGATCGTCTCTGTCTCCTGCACTGGCAGGTGGATTCTTTACCACTGAGGTACCAGGGAAACACAGACTGGCTGGGTGGATATAAAAACAACACCCCTATATATACTGTCTAAAAATGATACTTCAGACCTAGGGACACATATAGACTGAAAGTTAGGGGATGGGAGAATGTATTCCATGCAAATGAAAATTAAAAGAAAAATGGAGTAGCAATACTCATATCAGACAAAATAGACTTTAAAACAAAGACTGTTATAAGAGGCAAAGATGGACACTACATAATGATCAAGAGATCAATCCAAGAAGAAGATATAACAACTGGAAATCTATATACACCCAACATAGGAAGGAGTACCTCAACATGTAAGTCAAATACTAACAACCATAAAGGGAGAAATTAACTATAACACAATTATAGTGGGGGACTTTGACATTTTCATCAATGGATAGATCATCCAGACAGAAAATAAGAAAGGACAGGCCTTAATAGACACAACAGACCATATGGACTTAATTATTATGTATAGAGCTTTCCATCCAAAAGCAACAAATTACACATTCTTCTCAAGTGCACATGGAACATTCTCCAGGACTGACCACATCCTGGGCCACAAGGTGAGCCTTGGTAAATTTAAGAAAATTTAAATCATATCAAGCATCTTTTCTGATCACAATGCTAAGAGATTAGAACTACAGTACAAGAAAAAAAAAACAATAAAAATCACAATACGTAGTAGCTAAACAATATGCTACTAAACAACCAGTGGACCACTGAAGAAATTGAAGGGGAGATTAAAAAGCAAATCAGATCAGATCAGATCAGTTGCTCAGTCCTGTCCGACTCTTTGCAACCACATGAATCGCAGCACGCCAGGCCTCCCTGTCCATCACCCAACTCCTGGAGTTCACTGAGACTCACGTCCATCGAGTCAGTGATGCCATCCAGCCATCTCATCCTCTGTCGTCCCCTTCTCCTCTTGCCCCCAATCCCTCCCAGCATCAGAGTCTTTTCCAATGAGTCAACTCTTCACATGAGGTGGCCAAAGTACTGGAGTTTCAGCTTTAGCATCATTCTTTCCAAAGAAATCCCAGGGCTGATCTCCTTCAGAACGGACTGGTGGGATCTCCTTGCAGTCCAAGGGACTCTCAAGAGTCTTCTCCAACACCACAGTTCAAAAGCATCAATTCTTTGGTGCTCAGCCTTCTTCACAGTCCAACTCTCACATTCATACATGACCACTGGAAAAACCATAGCCTTGACCAGATGAACCTTTGTTGGCAAAGTAATGTCTCCGCTTTCGAATATGCTATCTAGGTTGGTCATAACTTTCCTTCCAAGGAGTAAGCGTCTTTTAATTTCATGGCTGAAGTCACCATCTGTAGTGATTTTGGAGCCCAGAAAAATAAAGTCTGACACTGTTTCCACTGTTTCCCCATCTATTTCCCATGAAGTGATGGGACCAGATGCCGTGATCTTCGTTTTCTGAATATTGAGTTTTAAGCCAACTTTTTCACTCTCCACTTTCACTTTCATCAAGAGGCTTTTTAGTTCCTCTTCACTTTCTGCCATAAGGGCGGTGTCATCTGCATATCTGAGGTTATTGATATTTCTCCTGGCAATCTTGATTCCAGCTTGTGTTTCTTCCAGTCCAGCGTTTCTCATGATGTACTCTGCATATAAGTTAAATAAACAGGGTGACAATATACAGCCTTGACGAACTCCTTTTCCTATTTGGAACCAGTCTGTTGTTCCATGTCTAGTTCTAACTGTTGCTTCCTGACCTGCATACAAATTTCTCAAGAGGCAGATCAGGTGGTCTGGTATTCCCATCTCTTTCAGAATTTTCCAGTTTATTGTGATCCACACAGTCAAAGGCTTTGGCATAGTCAATAAAGCAGAAATAGATGTTTTTCTGGAACTCTCTTGCTTTTTCCACGATCCAGTGGATGTTGGCAATTTGATCTCTGGTTCCTCTGCCTTTTCTAAAACCAGCTTGAACATCAGGAAGTTCATGGTTCACATATTGCTGAAGCCTGGCTTGGAGAATTTTGAGCATTACTTTACTAGCGTGTGAGACGAGTGCAATTGTACGGTAGTTTGAGCATTCTTTGGCATTGCCTTTCTTTGGGATTGGAATGAAAACTGACCTTTTCCAGTCCTGTGGCCACTGCTGAGTTTTCCAAATTTGCTGGCATATTGAGTGCAGCACTTTCACAGCATCATCTTTCAGGATTTGAAATAGCTCAACTGGAATTCCATCACCTCCACTAGCTTTGTTCATAGTGATGCTTTCTAAGGCCCACTTGACTTCACATTCCAGGATGTCTGGCTCTAGGTCAGTGATCACACCATCGTGATTATCTGGGTCATGAAGATCTTTTTTGTACAGTTCTTCTGTGTATTCTTGCCATCTCTTCTTAATATCTTCTGCTTCTGTTAGGTCCATACCATTTCTGTCCTTTATCGAGCCCATCTTTGCATGAAATGTTCCTTTGGTATCTCTGATTTTCTTGAAGAGATCCCTAGTCTTTCCCATTCTGTTGTTTTTCTCTATTTCTTTGCACTGATCGCTGAAGAAGGCTTTCTTATCTCTTCTTGCTATTCTTTGGAACTCTGCATTCAGATGCTTATACCTTTCCTTTTCTCCTTTGCTTTTCACTTCTCTTCTTTTCACAGCTATTTGTAAGGCCTCCTCAGACAGCCATTTTGCTTTTTTGCATTTCTTTTCCATGGGGATGGTCTTGATCCCTGTCTCCTGTATAATGTCACGAACCTCATTCCATAGTTCATCAGGCACTCTATCTATCAGATCTAGACCCTTAAATCTATTTCTCACTTCCACTGTATAATCATAAGGGATTTGATTTAGGTCATACCTGAATGGGCTAGTGGTTTTCCCTACTTTCTTCAATTTAAGTCTGAATTTGGCAATAAGGAGTTCATGGTCTGAGCCACAGTCAGCTCCTGGTCTTGTTTTTGCTGACTGTATAGAGCTTCTCCATCTTTGGCTGCAAAGAATATAATCAATCTGATTTCGGTGTTGACCATCTGACGATGTCCATGTATAGAGTCTTCTCTTGTGTTGTTGGAAGAGGGTGTTTGTTATGACCAGTGCATTTTCTTGGCAAAACTCTATTAGTCTTTGCCCTGCTTCATTCCGTATTCCAAGGCCAAATTTGCCTGTTACTCCAGGTGTTTCTTGACTTCCTACTTTTGCATTCCAGTCCCCTATAATGAAAAGGACATCTTTTTTTGGGTGTTAGTTCTAAAAGGTCTTGTAGGTCTTCATAGAACCGTTCAACTTCAGCTTCCTCAGCATTACTGGTTGGGGCATAGACTTGGATTACTGTGATATTGAATGGTTTGCCTTGGAAACGAACAGAGATCATTCTGTCGTTTTTGAGATTGCATCCAAGTACTGCATTTCGGACTCTTTTGTTGACCATGATGGCTACTCCATTTCTTCTCAGGGATTCCTGCCCACAGTAGTAGATATAATGGTCATCTGAGTTAAATTCACCCATTCCAGTCCATTTCAGTTCGCTGATTTCTAGAATGTCGACATTCACTCTTGCCATCTCTTGTTTGACCACTTCCAATTTGCCTTGATTCATGGACCTGACATTCCAGGTTCCTATGCAATATTGCTCTTTACAGCATCGGCCCTTGCTTCTATCACCAGTCACATCCACAGCTGGGTATTGTTTTTGCTTTGGCTCCATCCCTTCATTCTTTGTGGAGTTATTTCTCCACTGATCTCCAGTAGCATATTGGGCACCTACTGACCTGGGGAGTTTCTCTTTCAGTATCCTATCCTAGAGACAAATGAAAGGACAATGGTCCAAAACCTATGGGATGAAGCAAAAGCAATTATATATTTTATTTGGCTGGACTGAGTCTTGGTTGTGGTACCTGGGATTTTCAATCTTCTTTATGGCATGCAAGATCTTTATTTATTTTTTTAGCTGTGGCATGTGGGATTTAGTTCTTTGACCAGGGATTGAAATTGGGCTCCCTGCATTGGGAGTGTGGAGTCTTAGGCACTGAATCACCAGGAAAGTCCCTCAGTCTGCTTTTAACTGGAGCAAGAGATCCTCTTTTCTGAATTGGCCATGTATGGAGATATTTTCAGTTGTCACACCTGGGGCAGGGGTGCTCCTGGTGGTGCTACACACTACTGTGGGGTGTAGAGGCCAGAGACACTTCCAGGCCAACTGTGATGCACAGAATAGTTCACGGCAATACAGACTTTGCCTGTCCCCTGACGGCTGGTGATGACATTGCTTGCTACAGATTTGTTTCAGTTAAAAGCAGACTGAGGGACTTACCTGGTGATCCAGGGTACCATGACTAAGATACGGTACAGCCAAATAAATATATGATTTTTAAAAGGGAGACTGAAAAGCTGAAATGGACAGGGACCACTTAGAGAAGATTTTACAAGTTATGTCCAAAAAGCCAAAGAATTGATAAAGCTGTTCATCAGAAAGTGAAGAAATGGGTGGTACTTTTCTACGCTGTGTCCACTAAAGTCAGAAATGTGTCTGTGGCTGAGATGGGGATAAAGGTAGCTTTCTCCCAGGCCATTGTGGCCATTTAATTTGGCCAATCCTGAGCACTGGAATCATTTTGATTAAGTACTTTGCATCTTTCTAACATTATCGATGTTGTTTCCATACCCAATGAACTAGATGCTATAACAGAAAAGACAAAAGGGAGAGGGGGAAGGAGGAATTAAAGAAGTCATAATTGTCAAAAAGCTGAGTTATTTGGCAGCACATTTCTTGACCTGACTTCATGAACCACAAATGACATTGGGCCAAGCATCTCAGCTCATATCCACTTGCTTCAAGCTTAATTTGTCCAACTGTGGTCTCCACTGCTCCCCCAAGTCCCATATGAACTGCAAGGAGGCTGGAAACATAGGGCCCAACCCATATTTGGTGATGCACAAACTGGCTCTGCCAATTTTGTTCAGGGTGGCCAAGGGTCCCACTAAGATACACGTTTCCCAGTGCTTCTGATATGAGCAGTGGCCCAATTCTGGTTAATGAAATCCAATTGGAAGCCAATAGTAATTCCAGGAGGAAGTCTTCATATAAGTATCACTTCTTCTTCATCTTCCTTATTTAGTCCTTTCTGGAATGCAGATATGACATTGGAGGGAAAGTCACCAAAAAGAAGATGAGGCAACAGCCTAAGAATGAAAGATACCATTTAAAGATGGTGGAGCCAATGGGCAGGAGCCAGGACAATGATGATGGAGGCGTACACAGGATGGCTCCCGGTTAGCCCTCGGTCGCTCTGACCTGTCTGAAAGCAGTTGCCAAGAGGGATAGAGATCTGGGAAGGGGATAAACCAGGCTCTCTGGCTCCTGTTGAGGTTGGCCTGTGAAAGGAGCCAAGGCCTATTCTTGACCACCACTCTCCTTGGGTGGTGAAGGCAGGAGAAGGGGACGATGGGGGATGAAATGGTTGGACGGCATCACTGACTCGATGGACATGAGTTTGAACAAGCTCTGGGAGTAGGTGATGGACAGGGAAGCCTGGTGTGCTGCAGTCCATGGGGTTGCAGAGTCAGACACGACTGAGTGACTGAACTGAACTATACTTCTTGGGTACTGGTACTAGTGCCTCCTTGCGTGCCCTCGGGCCCAGAGTCCTGCTGAGTGAGTTCCCAGGTGCTTCACCACCACTATCTCCTCCTGGTCGCCTTAACCTCACTCACATGTCTCCAAGTAGCCCTTAATTCGAGCATCTTCAATTAGGTCTTCAAGCTGCCATCAATTTCAGGCATACAAACGTGGACGGGCAGCTCACTGCTTCGAAGGTGGCACATCCCACTCTCTAGAGCCACAGTTTGTCTCTCTGTGTCTTCTACTCTTTGGTCTTTTGTTTTTGGCTGTACTGAGTCTTTGCTGCAGCTCAAGGGCTTCTCATTGTGGAGTATGAGGCTAAGAAGTTGCTACTTGTGAGCTTGGTTGCCCCTCAGCATGTGGGATCTTAGTTTCCCAACCAGGGATTGAACCTCCATCCCCTACATTGGAAGGCGGATTCTTAATCACTAGACCACCAGGGAAGTCCCTACTCTTTGGTCTCGATTCTGCACTCTGACATAACAAAGAACTTCTGGTATAATCTGATATCAAGTCTATATTCTTCTCTCTGAAGGCGTTCAAACATTGGCCCCAAATTACCCAGCTGATAATTTTCAGTTGCAACATCTATTATGTGGGGATAACACCCATACCCATATAGGACTACTGTGAGAATTATGCAAACAATTTATGTAGGATTGCCAGGTTTAGCAAAAAAAAATAATAATAATAAATAAATAATGCAGGATGTCCAGGTACATTTAAATTTCAGATTGACAATGAATACTATTTTGTGTATGTTTGCACAATATTTGGGATATTTGTTGTTCAGTTGCTGTCCTATATGAGATCCCATGGATTGCAGCATGCCAGGCTTCCCTATCTGTACTATCTCCCAGAGTTTGCTCAAATTTATGTTCAGGTGGTACTAGTGGTAAAGAACCTGTCTGCCACTTGGGTTCAATCCCTGGGTCAGGAAGATCCCTTGGAGAAGGGAATAGCAACCCACTCTAGTATTTCTGCCTGGAGAATCCCGTGGACAGAGGAGCCTGGTGGGCTACAGTCTGTAGGGTCACAAACAGTTGGATACAACTGAAATGACTTAGCACACATGTCCATTGGGTCAGTGATGTCATCCAACTGTCCCGTCCTCTGCCGGCCCCTTCTCCTCCTGCCCTCAGCCTTTCCCAGCATCAGGGTCTGTTCCAATGAGTCGGCTCTTCTCATCAGGTGGACAAAGTATTAGAGGTTCTGCTTTTGGATATACTTGTATTAAAAAATGATGTGTTGTTTATCTGAGGTTCAAATGTAACTGAGGCTTCTGTTTTATCTGGTGAAGAGCACATTGCCTGCCCTTTATGTGGTCCCCAGTGAATAGTAGTAGCTGATAGTCTTCTTTTTCTTAATCCTTTTTTCTTCCAGCACCTAACGCAGTACTAGACACAATATCAGGAAAACAACTGTCTTTATTCAACTGTCTTTGAATAAAGAAATTAATGAACACATGGAGAAACTGAGAACCAGGGAGGCAATCTGACTGAAGTGAAAGTTACCCAGCTGCTAAGTGACAGAAAAGAGCCTGGAACTTGGGCATCCTTACTTCTGGCCCAGCTTTCCTCTCTCCACATCAGATAGTGAGACAAAGTGGAGGAAGCTGCCCAGCAGGACGTGATCCAGGGATGGCACTGAGTGGATTCCCCAGTCTTTATTTTTCACCTCACACAGTAATTATATTCTCACTTTAAAATGAAGGAATAATTAATAGTAACTTTACTAAACTGCTTCTTCAGTGCTGTGGATTAGAGCAGAAAAAAGATTCCTTTTCTTTCTGGCAAATTTTTTCCCCCTTGAAAAAAGAAATCATCAGAAGTTAAAAATTAGAAGCTTTTTTTGTGTACCTAAATAATCACGGGGAAATTTGAAGCTTGTTTTTATTCTATAATAAAATGTGAAATTATTGCTTTTAAAGATGATCTGATTCAGTGGTTGTCAAACTGTTTTCAGTAAAATTACTTCTATAAATAAAATCTTATATAGAATCTCAACATATGTGTTAAGTGGGATATTTAGAAGTTAAAAATAGTATGCTCTAAGCTCAAATATATAATCAGTGTAACTTCAGAATACAGTTTAGAAATGACAGATAAACTTCAGATGGGTACTGAAGCTTTATATCATATTTTTATCACATGTGGTTGGAACTTCATATCATCTTTATATCATGTGTGGTTGGAGTTTTATATCAGTTTCAATAATTTCAGTAATCAACTATTCATTTTGTTTTAGTCATAGAGCTTGAGGAAAATTTTGGTTCATGCAGAATAGGGGCAACTAAAGAAAGATTTTTAAAATTTACCTTGCAATCCAAGGATACTGTTAACAGAGATGTTAGGAAACATTGCAGTCCCAGATCTGCCTGAAAGCAAACCAGATTTAGCAAGGCAAGCAAATGCCTGACATTAGCATTCGGCTGGGCATGGGGTGCCAGGCCTGGACTACATTCTCCACCCACTACTCCAGCCACCCAGGTCTCTGCAGGTAGGTATGGTCAGAGGACTAATGTTCCCCCAAAGTGGGAGTAGAAATGATGGGTGTTTGGGCCCTAAAGACCACTTGCGTGCCTTCCTCTGAAGGTGAGTCCACAAGACGGAAGCAACTCGACCTCAACCAGGACAACAAGACAGGCTGTGGAAGGGCTCCAAGGAACACCCAAGGACCTGGAATAATCACCTGGAGTTCTTAAGTTCCAGGAGCCCAAGAGCTTCCTTCTCAATAGTTAATGATGTTTCTGATGAGGCTGGTGAGGTGAGGAGCTGAACAAATGTGATTTTTTTGATATTGTATAAAATGTTAACATTGGAAAGATCTGCATAAATTAATGAACCAGTATTTTTCAAATAGTCAAAGAATGATATAAAACTATGCATAGATCAAAGATGCATTGAGTGAATTTTAATATAACAGAGTACATAAAGTTTATAATGGTTTCGATTCCATCTTGCAGTTAACCTTGAAGAAGTTTCTACTTCTTGAGTTTGGTATAGTGTCAAAGATGAATATTTGCAATTCTCTAAAAACACTATTCAAATAATTGTCCCTTTTCCAGGTGTGTATCAGTGCATGGCCACATTTTCTTTATAAATTTCAACTAAAAGATGTATTTTGTAGATTGGAGAAGCCAGACATTACAGAAATTTTCCAAAGTACTGATACAAAGCAATGTCATTCTTCTACTATTTTTATTTGTAGGTTTTGGAAAATATAATTATTTTTCTTAAAGATGTACTAACATGGAATGGGTTTATAATTGCTAATACTAGATTCATACATCAGTAACCATTTCCCCCTTGGTTTTCCATTTCTAATCCAGTATCGATAGATAAAATTAGATAGATAGTTTTGTTGATAGATAAAGCTCATACAAGCAAAAGCTCTTTGGGGGTCTGTAGTAATTTTCAAGAGTGTCAAGAGACTACAAGTCACTGCTCTGGTTTATATTCCAAGGGGGCAGCTGGGACTCAGAAGTCCAGGCAGGCGATGTGAAGTTTTAACAGGCTCAGGGCTGCACCCACACTGGGCACATTCATATAGGACAGGACCCAAGACCCAACACTTCTCCCAGTAATTCTTGATTCCAGTACAGGAACCACTGAGAGTGGTTTTCATACCACTGTGGGCTGGTTTGGTGATCAATACAGTGATGTCACTGCAGTGATCAGTGGTCAGCAGTAAACATGGAAAAACAATCTTTTGTAGCAAGGAACTCCATTCCAGCACATTCTCATACGTGTAGCACATTCTCACACGCACACAGATGCATTTTTCAATTATCTACATAGTCGTTTAAGAGGGGCAATGCTCCCAAAGAGTCTCATAGAAGCCAGCATTCTTCTAGTTGAACTTCAGCCTACCAACTGAGAGGAAGGCTTGGAGAAGATGCTGACTTGCCCAACGGTCACAATGTCAAGCCCCTCAGAACTGGGATAGAATCCCGTCGCTTAGTCCAGCTCTCTCCCCACCTCACCCCTCTAGGGCCAGTGCAAGTCTGTGCTCAGCCCTGAGCTGGCAGCTGAGCAATAGGGTGCGTGCTGCTCCCTCCAGCTGTGGGTCCTTGCCAGCCACTGCTGATCAATTTTGGATCAAGTCAAAGTTTCAGATTTTATTTTCTTGGTCTCCAAATACACTGCAGATGGTGACTGAAGCTGTGAAATTAAAAAACGCTTGCTCCTTGGAAGAAAAGGTGTGACAAACCTAGACAGCATATTAAAAAGCAGAGACATCACTATACCAACAAAGGTCCGTACACTCAAAGTTATGGTTTTTCCAGTAGTCATGTACAGATGTGAGAGTCGGACCACGAAGGCTGAGCACTGAAGAACTGATGTTTTGAATTGTGCTGATGAAAACTCTTGAGGGGCCCTTGGACTACAAGATCAAACTAGTCAGTCCTAAAGGAAAGCAACCCTGAATTGGAACCCTGAATTAGGACTGATGCTGAAGCTGAAACTCCAATACTTTGGCCACCTGATGTGAAGAGCCGGCTAAGTGGAAAAGACTTTGATGCTGGGAAAGATTGAGGGCAGGAGAAGGGGCCAACAGAGAATGAGATGGTTGGATGGCATCACCAACTCAATGGACAGGAGTTTGAGCAAACTCCGGGAGACAATGAGGGGCAGAGGAGACTGACGTGTTGCAGTCCATGGGGTCAGAAAGAGTTGGGCATGACTTAGTGACTGAACAACAACTACACAGTCCTGGGCAGCTCAGCAAGGTCCTGGGATCCTTATAACCTTCCCAGATGACCAGAGCTGGTTTGCAAGAAACGACACTGGGCAGTTATCACTCCTGCCCTTTGTGGAGCCCTGAGGGCAGCTTAGGCTGTGAGCACAGATCCTATGCTCACTGTAAGCTCACAAAGGCTACCTACACCCAGCTTCTCTCCAAAGATAATGGAAGTGGCTTATTTCCACATTCAATTTTCTTGTGAAGGTCTCTGAATACAAACACCTCCTTCCTTGAAACGAGTTGGATATTGGGTGTAGTCAAGTTCTGCTGTAAAATGTTCTAGTTTTATGAGTGAAGGGACTCAGTGAGGGAGGTAGCCCCAAGGCTGGCTGGTAAACACCCTCCTCACTCCCTCCCTCTTCTTGGCCTTCTACACCCGAAAGCCTTGTTTTAAATTCTCAGCCTGGTGTCTTAATGTCCGTAGTCTGTATGCATTCTGTTTTTGGTCATATATTTGGAAAACTTTCCCACGTGTGGACATAAAATTTCCATTTAAAAAACCACACCAAATGTCAAACAGACATGCTTTTGCCTAGCATATGCTGAAAATATGGATGCCATTTACCATAATTTAACATTTTACGGTGTTCCCCCCACCTTCATGCAGTACCAGTCTTCTCTCCTTGACCATTATTTCCGTCATTCTAAGGAACACTCAGGCTTGTGTGTACCATATGAGATTGCATGTTTTCTTCCAGCACTCTTAAAACTGCTGTTTAAAATCCAAAACTTGGATCTACTTTTAGACCTTAGGTCTGGATCTGGTGACATGGCAAGAAGTCCTTTTTTCAGACTGTTAGCCAGTTTTACCCAGCTTACTTAATAGTCACTTCCCCACTGATGTGAAGGCCCCAGTCCAAACTCACACCGGAACAAAGCAGTCCTGTACTTGTGTCCTCTGGTGACCCTCACTTCAGTTATTATAGACTAACATTTCTCTTCCACTTTTAGCTCCTTTTTATACATGAACTGTAGAAGCAATGAGAACAGAAGGGGAAATTTTTTACTGGGCCTGTAAATTTATAGACGTCTTTATGATGCTGTCTTCTAGCCAAGAGTAAGATAGTCTTTCCATTACTAATTTAAATGCTTGGGAATTTAGTTTTTTTCAACATCGGAATGCATACTATTTTTTACTTCTCAAGGCAGTACCAGAAAGGTCATGAACTGCCACAGAACTTGAGCGTCAGGCAGGACTGAGCTCAACCTGTCCGACGCTTTCAGTATACAGACAAATTCAGGTGCAGAAAAGCGAGGTGGTCCAAGACACACAGTATTGGGCAGTTGGGGCAGGAGGGGATCCTGAGGTTCCATGCCTTCCCGAACCATCCCCTGAGGCTGCATGCCAGTGAGATACCCAGGTCATGGGGTCCCATGTAGCTTTCCAGCCCCCGCTCCACGTGTCCCCATTACACAAAGTCAGCATCCCACAGTGAAGAGAAAAGATATTTAATTATTTCTCTGTCTAATCTCTTAAAGCGCTCAAAGTATTTTCACAAGTGCAAGGGGAGGGCCCGCTCTCAGCCAGCATTTTACCAGTGATTCCGACAAACGCAGAGACTCCAAATCACCGTGCTTTATATACTTATTTTAATTTCCGCACTGGTAAAGAAAAGGAAGGTGTAAATGAGGACAAGTTAGTTTACAGTGACTCCATATTTGCCTTTTAAATTAATCTGTTCTCTCGAGGGCAGAGGATAGAAAGACAGGAAAAAACATCAAAGCACAAGAGTGAACTGGTGAGCAGGATGCCTCCCGTCCCGCTAGCAGAGGATCTGAAGGCCTGGAGGCAGCGCAGTAAACACGGACAGGCATGGATTAAGATACACTGGAAGAAAAACAAAAACCAACCCCCACAATTCCATTCTCAAAACCAAGCACAGAAACTGACAGTGAAACGTGGAGTTCCGTGTGCGCCCGTCAGCCTGAAACCAGCGCCACCTGCTCCACAGCATCGGCCCTGCCGGCCCCTCTTCTCGAAGGTACAGAAACCAGAAGGACCCGCAGGTGGGGAGCGCGAGGGGCTGCAAGCCCCCCGGGAGCCACGGGAGGGTCTGTGTGCTTTGGAGGCTCTGCCTCTGGAATGTTCTGCGCAGCAAGCGGTGGGTCTGAGTCAGGCGCCACACGTGGTTGAAGGTGCCCGCTTAATTTCCCATGTGCAAACGGTCAGGGTCTAAAGCTTTCAGAACTTGGGACAGACAGGATGGCCCAGCGAGCTGGCAGGTGGGCGGTGGGCCCCCTCCCTCCAGGGGGCGGGGCCGAGGGTGGGCACGAGGTGAGGCCCCTCCCTTGGGAGGCGGGGCAGGGGCGGGGCAGAGAGGAGTGACAGAGGCGGAGCTGCGTTCACCCCACGTCCCTGATTCGGTCTCGAGTTGGTGTGAGGGGGGCTCCTCAGTAGGCGATTGTCCACTCTTTGACAGAGGCGTCGTGCGAGGTCGTGACCAGCGTGTGCTCATCCAGCCAGGCCAAGCTGCTCACATGGTGGAGCCGGTGCGCATCTGGGGAGAAAAGAGGCGGCGGCTTTTGAACTCCGCGGCCACGGGGACACCCTGGGCTGAGATTACCTGCAGGGGTCACGGCAGAAACCCAACACGATCCTCCTGCTCAACCAGACCCCCTTGCCCTCTTCTCAGCGGGGGAGAGTCTGGGTGATGGGAGGGGCAGTGGCCGGGCTCCTCAGCACCCCTACCCGCGCTGGGACCCCTGACACTCGGGGATTAGCAGCCAGCCACCCCTGGCTGCAGCTTCCTGGTACCAGCAGAGTCCTGACAACCGGGGGGGGGGTGGGGGGGGGGCAGAATTGCCCCTCCCCACAGGGGTACAAGTCTGTCTTTCTGTGCCTAAGGCAACAATATACAGACAACACACAGACAGGACACAGTGTTAATTCTGGTAGGACCAAGACCACAGTGAATAAAAAAGGTTGGTAACACAAGCTGGGGAACCCTGCACACAACAGCCTGACCTCAGGCCAGTGCACATTCAGTGACCTGCGACCCGCCCCCCCCCCCCCCCCCCCCCGCCCCCCAAGTCCAGTCCAAGGACTGGACTTCCCACCCTCTACTCTGAGAGCTCCTTGCTGCATCTTGAACTTGAGTCTTCCTACAAAACCAGCACTGCTTCCCGTGGAGACCAGGATGGCCCATCTAAGTCTGCTCTGCTCCCCACCCCCATTCTGAACCAAGGAGTGCACCTGCCTGCACACCTGAGGACAGCCCACTGGTGCCCTTCCCCCACCACCTGAGAAAGAGCTCTTGATGGGGGGTGAGGGTGGGGCCTGACACAGGTGGGGACCCCTCCCCCACCCGACACAACTTTTTTGAATAGTAGAGGATCCCATTTATATTCAACATAAAAGGCTCCCTGTGGGGTAGGGACTGAATGGAAAGGGACCAGAGCCCACATGAGGTGGTGGAAGGTGGGGACATGGGGACAGGAGAACTGAGATCCACCCTGGATGGACATGGTTGCTGGATGGATGCTGGGCACACGGTGTCCTCTGCATGTCTGCCTGGACCAACAGAGATGTTTGCTGGATGGCCAGGCCTCCCGAGGGGGCCACCTCCCTAAAAGCACAGAAGGGACCCTCGGGCCCTGGGGACGCCTCTCCGGAGCTGCTCAGGGAGCCGAGGTGGGTGGGAGCATCACCTTGGATCTTGACCCTGGTCTCAGGGTCACTCAGGGTCCACACATACACCATCATGTCCATGCCACCCGAGGCAAAATGCTCGTTGTCCGGAGACCAGGCCAGGCAGACGATCTTTGCGTGGTGTCCATAGAAAACGTTGTTCTCCTGGATGTGAATTGAAAATAGGTGGCAGGTCAGGGTCCAGGCCAGAGTGAGTGGGCATCATCTCACCTAAGGTCAGGCTTCTCACCAACTCACCGACCCCTCATAACATGCCCAGGGTGCCCACTGCTCAAAGGCACAGACAGGAGCAGCCCAAGATCAAGCAGCGGCTGCTGCACCCCTCCCAGGATCCTGGGACTCTGGGGCTGTCCTCCTAGCATGTGTCAATGGGCCACATGTGCCCACCTGCCTGCAGAGCTCTCTGCCCTAGGGAGGGGACAGTCAGAAAAGTAGGAATAGAAAGCACGAGAACGTCCTATTGGCATGGACCAGGCCCTATGCGTGTATGGACGGAGGAAGTGGCTGCCCCCCAGACATGTGCCACTGCCCTGGAGACCGAGTTGGGTGGTGTGCTCTGCAGGCAGACATCTGTCCACAGGAGCACGTGTCTACAGCATGTGCCAGCCTCGAGCCGCTGTCTTACCAAACGGGTCAATGTGAACAGAGTGTTAATGCTCTCTAACTAAACTAATGCTTTTACTTCGAGTATTCCACCTTGTTCTTAATTCCTAGATTAACCATGATTTTCAAGTTTGCCTCTTTCATTTTTTGTTGAGTCTACGCTGCAGGTTACTCAGCATGCTGTAAACTTGTTATATGCAAATGAAATCACTTAAGATGTGATAAATGCAGGATTTGATAAATGTGCTACTCAGGTGGAAGGAACCTCCTAGGAGGTGGAATGTTCTTCATGTTGACGGAGGTGTGGGTCGCAGTCAGAAGCAAAGCATGAGTATATACTTAGGTTCTCATTCATTCTTCATTATATGTAAATTTTACAGCCAAAACTAAGAAACCAGTAAACTCTAGTCAATATGTGGGCTGATATACTTAATGGCAAAATATACACTTAAATGCACTAAAAAATTAGATTACTAGATGGGTAATGTGACACAGTAAAATGGTTAATGGTAGAATCTAGGGGGCAAATTCTTTGGACTCTGCTATAAATTTCAAAGCTGTCCTAAGGGTTGGAAGTTGGGGGTGGGGGGGAGGTTGGCTTGGTGGGGGGGACTGGAGGGACCCCTCCTCCCATCTGCCCTGTGGTCCAATCACACCAGCTCCCTCATACCCAGAGGCTGACCAGAGCCCTCTGGAGTGCAGTCTCTTGTGAAACGGGTCTAAGGCTTTCTCACGCCTCCCAAGCCAGGGCCGGATGAGCTTCCGGGGTCCTGGCAATGGGGTCCTCTTTCACCCATCCACTGCCCAGGGACCCCCCCCCCACCCCGAGTGCAAGGCCACATCTGGACGACCAGCACTCACACTTGACAGGACTTTAAGTGGCAATGATATCCAAGAAAAAAAAAAAAAACCTAGCCTAAGCCCTTTGACAGAGAAGGTCCCAGAAGTCACTGGGCAATACTGCCGAGGTGAACCTACCAGCCCGATTTCACAGCAGCCTGGCCCCTACTCAGGCCCCTAGCTTTCTGGCAACTTTGCTACGAGCCCACAAACTGCTGGACGGCAGGGGAAGTCTCCTTGGCCCACGTCATTCACGCTCCGGGAGCAGCAAAACTGCGTGTCCTGTGCACCCGCCCCATCAGTGATGACCAGGGAGAGAGGCTGTGAACCCCTCCTGCCATCTGTGCTGCCTGGTGTGGGGCCAGGGCAGGCGGCCCGCCCACTCACCGAGTAGCCGTCAGCAATGCTGAAGACCGTGACCACTTTGCTGGCGTCACACACAGCGAGGAAGGCGCCGTCGTGGGAAAACGCCAGGTCGGTCACGGGGCCCTTGGCCTCCAGGAGCTTGCCCTCGTCCTTCAGCGTGGTGCCCAGGATGGAGTAGAGGCGGACGTTCCCATCCTGCAGGAGGACAGAGGGGCAGCGGGTCACTCCCCTGACATGGGCGCCTGTGCCCACAAACACTTGTGCCCTCCCTGCCCCCACCCCACCCCTGACTCTCCTGAAGCCCATCCTCCTAGAGGGAGGGGCCCGAGTATCCGTAAGAAGTAGTGCTTTTCCTCCCCACCGACTCATGCCCGGCTTGGCCACATGCCAGCTCAGGTGCCAGAATAACTACCCCTTCGTCCCCAGGTGCCAGAGGACATGTCCTACAACCCAGCAGCAGCTCTGGTGTCTGGCTTAGCATAGTGGGCAGAATTACATGAAAAGAGGTTTAATTATCTTAAAATCACATCAAACTGCGGATCCCAGCCTCCCCAACCCTAACTGTGATCTGGGTGTTTGGGTGCTCACGAGACTGCCCCTTTTATAAAATTTCCAGTATGTTCCAATCAACTGTCCACAGGCCGAGCTCTGAGAAGCACCTGTACAGGCGTTAAGTCTCCAGCGAGGGCCCCTTGTCCAACCTGACTGTGCACTGAGCCTCACCATCTGTCCCGTGCCCTGTACCCCATGCCCCTCCCCGGCCCGGCAGATCCCCTCGGGCACCAGGCTTCTCTCCCTGTTCTGTCCAGCCTCTGTCCTAGCAAATGCCCCATCCTTGTGCGGTCCCAGCACTTCTCTGCAGGGGCCAGGAGGTGAGGGGAAAGAGTGGACGACGGGAAGTCAGACTCGGGGAAACTGAAGCCCTCTGGCGGGCGCTGCACTGCACGGGTGTGAAGGCTCCCCTGTCCCCTCCCTGTGCCCACAAGGCTCTCCCACCTGCCCCCAGGACCGACACCCAGGCTGAGGCCTTCCTTGCCCTGTGCCCCTAGCACAGCCTGCTCACTGCTGGGACCCTGGTCTCCTGGGGGGGAAGGGGGCAGCCCAGGGAGATTCTCACTTGGGTGGCAGGAGGTAGCCTGGCACCCACACAGCCCTGACCACCCTCCCCCAAATCACTCAAAGACCCTAGGGCAGAGGGTGTGGGGACAGGGCCTTACCGCGCCCCCGACGGCCACTGTCTCACCACCCGGGTGCACGGCCACTACTTCGGGCTCATAGCCGGGGTTGTCGATGCTGAAGCACTTCCTCTGGTCCTTCAGCAGAACGATCTGGGAAACACACAGACAGTGCGGTTAGAGCAGAGGCCCGGGACAGATGGCCCAGGCCGTCCGGGGGTCGGGGGCAGGACAGCGCGGGGCGCCAGGACAGGGCTTCAGCCGCACTAAGTGGGACCACCCGAGGGCCCCGCAGTGTTACTCCCTCATCAGCAGCAATGGTGCTGTCCCTACCCCCCACCCGGACGTCTGGGTAAGCCATCTGCTGCTTTTGAACTTGAATTCCTCCAACTACACACCAGCGGGCGTAATGACAGAGCTCTGCTAAGCAGACTGTCCTGGGTTCAAGAAGACACAGCACGTGGAAGCGACGAGCCTCTAATCTGACACCAGAAATGAACGGGACCGGCTGGACTTCTAAGTCCTGGCCTTTCAGGTCTGTCCAAAGAAACATCCTTTGCAACCTCCACCCGTGGTGTATGAAACTGCTAGCAACGTCACTGGTGAGTCCCCAGAGCTTGGGGACAGTGCTGGTGGCCCCCCCCCCAACCCCCAACTAACAGAGGGGAAACCGGGCCCCTGGGGGCTGACTCCAGCGGGCAGACAGCAGTGCTGGGAGTGCGGGTCTGTGGAGGCCATCTATCTGTCCCCAGCCCTGGCAGGGAGGGGAGGACAGGACACAGATGGCTCATGGCTAAGCGGCCTGGAGGCACCCACGGCACACCCCGCCCCCTCGTCCCACCCTGGCCAGCTCCTGCCTCAGTTCCCCCGTGTTTGCCAGGGCAGGACAGAGTTGGCGGGCGGGGCTCAGCACCCAGGGGTGCAGGCCCTACAGAAGGGCTCTGCCGACACAGACAGGACTTGATCCTGGCTCAGCCACCTGCTGCCCGGGATGGGGGTTGGCAGGGGTGGAGGGGCAGGGGATGGACACATGCGGCTCATGAACTGTCCTGAGCCTTGGGCTCCCAGGGTTAAAAACCCAGCGGTGCCTAGACAGCCTGAGGATGGAATTCACGGCTCAGAGTAAACGAAGTGCCTCATAAAAAGCAAACAAAACCAGCCGCTGGAGCCTACCTGAGCCACGCACCCTGCAGGTCCCTGGGGTGGCAGGGTCACCTCCTGTCAATATAGGAGCAAACGAGGTGCAAGCCCTGCAGCTCTCAGAGCCAAGTAGGGACTCACATATGGGCTGCACGACTTCAAAGCCTTGCCCTGGCCACCATGCTGCATCTTCCACCCTCTGCACACGGCCCAGGGCCCCCCGATATGGTGACCCTCCTTTGTCCCCATCCCCACCCACCTCTTGCTACCCCTCCTGGTTCTAATTCACTGGACTGTCCCAACAGCGTGGCCTCCACCTGTGATAGCTCTGGCTTGACCCCATCTGATCCCGGCTCAAGCCACCAGCGGTCCCAGGGGCAGGTAGCCCCCCTCCGCCATCCTTGGGGTTTGTTGTGGGCTCTGCTGTGGGGTGGGGGAGGTGAAGAAGCCCAGGCGATGGGCGGCAGCACCCACCTTAAAATCTGCTACGGAAAACTCACCTGGACAAACATTCACCCGAGTCGTCAGCCTGACTCAGGAAGCACCCCTACTGCCCGGCACCCCCGACAGAGAGACGGAGAGCCTTTGTCCAGACTCCGGTTCAAGTCTCCGAGGTGAGACCTGAATGTGGCTGCTCCCTGACCGAGAATCGTGGGCCCCTCCAGCATGGTCTGTGGACCCTACGACTGGCTGTGGGGAGTTCTGGTCAGGATGCCCGAGAGAAGCAGGGGAACAGCAGAATACAACAGGGCAGTCATCACACCTGATCGCATGGGCCATGGACTCCTGGGAACCCAGGACTAGACCCTGTACCCACCAGCCCCTTCTAAGCAGAGCCTCGGGCGGCTCTTCCCAGAACCTGTGAGCTCTCCCGGTGTGACCTTCTAGAAAGGCCACGTCCAGTCTTTCCCACACTCGCTACGGCGCTCCCAGTCCTCAATTCCTCGTGCACCCTCACTGGCCACCCCGCTGTCTGCTGTAATTGCTTGGCGGGAGGGCTGTGTTATCTAGGACACATAGGATTCCACACTCCCCAAAGCAATTAAGCTCCCAGGACGGAGGAGGGGCAGCGGATCCGAAAGACTCTCCGGAGCGGGTCTGTTGCTCGTGCCAACAGGGGCTCTGTTGCACCTGCCTCCTCCACCTTGCACGCTGGGACGCCCAGCCCTGGCGACAGACGGCGTCTGCTGCAGAGCAGTGTCCTGGATAAAGTGGGTCAGGCCTGGGTCTCAGTCAAGGGCGGTGTGTTCCGGAAATTTTAAGAAATGGCATGTAGACAGACCTTCACCGCCCTGAATGAGAACCCAGGCTGCCGGGGCTGGAAGAGCAGACCCCGCGGAGGCCCGGGTGCCACCCTCCACCATCACAGGGCCTCGGGGAGGGAGGCACGGCCACTCTCAGCCTCCTCGCTCGCGGAGGCAGTACCAACAGCCTGCTGTGTACTTCCTTGTAACCCGCCCTGTGAGCTGCAAGGGACGAGAAAACTAAAGCTCAGAGAGGGTGAGGAAAACGCCCAAAGCCACACAGCCAAGTGCTGCAGGGCTGGGATCTGCAATGAGTGGACTGAGCCACACTGGCTGTGCCTCTTGTGGGCGGCAGGGGCGAGGGACCACCCTGTGCAGGGCATCTGGCCCTCCAGTGTGGGCTCTGACCAGGCTGCCCGGGTTCAAATCCCAGCTTTGCCCTTTGCCGGACGCAGCCCTGGGGCAGCTTAGCCTCTGTGCCTCAGTGTCCCCACCCGTGAGGTGGGGATGATGCCGGCCTAACTGATGGGGCTGCTGAGGATTCAGTGAACACGTGGGAGGCCCTCAGCACACGCAGCAGAGCTCTCAGTAAAGAAGGGGAGAACGGCTGTGGAGGGACGTGGGGACCAGACACTGCGCAGTGTGTCTGGACCTTCTGGTCAGACCCGGGTGGGAGCCGTACCTGGCCAATGCACACGACCACGGTGTAGCCCCCGGGGCCGACGGCCAAGCACTTCGGCTGGACGTCCAGTTTCACGACTCCCTGTCCGCTGTGGAGAGAAGGATGTGTTAGTCTCCAGGGGTGCAGGGCAGGCATAGACACTCACTCAGTGAGGACCACAGCTGCTTGGGGACAGGTGGGAATTCCGCCCGATCGTGGCCGAAGGAGCCTCTGCTAAACAGACATGGGAGGGAGGAAGGAAAGACTCCCCGACTCTAGGAGAGAGTCGAGATGGGGGGCTGGGACGAGGGGTGGGGGCAGTGAGAGGAGGTGAAGGCGGCACGTCCCGCATCTGCGCCGAGGGCCGCCCCCCTGCTGCCCTGTCCTGGGTCGGGCCCCATGTGCGCCGGCCAGAGACCCTGGCTGGCACTCCCTGGGTTCAGACAGAATTTAGTTCTGGTCCTGACCTCCCGAAGAATCTGGCTTGGATGATGAAGAATCTGCCTGCAATGTGGGAGACCCAGGTTCAACCCCTGGGTCGGGAAGATTCCCCTGGAGGAGGGCATGGCAACCCACTCCAGTATTCTTGCCTGCAGAATTCCCATGGACGGAGGAGCCTGGTGGGCTACAGTCTATAGGGTCGCACAGAGTCGGACACGACTGAGTGACTAGCACTTTCACTTTCCCAGCCTTCCACGGCCATGACCAGTCTCCTCCTCAATGTAATTAAACAAACAAACAAATATATATATATATGTAACTGGCACTTTTAACGGGATGGGTGAAAACTGTCACCTTTACTTTTGGTTAATGGAGAAAGACATGGCAACCCAGTATTCTCGCCTGGAGAATCCATGGACACAGGAGCCTGGCGGGCTCCAGTCCACGGGGTTGCAGAGTCGGACACGACCGAGGGGCTTAGCACTTTTGGTTCAAACTACAAAGACACATCCCAGAAAAATCTGCACACACAAACCACTTCTTAACAAACGGTAAACTGAGGAAAACGCCACAGGAACTGAGCCAAACGTGGTGCCTCCCCGGCTGGGTGAAAGGGCCCCTGCGGCAGGGTGACCAGCCCGTGGCTCTGCCCTGGGTGCGCTGGTCAGCCCAGGCTTGGTAGCAGCAGCATGGGCCTCCCGAGGGCGACTCCACCACCGATGGGCTGAGGGGCAGGGGGGCGCGTCCAGCCCCGGGCAGCTCTCACCTGTAGTCCCGCAGCGTGAGGTTGGTGTACCGCACCGTGTCGTCCATGCTGCAGCTCACCAGCTGCCCGTGCTCGTCCACGGTCATCCTGGAAACCTGGTTCGTGTGGCCCTTCCCAGCAAAGGAGTCGTTCTCCCCCGTCTCAGAATCCCAGTAATGTGGGGCGGGGGGGTTAAGGAAGAGCCTGGCTTAGGATGCGGTGCATGCCCTACCCTGGGGAGGCCATGGCCCGTCCCCTCTCCCGGGCAGCACATTAGGGAAGGGACAGTGGGCACCGGGCCGAGTGAACTTCTTCGTGCACATTCAGCTCCAAATTTCAGGAAGCGGACGTTGTGATCAACCAGCAAGAGAGCACGCAGTGGGAGAGTCCACCCATCTCTAGAATGAGAACTAGGCAGGTCGCAGGGCGGCACTGTCCTGCCACAATGGAGTGGCGCCTCTGTCCGAGGGAGCTCAGAAGGAAGCCCTGTGGGGACCCCACGTACCCGGGCCGATACCCCCTGACCCCCTCGCTCCCTTTTGCCTGCTGTCCAGCCCAGCACCTTCAGTGGGAGGCAGCCTATGCCCCGAGGACTGGCTGATGGCTGCCCAGGTGCCATTTGGCAACCGGTCCCAGGCTGACCGTCCGCTCGGGGTGCCCGAGTGTGAGCTGTTTTTAAGTTATGAGACTCTCCTTTTACATCAACAAAGAAGCATTTTTGTTTGCACTGAGGACAGTTCCCCAGGAAGCTGAGGGCAATTTCTGCAGCTCACAGGTCTCAGGATGGGAGCCCCCCACCCCGCCTCTGCTGTGGATCCCCCAAGAGGTCAACATCATGGTGAGTGGACACCAGGGCTGGCCGGGGACGAGCAGGGAGGATGGGGTGGTGCCCGGAGTTGGGGGACATGGGGCAGGACCCTGGTTGTACCCTCTTTTCCTTCTGTTTTGAGGGGGCAGAGGGGGACCTCTGCCCTCCTCCCTTGGGGCTACGGGGAACTGTTCCCAGGAGGGAACCCTGTAGACAAGGAGCACCACGGAGGTGGGGGAAGCGCGGGGCCTGGGAAGCCCCTCCAGGGGCAGGGGCTGGGCTGCACAAGGGCAGGCCTCGCACGCAGCCACGATGCCTCGCCGAGCCAGGCCCTGCGGACATCACTGGCCATCCTGGAGCGGGAGGGTTGGAAGGGCTGCCAAGAACGTCTCGGGGGGACCCCAAAGCCCCGCACCGGGGGACAGGGCATGGGCTCTGCCCAGCTCTGCTGTCGCCGAGCAGAAGCCACTCAAGGTGTCTGAGCTTCGCTTTTCCCATTTTTAAGACAAGGGGACTCCCCCCAACAGGCTCTAAGTCCTTCTGGATCCTAATGCACATGGATTCTGCTGCTCGTGAGGGGTGAGGCCAGGACCAGGTCACAAACAGGGAAGTTCAGCAAACAGGCCCTCATGGCCGCACACAGCGAGTGACCCATCAGGTCAAGGCTGTGACCCGGAGCTGGAGGGCCCGAGTGTGGACCGGGCCACCTCTCGGTGGCCAGGACGAGGCAGAGGAGCCCTGTGGCCACCACCTGTCCAGCCTGGCCTCTGGCTCTGTGGGAACAGGAAACTCCCGCCTCTCCTGCCAGGGCCTGCGGAGCCAGCACTGTGAGTCAAAGGATATTAATGTGTCCGTCGTGGCTCCCGGAGTAGATGTAAGACTTGCCGCCGTTTTTATGCACCGTCAGGCACTGGATGGATTTGCTGTGACCCTGCAGAGGAGACAGATGGGTGGGGTGAGCTGAGGACATGCCTGTGTCCAGCCAGTGACTGTCAAACGCTCACCGCCGGCTAAGCCCCAGGGAGAGGCCACGGCCCTCGTGGGCCTGAAACACCGCCCGCCGGCCTGGGTCAGCTGCCTCCTGCTGACCACCCCTTGATACCTGGGTCCCTCTCCACCCAGGCACTTAACCCCGACCTGCGTGGAGGACGGGGGTCTAGCGGGAGCCCCAGCAGAGCGCCTGGGTCTGTGCAGACTGACCCAGGCAGCCGTCCCCCGTCCCCAGCCATGGAGGACAAGCCCCGACCCAGCACTGGGTCTCCACGAAGGTGAAGGAGCAGTACTAAAGGCCTAACTCTCGCAGAAGCAGAACCCCAAAGCCACTGGACGGCCCAGAGAGTCTCCACCCAGAGACCCAGCTCACAGCTCTAGCTCTGTCCCTGGCTCGTGAGGATTCTTCTCTCCTGAGTTCCCTACTCTCACCAGGGCTGTGATCCCACAGCCAGGGCGGTCCCAGGGCTGTGATCCCTCCTTGATCAGCAACAAAGGGGCCCAGAACACTCGTGTACAACCAGATGACTGCTTTGAAGGAGGGCATTTTACCTCCCTTTCTAACTGCTTCTGAGATGGAAAAACCCTAAGAGATGGGGTTTAATCACAGCTCTTTCCCCTCCTCAGATGTAGCCGGGGCCCTCTGAGCATCGCTGACTGTTGCCATGATATGATGTGTGTACTATAAAGCAGAGACATTACTTTGCCAACAAAGGTCTGTCTAGTCAAAGCTTTGGTTTTTCCAGTAGTCATGTATGGATGTGAGACTTGGACTATAAAGAAAGCTGAGCACCGAAGAATTGATGCTTTTGAACAGTAATGTTGGAGAAGACTCCTGAGAGTCCCATGGACTGCAAGGAGATCCAACCAGTCAATCTTAAAGGAAATAAGTCCTGAATATTCATTGGAAGAACTGATGCTGAAACTGAAACTCCAATATTTGGCAACCTGATGCAAAGAACTGACTCATTGGAAAAGACCCTGATGCTGGGAAAGATTAAAGGTGGGAGGAGAAGGGGATGACAGAGGATGAGATGGTTGGATGGCATCACTGACTCGATGGACTCGAGTTTAAGTAAACTCCAGGAGTTGGTGGTGATGGACAGGGAAGCCTGACGTGCTATGGTCCACGGGGTCGCAGAGTTGGTCATGACCGAGCGATTGAACTGAACTGAACTAACTGCTCCTGGGATGGAAATCTAAGAGATGGGGTTTAATCACAGCTCTTTCCCCTCCTCAGATGCAGCCAGAGCCCTCTGAGCATCACTGACTGCTGCCACCACAAGACATGTTTCATCAGAGAAAGGAACACACAGTTCTCAGGACCCCTGAGTCCTTTCCACAGGGCAGCGACCCACCAGGCCTTACCGGGAGTCTTGCCCCACGCAGCCTGGGAACCCAGACAGAACCTGTGAGCAACGGGATGCATTGGGACTTGGCCCGCCCCATCTGGGGCAGCAAGCAGCCTTGCCAGGAGCCTGTGAGCACTGGGGCTCTCCCGCGCCCCACAGACGAACGCTGTGACAAGCGGGCCTGCTCAGGTGATTCGATTCTGATGCAGCTCCAGCTCGAGCCACAGGATCACCTGGGTGCGCCTTAAAAGTACCGAGCCCTCAGAGCTTCCTACGGTCTCTGACGGCACCCCGACGGGGCTGGCCAGGCATCAAGCCCTTTATGGAAATGTCCAGATGACCTGAACGTGCACTAGGGTTGAGAAGAGCTGATTTAACTCCAGCCCAGTTCCTGGGCTCACCCGCAGCCTGATGTTGGCACCAAACACCCCTCGGGATTCACAAGCTAGCTACACAAGGCCTAAGGAGGCAGATGGCCTGGCCTGGCCCCTGCCTCACGGGCACGGTCATCAGGAAAGCCATGAGCCCATGAAAGCCACCAGCTCACAGACTGTGGGGTGCACACACACTGCAGGGTCAGGCAGCTGGCAACCCACAGCCTGAGGGAGGGATTGGGCCCCCGGGGAATAATCCCAGCCTGGTCTACACCCAGGCCGCGGGGCCCAGGCGTGTCCCAGAGCCTGTCTGCGTGGCCCGAAAGCAGCTGAGCGAGCAGGGCGTGAGGAGGTGCTGACGTGTGGCCCCAGGGCTCAGCCGCAGGACAGGGAGCCGCTTGAAGCCTTGCTGTGGAGGCCCCTCCCTTGAAAGCATGGCTCACCCAGGGCTGCCAGGGCAGGTGAGGGCAACCCTGAGCACCCGACCCCGCAGCAGAAGCAAGCCCGTGGGCAGCAAGGGGGTCAGAGCGGGGCCCTGAGACACAGGAGTTCCCAGTCTGGCTGCGATTTCCTGAGATGCCACCATCTCCAGGGCTGAGGGAGGGAGAAGGCACGGCCCCACCTGGACGGGACACTCAGGGCAGATGCTGGTGGCCAGCTGGCCTGGGTGAGCCGTCCCGATGAGACGAGGATGGGAGGCAGGGAAGGGGGGTCTTCCCCAATGCCCTCCAGTATCGCTCCCTGCTGCCCACACCTCGGGCCTCTGCCCCTCAGGGTTCCACAGGCTTCTCCAAGTCCATGTCCGCTTCCAAGTGCCCACTCCCCACCACTGGCTGGTGCCCACCCTGCCCTAACCACACGGGACAAGTGCCTCCCCACTGATTCTCACATTCACACCCTGCACACCATCCCAGCCCAGCTCCAAGGCCAGCTAGGCTCCCCACAACTGCGGCCACACTCCGCCACATGCCTTGTCTCAAGGCTCAGCATCTTCCTCATCCTGCCTGATGTGGGGGACACAGCTGGTGGGCTCCTAACCGAGGAAGGCTGAGCCCCTTGGGACAAAGGAGCCCCGAGAGCAGGGGCCAGGGCTTTCATAACAGCTCAAGGGGATCTCAGCGCCTGGCTTCTCATCTCTGCTAAACTCACATCCCCAAAGCAACCCATGTCCTGCCGTTCCACTGGACCTCCACCTCGCCTCAGCTGCCCCTTCTCCGGCAGGACACCCACCTCCCCTCCGGCCAGCCCTTGCAGGCCAAGCTGCTCCGTGGCCCGGCCTTACCTTGATGACCCGCAGGGGTTTGCTGGGGTTGTTTTTGTCCAGGTAGTTGATGTAGCCAGACAGGGAGATGCTGAGGAGGTGGTCCTTCTGCCACAAGCAGCCCAGCTGCTGGTCCAGGACGTTGGAGCCCATGGTAAACGTGTTGACGACAGAGTTCACGTTGACGTCCCAGATTTTCGAGGTTTTGTCTCCGGAAGCAGAGAGCAAGTGGGTGCTATCAGGACTCCAGCTGATCTACTCCAACAAATGGTGGTCACGGGTCAGAGCATTCCACCGGGGGGGAAGAGACTCAGACACCGGAGCTGTGTCCACAGCCCCGGTGCCTGAGCAGGGATGACAGCCTGGGAGGTGGTGGAACACTCAGGGCAAGGACAGGACGAGCATCCCGGCCACAGGCCTCTGTGGGCTACGGCACCCTGTCCCGCGTGACCTTGAAGGTCTCTGCCAGTGCCCCCACTCCTGACCCCTCATCTCAAGCTTCCAACTTCAACCCGCATATGGATGATGACAAACGCAGACAGGCCCCACCATAAGCACAGAGCAAGCCATGAACACGGGCCTATACTCACAGCGTAAATGCCGCCGTCATGAGCCTTGCTTCCTCCCAGCGCACACACTTTCTCTCCTGTCTTCCCATCATAGATGAAGATCTTTCAGGAAATACAAACATGTGAATCACGTACGTGTGTATGAACACACGGATCCTGTGTAGGTGTGTATGCCCGGCCGTCAGCACATTGACTGAGCTCCTCCCACTCATCCCCGCTCCACCATCAAAAGGGTTGGCAACTGTGACTCTAAAGGAATTCATCAAAACTGGATGAATTTGGAGTGCCTTTTAAAGGAGACTGACAGAGAGATGGGGCTATCATGCTTTGAGGACACAGTCTCAAACTGAGTCGCATCCTGGGAGGAGGAGGGAGGGAGCTGCCCGTTGAGACCAGCTTCACTGAGTCTGTCTGTTTTGAACAACCAGAGGCCTAAGAGATGAACGAATGCTCCCCACTCCCCACCTCCCTGGTCCTGGACCTTACCTGGCCGTCGGCGCTGGCCGTGGCAAATCTGTTGCCGTCGGGAGAGAATCGCACGCAGTTGACGAAGCGGCCGTGGTCCTGTAGGAAAAGGGACGGTTAACCAGGGACAGGCAGTTCAGGAAAGCTCTCTACGAGCTCTGAGGCCCACGACCACCATGCATGCGAATGCCAGTCCACGGGAGCCCTCTGAGCTTGGCAGGAGCCCTGAGCGGACACGCCAAGAAGTCTGGCTCAGCCCCCAGCCTCGGCAGGGCCCATCTCTGCCTGCCAGGCCTCCCTGTTGTGACATACACACTCCCCAACCTCTGCAGACAGAAACGCCGCCCTCCCTCCGGCTCTTAAGTCCGCTCAAGCTCAGAACCCCTATGCTTAGTGAGGCTGGAACTGTAAGGCCTCGTTCCTGAGTCCTCGGAGCCTGGCCCGGGGCCCAGCACACAGCAGACGCTCATCTGGGCATTTGCTGAATGAACTGAGGTTTCAAAGAAATTAAACAGCGGCGATGACCTTCCTGGCAATAAGAGTCTGAGGAGATGTGACTTCCAGCGGTGATTCCATTACCTAAAGGAGTAAATGAAGTCGTTCTTTCCTGGGTCAATAAGGGTCTGCATCAGAAAGTGATCCTCTGAAAACCCCACAAGCCATCAATCTGAAGCCTGCCCCGTGCCAGCACGCATGAAGCAACAAGTGTCGTCAGTTCTCCTAAAGGTGCACGGGTCACCTGCCCCCGTGGCCACAGACGCCCCAACTGCAGGAAAAGCAATTTGACTCAATGCAAATCCCAGCCCCTACCAAGGTAAACCACCGACAGTTTTAAAGCCTGAGCTGCTGGGTTGGAAGGAGCTGCACGTGTTTGTGTATAAAGTTTATGGGTTGACTTGTCCTGAAGAGATGACTTCAAATCCCAGGACCTGTGAATGTGACCTCACTGGAAACAGGGTCTTTATGTGTGTAGTCAAGGTAAGATGACGCCCCTGAGGGTGGGTAGGCCCTGACCCAACACCACGGGGGTCCTCGTGGGGGGAGGGAATTCTGGACTCAGAGCAGACACTGGGGGACCACGTTGAAAGTTGTTGCTGAACCACAAAAGATGCCGGGATTCTTGGCCTCCGGAGAAGAATTCAATCCGGGCCAGAGATGAGGCTTGATCGCTCAGAGCTTTTGTGTAATAGAGTTTTATTAAAGTATAAAAGAGACAGACAAAGCTTCTGACATCAACATCAGAAGGGGGTCAGAAAGAGTACCCCCTCACTAGTGTTAGCAATGGAGGTATATACTTTTAATCAGTTATTACAGTGAATCAAAAGAATGTCTGGAGGTTGTGACTAGACCCACTCCCATAATTTACATTTTAAGATAACAGGATTAGCCAGGTTTTTTTTCCAGAAACTGTCCTCAAGCAGGATACATTATTGTTATATAATGCTAAGGAATGTAGAGGGGAAAAAAGTTTGTCCGTTTCTCCTCCTTGAGAATTCCAGACCCCTCTTCTCTTTGGGGACCCCTGGACTTATCAACCTGCCTAGGAACTGACTCAACATGAAGATGGGGGCAGAGACAGGGTTACGCACCCCCCTCCCCAGGATGGCCTGTGTTGCCTTTTTTGTTTATCACGTCCACTTATCCTGCTTCTCAGGCCAACCTTTCCGGCTCTCAGGCTTGCGTTCTGAGCTAGTTGGAGAACGGCCGTCTCCCAGCGGCCTCACGATCCATTAAAATGAACGAACTTTCCAAACTGGGCCCTCTGACTGCCCTTCCCCACGACCGCGGCTCTGTCACCCCACCACCTTGAGACCCCCTTGGGAGCCTCGGGTACCCTTCTTTCCCCAGGGGACAACCAGGCTCCAAGCGGCCCAGGTTCTGGGAACCCAGGTCTCCGGTTTCCCGTGCAGAGCTCTG
This sequence comes from Bos indicus x Bos taurus, assembly GCF_003369695.1. Lineage (NCBI taxonomy): Eukaryota > Metazoa > Chordata > Mammalia > Artiodactyla > Bovidae > Bos > Bos indicus x Bos taurus. Next base: position 104,879,307 of record NC_040081.1, read on the forward strand.
GCTCTCGGCCCTGGACAGGAGGCAGGCAGGCTGGCTGGCTGGTTGAGCGGGGAGCCCGGGGTTCAGATCCTTAACTCCCCAGGCCCATGGCCAGCGGCCTGCTGTCCCCAGGGCTGCGAGGTAGCCTGCTGGGTGGCGAGGGCTCCCGGACTCTGTTCCTGGGGTAGTTCAGGACGAGTGCTGGGAGGGCATCTCTCAGTCCTCCCAGAACCACCCCATGGGGATGGGAGGATGGACAGGCAGAAGCGGCTCCTCCTGCACGAGGTCAGGAAAAACGACCCAACAGCTGCTCTGCACGCCTGCCCACAAGTCTGGTCCTCTCGTCCGCACCTCTACTGGCTGACCCTGCCCTGCTGTTCTGGGTTCCTGGGTGGTGAGATGGTCAAGGGACGGGGGTAGGCCAGCCCCCCTGGGTCCCTGTGACTGACCCGGCATGCCAAGAGTGCCCCGTGGTGGAGCAGATCATGGGGCCAAAGTAGGGACTATGCTGGGGGGAGTGAGGAACACGCTATGAGCCAGTGGGACCCTGGGTCACCCTGCAATGCCAGCTCGTTCAACTCCGGGTACCGTGGTTCCTTGGGACAACAGGACTAACCCCTCACACACCCAGCTCAGAGGTCAGCACAGTCACCAGGCCTCCCCCCTGCCTGCCACCCTCAACACCCCTGGCCCTACAGGGACGTCACAGACGTGGATCTGTCTGTCATCCCACCCCTGAACCAGGCAGGCTGCCGGGCAGGAGTCAAACTGGACAGGGCAGACATCCCTCCGCCCGGGGACCAGGCGCTGTGGCTTTAGAAAGTCTCCCCGTCAGCTTTTCCTGCCACTGGAGCCAAGAGCCCAGATGAGTGGAAGACTGATGTCTGCTCCTGAAAATAGCCAATTTAAAGGGAGGAACAGTGAGCAGACCATTAACCAAAAAAAAAGGGAGTGGCTAAAAATAGCCAGTTTCACGGGGAGAGGAGGCCAGAGGACAAAGGACCAACGGGCTGGGGGAAACATCATGGAGGGTTCAGAAGACGGAGCTGGGCTCGGGGGCCCCGGACCCTCTAAGGTCCTGGAGGGGCGGTAACGTCCTGCAGGTCCCGGGGGTGCGGGCTGCCCAGCCTCAGGCGCGGCCAAGCCAGAGCTCTGACTGGGGCAGTGCCAATGGACCCTCCCGAGAAGCTCCCCACAATTCCCCCCGCCCACCCTGCTACTACCTGTGCCCCATCATCACCTCCCCCACTGTCATCGTACCCATCGTTATCCCCCCATCACTGCTGCTCCCCATCACCCCTCCCCGCCACGACTGAGAAACCCGAGACGGGAGCCACCAGCAGTAATTAGGTAATGCACTGAGTCCAGTCACTGACAGGGACACAGAGCCCCTGGGCTCCACTGAACTGACCAGCCCATCAGCTCGGGTGTCCCCAGAGCCCGCCCTGGCTTCACCGGCCTTGGTGGGGTCCTGCCGGGGGACTCCTACCTGCACATTGAAACCCTGGATCATCTGCTCCTGATCCCATGTCACAGGCTTGCAAAGGAACCAAACAGCTCAGATTCCTGGGCCCAGTGCCCCCACACTCCCTGAGGGCAGCAGATGCCTCCGTGGTCAGCACCCCAGGAGTGGGTGTCCATCCTGATCTGGAAGGCTACCTTGCCCCCTTCAGCCCACCGCCCCTCCCAAACCTGGCTCTCTCTTCCTCTGCAAGGTCAGGACCCTCTGTCAAGTGCCTGGAGGGGCAGCGCCACGTTTCTCCCCTGCCTCTCCAGTCGCCCTGCAGACCTGCCCAGAGTGACCACTGGACCTGATGGGAGAATCAAAAGGCTCCTTCGAACCCTCCTTAGGCTACTGACCATCCGCAGAGCTTGGCTGGGTCACCCCCTGCCCCACTGACCTTCCGGCATGACCCCCATGGACACGTACACAGCTTTCTGAAAAGCTGGCATGAGGGTGTGGTGGTTAAGGACACCTCAGGTCACCTGTGTGCCCAGGCCAGGGCCAGTGCAGAGCAGGCACCTGAGACACACTTGAATGCAAAGCTGTTTCCTGCCCTGTCCTAAGGACACAGGACATCACAACAGCCCGGAAACCTCACACATTCAAGCGCAAAATTTATGTGTCTAAGAAGGTGATACTTGCATCGCAGTAGACGGAGGCTCTAGAAGGAAGGGCAGCTCCTCCCACGGGGTGATGTGTGAGACACTCAGGTGCCAGACTATGCAGCCCACCTGGGCGAAGGGGAAGCCAGGCATCCCCTCCTCAGCCAGGGTGTGCTCTGCTCTCAGAGGCCTGGGGAGACACGGGCAGTTTCCAGTCCCAGATCACACAGCCACAGTCTCTGTGATGACAAGCGGGCCTGGGGCAAAGAAGGCCCCCAACGCTTCCTGCTCTGAGCCATCATTTCATCAGGCACACATACTATGGAATGGACCATGGACACAGTCACAGAGGTGTCTGCTCCAGGAGTGCCCACCTGCCCACCCGACGGAGGAGGAAGTAGAGGCTGGAGAAGCATGGAAACTCACCAAGGCCACAGGTGGCCAGGTGCAGACACACAGGTGAGCTAGAGATGCTTAGTGGGCCTGTGACCCCACATCCAGATGCACCTAGCCCAGGGATGCCCTCAGCAGGAAGAAGACCCCATAGGAGAGGCAGGGATGGGCAAGGGCCACCTGTCCTCTTTTCAGGCCACCCGGAGGGCCTCAAAGGGGAATCTAAAGCCCTGGGCACAGGACACTGCTGCCCACGGCCTCTGTCCCACAGCCGGTCCCCTGGACTCTGATGTCACTTCCCCAGGTGGGCTGGGGTCAATTTCAGGGGGAATTGGAATTGCAGCACCTCCACCTGGTGCCCTGCAGCCTCTCAGCCCATTTCAGGTTCAGACAAACAAGGATGGCGGGCCGGGCGGGAACCTGGACCGTCTGGCTACAGTTGGGCATGACTCAGCTTTGTCTCCACTCTTGCTCTGCCAACAGGAGGAGGTGGTTTAAACAAACTCTGAACAAGAAGGAAAAACAACAGGACCCCTGCGCTCAGGCCGGCAAGGTGACGCGTGGCCACCCAACGTGTTCTGTAACGCTGCTTTCCTTCCACCCGGGTCCAAGCCTCCTGGGAGTTGATCTGAACACCAGTTACTCCTTTTTGAGGCAGCAACTTGAACTTGACCCCTCTGGGCTCCTCACACCCACCCCTTACCCCACAGCCCTAAACATGGCCAAGAGGAAGATGGCAGGAGCTGGAACGTGGACCAATGGGCAGCCCTCACGTTACAGATTTACTCTGGGGCCATGAGGGTCGAGGCCAGGTACACACGGAGGAGTCACAAGCTGACCTTGCTGTCAGCCCCTTAGGAGGCATTTTAGGAGGGCGTGAGGGACCCCGAGCGTCCTCCTATCCTTTCTGTTCAAGGCCAACTGAGCCTCTCAGAATCTTCTCCAGCAGAAGCCCAACAGCTAGCTGCTCATGGACACTCACGTGTCCACCAGCGCCTCTCCTTTCGCCCCAGCCCTGGGGAACATGAACGAGGGCTTTCCTCACCCTGTTACCAGGGGGTGCTCAGGGGCAGGGCCAGCCCGCCGGCTGTAGAGCTGGCCAGCTGCGGTGCTGGGCTGCCACCCAGGACCCCATCCTTGGTCCGCAGCCCCTTCTGATCCCTGCTAGGTCCTTACACAGAAGACCTGGGGACAAGCTGTGTGCCCACCCTGGAGACAGATGTTGGCCGGGGCCACGGGGCGAGGGTGGTACTCCCAGATGAGAAAGGAGCATGGAAAGGGGAAGAACCTTCAGCCAGGTCCCCAGGTGAGCGATCATTTCATCAGGCACATGTACAGTGGAACGGACACATACATACTACAGAAGGAAGACTGGCAGGGGTGAGGAGCACAGGCTCGGGTCAAGTCTGGAAAGAATCCTGGGTCCACTTACCCCCCGCCGCCACTGAGCTGCTGGGTCTAACCCACGTCTGCAAAGAGCAACTAAATCCTTGGGTGGGTTGCGGGGGGCGCGGTGGGGGTGGTTGGAAAGAAGCCCTGTCCACCCACAGCTCAGCCAAGTAAAAACAAACACAACGAGTGTGCGGGGCGTGGGGAGCTGGGCGGGCTAGCTCCACAGGGATGAGCTGGGAAAGCCTCTGGTTGCCACGGAAACCTCCCCTCCTTCCTCCGCTGGGCACCGCGCAGGAAGCCCGGCTACTTGACTCAGCATGACTCATCCGTGCTCCAGAGCACCTTATCCTGCTCAGGAAACATGACCTTGAACACCACCCCACCACGACCAGCAGCCCCGGGGGCCAGCCTCTGGGAGGTGCTGGGGGTGTTGGGAGGGACTCCAGGTTGCCCACCCCGAAGGGCAGAGGAGCCGTGCCCACTGTGCCTCCCAGGCAGCCAGCCAGAGACCCTCCTCAGGGGCCCTGGGATAAAACTGACCCCGCTTCACCACCAACAGGGAACCTGGAGAAGCCCCTCTGTAGCCGGGCCGAGACCCATGTCCAGAAATGCTGCCCACGGCCTGGATCCTGTCCCCGGGACGCCCCAGGGGCCCGCCAAGAACCCTCACCACCGTCGGGCCACGCCCTGCCCGCTCTTCATGACTCACCGCGTCATCATCAGAGTTTACAGACTCCTCAGCGAGCCACTAACATTCTGGACACGTCCCTGGACCTTGGCCAAGCCCAGCTCGGCCGCCTCCAGGGAACACAGCCAGCAGTAAAGGGCTGAGTGTCCTCCACTCTGCAGCTCAGCGAGGTCATGTCCACCTCTACACCAGGGCTGGCGGCCTTGCAGTGTTTTCACACGAGTCGCTGGGAGAGCAGGTCTGGAACCACGACTGCCCGTGGGTGGTCCGTGAGACTCACCGGTGGGCTGTCCGCAGCCAGGTGCCCTTCCTTCTATACTCAGACCCCTGGGGTGGGAAACGAGCCTTGGGGCCGCTCTGGGCCTGGGGAGGGCACTGCGCGCAGCCCAACCCCATGGCTAAAATGCTCTCACGCCCGTGTCCCACGCCCACCTTGCAGATGGATGAAGTGAGGCTGAGGGAGGGTCAGGCCCACGTGCAAAGCCTCGGGGACCGAGGCCCTGCAGTCGTTCCTACAGAAGGCTGTGTGGTTCCACTCAGCGTTTAGAGCACGCCCTACAGGCAGAGCACCCAACTCTGCTCACCACGTGCCACCTTACCGGTGTGACCCTGCCCTCATCCATCTCCCAGGAGGCGCCGGAGGGAACAGACCCAGACATCCCTGGAGCTCACGTCCTATGCCACACTGGTGGCTCAGTGGGCCTCACACTGGCACAACCAGAGGGCAGGCTGCCTCGGGCCTGGGCTCCCCTAACAGGGCGTCTTCGGGCCAGGATACTCGCCTGGTCAGAGATGTGCCCCCCGCCCAGTACACACACAGTCCCAGGGTACACCTGCTCCCCGCCCACCCCCGAGTGCTGGAACCATGACCCAGCGAACCTGGCATGAACTCTGTGCACGCATGACCTTCTGCCACCAGCATCTAACAGGTCTAGATTCCGCTGGCTTCACGCATAAGCCACAAAGCTCCCCCTAAAACTACCCTCCAAAGACGCTCACTTACGCTGATCGTGAACTTGAACTTGAACGGTGGCCCCTCAAAGAATGCAGCACAGTTGTCATCACTGCCAGTCACCAGGCGGTACGGCCGGCTCTGCTTGATGTCCACGCTGTTGATGACTTTGTTGTGGCCCGTGATCTCACCCACGGAGGAGCCGCTGTCCCACAGGAAGACAGCTCCGAACCTTCACCAACGAGAGGAGCCACAGGAGAGAAAGGTCAGGCCTTGCCAGGTCACTGGGACGGGCAGCTGTGTCGCTAGCGACCAGGGGTAGGGATGCCGGCGGGGGGGCAGCCCCGCTCATGATCACGCATCACACGTACTCCCCGAAAGAACCAACACACCAGCACCCTGGCTTCATCTGAAATGCGGGAGAGCTAGTGGGAGCGGCCCCGAGGGCCCTCGGGAAGGGACCAGGTGACCGTGTCTTACAGCACAGACTCAAGGAGCCCCCCACGTGAAGACGCCTCAGAAGCACCAGCCAGGCCAATGGCTCAGGCCTGGTTCACCAGTCTCACAGCCGTTTTAATGAGGGGGTGGGGGAAGTGATGGGGGGTGGTGGTTGGTGGTGGGAACCAGGAAACATACCAGGCCCCGGCCCCTGCTCGAAATGAGACGCCGCCATGCAGTCAGCGGGCAGTCGGCAGTCTATGAAAATGTGCTGTTTGCACTACGAGCTATGACTCAGTGAAGAAGGAATTAAGAACAGGGATGACGTAAGAGATAATGGAAGGATGAATACCTATCAAGATACCCGTTAAAAGAAAGCCTGAGTAAGGGAAATGGAGACAAGTTCAAAGTGCTGGACAGCAGCAGCGGGGCTGAGGACAGAACCCTGCCTGCGCCTGGAGCCAGACACCTAGAGCAAGGTCCTGACCCTGCTGGTCAGCGGCCCTGTGAGGGCAAGCAGCCGCCCAGGGCCACCTGCCCAGTGTCCCTCCTCCCTAGGAAAGCCATGTGGGGTGTGCCCACCTGGCGATCACATCCAGCCTCCCCCCTCGGCAGGTGTGGCGGTGGGGAAGCTTCAGGGAGGAACCCCAGTAAACACTCTAAGGAGCCCCATGGTTTGACCTGCTCTGTCTCCCTGTATCTAGAACGTGTGCAGGATAGCACGGGTTTCAGGAGGCGAAGGGCCGAGGATGCCGGGTCAAAGGAGGTGCCTGGGCCCAGAGACAAACCCAGAGGTGGGGGTGGGGGGTGCTCCCTGTGGTGACACGTGGTTTTTGGACGTGCACTGCTAAAGCCAGCCCTGCATCAAAGGCCCGGCACCCACAGGACTCATCACACACCCCGCCACCCCCAGTCCGAGCCGTACGGATGTCACCGCAGCCCTCCCACCGGGGTGCCCAGGAGAGAAAGCCAAGCAAGGGACACAGACGGGGAGAGGGGGACGGGGCAGAGGCCAGACTCACTTCTCCCTTCCTTCCCCGACCACGGCGATCCTCTTACTGTCTTCCGTCCAAGCAATGTCCTTGATCTTCCCAGCGAAGGGCTGGTACTCATACTTCAGCAGGTGCTCCTTCTGCGTGGTGTCCCAGATCCTCAGCTTCCCAGACACGTCTGCGGGCACAACAGGGTGGTGAGGGCCACGCTCACCTCGGGGCCAAGGGCCGAGTGGGCTCTGGGCATGCCATGTGATGCTGCCCACCGTCCCCAGGCTGGTGGGCTGGCCTGGGCGGGGCTGGAAGGAGGCGCGGGCGGGGCTGGAAGGAGGCATGGGCATCCATCAGGTAAGCAGCACTCAGACGCCATCACTCAGAACCCGCTGCCTGTGAGGACCAGCACAGGATCTCCGTGTTTCCCCGGGGATCATGGGCCCTGCATAGGCTGTCAGGAAGCCCAGGGACGCACGGTGGCACCCCCTGAACCCCGGAAGCAGTCTGATTTATGACTGTATTCCTTTCCTTGAAGGGGGTCTAACTGGCACACAGGCTTGGGGCAACTACCTTTAACATTTAGGAGCTAAGGATCCTCATTTGCAAAACAGGAAAATCCTAGTGACACTGTCTCTCGGGTGTGGGTGCTGCACTGAACAGTGGAAACGAGAGGTGCCCCTGTGCCCTGCAGGCTCTGCTCGTAGAGCCAGGCACCCCGCCAGCACCGGTGGCTGAGAGCCTCCTGGGAGACACACAGGTCGGCGCTGGGAGGGATGACACTCCAGGCAGAACCTGACGCCAAGCTGGTTTCTCACGGCAGCACTTGTGGCTGATCAGTGATAAAGCATCACCCCCTCCCTGCCCGTCACCACCCTGACACCCAGCTCCCAGCACCAACCCTGACACACCCCTTCCCAAAGGAGCAGGAAAGGTGGAGTGTTTTACAGGAACTCTCAAGGCTAGGAGCTCAGCCCCACGTGGGTCAGGGGTGGGGGTGGGGGTGGGGTGGCAAGGGAAGTCCCCTCCGCCCAGCAGCTCTGTTCACCCTGCTTCCAGGACCCCTGGCTGCTTCACTGAATGTGAGGCCCAGGGGAACAGCTCCTGTCTCCTGTTTGGGTCCACTCGAGGCTAAGTGTCTGCTGCAGACGCGAGCCCTGCCCCTTGTGGCTCTGTGGGTCTAAAACGCCCCCTACGACTACACCCGAGGGGGGACAACCAGCCACCAGAGGGCTGTTGTGCCAACAAAGCGAGTCGACACGTGCAAGTCTCAGACCAGCCCCCAGTCCGCTGCAGTCTAGACGAGTTAGTCTTTAGTGGGTCAGCGGATTGCCTAAGGCTCTGCAGAGGCCACTGGGGACCCCGCCTCTGAGGGCGCACACCCGGGGCTCCTGTCTGGCCGTGGGACAGCTGGGAGGGGACACAGGCCTCCCTGTGAATGGCACGGATGAGGGGACCCTGGTCTCTGGACTGGTCCAGCCGGACGGCCTGGCACGCTGCCCGAGGCGAGCTCAGAAGCTGACTCGAGTGAGTTAGGCCCCTTGGCTGAACGAACGGGCCAGCAGGGAAAGGCAAGAAAGGGGCAGAGGCCGGAGAAGGGAAAGGTGTACTGCGTGTGCAGGAAGGACCCATGCACCAACGCCCGTGCTCACGTGTACGTGTGCTCACATTCACACACGCACCAGGCCGTGTAGTCCCCGCGCTCAGGCCAGCCCAGGGCGCTACACGGAGTCATGGAGAACACAGCAGCGTCTGCAGCACATGGCAGAAACAGCCCCACCCCCGGCCCCCAAGACAGCAGAACCGCTCTCCCCCTCCCCAGGCTCAGAGGGGGTCTGCCTGCCCTGCCCTCAGCTCACTCTCCCCTTAACAGGCCTGGCATCACAATTCTTCTCCACCACCTGCCCCCCGACCCCGACCTGGACCATCAGCCTCCTCTGATGGGCCCTGCTGGTACATTTAATTCTTTTCAGGAGCGCTTGTGCTGGAAACAGATGGAGGGGTTAGAGAACAGGCGTGGCCCCATCGGCTGAGGGCAGCCCTAACCGGGTACCCCTGGGGACCAGGCCCCTGCACTAGGCCACGGGGTACAGCACAGACTAGGCACCTGCTTGCACACACACACACTCGTCCACGTGCTGCACTCACAGGGCCACAGAGCAGAGGCCACAGTGCACGGGGCAGACAGGGCCAGGGGGAAGGGCTCCCTTCCTCCACAAGGCCTCCTTCCACCATCCGGAGAGGGTCTCTCCCCAGACAATAAGCTGCTTCCAAAAAAGAAACAGGATCTGTTCATGGTGAGCCTGTGCCCCCCACTTTGGTGTGGGGCTCACACCAGCATCACTGCAGTGTCAGGGGTGGAGACCCCTATGCAGCCCCAGCAGCCTGGGAAGATCCCCTAGAAAGGTAAATCAGGCCCTGGAATGGCTCTACCCTGAGGACCACCAGCCAGGAGAGAGGGTCCCCAAAGGCATACACTGCTGTCTGGTTTAGGGGCTGGGGGCCTGGGCTCCTCACCCAGGCCTTCCGGAAAGTTCGATCCTTTACCTGAATGTGGACCAGCCAAACTTACGGGGATCTACAGACTCACAGATCTGAGGCTGGAGCCCTGTCTGGGAGTGACCGCAGGATTCCCGAGGTCCTGGGACCCCCAACCCCACCCTGGACATACCAGGTGCTGGGTAACCCACTTTAGCCAGAGAGCACGGCACCTCTCCAGCTCCATACTCTACACACAACACTATCTTTAGCCCAGAGCTCTAATCTCCGTGCAGTAAATGTTTCCTGGTCTTTGCTCCATTCAAAGGACCAGCTTGCTAGAAACATAAAACACACCGCCCACAGCCTGCGGGCTCACAGCCCCACCCCGCTCACTTCCCCATCAAACCCGGGAGCCTGCAAGGGAGGGAAAACGTGAGATGGAGCCTGTACTTCTGCGGACTGTCCTTTGCAACGGTCTCTGCACCAGCAGGCGAGGACCGTGCTTCCTGCTGGTTCAGTGACCTGCCCGGGGACCGCAGGGCAGGCCTGGCTCGTGAGTGATTCAGCAGCTGGGCCGCGGCTCCCAGCACCAGGCCGCTGAGCTGCGCCAACCATACTCCTCTCCCGAGAAGACACATTTTAATAGGCACCAGGGCCAAATCCCGGGCTTTAAATGAAGAGGCATTGTGCTGGCAAGCAAAGCAGGGCCAGCGGGGCTGGGGGGGTTGGGAATCACAGGGCTAGAGTAAATCATAGGGTATAAATTAGAGCAAGTTTTACAGATGGAATCAAGAGTAGGTCTAAACATAAAAATCATTAAGGGCCCACTTCGTGCCAGCTCCTGGCTGAGCCCCACACACACAACCCTGGACAGCTGGCATCAGCCGTCAGCGAGCACGCCTCTCACCCCGGAGTTTCAGGGACAGACACCCGGTCCCCTACGGTGCCTACCAGGGCACCCCGGGCATCGCACACGCACTGCTGCCCGGGGTCCTCCCCAAACCAACCTGGCAGGAACAAAAGCTCCGGTTTACAGACAAGGCACTTAAATTAAGGCCCAGGAAGGTGAGTTATTTTAAGGAAGGCTTGCATAGGTAGGAGGACTTCCCTGGCGGCTCAGTGGTAAAGGAGACTCGGGTTCGTTCCCTGGGTTGGGAAGATCCCCTGGAGAAGGAAATGCCAACCCACTCCAGTACTCTTGCCTGGGAAATCCAAATCCCATGGACAGAGAAGCCTGGCGGGCTACAGTCCATGGGGCTGCAGAGATAGACACGACAGAGCGACTAGACAACGACAACACAGCTATGAAGGGGCAACCGGTATGTACACCGTACACCGGTATGTACGATCCCTGCCCTTCTCCGCTGGCCATTCATCTGTTCAGCAATTTGCTCATTTCCATCCCTCTCCGGGGGGGATCTGACAAGGCCCACATCAGCTCATCACCCTTCCTGGGGCCTGAGACCCGGCTGGACGCAGGCAAGGCTGCCCGTCAACACCTGCTGAGTGTACAAACCGATGAATGGATGGGAGACGCGGGGGCAGCCAGTCTACCTTGTGTGCCCTCCTTCTCAGCTGTAGACCAGACAGCGTCGGGGTGAACAGAGCCTCCTTCACCACGGGCATCTCATGTCCCTCCTCTCGCCCAGCCTCCCACCGAGCCACACAGAAGTCCAGCTGGAGGGAGCCAAGACCTCAACCGCCAAACAGAACGAGTGCCTGCCTGAGGCCAGAGTTGTGCTCGGTACAGGGAAAGGGCAGCAGAGAAAGGCTACGTGAGGCAAAGCCACAAGTCAGGAACACACACACACTCACAAACACAGAAACACACACACACAGAAACACGCACTCACACGCAGAAACACACACACACACACACAAACACACACTCACACACAGAAACACACACACACACGAGGCAAAGCTACAAGTCAGAAACACACACACACACACAGAAACACACACACAAACACAGAAACACACACACAAACACACACACACGAGGCAAAGCTACAAGTCAGAAACACACACACACACACACACAGAAACACACACACACACGAGGCAAAGCTACAAGTCAGAAACACACACACACACAGAAACACACACACACACTCACAAACACACACACACAGAAACACACACACTCACAAACACAGAAACACACACACACACGAGGCAAAGCTACAAGTCAGAAACACACACACACAAACACACACACACTCACCAACACAGAAACACACACACACACAGAAACACACACACACACACGAGGCAAAGCTACAAGTCAGAAACACACACACACACAAACACACACACACTCACAAACACAGAAACACACACACAAACACACACACACACGAGGCAAAGCTACAAGTCAGAAACACACACACACAGAAACACACACACACACTCACAAACACACACACACAGAAATACACACACACTCACAAACACAGAAACACACACACACGAGGCAAAGCTACAAGTCAGAAACACACACACACACAGTCACACACACTCACTCACACACACACACACTCTCAATGGGCTTTGATACATCACAACACAGCTGCCCTAATGGCTCGTGAGCATCCCGCTGACCTCCGAGTTGGAACCAGCTGGAACACTGCCAGCTACACTTCTGGAAAGGGAGTTCTCGGTGGCTTACACTTCCCATGTCAGCCCACCTACCATCTCCATCCTCCTGGACCTTCCTCCCTCACCCACCTCCCCAACCTGCCCAAGCCAGGGACCCAGGACTCGGGGCGGGGTGGGGAGGGCGGGGGAGGGGTGGGCCACACCACGTGCAGCCAGAAGCCACGCATGCGGATGGACAGGTACCTCCGGAGGCGATGTAGAAGCCGCTGGGCGCGTACTTGGCCACCACCACCTGGTGGGCGTGCTCCGTGTAGATGTCCGCAATGGCCGGATTCTGCGGGAGGAGACCAGAATGAACACAGGCAACCCAGAAGTGGGCAAACTTGCTTTCCACTCTCTGGATTAATGGAGTTGGGTGGGAAAATGACCCACCGACATACACAAATACAGACGTCAAAACCTCCGTAAGGAAAATCCCAGAAGTACACTTACCTGCCTGGGTGACAAGAATTCTAGGCAATTTAACTCTTATGAGATGCGAGGTGATTTGCTTTCTTTCGGTACTTGCCGAACAAGTACGTATTTTCGAAATACACATGGGACATAAAAGTTTCCTTAGGAAAAAAAAATCTACGACTCTTTCTCCCACTTGTAAGGGGCTGCCGCCTTCCCTGAGTCTAGCTCCCCAGAGCGGGTCTCCCCTGTTCCGAACCAGCTCTCCCCAGGCTGCCAGGTGGGGTCTGACCCAAACCGGAGCCTCTGGCCTGGAGGAGCAGGAACACAGAAGTGGGCAGGCAGCTGGGGGGCCCCTCCTTGGTCAAATCCCTCGATTTGGGAAACTCCCTTTCGTGGCTCAAATCCAAGGCTGGCTGGACTCTGCAGTGAGAACTGGGCCAGCGTCGGAGACCAGGAGCAGCTCTCCGGACTCAATCATCAGGCTTAAACGTACAATTTATCAAAGTCAATCAGGGCACTCCCGGACACACACGGCCCAGGGGCCTCAGCAAACCTAAGGCCCTGAGCTCAGATGCTCTGTCATCAGAGCCCAGCGTCCTCCCAGGAGGGCAGAGAGAGCCAGGTATCTAATCCCCGACACCCGCCGACACGCACTGCAGAGCCAAGTGCCTTGTGAAAGGAGCAGCTACAGGCTGTGAACACATCGGGTCCCAGGGAGGCTGCTGCGGGCACATCTGACCTGCCCCCCAACCACTCCCACCTCTTCTAACCACCTCATAGTCTCCCCCTCCCCATCTCCTTAACGCCCTTCAACAAGGCCAGAGGCCCGGACTCTTCTCAGCTTCCTAGCCACAGGATCGCCCGCCCTCTCACCTGACAGTCCAGAGAAGCGTCCTGCTAAGTCCCAGCTCCGGCAACCTCCCTCCTACCATTCCTACAAGCCCCCTGGTCTCCGTAAATGCTGTGCCCTCGCCAGCAACACCTCTCCCTGCCTGCTAACACCCACTTATCAGGCCTGAAGAGCCATCTGCGTGAAGCCTGCTGTGACAGCCCCTCTCTCTCCTATGCCTGCGAATCATTTAACCCGACACACACCACGGTCCCTGGCCCCCTTATCCCTCTCCTCCAACTCCTCTTTGAGCTGCTCCATGTGCATTATCTCCTTTAGCCATCACAGCCGTTAGCAAACGACAGATGCTCAATTATTTTTTTTTGGTGGGGGGTAAAAGTTTACACAGTCCTTTACCCCTAGGACTTGGTGTCACATGATAGAGTAGGTACTTAACATATGTGGTTCATACGTTAATCTGATGCAGAATAAACATATGCAAAAAGTGAAATCAGAGAGACTTCAACCATCTGAAGATATTCTGAATGGCAAATTAACCCGTGCAAAGGTGCTCGATGCCCTTAGCCTTTTGGGAAACGCAAATCAGAACTATAGTGAGAAACCACCCTATACCCAGGAGAGTCAAGAGAATTAAGACTGAAGTGACCAAATGTTGGCAAGGATGGGTGGGGTACAGTCTGGAATGTTTATATACTGCTGGGGAGAATGTAAAATAATACAGCTGGAAGAGTTGAGCTGGTTATTTATAAAGTTAAACACAACATTTATGCAAAAACCCCAAGAGAAAGAAAAGTGCGTGCTCACAAAAAGATACACATGAAAGTTCACGACAGCCCCTAAGTGGGAACCAACCAACCCGAAAGTCCACCCCCAGGTGCCTGGAGAAGCAAAGGGCTGTCCGCCCAAGGGACCACTACCCGGCAACAAAAGGCTACAAACTGCGGAGGCCCCTCAACCACGGGAGGAGCCTCGAAAGCCTCACGCTGAGTGACAAAGCCGACGCAAAGGAGAACGAGCAGCAGGAGTCTGTTCTGATCAAAGTCCAGGAAAGGCCAGCCCACAGGCCACAGAAAGCCAGTCGCTGATGGAGCTTCCAGGGGCTGGGGGGTGGGGGGCAGGGTGGAGAGGCCCATGGAGAGGCCCAGGGGGGTGACTGGACAGCTGGTGGCGGGGGTGATGGGATGATATTTAATTTGTCAAAACTCTAGTTGTGCTTTTGAAACGGAAGGATTTTATTGTCCTTAGATTACCCTGCAATAAAACGATGATGTGTAGGATCCAGTAAACGTCAGTCAGAACCCAACCTGTTCCTGCCCAGGTTAGCCCTCTGGACTGGAACGTTCTAATGAGGACAACTTCCCTCATAGAGAAGCTGGCGAAAGCGGTCTGTGGCCAGGTAGCTTCAAGGCCCGTGTTCCGAGGCTGACCGAGGGCTCTCAGCCCTGCATGTGGGCACAACAGGTGGGAGACCACCCCCCCAGGGGGACTCATGCCCACAGTGATGCCCAGCCTGGCCTTGCCCTTAAAGGGGAGCGGGGAGGGGGTGGCGTGTGGAGAAGTGGAAGGTGAGTTAAACAGCGGCCCTGGGAGGCAGTCCTGCCCCTACAGATACTTCCCCTAAAGCGGCTGGGGCGAGTGAAACCTCGGGTCAGCCCGAGCGAGCTCTCCCGGCGCCCCCGTCCACATTCCCGACACAACTGGGGGCGAGCTCTCCAGGCTGAACACAACAAACAGAACACTCCGAGTCAGCAGCAGAACCCCGCCCTCAGCTCCCCGGCCAAAGGGGACGCCTCCCTGGCCCCAGAGGCCAGGCTCATGGTAAACCCAGCCCTGTGGGGCTGGGGCGCCCCTCCCCTGGGACTTCCTTCCTGCCCTCCTCCCCCCACCGCCCCATCAGGGGACAGGGGCTTCAGGCAGAAACCAGAAGGAAGCCTCGGCATTTGAGGCCCGTGGGTGCCTAGCGGATGTGGGCTGAGCCTGCGAAAACCTCCTGTCATCTCGCTGGGTCCCCAGGTGCATCCCAGCCCTGCCCCCAACCCTCCATCTTTGGTGCATCCCTTCGCACCCTTCCACCTCTGACCCCAGGCCTGTCCCAGCCCTGGCCCTGACCTGCTGTTCAACCCTGCCCTGCCCTGTGATCCTAGGCTTGTCCCAAGTCCATCCAACTCATCTTCCCACCCTGGCCAGATTCCAGTTTTTCCTGCCCCTCCTGGGACCAGGACAATACCGTGACAACATCTGAACTGACCCCTCTGCCTTTCACCAACCCACCAGGCTCTGTGTCCGGACTCTGATCACACATTCAGAGGCCCCTGGACCGTTCCCACTTCCCACCTGTGCGTGGAGGCCCCGCCCCAGCCCAGCAAATGAAGCATTCTCCCCCCATACCTTTCCACACATGGAAGGGAGAATCCCTAAAGCACCCCCCGCCCCCAAAGGAGCCTTCACATTCCTGTGTCCTCTGAGGCCAGAGGTCACCGCGGCACTTCACAGGTAAGGTTAAGGGGTGGCCCCAGCCACAGGGCATGCAGTTTTGCCACGGCGCGCCTGGAATCCTATGGACGTGTCGCCACATCAGTGAAGCCGTGGGACACAGCCCTGCTCCTCTGGAGCTGCTGATGGCCCGTGGCGGCCTCCTCCAAACTCCAGGCAAAGTGACCTTTGGGAGGATTAAGTTTCCAGAGCGCTGGCTTTCTAGACACACCCAGTTCCTAAAAGCAGGCCCTAGAAACCGGACCTGCATGGCGAATGTGACCTGCGGGGCCCTCTGCTCACGGGGCACCCAACTCAATGACCGCCAAGCAGCTCCACAAACCTCTCTGCTTCCAGACCTGAAGAACTGAACCCAAAGGCTCAGTCCAGGGTTCAGCCAGCCTGCCCTGCTTGACCTTGAAGCCTCCTTCTCTCACCCAGAGGAAGCAGCCCTAAGCCACAGTCCAAAGTCCATTTCCCATTCTGCCCTCACCCTCCTCCAGTGCTGCAGGCTGGAATACCTTCCCTACTTCCTAGATGACCTTCTCCGAATTACCTTCTAATGCTCGGGCAAAGGCTCCCAGCCTCCTCCAGGAAGCCTTCCCTGATGCTCCAAGGTAGAAATGATCTCTCCCAGCCCAGAAAGCCTATACACTACCTTCCCTATCCTCCCGCCCTTATTATTTGCTACCTTGGACACATGTCATTCTTACACCTGCAAAGCTCACCAAGTGGACCCCCCCAGAGGGCAGAGGCCAGGTCTGATTCACCACTGCAACTTCTGACCACCGCCCCCCCACCCGCCGAAAAGACTGGGGCATGCCAGTCCCCAGCAGCCATTTTTGAAAACACAACCATCGTATGCTGATGACTACTCTCAGACAGCCCGGGTGACCCTTCAGTTGATTCTCTTTGAAACCTCACAGTACCTATGGGTAACCTTAGGACTCATTTTACAGGCAAAGAAGTGGGGCAGAGAGACTTGGAGGGATGTGCCCAAGTAAGTGGGGGGACTGGGACCTGAACTCAGCCGAGCGGCCTTGCTCCCCTTGGTTCTACTCCATTACCTACGTCTGGAGTCACTGTCAGCCTGACTCCTAACTCAGGGAACAGAGGTTTGTAGCGGTGGTGACAGCTACCCAGCTACCCGCCAGAAAGTGTAGAGCCCGAATGGAGGCTGGAGGCGGGCAGGAGTGGCCACGCCCACAATCTTCCTTCTGGCTCCTGCCCAGCCCCCACCCTGAAGCAAACCAAGCCCTAGAACAGGGGCCCCAGGGGCGGGGGTGCCCACGTGAGAGTGGGCATACCATTCCCTGCTGGGCCCAGCATGACACCCCCTCCCTTCCTGTCCCCCTTTCCCTCTGCCTGCCCAGGGCCTTAGGAGGAGTCAGGAGGGCAGGCTTTGGGGGCCAGGGTCAGCCCCCACAGTGTAACCAGGGACAGGGCTGCCGCTCTGCTGCAACCGTTTCTTTGCCTCCCTGCCAAGGGCAAGAAATGGTGGCTCAGATGGTAAAGAACCCGCCTGCCAATGCAGGAGACGCGGGTTTGGTCCCAGGGTCGGGAAGATCCCCTGGAGAAGGGAATGGCAACCCACTGCAGTATTCTTGCCTGGAGAATCCCATGGGGAGAGGAGCCTGGTGGGCTACAGTCCATGGGGTCGCAGAGTCAGACACAACTGAGCAAGCACACGACAACAAAGGGTAAGACAGACACCCAAAGGCCCCAGTGAGTCCGCAACAGTGCCAAGGACACGAGCTCAGCTTCTTCCAACCTCCATGCGCCTGCACTCCCTGTCCAGACTCCCCTCATCTCTGCTGTCTCAATCCCCCTTCCTGGAAAACTCTTACCCACCCTCCAAAACCCAACTCAAAAGTGCCCTTGCTCCAGAAACCTTCCCTGAGGCTCTGTGACACAGCTGGCCCTTTCCTCTTGTTCCCAAAACGCTGAGGACACGCTTCTTTAAAGCGCTAACCTGGTGAGTTAGAATGTTACCTACTGGGGTTCTTTGCTCGCCCCTGCTGACATTTTGGGCTGGGGAACTCTTTGTTGCAAGACAGTCCTGTGCATTGTGGGATGTTTGGCAACCCCTGGCCTCTGCCCACTAGATACCAGTAGCACAAAAATGTCTTCAGATATTGCCAAATACCCCTCAACAGTGTGGGGTGGGGACAAAACTGCCTCTCAACTGAGAGCCACTGATTTAACCTTGGGCACCATGGCTACGGGCCAGGCTTGGCAAGAGAGGGAACGTGTGTGGGAAACGTCAGGGCTGAGGACTGGATGCAGCAGCTGACGATGCCTTCATCTTCGAGCAGCTTCCTAATTGGCCTCCCTCCTGCCTCACGTGGATTTCCCAGGTGGTGAAGTGGTAAAGAATCTGCCTGCCAATGCAGGAGACGTGGGAGACGTGGGTTCAATCCTTGGGTGGGGAAGATCCCACGAGAAAGCAGAATGGCAACCTGCTCCAGTATTCTTGCCTGGAAAATTCCACGCACAGGGGAGCCTAGGGGGCTACAGTCAGTGGGGTCACAAAGAGTGGGACGCACCGAGCATGCACACACCTGCTTCATACCTTAGCTGCAGAACAGTCTCTCCACTGACTTGACTACATGGTTCATCTGTTGAACCTTTTCGTGGTTCTGGTGGCCTCGGGGCAGGGCCAGGCTGCGGTGGGGCGGCCTGACTCCCAGCACCCTCTCCTGCCTGCCTGTAACTCCCCCCACCCCAGGGCTCCTGCCACAAGCGTCCACAACCTGTGCAGGACTCTCTCGCCAACCCCGCTCCACCTGACTGGTCCCTTCCCAGGGCCCCAGCTGCTCAAGGTCCCCTGGGATGACACCTCCTGGCATGTTTCTTCCTCTCGGCATCAGTCCTGAGTGTCGGTTTCCCTGGAGACTGAGCTCTGTGAGGACAGGCCTTTGCAGGGGAGTGTCCAGAGCCAGGCCTGGGCTCCGCTACACAGCAGGTGCTTATATACACCTATAACAGGATCAAGTCAGGCTCAAGCACAGGAAGTGGAGGGGGCAAGGAGGGTGGGAGAGAAGTGGAAGTGACCCCGAGCCAGCTGCCACTCAGGGTGTGGGGGGTTCATATAGTCAAGACGACTGGCAATGGGTGGACACTGACATCAGAGCCCAGGCACCTGAAGATCATTAGCCCAGAAGCCAGTGGAACACGTCCCCACCCTTTGGGCTCCCCAACAGCTCTGGAGCCTTCTCTGAGCCCAGCATCCTTGCTCATTAAAAGGCCAGACCACAGGACCCCAGCGCTCTCCTGGCCTGACCCCATGTCTGTGCTGCCTGCTGGCCTTCTGTCCAGGTGGCAATCAAACACGCCACCTCCTTTTGTCATCAGGCGGCCCGTTTCAGTCCCACCCGAGGCAGTGAGCTCCACACAGGCAGGGGCACCGTCTCTGCGCTGCCCATAGAACATGCAGTCGTCCTGGGCAGGGGGCAGGGACTCGAGGCATGCGTCATGGGACAGAAGGGACGAGGTCGGTCCTCCTCTGGCCATCTGTCCCTTCGTGTACACACCCCACCCCCACCTGAAGGGGACGCCCTAGGTGGTCCATCTGCACGCTGACCGGCAGGTCACCCCGTGGGAAACTCAGCGCTCAAGTTCAACATCCCCTAAGCTGGCCTCCAGGGCTTTCCAGGTGGCCCAAGTGGTAAAGAACCCACCTGTCGATGCAGGAGGCATGCAGATGCGGGTTCGATCCCTGGGTTGGGAAGATCCCCTGGCAGAGGGCATGGAACCCACTCCATGGGTCACAACAGAGTTGGACACAACTAAGCACGTGGCACACACGCCAGCTGGGCCCTGCCCTGCTGACAAGGAGCCCACAGAGCCCGTGCTTGGAAGCACAGAAACACCAGACTGCTCCAAACACTACACCCCCTGGAATTTAACTTCATATAAATCATTTTCCCCCACATATGTGCATGTGTGTATATATACAGTGGGAAGATCCCCTGGAGAAGGAAATGGCAACCCGCTCCAGTATCCTTGCCTGGAGAATCTTCATAGACAGAGGAGCCTGGCGGGCCACAGTCCATGGGGTCGCAGAGTCAGACGCGACTGAGCAACTACTACACACACACATAGTACATTCTAGCTCTGGAATGTAGGGGCTGCAGAGCTTTAAAAGCAGGCCCCAAACCTGCCTGTGTAGCAGCCCTGCTGGCTACTACTGGCAGCGGGCACTCACTTGCCAGAGCCAGTTTACAGGGAAGTGATCCCAGGCGGTTTAGAAGGTGATGAGGCTCCTTCACAGCCACTGGGCGGGGGCTGGCGGGGGGGGGGGGACGGCGGGCGGGGAACCTTTTAACTACACTGCAGGCGGGGGGCAACAGGGCCTCGAAGTATGAGTTTATTAGGCTCCCTCCTTCTGGAATCTTCCTTTCTGGATGGCCATCTCACTGCCTGCTTTTAACCCTGCAGAGAATTTCCTCTCCTCTCCTAGGTGTGGCAATCAAATGTGTTGAGAGAAAAACAGATGAGAAACGCTCTCTGCCACCAGCTTGAGAAGCGCCGTGATGCTGGGTTCACAAAGCAACTTTGAAGGCAGCAAAGTGCGTGACAGCTGTGGCTCCAAGTGGAAGGCTAGCAAGGGCCTGACGCCTGCTTGGCGGGAATAAAGGTGGTATCTGCCACTCAGTCGTGTCCAACTCTGTAGCTCTCAGGGCTTCTTTGTCCATGGAGTTCTCCTGGCAAGAATACCGAAGTGGGTTGCCATTTCCTTTTCCAGGGGATCTTCCCTACCCAGGGATCCAACCTGCATCTCCTGCACGGCAGGCAGATTCTTTACCGTCTGAGCCACCAGGGGAGCCTTTCTTACTTCCATACAGTAAAACCTCTGTGGCTGCATCTCCGCCACACAGCCCGCCTTTCAATCAAGAAGAGACTTACTGAGCACCGGACTACGTGCCAGGCACTGTGCTAGGCCGGGACACGGCAGGTGGGAGTGGCTACTCGCCGTCTGGCTCCCGGAAGGCCAGGATGGGAGGGCCACTTAGGAGGCCAAGCTGCCACAGCAAATGGGCAGCGAGTCATGCTGCTATTTGAGGCAAGAATGCGCAGACAAGGGACACAGCAAGGCCCAAGTCTGGAGACCCACACGAAGCAAGCTCCAGGGAGGGGTGTGGAATCTGGGGGCCTGGAGCCCCAGCGGGGGGAAGGTGGCAGTAAGGAGAGGTCGGGGATGCAAGGCTGGACGACGGGGCACCATTGGTCTCGGATGGGAGAGCAAAGAACAGCTCGACCCCATGTTTTAATAACCGGTCCAGCAGCAGTGCTGAGGGCGGGCTGGAGGAGGGCCAGGGAGAAAGGCCAGTTTGGCCTTTGGTTTCTGCAGTCCAGGCGAGATAGCACGATGAGGGTGGAAGCAGTGAAAAATCCGTCAGATTCGGAAGTCTTTGAATGCAGAGGCAATAGGACTCACTAGAGAACTAAATATGGTGTGGAAAGGGGAAGTCCAAGGCTGGGGCCAGAACCGCTGGCGGAGTGGCGGTCACCATTCTGGGGATGAATGTGTGGGAAACCCAACTATGGGCGGGCGTGTTCAGTATAAGCCGCCCATCAGATGTTCTGTTGGACGTTCCCGATCTGGTCCCCTCCTCCCTTTCGTGTCTCTTCTGGACTCTGAGCCTGTATTCCAACCAGAAAACACTCTCTATTTCAATATTCATGAGTAGTGTCTTTTTTTTCCCCAGGAATACTCCGCCCTAACAAAAATTGTTTCCACCTTGACTTGAGCAGCAATGGTCTGCTCCCATTAAACAAAAGCCTAAATGCCTGATGGGGCTTCCCGAACAGGGTGGGAAGAACACATCGGCACCCCGGTGCTGTCCTGGCCCTGAAGACACTCACAAACATGGGACAGGTAAGCAGACGCGCCCTCCAAAGAGAATGGTAAACTCGAGGCGGTACGGCTAAGGACGAAAAGCTCAGAAGAGGGACTTCCCTGGTGGTCTAGTGATTGGGAATCCATCTTGCAATGTGGGGGATGCGGGTTTGATCCCTGGTTGGGGAGCTGGGATTCCCACCAGCCACGGGGCAACTAAGCCCTCATGTTGCAACGACTAAGCCAGGTGCCTCAACTAGAGAAACCCGTGTGCTGCAACTAAGACCTGTCGCAGCCAAAAATAAATAAATATTATTTAAAAAAAAAAAAGCTCAGAAGAATAAGCAAGCAGAAAACAGAATAGGTTCCATAAGTTAGGGAATGCCCCTGCAAGAGGGTGCTTGTCCGTGACTGTAAACAGCGTCTCCATTGGAAGTGGCTCCATTTACTGGCTGCCTTCATCTCGCTGAGCTGGACCCCAGTTCTGAGCAGTGGGTCCCCTGGGCAGGTGGAGCAGGGAGGTGGGGAAGATGCGGTTTAAAGGAGAAGCTGCAGGTTAAGAACCTTTCATGGCACCAGACACACAGTAGGTCTTCATGGGCAGGCTCCCATCTGGAAGTGAGTATAGCCTGCAGGGACGTGTGCGTGCCTTGTCAGGGGCAAACCCAAGCATTCATTCTGCTGCCCTGTATCCCTGAGAATGCCTTTACTCATTTTATTTGACAAACTACAGTATCTATCTACTCAGGACCTATCAATATCTATCTACTTGAGCGGACCATTGCTGCTCAAGTCATCTAAACTTTTCTTTTCTCAATATCTCAGAAGCTCTCTGGAGACCTCCGGATCTTTATGATCTAAGTTCTTGGCCATGTTTTCCCCAGTTCTGAGTGAGTTGGGATCAGCTTTCGAGGAATCTGTGTCTAGCAGAGGAGCTGTTCGCACCTTCAAAGCACATTCACACCCACCCACCCCTTCAAGTGAGGGGCCAAGCCATCCTGGGCAGGGCAGAAACTGCCAAATGGAGCTCTGTCTCCCAGCAGACTGTTTTGGGGGTGGGGGGGGGGCGGGGAGAGGGGTGCGGAGGCAGAGCCAGCAGCATCTCAGAACTCAAACAGACCAAGGAAACCAAGACCACAGAGCTCCTGCACTGCTTCAGCCAGCTCTGAGGTTCAGAAGCAAGGCTGTCTCCAAAGGGACAGTTCCAGTGCCCCAGGGGTAACCACCCACATACCCTGAATTAAAGCTGACACCCCTTGAGGGGGCATTGCCAATCAAAGCCATCCACCTACAGACTGTGTACAAGCCCCACCCAGAAAGCTCAGGAGAACCCTCCCCACCCCCAGACACTAGGGAATGGTCATGTAGATACCTCTGGCTTCCACCCCCCACCCCCTACTCAGTCCAGGCAGGCAGAAAAGATTTCAGTGTGTAATCTCAGCAGTGGGGAGCCTGACAAGTACACCGGGTCATTTCGATAATTACAGAGAAGTAACGGAATTTTTCGAGGATTTCCCAAGGAATGGGCTCTAGAAGCCTTCTCAGCCTGGGTACAGGAGGCCTGTGCATGATTCATGGGGATAAACTGGTTCCTTATTTTGCAGTGGAGTTCAGACCCCGCGAAAGGGAAGACCAGGCCGGAAGGGTAGAGACCTGGGTGTGAGCCCGCTCCTGCCACACTGGGGCACCCTGGGTGTGCCATGAGTATGGGTGTCCGCTCGGCATGCAGGGTCTCCCTCAGGGGGGCCCAGGCCAGCAGGGCAAGCCGGGGAGCCCCAAGTCATTTCCATTTTACAGATGAGTAAACCGGGGCTCAGAGAGGCCGAGTCACCAAGCACCCCAAGGGTCAAGGGCCAATCTCTCAAACCCAGAAGCCCTTCACTTGAAGGGAACTAAATCTGAGCCTCGGCTTCCCCCACGGAGAAAGAGAACTGGGTCTGGATCAATCTGTAACTGTCTCCCTGGGTTTCTGAGGTGTGGTCCCCGAGGCTGAGGGGGGCGTGGCGTCCTCGCCCCAGGCCGCTGGGCAGGAGGGGAGAGGGTGCAAGGGGAAGGATTCACCCCAAAGCTGGGCGGGTGGTCAGGGAAAGAACCGGCGCCCGGGCGGCGGCCGGGGGAGCGGGGGGCGAGGTACTCACGTCTATGTTCCTCAGGATGACGCACTTGCCGTTGGTGTAAAGAAAACTGTTGCCCTTGGGGTCGCCGCCGACAATCTTGGAGACACCCCTCTCCACCTGGGGGAGGCTGGCGAACACCTTCTCTGCAGAGACACAAACGCAGCCAGGCACCTGAGGGCCAGCCCCGCGCCGGGCTGAGGGCGGAGGGGAGGGAAAAGGGGAGAGAAAAAAGGAGAAGGCGGGGGAGGGGGGCGGCCCTGGACCGGTCTCTGCCGGTCACCTGTTGCCTCCAACCCGGAGGGGCGGCCGCCACTTTGAAGGAGCGCAGGGGACGGGTGCGACTTCCTGGTCCGCGCGCTCCCTTAACCAGGCCCTGCAGGGAGATGCGGAGGCTTCTGCGGGGCCCCGACCGCATCGCCAACTTTGGGGCGCTCTCCTCGCCTTCCCTCGCCGGCCAGCCCGGCGCCCCCGGGAGGGCGGCGGGGCGCTCACCAGCCGGCTCCCGCACCCCTCCCCTGCGCCCCGCGGACCTCGCCGGACCGCCCGCACCCGGCCGATGGCCGAAGGGGCCAGGCAGACAGGCAGGGCGGGCGCCCACCCCTGGGGCGGGGGGCGCACCGGGCCGCGGCACTTACTGATCTCGTACGGCATCCTTGCCCACTTGTTACCGCGCCGCGCTCGCCAGAGAGCCTGCAGGGGCCGCGCGCGCCGCGAATCAGACCTGGCCGAGGCCGAGCCCGGGGACAGGGGCCGAAAGGCGGCGCCGGGCGTGCAGGGCGCGGAGAGGGGCGGAGGGGGCGGTCCGAGGCCGGGTCTCAGAGGCCGGCTCGCGCCCTGCCCTGCGCGCAGCCGCTGCGGACGCGCCGAACCCGGAAGCGCGGCCCCGCGTGCGCGGCTCGCCCCCCAGCTTTGACCATATATAGTCAAGTGCTCGGCTCGGCGGCTGCGGCTCAGGCGAGCCTGCGCGGACCTGGCCGCCGCCGCGCCCCTCCCCCTCCTGGTTCGGGCCCCTCCCCGCTCCCTGCACGGCCCCGCCCAATGAGCCCCGCCTCCGGAAGTGACGTAGAACCGGGACCGCATGAAAAGGCGGCGTGGCGAGCGCGGCTGGTCAGAATGTGCCTGGGAGCCGGCGGGAGAACGTTGGGTGGCTCGGGTAGTGGTGGGGAAGGGTGGGCTAAGGAAGTTGATTTTTTTTTTTTTTTTTGCTGAACTTTTGCGGGCGGTGAAATCACCGGAGCTCCAGGATAAGGCTTGTGTTTGTGTGGCGGGCGTTTACCGAGCTGCCAGCTTTTCAGCCCAGTGGGCGTCCTGCTTGGGTTTTGCAAACACAGAAGAGTTCTTTTTCTTGCTTTCTCCTTCAAAGCATGTTTAACTGGTAGTCGCCCTTCCTCGCAAAAAGTAGCTGTAGGAGGAGTTTTAGGGATGTGCTTTGCAGGGCCCGAGCTCTCTCAAAAACTTTTTAGGAAACTAGGAACCCAAGAGCAGAAGTGGGGGAGGGATGTAGGTTCTTAAAAAAAAAAAAAAAATAGTGCTTATTTCCTAATGAAAGCAGAAGGGGGAACTTCCACTTGTAAGGCTGAAGCAGCGCCTCGTTGCTAGGGGAAAAGCAAGTTCGGTACTGCCTCGGGGTTTGCGGGGACGAGGGTAGAGGAGGGTTAAACGTAAACTCAAAAACCTCAGGGTGATCCTTGACTTTCGGGAAAATTTTTTATGCTTAACCTTTACTCATTTGAAGCTTTAAAAATTTTCAACATAGAAAAATAGAAAAAACATAATAAAGATCTTGGCGTCAGACATAGGAATCGATGTACTGATTATAAGGAATTGCTCACGGTGGAAGCTTCCAGAGCGAGGTGGTCAGTGTGTTCCTCGGCCAGGCCTGTGCGACCTCCTGGGGGCCATGCTATCCTTGCCTCTGGCTCTCTTGGGAAATCTTCCGGAGTTGCAGGGGACGTTGTACCTGGGTTGGCTCTATTTTTGAATTGCATCCAGGTCCATGAGTCTTTACTGAGTAGTCCTGCAGAGCCTTGAAGGCGCACCTGTGTGAACACAGGTGTGTCCTATCTGGTCTCTAGGTATCTGCTCCTACCCTGCCCCACCTTCACCTCTGCTCTTCAGGCTGCAGCCTGTTTTAAAACTGAAAATGAAATCTGTTCCTTACTCTCAAACCTGTAGGTGCTCGATCTCAAAAGTTCAAGCTATAAGTCATAAAATGGCCTACTGAGCCCTATGCGCTAGGTCTCAGGTTTCCATGAGACTATCTTACTCTCCACTTTCAGCTCTGCTCCCTCTTGTTTGTTTTCTGCAGCACCTCAGCTTCCTGGGTATTCCACGAATGCCCCAGCCTTGCTCTTGCCTCCAGGGCTTCTGTAACCTCTGTTGGCTACCTGGAATTACTCAAAAGTACTTAAATGCATGTTCTTTATTCAGGGAAAACCCCCTACCCTGACCACCTGACTGAATCGAAACCTTCCATCCTCGACAAATACCTTCTTGATATCCCTGTTATCTGGAGTGTGTCCCTGGCACAGGGTACTCAAATGGCTGACCCCAGACCCCATGTGCAGTCCTCAATTGAGAAAGTATCTGTGAAGGTAGTCTTGTGAACTGAACCACCCTAGAGATGTTGCCAGAACAAAGGGAAAAGGAGTGGTCTACAGGTGAGGGCTGTAATCATCTGAGAATTGGGACTGGGATTAAGATCAGGTGTGCTAACTTTTCACCCCTCAGGCATCTGTGTAACGGAAGGACTGACTCTAAAACTAAAGCATTAACCTTAAGCCCTTTGAAAGCAGATAACCCTTATGCATGGGGGTAAAACCTTCTTAGACTCTGATAAATGAGACCATACAGCAAACTTAAAGCTAAGTTCCAACCCCTGCAGGAAGCTAGACTCTATAGCTTAGGAGGAAGTTAGGTTGGTATGGGGACTTGAGTTTGGCTGGGGGTTAGGGATGCTGGCCTTTGCTATAAAAATCAGGTCACAGAAAACATGACTTGTCAGGGAGTTTCAGGGGTTGGAAGGAAGAGGGACAAGGGGTGCTGTTTCCCTGGGGTGATCCTAGCTTGGTTTATCTCAGCTGTAAGGGATCAGCCATCCTTGAGTTGGTATCAGCTGTGACTAGCTGTTACTAACCCACCTTGGGCTCTCCCACTCCTCACCCACACCTTTAATACAAGTGTCAATGTACTCTTAGTCTCCGGTGGGGACCCTCAAACACAACTGTACCCCAGTCTGTGACTGCTGTGTCGCCCAGCCACTTCTGACCCCCTCATTTCTGAAACAGCCTCCCTGGCACCTCGGGAGTGTCCCAGAGACACCTACTAGGACTGGACCTAATGCCAGCTGAGACCAGGCAACCTCACCTTCTCCCATTGCACAAGACGGCTCCTCCGTGCTGTCCCTTCCTGCAGTGATCAGCGGCCCCATCTCTGGCTATACTGGCCAGAAAACTCATCTACCCACCCACAACCGCCACATTCTTCACCTAGACTCTTGGATGCCCGAATCTCTGGTTAATATTCTGTCGCCTCCCTGTCCAGTCTTTTTTCTCTCCGTAGAGAGCAACAACCTCTCCAGGCCCTAGGGTGCCCAGGCCCAGCCTGGCTCTCAAACTGCTCTCACCCCGGTTCTTCCAGCTCTGCCCGCTGGCTCAGAGCCTGCCTTGGGGTTTCTGCACCTGTTTCCAGGCCTTTCCTGATACCTCACAATTTTAAGGTGAAAGTTCATTCAACTAAATTTTTTTTACCACTTGGGAGCAAATCCCTGTGATATGGGAATAGTGGTTGGAAGTACTTTCTTAGGAACACCCATACCTCTGCCTGGGGAGACTTCCAACTGCAGATAATGGGAGAGACGACCCCTTTCTTAACAAGTGGCAGTCAGCTCCGAAGAGCCTTGCTCAGACTGGGTAACCCGCCAGACCACAGCCCCTCACTCTTGCCAGCCCAGCTCCTCTGTCCATGGGATTCTCCAGGCAAAGAGTACTAGAGTGGGTTGCTGTTTCCCCCTCCCGGGGATCTTCCTGACCCAGGGATCAAACCTCCGTCTCCTGCATCAGCAGGCTGACTCTTGACCACTGATCCATCTGGGAAGCCCAAACTGTACATAAACAGCATTTAACATACGATGCTGTGCCTGCTGGGTTAATCCAATTTGCCTGCCCTGCCAACAGTTTTTGCAATATTTAACAAAGGGCCCACCAGATAAGCTAAGGGAAGCTGCCGATCTGCCCTCTGGAGGTGAGTCACGAGAGCATCACCTGAATCCACATTGAATTCCAAAGTGTGTAAAACAGCATCTCTTAAAAACACACCCTTTGGGGCATACTCCTTCAAACTTTCTTCAGGAAAAACCCCTAGGCTGGCTTTGGGGGAAACTGGTTGCAATTACCTGAGTTGGGTAACTTGGAGAGAAACCGTTCATTTGGCTCCAGGTATGTGTATGAGGAGGCCCTCTCCCCTTCAGTTCTGCCAGCTGATTTGTAGTAAGAAAAAAAAAAAAGGCTTAACGTGTGGCCCTGTTGTGGAATCTAGAGTCGTGAAACACACTTCGGAGGACACTCAAGACATTGGAGTACAGTTCATGATGCCAGCAGGTCCAAGGGGAATCGGTTCCCAACAAGGACCCTGATGTTTGAGACTTTTATACCCCTTGCTATGTGACTGGTTACATGTTAGCAACCTCCTTTGTCTTATGACTTGAGTTTTACAACAAGCAGGTGCTAGGAGAACAAACAATTAAGGTTATGGGGGAATAATGATTATACATCATGGGGATGTCTCCATGGTTAAATCTCACAGGAGCAGCCTGACCTCAACTACAGTCTCCATTTGCCATCGATAGGGAGGGAAGTCTCCAGGAGACCTGGTTTTTGTTAGCATCGCTTTCCTCATTGTTGGGCAGAGTTCAGGCCCAGTTCACATCCTGTCCTTAAGAGAGATAAGCTTCAAGATGGGAGTCGCTCCTGCTTTCCTCATAGTGGCCCCAACAGCCCTACAAGGTTCCACTTCACCCTGGGCATGCTTGACCTCAGCCCTTGTTGCACACGAGCGTGCAAGTGGTAGTCAGGTCTAGAAGAGCCCTGATTTAAAAAAAGCAACCTGAAAGGCTGTGGCCACTTCCTCTCGCTAGCCCAACTCCACAGTGTCTGACTAAGGCAGAGATAGGGTAGCACACGCACTCAATTGAACTCTTAAATTCTATGTGCGTGTGTGCTGAGTTGTCAGTCTTTGTGACCCCATGGCCCCCCCAGGCCACTCTGTGAGGTTTCCCAGACAAGAATACTGGAGTGGGTTACCATTTCCTTTTCCAAGTGGTCTTCCCGACCCAGGGATCGAACCCACATCTCTTGCATTGGCAGGCAGATTCCTTACCACTGAGCCACCAGAGAAGGTGGCAGCCCTTGTCTCTTCCCTAAATTGGATCTGTACAGGAGGTAGCCTGTTTGCGGCTTTGGGGAGAGAGGAGCAATTGGACGGCTGTTCCGAACTCCTGCTTGCCCACTTTCAACCCTAGTGTTCTCATGTCCAGGCTCCCAAGGAAGGGATCTGCTTCCTGTTCTGCCCTGGGCCCCTGCAAGAGGGCTCTGTGCCAGGTGCAGGAATGAAGAACGGGGCAGGGGGTGCGGGGCAGGCACTTACCCCCTCCAGGAGCTCAGGGTTGGACTAGCCCACCTCTTGGAAGAAGCTGTAGGAATGTCGCATGCAGTAGAGTAACTGCCCCCTGCCCTCTAGGAGTCTTTCTTTCCTGGGTCCTTTGCAGCTTGTAAACAAGCTCATGTAAGCCACACTCAAGCAGCACCTGCCTCCTGCCTTAAGCCAGCTTTACTGCCATCACCTGTTAATCTGCTCCACAAGCAGGCCCTCGCTTCCAAATCGCCAGAAAATTGAGTTCAGGCTGGGTCAAGTCTGCCTCTGTTGTCCAGTGAGATGCTGAGCTTTGCAGAAGAGGCAAAGCTTATTCAGGAGGCCCCCAAGTGTGAGGGGTGAACAAACTTCAAATCTGGCTCCCTCCCCGAAGGTTGAGGGGCTTGGGATACTTGTGGGTGAAGAGCAGATGATGGTAGAAGGTTCAGGAGAAAGGTAATTGGAGGTAGAAAGGAAAATCTGTGAGTTGACATGGTTCATGGGACGCATGTTCAGAAAGTAGCAACATTCACGTGATCTGAGAGCGTTCTTGTGATGCCACAAGGTCACACACTCAGGTCCAGCTGAATAGTCAGTGGTCTCAAGTGATCTGGGCAAGTTCCTGAAAACAACTTGAGCAACTCTTCACTGACCCATGTCAGGTGTTGCCTATAAGGGGGATGGTCAAAGGAATCTTGTGATAAGTCTTAGGCTCCAGTGACCCCTGGAGGGGATTCAATTTGCAAGAACAGTTACAGGAAGCTTAATAAAGGCAAGTTACAACTTGGACAAGCAAGTTGGTATTTAATGGATCTTGTTCTCAGTTTCCCATCCATCTATAGCCCAATTACGTTGATGGGGGATTTTTGTAGAAACCAATGCCTGTGACCAACAATTCATGTCAGTGACTGTTGAAACACCAGTGTTTATGTAAATATCAGCAACTTGTTTTTGCCCTTTGTTTGAAACTTTGCACATCTTACTAAAACATTCTAATACTTCATTAGTGTGGTAGGCAGGATCACAGACACCTCTGTGCAGAGGAACAGACCATCCATTACAAATACACCATGGGGGTCACTGCTTTCCCTTGAAAGAGAAGACTTTCTGGCGGTATTTTTAGTCCTGTGGGTAATTTCCTCTACCTACGGGTTCTTTTTACTGGATTTCCCATGAGGTGTATTTTTTCGGGGATGGGGTTAACCCTACATTCACCAGGATGGTCAGTTACCCATTCTCTAGCTACTGATAACAGGAGTTGCTTGAAGTCATTATATTCTGTGCATTAAGGCTACAATAAATTTTAACTATGAATGGGAGGCGGGGATGGTAAAGTCCCATGAGGCAAACTTAGCTACAGGTTATCTCCTCCTGTCCTGGAAACCTGGGGCTGTACCCTTGGGCTGCCTTCCTAGCAGGGAGACCTGTTGAGGGCGGGGCCATCACAGCAAGATCTCTGCCTTTGTCTGCCAGGCCTTTGTCAAAGAGGCTTAATTCAAAACCCTAACCTACCTATATAAACCTTGTATGAATATTAATCTCTGGAATATAAGTTCTTCTAAGGCAAGAACAAGTGAGTCCTTAACCTCTGAGTGTGTGCTTGTTACTGGGTCCCTCCTCAAGCTGCGCAGATGAAAACAAATGTTTCACAGGCTGTGTCAGAGTGCTGGGCTTTGCAGCCAGGTGAATAACTTGAGTGCTGTGTGTGTGTGCTCAGTTGCTGTCAGTTGTTTCCAACTCTTTGCAACTGTATGGACTTGTAACCTGCCAGGCTCCTCTGTCCATGGAATTCTCCAGCGAAGAATACTGGACAGGGTTCCCATACACTCCTCCAGGGGATCTTCCCAACCCAGGGATTGAACCTCAAGTCTCCTGAAAAGTTTCCTGCATTACAGGCGGGTTCTTTACTGCTATGTCACCGGGGAAGCTCAACGAGTGCTGTAGGGGTTTGCTGCTGCTGCTAAGTCGCTTCAGTCGTGTCCGACTCTGTGCAACCCCATAGATGGCAGCCCACCAGGCTCCCCCATCCCTGGGATTCTCCAGGCAATAACACTGGAGTGGGTAGGGGTTTGCAGTTCCCTGAAAACTGTTGAACTTTGCATACAGAAGGCATAACCTTTGAGGTTATGCCCAATGGATGTACCTCTAAGAACTTGATCACTGCATAGGTTACTAGATCTAATAAACATAGCTCAGGGACGATATATCCTCTTCACTCGTTACTGACCTATCCTTGTATTTTTCTGTCATCACTTCATAGACAACAGCCTGCATTCTGATCCTTTTAAGGTCCAGGTGAGGAGCCGGCCTAATTTCAGAGACTTGGGCCTTGCAAGATGTCTCAAGATAAGTGGCTTAAACATTGTCCAGTTTTGAGGCTGGATGTCTGAGATCAGGGCATTGACAGGGTTGGTTCCTCCTGAAGGGCATGAGGAAGAATCTTGTGTGCCTGTCTCCCTTCTGGGGCCTGCTGGCAATTAATTGCTGCCTTGTGGAAGCATTGCCCAATCTCTGTCTTTATGTTCACATGGCAATATCCCTGAGTGTCCGTACCTTCTTCACCCTCAGGATACTAGAGTCACTAGATCAAGGCCCACCCAATTCCAGATGAAGTTGTCTTGACCCCTGCAATGGTGCTATTTTCAAATAAGGTCTTATCCTGAGGTACTAGGACCTGGATGTATGGGGCATGAGGAACACAATTCAACCCTGCATCATACAGAAGACTGGACCTGCCCATCTCACCTGTCATCAGCATCCTTTCCCAAGCCCAGAGTCCCAACCCCTAGCCTCTGAGCCCCTTGGAGGGGAAGGTGGCAAGATGTTTGACACTCACTGACAATAGCATTTACACCATAATGTTTACCACCTGTTCTGAAATACTTGACTTTGGGGGAAACCCCCAACCAGGCAGGTGTCCTACAAAAGTATCAATGATCATAAATGTTGCTCTCCAGCCCATCCCCAAGTCTGACTCCCATTTGAAAATGCTCAACTGTAGCTTAAAATGGCAGCTCTTAAAATAGCCACCAGGACATTTGTCATATTGGGGGCTACTCAGCGTCCTGTGCTCCCCAGAGATTTGTGGCTCAATTCCTCAGCCTGGCTGTTGTGGTCATATGAAGTACTTCAGTGTCCAAGGGCAGATGGAGAGTGGTAGTGGCCTGTCAGGGGACGTTCAACTTTAAGGGATCCAATATGTCCTCTTTGTGCCGTTTCTCAAGGACACACTCTTCCTTATCAGTTCCTGGAAAACAGCGAGCAGAGCTGCACGCGGTTCACAGGACTGAGATCACGTGAAAGGGCATCTCCTTGGATTCCTTTCAGTGACCTTTATACTTAAAGGTAGTCTACTCAGTTATGCCCCTCTTACTCAGGACATAGAATGCTTTCTGGCCCTTTAAGGATTGTTATTTGCTTGGCTTTGTTTTTGCTCAATTTTTTAACTGCCTGAAGCTGCCTGTATAAAAATATAAAACCTGACGTTTCGCAGCCATTCTGACTGGCGTGAAATGGTACCTCATTGTGGTTTTGATTTTTGACAAATAAAACACCCTTGTTCACTTGAGACTTGGGTCCCCTGAGTCCCTCTTCTCGTTGACTCCAGTCCCCAGGTTCTGGTCTACAAAGACCATGACAGTGGCCGCACGTGGCTCTCTTGATGCCCCTGGCTTGACTGTGGACCTGGAGGAGCCCCAGGCTCCTTGCTCCTGGTCAGGTGAGCTCCAGTCCCTTAAAGATGGCTTTGGGACTGGATAATAAGTACGCAGACAACATGAACCCTGCAGAGTTTAAGTCAATAGATCCAAAGGGAGATTGCAGAGCGTAAGGCTGGTGTTCAGAGTCTGAGCTTCTCTCTCTCCAGAGTTAATGGCTTCAGGCAGCACCAGTAACATACATCTGGGAGGTGTTGGCAACTAGATATAACTTCAAACAAGGCTTTCAGTCTCTTCTGTGCATGTCCATCCCACTGAAGCCCTGTGTATCTTTAGGCGGAAGTTTCTCAGGAGGTTGGTGCATCTGTGTGTCTCTGAGATTCCCAAGACTGGGGGATGCTGTGTTGGCCACAGTGGAGACTATGACATGCAGGGGAGAGAATGTGGGCCTTTGAGAGACTTTCTCCTGTAGGATGGAGACCATGTAGGTCAGGCAGCATGATTTCTGCATGTTGACCACTCACCTGGTGTCTGCCTGGCATGATGTGGGTGTTTGAAGTGATCCTCAGTTACAGAACCACTAGAAACCAGTGGGAAGAGGTCACTTAATTCTAAGAGTGCTAGGATTGAGAGAAATGTTTAAAGTGGTGCCCTTGGGAATGTCTAGAACTTGGAATTTAAGTGCTTACTCCCAGGCAGAGTGCGTGTGGAGTCAGCCATTGGATGGGTGTCAGTTTGTGTCACAGTAGTTTAGGACTGGTTCACAAAACTTATTTCCCCTCCCTCGGGTTGCCCACCCCCGACCATTCCACTATCCAGTGCCAAAATACTGATACTTGAGTTATAACCCTTGACTGGGGGGAGAGGGAGTGGAATCAAGCAAACCTATCTGAATATTTCAAAACAAAATCTTGGCCTATGGCAACTCATGGGCTCATGCTTGTTGAAAGATCCATTGCGTTAATGATGGGCTCTGAAAAGTTAGACACAAATGGGAAAGTATTCCGGGGGCTGGTGCACCCCAGGTTTTCTATCCCTTTGTAAAACCTTGAGTTCATCATGGGAAAGCAGCATAGTCTTGCTCACATAGTTATTAGAAGTGCATAACTTGGAGGAAAGGCATGTTGGGTGCCAGGGAGCTGGAGGTGCTACAGAGACATGGGGCATATGAGGTTCCTTATTTTCCTAAGGCATGAGAATGTCTTCTGGGAGAAAAGACCTTAACACATGATTGACCAGGGAAGTTTTGTAGAAACTGATGCCTGTGGTGGCCAATTTGTTACATAAGTGAATGTTGAAACACCTATGTTTTTGGGTTAATATCAA
This sequence comes from Bos indicus x Bos taurus, assembly GCF_003369695.1. NCBI lineage: Eukaryota > Metazoa > Chordata > Mammalia > Artiodactyla > Bovidae > Bos > Bos indicus x Bos taurus. The sequence goes on from NC_040081.1 coordinate 104,913,667, forward strand.
CGACTACTTTTGCACTTCACTTGAAATTCTTGTACGTGTCTTACTAAGGCTTTTAAAACTTGCAGGTCAATGTAACATCTATTACAAATACACCGTGTTTCACTTTCCCCTGGAGGAGCAGACTCTACACGTTCTGGTGGCATTTTTGAGTTCTCTAGATATTTCCTCTATAATACATTTTTTATTTTACCTGGGAGTTGACCGGGTGAGTCTTCGGGAAGGGCTGTTTCAGAAATGCCAAAAAAGTCCACCGGATGGGGGACTATCACTACATTCACCAGGTTGGTCCATTGTCCACTCTGTGGCTACTGCTAACAAATTGCTAACTCATTGTCCTCTGCCTTAAGGCTACAGTAAATTTTGAATTTAGCTTACAGTGTGTGGGAACAGGGAGTAGATAAACTTGAGCTGTGCAGGCAGTGGGAGTTAAGGGTGAAGGAAGGAGCCCAGTGACGCTTGGTTTTTAGCTTGGACAACTGGGGTGTGGTGGGTGATCTGGTCACTTAAGCTAGGCCATCAAATGGATGATCTGACTGCACGCTTTGCAGTGGTAAGCTTGTGCTGCTGGGGAGGAGTAGATAGAACAGCTTGGGGGTGGTTTTCCAGTCGTGTCTGACACTTTGTGACCCCATGGACTGTAGTATGTTGTCCCCTTCTCCTCCTGCCCTCTATCTTTTCCAGTATCAGGGTCTTTTCCAGTGAGTTGGCTCTTCACATCAGGTGGCCAAAGTATTGGAGTTTCAGCTTCAGCATCAGCCCTTCCGATGAATATTCAGGACTGATTTCCTTTAGGACTGACAGGTGTGATCTTGCAGTCCAAGGGACTCGCAAGTGTCTTCAGCACCACGATGTGGAAGCATCAGTTTTTCGGCACTCATCGGCCTTTTTGGTCCAGCTCTCACATCCATACATGACGGCTGGAGAAACTCCAGCTTTCATAGCTGGACCTTTGTCAGCAGAGCGTCTTTGCTTAATACTCTGCTCTAGGTTTGTTATAGCTTTCCTTCCAAGGAGCAAGCGTCTCTTAATGTCATAGCTGCATTTGGAGCCCAAGAAAATAAAATCTGTCACCATTTTCACTTCTTCCCCTATTTGCATGAAGCGATGAGACGGGATACCATCATCTTAGTTTTTTGAGTGTTGAGCCAGCTTTTCTCAGCTAAAACGGCAATTCTCCTAGGCTCTGTAGGACTGCTAGGGCCTGGTGTTGGAGATGGACTCTGCCCTGGCAAGGGTTTTTAATCAAACTGCAAATAAGTGGATTACCGGTGGAGGAACTGAGGGGAAGTCTAACCACTGGAAGAGTCTGAATTCTACCTCTTACATCTGTAAAGACTTGGAAGCGGCTTGGGAGTGTCACTTTAGGGATTACGGAATGCAAATTGAGGCCAGCTTTAGGAGTTTTTTTTTGCCTGGAAATCCTCAGACTCCTGCTTGAGGACCTGGCTGCTGGCTCCAGCTCTTGTGTTGGATCCATGACTACAAAGTCCCTGCAGTACACTTCTCCTGTAAGCTCGCCCAATCCGGGATTCTCCTACATGCCACAACCCGACGTTTCTCTTGAGGTTTCTAGAAGGCAGTGCTCTGAAGGAACTAATAGCATATAGATGAGCCCCTTTTGCAGTGGTTAGAGCTTGGTGGGGAGAATTTGGCTCAGACTCTGCACTGGTACGCAGTTAACTTCCCGCCAAGTGCATCATTTTAGTTAATCTCACCTGGAAAAGAGGGTTTCCTGGTGTCTGGAGAAAGGCACACTCGCTGCTCTGTATGCTCCTGGGTGTAGACACAGGCTGTGTGTGTAGAAGGGATGGCTCTGTGCCGGTGTTGGCCGAAGTTTAGTCTCTTAATGGTGAGACTAAATCTGTATGGCCGTGTGGACTTGGAACAGCTGGAGTATCAAACGTGGCCTTGATTGCAGTCCTGAGGTGTTGGGAGGCTTTAGCTGGGTTTAAAACAAGGGGTTTATCTGACTCACTTGAGGCATATGTTTGCAACCTCAGTCTAAGTAGAGGTCAGGACTTGAGCAGACTTTTTCAAGGAAAAAGAGGGGTCTAAAGAGGCTTGAAAGCAGGCAGTGGCAGAAGAACAAGGTATCAGAGCTTGTGGCCCAGGAGGAGCCGAGCTAGCTGCTGTGTACTGGATGGGTTTCCCTGATGCCTTGGGCCCCTCTTGCTGGGGCCATGCTCAGTGGGAAAACTTGGACTTAGTGTGGGATGGAAGGAGTGTGGCATAGTGGGCTCTGACAGAGCCCTCCAGGGGTTGAGCTACCATTCATCCAGAGGAAACTGCGTGGGGATGTGTTGCAGACTTTCACAGACTGCTCTCTGCTAGAGCAGGTGAGCAGATCTAGCAGCTTCAAGGCCCCACCCTTAAATCTTGGCCTCCCTGGCCCAGGACTTGACTCTTGTCCCCTGAGTACCTGGGGAGCTGACTCGGGTGTGTCAGAGTAGCAGCTGTTTGTCCCTTACAGGTTCCAAGCCTCTTCCAGAACCCTGTGTCACGCAGGGTCTTCTAGGCTAGTGATAAGAACCAATAGGCTAATGGTGGGGCCTGGCTGTGGAATTCAAAGACAAGAGCCTTGCTGGATCTTTGAGCATGACCTTACTAGTGTGGGAGATGAGTGCAACTGTCCTGTAGTTTGAACATTCTTTAGTACTGCCCTTCTTGGGATGAAGATTGACCTTTTTCCCGTCTTATGGCCACAAGAGCTCTGTTGTGAGGGTCAAACTGCAGAGATGGCTTTAGCTCTTGTCGTCCAGCCTCATGAGACCTCCCCAAAATGAGGTGGGCTCCCCAGCCCCTCCCCCTGGCAGCACCTAAATCTGGACAATGGAGGGATGGATAGGGAGGATCAGACTGAATCCTGGGAGAGGAGGGTCAACTGGCTAGGACCAGGGAGAAGGGCACCGGCTGCTTCTCCCAGCAAGGCCTTTGCAAGTGGCTCCCTCCCGCCACACCCATCCAATCCTGACTGCCTGGAATCCAAAGGTGTCAAGGCAGATCCTGTACCAAGTCCCCCCTCCCCCGGGAATGACGAATCTCTGAACTTGAACTCAAATCAAGTTGTTCTCTCACAGGCCTCACCCAGAAAACACGTCTGGAACTGCCAGGGAACATAATCTAATTTTAAAAACTTTAATCCTCCTGTGAAACTGGATGACAGTGTTCTGACTTGAGGCAGGTGGGTCCAGGGGCCCTGGCGGGTGGTGCTGAGGGCTAGGAAAGGCCACCCACAGGGGATGAGGTGCAGGGGCTGGGGTTTGTGTGGTGGGTGGGCGAGACTCAACAAATCGGTACTGAGTTTGCTTCGTTGAGACTTGGCGTTGTTGTGTTTCCCCTAAAACAGTGAAGGGGATGTCATCAGTGAGTGTGGTAGGACCCCGCTGACTTCAAAAGTAACTAGCTGAAAATGGGGGAGAAGACTTGGGAATGACCTCTCCCATCCTTGATTTTCTCACGTGCATATATTTGGGAACCTTATCCCAGGACAACATCCACAGTTCACACACTGGGATAGAGGATAAGCAGTGTCCTCTGCTGGGTGCTCAGCTCCCCAAGGACATACAGCTCAGCCTCTAAACACACAAAAGGAGGGCATCCTAACCCGCTGCCCGCTGAGTTCTGATGGCTGCACTCTGGGGCCTAGAACAGGCTACAGTCCGATGGGCTTCCTGGGTCGCTGAGAAAAAATATCGGGGATGAGAAAGTTGAGTTTTGGGTAATGCCTGATGTGCCCTGGTGTGTGGCAGGCCCGACTTAGGGGCGGGGGTGCTGGGTGACTGGGAGGTGGTTTTGGGGGAGGCTGTCACTCAAGTGGATGTGGAATTCTTCCCACATGTCTTCACAAGTGCGAGGCACCTTGGAGCTTGCAGTCAGAGCAGGACAAAGAACCTTCCTGATTCGGAGGATTTTTTAAACCCAGGAAGTTGGCCCTGCATGTGCAGATGTCAGGGGCCTCACAAGGGACATTCCTCCTCGTGGTCCAGGCTGGGTCAGCCTCTTTCCTGAGAGGCGTGGAAAGCAGCTTGCTGTGCTTGGAGACCATCTCGGGCAGTTCCAAGTGGGTCTGTCATTTCCTACCGTCCACAAAAGACCACACACCAGGAGGCCGAGGGATGCCTGCCTTGGGAGATGAGCCTGGTAACAGGATGCAAGGCCATAACCTGGGAGCCTGGATCATGTCCTTCTCAATGCCCCTGCCTCCTAGTTGCCATTTGCATGGTACCAAATGACCTTAGTTTTAGCTATTCTGAATTGTATGTATATATAACTTTGCCAGACTTGTATACTAAGCAAACCTGGGGGAGAGGCTGGCAGTGTGAACTGCAGCCAGGATCCAGAGGGGTACTTCTGGGGGGCTGCCCTGTGGATGTTGGGGCCTTCCTCGGAGCCGGTGCTCCACTGTGCTTTTGAATATTGTGATGGTGAAACTTAAGGGCTTGCTGGTGCCTGTCAACTGATGTCAAAGCCGAACCATCTCAGTTATTGTCTCTGTCAGATGGGAAACTCCGAGGGCAGGGAAGGTGTTTGACTATAGGGGTGTTTCTGGGGCTCAAGCGTGCAGTTTCCTTGGAGCTTCACGTATACGAATGTCCAGCTCCAGGGTGTTGAGTGCTTGGGTGTGGCCTCTGATGTGATCCAGCTTGGGGGATCTGTAGGTCCTATTGCTTCAGGATCACAGTCCTCTCTGCTGTCTCGTTTGAGCTCACCAAGAACTGGCAAGCAAGCTTTCTTTGGCTCCTTTAACTCCTTTAGTTCCTAGCAGGTATTGGTGCCACCAAACCTGAGCTGCTCAGGCAGGACAGCCTGCACTACTGCATGAGGAGGTGAAAGATGTGCCGGGCAGGGCAGGACCTGCCTGCTGGACCCCAGGGGCTGTCCTGTGTGCCGGAAATGCTTGCTTACTGTCTGCAAGAGCTGCGTTTCTTTAGGGTTCCGTTTCTTCAGCTTTCCCGTGTCCAGGTACTTCTTGTAGGGAGTGTTGCCCCTTTAAGTGGAGGTGAAGGATGTCCAAGTTACTGAGAATAAGGGAGAGCGTCTGTCAAATGTGGATGCTGCCCTGATGCCTGAGGGTCACCAAACTGGGATCCTTAGCCTGATGCCCCGCAAGCCAAATGCTGAGAGATTTACAGTCAGTCAACGAAGGGGATTTACACACAGTCAATGAAGGGGAAGTAGATGTTTTTCTGGAATTCCCTTGCTTTCTCCACGATCCAATGAATGTTGGCAATTTGACTTTTGGTTCCTCTGCCTCTTTGAAACCCAACTTTTGTACATATGGAAGTTCTTGGTTCATGTACTACTGATACCTAGCTTGAAGGATTTTGTGCATAGCCTTGCTTGCATGTGAAATGAGTGTACGGTAGTTTGAACGTCCAAAGGGGCATCACCAAATGCTAATTCTATAGTGTTTCGAGGAACTGCTAAACTGTCAACTATTTTTGTAGGTGGGTCGATGGAAAACCTTTCTGTGATCCTCTTGGACTAAAATTCCTGAATAGATGAGAGAATCCACTGCTTTTGGTTTCATGCTTGAAATTCAATGCTGGGTGGTAAGGTCATTTCAGCTTCAACATCCAGATCAAGAAGACCCCCTCCACCTAGACTGTCAAGCCCCTTTCTTACCTCAAACACTTCAGGGTCTCTGCTCTTAAGATTTAAGACACTTCAGAGATAAGTACTTCTGCAAGTTATGTATGAATTCTCAAAAAATTTGGCCTATCAAACCTTGATCTCAGATTTGGTGCTGATGAATCTTCACCCACTGGCCATCTGAATGGTTGACCTTTTTATTTTTCTAATAAGGTAAATTAAGACTGCTACTATATAGGCAAGATCTTCATTTGGGATTGAAGTTTAGTTCACTCAATTGTGGCTTTTGTATTCATCTCAATTCTTTGCTACATCCTCAGGCTCTTTCAGTACGTGTTCACAACACCCAGCACGTGGTCCAGGACTGCTGGAGGGATCTCACAATGGATTCTGCAAGGAGCGCTTCAGGCTTTAAGTAAAAGCTGTAAAGGACTGTCCTCCCAGGAAGTGGCATCTCCCATTGCTATCTCTTGGTTTCTACTGTCTCTGAATCTGGTAGCTTCTAGATTGCAGAGCAGGATGCTTTTTGCAGCTCATTGGCTGCCTTCAGCAAGAGTGAGAAAGATCTGTTTTCCTGGATCAGCCTTCTCACTCCTCTATAACAGCGTTGTCTCTGGACAGGAGTGAAAGGGACTGAACGCACAGGGAAGGGAGGAGCTGGGCAGGACTGAACTGGGTATTTGATCTCTATAAACTCATGCATGCTGACTCTGGGAGGATGAAGTGTTCCTCAGCCCCCTTTCTCAACCTACCAAACAGTGGAGCTGCCTCTGAGCTCTGGGGCAAGAGGAGGGCTGGAGTGCCTGCTTTCATGCCCTTCTTTATGTTCTAACAAAACAGACCAGATGGCTAGAAGACCTCTGTTTCTTTGTTCTGGAGGCTGGGAAGTCCAGGATCTTAGGTGTTAGCAGACTGGGTGTTTGAGAGCCCTTTCTCTCACTTGTACACAGCAGCCTGCAAGCACTCCAGTCTCTTCCTCTCCTTGAAAGGATACTGGCTTCATGATGGGACTCTACCTTCATGATCTCATCAAAGCCGAACACCTCTCCTGGCCCCCACCTCCAGATACTATCACACTGAGGGTTATGGCTTGAATGTATGAAGTTTAAGGAGGATAGAAACATTGTCTATAAAAGCTGAGCTCTTAGCTGTTTCATCTCATCCCCTAAAGCAAATGAGCTGTTTTTTTTCCTGAAGACATCTTTTGTGTTAAAATGCACACAGCATAAAATTTGCCTTTTGAAACATCCTAAGTGTACAATTGGCAATCACTAGTGATGGTCATACAATATTGTTAGTGTAACCTGTCAATCGCCCCACAAAAACTCTGCAACAACTAAGCAAGGGCTCTCACCCCCGACCCTTCCCTAGCCCTTGTGTGGCTTGCATGTATGCTAAGTTGCTTCAGTCGTGGCCAACTCGGTGTGACCCCATAGCCCACCAGGCTCCTCTGTCTGTGGGATTTTCCAGGCAAGAATACTACAGTGGGTTGCCATTTCCTTTTCCGGGGGATCTTCCTGACCCAGAGATTAAACCCACGTCTCTTACGTTTCCTGCATTGGCAGGTGGGTTCTTTATCACCAGCGCCACCTAGGAAGCCCTTGACAACCTCTAGTCTACTTTCTTGAGTGTAACTTGCTTATTCTGTTTTTGCCCTTTGATCATAGAGCATTTGTCCTTCTATATGGCTTATTTCATTTAGAAGAACTTCAAATTCTGTCCATGTTGTAACAATGTGTCAGAAATTCAATTCTTGGGTCTGAATAAGGATCCATTTCCTGGATATACCGCAATTTACTTCTCTTCACCTGTTGATGGATAACAGAGCTGTTTCCACATCTTGGCTCTTGTGAATGTTGCAGTGAACATCAGGGTACAGATAAAACTGCTTAAATCTATGTTTTCAATTCTATTTAACAAGAATGACTGGGTCAAATGGTGACCCTGTGTTTAGAACTTTGAAGAACTGTCAAAACAATGAATTGGTTCTGGAGGTGGTTCTAGGTGGAAGACCTGAAGTCCTAAGTTCCTTTTGGAATAAGACCCCCTGCTAGATGACATCACCAGCTCAATGGACATGAGTTTGCGTAAACTCTGGGAGTTGGTAATGGACAGGGAGGCCTGGTGTGCTGTGGTTCATGGGGTGGCAGAGAGTCGGACGTGACTGAACTGAACATCCTTACCAGATGGCAGAACAGAAACCGTGTTGCATCTCAGTAGCCTCTTGTTTCTGTCTCAATTTCCTGCTGTGCCCTATGACACTTAGGAATGTGCCCAACTTCCCTTGGGCAGCAGGCTTTGAGCCTTGAGTGGTTCACCATAATGTTTACCCTTTGATTTGTGGAGATCTTGCGAGGTCTTGTCCTCAATACTTGGAGGCAGAGGTCTGTTTAGTGATCTAAGAATAAGAATAGAGATATTAAAGGCTTAATCTTTCAGAATCAAGAATGAATTCTTGATTCTTGAATCAAGATAGAAGAGAGCTTCTATCACTCTTAGAAGTTATTTGGACTGACCAGCTATTAAGTTTGTTCTTATAAAAATTCCGAAAGGGAGCTAGTGCTGTGCATGACGGGCTTACCTGGAGATACTACAGGTTCAGTTCCCGACCACAAAAAAGCGCATATCAGTGTTGCACAAATTTTGTTTCCCAATGCAGATAGTTTATAGTCAAGTGTGCAATAGCATTTCTACATGTACATTAATTTACTGCTGAAAGCTGCTAGCCACCTGGACCTTCAGTGAGTTGGAATCTTGCTGGTGGAGGGTCTCACCTCAATGTTGATGGCCGTTAACTTACCAGTGTGGTTGCTGAAAGTTGGGGGTAGTAGCTATGGTAATGTCTCAGAACAACGGAGCTTGACCACTGACTCTTCCTTCATGATTTCTCTGTGGTGTGCAATACTGTCTGGCATTTTACCCACAGAACTTTCAGATCGTGAGTCAGTCCTCTCAAACCCCACTGCTGCTTTTGACTAAGTTGCTGGAACTCTCCGAATCCTGTCATTTCAACAGTCTTCACAGGTTCTTCACCAGGTTAGATACCTTGTCTCTCCATAAGAAGCAACTGCTCATCCATTAAATTATCGTAGGACTGCAGCAATCTAGTTGCGTCTTCAGGCTCCACCTCTCATTCGAGTCCTCTTGCTGGTTCTGTCACCTCTCTAGCTACTTCTCTACTGAAGTTTTGAAGCCCTCAGCCAGCCATGAGGGTTGGAATCGATTTCTTCCTAACTCCTGTGAACGTTTATTTTGACCTCTTGCCGTGAATGACAACTGTTCTTCATGGCATGTAGGATGGTGAATCCTTTCCAGAAGGTTTTCAATTTACTTTGCCCAGATCCAGAGGAATCACTATTTATGGCAGCTATAGCCTTATGAGGTGTACTTAGACGGGAAAGTCAGTATGACTTCTCGATCCACAGCAGCGGAACAGATGTTAACAAGCATATGTAACAACACAGTCGCACTGCATCATCATCAGAGCGCTCTTGGGTGGCCAGGTGCATTGTCAGTGGCAATAATACTTGGAATTTCTTCCTGAGCAGTAGATCTCAACAGTAAACATACTCAGGAAACCATGTTAACAGAATGTGCTGTCACTCAGACTTTGACTCTGCCTGTGCTCTGTAAATGGCACCATCTAGCATAATTAAGGGCCCTGTGAATTTGAAATTGCAAGTGAACATTGGCTTCCACTTAAGTCCCCAGCTGGATGAGCCCCGAACAAGTCAACTGGGCCTTTGAAAGTTTGAAGCCAGGTATTGACTTCTCTTCAGCTATGAGATTCTCCAGCATGAGGCTGCTTTTCTGCATTTAAAAATACTGGCTTGGTGTAGCCAATTCACGAGTGATCTGAGCTAGATCTTTGGGATAACTTGCTGCAGGTCCTACATCAGCCCTTGTGGCTTCGAAGTTAAGGAGACGACTTACTTAAACCTCCTGAACTGAACTCTGCCTGTTTAAATTTCTGCTACTTCCTCACCTCCCTGACATTGCATCAAAGAGTTAGGGCCTTGTTCTGGACTAGGCTTTGGCTTAAGGGAATGTTGTGGCTCGTCTGTTCTAGCAAGACCAGTAAAACTTTTTTCTCCATGTCAGCAATGAGGCTGAGCTTTCTTTGTGTGTTCACTGGAGTAGCACTTTCGTTTCCTTCAAAAACTCCCTTGGCGTTCACGACTTGACTGTCCAGCACAAGAGGGCTACCTTTCAGCCTGTCTTAGCTTTTGTTGTGCCTCCCTCACTAAGCTTAGTAATTTCTCGCTTTTGATATAAAGTGAGACGGGCAACTCTCCTTTCACTTGATTGTTGAGTGGACTTTGTAGCTTATTCACTGGCCTAACTTCAATATTTCATCCTCAGGACACAGAGGCAGAAAGTAAAAGGGGGAGATATGAAATGGCCAGTTGGAGCCATCGGAACACATCTCTGTGGTGCAATTCATGGCATCCCTGGTCACCATACCAAATACAGTAATGAAGAGTTTGAAATATTGTGAGAATCACGAATTGTGACAGACACATAGTGAGCACATGTTGGGAAGCAGTGCTGATGGCAGAGTTGGAACAAATCTTCAGTTTTTTAAAAAAATTTGAACTGAAGTGAAGCACGCAGACAAGATCTGAAGCTACCCTGGGTGGGGTGGTGTCCTGCCTTCCACCACCTGGAGTGATGGAGTCCACGTGGTCATCTGGCTGCACCTGTCTTTCCTGGTGAGAGAAGTTTCCAGAAACAGCTGTGTGAGCCATGGAGGCATTTTTTGATGATGCAACTGTCAGGCACCTGCTGGTTGAGACGTTGGTGTCCCAAGTCCTCTCTTTTGAGGGTCAGCCTCAAGAGCAAGCTGTGCTCACCCACGTGGCCATGCAGACTGGGCAGGGTGGGCACTGCTTGGTGGCTCGCCCTCTCCACCCTGGCACTGAACGTGGGGGCATCCTTATAACCCCTGGGCTTGTGCCCCTCCGAGTCTAGAGAGTCTCCAAGGAGTTACCATCTCTTTGGTCTGAAATCGCTTTGTGACTGAAGAGTAAAGTTAATTTACAGGAAGCCCTTTGGTGGACTTATATATAACAAGGACTTTAAGGATCTTTTTGTCTATAATAGACTGAAATTTATCACTTCTGACAAGTCGCAGTGAGTGGATTTGGCAAAATCACCACTTTACCTGGCTTGTTAGGCCATTCAGTTTTGCTCTTCTTGTAATGTGGGTATATTTTTTAGTATCAAAAAATTACCCTGAAGCCATCCTTGGAAAGCGCCTGTCAGCTTTGTCAATTTGGGCTGTGCTATGGGCTTCCAAACTAGACTATCCTTTTCCATGGCTCAGAAGGGAAAATATAAATGCCACTGTGCTCCCCTCTTTCTGACCCTTTATTCCTACTGCTGAGGAAAAGAATGAGCCATAGAAATGACTTTATTCTCTTACTGCCTGGAAAATCCCATGGGCGGAGGAGCCTGGTGGGCTGCAGTCCATGGGGTCACTAAGAGTCGGACACGACTGAGTGACTTCACTTTCACGCATTGGAGAAGGAAATGGCAACCCACTCCAGTGTTCTTGCCTGGAGAATCCCGGGGACGGGGGAGCCTGGTGGGCTGCCGTCTATGGGGTCACACACAGTCGGACACGAGTGAAGCGACTTAGCAGCCGCAGCATCTATCAAGCTTCCTCGGGCATCTCCTAAGTCGGTTGTTATGCCCTCTGGCCACCAGGTGGTGCCAAAGGACACCCCTCCGGCAGCTGCCAGGTGGGAAACTAGGGTTTTGAGGACATCAGTGGGGAATGTCCTCCGCCTTGACCATCTTTGCTTTCTGCCTTATATTCCTTCAGAGGAACCTTGATCCTGTGTTGAATTGCCTCACCCTACACCAAGCTCACCTACATTTTGAAACGTAATTGATTCCATTCCTGCTGGAGAGCCTGGACTCTGGTCTCCCAGACCCAGGTTCCTAAGCTAAAGCAAGTAAATAAATTTCTTCTCAGAATCCTTTAGATAGTGAACACCTTATGATGTCATTTCACGTGGCCTCGGGTATAAATTATCATCTTTAATGAGACATTCTTATTTAAAATGTTAACATTAAGCCAGAAATCTCATTTTGGAAACATGATTTTAAAATTGAACTTGGCAAAGGCACCAGAAATTGTCAAAGGATATAAGAAGCAAGTAGTTAGTCTTTTCCTACAAATTTAAAAAGCCTAGCATGACAAGTCACAGTAATGTGAGGTAGCAGTTGGCCATGTCTTACTAGACATCTAAATCTTTGACATTTTGAGTATTCAAGGTATTAGGGGTAAAGCATAAAATTCTAACTTCATGACTCAAAGATATGCAGCAGCTATCTGTCATGATCCTAGCAGAGTCTAAAGCTTTGACTGAAATATACGTTATATATCAAACACCAGTTAACATGCCCAGTAGTCCACAACTATTTTTCAATTGCTAGGTTTTCAGGAAAACCTGTCTTCCTTCCTAGGTTTCTCTACCGTTTGAGCTGAATTTTCTAAGCTGATGGTCCAACTTGCCAGGCAGGTGCTTTCTCTAGGAGGAAGATTTCTCCCGATATGAAAACCAGGATTGAAAGTCCAGCCCCAGGTGCCCAGGTGGAAATTCCATACATCAGGCCTGGCTAGGAATCTGAGGGACGAGTGCTTATTCCAAGAACTCAGCAAACAACTTGCTGTTTCGTTGATGGCCTAAGGGCACTCCAAGCACATTACTGGCAGAAATGTAAGGGCAGACTCTGTCGTCTTGACCTACTAAAGAGATGTACAGAGAACAAGCAGGAAAAAAAAGGACTCATAAGATCTTTACAAAACATTACACTGCTCACCCTGTAGTTAATACCATCCCCCTTACCTCTCAAAATGTTATCTTTCTTCTCCTGTCGCGCTTGGCTTCGCTGGTGTTCCTTCTGGGAACGCAGAAGTTTTTCTTTGTCTTTTGGTGTGCTGATGGGGAGACCAGGGATCTGCTATCTCAGATGCATACTTTGAAGGGGAGCCTCCTGCACCAGCCTGGGAGGAACAGGAAGGACCTGGGGACAGGCCTATGACAGCGCTGGTCAGGGCCAGGCAGCCTGAGGCCACATGCTCCCTCTGTGTGACCTCCACCCTTGTTCCATAGCTGCCAGCACTGAGAGCTAAACTGCTCCCAGAGAAGCAGAGATGTGAATCTGGAAACACCACTGGGGAGTGTAGCTGAAATACACTCTTGGGATGGGCATGGAGGTTGAAAAGCCATAGAACTGCTGGGCCTGAAGGAGTGAGGAGGCTGGGAAGCCCGAGGTTAACGTGCCAAGAATTGGGTTCCTGGTGAGAGGCTGGTCTCCTGGCTTACAGACGACTGTCTTGTTTCAATAAGGTAGAAAGCAAAGGAGCTCCGGTCTCCTCCCTCGTGTGTGTGTGTGTGTGTATGTGTGCAGTCCCTTCAGTCATCTCTCTGTGACCCTGTAGACTGTATCCCACCAGGGTCCTTTGTCCATGGAACTTTCCAGGCAGGAATACTGGCGTGGGTTGCCATTTCTTCTTCCAGGGGATCTTGCGAACCCAGAGATGGAACCCACATCTCCTGCGTTGGCAGATGGGTTCTTTACCACTGAGCCACTTGGGAAGGTCTCTTTCCTCTTAAGGTTACTAATCCCATCATGGAGTCTACCGTATGACTTCACTTAAACCAAATTACTTTCCAAAAGCCCCACCTCCTAAGACTTTCATATTGGCATTAGTGCTTCAACATGAATTTGGTGGCAGGGGGCATAAACCTTCATTTCCAACCTGACCATAACGCCCACAAGCATCAGACATTTCAGTTGGGCTTTCCCAGAGAGCCAACCGTGAGACGAGGGATTCGGGCTCAGGTAGTTCACCTGGCAGGTGATTCCAGGAAGCATGGGTGAACAGTGAGGAAAGCAGGACGAGGGCAAGAGAAAGTCAAGGTTGTGTTAGAATGAGTTCACAATCACGGGAATCGGGGGCTCAGTGCCACGGGGGAGCCTCTGTATGGTTCTGCATAGCGTGCTCCTGGTGACACTCCCACATGGTGCGGTGGTTGACACTCAGTGATTCTCTCTCCCATATTGACTGGGAGGTGGGCACCCTCAAGGGCATTAGCTCCCTTGCGGTTTCTAGTTTGTGGCTGAGGAAGCTCCCGTGGTACTTAAAAAATGGAGTCAGGCAAACATGCTGACGTAGAGGTGGGGAAAGCCAGGGATGTGCTGGTGAGGTCTTCCAGGGCTGCATCACACACACCTGATGCTGGACCCACAGAACGCGTTGCCCTATTTTGCAAGCACTTGGGTACTGAGAACTGCAGCTGGCTGACTTCTAGACAGGTCATCCAGTCCACTTGCTGAGAATCTCTTCTGTGATGAATCACTGTCCTGTAATTAAAAAAGAAAACCAACTTAGGCTGTGTATATTCCTATAGGTCCTTCTACATGGCCTCTTCCTCAGACCACCTTGTCTCTAATTATGCTGCTTCCAGGATCCTGAGCGGCCAGCCAACTCATCTGCTGATGCATGCTATTCTGAATACTCTTCTTGGACCCTCTCATTTCATAAGTGATCCAAATGTACTGATTGAACATAGCCCACTGGGAGAATTTTCCCTCTGTCTTTTAGGGTGTCCTCTAAGGATTCATGGGATGGTACCAGTCCACTAACAATTCATTGTTATGTATTGGATGAACGCGTCTATGAACCAGGGCTTTGCTTTTCCCTCTGGGTCGCCTGGTTCTCTATGGGGTCACAGGGGTGAGCCAAGAGGTATCAGTGCAGCAGAGGTACGGGATGACGGGGGTGTGGAGTCATTTGTAACTTAAACATGCCCTTAGATTTGCTTGGTACCTGCTGCACACACTACCACCTGCTTAACCCTGGTGGTGCCCACTTGACCTTATGCTTTTTGGCCTTACAGCATCTAACTCATAACGGGAAGTTCTAAACCCATACTTGATGTTTCATGATTAGGATTCAGTCTCTCTTAGTCTCAGCAACATGCTTGGAACTGGTTACCAAGTTATAAATTTTCTATGGGCAAATGTATGAACTTCTTCTGCAGTCGTAGACTTCTGTGGTTACCTCCTGCATACTGGCCATAGGTGTTCCAGAGTACTGGGTACTTCTGAATTTCAGATCTAATAGTGTAATGTCCATGATAAGGTGAACCAGAAAGATTTTTTGGTGTAAAGTCAATATAATTAAGATTCTTGTTGAGTCCTCCAGGACTTGCCATCCATTCTTACCATGGGCAAGGCCAACACTGAGATCTGCCAGGTGATGTTTTGAGTGGCAAGGCCACAGGTACTCAAAACTGGCAGGCTTTGGAGACCACTGAAAAGTGGTTTGGGGAAATCATCTCAAGTGTGACATAATGCTGTTTTCACACTCCAAAGAGGCCTACTGATTTTTAAGTTATTCTTCATGGTAGGAGATAAAAGATGCAATAAACTGTCCTTTAATTAGAAGATGGGATCCCTGCATGTCCTAAATGCTTATTTTAAAAAAGGCATCAGTTTACCTCCTCCTTGCTTGCATGTAGACCTCCAGGTCACAACAGTATAATGCCAGTTGGCATAACAACATAATGCTAGTAATGAAGGAGGCCAGCCGGATCTTGTGCGTGCCATTAGGCCCCAGTCGTCTTCACTGGTGACTCTGTTGCAGATGTGGTTTTGGTGTCCTCGTGAGCGGGGGAGCGCAGGGTCTTTCTACTGTGCCATCTTGACCACTCTCACCGATGTAACCTGGAAGCCAATCTAGTCAAGATTTCTGTAGGTTATATCGAGGTAGAGATCAGGAAAGTTGACATAACCTTAGAATGAGGCTATGAATGTATACTGCTGACTTTCCCATGAGAAAGCAAACTGATCCTCAATTGAGGATTGAGTAATAGATTCTCTAGATTGATGGATCCATGCTAAGTGCCAGAAATAGTGCTCTTGTTCTATCCTCCATGACAGCTATGATAGATCACTGTCATGGGACTCCAAATGTTTCAAGGAATCGAGGAATCACAAAGGCCTCTGATCAAATGCAGGGTGACTTCTCTTTCATCCTTACTGGCCAAGTGAGCAGGCACAGGAAAGGCTTCTAGTTGGTCAACTTGGGCCAGTAGTTGCTGCGGCCAGCACAGCAGGTAGGGATCAAAAGTGGTTGACGCACAGTTTGGGGGGGAAAAAGAAACTAGAGACAGAATTAAAGTTTTAAAGATGGGACTGGGGGACTCAAGACCTCTTGGGTCAAGAGCCCTGTTCCTTGGAGCCACAGCACTTTTATTTAGTATCTTGGCAAGCAGAAATTATCTGTTACAAGGAAGTCAGCCTACTGTGTCCCGGGTCACGTCTCCCATTTTATTGATTACTTTAAACTATCTTTATTTTCATGTACAAGGGCTATCACCTAACTGGAGGTCATAGATCTGCATATGTCTTGGGAAAACATCTTAGTGTGTGCACAGTGTTCTGAACTTGTGCGGACCTAGTCTTTTTTTGCTTACAAAGTAGCTGAACCATGAAAGTTTTAAGTGAAAGTAATCAGACATAAAAAGTCGCAAATTGCATGATCCCATTCAATTTAAACTGTATGAGAAAAATCCATGAAGAATAAGAATGAATTAAGGGGTGATAGATGGGGGAGGGGCAGTGGGCAGTAAATATTCATGGGCATTGGTTTCTTTTCAGAGTGGTTATGTTCTGGAATTGTATAGTTCAGGTTTCACAAATTTTTGTATATTAAAAGACAATTATACTTAAGATATTAATCTATAACTTATTTTAATAAAACTATTTCAAAAAGGTAAGCAATTGATTTATTGAATATTCCATAAAACTTAATTTTTGTGAAAAGAAAACTTAATTAACAAATGCATACATTCAACATGGTTAAGCCATTTTATAAACATACTCTCATGTTTCATTAAATAACACAGGGACAGTCAAGTGGTATTCTTTGACACATGAGGTTAAAGACAATTTCTTCTGAACTTCAGCTACATGATCAAGGAACTAGATAATTTCATGGGAGACCTAAGGCAAAGTAAAGACTTCAGAGGGGGGGAGGAGGAAGGAAGGAGGAAACTATATATGAGGGAACTCGACACACACTTGTCCCCCAGACTGCAGCAGATGGAATAAAGATCAAGTTTGCAAAGATCCTCTGATTGGGGAGCTTTAGAATATTAGGAACACTTTCTTTAGATCAAAAAAGTGTCAGCCTTTACCCTCCTCCTGAGACCTGACACGGTAGTGAGGTTATTTGAAGAGGGGCGATCAGTTGGCCATGAGGCAGTACCCAGAGTTGATTGGATCCCTGAGTGGTTTGAATGGCTCCAGGTCGAGCTTTTCTGGACCTTCCACTGGTTAGGTTCTTAGGTTGTAATGTTCATTGTCTATTTCTAATCCATGTGGAAACATGGAAACCTGGATAGTGTCTATAAAGTTGATGAGTCAGATATGGGTGTTATATAACCTTCATAAGCTACTGGATGTGTCTCTTCGGCTCACCTGAGTTTTAGTGTTGCTTGACATTTGGTGAAGGGAACTGCGACACCAGTAGAAAGACTCCTTTAGAGGGAAGGAACGGATTTTTCAGTGGAAGGCTTGTGGGTTCATCCCTTCAAGAAAGGAGAACTTTTCTGCTGGCTTCATTTTTAAACATGAAGTATCGGTCCTGGCTAGGCTGGATGAGGAAAAGGGGGCTTGTTTGCTTGTCATCAGCAATTCCTATACTTGGAGATGTGTTAATACCTGTGAGCTGAACAAATGTCCTAGAATTTCCTAGACTGAGCTGGTGTGCGGTGGCTGGGCAAATGCTATGTCTGACTTTCTCCCCAATTCCTTAAGACTTCCTTGGGTCCTCAGGGAAAAGTACTTACTAACTTAGGCCAACAATGACGATCAAAGAACTGTCAAGTCTTGTAGCATGCTCTAGGCTTATTGGACAGATTAAAGCACGAATCCTGCAACATGAAAAGAGAGGCACATAGACCGGGTGTCTTCTAGGGAAGACTGTAGGTGGTCTTCAGATTTTTCACAATTGGTTTGTATATTACAAGCTGATCAGGATCTTTAGTGACAAATAACGATCATCCCTATACAGCAGTTAATTCAGGGAGCTGTTGATAGTTTATATCTTCATTAAAGAACAAAAGTTTCATTTCCTATGTTAGCCTTAAAATTTGAAGGTCAAAAGGGCACTTAAAAAGTCCAGTGTCTGAGTTTGGCTTCCCTAGAAAAGATTCCTTCATGACTTACATGGGTTAGGTTTACAGGGGGTGTCCTCGGAAACAGCACTGGGAAGGCAGTAAAGACAGCAAGATGGGGCAGAAGAAGTTGAACTCTGTATCCTTGGGCATTTCAACCAAGCTCCATGAGGCCTCCAGATTTGTCCTGAACTTAGCAACATGGCTGGACCTCTGGATACTCAGAACATTCCAGGAGTGGGACTTCCCCCGAGGAAAAGGGGCACAGCCCTGGGTGAGGCAGACATCTTTGGAGTAAAGGCCATTCATAGAAGGGGATGAGCATCTTGGTACCTCTAGTATGAGGATTCTCAGTTGTGATCACAGCACACATCAGAATGTGTATCATGTGCCATCTGGTAACAAGCAGATCTTGGCTGATCTAAAAGCTTCTGAGGCTCCTTTGTCATTGTCATCTAGTGAGATATTTCTATTGCATCCCAGTAGGTCTGTGAGCCTCAATTTCTGAGGCCACAGATCCTTCAAGGAAGGATGAACTCCAGGATTTGGAAGCAAATCTTCTGGCTAAATCCTTGGTTCTTAGCGATACTGACATAAGCAGCCAAAATCAACAGAGGTGGTTGTACTGAAAAAGATGACATTGAGGGTCTTTGGAACCCTTAAGGGGGTGTCTCTGGAAGTGGGATATCTGTTTACTAGGGTCCAAAGCTCATTTATTTTGGGACTCTCTAACCATGTGAGGCACTTCACCTGTTGCCATATGTTAAGTGATTCCATCAGATGAACAAAGTAGATCAAGAAAACCCCAGGAACACAACAGCACTCACCATGAAAGGCACTTCCTGCCTGAGGACTGTGCCATACTAACTAGCAGTTAACCTAGGTTAGTGAAAAGGTTACTTCATCTCTTTCAGAAGAATTGCCCAGAACTCTTAACTGTAAACAGAAAAGCATAGTTTCTTGGATACTTACCTACCTTAATTTGAGGAAAGTCTGGGTCATTTGGGAGATCGCTGACAGCTGGAATGTTGGGTCATACCCTCACCCCAAAGTCATCAGTGCTGGAGATGTGCTCATGCCCTTGATAGAACTTAGCAGCCTTCAGTTGTGAATCTAGCTGTGAGAATGAACTGGTTTTTAGTTAAGTGTTCCGGGAACAGATAGATGACCACACGTGTTTCTCATGGTCCTTGTTAATGTCAGGGGTTGTAAAGGAGCATTTCATTGAGTCTCCTGGAGATTGCCCAGAGGTCTACATCCATTCTGTGCTTTGAGTAGGAGCAGTAGTCTGATGCAAGAGGGTAGGGTGGTAACTGGGCTTCATCGGTACATTACTGGAAAAGTAGGTGATAGATCTGCTGGCATCCAGCCTGTTGGACCAGAATGTGTCTTCTAGGTGATAAAGTTTGGTGATATCCTGGGATTTCAAGGAGGACTTTGCCAGGGCAAAAAGAGTGCCTTTTGATATTGTGGTTCCTTTTCCATTTCTTGCTCAAATATTTGACTCAAAGTCATCTCTGTGTATGGCTCTGTTCTTAGGCGTTTCTGACACTCAAGGTAGAAGAAAGTTTCTCGTGTTCCCATATGAAGGGGGGGCTCCTGAAATCAGACCGTCCAGTCTGTTAAGTTTTGCCCCGAAACACCCTCCTGCAGCGCTTAAACACTGGCCTGCTCAGACTGAGCTCTCCACTTCCTCACAAGGGGTGCTGCACCACACGTGCCGTGTCCTGCTCTCCACTGGCTCCAAGCTGAGCATTATCAGACCCTCTTGCAAATCTGTGCCCTGAAGGTCCATGGGCAAGTTTCCAGGGAAAACTCAGAAGACTGGGTGGTGGGCTGATTCAGTATCGAGCAGGTGAAAGGAGTAAGATGTGTGATAAAAGAATTAGATGACCATCAGGGGACCTAGTATACACCTCTAGAGACACCTCTGGAACTAACATCAAGGAGATTAGGGCCCCAAGCAAAGGTTGATAACCTGGTTCACCATATATGGAGGCCCAGCCTGCCTCAGGGGGGCTTAGTGTGAAAAGTTGAGATCTTCATAGAGAGACATGCTAACATTCATGGTGATAATGCCAGTAAGCAGAACCATGGAACATAAAGCTGGGTGGCTCTCTATGGAAAACACAGGAACATACTCTTAAATAGGCCCCTAGTAAATGACTTATGAAAAATGTTGTTTATCAGCCCACAGATCTGTGTTACCCTGGAGTTAGTAAGTGATCAATGCCAGGTAATTAACCCTGAGATTCCAGAAGTGCCCTCGGCCTGACTCAAAAGGCTTATCTCAAGTATTGATACACAGACTTGATGTGTCATTGTTGTGCTTGGGTGAACAGGCATCTTTTTCTGGGGCGTCTTGGGGGCATTTGATCAAGACTGTCATTACCCTTACTTACGGTCCTTCCTGGGTGTTAGAGATGTACTTATTTAGCTTGCTGCTGCTGCGTTGCTTTAGTCGTGTCCGACTCTGTGCGACCTCATACATGGCAGCCCACCAGGCTCCCCCGTCCCTGGGACGGGGCAAGAACACTGGAGTGGGTTGCCATTTCCTTCTCCAATGCATGAAAGGGAAAAGAGAAAGTGAAGTCGCTCAGTCGTGTCCGACTCTTAGTGACCCCATGGACTGCAGCCCACCAGGCTCCTCCATCCATGGGATTTTCCAGGCAAGAGTACTGGAGTGGGGTGCCATTGCCTTCTTAGTCACCCTTAAAAGGCACAGTCTTCAGTGAATGGAAAGGGTCGCATGATTTGGCAAGTGGCTTCTGTGTAACTCCCCTGTTGTGTCTTCGGCTCTTTGGTCAGGAGTGTTGCTCCTTGGATTGAATGATTCTTAGTCCCTCCCGGGACTTGGTGTAACGTTGCTGTCTCGTCTCCATCTTCTGAGGATCTCTGTTCTGATATTTCTTTAAAAAATTTATTTAATTGAAGGGCAATTGCTACAGGTTTTTTTTTTTAATTTTATTTTTAAACTTTACATAATTGTATTAGTTTTGCCAAATATCAAAATGAATCCACCACAGGTATACATGTGTTCCCCATCCTGAACCCTCCTCCTTCCTCCCTCCCCATACCATCCCTCTGGGTTGTCCCAGTGCACTAGCCCCAAGCATCCAGTATTGTGCATCGAACCTGGATTGGCAACTCATTTCATACGTGATATTTTACATGTTTCAATGCCATTCTCCCAAATCTTCCCACCCTCTCCCTCTCCCATAGAGTCCATAAGACTGTTCTATATATCAGTGTCTCTTTTGCTGTCTCGTACACAGGGTTATTGTTACCATCTTTCTAAATTCCATATATATGTGTTAGTATACTGTATTGGTGTTTTTCTTTCTGGATTACTTCACTCTGTATAATAGGCTCCAGTTTCATCCACCTCTTTAGAACTGATTCAAATGTATTCTTTTTAATGGCTGAGTAATACTCCATTGTGTATATGTACCATAGCTTTCTTATCCATTCATCTGCTGATGGACATCTAGGTTGCTTCCATGTCCTGGCTATAATAAACATTGCTTCGATGAACATTGGGGTACATGTGTCTCTTTCCCTTCTGGTTTCCTCAGTGTGTATGCCCAGCAGTGGGATTGCTGGATCGTAAGGCAGTTCTATTTCCAGTTTTTTAAGGAATCTCCACACTGTTCTCCACAGTGGCTGTACTAGTTTGCATTCCCACCAACAGTGTAAGAGGGTTCCCTTTTCTCCACACTCTCTCCAGCATTTATTATTTGTAGACTTTTGGATCACAGCCATTCTGACTGGTGTGAAATGGTACCTCATAGTGGTTTTGATTTGCATTTCTCTGAGTGATATTGAGCATCTTTTCAGGTGTGTGTTAGCCATCTGTATATCTTCTTTGGAGAAATGTCTATTTAGTTCTTTGGCCCATTTTTTGATTGGGTCACTTATTTTTCTGTCAAACCTCAGCATGAATCAGCCATAGGTATTACATATATCCCCTCCCTTTTGAACCTCTCTCCCGTGTCCCTCCCCATCCCACCCCTCTAGGTGGATACAGAGCAGCCCCTGTTTGAGTTTTCCGAGCCATACAGCAAATTCTTGTTGGCTATATGGTAATGTAAGTTTCTGCGTTACTCTGTATGGAAAGAGAAACATATTTCTTAATACATCTATTTATCTTCCTCTTTCATGTTTCCAAAATTAAAGTCACATGGGCAAATGAGAAACCATGGCATGCTTCACCCTAATCCTCTTGTCCTCGGGGTAAGTCACCTAATCAGGTTGAACTTTGGCCTCCAATCCTCCTCACATTTTCCATGGTCAAGGACTTGGCTGTTGGCAGCTTTGAGATCATGCTCTTTAAGTTTCAGAGTTAAAGTATCTGAACTTTATTAGATATGAAGTGAAAGTTTCTCAGTTGTGTCCAACTCTTTGTGACCCCGTGGACTATATAGTCCATGGAATTCTCCAGGCCAGAATACTGGAGTGGGTAGCTGTTCCCTCCTCCAGGGGATTTTCCCAACCAAGGGGTTGAACCCAGGTCTCCCCCATTGCAGGTTGATTCTTTACCAGCTGAGCCACAAGGGAAGTCCCTTTTAGACCTGAAGGGACATTTTAGCCTGATTTTTATGTACATGGTTCATCTGTGCCAAGGGTCTATGCTGATCAGTGAAGTACCATCAGAGTTACCTCCAAATTTTGAATGAGGCTGTCTGCAGTGTTAAGACATCAGTTGTAGAGGCCCCAGGGGTCTCTCCCATCAAGGTGTCTGGCTCAAGGGTTTTCTGAACATTCATCTTGTACAAATAGAGAGAACTATCTTAGTTGTCAATTGCCATGGAGGCTAAGATATTTATTTTCCAGATGCCTGGGTCTACTGAAGCTTGTTCTTTTTTTTAAATATAAGTTTATTTTAATTGGAGGTTAATTACTTTATTGGTTTTGCCATACATCAGCATGAATCCGCCACAGGTATTAAAGCTTGTTCTTTAGGTTCAAACCTGTGGGACTCTTGTCTGTTGGTCTGCTGCTCTGTGGAAAGACTGCAGAAAGTAAAGACAAAGTTAAGCAAAGGGTACCTGAGCAGAACAGAGTCCTGAGGGTTTGAATCCTGCATCCAACACCCCAGATCTGGCCTCCAGTGCAAAGAATGACAGGTAGGTTGGCCTCCAGTCATAGCTTTCAAGATATAACACTATGGCAACTATCTTCAGTGTCCCCAGGGGAAACAGAGAAATGTTGCAGTGTTTTTCCCTTAACTGACTTTGGACAAGCCCTTTGGGGTGACAGTGTACAACAGAGGGGAGGGATCTTCAGGAAAATTTTGAGGATATACGTGGAAAGTGGCTCATCTCATCTCTGAAGAACAAGCTTTTACCAACCAAGGGTGGAACCTTCTCCTTGAGTGCTTCTGCAGTGTAGAGAGTCTTAGAACTCTAGAAGGTTTTACCTGCACGCTCTGCGGCATCTGAAGTCTGCATATTGAGACTTAGTCTCAAAGCAGCCAGCTAGGTCAGGACTTGCTAACCTCATGCATATGAATCTTTCTGGCTGGATGATTCTTCATCATGGGGGTTGCCCTGTGCATTATAGAATGTTGAACAGCATTTTTTGTGACAACTGTCTCCAGACAGTTATGTTTTTCCTTTGGGAGCAAAATATCTCCTGGTTGAGTCAATGAAGTAAGTCCCTCAAGGAACAAGGGAGGGCATCTTGTCCCTCTCCTTCCATGAAACCTTCATATATGGAGTGCTTCATATTGAAGCACTTTTCTCATGAACTCAAAGGTGGGAGAAAACTTCAGAGAAAGGACAGGATGGTTCCAACTCTCTCCCTCCTTGGATGGATTTCCTAGTTGAGTTCCTACAGCTTGGCCTTTGCTTATGTCGTCTTAGTTTGAGGAATACTTTTCACCACTTGAATCTTGCCATCAAACTTTGAAGCTAAACATTGTATATCTTTACTGCTCACCCCCAGGGCAGCTTCTTGCTACTCGGGTCTGAATCTGAATGACCTTTATATATGTGTGTTGGACACTCTGGATTCATATTTAGTTCATCGGGTGGATGCTGAGTGAGAAACTAGAGTCCCATTGATGTCTGCAGTGGCTTCAATCTCTGCAGGTGACCTAAGGGGCTGGGGCTGTATCTGAACTATATGTGCTTTGCTGTGTTCGTTCATTCAGTCATGCTTGACTCTTTGTGACCCTATGGACTGCAGCAGGCCAGGCTTCCCTGTCCATTATCTCCTGGAGCTTGCTCAAACTCATGTCTGTCGAGTCAATGATGCCATCCAATCATCTCATCCTCTGTTGCGCCCCCTCCTCCTCCCTTAAATCTTTCCCAGTGTCAGAGCCAAAATCTTCTAAAGACTTGACAACTCACAGGGGTTAAGTTAGGATTGTTTCTCTAGAAAAACAACCCCCAGGAGATTGCAAGGTGTTGACTTGTGATTGTGGGGGTGACCTATCGAAGCAGAAATCCACCATAGGACAGCCAATTAGGAAATAGTCTGAAAGTCTTGGACTGTAGCCTCAATTCCTGCCTAAAAGTATCTTTTCTTCATCAGGAAAGCCTCTGCTTTGCTCTCAAAGCCTTTCACCTGATAGGATCAGGCCCACCCCCATCACCTAGGATGCTGCTGCTGCTGCTAAGTCACTTCAGTCGTGTCCAACTCTGTGCGACCCCATAGATGGCAGCCCACCAGGCTCCCCCATCCCTGGGATTTCTCCAGGCAAGAACACTGGAGTGGGTTGCCATCTCCTTCTCCAATGCATGAAAGGAAAAGCGAAAGTGAAGTCGTGTCCGACTCTTACAGACCCCATGGATTGCAGCCTACCAGGCTCCTCCGTCCATGGGATTTTCCAGGTGAGAGTACTGGAGTGGGTGTCATTGCCTTCTCCTAAACAATCACTATGTTACATTAAATATCAATGTGCTTGGACACAGTCAGGTATCCTCTGGCCTCACATGAAGTGAAGGGCAGCAATATCCCCAGAGACGAAGCTCCAATAAATGGTCTGAGAAATGGACAATTTATAAGGTTTAAGACAAGTGTATCAGAGGGGAGAAGGGCGAAGGAAGGGAACTATATATGAGGGAACTTCTGAAAACATCATAGAAACTCACAGTTCCATTGTCATAATTGAGAAACACTCCAATCTAACACAGAGGCCTTTTCACAAACTGAACTAAGGGTGGGGAGATGGTTGACAGAATATACTGACTGTTCACCTTTGTAGAAAACAAAAAATGCTTCTTCAGCACCAATACTGATATGGTATCACCTAGGATAGTCTTCCTGTAATTAAAGGCAACTGATTACAGGCTTTAATCACACAAAATACTTTCACTGAGGTATTAGATTAGCATTTGGACTAACTGAACTGTAGCCTGGATAAGTTGACAATAATACCATCATAGGTTCTAAATCTTATTTCTGGAGTAACTGCGTTAAGTGCTGGAAACCAGAAAGCACTTCTGTACGATCTGACTGTCCTATATGTTGTTGAGCCTTGAATCAACATGGGTTTTGAACTGTGTGGGTCCACTGAATTTTTTTCAAAAAAGTGCTACACGGTACGTGTTGACTGCAGATGTGGGACTGTGGATGGTGGTGGATGTGCATGTGGAGTTTTGACTGCATGGGTGGGGCGTGGTTGGTGCTCTTAACAGCCTGGTGTTCAAGGGTCAACTGTATCAATCTCTTAATCACCAGGTAGTTTCATCACCCGGATGTTATTCCCAGAGAATAAATCAAAGCCCACTAGACATCCACACTCAGACCCCACACTGCAGTGCCCAAGAAATGCTGCTTGTCCTGCATACTCCAATGTGAGGTATAGGACAGGGCTTCCAGGCTGGTGTGGTTTCATATGTTCTTCTGGATCATTCCATGGACTGCCACAGCCCACATTGGTTCTATAGGCTTCTGTGGATCTAGAAGTGTGGATGGGACAATGAAGTCAAGGATGACAGATACTTGGTCTTACGTTTTACTCAATGTTTTTATTGCCTGATAACTGATAAAGCCCACTCTTGGGTCTTGGGTTGTGTGGGGTCTGGGTTACAACCAGGCATGTAATTCTAAGCAAGTGACAAAAAAGAATGTTTCCCAGGTCAGAGAGCATGTTCCTGTTCATGTCAGGAATATCCATACATTTACTGCCTGCTTTCCATCTGACTAAAATACTGGTCCAGGACAGGCTTGACTTGCCGGTGAAGCTACTGGTGATGCTGGGACAGCTGGAGACTCTTTAGAGACTTTGGAGACTCTTGCTGTCAACACAGAGTGTCATCTGGATTGAGTGAACACCCTGGATCACCATGAGGCGAGCTCTGTGGCCCTCACTTGGGCCCCAAGGTATCAGAATGAACCAGGCAGGCTCATGTTGATGTTGAATCAAGCAGTCCCTCTTCTAGGCAGATAGCCTCAGACTTGATCCTCACTATTCATAATGGTGAATGCTGGGTGTCATAGACTGTTCCTTAAGCCTCCCTGAGCGTGACTATCGGATACATACATGTCTTCTGTGCTCTGGTCAGGCAGGAGTAGGCCATGGCACTGGTGGAAGAGGTAGATGAGGCACCTGGATTGTCTGGGTATAGATGCCAGCTTGGACAGTTGGTCTTGGATCTGCTGAAGCCTGGCCTGAAAGACAGGTGCATCTTTTTGGTAACGCTGGGAGGCATGATGTAAATGCAGGAGGACCTGGCCAGGCAGAGGGAGGGAGGCTTTTGATAAGGTTGTGGTTCCCTTCACATTGCCTGCCTTAATCCCAGTCAAATATTTGAGAATCGTCATGTGCTTAGCTCTGTTCTAGGTGACTGGTTCCTAGGAGGAAGGATAAGTTTTTCCTTGTATCCCTTGAGCAGGGAGTTCTGCAGGTGGACTAGGTGATCTGTTCAGGTTTGCCATCAACGTGGCCCTTATACTGTATTCTAGGCTTCCCTACAGGTTGAGCTCTCTCCTTTCCCCTTTGGATTGTGCTGCTTTGTGAATGTCGTTTCCTGCTTTCCAGTGGCCACAAGCTGAACATAGTCCAGCTGCCAAGTCTGTTTCTTTTTTCTTCAATAAGCTATACAGAGATAACTGGACAACTACACTTATTTTGTAATTTAAAAAATTACATGATTTAAAGGTTATACTAATTTAGTTATTGCAAACTTTTGGCTATATTCCCCATGTTATACAAGACATCTTGGTAGCCTATATTACACTCAGTAGTTTGTAACTCCCTTGATGGGACCTACTAGTTCTGAGTCTGCTTCTTTCTTCTTCACTAGTTGTATTTTTTTAGATTCCACACGTAAGTGATATCATACAGTATTTGATTTATTTCACTGAGCATAAGGCTCTCCATTTCCATCCATGTTGCTGTAAATGTAAGTATGTTCTTTTCCATGACTGAATAGTATTCAGCTATAAGAATATACCATATATTCTTTGTCTGATGGACACTTAGGTTACTTTCATATCAGGGCAATTGTAGAGCTCTTATGCATATTGAGGTACATGTATCTTTTTCAAATTTTTTTGACTATCTGATCCGACTAAGCTTGTTTTCAGGAGCACCACCCCAAATCAAGGCAGTGTGCCTGCTTTGGTCCATGTCTGGTTTATTTCACTTAGCATAATGCTCTCCAGGTCCATCCATATTGCTGCAAATGGCAGTATTATGTTCTTTTCCATGGCTGAATCAGATCAGATCAGTCGCTCAGTCGTGTCTGACTCTTTGCAACCCCATGAATCGCAGCATGCCAGGCTTCCCTGTCCCTCACCAATTCCCGGAGTTCCCTCAGACTCATGCCCATCGAGTCAGTGATGCCATCCAGCCATCTCATCCTCTGTCGTCCCCTTCTCCTCCTGCCCCCAGTCCCTCCCAGCATCAGTCTTTTCCAATGAGTCAACTCTTCGTATGAGGTGGCCAAAGTACTGGAGTTTCAGCTTTAGCATCATTCCTTCCAAAGAACTCCCAGGGCTGATCTCCTTCAGAATGGACTGGTTGGATCTCCTTGCAGTCCAAGGGACTCTCAAGAGTCTTCTCCAACACCACAGTTCAAAAGCATCAATTCTTTGGCGCTCAGCCTTCTTCACAGTCCAACTCTCACATCCGTACATGACCACAGGAAAAACCATAGCCTTGACTAGATGGACTTTTGTTGGCAAAATAATGTCTCTGCTTTTGAATATGCTATCTAGGTTGGTCATAACTTTTCCTTCCAAGGAGTAAGCATTTTTTAATTTCATACCAGCAAATTTGGAAAACTCGGCAGTGGCTACAGGACTGGAAAAGGTCAGTTTTCATCCCAATCCCAAAGAAAGGCAATGCCAAAGAATGCTCAAACGACCACACAATTGCACTCATCTCACACGCTAGTAAAGTAATGCTCAAAATTCTCAAAGCCAGGCTTCAGCAATATGTGAACCATGAACTTCCTGATGTTCAAGCTGGTTTTAGAAAAGGCAGAGGAACCAGAGATCAAATTGCCAACATCCACTGGATCATAGAAAAAGCAAGAGAGTTCCAGAAAAACATCTATTTCTGCTTTATTGACTATGCCAAAGCCTTTGACTCTGTGGATCACAATAAACTGGAAAATTCAAGAGAAGGGACTACCAGACCATGGCTGAATAGTATTCAGCAATAAGAATATACCATATATTCTTTGATGGACACTTTTACTTCCATATCAGGGCAATGGTAGAGCTCTTGTGAATATTGAAGTGCATGTATATTTTCAAGTGTTTTTGAATATCTGACTAAGCTTGCTTTCAGAAGCCCCCTAAATCAAGGTAGAGTGCCTGCTTTGGTCCTCAGGAGCATGATGGCAGTCCAAGACATTCCAGTTAGTGTCTTCATTTTCCTCTTAGAGTACAGCCTTTGCGGAGGACACAAGGGGAGTGACAGGCCTTGTCTTCCTATCCTCAGCTCTCTGAACCTCATTTGGAATATGGGATATTTTCACGGCTGAGTACAGTGTTAGGCCACCTGCCCCATGCCATCAGATCTAACATACTTATGTCTATGTGTACTATGTATATTGCTACGTTGGCTGCCTCCCACTAATGTGACGAGCTTCCCTCAGTAGGGCTGGGTACCTCACACCTTCGCCTTTATTCTTAAATGCAGCAGCAGCTCATAAGGACTGATATTAGAGGAGATAGAAGAAGGGCTGATAAGATGAGAGAAACTGAAGGCTGGAGGGCATCAGACAGTAAGCACTTACTTTTCACTGTAGATGCTGCAGGGGCCTGAGCTGCTCCATTGTGGAGGGTCAAGGACTTGACAAGACCTCAGGCTGCTACTGAGGACTATTTGTTAGGTGCATGGGGTGTAGACTCTAGTGTCTGCTGTAGCGCAGTTCAACACCCTCCTTTGATGGCAAACTGGTGGATGAGCAGGGGTGCCAACAGTTGAATGAAGAGGAGGAAGACAAACACAGATCTGATGATGACCTGGTTAGCTCATCTGGGTATAAAATACCTTTTGAACCTTATGCACAAGGGAAACTTTTTAGCCTGAGTTTGTCCGCCTCAAGTAATGGTCTTGTAACTTTGATGCATGTTGACTGAGGAAGCATTGCTTGGGTACTTTTAGTTGTGGAAACCACCCTGCCTACAGAATCTATAGCACAATAGTCAATGTGGAGGCTGCAAAGATGTCACCCACTGTTGAAATGTCAGGGCTCAGTGTTCATCTTGAGGTTACCTTGCATGAAGGAAAAGAAAAGTTGGCTAACTGCCGTTGAAACGAAGGTGTTAATTTCATAGTTTCCCCAGTCTACAGGAGCTTAGAGTTTAAATTTATACCTGTGAGGCTCTTGTCTGTGCTGCTAATTTGAAGGAGGAATGATGGAAGTGAACACAAAACTTAGCACAGAAAAGGAATCTGGGCAGGACTGCAGAGCTTGCTGTCTTGGGGTCTTGGTCCTGAATCCAACGTGTCTGACTTGACCTTCGGTGGAAAGAGTCATGGGTAGGTTAGTCTCCCAGTCATAGCTTTCTAGAAGAAACCAGATGGTCTCTGTACTGTCAATGTCACCACAGGGAAATGAGGAAAAGCCAACTTATGTCCAATGTCAGTGCACACACTGTTGAAGTAGTATGTAGTGGAAAAGGGTCTTTGGGGGAACTTAGAGACAGGTGGAAGATGCCTTATTTCTCTGTTCTAGGAAAGGAGTTCCAACCATTTGGGTTGGATTTATTTTTGTGTGCTTCTCCAGGTCATGAATATTTTCAAAATCCTAAAGGCTTTACCCTTGTTCCTGAATGGACACCAAAGGCTGCAGATGGGTCAGATTCCCTCTTGCAGAGGCACTACCTGGTTATCCCTTCTCAAGCTCAGTACTGATGACATTTTAGGCTGAATAATTCTTTGTGGGTAGGCCGTGCTGTGTACATTATAGGATTTTGAGCAGCATTCCTGGCCTCTTAAAGCCACTAGCTTCCTTCCACAAATCACAGCTGACAATCTCTCCCTCCATTGCAATGTCACTGATAGAGTAGACTCTGGTCCAAGTCAAGAGCAGTCTTTCCTCTCTCAAAGTTAGGATGCTAAAGCCCCTCTGTCACCTCTTGGCCCTTCTGATCTTGCAGGATAGGTTTCCTGTAGGGCAATTTCTTGTGCTGCCTAAGGCTGGCTAGCCCACCCAAGCTCTCAGGCACAGAATCTGCAGGGGGGTCTGCCTTGATACTCAGAGGGACTTGAAATTGAAGCTGGAAGGTTGTGCTCTCCACTAAAGGAGCTATCCTACTTGAACTAAGTCTGTCGTGCACTGTCCCCTCCCTGCCATCTTTCCTTCTGCTACTCTGGGAGAGTTGATCAGGAAAGAAGCCAGCACAGGATTGAAATACCTCTCAAAAGAGCTCACCAAGGGGTTCAAGCACTTACTGACCTCAGGGCTGCAGTCCAGTCATTTGCCAGTTGATGGAGACAGTCTAATCTTAGCTTCTGTTGCTGAAGCAAGCTTGGCATTTTCTTGTCTGAGTAATCCACTGCCCTACAGGAGCTTTGAGAACCTTGAATAGACTTGGACAATGGGATTGGGCCCAGGGTTGTCTTTTCCAATTGGAATGACATCTGTAGACCTTGAAAGTCAGATGTCCAGATGTTTAATAGGTGAACTCCTCTGCTTGAAGTCCTGTCACTTGGGACTCCATGGAGTGGGCATCTCCAAGCACCTATGTGCATGACAATTGGTTTACACTTCAAATCACTTTTTTTTTTTTTTTAAAGAATCTTTATCCTTGGCTGTATAAAGTAAAAAGTTTAGCTTCTATTTTTTTGCACCTCTATTTTATCATATACTTACATTGTATACAGTAGTGGTAGATTCTCTAAATATGTTATATGAAGAGTAGAACATGTCTTTGGTATCATTTCATTGCATGCTAAGTCACTTCGGTTGTGTCCAACTCTGCAACTCTATGGATTGTAGCCTGCTAGACTCCTCTGTCCATGGGATTCCCCAGGTAAGAATACTGGAGTGGGTTGCCATGCCCTCCTCCAGGGGATCTTCCCAACCCAGGGATCAAACTAGTTTCTCTTATTTCTCCTGCATTGACAGGTGGGTTCTTTACCATTAGTGCAGTGTAATTGAATGAAAAAAATTAGTTCGGGAACAAAATTACCCCTGGTTGAGAATCACTGAGGTGTAGGTCTTTCCTAGGAAGACTACTAGGTGTCCTGTGGTGACTCTTCCACTGGTTGGATGATGGATAGAGGGTTGAATACAGATAAATTGAAGTTTCCTTGATTCTGGAAAGTATAGGGAGACTTTGGATTGCCTTGGTTAGAGGTAGGATTTCCCTAAGAACAAGGGTTCTATGTCCTCGGACAATTTCCCTAAACTTAGCTCATAAGGCTTCTGATTATTCTCTCAATCCCCTCCCAGTTACGGAAATCCCTTTTCAACTCTTGTACCAACGACTCATAGCTCAAAGTCATCGCAACCCCAAGTTGTGTATATCAACATGAGTTCTTAGTATGTCAGTTATTCACACTTAAGTATCTGAATCTGACCTTTGTGTTTTCATGTGAAATGCTATGCAGGTACAGTTAGCTTGGCTGGGCAGATGCTGAATGAGAAACATGTCTCTTGCTGATGCCACGTGAGATACATCCCTGAAGGTGGCATGAATGACCATCCCTAACCATAATCACCTCAGTGCTGATAGTCATCCTTGGGTGACTACTGACCAATCAAGAAATTGATAGACTTAAATTCTCAATCCCTGGTTGATGTCTTAGAAAAGCAGTTAATTGAACAGACACTTGTGATTTCCAACACTGCCACTGTTTCTGCAGCCGTTCAGCTCAAACCTCCAGGTATTGACCAGTACTCTGTTTGAATATTCAATGTCTTAAATACTTCACTTGGCATTTTACAGAACTGAAGCTTTAGGTATTTTGTGTCTTATGTCACTAATTCTTTAAAGCAGGCAAAAGCTGTCCTAGTGTCTTGGTTGGTTGATGGCATATACCCTTACCAAGTACTACATAAGTACCAAGTAAGGCTTGAAATTTTGGTTTGGTGGACAATTATTTCATTTGAAGGTTTACGAATTGAGCCACTTGGATCTGAGAATCCACGGCTCTGGTAGCTTTCTCTTTAGATTTCTGGGTGAGAGTCTGAGAAAGCTATTCAACTGGAATATCAAATTTAGAGTCTCAGAATCTACATTAAGCATTGTTGTTTAACTTAGATACTTAAGGTATCTTTTAATCCTGCCATAATGGTAGAGTTAAATAGGCAGAACTTAAAGACCTGACAGATAAAACTGCTAGAGTTTTGAAAAATTTTCACAGTGGCCACAATCCCAGGCACTTCTGTCAGGCTCATGCATTGTTGAAAAATACACCACTCAACACATTTAAGGAATAGTTGATGCGGAGACTGTTAACCAATATTTGAACATCTGCTTGTTCCCTTCTGCCTACTCTAGAAAAATCATCAGGATATTTCCAGTCAATGGCTTCCATTCCTTCTTTAGACATAAACTCTCCCATAAAAACATATTTCAGTTGATGTAAACCTGAGAAGATAAGCTGGTATGTTTTAATGAGATCAGACTGTGTTGGACACTCAATGGAATCCTCTTAACACTGGTAAAGTCCTTTGCTGTACATGTAACTCTGCTTCAGTCTGAGGCGTATATGGTGGTTTTGGTGCCATCCCCACTGAGCCTAGTTTTAAAAGGGGCTGAGGAAGGCAGTAGGGCTAGCCCTCTGGGTGGGGGATCAATCTTGGGTTCAAAAGGAAGTACAGAGAGATGTACAACAAGGAGAGTCTTGTGTAGACAAGTGAGAAGAATGTGAAGGAGTGGAGGGGGAGAGCTCTCAGAAGCCTTAGAGAATTTTTCCAAATTTGAAAATCCGTTAAGATAACTGAGTTTTGCTGAGGGAAGCAATAGTGGATTCACCATTCACCAGTGGTGGTGGTTCAGTCACTAAGTTGTGTCTGACTCTGTGACTCCATGGCTTCCCTGTCCTTCACTATCTCCCGGAGTTTGGTCAAAGTCACGTCCATTGAGTGAGTGATGCCATCCAACCATCTCATCTTCTGCTGCCCCTTTTTCCTCCTGCTCCCAATTTTTCCCAGCATCAGGGTCTTTTTCCAATGAGTTAGCTCTTCACAGCAGGTGGGCAAAGTATTGGAGCTTCAGCATCAGTCCTTCCAGTGAATATTCAGGGTTGATTTCCTTTAGGATAGACTGGTCTGATCTCCTTGCTGTCCAAGGGACTCTCAAGCATCTGTTTGGGAGCTTCAAAATAGCAATGGAAATGTCTCATGTTCTTGTCTTCCATAATTTTTCCTAATTGAGCATACAAATACACAGGAATAGCAAATGAGCTGCAAGTGGGCCAACAGCTTCAAGTTGTCATGGGTGATATTAGTTCAATGCAACAAATTGAGGAGGGCCTGTGAGTCTTAAACATAAGATGAGCCAGAGTCCTGGACAGCAGCTGCCCATCAGCAGTGCCCTTAGAATCCAAACTCCCTGTAGATGAGTATTCACCAAGATGGATTCCCATTCCTGATGAAGTTGACCACGTATCCAGATAAAGGCTTAGAACCATGACCAAAGTGGGAGGCTTGGGCCAAGAGGACTTAAACCCGCATGACTCAAAGCCACAAAGCAGATGATGGAGTACAGGGGACTGTTGTAGGTACCTTATTTGTGTCTGGGGCAGCATTGGAGGTATAGAGGTAAGTCATTTAAACTCCTGCTTCTGACACCACAAAATCTAACCATCAGGACAAGGTACTCATCAAGTGTGCCTTGATTAGCAGGATGCCTAAGAACTACAGTTTGGGGGAGACACATACCATATGATCTCACTTGTATGCAGAATCTCAAGCATAAAGAAACAGAACAGATGGGTGTCTTGTTGCCAGTTGGGGGCAGGAGTAAGAGTTGATAAAAGGTCCGAAGAAAGTCAGGGTACAACTTGCAGTTCTAAGATTTGAGGCTGTTAATATTCAGCCTGACAACTACTAAGACTTATTTCCTACTTGAAAGTTGCTGAGAATAGACCATAGTCCTCAACACAAGAAAAATCTAGTGATTATATATAGCGACTAGATGGATCATAGTGATCATTTCACAACACGTACTAAATCATACTGCCTATCTGAAACTAGTATAACATGTGCATTGGTAATACCACACTACACAGGAAGTAAAAACAGGAGAAAGGTGAAACCTTGACCCCAGGGGGGTTGCTTTTCAAGGATGAGGTGACCCACAGTACAAGAATTTCCTATGGACAATAGGGGAATCTACTTACCAGGATGAGGGTTTTCTCTTGAAGTCAGATATGGTCACCTCCACCTTTTTCAGGTCTTCTGGCTGACCCTTGCACCCAGAGTGGTCTTTGTTCTACTTTGGAATGTCTATCACTGTCTTGTCTTACCCAAAGGTAAAAGCAAGTTCACAACCAAAAGCTACTTGGTATGAATACAATGGGCACACTGTTGTACTTACTCTGGAATGTGAAACCAGTCCTTCCTGGAAAAACTAGTCGTTGAGGAGGAACCACAACTCCGAGTGGTAGTGCTGAGTGACAAGCTTCTCTTATAGACAGCTTCTGTGCCAGACAGCAAGCAGTGCCCAGCCTCGGGGGACTACAACAGGAGCTGTTTGCTCTTGTCCTCACGTCTGGGGGATGAGGGGAGCAACCCTGCACATGTGTGCTCCTCTGAGACCCATGTATGTTGAATGGCCAGTTTCCACTGAGGATTTCCAAACACAGATTTGCTTGGTTGGGTTGGCTCTGTTATTTCCTGTCATCTCTTCAGCCTGCTCTGTGGTGGTGAGCAGTCCAATTCCATGAAGCAGTCAGACATTGAGCCAGCAGGAAATGGTGGTCCCACACCACGAGAGGAGCTGCTTCCAAAAGGACTGTTTAGCTACGAGTCTTCTCTAGAAATGACCTTCCATCTTGTTCACTGCAATGCCACGTTGCCATAAGTCTGGACAGGAAAATATACCATCTTTTTCCCCTTCAGTTGCATACGGATCAGGTGATGGTAGTCTACTTGAGTGAACTGAAATCCCATCCCGTCTTGAATATTAACCCAGTTGTAGATGCTTGACAACTTTAAGTGCCAATGTGTTTAAGTGGTTCCATCTTACTAAAGGGACCCTACCTCCCCGACCACCACTTGTTCCTCCATTGAGAGGAGAAAAACATGCCTCCTTTCCTGTAGGAGTGGTCAGTAGAGCCCATCAAACCTGCTTGAGCTCATGCTTATTCCTCTCAGTTTCCCTGGCATTCCTTGCTCTGAAGGAATAAACCAAGAGATTGAACAGCCTTCAATTCAAGGGCCAAGTTATCCCATGCTGGGAGTGTGAAAAGAAGCCATCGTAGGGAAAATGTGAGGTCTTGAATTCTGTCCTGTCTTGTGCCATGACTGGTCCGGCCAAGGATAGGGATAAGGGACTGCCACCTCAGTTATGTTTTTATCTGGAAATGTATTCATTTATGAAGGAGTTTCATTGCATAATTCTTGCTTGAAAGTCTTAGTGTTTTGGATCTGTGGGTCTAATGCCCCCTTGTATCTATGGTCTGAGATATAGGGCATTAGTCTTATGGGAGCTCCCTCGTAATTGAAGCACTGCTCCTCACTTGCTGTTTTCAAGGCTTTGTCTTTAAACAGTTGTACTATGAATCCAATTTTGAAGTGGATTGAACTTCTTGATTGTGTGAACTTCTCAGGGTGTGACAAATGTTTTTTCAACTTGGGAAGTTTAGAGCCATTTCTTCAAATATCCTCTCCTTGGATTACCCTTATGTATAAGCTATTAATGGTATGTTTAATAGGTGCCTGAAGCTGTGTTAATTTCTTACTTTCCCAGACTATAACCTCATTCAGCCTGTCTTCAAGTTTTCTGATCATTCTTTCACCAGCTTATACCTGCCAGTGAGTCCCTCAAGTGAATTGGTGGTTGTACTTTTCAATTCTAGAATTTGTATATGGCTCATTAAAAATTATTTCTATGTTGTCTACTTGATGAGATGGCCTCGTATTTATTCTTTTCACGTGATTCTTTTTTTTTTTTTAACCTCTTAGAAAGTATTTAAAATAGCTCATTTAATGACCCAGAGAGATGGTACGGGGAGGGAGGAGGGTTCAGGATGGGGAACATGTGTATACCTGTGGCAGATTCATGTTGATATATGGCAAAACAATACAATATTGTAAAGTTAAAAAATAAAAGGAAGAAAAGATTTTTTAAAAAGTACAAATCTGGATTTCCTCGGGACAGTGCCTACTGACCGAACTTTCCACTTGTGTATGGAAATGCTTTTTTGTATGCCTCAAATTTGTTGACTTGGATGTTCCAAATGATGGGCAGGTCTGGAGATGATGGGCATCTCTGGAGAGCATATTCCCTTACCACCAGGACTGGTTTGTTTTCCCGGGAATTTTCTCAGCTTTTCTGACTAATGATGCAAGGTCTTAATTCTGTACGTCCAGCCATTGAACTGCTATCTTAATCACCTAACGATGAGACTGCTATGTCCTTAAATGCTTTGGATCAACAAGTTATACAGTTGTGGATGAGGGGCTGTATATGTGGGGCATACCTTTAATTCTTGGCAGTTGTAACTCTTAGTTTTTACTCTTCACTGTGAGAGCTTTCAGGTCAGCAAGGAATAGAATGAAGGTTTCCTTGGATCTTTTTTTAGTGTGTGCACAGCCGTACACCTGTGTGTGGCCTTCTAAAGTCCCAGAAATATGCTGGACCTTTTTTCAAAGATCCCCTGTGAACAGCTCCTTTCACTCCAAGTTTTCCCTATCATCCTCTTGTGTATTAATATAGGGATAACATTACCAGGTGGATCAAACAATTTTTTTAATAAGCACTTTGGGAACAGTACTGTTTTCAGTGATCCAGCTCTAAGTAAGGTCAACTAACACCAATTCCAGAATAGGGCTTTTACCAGGGAGTGCTCAATAGCTCAAATTGCCCTGATTTCAGGGGAAAGGGATTTTTATGAAGATCCAAACTCAATTTGCCTCTACAATGGCTGAGAAGCCGACATTCTTCTGCAGCTACTATGGTTGTGAGGTTGATTTTTAAAATCCACTCTGGAACTGGGAGAAGATTGGAATAAGGCTACTTAGAATGCCAAAAGGCTCACTGTTCTTAGTAATGATTGACTATGTGTTTTTCCTGGAATAAACACTCTGGATTGTTGCAAGCCTCTAGTTAACTTCTGGAGTACTGGCAAAATGAACTGACAACTTTGTCGCTGTGCTCATAGCTTTCATGTAAGAACTTGAGAGATTCTTACTCTGCCTTTCTGAAGGTGCTTATTCCACTCTGCTGGTATTATTGGAGAAAATCCTCGCAGAACTATTTTTCTTTGACTTCTGATCCCAGATCCTGAGTGTACAGGGTGTGATGCTTGTCTTGAGACCCTACTGGATAGAACCTAATTGATGTTTGTTCTTGTCTACCTGATACCCTTATTCCTCTCCCTCTATGGGCTCGCTCTTATCCTAGAATTCTCAGCATGGTCAAGGTAATGTTTCTTGCCATACAGCCTCTCTGGGAGAGGTTGGCTCTCCAACCTATGCCAGGCAATTATCACTGAAACATGATGTGTGGGGAATATTGACCGTTACCTCAAGGCCCTGTCTTGGGTTCTGAAACACTTGGCTCTGCTCTGAGGAGGCAGTGATATTTCACACGGCAGCATCAAACATTCACACTCAGGAAGCAAAGGACTGAATGTAGAACGTTTTTGTTATTAGGTCTCCTCCGTAAATTTTTTTAAATGGATGCTTTTGGCAGAAATAGGGTTGTTCCAGACAGGCTAGGAACAGTGCCTCATGTTGGCGACATCACCATCTCTGAGATGGCAGGAGACCAATCCAAGACTCATGGAGCAGGTGGTAAACTGTTCCTGTCACCATAGTATTATGTTGCTGGACTTAATTAAGTTCACTGAGGTCCCTATGAACCAGAAATGCTTCCACTGAGAAAGTGAGTAGTGGGTATAGTAGATTTTCTTGGTTCCATGATCACTGTGCTTCTGGGGTGCTCTATTCCCCCAGAGGGAGGCAGATCAATTCAGCTTGCAGTTTTCATCACAAGGGGTTAAGGTTGCTCTTCAGCAAGGGACAAGATGTCTGAGGTTGATAATGACTCTTCACTTGCATTTCGAATTTCATTCTTCCCTCAAATTCAGAACAGCAAACTGAGCCACATTCAATCTTGAACTGTCTCATTGAAGACTTACCTAAAGGATCACAAGGGTGGGGCATGCAAGTGAAACCCTGTTTCTGTCCCACCTTGCCTGCCACCACCACCTGCTTGTTCCCTTGAGAATAATGTGCTTCCTCTCTTACAGGAGTGGTCAGCAGAGCCAGTCCAGGCTGCTTGAGCTCATGTTTATTCCTCTCAGCTTTTATGATCCTTTTCTGTGAAGGAATAAGCTAGATATGAATTGATGGGAGCATCAATTCAAGGGCCAAGTTTTCCCATGCTGGGTCTCCTGTCCTGTACCACATCTAGCTTGGTCAAAGATGGGAAAGTGGGCTGGATGTTTAAAGACAAAACTTTGGAAGTATCAAGAGCAAAGCAGCCCATCACATACAAAGGAGCCTCAATAAGATTGATAGCTGATAATCTCAGAGACACCAGACACTGGAAGGCATTACAACCACATTGAAAATTGTGGACTTTTAAGAATTACTTACCTAACCAATACATTCTTTAAAAACAAAACACTTCTAGATAAACAAAAACTGAGATGAACTGAAACAATAATCCCCTCTCAGCCCCTATCAATGGAACTCCTGTCAGGGTTGGCTGAAATGGGAAATGCGCTGTACACCCAAGGCTGAGCAGCCTTTTGAGACTTTGGTGAAAATCCATGGACTGAAAAATGAGTTGAATTAGGAGCTTGCCAGGCCTGTTGCTGTCTTCCAGGTTGTGCCGAAAAACAAATAGGCACAGAGAATGCAGCATGGAACATGCCTATCCTCTGCCACCCCCTGACTCCAGAAGAAAGTCAAATCTCCTAGGTTCTCCTTTTAGAGAAAGTGGGATGGGCTCGGTACCTGTGGAGTAAGGCTACGATGATTCCATAGTCCCATGATTCAAGTCCCAACATCTTGTGATTCTGGCTTTTCTCCTCCAGAGATTAAGTATTCCTTCTACTTCTACTTCCCAGTTGCACCTGACAAGTGTTTTACAACTCTGATAATTAACATTTTCATTGGATTCTAAAGACCGTTTTACTCATCTCGTTTGTTTAAAATGTGCTGTAAGATGCATATACATTGTTTAAAGATCTAGGATTACATCTGCCTTGACCATGAGATCGTAAAATTCATATTAGGAAGAAATCTACAACGCAACCCTTCACTGGGATAAAATGGCTGCTCAAGTGTTAGGTTTCTACACTGCATGACTATGATGTCAAGTTATTGTATTTCTAGTGGCTTAGACCACACTTTTTTAGTACTTAGGGAGAAATACAATCTGAAAGATTTGTTTCCATTTAGTGTTTGAAGAATATACTTTTCTAAGTTCTAGAACAGTTAATTTTTCATTTGATTTTTGAGCATTTTATACTTTTTTTTTTTAATAGGAAGAGTAATTGTTTCTGCTGCTTCCTTCACCTCTTGGGGCTCCCACACCCTACAGTAAGCCTGCCTCTGACTGTGCTCCTTCCCCACTGAAAACACTCCTGGTTGAATCGGTGTTAAGAGCAACATGTCCTTAAACCCCTCCTCTTGCTTACATTCCTTGGCAGAAACTAATATAGGAGTGTGTCCCAGTCTTCACAGACCAGGACCTGGGGACTGGAGTCGACGAGAAGAGGGACGTAGGGGACCCAAGTCTCGAGTGAAACAAGGGTACTTTATTTGCGGAAATGCTTGTTTATATATCTTCAATAAAATGATTACTCAGCCATTAAAGAATGAAATTTCACCAGTTGCAACAAAATGGATTGTCCTTTAAGTACAAGGTCACTGGAGAGAGTCACTGAAGGGAATCCAAGCAGGTGTCCTTTTCCATGATCTCAGTCCTGAGAACTGTGTGCAGCTCTGCTCATTCCTGTTTCCCAGGAACTGATAAGGAACAGAGAGTCCTTGAGAAACAGCGCACAAAAGAAGAAAACGTTGGATCCCTTAAAGTTGAACGTCCCCTAACAGTGGTTGGATTGGACACTGTCTGGATCTAAAAGTACTGCTTCCAAGGATACTTTGCTTGGACTTTTGCCCACAGAATTGTGTACGTGGGTGGGTGGGGGCAGTGGGTTGTGACCCTCACCATCCGAGCCCCTGCTGGCCAAGCCTAGATCCTTTTATCCTCATGTGCCTGACAGTCCTGTTGAGTCTCAAAGTTCTTTCTCTTGCCAGACTACTTGAGCATCTGGGTGAGGCTTTTTCCATCTTCTGCCTTCCCAGGAGGAGTCTTCTGTATCCATAGAGCTCAGGCAAGACCCAGTGGATGTTGATTACATGTGCAATATTTACCACGGGCCTGGATCATCAGAGTCAACTCCCACGCTTCTGGCTCTCAGACTCAGGGTGTTTGGTTTTCTTCCCTTTGTGGTGAAGGGCTGAAGTCAGGAACCCATTGATTTGCGTCTGCATTCTCTCCCCATGGGAGGCTGATGTCAGGCGGAGCTGCGACCCAGGTTGCCTGGAGGACTTGACACAGGAGTGTCCTCATTGAACCCCAGCTCTGACATTCCTTAGTGTGGAAATTTGGAGGGAATACTGAGTAAAAGCCTAGATAGAAATTCATCTTGTAATTCTGCCTCTAAGTTAGATATGCTTGCAGTGTTTTCCGTCAGGTTTTCCACACAATTCCTGGGAAAAGCATTTCTAAGAATGGCTCTAATCAGACATTTTCATCAGGCTGTCGATGCATTATTGAACACGTCTGTCAATGATTAAGACTGAGAATTTGGGGAGATCATTAGCCAACATCTGCTTACCCCTTTGTGCCTATTCTAGAAAAATCACCAGTAGGATCTTTCCAGTCAACATCTTCCATCCCTCCTCTAATGCATCTGCTTGTGTGTATGAGGTTCTGTCTTATGATAGAAATCTGAGTAGCCAAGCTATTACTTTAATGAAGAGGTCAAATTATCTGGCAAACTCAGTGGAATCCTTTCATGTTGGGAAAGTCCTTAGCTGTGCATGTAATTCTGCCTTAGTCCAAGAGAATACCACCTGTCTGTGCTGAGCCTGGATTTAAAAGGGGCTCTCATTACAGGAAGGCAGTATGGCCAGCCTTCTGTGGGGGGTGAGTGAGCTAGTAGGAGGTACAGAGGGGGGGGGGTGACAAAGAGGACCTGGTGGTGGATGTTGAGAGGAACAGGAAGGGAGTAGAGGAGATCAGGATGGAGCACTCTCAGAAGCCCTGGAGGATTTTTCCAATTTGGAAATCCTTTAAGACAACTGAGTTTCTCTGAGGGAAGCAATAGTGGATTCACTATGATGCTTGGAGACCTCAAAATACCAGTTGAAATATGCTTTGCATTCTTACATTGTTCTATATATTTTCTTCAATCAAGCATGCAAATAGACTCAGGAATCACAAATGAGCTGCAAGTGGGCCAATAGTTTCATGTTGTCATGGGTGATTTTAGTCCAAAGCAACAAATTAAGAGGAGGGTCTATAAGTTTTAAACATAAAACGAACCATAGTTCTGGACAGCAGCTGCCCATCAGGAGTTCTGTAGAAACCAAGCTCTCCAAACCCACCACCAAGGTGAAGGCTTCCCTTTCCAGATAAAGCCAGCAAGAGCAGACACCCAAATAAAGGCTTAGAACCATGACCAATGTGGGAGGCTTACCCATGTTGAGTGGACTTACTCCCGAGAACCTACTACTACTACTATAATGCAATTCAACTAATACTGTCTTGTAAGGAGATGATGATAAAGGGCCCTCTTGGACACCATACTTGTATCTGCAGCAGTGCTGGAGATAGAGGTAAGCCACTCTGGCTGCTTATGATACCACTTTGTGTCTAAGAATAATCAATGTCAAGGCTACACATAAGATAGCTTTATTTGGGTCTAGGAATTACAATTGGGGAGACACAGATTCAGGTAAAACTGAGTATTCAAGGGGAAAGGAAAGTGTTGGGTCCTACAAGATGATTAATTTGTTGTGCAAAAAGTTATGACTGACCCAGAAAGTGAATATTTATCCTTAAAGGATAAGCTGCCTGCCTTTTTATTTTTTCCCCCCTGCATTCTCATGTCTCTAATTATAACTGCTTGAGTCTGCTTTCTGGAACACTGGGAAGCCCTAGGGGAGACTACAGCCTTTTATCAACAAACAGGAGATAGGAAGGGACTTCTGTACCAAGGAAGGTTCCAACAACATCCTGTTTCATGGGATTTGATGATATGAAATGTTGTCCAGCCCTGGTTGATATATGTATTCATTGTAGCATTATTAAAATAGCCAAGATATGAAAGTATCCAAAGTGTTCATTGGCAGATGATGAATAAAGATATAATAAACACATGCTTGCACATTCACACACAGGAAAACTATTGCAAGCATGAGAAATGGAATCTTGCCATTTGCAGCCAAGTAAATGGAACTTGAGAGCATTATGCTCTGAAGTCAGACAAATACAGTATGATGTCACTCACGTGGAATCTATAACTTAACTCATATATACAACAGATGGGTGTTTTGCCAGAGGTAGGGAGTAAAGTAGTGGCAAAATGGCTGAAGAAAATCCCAAAGTATAAACTTCCAGTTATACAAGAAGAATGTGGTGTACAGCATGGTAATTCTACCAATGCTATATTGTGTACTTGAGAGTTGCTAAGAGGAGGAACCCTGAAGTTCTCTTCACAAGAGAAAATCCTGCATGTATAGTGAACTGTACGTCTGACGTTAATATAGGCTAGCTCTACCACAATATTTAAGAAGGAAGAAGTGGAGGGAAAAAGAAGAAAGCCCTAACCTTGTGGGTGGGGGGTTGCTTTTCATAGGGGTGACCATGATCCATACAGGAATCTTTTGGGGAGAATTGACATTTCTCAGGAGAGTTCTCTCTCGAAATCAGATTTGATCACCACCACTGTTCTCAGTCTTCTGGCTGGCCCTTGGAGGGTGGCCTCGTTATTGCGTCCCAGGATGGTCTTGGTTCTACTTTGGATGGTGTTTCACTGTGTTGTGTCCAAAGGTAAAAGCTAAGTTCACACATGTTGTGTGGTGTTAACACTGTGGGCGGCACTTCACTGTTCACTGTGGAACATGAAACCTCCTCTTGAGGAGAGACCACAGCCTGCTGCCACCACCTGCTCTTCTCTTGAGAGGAGAATAACGTGCCTCCTCTTGCCACAGGAGTGGTCAGCAGAGCCAGTCCAGCCTGCCTGAGCTCATGTTGATTCCTCTCAGCTTTTCTGACGTCTTTCTGTGAAGGAACAAACTAGAGATGAATCGATGGGAGCATCAATTTCAGGGCCAAATTTTCCCATGCTGGGTCTCCTGTCCTGTACCACATTTAGTCTGGTCAAAGATGGGAAAGTGGGCTGTGAGGGGATTGTTGTCTTGATTTATCTCAGTTTCTGTTTATCTAGAAGTGTTTTGTTTCTGA
Organism: Bos indicus x Bos taurus; assembly: GCF_003369695.1. Taxonomy (NCBI): domain Eukaryota; kingdom Metazoa; phylum Chordata; class Mammalia; order Artiodactyla; family Bovidae; genus Bos; species Bos indicus x Bos taurus. Next base: position 104,957,535 of record NC_040081.1, read on the forward strand.
AGGATGTATTGATTAAGTAAATCTTAAAAAGTCTTCACTTCATTTTCAATATGTGGTGGTAATACCTCCTGGTCTCTGAGAAATCAACTGTCAGTCTTATTGTGGCTCCTTTGCTTGAGGTGGGCTGCTTTGCCCTTAATCTTCCAAGGTCTGGTCTTCAAACGTCTGGACTAGGATACGTCTAGCTGTGGGTCTAGACATACTATGGAGAGCTTAGCAAAGCCAGCATGTTCTCATGCGGTGTTTCAAACTTTAAACACGAAAAATCACTAGCTGCATTCTTAACTCGGCCAAGGCCACTGTCATGACTTCAGGTACCTCTGGAAGATGCAGAGAGCTCTCCCAGGCCAGGAACAGGTTAACTCTATCCCTGTGTAAATTTAACCTCCCTTTCTCAGTCAACAAAACTGTGCTGCTGGTGATGACAGAGCGGGAATTAGTTTCTGCCTGAGACCCATAGGGGATACCCCAGTGTGGATCATGGGGCCTATGTAGGGTCACACTGGAGATACCTCACATTGCTTTCTCCAGGATGTCAAGGTCTTTTTCAGCAGGACTCTCCTCCACCACCTGTTCATGCTACCTTCTGAATGCCTTCTCCAGCACCTCCAAGAGGTTTGAACCATGTTTGCCTGGGAAAAACTTGGATTTTAGGCCCTACGAAGGGCCAGTGTTAGTGTCTGATCCAAGGAGCTCCAGAACCTTGGGCAGTGTTGCAACTCCAGTCCTGAGCAGATAAAGTTCTATTGAGATGATCACAGTAGTCTAGGTACAACTGGTAGACTCACTGTAACTGGGGCTAAGGAGAGGTTTGCCCAGTAGGCAGGACAGGTTATGCCTGCCACCAGAAAAGTACCTCATCTTTGGGATGAGTCTGGCCAAGATGGACTCAATGGGGATGGATGATCAGCAGATTTTCACTGCCCACAAATATCCTAATATTAAGGTGATTTCATTTCTCTGTTCACGGGCAGATGACGCTGTGTGCATTGTTTCTTAAAGGAAAAATTGGGTAACATGCTCTAGATAATTTAAGGGAAAAGGGAGATCAGAAATTATGGAATGTCTGTGCAAACTAGTGAAATGTCCAATATTCTCTGTATGAATATTCTAGATACATTGTAAACTAGTGTACACTAAAGTGAAGGCAAAGCACAAAGGCACTTCAACTTCTGTGTAAGTTAAGGCCAAAGGATGTCTTTCTAGGATAGCTTTGGGTTATCCAAGTGTTGTTGTTGTTCTAACTATATTGACATGCTCATGTCACATTATTTCTACATTTTTACAGCATGGGGAAAGAATATTTTGGCAAAGGTAAAGGTGTCTAGGAGTGCCATGGTAGATCTTTTGTGTCTGGAAGGACTTGTTTATCAGATCTTCAAGGGTTACCATATGATTCTTGGCCCCTTGTTGAGGTTCTAGGAAATGTGACAATAGGGTATTGCACAGGGTATTCATTAGGGAGTGTCCTTGAGATCCACCCTCAGTCCCTGGATAAGGGACCAGACTGAGTAGAGAAAGAACTTGAGCTGCAAGGTCAAGCTGGTCTGACAGTCACAGCTGACCCTGTAGCAAAACTCTGGAGTTGAAATGGGCCATCAGTCATCACATGTTGGACCAAATCAGGGCTTTATATGCTTACCTTGATTAGTTACTGGGTATCGGTTCTTTCCAGAAGGGCATGACCTAGGGTGAGAAAGCAACCACTGCAGCAGCTGTCCCTGTCAGCTGAAATACTCCCAGAAGCTAGGACAAGTTTTTCCTTGAAAAGGGGTCTGCTGGTTACCTTTATCTAACACAGTCCATTCTTCAGGCCCAATCCAAGACACTTTATGTTCACTTAAAAAATAATCCCTCTGATAATCAGAAGGACCCCACCCCCTTCCTGAGTGAGGCCAATCTTGGGAAAGGCAGAGCTAGAAGGATAAACTAAGGCCTCTGTTGCTCTTGTGGGTGGCAGTGTTGTCACCAGTAATCACTATCTCCCAATGGTGGCGCCACAATTTACCTTCACCACCATCCCACTGATTCCCATCCTCCTCAGCAAGCTTGATCTGGTTGACTTACCTGGTGGCTTAGTTTCTCATCCCTGGGAGGTCTGAGCCCCTGGTCGTCATGTCCTCTCAGCCTGAGGTCACTTTTAGCTCTTGTTTATCACAGTTAGGAAAGGAGTACCATCAAAGGCCCAACGGGGGTCACCTGTGTGACAAATACATTCCTGCTACCCAGCTGTGGCTCAGAAACACTACATTCCCTGATTGTTGCCAAAATCTTGGTGCTCTGCACCAATGCCAAACAGAAATACAGAGGCAGAGTTAAGAGAAGGAAAGAGTGGTTTTATTACTTTGCCAGGCAAAGGGGAGGCACAGTAGGCTAGTCCCTCAAGAACTGTGTCCACCCCCACCCCACCCCTGGTAAGTGGTGGTGGTGGTCAGTCACTCAGTCATGTCTGACTCTTTGCAACCCTATGTACTGCAGCACTCCAGGCCTCCTTGTCCATCACCATCTCCCAGAGCTTGCTCAAACTCATGTCCATTGACTCGGGTGATGCCATCCAACCATCTCATCCTCTGTCATCCCCTTCTCCTCTTGCCTTCTATCTTTCCCAGCATCAGAGCCTTTTCTAATGAGTCAGCTCTATATATCACGTGGCCAAAGTATTGGAGCTTCAGCATCAGTCCTTCCAATGAATATTGAGGATTGGTTTCCTTTAGGATTGACTGGTTTGATCTCCTTGCAGTATAAGAGACTCTCAAGAGTCTTCTCCAACACCATAGTTCAAAAGCATCAATTCTTTGGCGCTCAGCTTTCTTCACAGTCCAAGTCTCACATCCATACATGACTACTGGGAAAACCATAGCTTTGACTAGACAGACCTTTGTTGGCAAAGTAATGTCTCTGCTTTTTAATATGCTGTCTAGGTTGGTCATAGCTTTCCTTCCAAGGAGCAAGCGTCTTTTAATTTCATGGCTGTAGTCACCACCTGGTGAGTAAGGACAGGTTATATAGTCAGGTAGGGATATGTCATAAGGATCAAGGCAGTAACAGTCTTCATTCCCCCTTTACAAAATTTCAAAAGGATGGGTTTGCTGACAAGGTTAGGCTATGTGTGTAGGATCTTAAGTAGTCTATCTCCTAATATTAATGAGCCTCTCAAGCCCTTTAATCTTGGTGGTTTCATTGCTGCTTCTCCTTTGATTAGCAATGGTTCTGCCCTTTGGAGTTAAGAGAAACTCATGGAGGCTGGAATCTTGCCTATGAGGAATGGGGGACAAAAAGGCCTCTGTCCAGGAGCCCCACAGGGCCCTGCTTGGCATCATGCTGATCAGTCAAATACCTGTGACAAGTTGTTGACTCTTCTTGCCTGCCTGTCCCAGGAAATGAGGAACAGAAGATGTCTGCTGGGAGAATTCTCTTTTTGGGCTCTGCAAGTTTAGAGCTCCTGGTCCCTAAAGTTGCAGGGATTGAAAGCATACAGTCCTCAAATGGGTCGTGAATATGATAGTAAGTGGGGATCTTCTTGCATTTGCCCATTGGTTCTAGGTGTTCTTATGAGTGTCACAGTGTCATAGAAAAGTATGTGAATCACAGTATATGCTTCACCCTGGAGGATGGCATCTGTCCTTAGAGTATTGCCTCTGAGATGGCCTGACCATAGGCACCCCGGAAGTATTGTTTGTTCTCTGGAGCCAGCAGCTGAATAGTGGTATAGCCTGTGATGCAATCAGTGAATTCCATGGTCATAGTCCATGCCTGCCCTTTGTTCACCTTGAAATGGGTGCCTTAGTCTGATGTGATATTGATGGTTCTGCAGGATACCATATATTGGGTCTGATGCTCTATGACCTTTGATAGTGGTGCTGGCTAAACACCTCTGGGCAGGGACTTCACATACCAGGAATGTCTATTTTTCTTATTTCCAAACACTGGCCCTTAAGATAACATCCACTGTAGTCAACTTTATACCAAGTGACTAGTTAGGTTACTGTCATGAGAAAACGTGCTGTTCTGGGTGCTCAGGACTTGACTATTGTTGGAAAGATAGACATTTGGAGAGGGTAGAAGATGCCAAGTGAAATCCTTTTGCTTTTGAGCCCACAAACACCACTGTCTCTGCATGTGTGGCTGTTGTATTGTTGGCCACCCTAGTGCTGTTAGCATGATGGATATGAGTAAGGGCTAGATGACATCAATTGGCAAAGTCAGTCTTCTTGGTTTATATCTTTTCCATGGTGGTGGTCCTCTGGAGGACCTCAATACATGCTGCAAAGATCTTCTAATTCTGTGCCCACCCCTATGTATCCACCTACCTACCATTACCCAGGACTGCCTTGCCCTCAATCCTTCAATCTTTAATCCTTTCATGTCCTTCCCATCTGCCTCTGCCCATGAGTCCATATGTATTCTAACCTCGGGCCACACCTTTTTCCACATGAAGTAGGTGGTCAAGTACATTGCTGGGAATGCTATCCATTGGGATGGGTTTTCTTTCTATGATCCTTCAAGATTGACCCTTAAGTGAGCTTTGGAGCAGTAGGCCTCCATTTCCAACTTGTACCCACATACTGAGGTGACTTATTTTAAATCCAGCAGTACACACTTCTATATTTAAAATGGATAACCAACAAAAACTTATATAGCACATGGAACTCTGCTCAATGGTATGTACTAGCCTGGATGGGAAAGGGGTTTGGGAGAGAATGGACACATTTGTATGTATGGTTGAGTCCCTTCAAAAAAAGACTATCTCTTCTGACAAAGTCAAAATCTCAGTTATCTTAATCACCTAATGACTAGTTATTTCCCTGCAACTTTGGACAAATATCTTTTCCAATTATGGATGAGGTGCTGTATACAGAGGGCGTGCCTTTTTAATTCTCTGGCAGTTATAACTGTCTTAGCCTTTATTCTCCACTGTGAGAGGTATGAGGTCAGCAAGAAGAGACTACGGCTTTCTCAGATCCTTTTTATGATGTGTGCACAGCCATTCACCTGTGTGTAACCTTCTGAAATCTCAGAAATATATTGAAGCTCTTCAAAATCTCATATGAGCATTTCCTTCCAGTCTTTCAAATTTTGAGTTAGCCTCTTGTTTGCTTCACCTGGTAATGCTTTCTCAAATATCTATGTTAAACAACTGATATTTTTAAAAAAAATTTATTTTTTTAACAATTCTAGAGCTGGATCACTGGAAATGGCACTATTTCCTAAGTAAGATCAACTAATGAATCTCTGATAATAGAGCTATGACCTGTCGGGCACGTCCCAATAAAACAGTTACTAATTTCTGGAGCAAGGGATTTTTATGACCCAACCTCAATTTCCCCCCCAAGAAGTCTGATACACTGCCCTTTTTTATTCTACCTTGGTTCTGAGGCTGACGGTTTTTAAGTCTGCTACAGATCTAGGGAGAATATTGGACTAAGAAAGTTAAAATGTCACAAAGCTCATTGTTTTGACTAAGTATTAGCCACACTTCTTTAAAAATGGTCTTGAAATTGTAAGAATCTGGTTAACTTCCAACGTATTAGAAAATTTTGGGAATTTTTCATTGTGCTCACTGTTTTTATGTAGGAAGATTTTTGGACAGCTTTGCCTTTTTGGTAATGCTTATTCTACTGTACTGACATTATTGGGGAAAATTCTTGCAAAATTATTTTGACTTCTGGTCATAGGTCTGTGTTGGGTGTGTAACACACATCATGAGAATCTACTGGATAGAACCTAGGTTGATGTTTTGCTTTTGCCTAACTGACATCTTTCATTTCAATAAGGGGTTCTTTGCTATCCTAGAGGACTTAAGGTGGTTCAAAGTGATTCCAATTATTCAGTTGCTGCCTAGAAAAGGGTAGCACTCCAACTTACCTTCATGCAATTACCACTGGAGGTTGGTTTACATGGGAAATATTTGACTGCTGTCCTGGGGGCACTTGTGTTTCCTTAGGGTTCCAACACACATGGTCAGAGGAGGCTGATATATCTTAAAGGGCAGCATCTTACATTTGCACAGCGAAGCAAAGGTCTGAAGGCAGAAATGTCGTCACTAGTGTCCTCCACAATTTTAATGGATGCTTTTGGAAGAAATAAGGTTGTCCTAGTAGGCTGGGGACAGTGCCCAAACAGCAGCACTTTCTCTGAGAAGATTGGGGCTCAATCCAAGATTCACGGAGCAGACAGAGTTCTGAAACCATCCACAGTGATACCATGATGCTGGGCTCTACTGACTTCATTGAGGCATAATTATGAGCCAGAAATGCCTCCACTGAGAATGTGACCAGTGGACACAGTATGTCGTCTTGGTTCTCAGGGATAAGTTCACTGTGCTTCCGGGGTGCTCTGTACCCCCAGAGGGAGGCAGATCAATTCAACCTGCACTCATCACAAGGGGTTTAAGGTTGCTCTGACTTTTCTTAGTGTGGTGAATGGGTTGAGAGACAACTGAATGAATGTCAAGCTAGGAACGCTCATTGTTTGCTGTTCTTTTGCAGAGACAAATTCTGTAGCCTTCTGACCACCAGGAGTCAAGTACTCTGACGATGCTCAGTTGCCCATGCATCTTAGTAGGTGGTTTCTTCTTGTGCTGCTTTTTGGATGAGCAGATGGGTTCTCATTAAAATGTCTCCATCTGAAGCTCAATCGTACCTTTCCTAAGTAGTAGCAGCCTGTATTGTTTCAGAAAGTGGATTTTTTTTTTTTTAAAGAATTTTCTGATCCTGGTTGGTGCTGCGTGTTGGGAATTTACCCAGAGGTGAAGGTCTGAACTCAGGAAGCACAGTAGAACCTTCTGCCTTTCTTGGGTGACTTTCAGTGCCTTTGGTACCAGTTGAGATGTGTCCTAGATAGTCTTGGGACAGTACTGTGGTCAATGGCAGCACCTTCTCTGGGCAGGAAGGGCTCAGTGCTCCAAGGAGAAGGGTTCTGAGTCAGTCCATTACCTTGGTGTTAGAATCCTGGACTGCAAGACCAGTGGGGCAAAGTGTGAGCTTGTGGTGCCTTCCAAGATGAGCAAACAGCTGCTGGTGTTGCTCTGGAGGGTGTCAGGGGATGTTCAACTTGAAGGGATCCAATATGTTTTTCTCCTCTTCTGTGTGCCGTCCCTCAAGGACTCTCTCTTCCTTATCAGTTCCTGGAAAACAAGAACAAGCAGAGCTGCATGCAGTTCTCAGGACTGAGATCATGATAAAGGGCGCCTGCATGGATTCCCTTCAGTGACCCCCTTCAGTGACCTTTTACTTAAAGGTCATCTACTCAATGCCCCTCTTACTCAGGATATGGGATGCTTTCTGGCCCTTTAAAGATTATTTGCTTGGCTTTGTTTTTGCTCAAGTTTTTTTTACTGCCTAAAGCTGCCTTGTATGAAGATATATAAACATGAGTTTGCAAATATATCACCCTTGTTTCGAGACTTGGGTCCCCTGCATCCCTCTTCTCGTCGACTCTGGTCCCCAGGTCCCTGTCTACAAGGGCCATGAAGGGGGTTCCACTTTCAGGTTATGCTTTCAAGGTGTCTTTGAGGAGATGGTGAGGGAGCCTTGGCCATGGCTGTCCTAGGAGAGGAGAGCGAAGATACAGGGCTGTTTGTCAGAACACCATAAGTTACCTGTTCTGGAAGTTGTGCTGACCCACATCTCCTATGAAGCAGGTACATTATGGTCCACTCTGAAACGTGAGGTTGCTTAGAGCACCTTGGCCTCCTTAGGGGAGAAGTTAAAGAGGAGACCAGCAGTCTTAGACAATCTACTTAGTTGCCAGGGAAGAAGGGCCTTTGGATAAACATCTTTTTCTATTCTTTGGAATAATTGGTGCATGAGTGGTCTATTTGTAGCTGAACCAGTAGTAGAATCCTATAAATCAAGTCCTATAAAATTATCTGGGCCCAAATAATTCTTCAGGGAAAGATAATTATATATTTAGTTTTTCATAGAAGTGGTAAATGCTTGATATTTCTTGTGCATAAATTTTAATAATCTGAGACTTTCAAGGCATACCTAAGTATTTGAAGTTTAAATTGAGCACTTTTAATGCCTTCATCTGTAGGTTGGAATGCTAGGAAGACATTGCTAATATTGCTTTTATTCTCTTGTTAAGTGCTGCCAGGAGAATAGTTGTGAGGCATATTATTTGAAATAAACTTTAGTGAGTTAATATGAATTCCCTTGAATATAGAACCTGAAAAGCAATTTTGGACAGGCACTGTATTCACTTCTATTGCTTGTGTAACTAAATGACCACCAGGTTGGGGCCTAAGTGAAGACAAATTTGATCTTTGAGTTGTAGAGATCAGAAGTTTGATATGGATCTCTTTGGGTAAAGTCAAGCTTTTGATGGGGTTTACATCCTTGTTGGAGATACCGGGGGACAACAGTTTGTTTCTCTGCTATATCCACCTTCAAGAGGCCCCCACAAGTCCTTGGCTTGTGGCCTCTTTCATTTTCAAAGTCTGCCCCTCTTTCAACTTTGGAGTAAGCAATGCATATGGAAATCTGACTCGCACCTCACCTTGTTTCGCTCTTGTGAATACACTGGAGCCATGTTGCATCATCCAGGCTAATTCCCTTGATGTAAGGCCAGCTGTTGAGCAAACTTAATTCCCTCTTTCAACGAACTCCCCCTTGCCATGTAACATACCATGATTACAGGTTCCCAGGATTAGGATGTTAACAGTTTTAGGAGTTGCTGTTATCTACTTCATGGAAGTTATCCCCAGGAGGCTCAGAGGAATGGAGAACCTGAGATCAGTTGAAGGGAGTTGCCCCTGAAGGTGTTTTGCAGCAGGTCATCTATACCAGTGACTGGTACTGAGTCCCCCATGGAACCTGTGAGTTGCTATGTGGAATGCAGCTTATAACTGTGCCTCCTGAGGTCAAGAGTGTGGTCATTTGCCCACTAACTGTCTCTGCTATGTTCTTTGTAGCTATCCCCTCCCCTGAGCCATCTGTTCCCCTGCACTGAGATGTGACTCTGGCAGGGTTTGCATCCTTGTTGGAGATACAAGGGGACAGTTTGTTTCTCTGCTATATCCGCCTTCAAGAGGCCCCCACAAGTCCTTGGCTTGTGGCCTCTTCCATCTTCAAAATCTGGATCCTCTTTCAACTTCAGAGTGGGCAATGCATATGGAAATCTGACTCTCGCCTCACCTTGTTTAGGGGACAGACGGTCAGGAAGTGGCAGAGTGGATGCCAGCCTCCTGAATTTTCTTTGTGGCAGAAGAGGTGAGAGAGTCATTTCCTAGGCAGGTTGATAGGAAATCTAGGGGTCCCCAAGGACAGAGGGGTCTGGAATTCTCAAGGAGGAAGAAAGGACAAACTTTTTTTCTTTCTCCACATTCCTTAGGATTATATAACAATAATGTATCCTGCCTAAGGACAGTTTTTGGATTAAACCTTCCGTTATCTTAAAATGTTAATTATGGGAGTACACCTTGTCTTTACAAGGATGTATCTTGCCTGAGGACAGTGTTATCTTAAAATGTAAATTATGGGAATAGGACGGAGGAGGTCTTTACAACCTCCAGACATTCTTTGGATTATATAACCTCATTGTTAACACTAGCAAGCGGGTACTCTTTCTACCCCCTTCTGATGCCTATGTCAGAAGCTTTCTCTATCTCCTTTATACTTTAATAAAACTTTATTACACAAAAGCTCCGAGCGATCAAGCCTCGTCTCTGGCCCCGGATTGAATTCTCCTCCAGGGGCCAAGAATCCCGGTGTATTCGTGTGATTCAACAACAACCTTTCAGAGGGATTAGTTCAGTGCTGCCTACTGAGGAGCAAGGGGCTCCCTTTTCTGTCTTCCTGTGATGGAGTCTCTTCCCTTTTCTGGGAAAAGTTTTTTTAAGATCCTATTTAGACTTATTCCCAGCTTTGCCTCCCACAATGTCTGCTTGTATTAAATATCTTGAGATGCCAAAAATTAAAATCTCACTATATTCAAGGATGACTCTCTATGACTCATTCTCTTCCACAAATAGATGAGACTATTCTAAGCATGGAAAACTAAAACTGCTTCATTGAAGGTCTCCCTTACAAGTCATGAGTCATTCTAAGATATTGTAAAAAATTCTACAACTAATTCCCTCATTGGCATATGATGGAGATCAGCAGGTTTTGATTCAGTCAGGTAAATACTATGATATCAACTACTGTACTTCAGTGCTATAGAGTTCTATTGTTTAGGAGGGAATATGATCTAAACTCTTTGTTACTATTTCATTTTCTTGAGTGTATTCAATTTTTTTGAGACTAAGAAATGTCTGCATCTCACTTGAAATGGAGAAATTGATATATATATTTTAATGATTTCTTCTCTCCTGATTTTCTACCTTCCTCAGCTCCCATGAAGTCTAGTGACCCTGGTCTGATCATGTTCCTTCCCCCTACTCCCTTGTTTAAAACTCCTAAGGCTTCATGAGAAGGAAAACAGGATGTATTGAACCATTTCTCCTCCTGGCTGTCCCAGACAAGCCTAGACCTGGATGGGTCAGACCCAGAGCTGGATTCTAGAAAAAGCTGCTGACAAGTGTGTGGCATTCTGGCTTCTTGGTCAACTGTGTGGCAATTGACCTTCATCATCCCAGCCCCTGCTGGACAAAGCCTGCACCCTTCTCTAGCACACATCTTCCTGAAACTCCTAGTCTTTGGTGCCCATACGAGAGTCATCTCTAAGCCAGAGTATTTAGATCATCCAGGTGGGATTTCTTACCACCTACCTGCTCTGGAGAAAGTTTCTCTATTTTGCCCCCAGAAGTGTGGATGACAAGGTCAGGGTTATTGTGGGCCTGGGGTGCTCAGGTGCCCTCCACCTACCACACCGTGGGTCCACATCTTGGTCTTCAACACTCTGTGCTGTGGGCTCTCTGTGGGGGTGGTAGAGAGCTGAGGTTCGGGGGTCAGCAGTGTCCACACCATGTTCAGGGCTGAGACCCCGGGTACCCTTCTGCACTAATGAGCTTAGGTTGAACTGATATGGATGCTGGGTAATCATGATACAGCTGTGACCTCTTAAAGGAACATCCCTGACTTTTCTTAACAGGGTGAGTTGGTTGAAGATAATGAACTGAAGGATTTGTCCAATAGGCAAAATGCTTGCCTGACCTTTTCCTCTGAGGTAGAAACAATGTAGCCTCCTGGCCCCTAGGCAGGTCCTGTGGCAGGTATCTGCCTTCCTCAGGACCATGGACACTGCTCATTTGTCTTGACCGGGCAGTTTCCCCTTTTCCTGCCTTTTCAAGAATGGGTGTCTTCCATCAGAAATCATTCCATAGGTGGTAAGTCCAGTCCTGTGATTTTTCTTAATGTTTTAGAAGACAAACTAAAACTGGTTTTCAAGTTTTCATGATTCTGAGTAGTCCAGCATGAATCAGGATGGACTCGATGAGAAATCCAACACTGGATATTTTCTTTTTCAGTTCTCAGAAAAGCTAGTTATCAATGTGCTATATAGTTCTTCCAAATGGAATCAGGATCGAACTCTGCATTCTCACCATTAAGGTTGATATTTTGTCCTGTTGGAAGTAGTGACTTAGTTCTGTCATATTTACAGTCTGTTACCTCCTGCTACCCTTGGCACACTTTCTGTAACTCAGGTGAGCTGTCTGAGCACAGCAGGGACCGTGGGTGAATGGATTCCGTGTCCAGCATGAATTAGACCATCGGTGTCTGTACTGTTCTCTACTTTGCACTCTGGGGGCCGTGAGTTTGGGTGACCGCAATGAGACTGCAGTCTTCCACACTTTTGCCTTTCCTTTTCCTCATGCTTCTGGGATTGTTCTTAAACCTGAATCTTTAGCCACACTTTCTATCATTTGTATATTTTTATGTAACATTTTGACAATAGTGAATCTCAACTTCTTGACTTTTAATTTCTTCAGGGGGGAGTATATTTGTCTGTTTATATCTCTTTATAATGCAAAAAAAGATGAGAATGTAGCTCTGAAGGGTCTAAAATTAGATCTACCTAATCTCAGATCTCTTAACCTGTTTATAAGTTGCTGTAGATAAATATTTTCAAAGAAATCTACAACTCTTTCCTCATTGGAACATGACGGACGTTAGGGATGTTAGATATCCACATTAGCATGAGTATTATATCATGTTAATTATTGTATATATTTGCTATGTACCTCTTTTTAAAAATAACTTTCATTATATTTTGGTCTCACCAAGTGGCATATGAGATCTCAGATCACCAAACAGGGATTGAACCCCTGTGTCCTGCAGTGGAATTTCAGAGCCTTAACCACTGGACCACCAGAGAATTCCCTCTTTATATTCTTATAGGGGCAATATCTAAAATCTTAACATTTAGTTTTCATTAAAGTATCATTTTCTCCATTTGCTCCTAGAACTACCTGTATGTCGCACAAATTTCAATAATTTGATGCACTTTTTGTTTGTGGGAGAGAATTCACTCTCTTCCCCAAAATTTCCCTTTAGCTTCTATGAGCTCTCAGGAACCAAGCCAGTTCACTCCTAGAATGAATGAGAATGTTTGAAACCCTTCTGCTTGTAGTTGGGGGGTGGGCTAAGCCAGGATGAAGCAGACTCTGGGTTGACCTCAAATGGAAGCTGCTGCCAAGCCCATTTGGCTTTGACATTGTCTTCAGCTGTTCTGGAAGTGAATCCCCACCTACCCATCTCATCATCCTCTGATCCCCATCTGCCTACTGTTGCTGTACCTCATGCATCCACATAGGCGTCATTCCTAAGCCAAAGTATTCGGGATAGTCCTAGTGAGGTCTCAACCACTTCTCCTGGAGAGATTCATTTCCTTATACCCTCATCGAAGATCAGCTGAATGTTGGTGTGTGTATTGTGTGCCTGGATCACCCCGGTCTTCTCTATGCTCCAATATCTATAGCTCTCAAAGACATGTTCAACCTTCTGTGCCTTGAGCTCTGATGGGTGTGGGCAGGACTGAGGTTCAGGACTCAGGCTGTCTGGGGCATATGTGCAGAGCTGAGCCTCTTATAGCTCCCATCTGTGACAGACAAGGAAAGCATTGTCCCCTCTGCCCTGATCTTGAGATGCTAAGGTCTCCTGATGTGGCTTCCTGGAGGTCTTGACGGAAGTGTGCATACTTTATGGAATCAGCCCTGAGTTTCCTTGTTGGGACGAATTGTTTGAAGCTAAATGAGGGATTTATCCAGCTAGAAGAACTTCTGGCTTGATGTTCTCCTGTGAACCTGAATCAAGGTCTGTAGGCTCCTGGCCTCTAGATAAGTCACGTGGCAGGTGTTCATGACAGGTGTCACTAATTATCTTTCCTAACTGGGTGGTTTTCCTTTGTCCTGCCCCCTGTCAAAGTTTGAGTTCCATGGTTAAAAAAAAAAGTTCCATCTGAAAGTCCTTAATCCTGGATTAAGGGTTTCCCAGGAAGAGAGAATAAGCTAGACTTTTGTGATTGCCCATTCTGTGAGTAGTCCAGCATGCTTTGGGAGTGAACTGATCAGAAATTCAAAGGTGGACATTCCAGGTCTCTTTAGTCCTCACATGCCATTTTTTCCAGTTAACTTTTATTGGAGTACAGTTGTTTTACAATATTAGTTTCTGCTGTATAGCAAAGTGAGTCAGTTATACATATATTGTACATGTATTCCCTCTTTTGGATTTCCTTCCCATGCAGGTCCCCAAAGAGCACTGAGCCAGAGTTCCCTGTGCTGTACAGTAGGTTCTCATTGGCTATTTTATACACAGTTATGTATTTGTCAATCCCAGTCTCCTAGTTCATCCCACCCCCTTCTCCTCACCTTGTATTCATACATTTGTTCTCTGTCTGACTATATTTCTGTTTTGGAAATAAGATCATCTGTATCATTTTTCTAGATTCCACATATCAGCAATATTATTTTTCTCTTTCTGACTTTACTCTGTAAGACAGCCTTTAGGTCCATCCATGACTCTGCAAATACAAATGCCAACTGTTTTGAAGTCCCAAGTTTTCAATTAAATCTGGATCAAAATCTGCCTTTCAATTAACAAGGATCTTACTTTGAAGGAAATACATTTTCTGAATATATAATGGAGAAAAGAACGGTTGTTTTACCCACTACCATTCCTTCACACATTTTCATTCACCCACATAGTTGGATGAACTGTCTAGGCATGGCAGGATCTATAGACATTCAAACCACACATTCAGGGCCCTGGAGGGGAACCTGAACCTAAAGGCCTGAAAGTCCTTCATATCCCTTTAATGCACTGGGAGGAGCCCTGAGAATGTAGGATGTCTGAGTGCCTGAAATGAATACATTCTGGCCCTTTGTCTTCTGCATTCTAGTCTTTGAAGTTGATGCCTCTGGAACAGTTCCATCTGATCTTCCGTCATGTTGATTGTATTTATCCCATATTTATGCTATTTCAATGTTTTATAACATCATATTCTTTGACTAATATCAGCTTTGGTAATCTAAGGAGACAAATTGGATGTTTCTTGTTGTTCAGTCACTCAGTTGTGTCCGACTCTTTGCAACCCCATGGACTGTAGTGTGCCAGACTTCCCTGTCCTTCACAGTTTCCTGGAGCTTACTCAAACTCATGTCCTTTGACTCAGTGATGCCATCCATCCATCTTATCCTCTGTCATCTCCTCCTGCCATCAGTATTTCCTAGCATCAGGATCTTTTCTAATTGGCACTTCTCATCAGATGGCCAAAGTATTGGAGCTTCAGCTTTGCATCAGTCCTTCCAATGAATATTCAAGGTTGATTTCCTTTAGGATTGACTAGTGTGATCTCCTTGCAGTCCAAGGGACTCTCGAGTCTTTTCCAACACCACAGTTCAAAAGCATCAGTACTTTGGCTCTCAGCCTTCTTTATGGTCCAACTGTCACATCCAAACATGACTACTGGAAAAACTATAGCTTTTACTATATGGCCCTTTGTCAGCAAAGTAATGTCTCTGCTTTTTAATATGCTGTCTAGGTTTGTCATAGCTTTTATTCTAAGGATCAAGCATCTTTTCATTTCATGGCTGCAGTCACCATCTGCAGTGATGTTTCTTGATCTATAATTCTCCCCATTGAAAAGAATAGATTCAGATTTCTTAAAGACAGCACCTTTTAGGTGACTTTTTTCATCCCATAATTCTTGTGGAGACTCTCCTGCCTGATCACATATATTGGCTAAGAGGCTTGAGAAATACTTGAGTTGTCAGAGGTCCACCCAGGTTGAATGTCAGTCTGTACAGTATCTGGATGTCCTCAGAAGGTCTGATGGCTTAGGGTGCTCTTTCAGTTTTCCCCAGAGGAAGCAGAGACCAAAATGTGAGAACATTGGACCCAGATACCCTCTGCAGTTTTTCTGAGTGCCTCTGCCTTTTTCAGTGGTACCATGGATGTCCCAGATGGAGGATAGTGTTTATCATGGGCAATGCACCTTCTCCTCTGGGAAGCCGAGCCCTGTCTCTGTAACATGGAACCGTTCTGAAACTATCACAGTGTCATGGTGGTGAACTGCTGGGAATAGCTGACTTTTGGCCCTAAACTGATCAGAGAGATTTTCTGCTTAGGAGACACAGCTGTCAATCACACTTACTAAACATATTAGCTGACCACTGGCTTATTCCTGGCAATGCTTTCTGCGGTGACTAAATCGGAGGTCCTAGGGGATGCTGTACGTAAATAGAAGAAAATAATGCTGGGGCTTTTCCCACAACTTTGCTGCTGTCAACATACTAGGTGAAGGGTTTTTTTTTGTCCTGGTAGTTCTGCTGATCACAAAGTGTCTGTGAAGCAGAGACATCAGCGGGTAGCTGTGAGGCCAAAAAGTTTTTTTTTTTTCTGTAAAAACTTCCAGAAATACTGGGACAAAACTGTAGCCAACCCAGTATCTTATTCTGGTAGTAAAGCAGGTGGGGAACCAACCCACTGGACTTAGTCTCCCTGGTTCTCAGGGACAAACCTTGAGATGAGTCTGGGATGCTCTGTGTCTTGACTACCCTGAAAGAAGGGACTGGATCAATTCAGCCCTGACCATTTGGCTGAGGGGGAAAGGGAGTTGCGCATCTTTATTGTGGGAACAGACTTCTGAGTTTGTAATTACATTCTCCATATTTCCCAAACTTTTACTCCTTCCTTAGCAGGTTTCTGTGTCTGTCTTCAGTGGTGGGCTGTTGTGATGAAGTCAAAACGTTATAGCTCCCATGAACGGAGTCCACATTGGCTCAAAATAAGGTGCTTAAGTTTTCTTTGTCATATTGACTTTGCTGGCAGCTCACCGTGGTCCATCCAAGGATGGGAGCATGATCGGACTTTTATTCTGGTTATTTTATCTTCATTATCACCTGTCTCTTGTTCCTTGATCCTGCTGCTAATGACTGGTCTCCTTGATGGTATATCACATTCCAGATGAAAAGTTAGTCTTGACTAGGTAGAAGAAAATCTTCAACTCATACTAACTGGAAGGTTGTAACCATACCCATCTTCTCTGAAATTTGTCAGAAGGAAGTCTTTCTGTCTGTTCCTTGATCCTGCTGCTGATGACTGGTCTCCTTGATGGTATATCACATTCCAGATGAAAAGTTAGTCTTGACTAGGTAGAAGAAAATCTTCAACTCATAACTAACTGGAAGGTTGTAACCACACCCGTCTTCTCTGAAATTTGTCAGAAGGAAGTCTTTCTGTCTTTACGCAGCAGAGATGACCATGAAAGATTGTGGGTCTTTCAGGAAGACGTGGGAGCAGCCAAGAGCTCATCTGAGTCCTCCCCCTGCCCCACATTGTCACTAACCCACAGCCCTAGGGGGATTTCTGAAATGCTCGTGTTCCTGGGACCATTAAGTACCTGACCAAAAAGAGGTCTATCAGTTATTGCAGAGAAAACCTAAGTTCAGAGGACATTGAACACATTGTGTGTCACTTAAAAATGTCACTTAGGAATTTTCAGGGTTGTTCATCCCTAACAGTCTCTCCTCAATCAGGAGTTCATTGCGGGGAAGCCCCCAACTTGCTTCTGATAGGGTGGAGCTGCTCTTTACCGTGTCCCCCAATCATGGGGCATCTGTACTCTGGTTGGTAGGCATGGGTCTGTTCTGACCAGTAAGATGGTATCATTCTGTTTTATTTAGCCCTGTGGACCTGTAGGTAGGGTGATAACTTAAGCTCTGTGCATTTGTTGGCGTGTGCTACTAGCTCTTGGGCACCAAAGACCACCCAGAAGAGTGTTCTATCTGGCTCTAGTCCTTCTCAAAGTATAACCTCTTCTGAGACTTGAGAGCTTTCTCATTTTCTGCTGTCTTAGATTGTTGAAGGAAAACTTCATTAGGACTTCAGCCACTCATACAATGGCAAGTTAGCACTATTGATAAACCATCTTTTGTTTGATGTTGCTACTCTTTAACTGCTTTCTTCCTACTTGCTCTTTTATTGTTGAAGGTTCCTTTGCAACATCATCATTGTCTCATTAGGGTCCTCCAGGAACCAGACACGGAGAAATTGACACTCTTAGATCCTGGTTGGTAGTTTGTTGTTGTAATTCTTCCTTGGCCAGAGATAGCTCATGATGACAGTCTTTCTGTTACCGTTTTGCAAGAATACAGTGTTGATGAGGAGAGGAGGAATTCTTTTTGTCAGAGACCATCCTTTGTGAAAAGAACTAATTTCCTCCTCTCCATAAGAAAGAAAACCCTCAGCTGAAGTAGAAATGAGGAATGTGTGCCTCCACCTTAAATCTGATGGCAGATCTGCAGTATGTTGTTTCCCAGTTGGATTTCTGCTTTGGCCCCCTTGAATCTGCCCTGTCCTGCCTGATCCAGGAGAAGACTGTAGAGGCATCTGGACTGATGAAGGGTCCATGGAGAGGAGTCTGTATCCCCAAACTTCTACAGAGGCCCATGAATCCTTGGGGCCACTTGATATAAAACTTGTTTATTCAAGTTGGGTATATAAGTTCTGCCTACTCTGAGATTCTCATATGTAAACAGTAGTGATACCTGACCTTCAGAATCTTGCTCCTTAACTCTGAGACTAATCACCTTTATCTTTTGAAATGCTCAGGATGGAAAGTTAATTCTCCCTTGGCTTAGGAAAGCAACTGTTCCTGGATAATCCCATGGGGTCACAGATGGGCTCTCAGTATTTAACTGTGCAGCATCTGACATGGGTCATCAGGTAGAGGTGACCCTCTAGTTTGAGAAATTATACATGTGGCTAGTTTCCAGTGCAATAATTTTTCAGAGCATCATACTCAAGTATGATTTCAGAGTCTTCTCCTCCTCACCATAGATTGTTAAATAAACACTTCATGTTGACCCGAGCCCCCCCAGAGAAAGATATTAGAACTGGGGATGTAGCAGATGCTTTCCTATCCATTTGACACTGTAGCTTCATCACACTTCACCTGCGCTATTACTGATATGACCTTGGCATTGTTACTGTCATCTCAGAAGGATTTCCCTCACAAATCAGATATGGGAATTTTCACGTGTATAGTCTAACTGCTGCTCATGAATCGCTATATGTATGCTCCCGAGATTCTCTGGAGAGAGCACTTATGGCGGACCACTCACTTCCTCCACCCAAATTTGGATGAAACTGATGTAGAGAAGGAGAGAAGAAGTTGTCTTTGTAGAGGGCAGAGTTAGTAAGGTGACAGGTTTAGCTTTCTGCTCTGACTTCTACTTTAGTGGGTGATTGTTGTGAGAAAGAGATGTATTCCTTAACTGAAATCACAGCAGACTAGACTGACACCTTAAAAAAAATAGGCATGAATGCAAGAAAGAATGAGAGAGCTGTGTTTATTCCTCGGTGGATTTCCATGTGAGCCCCCTTTTCTTTAAGCTTCCCTATGATGATTGATCCAGATTCAGATCTTAAGAGCGGGCCATGGTCAGGGAAAACTATTTCTGTAACTTTGTCCTTTTCTGTTTCCTGTGATTCTCAAGTTTTAGTCACACTGTGTCCTTTCAACTAAATAGCATCTCACTGCTTTGTTATGCTTTAAAATAGAGTCTAGAGGATGTGGATTCATGTTGATGTATGGCAAAACCAATACAATATTGTAAAGTAATTAGCCTCTAATTAAAATAAAAAAAATATAGTCTAGGGGATGAAACTAGGGGAATCCAGCCTCTGCCAGAAATGCCCACCAACTCTGGAAGAATGCCCATGCTCCTTTTTGAGAGGAAGAGTACAGATCAACTCTAAAGCTGCAAGGCTATTCTGACTCCATAGATGAGGTTTCTGACATCTGTTTGCTTGTGATGGTGTCTTTCTCCTTCTCCTGAAAAGCGAACCCTTAGAGACTTCTAACCCTCAAATCCCATTAGCCTCGTTCCCATTTCTGCCTCAGTAATCTGCCAGAATCTAGGCTCTTAGGATTCCAACATCTGGGGGCCAATCTGCTCTCTTCCAAATCTCTTTCCAATTCAGGAAGAGAACTGTTGTCTTCTCTAAAATTCAGTCTTTCCTATATAGGTCACTAATCTGCTTCTTTCTTAATATCTGAATTTTCACCCAATTGTAAACCTCTTTTATGGAGACTTTATTCCTTTTGTGGTCTCAACTCTCTTGTCTGATGTTCTCCATGCTAACTAGGCTATGTATGATGATCCATGAAACAATGGTGAAACAAAAGCAGAGAAGTTCTTGAGCGTTCTTGCTGGTGCATTTTCTAAGAGCTGTCTAAGGCATTCAATGATAGGTCCCTGATCTGCTATTAAGGACATAAGCTTCTGCCTCTAGGACCATCTTTTCCCTTCAAATGTAGCTTATGGGAATGTAGATCTTGCTGGGACATGTCTGTCTGTCCCTACAAGGCTCTCATTTCCATAGGACCCAGGATGGACTGTCTTCAACCACTGGCCACAGGGTAGAGTGGAATGTGGCTCAGGGTTAACTTAAGAATAACCCCATCAGGAGAGAAGGTTCTAGGTGTGCCAAGAAAACTATGGAGTTTTGCCCTGCTAGTTTTCTGTAAGTCTTACATTTTAGATGAAATGTCTCCTTTAGAGTAAGATATGATCTCAGTGCTGTATTGTGCGAGACAAAAACCCTATAGGATGTCAAGCTCCCCAGCCTCAGCAGGCATTTCCATCTTTTCCAGAAGAATGACAATGTTCCCAGGTTTTCCTCTCAGCAGGAAAGGTTCAGACTAGTCTTATTGCAGCAAGCCTAATCTAAGTCAATAGCTTGTATGTCTGACATTCATCTTCTGTGATAGTATCCTTTCCCTCTCCTAAGAAGAAATCCTTATATATTTCTCTTCTCATTCAGACTTGTCACCATTTTGCCTCTGTTACCTTTACCAGAATCAAATAACTTAGAATTCCGATTACTGGTGATTCACTTGCTTTCATGGACCTTCCTTCTTGGGGTGAAGGGGTCAAGGAGACATGAAGGGGAGCATAAAGCAGGGAAATTCTCCACTTGATGTTCTTATGATACTTGAACAGTTCTGTAGTCTCTGGCCTATAGACATCACTGGTGGCAGATAGTAATCTACATGAGTAGTAAAATCAAGAAACATGGGGACCAGGAAATAAGTTTTAACTCTGATCTGGGTGCTTTCACTGAGCAGAACTCAGCCTGGGACCAGTGGGGAGCCAGGATAAAGTGTCTGGTTTCTGCTATTGACGCACAAATCACCTGATGGCTGAGATGGAGAAATTGGGTGAAGTGACATTCGGAGGGAAGAGAGAATATGGGCAACGAAGAGAGAATCTACCTTCTTCTGCAAGAATTGTTTTCACTCTTTGAGCTAAGGTGTTCTTAAAATCAAGGCTGTCCATTAAAGATGGTCGCAAACATCTCTCTGATCAGTCCTTTGTTAGGGTTAGCATAGCTGTATCTGAGCCACAAGCTGACATTCAAACACAAGCTGGAATCAAGATTGCAGGGAGAATTATCAATAACCTCAGATATGCAGATGACACCACCCTTATGGCAGAAAGTGAAGAGGAACTCAAAAGCCTCTTGATGAAAGTGAAAGTGGAGAGTGAAAAGGTTGGCTTAAAGCTCAACATTCAGAAAACCAAGATCATGGCATCTTCATGGGAAGATGGGAAGATGGAAGATCATGGGAAGGTATCAGATTGCACAAATCAATCTGGCTCAGAAAACAGACCCAAGAAAGTCCTGTGATTTCCCCAGACATATCCGGGGTCATCCCAAGGTGGAGAATTCAGTGAGGAATTCCAAATAGTCATGAGCCCCCCCAGGATAGCAGAAGGCTCAGATTTAGGCTTCTGGTATCAGGGTCAGAAGCACTGGAAATTCCGTGACCTGCAGAGTGAATGTTGGCAGCAGTTCTGTATCATGGGACCACCTCCTCCCCTGGAACATTCTGGTTGGTTCGTCTGATGACGACCGTGGCTGAGTCTTATACCAGTGTTTCCACCATTGGCTGCAGCCTTGCTTCAACTACTGGCTGATCAAGGTTGAGAATTACCATTTGGTCCAAGTTCTCTAATCTGGGCTGGCTGAACACATCTTTCAGCACTTGCAGTAAAGGCTGTGTAGTCAGGTGTGGGCACATTTTGGCTTTGAACTCTCCTTTTGGCCTGCGACAGTTCAATGAGCTGGTTCACTCCTAAGCTCAACTGCTTTAACCTGTCTCATGGGGCCTTTGAAGTCACCACCTTCTTGTACTCTACATCTTGTTCCAGCTCCTCCTCAGACAGTGGAAAGTGGGCTTTTCATCACTGTCACTGCCTCACACAGCCATCTTTACATAGCCAAAGTTTTAAGGTGGTCCATGACCTTTTTCATCTGTGGATGACTTCTAGTCAGGTTACCTTGTGTGGCAAGAGTGATGGATTTTTCAGGAGTAAATACTCCCAAATCTAGTGACTCAGTTGTCAGTAGGGGGAAATATACTGTGAGGCCCTGACTTAGAAGTTCTTTAAAAGATACTGTGTTTTCCCCGAGGACAGAGACTTCCCTGAGACACACAGCCTCTCTCTCCCCCTTTCTGACTTTATCAGTGTGACAATCATAAAAGGGTACTGTCACAACACCAAGGGAGATTGGGATTGGATTCTTTTTATTGCCCTAATTTTTGGCCATGCCACATGGCAGACAGGATCTTAGTTCCCCGACCAGGCATCGAACCCGTGTGCCCTGCAGTGGAAGTATGGAATCCTACCCACTGGACCATCAAGGAAGTTCTGAAAGTGGATTCTTACTGGAAAGTGGATCAAGTTTCCTGACAGGAATGTAGCCCAGCTGTCACCTCTGTTTCTTTTGAGACCCCGTGGAAATCCCACTTAAGCTAAGCCCGGAATCTGAGCTATAGTATCTGGGAGATGATAATAGACACTCTCTTTAGCTACAAATGGTTTTCAGACATGGAGGTGTATAGCGAAATAGAAAGTCCACCCTTTACAGGCACGACCATCTGTCTCCCACCCCACCCTCTGTCCTTCCCATCCATCGGGGCTTGGAAGTGTCTGGACACGGAGACCTGAAACCCAACCCTTCGTGACCCCTGCTTGCTGGACACCCAAGCCTAAGGGAGCGCTAAGAAGTGTTTTTCTCTTTCTACCTCACTGCCCCCAGACAGGAGGAAAACACTGCTCCCAGAGGCCTGGGAACTGACGTGTCATCATAAGTCAGGAACACGACCTAGAAATCCATGGAGCTGTCTCTAATGTTTGTCCCTAGGACTGTCGAGCAGAACAGTCACAGGGCACCTTGGGAGGAGGACGTTGTTCCTTGAGGTGAAAAATTTATCTGGAAGTCTCTCAGATATCAGTAGGTGATAGATCTTGGCAATCACTTAGGAGGTGAAGGCAGTATCTATGAGGAAACCCACCTCTTCCTTGTAAAGCATGGTCATGCCCGCACTGAAGAGGAAATGGGACTGTGTCCCTTTCCCCCGTGTCTGATGACAATGGTTTGGTGTCCTTTCCCAGCTGGACACATGTTTTGGCTGCCCTTAGGTAATTCATCTGCCCCGTGCTCCCTGGTCTAGGGCAAAGACTGTGAAGGTCCCTGGCCTGAAGGGAGATCCCAGAGGAGCCTGTATCCTCATGACTTACATTGACAGGATCACAGGGGGTTCTCTGGGGCCATCTAGAATCTAGGTGACTTTCCTGCTGCCTTTCACTAGCTAAGGGGACAGGCAGTTAAATTCTGGTCATGTGTCATGAGTGAAGTGCTGCTGAACTTTTGAGAGCGCTACCATTGAAAAAGGTGGTGGTCTCCCTTCCCTCTTTCAATGTCCTCCTTCAATTGAGGCCAGGAAGGACTAGCTCTAGGGATGGCAGAGAAAAAAGGAGGGTCTGAAACATTTGTTCCTGACGTATTTTGTAAGAGGTGTCCAGTGGTGAAACATCCACAAAGAATTATTACTGTCTACATTTTCAATACCAATAACATCTATTTTAAATGGAAATTCAATTCACAAATGTTGAAATTTAGTAATCTTCTATGATTCTAATCCATATCCCCAAAAATCTGCATCTTTTACATTATCATACAATTTTCCTCACATAATTGACTCATGTCTTTCCTGCCAATTTAACTCCTAACTGGTCTACGTAGATCATCAAAAGCCCACTACACCCTGAGTATGTCTTCAAAAGCACCTGTAAATGAACACTCAACTGACTTTAATGTTAAGGCTCACAAAGGACTTTCACATACAGAGTCTTGATGCTCTTGACATACAATGGAGTATATATTGTGACTTGTAAATTTAAGAGAATTCAGTCTTTGTGCAGCTGACAAATGAGTCCAAAGATGTAGTTAATTGACTACCATTTTACATTTCAAGAAAATTTTTTCCCTTTCTACCTTTTGACCCCCTACACATTTCTCCCACCCTCACCCCCTCCCTTTGGCAATCCCCAATGTGTTACCTTGTCTAGGAGCTAATTTTTGTGTGTGTGCATGTGACTGATCCACATATAAAACAACATTGGCATTTGTCATTCTCTGTATTATTACAAATTCATGCCATGTCTGTCTTCATCATTTTCCTCAAGCTTTCCTCCTCTCATTTTTCTTCCCCCAGGCCCTTTGCCCACTTATCCATGCCAGTGGAAGAGTAGTTAACTGTCCTCATTTGTGAAATAGGAAATGAAACCTGAATGTCTTAGTACGTATCTTTGGGGTCTGAATCTAAGGCCGGCTTTGGGGTCAGATACCTTATTTGACAGTGACCCCAAGTAGCACAAAGGTCAAAGAGGTGAGCATGAGACTGGATGCGGAGAAACAGCACTGGGCTGTCCCTTCTCCCTGTGTCGCATTCCCACAGGATTATTCCCTTGTGAATAATCACCTAGAATGAATCACTAAGTGTCTTCCCTGGAAGGATAGGATTCACTGCCTAGTCCATCCGACCCACTGGTCAAGGTAATTTCCTTCCTGCACGTGTGACAAAGGACCTTGTTCCTGGGCTGAGCTCTCTTGGAAGACTGAGGAACAACACGTCAGGACAGAACCTGATCCCTCACATCAAGGTCATCTGGTGAAATGCGAGCAAAGGTGTGGTGCTGACCTCCACAGATGTGCCAAAAACGGGGTCTAGAGGATGTGCCATGGGGCACCCTGTCAACTGGGGGCGCTGAAGGCAGTCAAACCTCCTGAGTCTCCTTTTAGTTGAATAAGGACACTAGCAAGACGACTCATGCACTGTAGCGGAGCGCTCTGACATCCACCTTGTGATGGTGTCTATTTCCCCTCCGGAGGGTTTACAGAGCCCCGAGTTCCGTTCAGCCCTGTGCTTGTGCTCATCTCTCAGTAATGTCAGCCAGAGTCATGTGCCTTAAAATGCTGATAAGTGATTTATTTGCTTACCCTGATTTCTCAGTGCTTTTGCTTTCTCTTGTCAAACATCATCATTATATCCAGGCATATTGGACCATATTGATATATTACCTAAAGCTTGATAGAATTTGCCAAGAAAAATTGTAGAAGAAATCTATAATACCTCATTTATGCTGGAGTGGTGTTGAGAGGGAGGTGTTAGATTCCATTCCTGTGTGAATATTTCAATATATCAGTGACTGTATTTCTAGTGGTATACACTTATGTGGACATCCTCTTTCCCTCTAGGAATACACTTCGTTATATTTCTATTCACTTAGGATTGTTCATGATCAACGATATTGTTGACTAAAAAAGATGCATAACTTGAGAGTTGCAAGTTGAGTTTTATTTGGGGCAAAATGAGGACTGCAGCCCAGGCGGCAGCATCTTGGATAGCTCTGAGACTGCTCCAAAGAGGCAGCGGGGGAAGGTGGAGTTCAAAACCATCAAGCACTCATTTTATGAAGGTTTTCTGCCAGTCACAAGGATCTGACGTCACATGAAGGGATTTAGTGCTTTTCTAGATATGAGGAGATGTGGGATTGAGATCATAAAATCTGTTCCTAAAAACATCCTCCTATCTAAAGAACGACCCTAACAGATTCCCTGGAGCGCAGAGTGCCTCACTCCACCCTGGACTCCTTCGGGGGTGTTATAGAGCTACAGCTGCAGCAGCGTGGGGTTCAATCTCTGCAGAGGCAGATGGCGAATGCCCTTGTTCAGTCATTGGTAATGCTCTTGGCAAGTGCCAATTCGTAGTTGACAATATCTTTCTTGTAAGTGAATTTTGTACACACCGCTTGAGCTAAGAGCCACCAGTCATTTTGTTGTTGTTCAGTCGCTTAGTCATGTCCACCTCTTCGCGACCGCATGGACTGCAGCATGCCAGGCTTCCTTGTTCTTCACTATCTCCCAGAGCCTACTCAAACTCATGTCCATGAGTCGGTGAGGCCGTCCAACCATCTTGTCCTCTGTCATCCCCTTCTCCTCCTGCCTTCAACCTTTCCTAGCATCAGGGTCTTTTTAATGAGTCGACTCTTCACATCAGATGGCCAAAGTATTGGAGTTTTAGCATCAGACCTTCTAATGAATATTCAGGATTGATATCCTTCAGGATTGACTGGTTTGACCTTCTTGCAGTCCAAGGGACTCTCATGAGTCTTCTCAACACCACAGTTCGAAAGTTTAAATATGAGCAAATATTGCTTGTCTGTGGATGAAAGAGTTTATTTTACACAATGGCATTGCACCTCCTCCTGTAGCCCTGAGCATTCTACTGAAACCTGAACTAGGAAGGGACTGCTCTTCATTTAACCTCCCAGAACTCAGTCAGAAGGACCTCCAGACAACAATCTCATGCTAATTCTCATCTCTCGTGATTGGGCAGTGTGTCCTGGGCTACCATGTATGGAAGCAGTATGGCTGCATTTTGATGTGTGTTAGTTGCTCACTCATGTCTGACTCTTTGTGACCCCATGGACTGTAGTCCACCAGGCTTCTCTGTCCATGGAGTTTTCCAGGCAAGAATACAAGTGGGTTGCTGTTTCCTTCTCCTGTGTTTTGATAATTCTACCCCAAAGCCTTGTTCTCCTTAACGAATGCCTTATCTTGGATGAGAAAGTGAGATGTATTTTAGGACTTCCTGATCCTCCTCAGAGTCAGCTGTTACAGGAGTGACTTTCTCAGTAGACATAACACTAGACATTTTTGTTTTTCTTTAGTCCTCAGGATAGCCATTAATCTTATCATAAATTTTGGGTCTACACTGTCTGGTAAATCAGGCCTGATTTCTCAGTTTTATATATATAGATATAGATATAGATCAGCATCTGCAATTTTTGTTTGGAGAAATATCTATTTAGGTCTTCTGCCCACTTTTCCATTGGATTGTTTTTTGTTGCATTGTCAGAGCTGGTTGTATATTTTGCCTGCTGATGGATGGGGCTGTGTTCCCTCCCTGTTAGTTGTTTGGCCTGAGGCGACCCAGCCCTGGAGTATACAGGCTGCAAGTGGCAGGGCTAATAGTCTCCTGCTGTCAATGTATGCCACCCACCTCAACGGAAGACCCTCCGATATTTGTAGATGAAATGATTATTTCAGTGCTTTGTGCTTAGGTTAAGCATTTATACATAAGGTTTTTATTTAACAGCTAATCCATGGCCCAGCTTTGGGAAAGCATGATTTCTTCCATGTGGCCATAGATAGTATTAATAGATGAGCAGGTAGGTCTGGTTCAGTCTTCAGTGGGGTGACTGCTCATCTCCCCTGGGTCCTGGTGCACACGAGACACTGTGTGAGCCCTCCAAGAGTGGAATCTGTTTCTCGGTCCTGTGGAAGTCCCACAGCCCAGGCTTGGTGGCCCCCAGAGACTCTCTGGGGATTCCCACTCCTGTTGCCAGGCTCCTAGGCTGAGAAGGAAGCGTGACATGGAGCCCAGAACCCTCACTCCAGTGGGAGAGCTTCCATGGTTCTCCAGTCTTGGGTTGCCCACCCATCAGGTACAGGATTCAATTTTATCCTGATTGCACCCCTCCCTCTTCTTCGTCCTTGGATGTGGGACTCTCTTCTGGTGGCTCCAGCATCCTCCTGTCATGGTGGCCCAGCAGTTAGTTGTGAGATCGGTGCTCTCCTCCATTTATCTGTTGATGGACATGTAAATTGTTTCCATGTCCTGGCTCTTGTGAATAGTGCTGCTACGAATATGCAGGGCGATGGGGAGGGAGGTGCAAGCATCTTTTTAAATTATAGTTTTGTCTGGATATATACCCAGGAGTGGGATCCCTGGATCATAGGACAATTCTGTTTATAGTTTTCTGAGGAATTGCTATACTCTTTTTCCATAGTGGCTGCACAACGGTGTAGGAGGCTTTCCTTACGTCTCACTGATTGCTGAACCCAGGGCAGGCAAGGCATGAGTTGGGAAGCTGGAAGAAAATTTGAGCTGCTGTAGGAACTGCAGACATGCTTTATTGTCTCATGGCTGACACAGCAGAAAGGGATTCTTCAGGTGGTACTTATATAGGTATACATGAACTGGCAATTTGCCAAGCGATTACATCATTATGCATATGCACAGTGGAGAAGGAAATGGCAACCCACTCTAGTGTTCTTGCCTGGAGAATCCCAGGGATGGGGGAGCCTGGTGGGCTGCCGTCTATGGGGTCACACAGAGTCAGACACAACTGAAGCGACTTAGCAGCAGCAGCAGCGTATGCACAGTGCTATAGATGATCTCAGCTGTTATGTAATCATTGTCATTGTTTACACGATGTGGGGCTAGAGAGCCTAACAACTGCCATGTTTGCTGATTGCTATTCCTCTACACCTTACCATGAATATATTTTTTAAATGCTTGGCCTTATTCTTTAGAGGGTCAAGATCTCAAGTGGTTACCATTTTAGAAGGATATGGCTTTAGACTCTACCTTGTATGGTCCTAGCATTTTCTCTCTATATCATCTGAATGAAGACTGAAAGTATGTTTCATGTGGCCTCATTAAAAAATCATTTTAGAATTAATTATTTTATCTTATTGGTATTTTACAGCAATATGAGTCTGAAGTACCTTTTCTCTTGGTGTTAAATATTCATGTTATCACTCTTCACACCTGATTCCTAGGCCATCTTGACACCAGTGTGCCCTCCTAATGAAAACAGGCCTGACTTTGCCTGTTGGTGGGGGTGAGTTGGTTCAAGTGAGTTGATGAACTTCACCAATTAGGAAGACCCCTTGCCTGATGGACTTCTCTGATCCAGGGACAACATCTGTAGTTTACGGGACTCCAGAAGTGTCATTTGTCTGTCCGCATCAGAAGCCACAGAACCTTCTTTACCGTTGAGTCTGGGAGTGTTCCCCTTTCACTCCCTTCTCTAAAACTGGATGCATTCCATCTGTCTGTAAACCCAGTCGCATGGTTCTTCTGTGCTAATGGCTTTAAAAGAAAAGGACTATTTCACAGGTTTCTGTAACTCTGTGTGTGATCCTCCATGCTCCAAGATGGACTCTATCATGAATCTGACTCTGAGCATTTGAAGTCTCCTTTTTAGTTTTTAGAAATGCAAATGTTTAAGAATGGTTTTATTCCACACTTAGTCCTGACTACTCAATAGAATCTAGATCTAAATATGCACTCTTATAAGCATGACCTTTTATAATGCTCAGTTCAGTTGCTCAGTCGTGTCTCTCTGTGACCCCGTGGACTGTAGCATGCCAGGCTTCCTTGTCTGTCACCGCTTCCCAGTGTTTGCTCAAACTCATGTCCATCGAGTTGGTGAGGCCATCCAATCATCTCATCCTGTCATCCCCTTCTCCCGCCTTCAATGTTTCCTAGCATCAGGGTCTTTTCTATAGAGTCAGTTCTTCCCATCAGGTGGCCAAAGTATTGGAGCTTCAGCATCAGTCCTTCCAATAAATATTCAGGACTGATTTCCTTTAGAATGGACTCGTTGATCTCCTTTGCAGTCCAAGGGACTCTCAAGAGTCTTCTCCAGCACCACAGTTCAAAAGCATTAATTCTTCAGCGCTCGGCTAGGAGACTATTTTCATAACATAGAAAAGAACTGTTCATGACCTCCTGCTTCTAAGGAATCTTGCTACAACTCAGATGAGCTGTCTGAGCATAGCAGGAGCTCTAGGTGCACTAACCACAACTTATGGCCCACGGCAACTTCTGGGGTGGGATCCTGAACCCAAATGCATGAATGTCCTACCCCATTCCTTACCCTGTATCCTGTGGGCCCCAAAATGTTGTATGAAAGCATTTTGTCTCTTTGTCTTCCACATTTCAGTTGTCTTTTCCTGATGCCTTTTCAGAGATGAGGGAGCAAGAAGCTCATCTCCTGTTCCTATATTTCATCCCTAGCTCACATCCCTAGGAGGCTCTCCAGAAACACTCATACCAGGTGGCTGACTTTTCCACAAAATCTTCTTTTGCTGAAGAAAATCTGTGAATTATAGAAAACACTGTACACCATAGAAAACACAGGTCACATGACCACCACAGTGGTAGAATCAGACTGAGTATCTAGAGATCCAATGTACTCAGTATATATGGGTGTGTTTGGAACAGTGAGGGGATGGCTGGTTTCCTGGATAGTCCCATGGGTCTCAGTATGTATAGTGCACACTTTCTGGCACAGGCCATTGGATATTGATCATCATGCCCATGGATGAATCGCCTGTCATTAGCTGGTGTATCTGCTGGTTCCTGCAGAGCACACATTCCAATATGCCCCAAGTTGTATACGTCATCACAGATGGCATGCTGCTGCTGCTGCTAAGTCATTTCAGCTATGTCTGACTCTGTGTGACCCCATAGATGGCAGCCCACCAGGCTCCCCCGTCCCTGGGATTCTCCAGGCAAGAACACTGGAGTGGGTTGCCATTGCCTTCTCCAATACAGATGGCATGGGAAGATCTGAATTGGATTAACAACAGCCAGGGCTGAGAGAGGATGGTAGCATGCCCCAGGTGGTAGGGGAGATTAAAACTTGTTTTCTTCTTTCCGTTGATTCCAAGTTCTTGTCATGTCGCCCTTAGTTCCCTCAAACTTTTCATCATTTTGTCCCCCTCTTCCTCACACTCTGCCCTTATCATTCATTTCAGTGAAACAAAAGAGTATTCATTTTAGAAATAAGTGTAATCTTAATGCACACGTGCATATAAGTCCCCTTAGTCACTTCTGACTCTGTGCAACCCCATGGACTATAGCCCGCCAGGCTCCTCGGTCCACAGGATTCTCCAGGTGAGGATGCTGGAAGTAGGTTGCTGTTTCCTGCTGCAGGGGATCTTCCCAATCCAGGCCACTAGCGCCACCTGTGTTAGTTCAAAGCCTTGAATTCAGAATCTGAGACCTGCCCTGGGGCCAGATCAGATACCTTCTTTGGACGTGACCCAGGTGGCACACAGGTCAGAGAGGTGAACATGAGACTGGATGGGGAGAATTAGCAGCAACCATTGTAACGTGGAGCCGTCACCTCTCCCTGTGTCTCATTCCCAAGGGAACCCTGTGAAGGACCCACATAGGATGTATCACAGAAGGTCCTCCCTGGAAAGCGCAGGATTTCCCCAACAACTCCACCCACCCCACTGGTCGAGGTAATTTCCTTCCTGTACATGTAGCAAGGACCTCATGCCTGGGCTAGGCGCTCTTGGAAGACTCTGGGGAATACTTTAGGACATAACCTGATGCATCACAACAAGGTCATCTGATAGAATATGGGTAACATGTGTGGTGCTGACGCAGACGTGCTGAAAGCAGGGTCTAGAAGCTGTGTCATGGGGCACCCAGTCCTCTCCCACTGGGCTGTGCTCTGCTAAATCACTTTAGTCATGTTCGACTCTTTGCGACCCTGTGGACTGTAGCCCACCAGGCTCCTCTGTCCATGGGATTTTCCAGGCAAGAATGCGGGAGTGGGTTGCCATGCCCTCTACCAGGGAAATTTTCCCATCCTCTGCCACACACCCACCCATTTCTGAGGAAAGCCAAACCTCCTGGATTCTCCTTTCAGTAGAAAAGGGACACCTTCGTCTCCACGAGCAAGGCTATTCAAACGCCATAGCTGGGGTCTGCATCGCCCATCTTGTGATGGTGTCCATTTCCCTGTCCTGAGAAGAGATTCTTTATTGATCTCAAATCCATTCCCTTGTCATGTCGGTCGCTCAGTAATGTCAGGTACCTTAGAGTGCTGATACATGAGGCTTATTTGCTTACCCTTATTTCTGTGAGTGCATTTGCTTTCTTTTCAAATACTTTCCATCTAGGAATATAAAATCATGTTGGTGCATTATCTAAAGTTCGATCTGAGTTAGCCAAGAAAAAATAAATATTGTGAGAGAGATTTCACAAGATTTTAAATCAATACAGTATCTAAATTAGTATGGTATCTTGTGCCTGTCTTGCAGTGGAATGGTTATGGAGGTGTTACGTTGAAATATTCTCACAGGGATGGAATCTGTCAGTGGTTCATGTCTAATGGTAGACACTTCACTACTTAGACATCCTCTTCTTCCAGGAATACGTCTTGCTATATTCCTGTTCATTTAGGATTTGTTTATTAGCAAAAATGGTATTACCTTTCAGGTTCTGTAAGTGAATTTCACTCACATTGCTTGAGCTTCTTAAAACATTCATTTTTACTTGAATATGGGTGAATGATGCTCATCTGTGGAGGGAAGCGTTAGTTTATTCAAACTGTGACACTGCACCTTCTCTGGCAATCTCATGGATTCTGGTGAAGCCTGGACGGGGCAGGGCTATCCTCCCAGTGAACCTCCTAAGACGGAATCAGGCAGACATGAGAGCTGAGCTTGAAAGCCTTCTGCAGCTGCGCTGCCTGCAGGGTCTGCCTTGTCAACCAGCACTGTCACTGTGTGTGCATGCTTAGTCACCCAGTCATGTCTGACTCTGTGACCCTGTGGATTGTAGCCCACCAGGCTCCTCTGTCCATGGGATTCTCCAGGCAAGAATGCTGGAGTGGGTTGCCGTGCCTTCCTCCAGGGAATCTTCCTGACTTAAGGATCAAACCCGGTCTCTTGCACTGGAAGCAAATTCTTTACCATCTGAGCCACTAGGGGAGCCCAGCACTGTCACTAGTCCAGCTCTTTTCTCAGGGGAAACATCTACATCGCTGCCTGAGGAATCTCATTTTGGAGTGTGGTTCTCACCCTGTCAGCCCTGCTGGGCACACCCTGGGTGGTCCTCTTAACATTTATGTGACTGATCTTATTCAGCTTGCTGCTTTTGATGATCATGGCTCGATTTTGTGCCACTGCTTTCTCTATGTGATGCAACCATCCTGGAACTAGCAGCCTATCAAGGTTGAGTACTGTAGCTGATTTGAATGAAGACATCCTTCAATGCTCTGTCAGCAGAGCCGAAGCAAGTGCCCAGGGGCCGCATGGTCTTCACAGCTGAGAAGACTTCTTTGTTTATACTATGCGTGTGTGCCAGGTCACTTCTGGCCTGTCCAACTCTTTTGCGGACCCTATGGACTTTAGCCCGCCAGGCTCCTCTGTCCACGGGTTGTGGTCTGTTTCAGTTTTACAGACGATGTTTTGTTTTCTACCTTCTAAGCCTTGCTTCTCATGTCTTGGGCCTCAATTTTGAGGAGAAAGATGTCCTGACTCTGAAGATCAGAGTTGACCTTGTATCTAGAAACAGCCCTCACCTCCACTTCCCATTCTCTCTTCTACTTTATCCTCTCAATCACCCTTGTGATTACATGCTGCCCGTGGGCATAATCCAGAATTACCTCCTTAATTTAAGGTCAGCTGATGAGAAGCCTTAATTCTGTCTGTGGCAAGTTTCCCTTGTCATATAACATGTTCAAAAGTCTGATTCGGAGGCGAGCTTCTTAACAGTCTACTTGACTGTCTCTTTTGTTTGGTACTTCAAGTAATCCCAGGAAGCCCAGGGAAGGAAGGAGTGAACCAGAGATGGGGTGGTAGGAGCAGTTTCACTGGATTGGGTATTACTGAGCTGGTCACCTATGGAAGTGAATGTGTTTAATCCCACAGGGGATCTTCTGAGGAACAAATGCATCTCAGAATTGATTCAACCGAGGGGCAAGTGTCTGTCATTTACACACCCTCTACCTGCTGCCTTGCGTGTGTTTACCTGCTAAGGTATTAATTCCCTGTGCAACTGAGATCTGACTGCAGGCAAACAAGGGGCCTGAGAATCCAGGGTGTTGGGGAAGAGGCCCGTCTCTCTAGGACCGTGCCCAGTCGTCTGGGTTTCCCTCTTAACCAAAGGAAGACAGGTTCACCTCCTCCTGAAGCAAGGAGAGCTGGTTGCATGGCATCACCGACTCAACGGACATGAGTTTGAGTAAGCTCCAGGAGTTGGTGATGGACAGGGAAGCCTGGCGTGCTGCAGTCCATGGGTTCGCAAAGAGTCGGACATGACTGAGCGACTGAACTGACTGAAGCAAGGTCTTCCCTCTCCACCCTTCTAGGAGACGGGAAGAGCCTCCATCACAGGAAGAATTTTACAGAGTCCCTGGATCCTTACCCCTCCCTCGGCTTTCTGCAAAGCCTGCCTGTATAGATTTGGTTACCAAAAATTAACAATACTTAAACTTATTGTATTCAAAGGATGACTTCCAGTTTTAAAACTCATTCTCTTCTTAACACCCTCCTCAAATAATAGATGAGAGTGGATTATCTCAGAATGTAACCTTGGATGTACCTCCTAGGGCATGTTTTCCTGGGTCACTCGGGTCTTTCCCCAAGGCTTGCACACCTGGGTCTCAGGTCTCTGGTGGTTCATGCTGCCATGAGATCATCTTCCCGTGATTTCTTGGGTCCTGAGTTCATATCTTAATGTGGTGTGGTACCTTCAAGTGATAGCCTTCCTTCATCTATGGCCCCCTTTTCCATGGATTTTGGTTACTCTGTCCAAACACATATTTGGGGTGGAACAGATCATCTCAGAACACGTATCAACCTCCATCCTATTGAAGGATGGTCCCCCTGAGTTGATGTAAATCTATTTGCTTAGCTGATGGATGCTGTTAGAGCATAAGGTACAGGATGTACCTGCTGGAAAGTGTACACTGGAAGTGCAGATTGAACACAGGAAGGTTGAGCTGAGTCCTTTAACATTTGTTCTTGCTTGTGACACCACCAGCAGCATGATTGACAGACAAACTGAGGGATCCGTGGTCATGATGGTCAATGGCAGTGCTCTCTGTTCTGGCCAGCCAGGTTCAGCCTGGAAACATGGAGCAGAATTCTGTACTTGTTCCAGTCATCACAGTGACACCTTGCTTGAGCTTCAGTGTATCTTTTGAGGCAAAAACATAGTCGAGTGTATTTTCTGGCTTGGAATTTGTGCTCTGCTTGTCTTCCTAGACTGAACTCTTTTCTGACTGTGCCTGGTGGTGGGTTTCTAGGGAATGTGTTTCTGAGGCCCTGGTAGATGGGTGCCGCAGAAAAAACTAACTTTTATTATTAGACTGTTAGACTTGCCTTGATGCTTCATGGTGACGAAGGTTCCATCTCTCTGGGCTGCCCTTTGACCCATGAGCTACCGTGAAGCAGGGGACCTCACCAGGGGACCTCACAGACCAGCTCTGAGCAGCGTGCATGTTAAGTCACTTCAGTAGTGTCCGACTCTTTGTGACCCCATGGACTGTAGCCCGCCAGGCTCCTCTGTCCATGGGATTCTCCAGGCAAGAATACTGGAGTGGGTTGTCATTTCCTCCTCCAGGGGATCTTCCTGACCCAGGGATTGAAACTGAGTCTCACATCTCCTGCGTTGGCAGGTAGGGGCTTCACCACTAGAGCCACGTGGGAAGCTCTGAGCAGCAGCACTTCCATCTCTTCTTGGTTTCTCTGGCAGTAGTTTGTGTTTCCTCCAGTGGATCTGAGAGTCTGGCTAGCTCTTCAGTGTTGAGCCAATGCTCCTCTGTATCCAGACTACATCCAGATAGGTTTTGTTTTGTTTTGTTTTTTTCCTGGCCTGGACAGGGTTCTTCTGGGACAATGTGATTTGTATCAGCAAGATAAACATCTGGATCTGAAATTGGGTCCTCTTGTATAATCTGACTTTCTCTTCCTTCCTGAGAGTGTAGACTTAATGTCTCCTTGGGCTATATTCCTATCACTGTTGTCAACTGGTTCCAAGTGATATTTTTATCACTTACTTTGCTGTCCTTAACTTCTTGCATCTCACAATTAAATGTTCAAGGGTGGAGGCTGTGAAGTCTAGGTTTGTTCAGGCTATTTTTATCTTCATTATTAATGGTCCCTGGCTCTTGGATTATACTGCAGGTAATTGGCCACTGTGATATTTAAACCTGAGACTAAAAGGGAAGCATTTATACTACTAAGTATGTTAGCTGTGCCTGTCACTGATGCCTTTTATCAGGTTGGAGAAGTTTCTTTCCCTTCTGAGTTTGCTGGGGTTTTGAAAATGAAGAATGGATGTTGAATTTTCTTGAAGGCTGCTTTTGTGTCTATTGAAATGACCATGTAGTTCTTCTTTCATACCTTGATAAATTACATTGATTTTTGAATCACAACACAAAATTCTGATCATCACAGTTGGGGAGGAGTCCAGTGTGGGAAGCTTCTTCCTGTTAGGTGATTCCAGCACTTTCTTTACTCTTCCCTCCCCCTCCAAATGCTGAGCATCTGGGAACCACATGTGCAAGAGGAATGCTTCTATTGGAACAGTAAGATGGTATCCTGGGCCATCTTTTGTACGTCAGGATTTTAACCCTTTACATCTCCTGGGATGTGCCATCAGATGGAGGTCTCCCCTGGTATTGAATATGACACATTATATCTCTGGGTATTTCCCTAACCACCAACTCAAAGCAGTGCCTTTCAGGAGGCAAGAATCTCCTCTCTCCCATGCATTGGGTAGTTATAGAAAGACCTGTCTCCAGCTCAGCTGCTCATATAAGTAGTAGTTGACACTGTGCACAGCCATCTTATCTTTGTTTTGATTTATTTGCCCTTCCTCACCTGCTCTCTATTTTTGTCCTTCCTGTTTTTTATTATGGAAGGGACCTTAGGGATGTTCCTCCTATCTCCATAGGAACCTCTCCCGAAAAGGACCTGGGGAATTTTATGCCTTCAAATCTTAACGGCTTGCTGAAAGTTGTGTGTTTGTAGAATTCTCCCTTGGCTGTGGGTATTTCTGATAGTTACACCACCTAACTTCCATGAAAATAATATTGTTTTGGAAGAGAAAATTGTCTTTTGAAGAGAGGAAGTATTGGTGGAGAGACCTGCTTTCTTCTTCCCATAAGCACTGCTCTTTCCCACTGATGTGCAGTTTTACACAATACTTATGCTGAATGTTCCTGTCTATATTCTTTGGGCTAATATCCACCCCAGTGTCTTTGAGAACCTTATCTGAATTTCTTGATCAGTTAGTCTCTTTATGGAGTGGAGGTTCAATTTGCTAAGAAAATAGTGCTCTTACGGTGATTTTCCTGAAGTTGCAAAGTCTTGAGGTGATTCTTCTGCCTGAGCATATACATATGAGGAGCGGCTCCACTTAAAATGCTAGTGTTTTGATTGACATGCGTGTTGGGTACCTTGTGTACTCTCCCTGGTTGTCCTCTGACCCTGGCATGTCTCAGGTGCTGCTGCTTGAAACTTTTCCAGACGAAACAAAAACATAAATGCTAGAAACCTGGACACCTGAATTATTTTGAGTGCCTTTGGCACTGATGGTGGTAATAAAAAAAAAATGTCACAGACAGGAGAAGGACAGTGACCACCAAGGACAGCTCTGTATCTTCTGTTGTGTAGCTAAGTCTCATTCAGGAGATGTGGGCAGAATTAATTCTAAAACCAGCACAGTCCCACAGCATCACACAGCTGGCGACAACTGACCTTTACCCCCAAACTATGAGCAGAGACAGACATTTTCTTGGGGGGAGAAGCAGCTGTCAGCCATACGGTCTGCAGGGGTGGGGCATTAGCTACTTCCTGGTTTATTCTTGATGATGATTTTCTAGGGAAAATGACTCAGATCCTGAGAAATGGCTCTAAGAAAATGAATAATGCTAGGACTCTTTTTTTCAAGAAGAACATGCTGTCAGTAGACAGGGTGATTAAGATTTGCCTCTCCTGGAAGCGCTGCTGACCAACAAGCCTGTTTGAAGCAAGGACCTTGTTAGTCTCAAGTACGAAGCACAAGCATCTTTGTTCCTCTGGCAGTAGATCTGGTGAGAATTCAGCCAGTGGACCAAGAGGGCACTTAGTTGTCGGGGACAAAACCACCGAGTCTGGAGTAGCTGCGTTCTGACACCCCACCCTACACAAGATACCAGATCCATCAGCCCAGACTACTGTGCTGAGGTAGGATTCCACTTGCTAAGATTTTATGAGAATAGATTGCTGAGCCTATTAATGCTTCCTGGCATGTATTTAGAATTCCTCCTCATGCCTGAGAAAGCAGTTATAAGCCTTTTTGCGTCTTCAGTTGTGGGCTATCTTGGCATGCTATGGCTCCATTCAATGGACTCCTCATTGTCTCCCAGTGAAGTGCTTCCATTTCCTTTTTGTTTCCTGACTGTTGCTGGCAGCTTATTATTTGGTCCAGATGGGGTATGTTCAGACTTCTACTCCAGATATTCATCTTTGCCATCATTTTTGCTCTTTCTTGATCCTGCTGCTGGTGGCTGGTCACTTTCAGGCTGTGTCACTTTCAGGGTAGAGTTAGTTATCCCTTATGTAGGGTGAAGAAAGTCTTAAAAGTGAAATGAATTTGGAAGGCTGTTAGAGTGTAAATCTTGGAGTTGTGAGTCTACCTGGACTTGGGCCAGGTACTTTATTTAGAAGCAGTCCCAGGTAACACATGAGGTTTGAGTGTGTGGGTATGAGATTGGATGAGGATAATGGCCAATAATGGACATGGCATGGAACTGTCACCTCCCCGTCCCATTCCCAAGTGGAACCCAGTGAGGAACTATGTAGAATGTATCACAGGAAGTTTTCCCTGCAAGGATAGGATTCACCAAGTCCATTCACCCCACTGGTCGAGGTGATTCCCTTCCAGGCACATGTAACAAGAACTTTGTGCTTGGGCTGATCTCTCTTAGAGGGCTTCCCTAGGGTCTGGTAAAGCATCTGCCTGCAATGCAGGAGACCTGGATTCAATAACTGGGTCGGGAAGATTCCCTGGAGAAGGAAATGGCAACCCACTCCAGTACTCTTGCCTGGAAAATTCCTTGAAGGAGCTTGGTGGGCTACAGTCCATGGAATTGCAAAGAGTTGAACATGACTGAGCAACTTCACTGGTCACTGGAACTCTCTTAGAAGACTGTGGGAAAAGCTTTAGGACAGAACCTGATCCATCACAACGTCTATTATCCATTTTGGTAAAGTGTGGTAACAGATGTGGTGCTGACCTCCACAGCCATGCTGGAAACAGGGTCTAGAGGATGTGTCGTGAGACACCTTGTCCTCTGACGCTTGCTTGCATGCTAAGTCACTTCAGTCATGTCCAACTCTTTGCAATGTCATGGATTATAGACCACCAGGCTCCTCAGTTCATGAGGTTCTCCAGGCAAGAATACTGGAGTGGGTTGCCATGCCCTCCTTGTCCTCTGACATGCAAACCCAAGTTCAAGAAGTGCCAACTACCTGAGGTTTGCTTTAGTAGAAAAGGGAGACATAAGCTTACACTAACAAGGCTATTCGTTTACTATAGCTGAAGTTTCAGACATCCATCTTCCTGTTATGGCATTTATTTTCCTTTCTCCTGTGACAAGATTCTTTACAGACTTTGAATCCCATTCTCTTTTCATCCCTGTTTCTCAGTAATGTCAGCCACAATTGAGTAGTTTAGAATGCTAATATGAGATTTGCTTACCCTGATATCTATGAGCAATGTTGCTTTGTCTTTTTAAGCATCCCTTCCCATGCAGTAATATATGCCCATATCGGCTCGTTACCTAAAATTTGAGTTTGCCAAGAAAAATATTGTGGAAGAAAGCTACAATATCTCTTTGCTGTATTGCAGTGGGGTGGATAGTGAGGTGTGAGTTTCCATTCTTATGTGAATATTTTAATATATCTGTGACTCATTTCTAATGGTGAATGGACATCCTCTTCCCCTTCCAGGAATACAATTCACTATATTTCTATTTGTTTAGTATTTAAGATAAAAAAATGACATGACCTTTTATGTTTTTGTAAGTTAATCTTGTACACACTCCTTGAGTTTCTATGAGATGTCATTTGAATGTGAGCAAATGCTGCTTGTCTGTGGAGGAAAGAGTTTATTCCACGCTATGACATGGCACTTCCTTCTGAAGTTCTGGGTGTTCTAGTGAAGCCTGAACTAGGAAGGGCTGTTTTCCATCTGGCCTCCTAGGACTCAGTCCAAAGGGACAGGTGAGGTGGTTTTGAAACCCTCTGCTACCACACTACCTGCAGTGTCTAAGCCGAGGGTAGGCTTGGACTGGGGACTCTGCTGGTTGACCAAGCTGAAGGCTTCCATAACCATTTCACTTTGAGTCCACCCATCCAGCTCTTTTTTTTTTTTTTTTTAATTTTATTTTATTTTTAAACTTTACAATATTGTATTGGTTTTTGCCAAATATCGAAATGAATCTGCCCCAGGTATACATGTGTTCCCTATTCTGAACCCTCCTCCCACCCCATACCATCCCTCTGGGTCGTCCCAGTACACCAGCCCCAAGCATCCAGTATCGTGCATTGAACCTGGACTGGCGACTTGTTTCATACATGATATTATACATGTTTCAATGTCATTCTCCCAAATCTTCCCACCCTCTCCCTCTCCCACAGAGTCCATAAGACCGTTCTATACATCAGTGTCTCTTTTGCTGTCTCGTATACAGGGTTATTGTTACCATCTTTCTAAATTCCATATATATGCGTTAGTATACTGTATTGGTGTTTTTCTTTCTGGATTACTTCACTATGTATAATAGGCTCCAGTTTCATCCACCTCTTTAGAACTGATTCAAATGTATTCTTTTTAATGGCTGAGTAATACTCCATTGTGTATATGTACCACAGCTTTCTTATCCATTCATCTGCTGATGGGCATCTAGGTTGCTTCCATGTCCTGGCTATTATAAACAGTGCTGCGATGAACATTGGGGTACACATGTCTCTTTCCCTTCTGGTTTCCTCAGTGTGTATGCCCAGCAGTGGGATTGCTGGATCATAAGGCAGTTCTATTTCTAGTTTTTTAAGGAATCTCCACACTGTTCTCCATAGTGGCTGTACTAGTTTGCATTCCCACCAACAGTGTAAGAGGGTTCCCTTTTCTCCACACCCTCTCCAGCATTTATTATTTGTAGACTTTTGGATCGCAGCCATTCTGACTGGCGTGAAATGGTACCTCATAGTGGTTTTGATTTGCATTTCTCTGATAATGAGTGATGTTGAGCATCTTTTCATGTGTTTGTTAGCCATCTGTATGTCTTCTTTGGAGAAGTGTCTATTTAGTTCTTTGGCCCATTTTTTGATTGGGTCATTTATTTTTCTGGAGTTGAGCTGTAGGAGTTGCTTGTATATTTTTGAGATTAGTTGTTTGTCAGTTGCTTCATTTGCTATTATTTTCTCCCATTCTGAAGGCTGTCTTTTCACCTTGCTAATAGTTTCCTTTGTTGTGCAGAAGCTTTTAAGGTTAATTAGGTCCCATTTGTTTGTTTTTGCTTTTATCTCCACTATTCTGGGAGGTGGGTCATAGAGGATTCTGCTGTGATGTATGTCGGAGAGTGTTTTGCCTATGTTCTCCTCTAGGAGTTTTATAGTTTCTGGTCTTACGTTTAGATCTTTAATCCATTTTGAATTTATTTTTGTGTATGGTGTTAGAAAGTGTTCTAGATTCATTCTTTTACAAGTGGTTGACCAGTTTTCCCAGCACCACTTGTTAAAGAGATTGTCTTTAATCCATTGTATATTCTTGCCTCCTTTGTCAAAGATAAGGTGTCCATATGCGTGTGGATTTATCTCTGGGCTTTCTATTTTGTTCCATTGATCAATATTTCTGTCTTTGTGCCAGTACCATACTGTCTTGATGACTCTGGCTTTGTAATAGAGTCTGAAGTCAGGTAGGTTGATTCCTCCAGTTCCATTCTTCTTTCTCAAGATAGCTTTGGCTATTTGAGGTTTTTTGTATTTCCCCAGCTCTTATTTTGGAGTGTGGTTCTCATCCTACCAGCCCTACTGAACACAGCCCAGGTCATCCTTTAATACTCCTCTGCCTGATACTCTTGTTTCGTATGTGTCAGAGCAGTCTTCTCCATCCATGTGTATTAGTGAAGGTCCAGGTGAATCTGTTGACCTTTTGGATGTCCTGAAAGGATGTGCAGCTTTAGTTTATTCCTGGACACATCCATGGGATGTTGATGACATGGCAGTATTTATGGTGAGCCTGGGTCACTGAGACCTTTCCTCAGGACTCGTACCCCTGACCTCTCATTGATGTCTCTTCTCCATAGGCCCTTGACCCCATGGCAATGCACTGTCTCTTTACTGGTATGGATTCTATATCTTAAGGTGGTGATACCTACATGTGACGACCTTCCTTGATCTGTGGGTTCCATGTTCCATTGCTTTTGGTTATTATGTCTGAAAATGTTTAGGGGGAAAAGATCAACTTGATCAACTTGATCTCATGTCCTGTTGATCTGAGATCAGTTTGGTGTCCTGTTGAAGGACAGTCCACCTGGGTTGAATGAGCTTTTGATTTCCACCACAACTATTTTCAGAGCATTACTTTTCTAAGAAACTTGGAAGGGTCTACCTCTGTGTGGTGGAGGTTTGCTTTCTTTCCTATGATTCTCCAGTTTTATGCACAATGTCTCCTTTCCACTCGAATACTATCTCACTTCTGTGCTGTGTTTCAAACAAGAGTCCCATAGGATGCATATCAGAGCACCTGAGCCTCTGTAGACATGTCCCTCATTCCAGAAGGCCACTGATGCCCCTGTGTTCTCCTTTCTGTAGGAGAGACACAGATCAACCCTACTGCAGCAGGGCTGTTTCAGGTCTGTAACTTGT
The DNA here is from genome assembly GCF_003369695.1 of Bos indicus x Bos taurus. Taxonomy (NCBI): domain Eukaryota; kingdom Metazoa; phylum Chordata; class Mammalia; order Artiodactyla; family Bovidae; genus Bos; species Bos indicus x Bos taurus. The sequence goes on from NC_040081.1 coordinate 104,999,792, forward strand.
CTGGCACCCATATGCTTGTGCTGGTGTCTTTTTCCCTCTCCTGAGAAGAGATCCCTTATAGATTCCCCATCCTAAGAAGGCTTGGTCCCATCTTATCTGAGCTTCTAAGAACTGTCTACTTCTCTCTTGAATGTGGTCAGTTAATGGTCTTTCATGAAGGAAGCGCTTCTCTCCTCAGATATTTGTCTTTTTATCTATGATGGTTGATGCTAGTGAAGCTCTGCCTTCTGTTTTGAAATGCCAGAACTGAATCAGAAGCAAAAGTAGGATGGATTTGAAATCTTTGCCCTGCTGCCTTCACTGTAGTGTTAAACCCCAGGTCTCAGCGGTTTAGACACTGTACTTATGAACCAAGGTGAAGGCTGCCAAGGTTATTTGGCTTTGATTTTTTTTTTTTTTCCTATAGGTGTCTATGAAAATTTTATGTGATCCTCATCCTGATGGTCCCCCATGATCACAGCCTAGGACATTCTGTAACTGTCTGCCTGACTTTCTTGTAGCTTGTGTGTCAGTGATGGGTTTTTTCCCTTCCCTTTCAGGTGTTTGAGATTGGTTAGGTGAGGTGTTTCACATTCAGCTTTTTGAGCACGGGATTTTATCTTCATAGAATCAACATCCCACAGATGTGTGTAGGGATAAACTGGACAATGATCATTGAGAATCTGGGCTACTCTCGCCTTGCCCCCAAGGGGCTGGCATATATGGACTCTCAAACTCTCTGGTCTGTGGTGTACCACCATGGAATCAGTCTTCCAATATTGTCTTGGTACTGAGTTCAGTATCCTAAAGGTGTAGAAACCCTTAGGGGATGGTCTCTCTGACCTGTGGGTTCCTTTTTCTGTGGCCCATGGTCACTTGCCTAAGAATGTAGGTCTGCAGGTGCTTGAACCACATGTCAAGGACCCTGAAGGAAACTTTGAACCCCAAGACCTGAAGGTCTGTCCTTCACCCTGTGCTGTGGGGGGAGGGAGGCTCTGAGAAGGGAGTTTTTCATCTCAGTTATCCCTTTTCCTTATCACTACTCTTTTTGATAATTATCCTGATAGTAGAAACTTCAAAAATTCTTAAAGGTATTCTCAACCAAGCAGCTGATGGCATTCTTCCTCTGTTCAGAGTCATGGGGTCAGACTCAAGGTTCATGTCAGGTTGACTGAGTCAAGAAACTCGTGGAGCCCTGCCTACTGGACATCCCCTCCAAAGCCCAGACGTTCCAGAGGATGTGTGCACACACATCTGAGTGGATTCCTTGCCTCCACAATCACTCAGTGTATAAAGTGATGGTCCTAGGGACAGGCACATGTACTTATGATTCTGGTCTCTATAGGTGATGTATCTGCAGAAAGTGAGCCCTCTGTCTACCTGGGTGAATGCCCCTGCAGCATGGTCTTTTTCAGTGACTGTCCACAGGGCTATTTGTCCATGTTGAGAGAACTATCAAGCTGATCCAAGGACTTTTCAATAGAACCAGATGAACCTTTCTACATGAAAAGGGACTCTAGCAATCTCAGGGTAAAACTCACCAGGGCCAGGTGAATGACAGCTTGCAGGCACGTGGCCGATGGAGCATCCAGGGAGGTCCTGACAAAGTCACTGCCCAGTGTCCACGGAGCAGCTCTGTCCTGAGAGAGTCTTCCTCCTCATAACAGGGTCATTCCTTCACGTTGCCCCAACATGTGGGATCGTTCCACTTCTGGAAGCCAAGAAACTTCTAGTCTCCCAAGAGCAGAGTCTGAGTCCCTTGTAAACTGAATCCCATTCCTTACAGGCCCAGTCAGTCCTGTCCCCACCCCCGACAACCTTCATTTCCCTCAGGACTTGGAAGTGACCATACATGGAGAGAACTGAAACCCCACCCTTCTCTTAGGAGCAAGGTTCCTTCTTGGAACATCTGTCTTGTCAGAGTTAGCAGGCCTGGTATATGACTCCAGTCCTTACCCCTCTTACCAGGGCTTCCAAGGTGTTAAGAGCACTGAGAAATGTGTGTTCCTATTTCTACCTCAAGGAACCCAGAAGGAAGAGGGATGTTCCTCCCTGATATCTGGGAGCTGATAATGTCATCAGTGTCAGTGATGCAATCCACAAACCCAGGGAGCTTTGTCACTGATGCTGTTTCTTTCCCGGTGGACTGTTGAGCAGAACACAGACGCCCTTCATTCCCAGCTCATCTTGTGAGCAGCAGGTGTTCCTTGAGGTGGAAGATTTAAATCTACTCTGGCAATGTTTCAGAAAGGTCCCTGGAAGGTGCTGCATCTGGGAAATTCACCCAGGGGAGGCAGTGGCTCAATGCAGAGTGGAAGCCCCGGACTTTCTCTTTTCAGCATCTTTCGCACCAACTGAAATGTGTTCCGGAAGGTCTCGGGACAGTGCTGATTACAGCCTGGACAAGTAGCTTCTCCCCTGGCAGCAAGGGCTCACTGTTCTGAATTCAACTAGCAGGGTTCTTAAGTCAGTCCTATCTGCTTGTTATTGGAATCCTGGGCCTGACGGGACACTGGGGTCCAGGATGAGTCAGTGTCACCTTCTGGGATGTGCAGTGGCAGCTGGTTCTTCCTTATCAGATCTTAGCCCTTTCAGGTGTGTATCTAGTGATGTTTTTGGTGAAGTGGCCCAGGAGGCCTTTAAGGATGGCCGTTCTAGGGAGAGGCAGTGAAGGTGCAAAGCTGGTTCTCAGAACTTGCTGGAGAAATTGACAGCATGTTTAGCATCTTGGTCAACTCACTTAGCCATCAAGCAAGAGTTCACTTGGGAGAAATCAGACTTTCTCTGTTAATCAGAATAATTTGCATGTAATTTGTATATTTCTGTGTGAACTGTTGGTGAATCCAGGAAGGAAGTTATCTAGGCCCAGAGAATATTTTGTGGGAAGGTTTTAAATGCATTTTTTCTATCATAAGAACCTTGGCTAATTCAAGGTCTCCTTTTTCTTGGGCACGTTGTGATAATGTACATCTTTGTACATTTGAAGTTTAAATGAGCACTGCCTATACTCTCAATACTACAGGTTGGGATACTAATGAAATATGGGTATCCTTATGAGTTTTTTGTTGGTGCTTCCAGGAAAAGAACCGTTAATCTTACAATCTGAAATGTAAAGTAAATCCCAGTGAACTAGTATGTGTTACCTTCAATACAGAATGTGAAGTAAGAATTTTGGACAGATGCTATATTAATTTCCAACTGTTGCTATAACAAATAATCACCAAGTTTCCACTGAAAACCAACTTTATCTTTCAGTGTTGGAGAAGATAAGTTGGTGGTGGGCATCATTGAGTAAAATCAGGCATTTGCAGGTTATGTTCCTTTCTTGTTTTCCAGAAGATGAGCTGTTTCTTTGCATAAGCCTTCCTTCTAGAGGCCTTCTGTATTTCTTGTTTTGGGCCTCTCTGTTAGATCTTCAGAGTCAGGATTTTACTTTTTTTTTTTTTTTTAATTTATTAGAATATAGTTGACTTACAATGAGTTTCTAATGACTGTATAACAAAGTGAATCAGCTATATATATATACACATAACCCCCTCTTGTTTGAATTTCCTTCTCATTTAGGTTACTACAAAACATTGAGTTCCTTGTGCCGTACAGTAGGTTCTCATTAGTTAGCTATTTTATACATAGCAGTGTGTTTATGTCAATCCCAATCTCCCAGTTCATCCTACCCCTCCTTTCCCCTTTGCTTTTCTTACAGCTGTCATACAGAATGAAACAAGTCAGAGAGACAAATGTCATATATTAATTGATATATGTGAAATCTAGAAAAATGGTACAGATGGGCAAGTTTGCAAAGTAGAAATAGAGACACAGAGATAAGGGTCAGGATTTTCTTTGCCTTCATTTACTCTTGCCATATAACAAAACAAGGTCACGGTTTCTGAGGATTAGAATATAAAAGGCTTTGGGAATCCTTGAAACTATTCTATCTGGAACTTTATTTGAAAGTGATCCCAGGAAACCCAGGGCAGGGAGTAGTGAATCTAGAGATTATTACACTAAGTGAAGCAAGTCAGAGAAAGATAAATATCATAACACTCACAAGTGAAATCTATTTACAAAACAGAAATAGACTTACAGGTTATTAAAGGATGATGTCTTTTAAAAACTTATTCTCTATCGACCACAAAAACAGATAAAAATGCACTGTTTAAGGATGAAAACTTAGATCCTCCTAGATGTCAAATCTCCCTTTTTGTTGTTGTGGCTGTTCAGTTGCTAAGTCATATCCAACTCTTTGTGACCCCATGGATGGCAGCAAGCCAGGCTTCCCTGTCCTTCACTGTCTTCTGGAGTTTGCTCAAATTCTCATCCATCGAGTTGGTGATGCCATCCAACTATCTCATCCTCTCTTGCCCTCTTCTGCCTTCAACCCTGAGTATTCATTGAAAGGACTGAAGCTGAAGCTCCAATACTTTGACCACCTGATGGGAAGAGCTGACTCACTGGAAAAGACCCTGATGCTGGGGAAAATTGATTTCCTTTAAGATCCAAATTGGTCTCAAATATTACAGAGGAAAGCACTTGTCTGTCTGCCCTGATCCTCTCATGCTGACCTCTGAGCCTGGTTGGCTGTTTTGACACAGGTGTGTCCCCTTAAAGGAACCAGCCCTTGGCATCAGAAATGCCAGTGTTTAAGTGTGGTTTCATTCCACAATCAGTCCTGACTACTCAGTAGACTCTGGATCTGAATCTGCCTTCTCATTCATAAGGATGACACTTTATGCTGATAGAATGCGTTCTTTACTATATTATATATTTTTAATGGAATGAAACCTCTTTCTGCTCCTAATGAGGTCTGCTGTAGTGAGTCAGATCAGCTAGCTGAGCCCACCAGGGGCCAGAGTGAAGAAACCACAACTCATGGCTTGGACTGATGGTTTTGTCATCATGGTTTGACCATCTGAACTCAGATGCACGAATGTCTTGTATTGAGCCCTCCCTTACACTGTAGACTCCTAAGGAAGAAAGTGAGATGAAAACATCCTCTTTATCTCTCTGCTTTAGCCTTTGTCTTTTCCTGATGCTTTTTGAGAGTTCTTCATCTGATCTTCAGCCACATTCATTCTATTACTGACCTCACATAACTTTACACAGTACTGTTTTTATGCTGGATATTTCTTTTTATATTCTATGTCTGAATTGGACTGCAAGGAGATCAAACCAGTCAGTTTCAAAGGAAATCAACTCTGATTATTCATTAGAAGTGAAGTGATAGTTGCTCAGTTGTGTGTGTCTGTGACCCCATGGACTATGCAGTCTTTCCATGGAATTCTCCAGGCCAGAATACCGGAGTAGGTAGCCTTTCCCTTCTCCAGGGGATCTTCCCAACCCTGAGATCGAACCCAGGTCTCCTGCATTACAGGTGAATTCTTTACCAGCTGAGCCACCAGGGAAGCCTAGGAATACTGGAGTGGGTAGCCTTTCCTTTCTCCAGGGGATCTTCCTGACCCAGGAGGAATTGAGCTGGGGTCTCCTGCATTGCAGGCAGATTCTTTACCAGCTGAGCTCCCAGGGAAGTCATTCATTAGAAGGACTGATGTTAAAGCTGAAGCTCTAACACTTTGGCCACCTGATGCAAGGAGCCAACTCATTAGAAAAGACTATGATGCTGTGAAACACTGAAGACAGAAGGGGGTGGCTGAGGATGTTGGTTAGATAGCATCACTGACTCAATGGACATGAGATTGAACAAACTCCAGGAGATAGTGGAAGACAGAGGAGCCTGGCATGCTATGGTCCATGGGGTCACAAAGAGTGGGGCACAACTTAGAGACTGAACAATAGCAAATTCCCTGGGCTAATACACATCCCTCTGTCTTTGAGAATACTGACTATCTAAACTTCTTGATCTAGTAATCTCTTTACAGACTGTGGGTTTTCCTTAGAATAGAATGCCCTTGAGGTAGTTTCTTAGAACTTACATTCTTATGGTGGTGACTCCACTTTCTCTAGGGAAACTTCAAAGAGCAGAACCTGCCACCTCTCAGCTTTGAAAGATGTCCAGGTTCTGTATCAAAGGTCTGCAAAGATGGACATCATCTCCTTCAGTTAGAAAATGAATGTAGTTTATATCTAGCATGTTGGTGAATATATATGTTTGGAAGACAAGACTTAGATGCTAGAAGGTAGGAGCTGGGTACTCTTCTATTCTCTTCTGAAAGCCTTTGGCACTAAGAGTAACAAGAATTTCCCAAGTGGGTGGACATGTGTTCAGTGTGGACAACACTGACCTTCTTCCGTATGCCACTGAAGCTCATCTGGGAGACGTGGATAGATTGCTGAAACCATCAGAGTCCCAAAGTCTCACGAAACTGAGGATACTTATGTCGGTCCTCAAAACCATCAGATACTTTCTGGGTGGGAGAAACAGCTATTGGAAATACCTTCTGGGCATTAGCCCCTTTCTGCTTTATTTTGGTGATGACTTTCTAGGGAGAATGGCCCAGAGATCCAGAGGGAATGGCTGTTGTAAGAGAAAAATGAACAATGAGAGGACTGTTGTTTATAAAGAACATGCTGTCTGTCAGGGGGTAGGGTGATGGGTTTGGCTCTCCTGGCAGTTTGTACTTCAGGTCAGTGAGGTTCCCACTTCATACAGGCTTGTTAGGTCAGCAAGTGAAAGTCGCTTAGTTGTGTCTGACTCTTTGCGACCCCATGGACTATACAGTCCATAGAATTCTCCAGGCCAGAATACTGGAGTGGAGTAGCCTTTCATTTCTCCAGGGGATCTTCCCAAACCAGGGATCGAACCCAGGTCTCCCACATTGCAGGCAGATTCCAGCTGAGCCACAAGGGAAGCCCTTGGTCAGCAAAAAATCGCACACAGGCCATGGGTCTGGCAGGCCAGCTGGTCGGTCCCGACAACAGTGTTTGGATGGAACAGAACCAGGGCACCCCTTGTTGCAGCCTACTACCCCTCCCTCCAACCTCTTTTCCAGCCACAAACTTGAAAACCATCTTCTTTGCTCATCTCTGTCTTTGGGACCAGTTAACACCCTTTATTTTTTTTGGCTTTGCTGGATCTTTGCTGCTGCCGGCGGGCTTTCTCTAGTTGCGAGCAGGGACAGCTCTTCATTGCAGTGGCTTCTCTTGGTGTGGAGCACAAGCTCTAGGCCGTGTGGGCTTCAGTAGTTCCGGCTCTGGGGCTCTAGGCACGGGCTCATTGGCTGTGGCACGTGGACTTGGTTGCTCCAAGGCATGTGGAATCTTCCCCGGCCAGGGATCAAATGTGTGTCTCCTGCATTGGCAGGCAGATTCTTTACCACGGAGCCACCAGGGAAAGCCCCCAACACCAATTTTTGAGCTTAGCTCCTATTGCCAACCATGAGTTCCCAGATTCACAGGAATTATTCCCTGGAGGTGGAGGCTGGAGTCCACTGCCTGATCCTACATCTGCAAGCCTGCTCTGCCTGCCCCTGTCTGGGCTTCTATTTCAACTGTTGACGATAAGACCTAGAGGAATTGGGGCCCCTTCTCCCAGGAGTTGGCCAAGAACTGCAAGGGTGCCAAGTGTCTCTTGGAAAAGCAAGACCAGCTCTTAAAGGAGGCAAAACCCAGATTTAGAAAAACTTAGCAGATTGTGACATGTAGATAGGACAAATGTCAGACACACAGGAGCCTGTGTCGATGGTCTTGCCAAAATACACGGTCCTCATCGCCCCAGTAGAAGCGATTAGTGTGGGAGCTGTACTCTGTTGAGTCCTAAGAGAACTGGACTGGTCCCTCCTGGGTTTTTCCAGCCCTTGAGCATCTGGGGATTTATGTCTCTGTAGCTTCAGGTCCGTCTGGAGCAGTAAGATGACAGCTGTGTTTCCGCTTCATCCCACGGGGCCACAGGTGGGACCTAGGATGTAAACTCTCCATTTCCTGACACAAGTCATTGCCTGTGGTCCCCAGAAGGGTAGGTGAGTTCTCTATGGTGTGATTATGTCCCACTTGGCTCTTTTCAAAGCAGTAACTTCTAACTTCTTAGGTGACTTAAACTGTTTTGCTTTATTTTCTACTGTCATCTGAAATGAAGGAAGCTCTCTTTGGCATCTCAAGTACTTCTGCAAAGTATTCTTAGAGTTCTTTCTTGGTTGGGGATGGTTTATGAGCACAGCTGCCTCTCCCCAACACACACACAAGGAGGATGAGCAGTGTGAATTGTTTGCCAAATGCAGTTTTGATGACGCAACTCAATTCTTTTTTTTTTTTTTTAAAGCACAGCAGTCCCACATTGAAGTGGGAATGAGGGTATGTCCCTCTGACCTAATCTGATGACCGGTGTGTGGTGACCTTTCCCAGCTGGACAGGTGCTTTGGCTGCCCTTGAATAATTAATCTGCCCTGTACTGCCTGGTCCAGGAGGGGATCTCATCGAGGAGCATATGTCCCTATAACTTGTCTTGCCCAGTGACATCAGTTCCTCATGATTGAAGGAGAATAAAGCTGATTCCCCTGCTCTTGGCTGTGGTTAGGTAGTTAATTCTGGCCACAGAGTATGAGTTACATATGACCTTCAGGACACAGCCTTACAAAGGTAGTGGTCCTCCCTTCCTCTTTCAATGTCCTCCTTCATTGAGGCCACCTCTAGAAAGAGGAGAAGACGACTCTGCTTCCTCTTGTTGATGCATTTTCTAAGAGGTGAGTGGTGGGCTGGGACATTCCAGCAAAGAGCTATTTTGACTCTCATGTGCTCCAGCTCTGTGTGAGGGGGAAAGATGGTTCTAGAAGTCAAAGAGGATGTTTAAGCTTTCCTAAGTTCAGGTGCTTGTTGGTGAAATTCATTTCCTTGCAGGCTGTGGTACTGAGAGCCTCAGTGTCTTGCTGATGGTTGGCCAGAAGTTCCCTAGTTGCTTGTCCCTTTGGGCTTCCCTGTAGGGTAGCTCACACCATAGCTGCTTGGCCCTTCAACCTTCCACCCAGGTGGTTTTGGCATCTCCAGTTCATTTGGCTTCAGGCAACTATGATGGACACAGAGATGTGCTGGCCAGACCCAGCATCAAGGAAAGATTTGTCCAGAATGCTAGGAGTGCTGCCATCAGATATACTTGATCTATTGGCCCTTCAGGGCTCCCCTTAACTTCAGATAAGGGCTTCCCTGGTGGCTCAGATGGTAAAGCATCTGCCTGCAGTGCAGGAGACTTGGGTTCAATCCCAGGGTTGATGCCCTGGATAAGGAAATGGCAACCCACTCCAGTACTCTTGACTGGAAAATTCAATGGACAGAGGAGCCTGGTAGGCTACAGTCCATGGGGTTGAAAAGAGTCGGATACGACTGAGCAACTTCACTAACTTCAGATAACGTTGGCACAGTTTCCATCGTCCACCCACTCTCGCTCTGGAAAGCAGTATTATGTTTGATATGCTAAGCTCTGAAGGATGGTGAGGGTGGTTCTTGTCATTTTTCTGTATAACATATTCTGGCTTCTGAAAAACAAAGGGAAAAAAAACCAAAATGGATCTGGAGAATGACAGTAAATCACCATAACACAATCAAAGAGAGATCGCAATAGCAACACCATGCCGGGTGTGTTCTCTCTGCTAGAGTAGATGAACACGGCCTTGGATTTGGCAAATTCATATTTCTCCGAGAAAAATGTATTCCCAGGCTGGCAAACTTTCTGTCAAGGTCCAAATAATGAATGTTAAGTCGTTGTGGCAGACTCTACAGCTAGAAAGCCCTAACTACACTGCAGTGCAAAAGGAGCCACAGTTAACACATTTTTTAAAAATGACGGTGGCATCTCAAGACTTAGAACCCATGCCAAGCCAGGTGTGGGCTACGGTTCATCAACACTTGGACAGCAGTGTGTGTTCAGTTCTCCCTCAAGGGCGTGTAAACCTTCTGTCATAATCCAAAGAGATCTGGAGTCTGGGACATCACACTGACTCACCACGAGCTAGAAGTGTCAGCGCCTTGGTGGCCTTGATGATACATGCGCACTCAGAGGATAGAAGACAGTCTCTGCAGGGATTCTCCCCTTCAGTCACAGACTCCTACAAAACAAGGGGCATGCCAGAATACTTCTGTTGTGCCAACTTGTGTCCTCTGAGAAGCAGACACCAAAATGGCTTTATGTGCACAGGAGACTTTCTGGGAGACATTCCTGTGAAAGATGGAGGAGGAAGAAGCAGGAGGAGATAAGGAGCACCTTCTGTCCTCCATGCAGGTGTGATGCCTATGAAAGGAGAGAGGGAAGGAGGCTCAGACTGCAGGCCAGGCCCATGGGGGACCCCCAAGCAAGTGGCTCTCAACTGAGGACTCCTTTCTTGGGCAGGAAAGGATGGCACTGGTACGTCACTGAGCCCTGTCACTGGCTGGGAGCAGCTGGAGTGCTCAGTTGTGTCTGACTCTTTGTGATCCCAAGGACAGTAGCCCGCCAGACTCCTCTGTCCATGGGATTCTCCAGGCAAGAATGCTAGAGTGGGTTGCCATTTTCTTCTCCAGGGAGCAGCTGGAGAAAAGGAGGAAAACATACCCTCCTTCTGAACATGGTACAGCAAGGCACCGACAATATGAATCTTCAAATTGTGAACTTTCAAAGACACAGACATGTGTTCACGTGTCCAATCATGTGAGTTAGCACACCTGTCTGATGTAGGTTGTCAAGTGTGTTGCCTCCTCTACAAGTGATTGTGCTTCTGTGTACTTCACTGGATAGCACTGTATGGAGTCCTGTAGTTGAGTACCTTTATAGATAGGTTCTGGTTCCTTGCTGGATTCAATTCTATGCCACCCATGTCAGGTGTGAGTGAAATCAGAGCTTTCCCTTCCTGACGACCCTTCAGCTGTACCGTCTCCTGCCGCCTCTGGTCAGTAACTCTTGTCTGCTTACTTGATGCCAGTCCCTGTATGCAGCTGCTGTACTATATTACTGTACTTTTCAAGGCAGTGTACTGTAAGATTGTTTATTTTTGTTCACTTGTTTGTATTAGTGTGAACATTATAAACCTATATATAGTATTATATAGCGAATTATATAGCCAATTTACAATCATTGGTTGTAAAAATTCCTGGACATTATCTCTTCAGTTAGTGTTACTGTCTAACTTTGTTGGACTTAAGCACAATCAGACTTACAAATGTGCTCTCGGAAGAGAACTCATTCGTATGGAGGGAATTGAATGGACCTGGGGACCCAAATAGGGGCTACCTGGGGCTCTCAGTTTCCTGCACTGTGTTCTTTTCCATGGCTACCACGCCATCTAAAATAAGAAATTGTTGCATCTTCCACGTCCCTTCACAAAGAAGGAACTAAGGTGGCTGGTCAAATTCTTTGAGCTCTGGTAAGAGACCTGATTCCCCTGGGAATCCCATCCCAACACACATATTGGGTGACATGAGAGGTTGCCAGTGTTGAGTTGAGGCCAGAGAAGGAATGAGCTCTGCAGCAGATCCAGGCTGGGGTTTGAGCAGCTCTGCCTCTTGGGCTGTGTATCTTGGTTCACTTGGTCATTCCTTTTGTGATGAAATGGTCTGACATTAGAATATATATGGACTCCTGAGCTGTGGCATGGGGCCTGGGCCTAAAAAAGGAAAGACTGGAAAATCAAGGACAAAAATGTCAGGGATTGGGACCCGTCTGTGGACATGCGTGCTTGCTAAGCCACTTCAGTTGTGTCTGACTCTTTGTGACTCTATGGAGTATAGCCCTCCAGGCTCCTCTGTCCATGGGATTCTCCAGGCAAGAATACTGGAGTGGGTTGCCACGTCCTCCTCCAGGAGATCTTTCTGACCCATGGATGGAACCTGCATCTCTTATGTCTCCTGCATCAGCAGGTGGGTTCTTCACTACTAGCGCCACCGGGGAATCTGTGGACATAAAGGAGTTTTTAACTGCATGTTAAATCTCCAGGAGGTGTCCAGCACTTAACAGGGAAGTAGAAAAATGATTTGGGTCCCCTGTGGCATTGGCCTGGAGAAGGAAATGGCAACCCACTCCAGTGTTCTTGCCTGGAGAATCCTGGGGACAGGGGAGCCTGGTGGGCTGCCGTCTATGGGGACGCATAGAGTCAGACACAACTGAAGGGACTTAGCAGCAGCAGTGGCGTTGGCCACTCCAGTGCCGACAGGATGAGCACATGAACACGGTAGCCACAGTGATAGAGGTGGGATCTGAGATTGGTTTCAACAACATTGGTACCTACTTCCCAAGGGTGTTCTAGCAATTGGCTCCACTGCCTGTCCAACCTGCCAACAACAGAGACTGAGGCCGATCCCTCCGTGCGGCGGCATTTCTCAAGGCAACAAGGTGGTGGTAAGCTCATTACACTGTGTGAGCTCAGTTGCTTTCTGTTGTGTCTGACTCCTTGTGACCCCACGGACTGTAGCCCACCAGGCTCCTCTGTCCATGGGATTCTCCAGGCAAGAATGCTGGAAAGGGTTGCCGTGCCCTCCTTCAGGGGATCTTCCCAATCCAGGGATGGAACCTGCATCTTTTAAGTCTCCCTGCATTTGCAGCCGGATTCTTTACCACTAGAGCCGCCTGGGAAGCCCCAGTGTGTGCGTGTATGTGCATGTATATGTGTATATAGATTTGTCTCTCATATGCTATTTTAGTAAGTGTGTATTTTCAGTTGACAGTTATTTTCCCTTGTCACTTTAGAGAGATATGTCCACTGTTTCCTAGCTTTCAATATTACTGTTTAAAAAAAGCAGTTTGTAAGTAGTGATGGTTTACTCTTTGGTCTCTGATAAGATCATTTCTTATCTTTATTTCATTCAGACATGTCTATATGATAAATTTCTATCTCTTAGCTGTTGGGGATTGGCTGAGCTTCACAAATCTATAGATTGGTGTTTTTCATTGGTTGCAAAAATTCTTGGTCATTATCACTTCAGTATAAAGCTTTTGCTGCTGTTCAGTTGCTGAGTCCGTCTTTGTGACCCAATAGACAGCTGCACACAGGCTTCCCTGTCCTTCACTATCTCCCGGAGTTTGTTCAAACTCCGGTCCATTGAGTCAGTGATGTCATCCAACCGTCTCATCCTCTGTTGCCCCATTCTCTTGCCCTCAGTTTTCCCAGCATCAGGGTCTTTTCCAATCAGTCAGCTCTTCACATCAAGTGGCCAAAGTATTGGAACTTCAGCATCAGACCTTCCAGTGAATATTCACGGTTGATTTCCTTTAGAATTGACTGGTTTGATCTCCTTGCAGTCCAAGGGATTCTCAAAAGTCTGCTGCTGCTAAGTCGCTTCAGTCGTGTCCGACTCTGTGTGACTCCATAGATGGCAGCCCACCAGGCCCCTCTGTCCATGGGATTTTCCAAGCAAGAGTACTGGAGTGGGGTGCCATCGCCTTCTCTGTCAAAATTCTTCTCCAGCACCACAATTCAAAAGAATAAATTTTTTTGCACTCAGCCTTCTTTATGGCCCAACTCACATCTGTAAATGATGCTGGAAAAACCATAGCTTTGATTATATGAATCTTTGTGGGCAAAGTGATATCTTTGCTTTTTAATATACTTTCTAGGTTTGTCATAGCTTTTCTTCCAAGGAACAGACATGACTGAGCACCATACTTCAGTATCAAGTAATATTTCCTTTTGTTTTCAAATGACAATTCTATATGTTTTCCTGCCCCTTTTCTTGTTGTTTTGTAGGCCGCCTTTTCTATTTTCTAGAATCTACTCTTTAGCAGGATCTTACTTCCCTGACCAGAGAGGGATTGAACCCAGGATAAGACAGTGAAAGCCCAGAATCCTAACCACTAAGCCACCAGGGAACTCCCCGACCTGTAGTTTGATTTCTGTCTTTCTATAACTCCAAAGAGACATTTTAAAACTTTCTTCCTTAATCATTCATCTCTCCTGATGGCTCTGTCTCATTTCCACTTCTGTGTCGCGGCACTGCAATCTCTTCAGCTTCATCTTTTAGCTCACTGTTTTCTCTCATCCTTACCTGGTATTTAACACAACCCTGATATCCAACTCCTAGAATTCTGTGAAAAGGAAATTTTTTTAGCCACTTCAGATCTCCTCTACCTTCAGCTGTGTTTTGTTCCAGCTGTTGCTGTGGGGTGTTGCCTTTGAATTCACACAGGTGCAAACTCACAGGTCATGGCCTCGGGGCTTGTCTGTTAAGACAAAGCGTGAGAGACTCTGGACCTATGCCTTGATAGCAACAGAGCACAGGACATGGCCCCAGGGGACACGGCGTGACCGTATAACCTGCCACGTCTGCCAGAGAGCCTTGATGAGCTCTACTAAATGTTCAGACATGGCACAGGGACCACAGCTTGCCAGGGTGGCAGAATCAGATGTTTGTTCCTCTTCCAGTGCAATTCCTTCTAATAACCCACTGACAGGGCCATGTAGCCACCTGGGACCACTCAGGTTCAAGTTGCTGTGATCCACTGAGCAAGAACAAGAACTGCTCTGGCTTAAAAGCCTCATTCTCCATAGGAGTTCAGATCTTTTGTAAGAAAACCACTGGTATAGTTTCTAGGTTCTCGTGTGCTAGTTACAGGAATCCCTGTGTGCAGGGAAGCCCAAAATATGGTATCCCCATCAAGAATTTAGAGTTCCTTAAAGTCCAGATTTGGTTTACCGGTCAGGGTCATTTTTACCACAAGCAAGTTTGCCTAGTAATATCATTGATATACCATCATTGGGTTATTGGAGCTAGAAGTTTAACCAAATCCTCATGAAGAAAAGGCAGGAGTCTTTTTCATTCCAATCACATGGTCAGAATTGCCCATGATGGGCACTGTGAAACCCACTAAGTTGTAAGTTCAGGCAGGCCTAGTACCGTTCCAAGAACAAACAAAATGATACATGGGAATCAGATGGAGCTGGTCCAGAGGGCACCAGAAACTCTCAGCTCACATTTTGACCTGATTTAGGGGATTCTGCCAGACTTGCTAATACAGGAAGAGAAGCTCAGGCTTGATAAAATTAGCAATGGAATGTGGACACAAGTGGAAAATAAACTGCTGGGTGCCATGGCCTCGCTCAGAGGTGGCCTTTGAAAGTGGGCAGAGGTTAGGCTGTGCAGCTGGTCAATGACATGATGTAGAGAGAGAAGTGGCCTGAAGTAAGGCTATACAGGGACTCTTGAGCTGGGTTGCTCAAGCACACTGTTGGAAGTGACTCAGATCTGTGAGAGCTCTATGAAGGCTGTAAACCCTAGAAGAAGGACCTCATTCACTGATTCTAGTACAATGATGGCTGGACAGAAGCAGCAAATTGATGACCTTAGCAGCCCGTAGTCATGGAAAGAGCATTTTTTTAGATGGGGCACGGAAGTACTAGGAGGGAAAACAGACTGATGGAGGCCGTGGATTCTCCTAGTAAGAGGGGCTTAAACAAAAGGAGAATTCCTGGGACTTCCCTGGTAGTCCAGTGGTTAGATCCTGTACTTTCAATGCAGGGGGCACAGGTTTGATCCCTGGTCTGGGAACTAAGATTCCACATGCCATGCAGTGTGACCAAAAAGTAAATAAATGAATGAGTGAATTGTACATGTGAATAATATCTCAAAGCTTTTTTTTCTGTTAAGAGAATTCCTGGAATCACACATTCTAGCATCAAGTCTACCAAAAATCCAGACAGGCCCAATGTGATGGTTAATTTCTATGTCACTTGGTTGAGTTAAGCAATGTCCATGTATATGGTGAAAGTTAGTCACTTAATCGTGTCCAACTCTTTGCAACCGCATGGACTGCAGCCCACCAGGTTCCTCTGTCCATGGAATTCTCCAGGCAAGAATATTGGAGTGGGTTGTTGATTCCCTTCTCCAGGGAATCTTGTCAACCCAGGGATGAAACCCAGGTCTCCTGCATTGCAGGCAGATTCTTTGCTGTCTAAGCCCTTAGGGGAGCCCTATAGGGTGAAATGTTGTATATCTCTGAGGGTTGTTTCTGGATGAGATTAACGTTTGAACCAGTCGACTGAGTTTAAAAAAAAGAAAATCACCCTCAGCAAAGCAGGTGGATATCATCCAAGCCACTGAGGGCTTGAATAGAACAAAAAGACGAAGGAAGGATAAACCTGCTTCTTGCTTGAACTGGCATCCATCTGCTCCTGCCCTTGGCCATCAGGATGCCTGGTTCTCAGGCCTCTGGACTCGAACTTACACCATCACACCTGGTTCTCAGACCTGCAGACTCAGACTGAATTGCACCACTGACTTTCTTTGTTCTGCACTTTGCAGGTGGCAGATAGTGGGACTTCTTGGCCTCCATAATCACGAGCCATTTCCTATAATAAATATTCTATCTATCCATATATATTCTATTGGTTCTTTCTCTGGTGAATCCTAACCAAACAACCAGTCATTCCTCTGTGGTCATCAGACCCGAGAGGGGCCCAAATCCATTCTGATGTTGAGAGAGAATCTAGAGAATGAGGTGAAGAGTATGAAGAGCGTGTATATCCCACCTCCATCACCAGGACTTTATGGACGTTATAGGCTACCCTTTGTAGACTGAAAAAAACATACAACCTAAAAGTAGGGAATTACATTTTATCTGGTGGACTTAAGCCCAGAAGGTAGCCTCTCAGATAGCTCTGTGGGACTACGCTAACAAGGGAAGGGAGGAGCCAGGTTAATATATAGAAGTTTTTTCTATAAAAGGCAGGTAGTTGGACATCAAAAGATTACTATTAAACAGATATCAAGTTAGTGAATTTGGCACTTTTCTCTGTGTAGGAAAATGCAAGAGCCTGGGCTCATTGAAATCATTCCTTTGATACGCACCTTAACTCTCTGGGGCCAGTATCCTGTTTTCTCCTCAATCCTCAAACCCTCAGACCTGGCTGCAGTGGCTGATGGCTTGATGACCTCAGCATCCTTTCATTACTGATATGGCAGGTGACATTCCTTGTCCATACTTTCTAGTTCTCTTTTGGAGAGTTGCAGGAAGAGGACAAACTTTATAAGAGATTCCATCTGGGTTATCAAAGCAGAAACCGATTTAGGTAGAAAGACCATTTGTATTAAAAGAAGATACATTACTCCCTTCACAACCCAGCAGAGGGAAGCAGCTTGAGACTATGGGTAGTTGGGAAAGTATTGGAATATACAGCATGTGGTATGGTAAATGGACAGTCCTGGACACTGCTACAGTCCTGATTGTGGGCTCCTTGAGCACAAATCTGTAGTTGATCTATACATTTGTGAATAATTGTTGGCATGTATTGATTTTGTTGGGTTGGCTTAGTTTGATTTTCTTCTGAGATTAATCTCTGAGGTCTGTGGACATGGCTATCATCAGCAGACTGATGAGCTAGGGCCATTTGGGGTCAGGAAGGTCGAGATTTTTTACTTTGAATCAAAATCCATTTGTAAAGCCTTCAGAGAAGAAAAAACTCAGAATCTAAGTTATTCATTCTAGATGCTCATACTAAGAAAGAGCAATAGAAGCTAAACAATATTGAAGATCCTTATGATAGCTTATAGTGAACGGCGTCAGGTTCGTGGTTGCCGAAGAAGAAAGATTTAGCTTTGGGACCAGGGACCAGGCTTGATCACTCAAGAGCTTTTGCTTAGCAGTTTAATTACTGTATGAATAAGGGACCAAGAAAGCTTCTTACATAGACATGAGAAGGGGGATGGAGAGCGCCCTGCTTATCAAGTTTTATCCAGACCTTTTATACTTTTACTAGACCCACTCCCACAACATACATCTTAAATTAACAAGATTAGAACTAACAATAGAAAGGTCTTACCAGACCCATTGCCACAACATATGTCTTAAGTTAACAAGATTAGTCAGAAAACCTTCTTGTTAATGGAGAAACATGCCCTCAAGAAAGACACATTGTTATATTGACTAAAACAAAGCAATGTAGAAAAAAACACTTCTCCTTTTCTCCTCCTTGAGAACCCCGGACCCCTGTCTCCTTGGGAGCCCCAAATCCCTTTCTCCTCCTCGAGGATCCTGGACTTATCAACCTGTCTAGGAATTGACTCTCATTTAGGAAGTGGTGGGACAGCATATTAAAAAGCAGAGACATTACTTTGTCAACTATGGTTTTTCCTGTGGTCATGTATGGATGTGAGAGTTGGACTATGAAGAAAGCTGAGCGCCGAAGAATTGATGCTTTTGAACTGTGGTGTTGGAAAAGACTCTTGAGAGTCCCTTGGACTGCAAGGAGATCCAACCAGTCCATCCTAGGGGAAATCAGTCCTGGGTGTTCATTGGAAGGACTGATATTGAAGCTGAAACTCCAATATTTTGGCCACCTGATGCGAAGAGCTGACTCATTTGAAAAGACCCTGGTGCTGGGAAAGATTGAGGGCAGGAGGAGAAGGAGACGACAGAGGATGAGATGGTTAGATGGCATCACCGACTCAATGCACATGCGTTTGGGTAAAGTCCAGGAGTTGGTGATGGACAGGGAGGCCTGGTGTGCTGAGGTTCATGGGGTGGCAAAGAGTTGGACATGAACGAGCAACTGAACTGAGACAGTATCAAGAGTAACTACATACAGGAAATAATCCTGGAAGCAAAGAGGACAGAATTGGACAAATACTTGAAGAAATGATGGCCACACTTCTTCAAATTTCAGTTAAGACAATAACATACTGATCTAAGCAGCTCAGCAAATCCTAAATAGAATGCATACATGAAAGGGTTAGACACATCTTAGACTACTGATCCCCAAAGATAAAAGGAATTTTGTAAGCAGAGAAAAATGTATAATATAGGGAAAAATGATTCAACTTCTCACTAACTTGTCAGCAACTATAGAAACCAAAAGACAAGGGAACAACATCCAAAAGTACAGACAGAAACACCTGTCAATGTAGAATTCCATATTGAGCAAAAGTACCCCTCTAGGATGCAAGTGAAATAAAAGACATTTGAAAGGAAAATTAAGATAATTGGTTGCCAGCGTTTCTACACTCCCACACCACAGGAAATGCTAAAGTGAATTCTTCAGGTTGAAGAGAGAGAAAAAAAAAACCACTAAGAACTTGACTCTTCAGGAAAGAATAAAGGCCGGCATTGGAAACTTGTTGTTGTTCAATCGCTCAGTTGTGTCCGACTCTTTGCAACCCCATGGATGGCAGCACGCCAGGTTTCCCTGTCCTTCACCACCTCCCGGAATTTGCTCAATCTCAAGTCCATTGAGTCCATGATGCCATCCAGCCATCTTATCCTCTGTCGCCCCTTTCTCCTGCCTTCAATCTTTCCCAGCATCAGGGTCTTTTCCAGTGAGTCTGCTCTTTGCATCAGGTGGCCAAAGTATTGGAGCTTTAGCATCAGTCCTTCCAATGAATATTCAGGGTTGATTTCCTTTAGGATTGACTGGTTTGATCTCCTTGCTGTCCAAGTAACAATATCAAAGATAATAAATCAGTTAAAAAGACTTCTGGTTCTGCTTTGCTTGTTAAAATTAGCCTGAAGCACTTTCTTGAGTTATTTTCCAGAATTTAATTGCTGTCCTCCACCCCTAGCCTCTACCAGCATTCAACCTCCAGGCCAAATGGAACCCCAGGGATAATTATGTTGACCTTTTCTGACCCTCCTGGCTTCAATCAACTAAATCTTGGATTCTGTCCCTCTTTGCCCAATTCTATGCTGAATTCTCTGCTCAAGCCCTCAGGAACGTGCTTCTGCCCTTAGCTGAAAACTCCCCGATTTTGCTCCTCAGTGAGACATTGCTTTGGGAGAGTTCCCGCATGTCCTCCTTACTTGCTGCAAGTTATAAATCCTTCCTCCTCCCAGTCTTTGGCTTGATCCTCCGCAAGAGGTGAACCCAGTTTTCAGGTAACAAGTTCACATAAGTGAACATGAGACTCTGAGCTAGAAGACCTGGGTTCTGGCCCGAGGCCAGCCACTTACACATCATGACTGTCCCACTGAACTTGCTCTGGGTGAGTCTTCTTGTCATTCCTGTGAGGCTAATCCACATTTCCGTTAGGTCTCAGGATTGCTGTCAGAATACAGTGGCACCACGTATAATTGTTGACAGTTTACAAGGTATCTCCAAGAAGCTCTGAGAACAATTTAGAATTAGTTAAATGCCTTTATTCTATATCTGTTCCCTCGTGGCTTAGTGGTGAAGAATCTGTTTGCCAATGCAGGAGATTTGGGTTCGATTCTGGAGTTGGGAAGATCCCTTGGAGAAGGAAATGGCAACCCACTCCAGTATTCTTGCCTAGGAAATCTCATGGACAGCCGAGCCTTGCAGGCTGCAGTCCACCAGGTCGCTAAGAGTCAGGACACAACTGAGCACCCACGCAAACTATTCTATACTGCTGTATCCAGATTTCTTTTGGCTAATTGAACACTGCCATCTGGTGTGTAACTGTGGGAAATAGCAGGAATTGGTTTCCCAAAAGAAAGGTCCTTTAGAATAACAAAGTTAGAAAGTGAAAGTTAAGTCACTCAGTGGTGTTCGACTCTTTGCGACCCCATGGACTGTAGCCAGGCTCCTCCATCCATGGGATTCTCCAGGCAAGAATATTGGAGTGGGTTGCCATTTCCTTCTCCAGGGGATCTTCCTGACCCAGGGATCGAACCCAGGTCTCCTGCATTTAAAGGCAGACGCTTTAACTTCTGAGCCACCAGAGAAGCCCTTAGAATAACAAAAACATTGTCATTTCTTTTTTTTTTTTTTCCCCTTAACCTCTTTTTCCAAAGGAAAAGATTCCAGTGATCAAAGAGGAGGTTAGAATAGCCTTTTTAGGCCACTCCAGTATTCTTGCCTGGAAAATTCCATGGACAGAGGAGCCTGGTGGGCTGCATTCCATAAGATTGCAAAGAGTGAGACATGACTGAGCACATGTAAACACATACATGCACACAGACCACTAAGACTAACTTGAAAAGGTAAAACTTTAGAGGCCAAGTAGCATTTGAATAGGCCTCTTGATGGAAGGGAGGGATGACATGGGAGGTGGGGATGACCAATGAGTCCTGGGAAGGCAGGGTAGTAGTTAACAGAGCTCTCAGCCTCAGGGAGTGGGCTGGGGCATTCCTGAGCTTGGGTGTTGAGGTTGACTTCTCTCCTGTAAAAAATTGGGATAATGATGATACTAGCCTCTAATCTTGGAGGAGGACATGGCAACCCCCTCCAGGATTCTTGCTTGGAGAATCCCATGGACAGAGGAGCCCGGTGGTCTATAGTCCATAGGGTTGCAAAGAGTTGGACATGACTGAATGACTTAGCAGCAGCAGAGATTAGGTAAATCCATATTAAATTTCCTGAGTTTGATTATTATACTATGGTTATATAAGAAAAATGTTCCTGTTCTCAGGAAATATACATGGGCATACTTAGGGATAAAGGGTTTTGATGTCTTCAACCTACTCTAATAGTTCAAAAAAGTGTATGTATGTATCCACATATATGTTCACATACTGCTGCTGTTCAGTCACCAAGTCTTTTCCGACTCTTTGTGACCCCGTGGACTGCAGCACACCAGGCCTCCCCATCCCTCACCATCTGGAGTTTGCTCAAGTCCATTGAATCAATGATTCCATCCAATCATCTCATCCTCTGTTGCCGCCTTCTCCTTCTGCCCTCAACCTTTCCCAGCATCAGGGTCTTTTCCAACAAGTCACCTCTTTGCATCAGGTGGCCAAAGTATTGGAGCTTCAGCATCAGTCCTTCCAGTGAGTATTCAGGGTGTGTGTACATAAATATACATACACATACAGAGAAAACAAATGGGGGAAATGTAAATAATTGAATCTGAATAAAAACTCTATGGAATCCTTTATTACTACTTTTGAAACTTTCTGCAATTTTGAAATAGCATTAAAATAAGCTTTAAAAAATTGAAAAAAAAAAAAAAAAGACTTTGTAAGGACGCAAGGTCATGACATGAGGTCTGGTAAGGTTACACTCAGGAGCCAAGACTTGGCCCAGTGGGAGCCAGTATAGGGTGATGAGAAGAGGCACCTGAGAGAGATGACTTTGCCATAATGCCGAGGAGGAAGACTAGAGCCGGGGGCCAGTTTAAAAAGAAGAACAGCATCAACAGCAGACTTCAGAGGCATCCCAGAGCCAAAGTCATGAAATCTAACCCAATCAAGTATCGGTACTCCTCAGCCTGATTCCTAACGTTGTCCCCTGATTTATGAAGTGAACACCACTGCACCTTCACTAATCCACACTTATCTGTTTATCCACATCTAGAGAGTCATGATGTGATTTATTCAGAGCCAGATGGTGAGCAAACTTTTCTCTGCGGCATAGATTTTTTTTGAGTAGGAGATGGCACCCCACTCCAGTATTTTTGCCTGGGAAATCCCATGGACAGAGAAGCCTGGTGGGCTACAGTCCATGGGATGGCAGAAGGAGTCAGACACGACTGAGTGACTGAACAACAAGGCATAGATTTAGTTAGACTTTAATGCATTCATCTGACTTGTGTTCATTTAAGGTCCCTTAACAGACCATTATTCTGAAACCTGTTAAATATTATATAAAGTGCTCCAAAAGTACAACATGTGAAATGCCAGGCTGGATGAAGCACAAGCTGGAATCAAGATTGTGGGGAGAAATATCAACAACCTCAGATATGCAGATGACACCACCCTATGGCTGAAAGTGAAGAACTAAAGAGCCTCTTGATGAAAGTGAAAGAGGAGAGTGAAAAAGCTGGTTTAAAACTCAACATTCAGAAAACTAGGATCATGGCATCTGGTCCCATCACTTCATGGCAAATAGGTGATGAAACAATGGAAACAGTGACAGACGTTATTTTTTTGGGCTCCAAAATCACTGCAGATGGTGACTGCAGCCATGAAATTAAAAGATGCTTGCTCCTTGAGAGAAAAGTTATGACCAACCTAGATAGCATATTAAAAAGCAGAGACATTACTTTGCCAGCAAAGGCCCATCTAGACAAAGATATAGTTTTTTCTAGTAGTCTTGTGTGGATGTGAGAGTTGGACGATAAAGAAAGCTGAGGTTTTGAATTGTAGTGTTGGAGAAGACTCTTGAGAGTGCCTTGGACTGCAAGGAGATGCAACCAGTCCATCCTAAAGGAAATCAGTCCTGAATATTCACTGGAAGCACTGATGCTGAAGCTCCAATACTTTGGCCACCTGATGTGAAGAACTGACTCATTGGAAAAGACCCTGATGCTGGTGTTTGATTCAGCAAACTTTTTGAGGACGTAAGCCAAGGGAAGGCAGCCTCTGAGATAGCTCTGAGGGACTGCTCAAAGAGAGAAGGGCGGAACCAGGATATATAGAAGGTTTTGCTGTACGTGTACCCCAATGTTCATCGCAGCACTGTTTATAATAGCCAGGACATGGAAGCAACCTAGATGTCCATCAGCAGATGAATGGATAAGAAAGCTGTGGTACATATACACAATGGAGTATTACTCAGCCATTAAAAAGAATACATTTGAATCAGTTCTAATGAGGTGGATGAAACTGGAGCCTATTATACAGAGTGAAGTAAGCCAGAAGGAAAAACATAAATACAGTATACTAACGCATATATATGGAATTTAGAAAGATGGTAACAATAACCTGGTGTACGAGATAGCAAAAGAGACACTGATGTATAGAACAGTCTTATGGACTCTGTGGGAGAGGGAGAGGGTGGGAAGATTTGGGAGAGTGACATTGAAACATGTAGAATATCATGTAAGAAACGAGTTGCCAGTCCAGGTTCGATGCGCGATGCTGGATGCTTGGGGCTAGTGCACTGGGACGACCCAGAGGGATGGTGTGGGGAGGGAGGAGGGAGGAGGGTTCAGGATGGGGAACACATGTATGCCTGTGGCGGATTCATTTTGATATTTGGCAAAACTAATACAATTATGTAAAGTTTAAAAAAAAAAAAAACAGATTGACAGTAATCTTTTGATTTTCTGACTAAGAAAGCCAGACATCTCAATGAAGTTAACCTTTTTTTTATGTATGGGTAGATGCAAGAGTCTGGGCTTGCTGAATTCATTCCCTTGATGTGCACCTTAGCTATCTAGGGCCAGTATCATGTGCTTTTCCATCTTGAGTCCTCTCAGGGTCCACCATCAGGGGTGGATGCAGTAGCTGAGGGCTTGGTGGCAGGCAGCCCATTTATTTCCCTCCTGAGATTCCCCTTGGCTCACCACTGGGGCCCGTGGAAGTGGCTGATAGGCTTAATGAGTGCAGCATTTTTGTTTGCTGATAGAGCAGGCAACATTTTTTTTTACCCACTGAGTCAATAGGTAAAGTCACACTAGCTCTGCTCCTGGTATATGGTAAATGCCCAGTAAATGTTTGCTATTACATGATCAGATCAGCAGTAGAATTACTAGTAGTATATTTCATGACACTCCAGGGTTCCACAACTCAGACCAGCCACCCTCCAGAAGACAGTGCTTGGATATTCCTCTTCCCATCCAGCTTCCCCAGCTCCTTTCCCAGTTTCTCTTGGGGACACATTTTTAATAAATGACACACAAATTCTCACTGCAGGGTCTGATTCTGGGGAACAAGAAACATCTCAGCCACGCTTCTATAATAAAACACCATAGACTGGATGAGTTATAAACAACAGATATTTATTCTTCAGAGTTCCAGAGCCTGAAGTCTGAGATGAGGGTGCCAACATGGTCAGATGACATCCCTCTTCTTGGTTGCAGACTTCTTTTTGTGTCCTCAGAAGAAGGGGGCCAGGGGAGTTCTGTGGAGTCTCTTTCATTAGGAAACAATCCCAATAATGCGGGTTCTGCCATCATGACCTAAGAACCACCCAAAGGGCCTACCTCTTGATACTATCACCTTCAGTTCACTTCAGTCGCTCAGTCATGTCTGATTCTTTGCGACCCCATGGACTGCAGCACACCAGGCCTCCCTGTCCATCACCAACTCCCGGAGTTTACCCAAACTCATGTCCATAGAGTCAGTGATGCCATCCAACCATCTCATCCTCTGTTGTCCCCTTCTCCTCCCACCTTCAATATTTCCCAGCAACAGGGTCTTTTCAAATGAATCAGTTCTTCGCATGAGGTGGCCAAAGTATTGGAGTTTCAGCTTCAGCATCAGTCCTTCCAATGAATATTCAAGATTGATTTCCTTTAGAATGGACTGGTTGCATCTCCTTGCTGTCCAAGTGACTCTCAAGAGTTTTCTCCAACACCACCGTTCAATATCACCTTGGGGATTAAGATTTCAACATATGAATTTGGGGGTAGGGGGATCACAAGCATGAACCAAGACCTTCCTCCACTCTTTCTCTAGACGGTCCCTCAGCTGATCTGGTTTCCCATGGCAAACAGACACCCAATGCCTCCTCTCTCTCACGCTTCATGACAAGGGATAGGAAGTAGAAAGGCAATAGAGCCTTGACTTTCTGTGCACTTCCCGCCCCCACAGTGGTCCAGTCCACGCCTCACATTCCCTGTGCTTCTGCATGACAGTTTAATAGAAACAGATCCTAGTTTACAAGTAATGATTCTTTACATGACGGTTCCTTGCTGACCACAAAATCTATGGGTGATTTCAGGGCCATAAATCTTTATTTCAGATAGAGTGTTCTTACAAGCAGAAGTTCCTTGTAGGTGTCATGCTTCAGGAATCAAGAGACCTAGGGTCTAAACCTGATTTATCGAGGCCTTATGGTGTGACTTTTGGCAGTGGCACCCCACTCAAGTACTCTTGCCTGGAAAATCCCGTGGATGGAGGAGCCTGGTAGGCTGTAGTCCATGGGGTTGCTAAGAGTCGGACACGACTGAGCGACTTCACTTGCACTTTTCACTTTCATGCATTGGAGAAGGAGATGGCAACCCACTCCAGTGTTCTTGCCTAGAGAATCCCAGGGATGGAGGAGCCTGGTGGGCTGCCGTCTATGGGATCGCACAGAGTCAGACAAGACTGAAGTGACTTAGCAGCAGTGGCATGGTGTGACTTTAAGGTCCTTGGGTGTGTAAATGACTTGACCAGTTTCCATATCTGCAAAGTTAGGGTATTCAGGCTCATACACTTTTTTAAGAATCCGAAGAAAGTTATAAAACCTTTTCCCAGAAGAGAAGCCCATTATGCACAAACATAATTTCATGTTAAATTTCAAAAGTTTCTAGATCCCACTGAAATCCACCATTGGATCCCTTACAAGGTGATTTCTAATGATTTTATTAGCTCTCATACTCTCTCTCTCTAGGTTTTCTCAAGTTTATAACAGAACCATTAAAGGACAGATAACAAATATTTGAGTCAGTATAAATTCTTCTTATGCAAGAGTGATTGAAATTATTTTTATTTTTTGGGTGCATGGAACAAAGACATTATTTACTGCCAAGAAGAACGTGTGCATTTAAAAGTGAAATTGTCCCAGTCTGCAAGGAGGGAACATCTGGGAGCAGCATAAGACATTGGACCTCTGGACCTCAGTAGGGACTGTCTCTTCTCTTTTGGGGAGAACGGATTTTGGAGGCTCACCACCAAGAGTTTCAATTCCCACTCCGTAACTTGTCAGATTTGTGTTTGACCACAGACAAGACAAATTGCTCAGATTTAAATTCTTCCTGTTTAAAATGGAAAATAAATCCTTCTACTTTTCTTATACCGTGGTGTGTTTGTGTGTGCGTGTGTGCACAGGCTTAGTCACTCAGTCATGTCTGACTCTGCGATACCCGCCAGGCTCCTCTGCCCCTGGGGATACTTCCTGCAAGAATACTGGAGTGGGTTGCCACACCCTACTCCAGGAGTAGTGAAAATTAAATGAGACAATGTTCATACATTCCTGGCACGTGGTTCTCCTCCTTTTCTGCTTTATCCCTAGTTTCTGTGCTCTTCCAGGTGGAAGAGATCCACTGGGTAAGTGTATGAGGACAGGGCGCGGAGCCTCCGCCCTCTCTAGGTTACCACTCTCAGTACCTCCACAGGTTCACCAGCCCAGAAGCTCTCTGAGCCTCATCCTTTTGGGGTTTTATGGAGGCTTCTTTACCTAGGCACAATCAATTAAACCATTGGCCAGTGGCAATTGATGACTGAACTCAATATTCGGCTTCTCCTCCTCCCCAGAGGTTAGATGTCAGGTAGGGGTGGGTTGGGGTGTGTGGGTGGGAGGGGGTGGGTGGGTGGGGGGAGGAGGCTGAAATTTCCAGTGCTCTAATCACCTGATGGTTTCACTGGCAACCAGCCTCCATCCTGATGTGAGTCCAAAAATCACCTCATTAACATAAAGGATGCCTCCATTGCTTTCATCAATTAAGAAATCGACAATAGTTTAGGAGCTCTGTGCAAGAAATGTTGATGAAGATCACATAGATTTTTCTTATTATAAATCACAATATCACACAGCACAGGGATTTCATGATAAAGCACGTTGCAGAGCACTCGGTGGAAGGTAAGAAATTGTGGCCAGTGTTTGAGATTATATTCTCTGCCTAGAATTCTCTTATAGTTGAGTTTGTCCTACTTCTTCCTTTGCTTGGCTCACACCTGCTAAACCTTTGACTCAGCTCAGACATTATTTCTTTTAGAAGACTCTCTAAGACCTTTGACCTGGGAGGTGAAGCTGCTTCTGAGTTATAGACCATGTCTGTATCATTAGGGCTTCCTTGGTGGCTCAGCTGGTAAAGAATCTGCCTGCAATGGAGACCTGGGTTCGATCCCTGGGTTGGGAAGATCCCCTGGAGAAGGGAACGGCTACCTACTCCAGTATTCTGGCCTGGAGAATTCCATGGACTGTCTAGTCCATGGAGTTGCAAAGAGTCAGACATGACTGAGTGACTGTCACTTTCATATCATCAGGGCCTTCCCAGGTGGCGCTAGTGGTAAAGAACCTGCCTGCCAATGCAGGAGGCAGAAGAGATTCTGGTTCCATCCCTCGGTCGGGAAGATCCACTGGAGGAGGAAATGGCAACCTGCTCCAGTATTCTTGCCTGGAGAATCTCATGGACAGAGGAGCCTGGTGGGCTATAGTCCATGGGGTCGCAAAGAGTCAGACACAACTGAAGCAACTTAGCACACTTGCATATCATCAGACTCACCCTGTCATCTGAGCTCTTTGAGGGCTGAGAAGGTATCTTTTATTTATTTTAATTTTTTTCTTTTTTTGCCATGCCTCATGAGTGAGTGAACCTGGGCCCCCTGCAGTAGAAACTCGAAGTCCTAGCTACTGGACGACCAGGGAATTGGTCCCTTTATCTTTGCATCTTCAGTTCCTAACAATTTTTGAATTGAGTTGAATAGAAACAATAGTTCTTTTCCCCTAAGCCTCTGACAGGGAGCATGAGATTTGAGCAATAACCGTGTTAATTTCCTTGGAACTTTTTGCTTGCTGTTTTTTCCATTGTTTTCCCAATACATATAATTTAGAGCTATTATACATGTCTGCTTCTATCCTGTTAGGTTCGACAGGTGACATATGGGGAGAGACAGGCCTTGTGAATACGAAGGAATGGAATTAACTTGATGGACGTTCCCTTTCCTTCAACAAAAGCAGCTCTTTTCTCGTTGTTCATTGACCTTGGAATGATGGACTGTGAACAGAGAATCAATATCTCCTTTTATTACAGCACATTTACTAGGTCTGGCCAAAGAGTTGAAAGCTTTCTACAAAAATGTGAGTCTAGCGGAGTGTTCACAACTGGCTCCTGCCAGGCTCAGTGAAGGGAGGGATGACACAGCATTCTTAGATAAGAACAAGGTATAGAATTACTGAATTGAAACTAGAATGCCCAAGGGAAAGGCTTGTGAGCTTAGTTTTTTTGTGAAGTAAACCTCTGAAAGCTGCTTGGCTTTTATAATAAGGAAAGCAAGGAGTTTAGAAATGAGTTTGAATGTCTGTCCATCTCTTTTTAGATGATCAAACCAGGACTCAGGCATGTTAAATAAACTCAGGATCACCCACCTGCTGCTGCTGCTGCTAAGTCGCTTCAGTCGTGTCTGACTCTCTGCGACCCCATAGACGGCAGCCCACCAGGCTCCCCGGTCCCTAGGATTCTCCAGGCAAGAACACTGGAATGGGTTGCCATCTCCTTCTCCAATGCATGAAAGTGAAAAGTGAAAGTGAGGTCGTTCAGTTGTGTCCGACTCTTAGTGACCCCATGGACTGCAGCCTACCAGGTTCCTCCATCCATGGGACCTTCCAGGCAAGAGTTCCGGAGTGGGGTACCATTGCCTTCTCCCTACAAGGAGATCAAACCAGTCAACCCTAAAGGAAATCAACCCTGCATATTCACTGGAAAGACTGATACTGAAGCTCCAATACTTTGGCCACCTGATACGAAGAGCTGACTCATTGGAAAAGATTCTGATGCTGGGAAGATTGAAGGCAGGAGGAAAAGGGGATGACGGAGGGGACAATATGGTAGGATGGCATCACAGAGTCAATGGACATGAGTTTGAGCAAACTCTGAGAGATGGTGAAGGACACGGTAGCCTGGTGTGTTGCAGTCCATGGGGTCACAAAGAGTTGGACATGACTGAGTGAGTGAACCACAACAAAAGGGCTGTTGGGAGGAGAAATTCATATAAGATGTGTGTGTATGCACTCAATTGCTAAGTTGTGTCTGACTCTTTGTGACCCCATGGACTGTAGCCCACCAGGCTCCTCTCTCCATGGGATTCTCCAGGCAAGAATATTGGAGTGGGTTGCCATTTCCTTCTTCACAGGATCTCCCAACCCAGGGATGGAACCCACGTCTCCTGACTGGCAGGTGGATTCTTATGCACTGTGCCACCTGGAAAACCCTTATATAAGTTATCTCCAAGTATAACAGAGTGTTGGCTCCCAAAGGCTAACTAAACACCTTTTTGAACACCTCGGAACTGGAAAGACAGGTCCCAAACTGTCCCTGCTCCCTTTTTAGGTTTTACAAGTTTCCCTTAGATGGACATCCCATCATCTTTACCCTATTCCTTATACTTCCACACACAGAAGGGATGTTCTGTTCTGTTCCCTAGAAGCTTCTGAGGAATACCTCCAGCTCTTCATCTTGACCTTGACCCTTACCTAGAGGAAGAGAGGCCGTCCTGTCACTTTTAGGGTCAGAACTGAGCATACTTGGTCACCACCTTGATGCTTATTCTTTTCTGATTAACTTTGCACACAGGATCCATGCCTTCTGCTTCCTCTTGCCGAGTTCTTACAGGAGCAGACTGGTCCTGGACAAGAAGACCATATTCACCCAGGAGGGCCAGGACCTGGGGCTCAGGTCCCTATATCAGATCAAACATCAGAAGGCCCATCGTGACCACACATAGCAACTATGGTCTCTCACATAGTGGTGTCAGTGGTAAAGCTGATGTGTTTCATGTCATCTGTTTGACTTCTAAGTGTTGGTTTCAAATTTGGGAGTGGATAAAAGGCTTTTGAGCTTCCCAGGTGACACTCATGGAAAAGAACACAACTGCCAACACAGGAGACATAAGAAATGTGGGTTTGACCCCTGGATGGGGAAGATCCCCTGGAGGAGAGCCTGCCAACACACTCCAGTATTCTTGCTTGGAGAATCCCATGGACAGAGGAGCCTAGAATGCTGTAGTCCGTCTGGTCGCAAAGAGTCAGACACGACTTAGCGACTATACAACAACAGATTCTGGTGAGTAAGGTGAGTAAGGAGTGAGGAATAAGGTGAGTAAGGAGTGAGGTCAAGGCTTTGGGCTGAGCCAGGGAGTAAGGCCTCAGATTTTAATACCACAGCAGCTGGTGGGACAGAGAGCTTGTTTCTCTAGGGCTCACAAGTGAGCAGCTGTTTTTATTTGATCAGCTCAGTGCCCAGGGTTTTGCTTCAGAGCTGGTTTTTGAGTCAACAGTGAGCTTTCCTGTGTGTTGTCACAACTCATTGCTGGAGGCATGAAGCACATCCTGTGTCACTCCACCGTGAGCAGTAGACTCGCTGCCCTGTGTTCTCTGCAATTTGCCCCATGCGCCTGTTCCTGTCGTTGATTTTATGTCTCTTCACTTCATATTGACCATTTTAGAACTATATGTTGAACTGCATATAGATAGAGGGATAGATAGAGGGATGAATGTGTAGATGAATGGATAGATAGCTGGCTAGATGGGTTGTTGTTGCTGTTTTTCAGTCGCTCAGTTGTGTCCAACTCTTTGCAACACCACGGACTGCAACACTCCAGGCCTCCCTGTTCTTTACCACCTCCTGGAGTTTGCTTAAACTCATGTCCATTGAGTTGGTGGTGCCATCCAACCATCTCATCCTCTGCCAACCCCTTGTCCTCCTGTCTTGAATCTTTCCCAGCATCAGGATCTTTCCCAATGAGTCAGCTCAGGTGGCCAAAGTATTGGAGCTTCAGGTTCAATATCAGTCCTTCCAATGAATATTCAGGGTTTATTTCCTTTAGGATTGACTGGCTTGATCTCTTTGCTGTCCAAGGAACTCTGAAGAATCTTTCTCAGCACCGCAATTTGAAAACATCAATTCTTCATGGTTCACGAGGGGCGTGAGTTCAGATAAAAGGACTTCTCACTCATTACTGGTGACTGCTTGCGTAAGAACTGATTTCTTACCAAATATTTTTGTGGTAAGGAGGGAAGAGGTTTATAAACTAACATGACAGACTTCACACAAACAGCCCTGAAGTCTTTCTGTTCTTTCCCCCCACAAATTCTCCCCCCATTAACACCATCTAATCTCTTTCTTTAAATCAAGCCCTCCCCCACTCCCTCCTCCAATCCTCTCATCCACCCCTGGTCTCACCACAGCCCCTTCTATGTAAAGCAGTTTGTTATCACCTTAGCTCCAATTTGCATCTTCCCAGCCATCATCCTGCCCAGCACACACAGGAATTTCCCTGGGATTCAGTCTTCAGGAGATAAGGCCTAGGATAAATAAAGAAGAGGGCTTCCCCAGTGGTAAAGAATCTGCCTGCCAATGCAGGAGATGATCCCTGGGATGGGAAGATCTGGAGGAGGGCATGGCAACCCATTCCGGTATTCTTGCCTGGAGAATCCCATGGACAGAGGAGCCTGTGGGCTACAGTCCATAGGGTCGCAGAGAGTTGGACACGACTGAAGTGACTTAGCACGCACGCAAGTAAAGAAGCTCTCAGCCTCCCAGGACAGCAGATTCTTGTTGAGGTGAATTCTCAACCCCTCCATCCTTCATCTGATGCAGATTACAAAGCACAAAGCTAGAGTAGGAGATACAGGAAAGCTGGTTTCCAGTTTGGGAATGGTCTCTCCCCCGGGAAGGATGAAGTTAAAATAATGGCATTCATGGGACTTCCCTGGTGGTCTGTGCTCCAAATGCAGGGGACCTGGGCTCAATCCCTGGTCAGGGAACTAGATCCCACATGTTGCAACTAAGACCCAGCACAGCTAAATAAATAAATATTTTACAATAAAATATTGGCTTTTGTGTATCCAGGCCACTTTCTCAAACTCCCTCTTTCTCATGGTTCTCATGTGTCCTCTGGAATCCGTGGCTCACAGTGGCATCTGAGAACTGATGGTTGGATCACCCTAAGATCACCTAACTCAACTCAATCGCCCAACACCTTTCTCCAAGAGCTTAACTATTTGGTTTCCTTTTTGAGTTAATTCTCCCCCAATCTGCATTTTTAGTCCTCACGGAGAACAGGTAGGGAAGAGTGTCTCATGGGCTACTAGTGAGGGGTGGAGGTTTATCTGTGGAATGTTAGGCACACTGCAGTGAAGCTGACATCTAGAGCTAGACGACTCCAGAGCAGATTCTCACTCCTTCCTGGCAGCTGAGAGAGAGCTGATAGCATGAAATATACTTCAATATCAATGTCTTTATTGGATCAGATATTTTTATCTCAAAAGATTTGACTTTACAATCTGGGAATAAACACATGTTGATTTCAAACAATGTTGATTCACAGAAAACCTTTGTTGAAAGAATAAATCCAACTTTTGACAGCCAAGCCAATACTGTTTTCCGAACATGTAATCACTTTTCCACCACTGGGCATTTTTCATGCTGTTCTTGCTATCTAGAACATTCTCCACAAACTATCTTTTGTTAAAATTCATCTCAGTCCTTTGAAGTAGCTTCTCACCCCTTATCGTTCTTGAGACAACTGTTTCCACATTCCTCCAGTCATCCAGAGATAAGAGGAAGGTGGCTTCTTTCTCTCTTTTTTTCTGGCCATACCATGTGGCTGGTGGGATCTTAGTCCCCCAACCAGGAATTAAACCTGGGCCCATGACAGTGAAAATGCAAAATGCTAACCACTGGACTGCCAGGGAATTCCCAAGGGTGGTTTCTCTTTCTTTGTCCTTAGGTCAGTTCTCTTTCTTGAGCTTAACATACTTAAATGTTATTGGTGGTTGTGGTGGTCAGTTGTGAAGTCATGTCCGACTCTCTTCGACCCCATGGACTGCAGCACACCAAGCCTCCCTGTCTCTCACTATCTCCCATAGTTTGCCCAAGCTCATATCCATTGCCTCGGTGATGCCATCCAGCCGTCTCATCCTCTCCTGCCCTCAATCTTTCCCAGCCTCAGGGTCTTTTCCAATGATTTGGCTCTTCACATCAGGTGGCCAAAGTATTGGAGCTTCAGCATCAGTCCTTCCAATGAGTATCCGGGGTTGATTTCCTTTCTTTCGGATTGACTGGTTTGATCCTCTTGATATCCGAGGGACTCTCAACAGTCTTCTCCAGCACCGCAATTCAAAAACATCAATTCCTCAGGACTGAGCTCACATCTGTACATGACTACAGGAAAGATGTGCTCCACTGGAGGAGAGAATGGCAAATCACTCCACTATTCTTGCCTTGAGAACCCTATGAACATGATAAAAAGGCAAATGTTGGTGATCCATTCTCAAATTGTCTTCTTTTGAATCTTGCACAGGTGTATACATCAGTATCTGCCCTTCAGTTCAGTTCAGTCGTGTCTGACTCTTTGTAACCCCGTGAATTGCAGCACGCCAGGCCTCCCTGTCCATCACCAACTCCCGGAGTTCACTCAAACTCTGATGACGGCTGATGCCATCCAGCCATCTCATCCTCTGTCATCCCCTTCTCCTCCTGCCCCCAATCCCTCCCAGCATCAGGGTCTTTTCCAAAGAGTCAACTCTTCACGTGACGTAGCCAAAGAATTGGAGTTTCAGCTTCAGTATCAGTCCTTCCAATGGACGCCCAGGACTGATCTCCTTTAGGATGGACAGGTTGAATCTCCTTCCAAGGGACTCTCAAGAGTCTTCTCCAACACCACAGTTCAAAAGCATCAATTCTTCTGCATTCAAAAACCATAGCCTTGACTAGACAGACCTTTGTTGGAAAAGTAATATCTCTGCTTTTGAATATGCTGTCTAGGTTAGTCATAACTTTTCTTCCAAGGAGTAAGCATCTTTTAATTTCATGGCTGCAGTCACCATCTGCAGTGATTTTGGAGCCCGAAAAATAAAATCTGACACTGTTTCCACTGTTCCCTATTTGCCATGAAGTGATGACTATGCCAAAGCCTTTGTGTGGATCACAATAAACTGGAAAATTCTGAAAGAGATGGGAATACCAGACCACCTGATCTGCCTCTTGAGAAACCTATATGCAGGTCAGGAAGCAACAGTTAGAACTAGACATGGAACAACAGAGTGGTTCCAAATAGGAAAAGGAGTACGTCAAGGCTGTATATTGTCACCCTGTTTGTTTAACTTATATGCAGAGTACATCATGAGAAATGCTGGAATGGAAGAAACACAAGCTGGAATCAAGATTGCTGGGAGAAATATCAATAACCTCAGATATGCAGATGACACCACCCTTATGGCAGAAAGTGAAGAGGAACTCAAAAGCCTCTTGATGAAAGTGAAAGTGGAGAGTGAAAAGTTGGCTTAAAGCTCAACATTCAGAAAACGAAGATCATGGCATCCAGTCCCACCACTTCATGGGAAATAGATGGGAAACAGTGTCAGACTTTATTTTTCTGGGCTCCAAAATCACTGCAGATGGTGACTGCAACTATGAAATTAAAAGACGCTTACTCCTTGGAAGGAAAGTTATGACCAACCTAGATAGCATATTCAAAAGCAGAGACATTACATTGCCAACAAAGGTTCGTCTAGTCAAGGCTATGGTTTTTCCTGTGGTCATGTATGGATGTGAGAGTTGGACTGTGAAGAAGGCTGAGCGCCAAAGAATTGATGCTTTTGAACTGTGGTGTTGGAGAAGACTCTTGAGAGTCCCTTGGACTGCAAGGAGATCAGCCCTGGGAGTTCTTTGGAAGGAATGATGCTAAAGCTGAAACTCCAGTACTTTGGCCACCTCATGCGAAGAGTTGACTCATCGGAAAAGACTCTGATGCTGGGAGGGATTAGAGGCAAGAGGAGAAGGGGACGACAGAGGATGGGATAGCTGGATGGCATCACTGACTCGATGGACGTGAGTCTGAGTGAACTCCAGAGTTGGTGATGGACAGGAAGGCCTGGCGTGCTGCGATTCATGGGGTCACAAAGAGTTGGACATGACTGAGCGACTGATCTGATCTGATCTGATGGGACCAGATGCCATGATCTTAGTTTTCTGAATGTTGAGCTTTAAGCCAACTTTTTCACTCTCCTCTTTCACATTCATCAAGAGGCTTTTGAGTTCCTCTTCACTTTCTGCCATAAGGGTGGTATCATCTGCATATCTGAGGTTATTGATATTTCTCCCAGCAATCTTGATTCCAGCTTGTGCTTCTTCCAGCCCAACGTTTCTTGTGATGTATCCTGCATAGAAGTTAAATAATCAGGGTGACAATATACAGCCTTGACGAACTCCTTTTCCTATTTGGAACCAGTCTGTTGTTCCATGTCCAGTTCTAACTGTCGCTTCCTGACCTGCATATAGGTTTCTCAAGAGGCAGGTCAGGTGGTCTGGTATTCCCATCTCTTTCAGAATTTCCCACAGTTTATTGTGATCCACACAGTCAAAGGCTTTGGCGTAGTCAATAAAGCAGAAATAGATGTTTTTCTGGAACTCTCTTGCTTCTTCCATGATCCAGCAGATGTTGGCAATTTGGTCTCTGGTTCCTCTGCCTTTTCTAAAACCAGCTTGAACATCTGGAAGTTCACAGTTCATGTATTGCTGAAGCCTGGCTTGGAGAATTTTGAGCATTACTTTACTAGCATGTGAGATGAGTGCGATTGTGTGGCAGTTTGAGCATTCTTTGGCATTGCCTTTCTTTGGGATTGGAATGAAAACTGACCTTTTCCAGTCCTGTGGCCACTGCTGAGTTTTCCAAATTCGCTGGCATATTGAGTGCAGCACTTTCACAGCATCATCTTTCAGGATTTGGAATATCTCAACTGGAATTCCATCACCTCCACTAGCTTTGTTTATAGTGATGCTTTCTAAGGCCCACTTGACTTCACATTCCAGGATATCTGGCTCTAGGTGAGTGATCACACCATTGTGATTATCTGGGTTGTGAAGATCTTTTTTGTACAGTTCTTCTGTGTATTCTTGCCACCTCTTAATATCTTCTGCTTCTGTTAGGTCCATACCATTTCTGTCCTTTATTGAGCCCATCTTTGCATGAAATGTTCCCTTGGTATCTCTGATTTTCTTGAATAGCTGTCTAGTCTTTCCCATTCTGTTATTTTCCTCTATTTCTTTGCATTGATCACTGAGGAAGGCTTAACAGCCCTCAAAAATCGGTAAAAAATGAAATGATGGCAAAGGAGTCCTCTTTGGGGAAATGCTGAATGAATACTGTTTGTTGAATGAATGAATCACCAACTCTCTGCCAGCACAGTTCTGCAGCTGCCACTGCCCCTGCCCCTCCTGTAGATGCTCCGCCCACTAACCCACATGCCTAGTCCAGGTGCTAAGTGACCAGGCCCTGCTCAGTATTTAGTCCTTATGTGTCCAGACACTTGTAAGTCTAGGCCTGGATCGGGAAGAAAAGTGAAAGAGTAACAAACTTTAATTGACTCTGTTGGAAATGTCTAATGAGCTGTTGGAGGGATTAATGAAAAGAGCAGTTTTATTCAGCATGGCTCTTCATGCTCTGAGAAGAAGCATTACAAAATCCTCGAGTGCCTCCAAATGTCCCCTGTAAATTTAAACAAAGGCAAAACCACAATACCAAGAGAATTGACAAATGGGGCCCAAACCACACAGTTGGAACCACATTTGGAAAATATGAGCTAATAGAATTATAAAGTGTAAAAATAGGCTGAAAGAGGAATTAGAGTATGTCAAGGATCTTGGGGGCAAATGAATCCAGTCCCTCATATTACAGATGAAATACTGATGTGTTAGAATGAGGAAGGGACTTGTAAAAGTTACACAGCTATTGGTATGAGCACTGGGAGGGAACCCATCACAGTAGCGGATAGACCAGGAAGATGTAATTGCCTCATTTAGTCCCCTGTAGGCACAGAAGTAGTCTCACTAATAAGCCCAAGTAATGATAGTGACTCATCCAATTAACATAGCATAGAGCTTTGAAGTGAAAGCCTCCAGGTGGACCCTTAGCTGTGTGGTCCTGTAGCCACAGGTAGCTCACCTAAACCACATTCATCAGAACTCTGCAGAGTGTGGTATTACAGAGCTGATGTCTGAAGCAAGGTTTACCTTCATGGTGAGATTTTTCCTTCTTGTCAAGAGGGAAAACTTGGCAGGCACAAGTTCCTTAGTTCCTTGTCTGGAACCAGAGGCGATGGAGGAGGAAGCAGACCGGGGTGTCTCAGAGAGAGGTGATGGTACCAGGGAGGGAGACGGGGTCTCAGCTAAGTCTCTCAGGCCATGACGTTCACAAGCCACTAATCTTCTGAATACATAACATGGCTATTTTACAGCTAACAAAGAGTGGCTCCTGGAGTTTTTCCAAGTGCCCACTAAATGATGGAGGGAGTGGCCGTCCTGTGGGTATAGCTGTTGATCAGGTCAGGACCGTGTCTGGGTTTCTGACTCCTGGTGCAGTGCTCTTTCTTCAAGAAGGAATGAAATATGGCAACGAAAAAGGTAATTTATGAACAATGCAGCAAATGATGAGGCTAGGGAGAAGGATAAAGTGGGCTGGAGATGACCCTCCCTATACATGTATTCATTGTGTGGCCACGGGACGTAAAGGAAGCAACCTTGGGAGTCTCGCCCTTGCTCTTCCTGTGTTGGGAATGGTGGTCTTGCTCCAGGTATCTGTGTGCAGCTTTTGCTTGCTCTTTTCTCAGGTCTCTGCTCAAATGTCACCTCCTCAGAGAGGCTTTCCCTGAACAGCATATATAAAATAATTCATTCTCTTTTCCCTGTGCATATGTGTTCAGTCACGTCTGACTCATTGTGACCCCATGAACTGTAGCCTGCCAGGCCCCTCTGTCCATGGGATTTCTTGGGCAAGAGTATTAGAGTGGGTTGCTGTTT
This sequence comes from Bos indicus x Bos taurus, assembly GCF_003369695.1. Taxonomy (NCBI): domain Eukaryota; kingdom Metazoa; phylum Chordata; class Mammalia; order Artiodactyla; family Bovidae; genus Bos; species Bos indicus x Bos taurus. Next base: position 105,037,952 of record NC_040081.1, read on the forward strand.
CCTATTCCAGGGGATCTTCCTAACCTAGGGATTGAACCTGCATCTTCTGGCTGTCAGGTGGGTTCTTTGCCACTGAGCTACCTGGAAAGTCCCTCTTGTCCCTGATCCCTCTGTAACACTCCCCTGGAGAGCTTCTAAAGGCAGAGCAGATAACCAAATCAATCCCTGTATTGCTCATATCCACCAACAGGATGTGAGCACCACGAGGATGTGAATTTCTCCTGTCTCCTTCACCACTGGATCCTCAGCTTAGTAATACTTGGGGCTTAGAGGGCACTCAGTCAGCGGTTGCTGTTTAGTTGCTAAATTGTGTCCAACTCTTTTGCAATCCCATGGAGTATAGCCCACCAGGCTCCCATGTCCATGGGATTCTCCAGGCAAGAATACTGGAGTGGGTTGCCATTTCCTTCTCCAGGGGATCTTCCCAACCCATGGATTGAACCCAGGTCTCCTGCATTGGCAGGCAGGTTCTTTACCACTGAGACACTGGGAATGAGTAGTCTTCAAAAAATAAGTGAGTGAATGAATGAATGAAAATGGAAGCAGGTTCATGGATTTAGAGAGTTCGTTCAACCATGGTCTCTCGGAGGTATTTCTCACAGCTTCCCATACTCTCATTCTTGTCTGTTTGTTCATAATATTATTTCTCTCCTGGTTTTGGTTACTGTTCCTTAGCCTCCTTCATTGCATCTATTTGCTCATCTACCTCTAGTATGGGTTTCCCTGGTGGTTCAGACAGTAAAGAATCTGCCTGCAATGCTGGATACCTGGGTTTAATCCCTGGGTTGGGAAGATCCCCTGAAGAAGGAAATGACAATCCACTCCAGTATTCTTGCCTGGAGAATCCCATGGACAGAGGAGCCTGGTGGGTTACAGTCCGTGGGGTTGCAAACAGTCAGATTCGACTGAGCAGACTATCACTTTCACCTCTAATACCTGTGTTAAGTGCTTTACATAATTACCCCTATTTAATATTAAACAAGTCCATAGAGTTGTGTAATGGATTAGCCTCACTTTACCTGCAAGGATCTTGGTCAAGTTGTTTGAACTGTCTAAGCCTCAAAGTCATGAAACTCCTCAGTGGCAGGCTAGGCTCAATCGCGACAGTGCAGTGCATTCTTGGGTTGTATTGATACATATCACATTCTCAGCAATGACCGGGTCTTTGGAGACTTGATAAATGTTGACTCTTTCATTCTGACTGTTGGGCAGGGCTGGGAGTGTGCATTTGGATGGATCCTGGCAGAAAATAGATGGCATCATTACGAATAAGACTGAGGGGACTTGAATAAAGGAGCAGGGAGAAGGTCACTACCAGAACTCAGAGGGAGCTCCAGTTGTAGGCAGGGCCTCCAACAGACTTGAACTTTTAGACCTGAGCCCTTTCCTAAGGTCTTAGAGAGAGAGGTTAGCGATATATTCCACGTGGTCATATGGTTTTGTGAAAGTGAGATATATAAACCACAGTTGGCTAAGATCTCTGTACATTTCCACTCGCACTGTGGCTTCATCATATTTCCCTTCCTGTTGGGTGGAGTATTTTAAATCTAGCTAAGAATATGTTGTGGAGCTATGGTGGCTCTGATGGTAAAGGATCTGTCTGTAATGCAGGAGACCTGGGTCGAGAAGATCCCCTGGAGAAGGAAATGGCATGCCAGCATTCTTGCCTGGAGAATCTCTCAGACAGAGGAGTCTGGCGGGCTACAGTCCACAGGATCTCAAGGAGATGTTGAGTCTAATGTATGTTTTAATCTGTGAAATACATACATATCTCCCAGCTTCCACTTTAAAAAAAGTTCGGCATGTTAATAATGCAGTATTCAAACAGCTAAAGAAAGATCAAATTATTTTCCTTTTTTTAATTGAAAACATTACCAAGTTAATGAAATTTCATTATAATAAAGAGCAGGCAGATAAAACTTACAAAAAAGGTATTATGGAAGTATGTATGTGTCGACTGAAAAAAAAAAAAGCATAATGTAGAAGTTGAGAATTATGTTTTACTTGGTGGACAAATCTGAGGACTTCAGACAGGAAGACGGCCTCTCAGGTAGCTCTGAGGGACGGCTCTGAAGAGGTAAGGGAGGACCCAGGATACACAGGAGTTTTTGCAACAAAGACCAGGTAGTCGGAACATCAAAAGACTCCTGCTAATTAAAGAACAACCAGACGTCTCAAGTTAATGAATCTATCACTTTTCTGTGTATGAAAGGGCAGGAGTCTGGGGTTGCTGAAATCGTTCCTGAGATGTGCACCTTAACTGTCTAGAGCCAGCACCCTGCTTTTCTCCATCCTGAACCCCCTCAGGGTGCACAGTTGGAGGTGGCTACAGTGACTGCTTCCCTGGTGGCTCAGCTGGTAAACAATCTGCCTGCCAATGCAGGAGATGCAAGAGACGTGGATTCGATTCCTGAGTCAGGAAGATTCCCCTGGAGAAGGGAATGGCAACCCATTCCAGAATTCCTACCTGGGAAATTCCATAGATATAGGAGCTTGATGGGCTGAAGTCCATGGGCTTGCAAGGAGTCAGACATGCCTGAGCACGTGTGCGTGCACACACACACACACATACACACACACACTCTGCAGGCTTGTTGGCTGCAATGTCCTTTGGGCTTCCCCCATAGCTATGCACTTCCCTCATAGCTCAATTGGTAAAGAATCCGCCTGCAATGCAGAAGATCCCCGTTTGATTACTGGGTTGGGAGGATTCTCTGGAGAAGGGATAAGATACCCACTCCAGTTTTCCTGGGCTTTACTGTGGCTTAGTTGGTAAATAATGCACCTGTAATGCGGGAGACCTGAGTTCGATCCCTGGGTTGGGAAGATCCCCTGGAGAAGGGAAAGGCTACCCACTCCAGCATTCTGGCCTGGAGAATTTCATGGAATGTATAGTCCCTGGGGTCGCAAAGAGTCGGACTTGGCTGAGCGACTTTCACTTTGTGTACTTATAAGGCAGGCAATGTTTTTCATCCACATTTAGAGTTTTTGAAAGTTGTATCATTTTTAAGTTTGAGACTGGAAAGTTGTTGCAATTTCTCTTCTCATTCTAAAAAGATAATCATTTTATACCCAATTTCATATTCTTAAGGAAGGTTCAAAATGTGCATAAACTTCCACCCTACAGAACTACTTCTGCTCCTGACTGTGGCTTTGGGTAAAGAACCATAGGCACACCTTTTTTTTTTTTTTTTTTTCTTTTTATTTATTTGTAGCTGTGCTGGGTCTTCGTCGCTGCACCTGGACTTTTCTCTAGTTGCAGCGAGGGGGGCTGCGCTCCAGTTTCCATGTGTGGGCTGCTCATCGCAGGGGCTTCTCTTGTCGCAGAGCACAGGCTCTACATGAGCATGTGGGCTTCAGTAGTCGCAGCTCATGGGCTCTAGAGCACAGGCTCAGTAGTTGAGGTGCAGGTGTTGTACCTGGAAGGGCCTGAAACTGGGCTCTTGTCTAACACTCGGAAATGAATTGTCCGAGGAGACACATGTGCTGACAAAGCAAGAGATTTTATTGGGAAAGGGCACCCGGGTGGAGAGCAGTAGGAAGGGAACCCAGGAGAACTGCTCTGCCGTGTGGCTCGCAGTCTCGGGTTTTATGGTGATGGGATTAGTTTTCGAGTGGTCTTTGGCTAATCATTCTAATTCAGTCTTTCCTGGTGGCGCACACATCGCTCAGCCAAGATGGATGCTAGTGAGAGGGATTCTGGGAAGTGGACGGACACGCCGTGTCTCCTTTCGACCTTTCCTAAACTCTGCCGGTTGGTGGTGGCTATTAGTTCCTTATTCCTTATCAGGATCTGTCATAAAACAACTCATGCAAATGGTTACTATGGTGCCTGGTCATGGTGGGCGGTTTCAATCAGTGTGCTTCCCTTAACACAGGGGCTTAGTTGTTTCGAGGTGTACGGGATCTTTCCGGACCAGGGATTGAACTGGGGTCCCCTGCATTGAAAGGTGGATTCTTAACCACTGGACCACCGGGGAAGCTCACCATAGGCCCGTCTAAAGGGGAACGTGGCAGTGAGGAAACTGGAGGGATACATACGCTGATCTCTTTATTCTGCAACCCAAATACACGACAGAGGGGAAGGAAGCCCAGCTATTTCCACCCGGAGAGCTCAGGCCCTCTGGGCAGGAAGCAGAGAGGTGGAGGTGCAAATGGGACATCTCCAGTACCGTGGGAAACCTGGCATAGACTCTGAGCACTCCTTTGGTGTAAGAACTAACTCCCTCCCCCACGCACTCCTCCCCTTTGGAAAAGGAATGACCTACTTGTGTAGTGAGTGAGTTTCAGAGAAGGACTAGCCTGGAGGGGGATCAGCAACCCTGGGTTCTCTTTCACTGGTGCCTGCCTCCCTACATGTGCTGTCAGTTCAGCAGTTACCCAGCTGTGCCAGTGCACGGCAGGCATCTGTCTAACCCAGGGGGACACAGCAGAAAGCTCATCTGAGAAACTGGTTTAGATACGATGATAATAGTCACAATAAATAGCATTGTTGTGATAATCTAGGCCTTCCCAGGTGGCACTAGGGGTAAAGAACCTGCCTGCCAATGCAGGAGACAGAAGAGATGCGAGTTCGATCCCTGGGTCAGCAAGAAGCCCTGGAGAAGGGAATGGCAACCCATTCCAGTATTCTTGCCTGAAAAATCCCATGGACAGAGGAGCCTGGTGGGCTAGGGTCCATAGGGTCGAAAAGAGTCGGACACGACTGGAGTGACCTAGCATGCACTTGATGCTCTAGTCCGCCCTCTACATTTTACAGGCAAAAAGTGTAGTTTACTCTTCAAATAAATGTGCCATTAGAATATTTACTATGCTTAAGCTTTTTATGATTTTTAGCTTTCCTTCAAATCTCAGTTTTAATTGTATTTGAACATATAGATAACTTCAGTTTTAGGGAACAGTGGTGTGAATTACCAGCAAGTATAACTGCCAGCAATGGTCTTTCATTTTATTTCAGAAACCTCTGAGTCCTAAATCATCATTTCCAGGGAATTCTCTGATGGTCCAGTGGTTAGGATCCAGTGCTTTCACTTCTGAGGGCCCAGATTCAATCCTGGGTCAGAGAACTAACATTCCATAAGCCCTGCTATGAGGCCAAAAGATAGTCATGATTTCTTAGTGAAATGTCTTCTAATATGAATAAAGACTGGAAAGAATCACTGCATTTTCTTTTCAATATAATACGCATCCCTTCTAAAGACAGAGATTTGTATGATATTGAGCCTGGAAGAAATGAAGGGACTTGCCAGGTTTATGATTTCTAAAACAAAGGGTAAAGGCTGTCGCTTCAGTCGTGTCTGACTCTGTGCGACCCCGTAGATGGCAGCCCACCAGGCTCCTTCGTCCATGGGATTCTCCAGGCAAGAGTACTGGAGTGGGTTGCCATTGCCTTCTCCATTGCATTAAAGTGAAAAGTGAAAGTGAAGTCGCTCAGTCGTGTCCGACTCTTAGCGACCCCACGGACTGCACCCTACCAGGCTCCTGCGTCCATGGGATTCTCCAGGCAAGAGTACTGGAGTGGGTTGCCATTGCCATTGCCAGACTCCCTAGAGATCCCTGTGCACGAGACAGCAAAAGAGACACTGATGTATAGATCAGTCTTGTGGACTCTGTGGGAGAGGGAGAGGGTGGGGAGATTTGGGAGAATGGCATTGAAACGTGTATAATATCATGTATGAAACGAGTCGCCAGTCCAGGTTCGATGCACGATACTGGATGCTTGGGGCTGGTCCACTGGGACGGCCCAGAGGGAGGGTATGGGGAGGGAGGAGGGAGGAGGGTTCAGGATGGGGAACACAGGTATACCTGTGGCAGATTCATTTCGATATTTGGCAAAACTAATACAATATTGTAAAGTTTAAAAATAAAATAAAATTTAAAAAAAAACCATGAGATGAACTTGGGGATCCCCAGGAGCAGCCCACCCATACTGTGCTGGTCCTAGGAGTTCATTATAAAGTTAAAGTGAAAGCCGCTCAGTTGTGTCCTACTCTTTGCAACCCCAGGGACTATACAGTCCATGGAATTCTCCAGGCCAGAATACTGGAGTGGGTAGCCTTTCCTTTCTCCAGGGGATCTTCCCAACCCAGGGATTGAACCCAGGTCTCCTGCACTGCAGGCAGATTCTTTACCAGCTGAGCCACAAGGGAAGCCCAAGAATACTGGAGTGGGTAGCCTATCCCCTTTCCAGCAGATCTTCCCAACCCAGGAATTTGGCCAGGGTCTCCTGCATTGCAGATGGATTCTTTACCAACTAAGTTATCAGAGAAGCTCTGTTCATTATAAAGTACTACTCAAAACCTCTAGGTGAGACACATCCATGCTCGAGATTACCTTATAAAGAGCCTCCAGGACCAAAATCCTCAGGAATGACAGTGGAAGCGGGGCAGCACTTGGAGGAGTGAGGTTCAGTCAGTCTTGTCTGAGCTGCTGGGAGGCCAGGGAGTTGGTTATTCTGCAGTCAGATTAACTAGTTGTTCTTTAGTGTTGGAGATAAAATCGAGGAATCTGTGGTTGGATTTATTATGTCCGAAGTGATAAATTGCAGCATTGGGCAAACGACTGCTTTTTGTATCAGTTCACAGAATAAATAAGGATATTTGAATTGAAATGTTTGTCAGCAGCTTGACCCCACAGCCATTCTCTGTTCTCATAAAAGAAAAAACTTGAGGCTTTCAAAGCATGGTCCCTGGAAGAGCAGCATCGGCTCCGGTAGACTGCGTGAGATTCACAGAATCTCACGTGAGAGTCACATGAGATTTCAGTGAGAGTCTTTGTGACCTGTATGCACAGCAAACTAAACTACAGAGTTCAAATCACAAGCTGACTATGCACCAGGCCCGGAGAAGCTGTGCCCTCAGTCCCAGCTACCCTGTAAAGTAAAAGTGAAGCTGCTCAGTCGTGTCCGACTCTTTGCGACCCCATGGACAGTACAGGCTTCTTCATCCATGGGATTTTCCAGGCAAGGGTACTGGAGTGAGTTGCCATTTCCTTCTCCAGCTACCCTGTAAATGAGCCATGAGATGATGGCATGGTGACCAGGTGGTGTGCTATCAACACATGAGTCCTGAGGAAGCTCTTAACCAACTGACCCACAACAGCATCACGGATCAGTTCTTTGCAACCTGCATTTCACTGTGACTCAGGGCTCAGCTCATGCAGCTGAAGGACGCTCTCCTTTAATTTCCTACTGTCTTCCTTCCTGCTGCCCCCTCCACCCTCAGTTCATATTACCATTAATTATAACCCTGCATATGCTGCCTTCTCTGATAACACAGAGAATGTCTCTGTCCCGCTGAACCCTGGGCACTTTCCTCTTTTCCATTTTCTAAGAGCAGTAGCGATGCCATGGCAACGCCTAATCCCTAACATCGCGATGGGGGTGTGGTCGATGAGAGAATCAGAGCAGGTGTTCTTGAAAAAGGAAACAAAGAATAAGCCTGGTGAAGGGAGAAATGAAGGGGTAATGTTCTAGATCAGTACTTTTCCGACTGTTGTATGCATAAATCACCCAGGGACTGACAGGCTTAGATTCAGGTGGTCAGGGATGGTATCAGAGAATGTGGAGCCCTTACCAAATGTTAAGGGATGCAGATGGCTACTGGTCCAAGGACCAGAGTTTGAATTGTAAGTTTGACATGCAACATGAGGGCAAGGATCTTGCTATGTATGAGAGTGTCTGTGATATCAAGATCACATGTGTCTTCCCCAGAAAAGATGTTTGATACATTAGTATGTAAATACTTACTGAATTAAACACTTACTTATATCTGAGATACCATGCTGGGTGCTTGAATGATCATAATCCCGCATGATATAAAAATATGTCAGTTTTGGCTATAAAAGTGAGACTGATGTGATATGCCTTTGCTGACAAAGGTTTGTCTAGTTAAAGCTATGGTTTTTCCAGTAGTCATGTATGGATGTGAGAGTTGGACTATGAAGAAAGCTGAGTGCTGAAGAATTGATGCTTTTGAACTGTGGTGATGGAGAAGACTCTTGAGAGTCCCTTGGACTTCAAGGAGATCCAACCAGTCCATCCTAAAGGAGATCAGTCCTGAGGGTTCATTGGAAGGACTGATGTTGAAGCTGAAACTCCAATACTTTGGCCACCTGATGCAAAGAACTGATTCACTGGAAAAGACTCTGATGTTGGGAAAGATTGAAGGCGGGAGGAGAAGGGGATGACAGAGGATGAGATGGCTGGATGGCATCACCAACTCAATGGACATGAGCTTGAGTAAGCTCTGGGAGTTGGTGATGGACAGGGAAGCCTGGCTTGCTGCAGTCCATGGTGTCTCAAAGAGTCCGACATGACTGAGCAACTGGACTGAACTGAATGCTATATGCACTGAGGCACAGAGAGGTTGAGTTACTTGCTCAGAGCCATACAGTTACTTTGGCAAGTTGTTGCATACCAAATATCCCATGCCCTCCCCTGTATTTCCTAACCTCCCTTGCAGTCAGTTGGAAAAGGAAACGATTCACTCCAGTATTCTTGCCTGGAGAATCCCATGGACAGAGGAGGCTGGCAGGCTGTAGTCCATGGGATTGCAAAGAATCAGACACAACTTAGGAGCTAAACAAACAACAACTTGAAGTTGATTGAAGCTGTTGAACTAATTCCGGCCAAAGGACCGCTGGGGACGTGGTATATGTCCCCTCTTAGCTGAAGCAACTAAGAGCCAGCCCTCTCTCCTCCTCCACCCCTCCCTTCTCTGTTTTGTACTCTGACATCTAAAACATGGCCCCCAAGGCAAGATGAGCAGGAGTGCTGCCCAATCTGCAGTAGACTTCGCGTGAGGATATGAGATCTTTGCCGAACTGAAGCCACTAAATATTTAGGTTTGTTACCAGATTATTCCAGAAAGTATAGGCTTGGTGTTGCTGCCAGCCCACTCTATTGTATAATAGGCTTTGGGGGACTTCCCAGGTGGCGCTAGTGGTAAGGAACCTGCCTGCCAGTGCAGGAGACAGAAGAGCCTTGAGTTTGATCCCTGGGTCAGGAAGATCCCCTGGAGGAGGGCATGGCAACCCACTGCAGCATTCTTGCCTGGACAGAGGATCCTGGTGGGCTACAGTCCATAGAGTTGCAAAGAGTCGATGGGACTGAATCGACTTAGCATGCACGCACACATTAGGTCCCTGGAAGGTGAGCATAACCCAAATACATTCTAGATGAGGCAAACCACAGAACTGCCTGTCAGTCTAGTCTGGATAATAGCAGATACTGGGACTGTGACAAACAAATGGCCTGTGACTTGAGAGACGTCTGAAGACGTGAACCATAGAAGCCAAATGACTGTCCCCTGTGACTTGGTGAAGTTTCATTCCCTGACAAGAACCATTTCTAGTTCTGCCCTTTACCCATATAAAGGCATTTCTTCAAGCATGGTTGCTAAATCACTTCAGTCATGTCTGACTCTGTGCAACCCTATGGACTGTAGCCCACCAGGCTCCTCAGTCCATGGAATTCTCCGGGAAAGAATTAGAATGAAGAAAACCTTGTTTTTAGAGATTTTGTGGGCTCCATTCATGAACTGAAAGAAATCTTTTTAGAACAATTTTAATGCACACCTCAAGTGACTGACTTTACAACCTCTGTTAAATCACTCAATAAATGGGGAATGTGGTTTGTGTACACAATGGCACATGAATTTCTGTGTCCCTAATAAGATGCATCATTCTACTTGCATATAAACACCAAAAGAACATGACTACTGTTTACATTTTTCTAGGGATATGGAGTGAAACAGAAAGGATTAGCACAACTGACCTAATAAGGGATAAAAAACCTGAAAAAGTACACAGAAATCGAGTCTGTAGTGAGCCTTTCCACTCTTTCCCTCCCCAACCGTTTCCTTCTCTGCTACGGATGCCTGTCCAAGATGTCTTTACTGGCAAGATGGCTTAGCGCTGCAAGGACCAACTGTTCTCTCGTCTCAGAAACAAATGGAGAAAAAAAATGACCTATCCATTCTATGGTGTAAACTCTTAGATCTGTAAACACAGCACTACATACATATAAACAGAGGATCAGGAAGTAAGATTTATCCCAGGAATACCAGGAAGATTTAGCACAAGAAAATTTTATTTAAATAATACACTACATTAGGATTTTTAAAGAAAAGTTAACTCAAATACGTAATTTAGTTATGGAAAATAATCTAAGTGACTTATGAATAGAAGAGAATTTCCCTAAGCTGATAAAATGAAACTTCCCAAAACTTAAAGCAAAAATTGTGCTTTACATGGAATGGGGAAACTCTAAGGAACTTTTATCTCTTCCCATGTTTCTTTTAAGCTCTAGCCTATGGCTTACATAGAAAATATAAAGATCCCAATTTTCATTTCATTTTACACTGGTTGGAGAAGGCAATGGCAACCCACTCCAGTACTCTTGCCTGGAAAATCCCATGGACGGAGGAGCCTGGTAGGCTGTAGTGGTAAGGTGCTAAGTGCTAAGGGTTGGACACGACTGGGCGACTTCACTTTTCACTTTCATGCATTGGAGAAGGAAATGGCAACCCACTCCAGTGTTCTTGCCTGGAGAATCCCAGGGACAGAGGAGCCTGGTGGGCTGCCGTCTATGAGGTCACACAGAGTTGGACACGACTGAAGTGACTTAGCAGCAGCAGCAGTTACATTGGTTAGGATTTCTTTTAGACAGTTGAATAGAATGGTGAGAGGAACATTCCTACTAGAGCCACTTCCATGGTTGATGTACAGAAATTCGACTGATTTTTAAAATACTGTATTTGGCAATTTTGCTGACCTCTTTAAAATTCTTTCTTCTTCCTTCATGGTTTTATTTGATTATGCAAACTATACAGTTTTATTGTTACTGTGAATGAGAACTGTTCTCCAAAAAAAGGGAATAAATGGCAAAACATTATCGTCCAGCACATTTTCTATTATATTTTCAAACTAATTATCAGATTATTGGGATCTTACCAGACTGATAGCCACATGTTATCATTGATTACAATTTTCCTCAAATGCATCTATGAGTTTCATGATTTTCTAATCAAAATCTCAACAGGGTTTGGTGAGCTGATTTTAATATGCATAGGAAACAGCCAAGAGCCAAGGGTAGTCTTAGGATATCTGCCAGGACTCATTTTCTGTACATTTCTGCCCATGGTAAACTGTCTGAGTAGAATTACTGAAGAAGAATCACAATACGCTGTGTAGTGCAGCAGCACAGAGATCCAACCACAGATAGAACCACGCAGATACGGAACCTGCATATATGGGAGGTGTGTTACACCCGGGTAGACAAACACAGTCTCCCTGATAATGGGGGTTAGGACAACTGAGTTAGTGATTCACCTGGAACTGACTTTCCTGAGGCTATGAATCTCATATGAGTTCAGGTGTTATCTCGTATTTAAAAAAAATTGGACCCAGATCCTTTTGAAAACTGGAGAAGGGAATGGCAACCCACTCCAGTATTCTTGCCTGGAGAATCCCATGGACAGAGGAGCCTGGTGGGCTACAGTCCATGGGGTGGCAAAGAGTCGGACACGACCTCGCCTACAAAGCACCGCCAGCACCATCTTACTAGGGATCAGGGAAAGGCAGACAAAGCGATATATTGCCCCTTCAAAGGTATTACCAAACAGCATGCTGAGGTTCCTCTTTCTCCATACCTTCACCAACTCCTAGCAGACTGTTACCATTACACAATCGTCCGATTGGCAGGTTGCTCTCCCCACTGGCAGCTGCTACCGCACGCCTCCAGCACTCAGCCTGTGGTCCAGCCTGTCAGACACCGTCAGTGGGTGTGAGGCTATTCTCTTGAAGCTGCTTTGGAAGGTTGTGCAACCACTTCTGGGCAGTGGGTTGTGAGTGGAAGTGCTGTGTATTGTTTCCACCTGTGCAAGACCTTCCGCTCCTGTCTGTCCCTGTCCCAGTAATGGAGGAGCCTATGTGGTTCAGATGGTGCAGCAACGAGCGGCCCCTCCAGCAGGCTGGGTCCCTGACAGACTGTGAATACAGTGAATGAGTGCTAAACATCTGTTTGGTTGACCATCTATGCTTGCAAAATAAAGAACCTCCAAAAATCACATGTGCAATCATTTAAGGTAAGATCTAGAAATTGAACTGTTTGCAGAGTATTAATACAGAACCTGGAGCAGAAGCGACATTCCCTAAATGTAAAACCTAGCCTCGCCTGGCCTAGGTTTAGAGATACACACAGATAAATGAAATTCAACCCTTCCCATCAAGAAATTCAGACAAGTAAGCTAATACTTACAATAGAGTCATTTTCCTTTGTCCTATCCTATTCAATACAATAAAGCACTACACAAATATGGGTAATGAACACTTGAAATGCGGCTAGGGTGACTGGAGAACTGAATTTTTTAAACTGAAGCAACACAATTTTTCCACTAAACACACATGTATTTTGATAGGACTACATCGCATTACAACTAAAAATTTAGCATCAGAACTGAGACATGTTTTAATCTTAAAATATACTAGACTTCTGAAACTTCACTTAAAGTATATGTATGTATTATGTATACACACACCCTTTGTGTTTACACACAATCTCAATAGGTTTTATATTGAAATATGGGTAAATCACATTTTGAATGTATTGAGGCAAAACATTTTCTCATCTGCTCTTTTTACTGTCTTAAATGTGGCGACTACGTAGTGAAGAATATGTATACATATTATATTTGGACAGCACTGGTCATATTAGACTAAGAGTATGTCTGCTATGTGTTGGAACCTCAGGAGGGCAATTTATGCAGACACCTGTGGCAATATAACGCTCTATATATGTTAAGGCGGAGAGGTTCACAGATGCAAGAAGGGTACCACGGGGCTTCCTGCCACAAGGTCCTGTCCACTACTTCACTCACTGGAATGTGAACCTGATGAACAGGTGTTAACATTTCCGAGCTTTTTTAAAAAAAAAACAAAACTATAATACGTAGATTAATGAGGGCATTTTCCAACTATTGGGCTTTGTCTTGGCCACCATCTCCCATCCTAGTGACATCATAGCCTGAAGTCCAGGGCTATACAAATTCCCTTTGGGGTTCAGCTGCCTTATCTGATCTCTACTCCCCTAAATAACCAGTCAAATGTGCTCAGTCATGTCTGACTCTTTGTGACCCTGTGGACTATAGCTCGGCAGGCTCCTCTGCACATGGAATTCTCCAGGCAAGAATACTGGAGTGGGTAGCCATTTCCTGTGCCAGGAGATCTTCCCGATGAAGGGATGGAATCTGAGTTTCTTGTGTCTCCTGCATTGGCAGACAGATTCTTTACCACTCTACTTAGGAAGCCCAAATATCTGAAGGTGGTAACTAATTAGATCTACACAGTTGGATCTATTTCCTCAACTCAAGGTAATAAGTGAAACTGATGAACTCCAGCAACTCCTGCTGCTGCTGCGTCGCTTCAGTCATGTCCGACTCTGTTCGACCCCATAGACGGCAGCCCACCAGGCTTCCCAGTCCCTGGGATTCTCCAGGCAAGAACACTGGAGTGGGTTGCCATTTCCTCTTCCAATGCATTAACGTGAAAAGTGAAAGTCAAGTCGCTCAGTCGTGTCTGACTCGTAGCGACCCCATGGACTGCAGCCTACCAGGCTCCTCTGTCCATGGGATTTTCCAGGCAAGAGTTCTGGAGTGGGGTGCCATTGCCTTCTCCGCAGCAACTCCTACCTCCTGTATTTTCCTCAGGGTTTGCCAATATTCAACTCAAGTCTAAATCTCTTCTTTTCGACTCCTTGGGTACCAGGAATGAAGTCCCCTCACCAAATACCCTCATAGTTTCCAAGAATGTGGAGAAACCAGATATAAACAATCACGTACATTTGGCTAGAGGGCGTCACCCACACACCTGGCCCCCCCAGGCTCCCTGACTACTTGGGGACACTCCCACCCGAGCCCCATTCCTGAGGCCTCACATGGAGGGCAGGTCCCAGACACCTTCTCTGATGAGGACCACGCTATGAAAATTGCTACTGTTGCTCAACCCAGCATCTCTTGTGAGGGTAAGTCAAAGCAAACAAAAATGTCACCTGGCCTCATTTCAGGTCATGTTTGGTTAACCAGCAGCGCATCGAATTTAAAATACTTTCATGGAATCCAAAGCACCTGTGCTGTGTAGACTGATGCTTTTATGTAGTTTAGAAATGTATCACAGGACAGCTGTGTAATAGCCAACTCATAGAACATGTGAAATCAAAGGACGGAGACAATTTTACAGTTGTTTTATTTAACAAAAGTTACGCCAACGTCTCTATCTATATACATAACGTGTTTCAAAGTCAGAGCAGCAGACACACAGACTGTTAATGCAGGACATATAATAATGCTTACAACGTGTTATGTGATGTTTTGTTTTCTGCTCAATTGGACACTGACAGACTCAAAAAATATCCCAAAGGCTGAGCAGCATCACATCTTCGTTTTCTGGAGTGGCTTACATCATTATGTCCTAAAAAAAAAAAAAGGAGGGATGGAACTTTGGAGGGTTAATACATTGTGTTCAGTTTAGTTCGACCAACAGCTCTTGACCCGTAAGAGGGACTCACAAAGTGTTTTGGACTGGGGATTAAAAATTTGAGTAAAATAGCTTCTGCTGCTACTGCTGCTAAGTCACTTCAGTTGGGTCCGACTCTGTGCGACCCCGTAGATGGCAGCTCACCAGGCTCCCCCGTCCCTGGGATTCTCCAGGCAAGAACACTGGAGTGGGTTGCCATTTCCTTCTCCAAAGCATGAAAGGGAAAAGTGAAAGTGAAGTTGCTCAGTCGTGTCCGACCCTTAGCATGGACTGCAGCCCACCAGGCTCCTCCGTCCATGGGATTTTCCAGGCAAGAGTACTGGAGTGGGGTGCCATTGCCTTCTCCAAAAATAGCCTCTGGGTATGTTAAAAAAGTTTTTCACTGTCATCGTAAATATAAGAAGGTCGTCTCATTCCTGATCCCCCAAAGTAAGAAAATCTACTTTAAAAAATAAGTTAATGATTTTTGTAGTAAGAACTATGAATAACATATACTGAGTAGAGATCCTTCAAAATTAAGGTAAGAAACTTGACAAATACTCAACACAGCTCTGCCTCTACCTTCTCCAATTTTGTTCGTTTCATGACATTAAGCTACATGTTAACACAATATTTTCTAAGGTTCTTATATAGGGAAGACATGTTTTGCTTTCTCATTTTTTTATGACTTTCAGGAAGCCCTCTTAATTCCTTAAAAGGTACTGTCATTCTAAAAATCTCAAGAAGCCTAGCTACATATTCTACTCACAAAATTTTGCTCTGTACAAGTACATAAGCTGACTTTTAGGTAATACTTGAAAAACAGTTGATGCTGCCAAGTGTGAATTCTTCATGTTGACACTTAACACTCTGACCTGATTCAAGGTCATCTTTCCTGGAAGGTCAAGGTCTAGCCTTTCAGGAAAGATGCTACCAAGCAGTGAGGTATAGAAGGAGGAAAAAAATAAAATTACAGCGTTTTCTTCTCCCCTCAACTCTTAAAAGCCTTCTTTCATGCTAGGGGGTTGGGGCATAACAAGTCTTCTGTGGATAAAACTTAAAAATGCTCTCCTTTATGTAGTGAAGTGGTACACATGACCCATTTCCCAAAAAGCACCAACTAGAAATGCACAAGGACTAAATACTGTACTGAAACAATACACCCATCTGTTCATGGAAACTGGACCCATCACTGTGCTTTCATTTTCTAAAAACAAGATCAGACCATTATAAAAATGTACTTCCAAAATAAATTATTTCTAGAATATAAAATGCTTTATATTTTTCCAGCCCACATAAATTCCATTATAAAATAGGAAATCAGAAAATTAGCTACCACAGTCTTCATATGGTAAAAAATATATGTGTACACATGTATATACACATATTAAAAAACCCAAGTTTCAAATTTCAATAAAAAACTAACCAATAAACCAACGTAATGATTATGTATTAAACTGCACACAAGCCATGTCAATTTATCCGTAATGAGAACCAACTACAAAGTATTACAATCAATTGTATCAGAGCATAACCTAAGACTTCCCCACATGGAAAAGGATCAGGAAGCCTTCAACTGCCAAGCCAACAAGAAGCCTGCTCATGCCCTTTTCAGACATAATCGCCCCTGGCTCTCCACGGAATACAAAAGGAGAACATGTGCACTGGGGCTGCCTTGCATTTGTGCTCTGCGTTATGGCTGGCTTGGGGCTGGCTGGCATGTGAGGACTACAACCCAGGTGGAGCTGTGTTTCCCAAGCCATCCGCCTGCCCATGCAGCCATGGTGGTGCAGAGGGCGGGCTGTGGAGACCAGCACCAGCCCTGCCTACTGCTGGTGGAGGGGAGCTAGAGTGTTCTCGGAGCTGCTTCCCAAGTGGGGTGACCAACAGGGAAGGCCTGATTGCAGCTGAGATCAGTTAGAAATTACCATTGATGAAAACTGGGTACAGTGTTCCTGGAACTTGAATAAAGACAGTGGGGAGGTTTCCAGTTTGTGGATTCCTGCCTGTTCACAGTGTTTTCATGAGGGAAAAATCTTAAGGAGTGGACAGGTGAGTGGGGACACGGTCTTATTCCACAAGAGGGCCTGTTCAGAAAACCCACCAAGGGAGGGCAGAATATGACCTGGTGGGGGTGGGGGGGTGGAGTGGGATGGGGGGAGGGAGGGGCAGCGTCTGACCCACTGGTAGTGGAGGAAGACAGAGCGTGCAGCACCCAGCCCTGGTTTGTGGGGAACCCAACCAAAACTCACAGTCTCACTAAAGCCCCAACCTGCTTCCCAATCCTACCTCGACTTGTCCCCCCAAACTTCATCTGAGTTCAAAAGAGCCTGTTCACTCACAGTGGACATGTATTACTCAACCGACTTTCAGGAGAATGGTAAGGGCAAACAGGAGACAACTTTAGGTATTTTCTCTTTTTCTTCTTCCAAAAAGGCACATTCCCTTCCCCCACCATCATAAATCAAGGTACTTGAAAAGAAGGCAAAAGCTTGAAAATCTTTTATTCTTCCCCTAACATCTGCTGTTGTTGCAAACTCAGGCCAACCTTTGGAATCATGCTTTAAAGGGGTCAACCAAAGCACAATTTCTCTGTGCTACAGTGAACACTCAGCAACACCGCAGAGTGGGTGAGGGATTGAAAAGAATGCCACTTTCTTGTAACCAAATTTAAGAAAATGAAGTAGCAAATGTATCTCCATTATGTACCAAAAGTTTAGGAGATGAGTTAACACACACACACACAAAAAAGGGATGTGCACACCAGGGTCTGGGTTTAATTCTTCAGTAGCATTTTGTTATATAAAGCGTATGTTAAACGTTCTAAACTTGCCCCTCTGAATGGATAAGAAAAGATGTATTATCTACTCAGAAAAAGGCTGCTGACTGAAGAGAAATCTCAGATCCCACTGAAAATTCTCTCCAAACAAATGCATATATGTGAATCTGTGCACACTCCTTCAGGTACACAGACCCTTCTGAGGTCCAGGCACCCGGCTTGGGCTCAGACACGTGGCTCTCCACATTCCCAGGAGGATCTCAAGACTGACCCGCCCTCCCATCCCTGCATACTCTATTTCCCTCACTGAGTCGGGGGGGACACAAACCAAACCACCCAAACCAGGACCAACTGAAAGGGAGCAAAAACACCATGCTTCTGAGACCGGTTTTTCACTTATTTGCCCTTGGAAGAAAGAACATCCCAGTCTCTGGTTGCTTCTATCAAATGCCGCTGGCCGTGACTCATCCACTCTTCCTGGTCCTCGTAGAGTCGCCCACAAAACCAGCACTTAAATATACACTGTGATGAGTCATCAGGCAAGGAATCCACCACCTGGTAGTTGTTTTTATGAACCTTCTTCAATTTCATTTTCAGCATCATTTGCCTTTTGATCTGATTGGCTTCCTCCGCATTCTGGTAGGTCAGTCGGACATGGTGCCGCCTCATGCCTAACTGACACCTAGTCCTCTCCGACAACACCACCTTGAGGACGTTGCCTTTGTACTTGTTTATTACCTTCATCACATTGGACACCTCCGGTGAGTCAACGTCAGGATGGTTTAACACGATAACGGGCTGGTTCCGACGGGGACATTTGATCAACTGGTCTGGTTTAGCTGCGATAAGTCGAAGCTGTCTTGCAACCTGAAAAATGGAAGGATCCCTGAAACAGCGGCTGGGGTCAGTCTGGATTTTGCTTTTCTTCTTGGATGAGCTGATTTGTCTGGGTTTATTTTTACTGATGGGAAGACTTCTGGGAAACAGTTTTGCTTGCTTGATCATTTCACTGCTTCCTTGTGGGCCGTGCATGGATCCAGGTTTTTTGGGCATGGTGCTACAATGGGCACTCTCTTTTCGTGATTTAGGCCGAAAAGACAGATCGTGATTTGGGGACATATCTATGGGCCCACTTTCACTCGTCAGAAACTGTACATCCGGGTCTGTCCGTTTCATTGGGCAGAGCGGAATGGGCTTTATTAACTGCGTCTCAGTGCATGTGATGTTGACAGGTGCTTCGCAGGTTGCCTCTATGATTTGGGAATCCTCAGAGGAATTAAGAACCCTCAACACGGCCCCCTTGGGGATCAACACTGGAGTAGCCACGTGTGGCTTCTTGGTCACTCTGCTTTCGGTTTTCCCACTGCTGCCTTTGACAAGCTGTGGATACGCCTGCTGGTGTGCGAGCTGTTCACTAATGCCACCAGCATCCTGAGGTCTGGGGAGTGTGCCCGTGGAATAGCCAGCGCTGGTGAAGGACACGTTAATTTCCTGGATGCCTTCAGGCGTGGATTTTGAAGTGACCTTAGACGCCTTCCCTGCAGAATGTCGATGGGTGCTGTTTGCAGCCAGAGATGAAGGCTTCCCACAGGATTCGATTAACTGGGCTATCTTTCTGCGCAAGAGTTCAATTGACTTTATTTTGGACGTTGAACTATTCCACTTGACACCCTCAGGGACGTTTTCAGATCCAGAGCTCAGAGAAAAGACAGAGGAGATGACCGGGCCATCGAAGGGGTCATTAGTCTGGTCGGGATTCTTTAATTCCAGAGGTTTATCCCCGGACTGTTGGGCTCTGACTCTGTCTTCTCCCATTATGTTGATGTGTAAATACTCACTTCTGTGTTGAGAGGAAACCTGGCCTGCGTTTGAAACTGCCTTGTACTCCTGTGTCTGGTTGTCTTGCAGCTTCCTGGGAGGGGTGACCGTTTTTGCAGGAAGGCTGATCTCATTCCTAGAGCCTAAGTCATTCTGACATAGGGGCAGTGAGTCCTTTTCTCCAGAGAAGGAAATTGTTGCAGGCGGTGCAGAGACAGGAAATAACTGCTGAGGGTCACTGGGTAAGTTTCTCCTGTCTTCAGCAAAAGAAAGGGCAGCTTTATATGGAAAAGAGTTTGATGAAGCTCCAAGACTACGTAAGACACCGTTTTTCACTAGAGATAATGGAGAATGGCCTTTGAAGGCAATGGAAGGCAGAGCAGCTCTATGGGGATACGTGTAACCTTTTTTCTGCAAACTCTCAACTCTCCCTGGGTTGAGCAGGGATTCTCCGCTGCTGTGCCTGCCAGAATTTGGCATGAAAAAATCGTAAGACCTCACCCACTTGACATTTTTAAGCGGCTTCTGAACTGACGACTGTAGACTACCGATGCCTGCAAGTTTTCCGACAGTCCCTTCGATCGCGAGGGGCTGCGTGCACTCTGTGGAAGCCATTTTTTCCTGCTCGCTTGCACCTCTCTCTTTAGACCCACGTTCGGAACTACCTCCATCACCTCCACCGGCGTCGAGGCTGTTGGTTTCTTCCAGGGGAAACAGTTTGAGCACGAGCTGCTGCGTTCCATTGACAACCTTCACGTCCATCAGCTGGGCTAGACAGTTGGCGGGGACGACGAGTTCGGCTGGCGCCACCACTGTTAACGGCATCCCCGGCTGCACGGGCTCTTTAGAGGGGGACAAGACCTCCACCTCCACACTTTTGTTCTCCAGCAGGTTGATGACCTCAGTGGGCTCTGACAGGGCCCCTTTGTGTGGGATGCACACTACGTCTTTCTGGTAGTCTTTGGATTCGGGTAACAACGTGATGCTGTGCGTCCTGTCTTTACTTGCGTCGGGGGAGAACCTTGAGAGCTGATCTGACAACTTATTTTGAAATGCAGTCCTGGGACTGGAAGTTTTTGAAAGCTCTGGGTTTTGCTTGGAGGCGCTGATCCTTTTTGGCTCCAGCCTGGCGACGGCTTTGGGCGGCCGTTTTGCCCCCGTCTTCTCGTGGACTCTCCTCCTGTGTTTGACGATGTAGTCATTTCTGATAGCACCATAGTCACAGTACTCACACCGATAAGGGAAAACGCCTGTGTGCTTCACCAGGTGTCTCTGAAACTCCCCTTTCGTGTAGGAAATGCAGCCACAGTGAGAACAGACAAACTTAATCTCTTCGTGCTGAAGTGTGTGCTTTTTGTACTGCAGAGGGTCCTTTGTGGAAAAGCGACATTTGTCACAATAGTATTTGCCTGGCTTGAAGTTCCTTACCTTAAACTTGTGATTGACAGAACTTGAGATGGCTTCAGGTTTATTTCCTACTTGAGTAGCACTGCGACTGTTGTTCACAAAGTGGAAATGGGGAGAGGCTGCGCCAAGGTTGCATCTGAAGCAAACATATTTGTCCTCCTTCTGGCTTTGTCCAGTACCCTTTTTCAGATCCTGAAGTGGTACTTCATGCACACTTTTGCACTTTACACACGTAGCAATGGTCATGGCAGCAGACTCTGCCTCGGAGCCTTGATACAAAACAGTCTGAGCGTCCGGTCTGTCTGGTCGAGTCCCTCGATGAGCATTGGGCTGTTTGGGTGACATGGTCAAGGCATTGCGTCCGTCACCCACTGGTGTGCTATAGAGTTGCTGTCCAATGTCCTTCATCTCTTCATTTGCATTTCTAAAAAGCCTGCTGAAATCCAGAAAGATTTCATATGATAAAATCCTCAGGAAGCATCCTTGATATGCTTTGTGGCAGGGTACCTAGGAGCATACTTAATTATCTTTCTTCATAAAGCAGGTTAGGATCCTCAAACGTGACTGCTTCCAATTCTCTGATATTCCAGGCAACACTAAGGGGAAAATAAAGAAATCATAAAGCATGATTAATGCATGAACTTAGGGTTTAGCTTAGCTAACATGTTTCCAGACTTACCCTCTACTTCAGTGACCTTGGGAATTTTATGCTAAATCTTTACCTATTATCTTGGTGCACATGTTGACAGTAACACAGTACAAAGAAGTGAAGTCAAAGTCGCTCAGTTGTATCCAACTCTTTGCAACCCTATACAGTCCATGGGATTCTCCAAGCCAGAATACTTGAGTGGGTAGCCGTTCCCTTCTCCAGGGCATCTTCCCAACCCAGGGATGGAACCCAGGTCTCCTTCATTGTAGGCGGACTGTTTACCAGCTGAGCCACCAGGGAAGTCCTGGTATACATAGTACGTAGTACAAGAACTGGCAAATAACAAGCCTCAACCGAAAGTCATCTACCCTTTAAAAGTCATCACTTTAGCAGGGTAATAATCGTGGCAGTCACTTGGGATGGCCTTTGCTGAGTGAGTTACTTTTAAGTGTCATTGAGAGCATCTAGCAATTTCACAAGTGTAATTTTGTATCAACCTCCCTAATACCATCTGTCACTTTAGCTTCTAAACATGCACAAGTGGTAGAGCCAGGACACTGGCTCTGGGGTCCATTGGTTTCTATGTACACTGAATCACGAGCATGAATCCCAGCTCTCTCTCGTGCACCCCATTTGCTTGCACAAGTGCTAGGAAGCCAACAACATCCTGACAACAGAAGGCAGACAAATACCCACTTCACATCTTACTGAGCATCTATCAGGTGCCAGGCACTGCTCCAGCTCCTACAGGGCAGTGATGAGAAATAAATTCATCCCTCCCCTCATGAGAGTGCAGAGAGAGGAGACAACAAGTGTACCTTTATCTGGCAGAAGGTGGCCAGTGATTGGGGAAAACAAACCATAAAACTAGGCAAAGAGGACAGGGCATAAGTATCGGATGAGGTTGAGGGCTGGGATGTGGAGGTGTGGACAGTCAGGAGAGGCCTGAGGATAAGCTGACATTGGAGCAGAGACCTTGGGCAGCCTGGGCAGAGGGCACTTCAGGCAGAGGGAGGGCGAAGGTCTATAGGAAGTGGGCCTGGAGCACCTGAGCGATAGCAAGGAGGCTGGGGGTCAGTGAACACGAAAGGGGGTGCTGGGTGGGGGTCAGCAGATCTGGTCAGGGGAAGGGGAGACGGGTCCAGGGAAGACCGACAGTGCAGTATTGTGAGGACGTGGCTTCTCCCGCACATGAGGGAGACGTGCAGAGAGGCTGGAGCCGAGATACTACATGGCCTGACCTTTATTCCAGCCACTGCCTCCAGTTGCTGCAGGGACGCGGGGCCGGGAGGGCGAAATGAAGGCAGCAGGGAGATGGGGAGATGGAGGCTGCCGGGACTGCACTCTTGTCGTCTGGAGCCAGTACCACAACACGGGCAATGCAGTGATTCTCACATAAAAATAGTTATCTTTCAACACATTCTTTTTTCAGCATACACAGAACTAGCAGTGAAGCAAAAACCATTTTAGTTTGGGATCTGTGGAAAGCCTTCCTTTCATTACCTTAAAAAAAAAAAAACAAAACACTTTCAACCTTTATTGCTTCATTTTTTTTTTTTTAATCTGGCAATCAGAATTACAGACACTTACCCAGCTTCCTCCACAGAGCTGCATGAGAACTAAAGCGTTAAAGAATACAAGACAATGCGTATGTACTTTTCAAGCGCTTCCCCAAGTGTCAAGAGTCACACAAGGCCTCAGTGTCTGTTCAGATGGGCAGAAACAAGAATGGGAATTCACCTTTTCCTTCTGACACCCTGCTCACAAGCCAAGGGCCACAAAAGTAAGTCTGAAAGGCTGAAGTCATACATGTTTGATCATCTAAGAATGCTACCATCAGCCACATGTTCAGTTGGCATTTCCATCCTGCTAAAACAGAGGAAGCAACAGCTGCAGGCAGAGCCTACGAAAACCACTGGTCCGAGGAGTGCAGAGGCTGAAAAGGGGATCTGATCCAGTGGTTCCTGAATCTGGAGTAGCCACAGAATCACAGTGAACACAGATCCTCCTGGGCTTCACCCCAAAGTTCACGAATCTAAACTTCAGTGGGAGAGAGATGAGGAAGAGGTGCCCATGGTCACTCATGTAATTCTGATGAAAAGGCACTATTAGAAATCACTGGCTGAGACTTGCAGCAACACTTCAATCTTTTAACCCAACTTCGCCAGCTGTTCATGCAGTTGATGCTCTAATAACTGCCCAAACTGCTTCCCTTTTTGGGCAGTTTCACTGTCCACAATTTACCCTTCAATAAAACTGAAACCAGCATCCCTGTAACTTTCTTAAATCCTGACTTTGGAGCTACAAATCACTGAATCCCTGATAGACCATTCATTTATCTGCCCCTTCCCTCTCTTGTCCCATCTCAATTCTGTTTACAAGATGTGCATACCAGCCTCATAATCTTGAGTGAGCAAGAAAGAGACAGAGGAAGGAGAGCAGGAAAAGGAAGAGGAGAGATAAGAAAGGAAAGAGAGGGAGGGAGGGAAAAGGCGGAGGGGAAGTAACTTGCTTGCCTGGTACAATTTGCTTACCAATTCTTTAAAAAACAAAAAAAGCAGTTTTGCCATTTCCTCCCCAAATCTTTTTGAAAGGTGGAAGTGTCATTCCTCCTGGACTGGAGACTTGGACTGGGTGATAAAGACCTTAGCAAAAAGTGGGGAACACCTTACTGGCAGAAAGTCTAGAGAACTAACCACAGCTACTCAGTGCCTCGGCAGTGCAGGGGCCTCCTGGAGGTGCTTCTGCAAGGCCATGCCAGGAGCTATTTTGAATAAGGAATCCACAGAAGCGAGTGCCAATACGAACCATGAGCTGTGATTAGAAAATACAGTTTAATGGGGGAGTCAAGGTGCTAGGCCATGACCCAATGATGTCACCTGCTTCAAAGTACCTTCTTGGCTTCTAGGCCAGTCTCAAAGCTACGCAGTTTCTACTTTGGTACTTCCCTCCATTCAGGTGACAAAAGATGTCCAGCTTCTTCAAAACAAAATTCTCTTTGACCATCATAACATGTGCAGCTAGTCACGGTGAAAAAGATCTCAATGTAGCATCCCGAGACAGAGGTAAATGGATGCAGTGGAAGAACGAGATGGCTCTGGCGTTGGCATTTACACTTGGACAGTCCTGAGGCTGTGCCAAGCACACCCGAGTAACAGGTTCCCAGGACCTTGCTCCCTCCATGCCCCTTTCTCTACCTGGTTCACACTCAGGTACAGCCACCTGTGAACCTGGGCCCTTTGGCAGATTACTGCCCAGTGAACTGACGACCAAGGATTACACAAAACACTGCAGATGTAAGGGTCATGTGTAGGCCAGATGCTGAGAGGCCACTAACCAATTATGAGTAACATCAGTCTCAGGGATCACCTACCTTCCAAACTCACGGTACCCTTTACAACATCTCTCTGCATTGGATCTCCTAGGACTAGAGACATACTTTTTTAAAGTTTATTTAGGAAGGCTCTCAAAAACACAGAAGATACTTAGTACTATTAACTTTGGACATGATAAGTAAAAGTTAATATTCAGTTCCGCGTTTTTAAATGGCGAAAAGTGTGCTTTGTAATGCACGATTACCTCCAGCATCAGTGAAAGCTGACTTCCATGAACAAAGAGGTGGCACACAACATGTGACAAGTGTGCTTCCACTAGAACGAGTCTTGCCTTTTCCTGGGAAAAAGCCCAGCAGCAGCACCCAGCACTGCCAGGTTTGCCTTCTGACTTGGAGCTCACTTGACCTGGTGACTTAAAAATTTATTTGGGGGGCCAGATGGAGAAAAAATGTTAAGTTTGTTAGAAACCAGTCCAGTGACATTGAGGGTATAAAAATCATGAAGGGTATGTAAGTTTTTATTAAAAAGGAAGCATCTGACTCCTAAATACTGGACATGTAAAGTGTCAATAGAAGAACAAAAAGCAGGAAAACAAGGTTTAAGGCAGCAGATTCTGGAATCAGATCATAGGGTTTCCAAGCCTATCCCATCGCTTTCCAGGCCTGACCTGAAGCGAACTGTCCAACTGTGCAACTGTAAAATGGACCGTAGCAGTACCTACTAAAATATTCATTGGAAGGACTGATGCTGAAGCTGAAACTCCAATACTTTGGCCACATGGCGTCAAGAGCCAACTCATTAGAAAAGGCCCTGATGCTGGGAGAGATTGAAGGCGGGAGAAGGGGTCGACCAAGGATGAGATGGTTGGATGGCATCACCTACTCAATGGACAGGAGTTTGAGCAACTCTGGGAGACAGTGGAGGACATGGGAAGCCTGCTGTGCCGCACAGTCCATGGGGCCGCCAAGAGTCGGACATGACTGAGCGGCTGAACAACTACTACTGTATCTCACGAGGACTGAATGTGACAGTGTGACCATAAGCACTCAGGTTCCAAGTCACTCACACACAACTGCTAAAAATATGATTTTCCCTGTTTTAATGAAGAAAATAGAAGAAGAAATGATGCCTATCACATAAATAGTCTAAGGGGCCAAAACATGTGCTTCTTTGCTACCTGGCTTTTTCTGGAGTACACAGTGAATCTCATTTTATAATTTTAATTATAGTTGCCAAGCTGTACTGTCTAAAAGAGAATTCACCTCTGGGGTCAAGCCATCCACCTTGCCTTAGTGGCAAACAGGCCAAAAGGTGCTTATAGCTGCCAAGAAAAAGATGCTTTATCTGCAAGAGTGCTCACTACAATTTAGGTTTCCATATAATCCAGTGTACTGATTGACTTTTTCCTCTTCAAGCTCAGCTGAATTGTGCATTATCCCTATAGCAAATGAATGTGTTCCCACACTCGATGTTAATGTGCAAAATTAAAAAAAAAAAAACACGCTAGGCAATTAAATCGTATGTATGCTACATGGATTATCACATATATCTTATGTTCATGAGATACCCACCAAACTCTGTAAATTTTAGCTGGCTGACTGCATCCTTTCTTGGACAGAGAAGCAAATGAGAAAGTTCTTCCAAGACAGGAATCCTTTCATTTTGTCTATTGAGCCATAGAGAGCACAGGCTACTCTAACGTGTCTCAATAACCAAAAATTTAAAACAGTCTACCCCTAAGTGACCATTAGCATGTAAATGAGTGATACCTGATCAGGTAACAGTCCAACATTAGGTGTGTAAACTGCCAACACCTCCCCAGTAAGTCAGCATTCAAGGAGAAACAATCGCCTCACTCACCAAGAAGTTTTTCAGACAGAGCATCAGAATTGAACTGAATGGTAAATAGATCTACACAATGGAAAACATTAATGAAGTATTTTCTTTTTGCTCATCTACTTTCACTTCAAATTACTGAACTGATAGCCATCTTGATGGCAAAAAAAGCTTCTAAATGTTGCTGACAAATGTACACCTCTGGGATCTTAGATTTCCTTCTGAATCCAAGTGTATCACTTGGGGCACACAGAATGAGGCAAAAAGGTTGGGCAAGAGAGCCTGTGTTCCAACTCCTCAGCTTTCCAGGTGAAAAGAAAGGGCACTAGAGTGGAAAGGGCAATTTCCGTGGGTTACCAGGAGCAAGGTTCAAAACCTAGGTTTTGACTTGGAGCTCTGTCATTCTGGACTCATTAACCTCTCTTGGCCTGAGTTTCCTCACTTGTAAAATGGGAGTACCACCCTAACTGACATGACTGACGTGAGGAAATGGTGTATACAGCTAGCAGGTAGCCTTATGTTTGGGAAACTACAGGTTTTGTCAAGAAATAAGCCAATGTGTTTCTGGTTAAGAAAGATTCCTTCAAGTGTAGAAGATTCCAGCCATCAGAGGAGCAGATTCTTAGTTTAACAAATAAGCCTAATGCGATAAAGGTCTCTGGCTGGAGGCAAGGCTCTTCTCCCCCACTCACCAGTCCACAAAGGGAGTTCCCTAGGGACAGACTACACACTGCAGAGCACGTGAACTGAGACAGCAGCAGAGAACAAAAGAAGTTATTATTTGTGAGCAACAGTTTGAGAGATAACATTTCTAAACAAAGAATATGACTAGTGTCAAAACTCAGGGTTCTACACGTGGGAAAAAAAACAACTTAAGAGGCAACTATGCTTTTGTTAGCATTTTAAGAAAGGTGGCTTCCCTTGTGGCTCAGCTGGTAAAGAATCTGCAGTGCAGGAGACCTGGGCTCAATCCCTGGGTTGGGAAGATCCCCTGGAGAAGGGAAAGGCTACCCACTCCGGTATTCTGGCCTGGAGAATTCCATGGACTGTGTTGTCCATGGGGTCGCAAAGAGTCGGACAGGACCGAGTGACTTCCACTTTCACACACTAGGCAGTCCTACTTACTAAACGCTCCTAGTGACTTCAGGTCTCTAAAGGTGATAAAAATGAAGGACAAATACATCTTTGTACTTCCCTCCATTTTTTTGCCTTAAAGTCAAAGTTTTGTAGAAGAAATGAAGTAAGAGTTAAATAAAAAGTATAATTAAACAAAGAAAAATTGCCTCCCGCTGATTCTTAATCTTGGCTGCATCAGGGCAGTCAAGCTGTCAGAGTATGTCTGGGATGCTACACTTCTTTAACGGGGTCTCTGTGATGTTTGGTCACTCTTCTACATAGTAAATTGACCTGGGGTGCTTTAAAAACAATGATGCCTGGGCCCCCCTCCGTGTGTGGGGGGGAAGGCTCAGAGTGTTTTAAAAGCTTGCCATGTGTTTTAAAAACATGCAGTCAAGGCTGAGAACCCTCACTGGACATTACAGGTGCAGCGGAGCAAGTGTTGTATCAACACTCCCGTGCCTTTCACACACCAATTCATCCCTGGGCGCCTGGAGGTGAGGCACAGGCCACTGCCTTAACTGTAACGACACTAGCAGGCAGGTAGACTCTGGTAGACCCTTGCTTATCAGACTTTTGACTTTGGAAACATCATCACTGATGCTCTCTGTGGAGTGTATAATGACAGTAACCCCTTTGCAGACTCTCGGAAACTGAAACCTGCCTGGCACAGCGTGAGCACAACGGGCCTGAGTCAGGGCTGCTTACTGGACCCCTGCCCAGCCTGCTGTCTTTCTTAAGAAAGTGTGGATGAGGGATGCAGTGAAGTAAACAGGTGCTTTCAGGGAGCTGGTAAATGCCACACTAGTGATCTGATGCAGATGCTCTCAGTGGCCGGCTGTGTTACGAAGGCTGGGCACTGCAGCCAAAGTCAGGTGGAAGCGGGGGATGGGATATGGAGGCAGATTCATATATTACCTCCGTTACTCCTCAAAGTGCTCCTTCCAGTTACCTGCTTCTTGTAAGTTCCGGAGAAATTGGCTTTTCCCAAGTCACGGAGTTGGTCAGTTGGCGTCTACCCTAAATTCTTTCTGCTACCCTGCTGAGGGAGGCTGGGAACAGCAGTCACAGTTGGGCACCATTCTTATTTCCTGCCTGGAGCCATCGAGCAGCTGAGTGAGTCAAAAGCATAGCAAGTCCCATGGGCTCTTCCCTCTCTTATCAGGCACCAAGTCCCCTCTGGTCTCAACCTCAGGCTCTGACACAGGCCTCTATGCTCAGAACCCTGGGAGGCAGTGAGGCACCATACAAAGGTCCTGCAACAGAAGCCAGACACTGGGGTTTAAGTCCTGGGTCATTGTAGCCTTGGTTTCTCCATGTCCTTCTTACTTGTAGAGAAAAAGGGGGAAGAGCCCCCAAAGCACTTCTCCAGCAAGGGAGCTCAAAATAAAAGGGAAAAAGGCTTCCCAGGACTCAGGTGGAAGAATGACTCAGATTGCACTTCTCCGGGGGTGGGCTCGGGCACAAGGCTCCCAATTCTTCCCAGGTCATTCTGATGCCTCCCCATTCCCTACCCTAGGATGAGAATGTATGGATCGGATGGTCTCCAGCCACTTCATCCCCAGGATGCATTCTAGAGACTGCAGTTGCCTGAGTCTGAATACGTGAACAAAGAAAATGCCGTCTGTGTCAGGCTGCTTGGGAACAATTGAAACTGAGAAAGCTTCACTGGTGGGGACCCTGTTTACCAGAGGATTGGTCACACAGGGCACTCATGTGTATTGGCTGAATGAAGTCGATGAATGAAAAAAATGTCAGCCTTCCTGGCGACAATAACAACGTTCTGTGTTCTTCTTTCTCATAAATTGGCCCAGATCCCCTTACTTTCAAGTGAATAGATCAGTAGACCTATATCTATTTTAATCGCTATTACTGGACTTTTTGGAGAAGGCAATGGCACCCCACTCCAGTACTCTTGCCTGGAAAATCCCATGGACAGAGGAGCCTGGTAGGCTGCAGACCATGGGGTCGAGAAGAGTCGGACAGGACTGAGCAACTTCATTTTCACTTTTCCCTTTCATGCACTGGAGAAGGAAATGGCAACCCACTCCAGTGTTCTTGCCTGGAGAATCCCAGGGACAGGGTAGCCTGGTGGGCCGCTGTCTATGGGGTCGCACAGAGTCAGACACAACTGAAGCGACTTAGCAGCAGCAGCAACTGGACTTTTAAAAATCTGCATTAGTTTTGCATAACACATGAAGGAGGAGGCCCAATAAATAATGACCTCCTTTGTCTGTTTCCAAGAAGCACCTTGCAAAAAATGTTTAGCAGCACAACAAAGCTAAATATGTACAAAAGTATTATTTTTCAAGGCTATATTAGATCCAAGATTAAAAAATAAAAAGCTTTTAAAAATGCATCCTAGGTTAGGGATAACATTGATACAATTTAAAAAGTCAAACATTTGTATTCTACCTAAACAGACTATATTGGGATACTGGTTTTTAAACCACCATTTGCTGGGCCAGTATCCCCAGCTGAGAATGCATCAGGGATTGGAATGAACTTTGCATACCTGATTCAGAGATAAACAGATTCCTATCCTCTCTGCTCTTCTTCCACAGGAAAGGGCTGCCTGTTCCTGGAGACCAAGGTTTTGTCTCACTCTTGGTGGCTTCAATTCTAAGCTTAAGAGGTAATGTTTCAGGGATCTAACACAACAGTTTAGCCGTGTAGATGTTTGTTTTTAAACAGAACACAGTGCTTAGTATTTCACTTTTCATTTTCCTACCTTAGATTAATAAAGTGTTCACTATCCCAGTTTTTAAAAATCAAGGGTATTTTCACGGGATACACTGAATAACCAACATATACAAAGGAACTTAAGTGTTTTCTTTCATTCTCTCCTTTGGCTTTTCTCCCTTTTCGATTCGGGCATTTTCGTTCTTTTGCACCCTGCACGGTCTCTGGCTTTAAACTGCCTAAAGACCCCCCAAAGGCAGTAAGATACAAAAGTAGCTGGGATTGGGGTGAGGTCCCCCAAAGAGTGACATCAGCATTTATAGAAGGAGACCAACCGTCATCTACCGTCCCCTTACGCCCCTCTCCAGCACAAAGGCCCTCCATGGACAAGCCCTTCCCTGGGCACGTGCGCCCAAACTCCCAAGGAAAAACAATGCCAAGTCGGGTTTTCCAGTTTATTGTTTGCACGCGCACACCGACGGTTCGCGTTATTCAGGGCGAGTCCACATCGCGCAGCGCGGCTACGGGGAAGAGCAGGCGCTGGGGGCGCAGAGGGGTAACACCGCGCCCCCTTCCGGTGGGGGGGGGAGCGGCGCGCGCGGGGGCGTCCTTCTGGCCACGGAGACCGAACCACGTCAAGGCGGACCTCCGAGGCCCGCAGGAGGCTTTAAAAATGGCCCTCCTGACGACACTTCCTGCTCGGAGCCGACCGGTAGGAGCTCTCCCAGGAGAGATGCAACGTTTAAAACGCTGGGGGGCGGACGGAGGAGGCCGGGCCCGGCGTCCCGCAAGCCTGGACGCTGCCGCCGCGGCAGTCGAGGGTCGCGACCCGGCGCTTTCGGGGGCGAGCGTGCGGGGTCGCAGCGGCACAAAGGCGGGCGAGCGCGGGGGCGCCGGGCGCGCAGATCCACCGCCACCCCCGGAGGTCCGCGATCCCTGGCTCCGCGCCCCCTTCCCCCCAATCCAAACCCCGCGCTCCTCCTCCCACACCCGGTCCGGCCCGGCGGGGGACCCCTCCCCCCTTTCCCGTCCAGGCCGCCGCCCCCTCCTCCTCCTCCTCCTCCGCGCCCAACCCGAGCCCCCGGCCGCCTCGCGTCTGCCCCGGGGCCTCCGGCCATAGACCCCCGGCTGGGCGGCCCCGGGCACGCGGGGGCCAAGCCCCCGCACCTCCCGGCCCCGGCAGCCCGCGCCCGGCACGGCCTCGTCCGGACCCTGCAATCCGCGCGGCCCCCCGGCCTCTCTCCGCACCCTTGGGCCCGCTCCACGCATACGGGACCCGGCACCCTCGCGCCTCCACCGGCTCAGTCACTCACCGGGCCGGCTGGTTTGGGTCCCGCGGAGAGTGGGAGGGTATCTACACCGCCAGCGCCAGGCCGCCGTTGCCGCCGCCTCCGCCGCGCCCGCTGTAGGTCCCTACTCGGGGGGCGGAGCGCGGCGACGCCGCGCGTGCGCAGTGCGGCGCGGAGGCCCGGCCGGAGCGCGCCCGGCGCCCGAGGTCCCTAAGGCTGCGCCCTTCCCCGCCGCCACAGATTCCCGCGGAGCATCCTCGGGGCAGCTGAGCTCAGCGTTCGCCCTGAGAACATCTACATCCACTGCGGTGCGGTATCACGCTGGGCCCCGGGAGCGGCCCGCCCCCGCCAAAGGACACCCGGTCGCGCTTCTACATCGTTGGCCCAAGCCTAGCGGTCGTGGGCCCAGAGGAAGAAGGCCTTTGCTCCCTGCCCTCGTGGAGCTTCAAGTCCAGGAGCAGCAAAGGAGCTCCCGTCTTCAGCCTTCCAAATTCTCTCTCTCTGTGTCTCTCTTTCTTGAAAGCCGCCGTGAAGAAACTAGCCTTGGAAGACCCAGGTTCGAATCCCGACTCTCGAAACTTCTTTACATCCTCGCCGCGGGACCTTGGACGAAGAAGTCCCTGGACCTCTCGGAGTCTCGGTATTTGCTTTTCCAAAGATGGGGAACATCAGACCTGAAACCCAGTTTCAGTTTCAGTTCAGTCGCTCAGTCGTGTCCAACTCTTTGCGACCCCGTGGACTGCAGCAAGCCAGGCGTCCCAGTCCATCACCAACTCCCGGAGTTTACCCAAACTAATGTCCATCGAGTCAGTGATGCCATCCAACCATCTCATCCTCTGTTGTCCCCTTGTCCTCCTGCCCTCAATCTTTCCCAGCATCAGAGTCTTTTCAAATGAGTCAGCTCTTCGCATCAGGTGGCCAAAGTATTGGAGTTTCAGCTTAAACATCAGTCCTTTCAATGAACACCCAGGACTGATGTCCTTTAGGATGGACTGGTTGGATCTCCTTGCAGTCCAAGGGATTCTCAAGAGTCTTTTCCAACACCACAGTTCAAAAGCATCAATTCTTAGGCGCTCAGCTTTCTTTAAAGTCCAACTCTCACATCCATACATGACTACTGGAAAAACCATAGCCTTGACAAGAGGGACCTTTGTTGGCAAAGTAGTGTCTCTGCTTTTTAATGTGCTGTCTAGGTTGGTCACAACCTTTCTTCCAAGGAGTAAGCGTCTTTTAATTTCATGGCTGCAGTCACCATCTGCAGTGATTTTGGAGCCCCCCAAAATAAAGTTGGCCACTGATTCCAATGTTTTCCCATCTATTTCCCATGAAGTGATGGGACCAGTTGCCATGATCTTAGTTTTCTGAATGTTAAGCTTTAAGCCAACTTTTTCTCTCTCCTCTTTCACTTTCAAGAGGCTCTTTAGTTCTTCTTCACTTTCTGCCATAAGGGTGGTGGTATCTGCATATCTGAGGTTATTGATATTTCTCCTGGCAATCTTGATTCCAGCTTGTGCTTCTTCCAGCCCAGGGTTTCTCATGATGTACTCTGCGTATAAGTTAAATAAGTAAGGTGACAATATACAGCCTTGACATATTCCTGTTCCTGTTTGTAACCAGTGTTGTTCCATGTCCAGTTCTAACTGTTGCTTCCTGACCTGCATATAGGTTTCTCAAGAGGCAGGTCAGGTGGCCTGTTATTCCCATCCCCTTCAGAATTTTCCACAGTTTATTGTGATCCACACGGTCAAAGGCTTTGGCATAGTCAATAAAGCAGAAATAGATGTTTTTCTGGAACTCTCTTGCTTTTTTGATGATCCAGCAGATCCCTGGTTCCTCTGCCTTTTCTAAAACCAGCTTGAACATCTGGAAGTTTACAGTTCACGTATTGCTGAAGCCTGGCTTGGAGAATTTTGAGCATTACTTTACAAGCGTGTGAGATGAGTGCAATTGTGTGGCAGTTTGAGCATTCTTTGGCATTGCCTTTCTTTGGGATTGGAATGAAAACTGACCTTTTCCAGTCCTGTGGCCACTACTGAGTTTTCCAAATTTGCTGGCATATTGAGTGCAGCACTTTCACAGCATCATCTTTTAGGATTTGAACTAGCTCCACTGAAATTCCATCATCTCCACTAGCTTTGTTCGTAGTGATGCTTCCTAAGGCCTGAAGCCCAGAACCTTATTTTTATTATGTAGGTTGTTTTGAGAGTCAGACGGGACAGTGATCGTGGAAGAACCTGGAGATGGAGTTTGCCATGCCAGCGTTTTCTCCTGTTGCTTTGAAGTCCAGGGATCTTTTCGGGGGTGGGGGTGGGGTGGGGTGGGGAGAACTACTCTCTCCTGCACTTCTGACCTTCCAGAAGGAAGCTATACCTCGAATAGAACCACGCCTCCCCAAGGAAAGAAGAGGGACTGTTTTGCTAGAGTCTCCATAATCACTGACTCCGATGTTGCTCTCTACAAAAGACAGTTTCTCCTAATTAGGAACAGATGGGGAAGGGGGAGTAGAGTCACCCGAAAGCGAAGTTTGTTCAGGAAAAACAACCAAAATTAATTTCAAGTCTCCGGATGGAGCAAGACTGGTTTCCAGCAACTTCCTGTTGGAGGCCAGGTTCAAGGACGTTGGCCGGCAGGGCTGGGACTTGTTCCACACGGAGAAGTGCTGTTCAGGATGACAGGACCAGTAGCAGGCAAAAATGCCCACCATTGAAATAGCAAGAATTGGCAGAGAGAATGGCAAACCAGAGGTGGATCACCAGCAGCAGCTGTAATTCTTGTTCTGCACTGCCAGAGTCATTGCTGACAAGGGTGCTTCCCGGTCCTCTATCTCTTAGGACTGAGAAGCTAGTGAACCTCTTCTTGGAAAAACACATTTATGGCCAGTTCGTATCAGAGAGAATGGAATAGATAGCTCAAAGTCACCCTGAAGAGTGGGCTGGGTTTCAGAAGAGAATTGAAGGATCTAAAATGGCAATAACCTGGAAATCTCTGATGGCAAAAGAAGCCAAATCAGGAAAAACTGTTAAGTATAAGTGTTAGATAATTTTTTCCTGTAATTTAGCCCAAATCATTGTTTCTCTGTGTAACACACACTCATGCGTTACAGTTCTGCCCCCTTGAGTCACATAGAACTGACAAAGAGTACCTCTGGGTTTCCTGGAATTTTCTCTGGAGTTAGAGCTGGTTATATACACAGCTTTGAGCCTGCTCCCTAACCTGGATGAACCTCAGTTTCTCCTGTAACATTCAGTGAATAGGTCCTACTCACAAGCAATTGTCAACTTTAAAAAGAGAAGGCAGGTCAAGGCTCAGCATAGTCCCTGATAGGTTTATATTTCTCAGGAGCCCAGTTATTATACAGTGAGATAAAATGCTTTGTGGAGGGTCTGGAAATTGGGTATTTATCACCTGGAAAGGGGCCAAGCTGGGGTAGAAACCACTCTTGTGGAAACCCTTAAATTTGAAGTGTTGTCCCCTAGAGGTCTTTTGATGCAGGAGAGTTTACCCAGAAATGTTGGATGGTCAGCCAGTGCACATTTCTTATACTTTATGGCTGCCCTTCCTGTCTTCTTCCTCCACCCTCCAGCTTAGTTGGCCAGTTTCTTTTCAGTGTTCCATGGATCACCTCTGTTATAGGTTGAGTTATGCCCCCTCAAATGGTATTAAAGCCCAGTAAATGAGAATGGGAATTCACTCCTGTGAATGCGAACTTCTTTGGAAATAGGGTCATTACAGAGGTAGTTAAGGTGAAATCCTTCTTTAGGAGGGCTGCAGTCCAATATGACTGGTGTCTTTAAAAGAAGAGGAGAAGAGATTCAGAGATCATGTGAGGACACAGACATCTAGGGAGCAGAGGGCCAGGTCAGGACAAGCCTGGATTGGGGTTATGCTGCTAGAAGCCACGGAATGCCTAGGGCTATCAGAAGCTGAAAAAAAAAAGGGGGGGGGGTGGTTGTCTCCTATAGATTTTAGAGGGACCGAGGCTCTGCTGACTGCTCACTTCCAGACCCTGATAGGATAATTTTCTATTTTTTACAGTTAATACAAGCTCCCGTATATAGTTGCCTAACATATGAGAGAGGAGGGAAGACATGTGAACAAGATAAGGCATTGAGCGTAAGGGCTGGGAGCTTATATATCTATTCAACAAGCATTCCTTGAGTGCCTGTTTAGTGCAGGTGCAGGCTAGGTCTGAGGTCAGAGGAACAAGATAAGGCTCTACTTTCAGGGAGCATTCATTTTGTTGGGAGTTGTAGATCTTACACAGTTAATGGAATATATGATTAATATTAAGCAATGCTAGAAGTGGGGTGGGGGGCATCCCAGGTGGCATTAGTGGTAAAGAACATGCCTGCCAATGCAGGAGACAGAAGAGACTCGGGTTCAATCCCAGGGTGGGGAAGATCCCCTGGAGGAGGGCATGGCAACCCACTCCAGTGTTCTTTCCTGGAGAATTCCATGGACAGAGGAGCCTGACGGGCTGCAGTCCATAAGGTCGCAGAGAGTCAGACAGGACTGGAGAGACTGAGCACCCACGCAGAAGCTGGGGGAAGATAAAACTGGGTAGAGTAATCTGGCAGAGTGTGCAAAGCGAGTGAAAGGATGATCTGAAAGGCTCTGGGAAGGGAACTCCGAAGCTGAGCTCTAAATCGTGAGTAGCATCTAGCACAGGAAGAGGAAAGAGAGCTCGCTTTATTC
This sequence comes from Bos indicus x Bos taurus, assembly GCF_003369695.1. Taxonomy (NCBI): domain Eukaryota; kingdom Metazoa; phylum Chordata; class Mammalia; order Artiodactyla; family Bovidae; genus Bos; species Bos indicus x Bos taurus. Next base: position 105,074,069 of record NC_040081.1, read on the forward strand.
ATAGAGAAAAGCGTGGGTAGAAATCCTGCGAAGCGCAGTGTAAACGTAGGTCAACCTAGGCGCTTACAAACCGTGTTCTCTTAGGGAGCCGTTGACGGAGATTCTGCCAGTGAGGATCTTGGGTCTCAAAGGAAAGTACTGACACTGCTGTGCCTTGGAAAAGGGCCAGGTCTCTAACAGCCAGGTCGGGAACTTCCTGCGAGTGTTTGGGGAGGAGGGGTGAGGACAAAGACTCGTAAATCCCAGGCACTTAAAGGCCCGTGCATAAACGGGAGAACCCCCGGGAAGCGACTTGTTTTTTTTAATATTTCGAAATATTTCAAAAATGTCCAGGAACTTGGAGCCGTACGTAGTTTGGGTTTGCTCCTCTGTGAAGTGGGACAAAGGCCTCCTCGCCCAAGGTGCCCAAGAGTGCGTGCGCGGTCAGTAAGTCGTATCTGAATCTTTGCGACACCACGGCACACATATGGAAATCCAGTTTATCCTCCCAGTCCCGGGGCACAGGGAGTGGAGGCTGCAGAGTGGAATCCTGGACCCCATTACTCGTTTGTGCCTCGGCTGTGTGGCCTTGGGCAAGTTACTGCTGGTCTCTGAGGCTTTTCTCAACTTAACAAGGCAGTAACTTGGGCAACCTTCGGTGGAGGTTGCGGGACGGAGGTGGGCACCAGGGGTCACGCTCCGGTTCCAGCCATCGGATGCGCCTCAAGGGGACGGTGCCTACCCCGCGCGGCTATGCGGCGCCCCCCGGGAGCCGCCGGACGGAGCGGTAGGTCCTTGCCGGGAGCCGAAAGCAGCGCACCGGGCATGCGCGGCCCGTAGAGCCATAGGAGGCCGCCCGGACGTCGCCCAGCCCCGCCTCGCCCCACCCGAGAGCGCCGCGCGCTGCAGTACCCCCGGCGGCCTGTGGCGTCGCTGCGCGGCGGTCCGGGCGGCTCTGCGCGTGTAGAGCTCTACCCCGCGCCGGTGCACCCACGGGTCCGCGCTCTCCCGGACGTCAGGGCTGCAAGCCCGCGGTAGCCCCCAGCCCGCGCCCGGACCCTCCTTCTGATGCGCTTCTGAGAGAAATCTTTCTGTGCTGCTTTGCTTTTGTTTTTCTCGTATGGCGGGAACAGGAAGGTCGGGGGCTGATGGACTCGCGGCGCTGGCCAGATCACCGAGGACGGGGAGTAACGCTAGGCGCCGCCGGGCCTTACCGAGGCCTTAGTTGCGCTCCTACGTTGGGCACATTTGCAACTTTTGCATTTGAACAAATGCAGATGTCGCCCTGCAAGATCCAGAAGGCGTGAGGTTAAAGGGATTCCGGATGAGCCCTCCACTCCCCCAATACCCCCCATTTTGTGAGACTCTAGTAAGTGTGCGTGGCCGCTTCTGGGCTGTAAGTTCCACCAGGACACGCGTCCCGGCTGTTTTGCTGGTCGTTGGCATAAAGCACAAAACAGGCCCGGCTTCCAAGACCGAGCCGGGCAGAGTCTCCAGCGTCCTCGGCCTAGATCAGCCTTAGGCAAAGCAAGGCGCAGAGGCGGGCGGGTCCCCAAGAAGGGAGGGGATGGGTACCGAAAGCAAGAGGAGCATTTGGAACGTTTAGAGCCCTCGGGCAGGCCTGCAGCGCCCGAGTGCGTGATCCGCAGAACGAGATAAAGGAGTTTTAGTGGGCTCTGCTCAGACGCGGCGGATGGTCGCTCGGGGCTTGGGCTGCGTTCTAGCCACGCGCGGTAAACGCTTGGATTTTCAAAATGGATAATAGCATGGAGGTGAAGGATGAGCCGGTCCTTCCCCGCGACAGCCCCAGTCGTCTGCGGGCGCCTCTTGTCTCCCCTCCAGCTTGCACTCATCATCTCCAGTGTCAAAGAGTGCTGCTGGAACAAGTAGATGGAGTTGACTCACTCCCCAGCTGCAGAGTCCTCGCAGGAGCCTCCAAGTTCTATACAGGCTCCAACAGCATCTCTCACCAGATTTCCTCCCTCTGCATCGCCTGTGCATCAGCTTCTTTCCCAAGACCCTTGCCTTGTTCGCTCTACCCGGGACATCTCTCATCTCTCTTAATTTCAACTCAAAAACTACCTTGTTTCTTACCATTTCATCTCACGAGACTGTCACCTTCCCTCTATCGTTTCTGTGTTTTGCGTTCTTCGTAGATGAACTGAATTCGTTTTTTATTCTTTTACTCGAGTCCTTTCATTCTACTACACTACCAAATAAGTTGTTTCATTCACCCTCGTATTCCCAGTGCCCAAGGCTGAGAGTCTGGCACTTAACAGGCACCCATAATAGTTGAGTTGTTATTTATTAATTCAAGAGAAAAAAGCTGTGGTCCGGGTGACCAGAGCAGAAGCAGAGGTGGAATTCCCAAATGCGAGTATTGACATTTACTTACTGATCCAGTCTTTCATCTCTGAATTCTCTCATCTGGGAAAATTACAGAATTAATAATAGTATCGCTTCATATGAGAATGAGATGAGTTAGTTAACTTTTGTAAAAGACTTAAAGTGATGCTCATATTGAGCAGCATAGATGATTTGATTACTGCATCAATTAGAATAAGCTAGTTTACACTCTGGTAATAACTCCCAAATCTCAGTGGCTTAAAAAGACGGAGGTTTACTTTGCACTTACACGTTGTTCTGTCTCTCAGTTGTGTCTGACTCTTTGTGACCCCACGCACTGTAGCCTGCCAGGCTCCTCTGTCTATAGGATTTCCCAGGCAAGAATAGTGGAGTGGGTTGCTATTTCCTTCCTCAGGGTATCTTCCCAGGTCAGGAATGGAGCCCATGTCTCCTGCATTGGCAGGCGGATTCTTTACCACGAGCCAGCAGACTTCAATTAGCCGAGGACTGGGCTCTTTGACGTTTTTAGTCTGGAAACCAAGATGGCAAAGCAGCCGCTGGTTGATGTGTTGTCAGTTGTCAAGGCAGGGGAGAGAGAACAAGCATCGTTTTTATTTTGCTCACTTTTTTTTTTTTTTTTTATTGTAGAAGCTGAACGGAGGGATTTTTATTTTGCTCACTTTTGTGTACTGAGAATACAAATATGAGGATTATAGCCCCCAGATTTTATTTTTCCACTTTGTTCAGAAACCTCATAGAGTAAATAAGTTAACGCTGGAAACATTCCTGCAATGACTGCGACTAGAAATCCTCTTGGGGAAAAACTGTCTTTGTTAGGGAAAAGAAAATTCCAAACCTTGACTTTGGGACCTCACTTTCCTTACATAAAGCTGAGAGTTGATTTCTTCTGCACAATGATGTTCCTCCTAGGAATTCAAGGTTCTGGAGACTTGAGAGAAAAGATCAGAGAAGTGAGAAAGGATGAAGGCTGGAGAATTCACCCTAAGGTGCACTGTGCCCTGTAATCAATTCCTAGGAGTTGGATGGTCACAGGGTTAAAGACTGACTCTAGGAAAAGCTTTAGGAAAAACATCTGCTTCATTGACTACACTAAAGCCTTTGACTGTGTGGATCACAACAAATTGTGGAAAATTCTTCAACAGATGGGAATATCATAACACTTTACCTGCCTCTTGAGGAACCTGTATGCAGGTCAAGAAGCAACTGTTAGAACTGGACTTTAAACAACAGAACTGGTTCAAAATTGGGAAAGGAGTACATCAAAGCTGTATATTGTCACCCTACTTAGTTAACTTCTATGCAGAGTACATTATGCAAAATGCTGGGCTGGGTAAAGCACAGTATGGAATCAAGATTTCCAGGAGAAATATTGATAACTTCAGATATGTAGATGACACCACCCTTATGGCAGAAAGTGAAGAGGAACTAAAGAGCCTCTTGATGAATGGGAAAGAGAGTGAAAAAAATAGGCTTAAAGCTCAACGTTCAAAAAACGAAGATTATGGCATCTGGTCGCATTGCTTCATGGCAAATAGATGAGGGGAAAATGGAAACAGTGGCAGATTTTATTTTCTTGGGTTCCAAAATCACTGCAGATGGTGACTGCAGCCATGAAATTAAAAGGTGCTTGCTCCTTGGAAGAAAAGCTATGACCAACCTAGATAGCATGTTAAAAAAGCAGAGACATCACTTTACTGACAAAGGTACCTATAGACAAAGCTATGGTCTTTCCAGTGGTCATGTATGGATGTGAGAGTTGGACTGTGAAGAGAGCTGAGCGCCAAAGAATTGATGCTTTTAAACTGTGGTGTTGGAGAAGACTCTTGAGCGTCCCTTGGACTGCAAGGAGATCCAACTAGTCAGTCTAAAGGAAATCAGTCCTGAACATTCGTTGGAAGGACTGATGCTGAAGCTTCATGAAGCTCCAATACTTTGGGCCACCTGATGCGAAGAACTGATTCCTTTGGAAAGACCCTGATGCTGGGAAAGATTGAAGGCAGGAGGAGAAGGGGATGACAGAGGAGGAGATGGTTGGATGGCATCACCATCTTGATGCACATGAGTTTGAGCAAGCTCTGGGGGTTGGTGATGGACAGGGAAGCCTGGTGTGCATGGGGTTGCAAAGAGTCGGACACGACTGAGTGACTGAACTGGAGGGCATGGTTCTGTCCATCTCTACTTGCTGCCATCTTTGGTGTAGCAGTGTTATCCTCAGGCTACTGGAAGAGGTCTAAGAACCTATTCCAGGCAGCACAGAGATCACAGGGAAGAGAGCAGGACTCTATACAGGACGGTATAGCTCTTGCTAGTGAGAAAAAGCTTCCAGGAAGATGTCTTTTCACGTCTTGCAATTGAATGGCATCCCTGGTTGTAGTTTGATCAGGACCAGAGGTTCCTTCAGGTGCCAGTGACCTGTGCAGTCATACAGGAGCCTGTGTTCACAAGGGTGTTGCACTTGGTTTAATGCTGTGCTGTCACCATTTTGAAATCTTTCTTAACTTTTGAAAAATTAGATCTCATTTTTATTTTGTGTTGGACTCTGTAAATTCTGTGGCTGGTTCTGGCCAAGACCTGCAGTTTGAACATGAGGAGGGAACCACCCCTTGAAAGATATGACTGTAACTGAAGTTCAGCCTCTGTACCCCGGTACTGAATTGAATCTCGGAGACAGAGTTTTGGGTGCAGTAGAAAAGAATAGCTTTATTGCTTTGCCAGGAGGCACAGGGCTAAGTGCACTCAAAACCATATGTCCCGACCTGGAGGGGTTAGTGAGGAGATTTATAGTAATGGTTCAAAGAGGAGGATGTGATCAGCTCATAGACATTCTTCTGATTGGTTGGTGGTGAGGTAATTGGGAGTCAGCATCATCAACCTTCTGATGGTTACCAGCCTGGGGTCTTTGTGCTTGTGGGCAGCATTCAGTGAATTTCTCCCACCTGGTGGGGGTTTCAGTATCTGAAAAATGGCTCAGAAATATTATTGTGTGATCCCTTGAGGGGGGACCAGGACCCTGCCCCAGTTCAGACAGTTCAGTTCAGTTCAGTCGCTCAGTCATGTCCGACTCTTTGCTACCCCATGAATCGCAGCACACCAGGCCTCCCTGTCCATCACCAACTCCTGGAGTTCACTTAGACTCACCGGCATCGAGTCAATAATGCCATCCAGCCATCTCATCCTCTGTCGTCCCCTTCTCCTCCTGCCCCCAATCCCTGCCAGCATCGGAGTCTGTTCCAATGAGTCAACTCTTCGCATGAGGTGGCCAAAGTACTGAAGTTTCAGCTTTAGCATCATTCCTTCCAAAGAACTCCCAGGGCTGATCTCCTTCAGAATGGACTGGTTGGATCTCCTTGCAGTCCAAGGGACGCTCAAGAGTCTTCTCCAACACCACAGTACAAAAACATCAATTCTTTGGCGCTCAGCTCTCTTCACAGTCCAACTCTCACATCCATACATGACCACTGGAAAAACCATAGCCTGACTAGATGGACCTTTGTTGGCAAAGTAATGCCTCTGCTTTTGAGTATGCTATCTAGGTTGGTCATAACTTTTCTTCCAAGGAGTAAGCGTCTTTTAATTTCATGGCTGCAGTCACCATCTACAGTGATTTTGGAACCCAAAAAAAATAAAGTCTGACACTGTTTCCACTGTTTCCCCATCTATTTGCCATGAAGTGATGGGACCAGATGCCATGATCTTCATTTTCTGAATGTTGAGCTTTAAGCCAACTTTTTCACTCTCCTCTTTCACTTTCATCAAGAGGCTTTTTAGTTCCTCTTCACTTTCTGCCATAAGGGTGGTGTCATCTGCATGTCTGAGGTTATTGATATTTCTCCCAGCAATCTTGATTCCAGCTTGTGCTTCTTCCAGTCCAGTGCTTCTCATGATGTACTGTGCATATAAGTTAAATAAGCAGGGTGACAATATACAGCCTTGACGCACTCCTTTTCCTATTTGGAACCAGTCTGTTGTTCCATGTCCAGTTCTAACTGTTGCTTCCTGACCTGCATACAGGTTTCTCAAGAGTCAGGTCAGGTGGTCTGGTATTCCCATCTCTTTCAGAATTTTCCACAGTTTATTGTGATCCACACAGTCAAAGGCTTTAGTGTAGTCAATAAAGCAGAAATAGATGTTTTTCTGGAACTCTCTTGCTTCTTCCATGATCCAGTGGATGTTGGCAATTTGGTCTCTGGTTCCTCTGCCTTTTCTAAAACCAGCTTGAACATCTGGAAGTTCACGGTTCACGTATTGCTGAAGCCTGGATTGGAGAATTTTGAGCATTACTTTACTAGCGTGTGAGATGAGTGCAATTGTGTGATAGTTTGAGCATTCTTTGGCATTGCCTTTCTTTGGGATTGGAATGAAACTGACCTTTTCCAGTCCTGTGGCCACTGCTGAGTTTTCCAAATTTGCTGGCATATTGAGTGCAGCACTTTCACAGCGTCATCTTTCAGGATTTGAAATAGCTCCACTGGAATTCCATCACCTCCACTAGCTTTGTTCGTAGTGATGCTTTCTAAGGCCCGCTTGACTTTACATTCCAGGATGTCTGGCTCTAGATGAGTGATTACACCATCGTGATTATCTGGGTTGTGAAGATCTTTTTTGTACAGTTCTTCTGTGTATTCTTGCCACCTCTTCTTAATATCTTCTGCTTCTGTTAGGTCCATACCATTTCTGTCCTTTATCGAGCCCACTCCTATATTTCTTTGCATTGATTTCTGAGGAAGGCTTTCTTATCTCTTCTTGCTATTCTTTGGAACTCTGCATTCAGATGCTTATATCTTTCCTTTTCTCCTTGGCTTTTCGCTTCTCTTCTTTTCACAGCTATTTGTACGCCCTCCTCAGACAGCCATTTTGCTTTTTTGCATTTCTTTTCCATGGGGATGGACTTGATCCCTGTCTCCTGTACAATGTCACAAACCTCCATCCATAGTTCTTCAGGCACTCTATCTATCAGATCTAGTCCCTTAAATCTATTTCTCACTTCCACTGTATACTCATAAGGGATTTGATTTAGGTCATACCTGAATAGTCTAGCGGTTGTCCCTACTTTCTTCGATTTAAGTCTGAATTTGGCAATAAGGAGTTCATGATCTGAGCCACAGTCAGCTCCTGGTCTTGTTTTTGTTGACTGTATAGAGCTTTTCCATCTTTGGCTGCAAAGAATATAATCAATCTGATTTTGGTGTTGACCGTCTGGTGATGTCCATGTATAGAGTCTTCTCTTGTGTTGTTGGAAGAGGGTGTTTGCTATGACCAGTGCATTTTCTTGGCAAAACTCTATTAGTCTTTGCCCTGCTTCATTCCATATTCCAAGGCCAAATTTGCCTGTTACTCCAGATGTTTCTTGACTTCCTACTTTTGCATTCCAGTCCCCTATAATGAAAAGGACATCTTTTTTGGGTGTTAGTTCTAAAAGGTCTTGTAGGTCTTCATAGAACCGTTCAACTTCAGCTTCTTCAGCAATACTGGTTGGGGCATAGACTTGGATTACTGTGATATTGAATGATTTGTGTTGGAAATGAACAGAGATCATTCTGTCGTTTTTGAGATTGCATCCAAGTACTGCATTTTGGACTCTCTTGTTGACCATGATGGCTACTCCATTTCTTCTGAGGGATTCCTGCCTGCAGTAGTAGATATAATGGTCATCTGAGTTAAATTCACCCATTCCAGTCCGTTGTAGTTCGCTGATTCCTAGAATGTCGACGTTCATTCTTGCCATCTCTTGTTTGACCACTTCCAATTTGCCTTGATTCATGGACCTGACATTTCAGGTTCCTATGCAATATTGCTCTTTTCAGCATCAGACCTTGCTTCTATCACCAGTCACATCCACAGCTGGGTATTGTTTTTGCTTTGGCTCCATCCCTTCATTCTTTCTAGAGTTATTTCTCCACTGATCTCCAGTAGCATATTGGGCGCCTACTGACCTGGGGAGTTCCTCTTTCAGTATCCTATCATTTTGCCTTGTCATACTGTTCGTGGGGTTCTCAAGGCAAGAATACTGAAGTGGTTTGCCATTCCCTTCTCCAGTGGACCACAATGTGTCAGACCTCTCCACCATGACCCGCCCTTTTTGGGTGGCCCCAGGGGCATGACTTAGTTTCATTGAATTAGACAAGGCTGTGGTCCTAGTGTGATTAGATTGACTAGTTTTCCGTGAGTATGGTTTCAGTGTGTCTGCCCTCTGATGCCCTCTTGCAACACTTATTGTCTTACTTCAGTCACTTAGTCATGTCCAAGTCTTTGCAACCCCATGGACTGCAGCATGCCAGGCTTCCTTGTCAATCACCAACTCCCGGAGTTGCTCAAACTCATGTCCCTCAAGACGGTGATGCCATCCAACCACCTCATCCTCTGTTGTCCCTTTCTCCTCCTGCCTTCAATCTTTCACAGCATCAGGGTCTTTAACAATGAGTCAGCTCTTTACATCAGGTGGCCAAACTATTGGAGCTTCAGCTTCAGCATCAGTCCTTCCAGTGAATATTCAGGATTGATTTCTTTTAGGATGGACTGGTTGTGTCTCCTTGCAGTCTAAGGGACTCTCAAGAGTCTTCTCCAACACCACAGTTCAAAAACATCAATTCTTTGGTGCTCAGCTTTCTTTATACTCCAACTCTCACATCCATATATGACTACTGGAAAGACCATAGCTTTGACTAGAGAGACTAATGACTAATGTCTCTGCTTTTCAATATGCTGTCTAGGTTGGTCATAACTTTTCTTCCAAGGAGTAAGCGTCTTTTAATTTCATGGCTGCAGTCACCATCTGCAGTGATTCTGGAGCCCAAGAAAATAAAATCTGCCACTGTTTCCACTGTTTCCCCATCTATTTGCCATGAAGTGATGGGACAGATGCCATAATCTTCGTTTTCTGAATGTTGAGCTTTAAGCCAGCTTTTTCGCTCTCTGCTTTCACTTTCATCATGATGCTCTTCAGTCCCTTTCTGCTATCTGCCATAAGGATGGTATTGTCTGTGTACCCTGCCCCAAGGCTGCACTACTGTTTCTTGTTTTTGGCTTCTCTGCCCCTGTCTCATCTTCCCCTCCCTTCCCTGTTTAGCAGTCATTTGTACCTGGCCCTTTGGAACTCAGGGAAGGCCATGGATGCTGAATGAAACCTCACTTCAGTTTAGTCTCTCGGTCATGTTTGACTCTTTGCGACATGGACTGCAGCACGCTAGGCCTCCCTGTCCATCACCAATTCCCAGAGTTTACTCAAACTCATGTCTATTGATATGGTGATGTCATCCAACCATCTCATCCTCTGTCATCCCCTTCTCCTCCTGCCTTCAATCTTCCCCAGCATCAGGGTCTTTTCCAATGAGTCAGTTCTTTGCATCAGGTGGCCAAAGTATTGGAGCTTCATGAAGCTTCAGCATCAGTTCTTCCAATTAATATTCAGGATTGATTTCCTTTAGGATGGACTGGTTGGATCTTCTTGCTGTCCAAGGGACTCTCAAGAGCCTTCTGCAACACCACAGTTCAAAAGCATCAAGTTTTTGGCACTCAGCTTTCTTTATAGTCCAATTCTCACATCCGTACATGACTATTTCCTGCTAACAAGAAAACAAGGGACACAGAAAGTCCTTTGTGTCCAGGAGTCCCACAGGGTCCTGCTCGGTTTCATGACCACATGTAAAAGGGTGAATTCCTAATCAGTATGACAACCATTTTTCAATAAGTGTGAGAACGGAGCATGGTTGGTTTCCACACATGTGAGTTGACTGAAAGCTGAGTTTTCAGTGTGAGTCACGGCTGCACAGTGTTGGATAATGAAAGGGCTCACGAGGCCCCACAGGGTGTACTCACGTAGAGCTTTAGTAAAGGGATGTGGTGGGGCAGAGAAGGCAAATGCAGAGAGGCTAGGGTCTTCCGGAAGCAACTGCAAGCACTCTTCTCTCACATAGGAAGGGCTTCATCTTCAGATTGTGAACCACCAGATATATGCAATATACTCTAGTCTCAGGGTATTTTCATCAAACATTTTCCCCATGAGTCTAGTTGGGCTTTCCTGATAGCTCAGTTGGTAAAGAATCCACCTGCAATGCAGAAGACCCTGGTTTGATTCCTGGGTCTGGAAGATTTGCTGGAGAAGGGATAGGTTACCCACTCCAGTATTCTTGGGCTTCGCTTGTGGCTCAGCTGGTAAAGAATCTGCCTGCAATGTGGGGGACCTGGGTTTGATTTTGGGTTGGGAAGATCCCCTGGAGAAAGGAACAGCTGCCCACAGTCCATGGGGTCACAAAGAGTCGGACACGACTGAGCAACTTTCACTACAGGGGGTCTTCCTAGAGGGTGTGACAGTGTTTCTAAAGCCATAATCATGAAGGAGCTGTAATCACAAGCTCTGAGTAAGGAATAATAATATCTACTTCACAGGTAACACCATAGATATCTGTGGAAAGTAAATAAGATGACATCATGTTTTATTTACTAATTAAAAAGATGATAAAACCATTGGTACATAAAAGATGCTCACTGTGTTATTTTAGTTTTGTTAAAGAAGAATGCTATTTATTTTTCTACATACAAACTTCAGTTTTGGCTATTATTTTAAATGTGATTGTTATAAGGAATATGGATAATGTATTTTAACTTCAGTTTCAAAATGAAGTTGAGTTTCTCCAAATTCATAATAACAACTCTGTAAAAATGTTAAGTGTGTTGGCAGAAGAGACTGGGTGGTAGGGTGGGGAGGGAGAGCAAGCACTTTAGGTTTTAGAGTTTTTTTTTTTTTAAGAGCCGATAGGGGATTTACATCATGTGCAGTTTTGAAAAGAGATTCAGAAAGTGAAAAACGGTGATTACTTGCAAATATCATGAGACATTGTAGAGAGGTGTTGCTGTCAGTAAATTGAGGAAATAGATAACACCATATTTTTTGTGTTTTGGCCACACTGCATGGCATGTAGGATCTTAGTTCTCCAACCAGGTATTGAACCCAGGTCCCTTACAGTGGAAGAGCAGAATCTTAACCACTAGACCACCAGGGAAGTCCTTTTTTTCCCTTTTTGTTACCAATCAAGATAGTGTTCCCATTTTTCCTGGTTACCTTCTAGCCTTGTGCACATACATAGTTTTACACATTTGCTGTTATAGAATTTTCTAGTTTACTCTTTGTCTTGCACAATACCAGAGTTTTGTTTTGTTTTGTTTTTGATGCCAGAGTATTTCTTATGTTATAGTCTCTTTCTTCCTCATCTGTCTCAAAACCATCTCTCCTTTCTCAAACATATTCCTATCCCACCTCTAACAGATCTTAATAACTTCTAGTGCATTCTTATATAACCATACTATGAAAAGATAGTCAGATACATGCTGTGGGATATAGTTGTTTTATAGACAGAATAATTCTATTCATTTCTCTGCAAGGGGCTTTCATCACATACAATCTATAATAAATATTCTAGTAGAAAAATTGATGAAGTGCTAAAGCAATCTTCTAAATAGTTGCATAATACTCCACAGCCTAGATACACTTCAGTTAATCTAATCATTCTTTTATTAATGAATTTTAATTTACTTATTGTGAAGTCAAGTGGGCCTTAGAAAGCATCACTATAAACAAAGCTAGTGGAGGTGATGGAATTCCAGTGGAGCTATTTCAAATCCTGAAAGATGATGCTGTGAAAGTGCTGCACTCAATATGCCAGCAAACTTGGAAAACTCAGCAGTGGCCACAGGACTGGAAAAGGTCAGTTTTCATTCCAATCCCAAAGAAAGGCAATGCCAAAGAATGCTCAAACTACCACACAATCAATTGCACTCATCTCACATGCTAGTAAAGTAATGCTCAAAATTCTCCAATCCAGGCTTCAGCAATACGTGAACCATGAACTTCTAGATGTTCAAGCTGGTTTTAGAAAAGGCAGAGGAACCAGAGACCAAATTGCCAACATCCGCTGGATCATGGAAGAAGCAAGAGAGTTCCAGAAAAACATCTATTTCTGCTTTATTGATATGCCAAAGCCTTTGACTGTGTGGATCACAATAAACTGTGGAAAATTCTGAAAGAGATGGGAATATCAGACCACCTGACCTGACTCTTGAGAAATCTGTATGCAGGTTAGGAAGCAACAGTTAGAACTGGACATGGAACAACGGACTGGTTCCAAATAAGAAAAGGAGTGCGTCAAGGCTGTATATTGTCACCCTGCTTATTTAACTTATATGCACAGTACATCATGAGAAACGCTGGACTGGAAGAAACACAAGCTGGAATCAAGGTTGCTGGGAGAAATATCAATAACCTCAGATATGCAGATGACACCACCCTTATGGCAGAAAGTGAAGAGGAACTAAAAATCCTCTTGATGAGAGTGAAAGAGGAGAGTGAAAAAGTTGGCTTAAAGCTCAACATTCAGAAAACGAAGATCATGGCATCTGGTCCCATCACTTCATGGCAAATAGATGGGGAAACAGTGGAAACAGTGGCAGACTTTATTTTTCTGGGCTCCAAAATCACTACAGATGGTGACTGCAGCCATGAAATTAAAAGACGCTTACTCCTTGGAAGAAAAGTTATGACCAACCTAGATAGCATATTCAAAAGCAGAGACATTACTTTGCCAACAAAGGTCTGTCTAGTCAAGGCTATGGTTTTTCCAGTGGTCATGTATGGATTGTGAGAGTTGGACTGTGAAGAAGGCTGAGCGCCGAAGAATTGATGCTTTTGAACTGTGGTGTTGGAGAAGACTCTTGAGCGTCCCTTGGACTGCAAGGAGATCCAACCAGTCCATTCTGAAGGAGATCAGCCCTGGGATTTCTTTGGAAGGAATGATGCTGAAGCTGAAACTCCAGTACTTTGGTCACCTTATGCGAAAGACTCTGATGCTGGGAGGGATTGGGGGCAGGAGGAGAAGGGGACGACAGAAGATGAGATGGCTGGATGGCATCACAGACTCGATGGAGTTGAGTCTGAACTCCGGGAGTTGGTGATGGACAGAGAGACCTGGGGTGCTGCGATTCATGGGGTCGCAAGGAGTCGGACATGACTGAGCGACAAAACTGAACTGAATTTATTTTTGCTTTATTACTTGCCAGTCAGTGTTTCAATAAATACCCTTTATACTTCCTACTTGGGTAAATACACTTTTCATTCTGTAAAATCTAATTGTATAGGATCAATTTCCAGAACTTGAATTGGTGAATAAAAGGATACATATATTTTTAATTTTAACAGTTTGCCAAATTAATTTTCAAAAATATTGGCAGTAATTCCAGTGCCTACTGTTAATAACCATTTATAGAATTGCCAGCTTGTCCCACTCACCCCCTGCTCATCCCTCCAACTAGCACTGTAATGTTCTTCTGCACTTTTTGTCACCTGTTGGCAAAATGTTAAGTCACTGTTACTTTAATAGAATGTCCCTGCTAATTGTGAAGTTGAACTTCTTTTTAATGTATCTATGTGCATCAGAATTTCTCCTTTTATAAAACAACTATTTTTAATCCTTTGACTATTTTTAGGTGGGCTATTTGTCCTTGTATTGTTAATTTATGGGAACTATAATATTAACATATTTATATAGAATATATACACAGGAATTATTTATCTGATTGATGTGCTTCAAAGATTGTTTTTTTAAAGTCTACTCCTTGTTGTCTGACTTTGCTTATTGTCTTTTTGTTGTATTTAAAATATTTGCATAGTGAAATGTTTCTTCATTTTCCTTTTTTTTTTTTTTGAGTTTTACATAGAGGCTCCCCCCACCCCCACCACAACACTGCCATAAATGCCAAGGACATGCAAATATTTTCATAGGTTTTCTTCTAAGTGGTTATTGTTATATGTTTTTATATTTAAGTGTTTCAATCCTCATGAAAATTCTTTATTTTTTATATAGGTAAAAGGAAGGGTCTACCTTTCCTCCCTGTGTGACTAGCATCGTTCTAGCATCTTTATTTAAACAAACCACCCTTTCCCACTGACTTGTAACATCATCCTTATCACATCTCAATTTTCCTATGTGTGAGCTTCTAACTTGTTTTAGTTACAATGGCTTTTTGTTTTTAGAAAATCTGGTAAAGCAAGATTGCCTCCTCACTCCCTCGCTACTACTTTTTTTTTTCTCTGCTAGAGTTTTCTTAGATATGTTTTGACATTTATCTTCTATATGATATGTATTCCACCCCTGCTTTTTTTTGCTGGTCTTAAGTGGTACAGAATTGGACTGATTTGATCAATCATCCTCTTTTTGTTTATTTCGAATTGAAAGATAATTACAATATTGTGTTGGTTTCTCCATACATCAGCATGAGTCAGCCATAGGTATAAATGTGTCCCCTCCTGCTTGAGCCTCCCTCCCACTCCTTCTCACCCCTCTAGGTCAGCATCCTCTTTAATGATTGGTGCATCAGCATCTTGATGGCTTGCTCTTCCCAGCACTGCCAGGAAGTAACCATCAGGACATGCTTGATGCAGGGCTGAGGCAAAGGAACTGCTGGGCCAGCAGGGAGGGCATGGTGTGAAATTAGCAGTCTTCTGACGTTCACTGGATCATTGAAAAAGCAAGAGAGTTCCAGAAAAGCATCTACGTCTGCTTTATTGACTATGCCAAAGCCACACTTCAGTCATGCTGACTCTTCAAGACCCCATGGACTATAGCCTACCAGGCTCCTCCACCCATGGGATTTTCCAGGCAAGAGTACTGGAGTGGGTTGCCATTTCCTTCTCCAACAACAAACTCTGGAAAATTCTTAAAGAGAACGGAATACCATACCACCTGACCTGCCTCTTGAGAAATCTGTATGCAAGTCAGGAAGCAACAGTTAGAACTGGACATGGAACAATAGACTGTTTTAAATTGGGAAAGGAGTACTCAAGGCTGTATATTGTCACCCTGCTTATTTAACTTCTATGCAGAGTACATCATGAGAAACGCTGGGCTGGAGGAAGCACAAGCTGGAATCAAGATTGACAGGAGAAATATCAATAACCTCAGATATGCAGATGACACCACCCTTATGACAGAAAGTGAAGAACTAAAGAGCCTCTTGATGAAAGTGAAAGAGGAGAGTGAAAAAGTTGGCTTAAAACTCAACATTCAGAAAAGTAAGATCATGGCATCTGGTCCCATCACTTCATGGCAAGTAGATGGGGAAACAGTGACAGACTTTATTTTGGGGGGCTCCAAAATCACTGCAGATGGTGACTGCAGCCATAAAATTAAAAGACGCTTGCTCCTTGGAAGAAAAGTTATGACCAACCTACACAGCATATTAAAAAGAAGAGACATTACTTTGCCAGCAGAAGTCCGTCTAGTCAAAGCAATGGCTTTTCACTTTCATCCAGAGGCTCTTTAGTAAGGTTCTTAAAATGTAGTTTATTATTGTTTGCTTTTCCATGTCATATGTTTAACGTGTACACACAACATCCTTGATTCATACTTTTATTTTTTAATATGTACCCGTGAACAATATATGGTATTATTATATGAACTCTCAAAACTTACTGAAATATTATATGGTTGTCTTTGAGACGCATTTACATTGAAAGATAACACGTAGCTCTTTCCTCTTCAGAGCTGCATAGTTTTCTGCCAAGGGGACATAATGTTTTGCTAATATAGACAATATAAAGAGAACGTCTTCATGCGTATCTTTTTGTGTACATCTCCTCCCCAGGGTGCAAGAATTTTGCAAGGAGGTACCTGAGATGTGGAGCTGCTGGTTTGCTGGTTGTCCTCACTCCCAGTCTCCCTCCTCGTGTGGCCGCTCTGTCCTGAGATGCTGATCCCTGTGGACTGCCCTGCCTAGTGCCTTCTCACTGGGTATGACCAACGGGAGGGGCTGCCAGGAGACTAGAGGGCGGCACAGAGGGGTCTGGATGGCTTTCCTCTTGTTTCAGTGTTGCATGTCCGGGCAGTTACCCACTTTTCAATGACTGCAGCTCTCCCTCCTCTGTTCCAGCAATGACAACTCCCACCTCTGTTTCCTCATCCAAATGGCCCTATGCAAAGTAACAGATTCCCAGTATTGCTTGTTTCTGGGTATCTCAACATCCATTATCTCCTTCAAGCTGTCTATTCCTATTCTTTCCATGAAGAGCTCTTGGTTTGAACATTTGGCTTAAGTTGTGTTTCCTATAATGACGAAGCCAATGACCTATTGGCTTCATAGGACACACTCATCTTAAAAAAATTAATGTTTCCTTTGGATGCTCTCTGGTGGCCCAGACAGTAAAGAGTCTGCCTGCAATGCAGGAGGCCCCAGGTTCAATCCTTGGGTCAGGTAGATTCCCTGGAAAAGAAATGGCAACCCACTCCAGTATTCTTGCCTGGAAAAATCCCATGGGCAGAGGAGCATGGTGGGCTACAGTCCATGGGGTCACTAAGAGTCAGACAGGTCTCGGCTTTAAAAAGTTTTGTTTTACTTTAAAAAGTTTTGTTTTAAACATTTGCTTTAAAAAGTTCCCCAGTTTTGGAAAGTCAAATAGTACTAAAATTTTATGATGGAAAACAACAGTCAGCTTTCTTTTTATCTTCATCTAATTTGGCTCTCTAGAGGCAACTTTCCTCAACTGTTCTTATTTCTCTGTTGACTCAGTGTGGAACATCTTTTCTTGCATGCGTTGGCCATTTATATATCTTTCTTATTTTGTGAAGTGTTTATTCAAGTCTTTTTAAAATTGATTTTCATAAGTTATTTATATTTCTTGGATATGAAATATGTGTCAAATATATGTTCAATATTTCCTCCCAACCTGAGATTTGCCTCTTCTTTTATTTTGTTCTGCTAAAATTAATAATTCAAGGAAAAAATACTTTTGCTTTCATTATGTGACAGTTTCAAGCCTAAATATCTGTTTTTAATTTTTAAAAACTTTTATTGAAATACAGTTGATTTACAATGTCATGTTAATTTTAGTTGCAGAGCAAAGCGATTCAGTTATATATTTATACATATATATCTATTCTTTTACATCCTCTTCCATTGTAGGTTTTTACAAGTTATTGAGTAGAATTCTCTGTGCTGTATAATAGGTACAGGTTGGTTATCTATTTTACATATAATAATATGTATGTTTTACTCTCAAACTCCTAATTTATCCCTCCCCACCTCCCCTTTCACAATGGGGAAAGAGTTTGTCTTCTGTGTCTGTGAGTCTATTTGTGTTTCATAAATAAGTTCATTTGTATAATTTTTTCTTTTAGACTTCACATATAAGAGATATCATATGATGTTTGTCTTTCTCCGCCTGACTTACTGCACTTAGTATGATTATCTCTAGGTCCATCCATGTTGTTACAAATGGCATTCTTTCTTTCCTTCTTTTTATACCCTACCTCTTCTTTGTCTATTCATCTGTCAGTAAGCACTTAGGTTGCTTCCATGTCTTGGCTATTGTAAATAGTGCTGCAATGAACTTGGGTGCATGTACCTTTACAAATTATGTTTTCTCCAGATATATACTCAGGAGTTACAGGATCATATGATAGTTCTATTTTTATTATTTTAAGGAACCTTTTATTTTCTTAACAATCTTTTGTAAAGAGCAGAACGTTTTGATTATGATAAAATCTAACATTTTATTGGAATCCAGTTTATTAAGACTTTTCCTTTATGGCTGTTTGCTTTTGGTATCACAGCTAAGAATCATTGCCTACACAAGGTAAAAAGTTTTATTGTTTTCTTTTTGCAGTTTTATAGTTTTAGCTTTTGCATTTATATCTGTGATCCATTTCTATTGTTTTTGTTTTGTTTTATATGGTTTGAGATTTGTTCCTTTTTTTTTTCTGGATGGATAAAGTGAAGAGGAACTAAAAAGCCTCTTGATGAAGGTGAAAGAGGAGAGTGAAAAAGTTGGCTTAAAACTCAACATTCAGAAAATGAAGATCATGGCATCTGGTCCCATCACTTCATGGGAAATAGATGGGGAAACAGTGGAAACAGTGTCAGACTTTATTTTTTGGGCTCCAAAATCACTGCAGATGGTGACTGCAGCCATGAAATTAAAAGACGTGTACTCCTTGGAAGAAAAGTTATGACCAACCTAGATAGCATGTTCAAAAGCAGAGATATTACTTTGCCAACAAAGGTCCGTCTAGTCAAGGCTATGGTTTTTCCAGTGGTCATGTAAGGATGTGAGAGTTGGACTGTGAGCACCGAAGAATTGATGCTTTTGAACTGTGGTGCTGGAGAAGACTCTTGAGAGTCCCTTGGACTGCAAGGAGATCCAACCAATCCATTCTGAAGGAGATCAGCCCTGGGAGTTCTTTGGAAGGAATGATGCTAAAGCTGAAACTCCTGTACTTTGGTCACCTCATGCGAAGAGTTGACTCATTGGAAAAGACTGTGATGCTGGGAGGGATTGAGGGCAGGAGGAAAAGGGGACGACAGAGGATGAGATGTCTGGATGGCATCACTGACTCGATGTATGTGAGTTTGAGTGAACTCCGGGAGTTGGTGATGGACAGGGAGGCCTGGCGTGCTGCGATTCATGGGGTCGTAAAGAGTCGGACACGACTGAGCGGCTGAACTGAACTGAACTGGGTAGCTAGTATTTCCAGCAGCATTTATGGAAAGAACTGGTCTTTTCTCATTGAATGATTTTAGTGCTTTGCCAGAAATCAATTGACCATACAAGTGAGACTGTTTATGGGTTTTGGGTTTGATTTAATCAATTGATTTATTTATCTTCATGTTAATACTACACTGCTCTACTTACTATAGCTTTAATGTAATGACTTGAAATCAAGTCCTTCAGCTTTTTTCTTCTTTTTTGAGATTATTTTAGCTAGATTTAATTCTTTGCAGTTTTATATGAATTTTAAAAAATTTTAATGCTATTTGTTAATTTTTGGCTGTGCTGGGTCTTTGTTGCTGCATGGGCTTTTTCTCTAGTTGTGGTGAGTGGGAACTACTCCTTAGTTATGGTGTGTGGGCTTTTCACTGTGGTGGCTTCTCTTATTGCAGAACACAGGTTCAAGAGGATGCGTACTTCAGTAGTTGCAACACATGGGCTCAGCAGTTGCAGCTCCTGGGCTCTAGAGCACAGGCTCAATAATTGTAGTGCACAGGCTTAGTTGCTTCATGGCACGTGGGATCGCCCCAGATCAGGGGTTGAACCTGTGTTTCCTGCACTGGCAGGTGGATTCATTACCACTGAGCCACGAGGGAAGCTCCTCGGATGAATTTTAGAATTACCTTTTCAACTTCTATGGAGATCTGCTAGGATTTTTATATAGGTATGGGAAAGTGATGTGTTAACAGTATAGTCTTCTAGTCTCTGAATATGGCACCTCTCTTCATTTATCTAGGTCCTCTTTAATTTCTCTCAGCAATTATTTTCGTTTTTAGTGGATATATACTGTATATTTTTATTTAACTTTTTGTTAAATATATTAATACTATTCAAAATGGAATTAAAATTTGTTTTCCAACCAATAGTTTCTATGATATAGAAATACAATTACTTTTTGTAGAGACCTTCTATCCTTTGGCATTGCTAAAGTTGTTGTTCTAGTAGTTTGTTTTATAGATCTTAGGGTTTTTTGACATATAGGAACATGTTATCTTTGAATAAAGACAACTTTACTGTCTCCTTTCTTATCTTTATGCCTTGTATTTATTATTTTTTCTTGTCTTATTACACATTTAGGTTCTAGCTAGAACCTCCAGTACAATGATGAAAAGAAGTTGTGAAAGTACATATCTTTACCTATTTCTGATATTTGAGATAAGACAAAGATCAGGTTATCAAAGCAGACATACCAAATCAGAAATGTTAAAAAGTATTAAGCTTTATTAATAAATCAAAGGCTGTGCAAAGTCACTTCAGTCATGTCCACCTCTTTGTGATTCCATAGACTGTAGTCTGCCAGGCTCCTCTATCCATGGGATTTCCCAGACATGAATACTGGAATGGGTTGCCATTTCTAGAAGTAGTCAAATTACATGAATGAAGCAAGAACAGATTCAGAAACATTAGCAGAATTCTCTAGGTCTTTTCTTGCCATACCAGATTTTCTCCTATGTTTTTTAAAGTAATAAGTGCCCTTCACACTACTTACACATAAGTGAGCCATTTAAGTCACAAAACATATGCAAATACTTTTTCCCATTCTGTGGATTATCTTTTCATTTTGTTTATGGTTTCTTTTGCTGTGCAAATGCTTCCCCCCTCCCCCCCCCCACCCCGCCTTTGTTTCTTCTTCTTTTTTGGCCTCGTAGTTTATGGGATCCTAGTTCCCTGATAAAGGGATTAAACCTGGGCCCTTGACAATGAAAGCATGGAGTCCTAACCACTGGACCACCAGGACATTCTCTGCTGTGCAAAAGCTTTTAAATTTAATTGTGGGAGACTCAGATTCAATTATGGAGTTGCAGAGTCAGGCATGACTGAGTGACTAATACTCTTCTTTAACTGAAGGGTTTTGGCTCAAGTGGTAAAGAACCTACCTACAATGCAGGAGATATAGGAGGTGCAGATTCAATCCCTGGGTCGGGAAGATCCCCTGGAGGAGGTAATGGCAATCACTCCAGTATTCTTGTCTGGAAAATTCCATTGACAGAAGAGCCTGGTGGGCCATGGTCCATTGGGTCACAAAGAGTCAGACATGACTGAGCATTCATGCACACAGTAGTTTTATTATGAATTGTGGTGAATTATTTCCAAATACTTTTTGTGCAGTTGTTGATATGGTCAAGTAATTCTCTCACTTAATTTGTTAATGTGGCAAATTACATTGGTTTTCAAATATTACATCAGCATTGCAATCCTAGGGTAAATCCTACTGAGTCCTGAGATACTTACCATTATATCTATCTATTTATCTAGCTATATGTCAATTTTGTCAGTTGTTTTTTGGTCACACATTTTGTAAATTGTTTTTTCATTTATTTACAATTGTGATAAATGCACATAACATAAAATTCACTATCATAACTGCTTTTAAATATACAGTACAGTGATGTAACCATTAACACATTTTTGTGCAACAGATCGGAGAGGGCAATGGCACCCCACTCCAGTACTCTTGCCTGGAAAATCCCATGGACAGAGGAGCCTCGTAGGCTGCAGTCCATGGGGTCACTAAGAGTCAGACACAACTGAGCGACTTCCCTTTCCCTTTTCACTTTCACGCATTGGAGAAGGAAATGGCAACCCACTCCAGTGTTCTTGCCTGGAGAATCCCAGGGACGGGGGAGCCTGGTGGGCTTCCGTCTCTGGGGTCGCACAGAGTCGGACACGACTGTAGTGACTTAACAGTAGCAGTAGCTGTGCAACAGATATCTAGAACTTTTTCATCTTGCAAAACTGAAAGTCTGTACTCATTAAAAATTAGCTCCCCATTTCCTTCTTCCTCTCAGCTCCTCGTAACCGCATTCTACTTTTTGTTTCTATGAATTTGACTACTTTAGATATATTTCTTACCAGTGGTATCATGAATTATTTTATTTGTATTTTTTGACTAGCTTATTTCACTTAGCATAAGCTCTCAAGATTCATCCATGTCATACAGTGTGACAGAATTTCATTACTTTTTGAAGCTGAATAATATTCCATTGTATGGATATACCACATTTACTTTCTCTCTTCATTTACTGATGGGCATTTAGATTACTTCTGCCTCTTGACTATTGTAAACAGTGCTGCAGTGAATATGGATGTGCAAATATCTCTTCAAGATCCTGTTTTCAATTATTTTGTGTGTATACAAAGAAATGAGTTTGCTGGATCATATGTGTGTGCTCAGTTGCTCAGTTTGCAACCCTATGGACTGTTGCCCTCCAGACTCCTCTGTCCATGGAATTTTTCAGGCAAGAATACTGGAATGGGTTGCCATTTTCTTCTCTAGGGGATCTTCCCAACCCAGGGATTGAACTTGTGTCTCCAAGGTCTCATGTATTGGCAGGCAGATTCTTTACCACTGAGCCACCTGGGAAGCTCTGGATCATATGGTAAGTCTACTTATAATTATTGGAGCAAACTCCAAACTATTTACCATACCAGCCAAACTTTTTTTCAGTTCCGTTCAGTCGGTCAGTTGTGTCGGACTCTTTGTGACCCCATGGACTACAGCACTCCAGGCTTCCCTATCAATCACTAACTCCCGGAGCTTGTTCAAACTCATGTCCATTGAGTCGGTGATGCCATGCAACCATCTCATCCCCTGTTGTCCCCTTCTCCTCCTACCTTCACTCTTTGCCAGCATTAGGGTCTTTTCCAATGAGTCAGTTTTTCGCATCATGTGGCCAAAGTATTGGAGCTTCAGTTTCAGCATCAGTCCTTCCAATGAATATTCAAGACTGATTTCCTTGAGGATTTACTGGTTGGATCTCCTTGCAGTCCAAGGGACTCTCAAGAGTCTTTTCCAACACCACAATTCAAGAGCGTCAGTATTTCAGTGCTCAGCTTTCTTTATGGTCCAAACCCTTTTACATTCCCACAAACAGTGCACAGTGTTCCAATTCCTTTGCATTCTCACCAGCATTTGTTATTTCTATGTTTTAGATAGCATACTAATGGGTGTGAGATTTTGACTTGCATCTCTGTGATGATTAGTGATACTGATGATTAGTGATGTTTCCATATGCTTGTTGACCATTTATATATATTCTTTGTAGACATGTCTATTCAAGTCCCATGCCCATTTTAAAATCAGGTTATTTGTTTGCTGTTGTTATTGTTGCATTGTAGGAGTTTTATATATAATCTGGATGTTTGCTTCTGACCAGGTACACATGGTTTGCAAATATTTTCTCCCATTCTGTAGGTTTCCCTTTCACTCTGTTTATTCCTTCCTTTGTTGCATAGAACTTTTAAAGTTTGATGTAGTCACATTTGTTTTTGCTTTTGTTGCTGTTTATGGTGTCATATCCAAGAAACCATTGTCAGATCCAATGTCAGGAAGCTTTTCTACTATGTTTTCTTCCAGGAATTTTATAGTTTTAGATCTTATGTTTAGTTCTATAATCTGTTTGAGTTAATTTTTTTATGTGGTCTAAGATGAGGGTCCAACTTCATTCTTTTCTGAATACCCAGTTTTCCAAACATCAGTTGTGTTTCTATACACTAACAATGAAAAATTGAAAAGGAAACGGGGAAAGTAATCTCATTTACAATAGCATCAAAAAGAATAAAATACTTAAGATAAATCTTACCCAAAGATGTAAAAGACCTGTACAATGAAAATGACAACATATTACTAACAAAAATCAAAGAAGATACAAATAAATGGAAAGACATCTTGTATCTTATGAATTGGATGATTCAATACTATTAGAATGTCCATACTACTCATAATGATCTACAGGTTCAATAAACACAATCTCTATCAAAATCCCAATGGCATTTTTTGCAGAAGTAGGAAAAAAAAAAAAGCTAACATTCATAAGAAATCTCAAGAGATCCCAAATAGTTGAAAGAATCTTGAAAAAGAACAAAAGTTGGAGGCCCTGCTCTTCCTGATTTCAAAACATACTACAAAATAACGGTAATTAAAACAGTGTGATACTGCCATAAAGATGGATTTACAGACCAGTGTAGCAGAATTGAGAGCCCACCAATAAAGCTTTGCAGAGATAATCAAATGACCTTCAAAAAGAAAACAAAGACTAAACACTGGAGAAAGGACATTTACATGAAAAGTCACTTACATGAAATACCTTTTCCTAATATTTCACTTTTAGCTGATGTGTTTACTTGGATCTAAAGTAAGTCTCTTATAGAAAGTGTAGAAATATATCTTGTTCTTTAATCCATTCAGCCAATCTATATATTAATTGTCTTTTTTTTAATTAATTTTTTTGCTTTAAAATAGTTTTCTGGCCTATAGAAAATATATAAAGATAGTAAAGAGAATTCTCCTATATTCCACTCTCAGTTACTTCTGTTGCTAAGAACATACATTAATAAGATTTATATATTTCAAACATATTTGTACAAAGAATGAACCGATACTCAGTTCAGTTCAGTCGCTCAGTCATGTCAGACTCTTTGCGACCCCATGAATTGCAGCACGCCAGGCCTCCCTGTCCATCACCAACTCCCGGAGTCACTCAGACTCATGTCCATCGAGTCAGTGATGCCATCCAGCCATCTCATCCTCTGTCGTCCCCTTCTCCTCCTGCCCCCAATCCCTCCCAGCATCAGAGACTTTTCCAATGAGTCAACTCTTCACACGAGGTGGCCAAAATACTGGAGTTTCAGCTTCAGCATCATTCCTTCCAAAGAAATCCCAGGGCTGATCTCCTTCAGAATGGACTGGTTGGATCTCCTTGCAGTCCAAGGGACTCTCGAGAGTTTTCTCCAACACCACTGTTCAAAGGCATCAATTCCTTGGCACTCAGCTTTCTTCACAGTCCAACTCTCACATCCATACATGACTACTGGAAAAACCATAGCCTTGACTAGACGGACATTTTGTGGCAAAGTAATGTCTCTGCTTTTGAGTGTGCTATCTAGGTTGGTCATAACTTTCCTTCCAAGGAGTAAGCGTCTTTTAATTTCATGGCTGCAGTCACCATCTGCAGTGATTTTGGAGCCCCCGGAAATAAAGTCTGCCACTGTTTCACTGTTTCCCCATCTATTTCCCATGAAGTGGTGGAACCAGATGCCATGATCTTCATCTTCTGAATGTTGAGCCTTAAGCCCACTTTTTCACTCTCCACTTTCACTTTCATCAAGAGACTTTTTAGTTCCTCTTCACTTTCTTCAATAAGGGTGGTGTCATCTGCATATCTGAGGTTATTAATATTTTTCCCGGCAATCTTGACTCCAGGTTGTGCTTCTTCCAGCCCAGTGTTTCTCATGATGTACTCGTCATAGAAGTTAAATAAGCAGGGTGACAATATACAGCCTTGACGTACTCCTTTTCCTATTTGGAACCAGTCTGTTGTTCCATGTCCAGTTCTAACTATTGCTTCCTGACTTGCATATAAGTTTCTCAAGAGGCAGGTCAGGTGGTCTGGTATTCCCATCTCTTTCAGAATTTTCCACAGTTTATTGTGATCCACACAGTCAAAGGCTTTGGCATAGTCAATAAAGCAGAAATAGATGTTTTTCTGGAACTCTCTTGCTTTTTCAATGATCCAGCGGATGTTGGCAATTTGGTCTCTGGTTCCTCTGCCTTTTCTAAAACCAGCTTGAACATCTGGAAGTTCACGGTTCACGTATTGCTGAAGCCTGGCTTGGAGAATTTTGAGCATTACTTTACTAGCATGTGAGATGAGTGCAGTTGTGCAGTAGTTTGAGCATTCTTTGGCATTGCCTTTCTTTGGGATTGGAATGAAAACTGACCTTTTCCAGTCCTGTGGCCACTGCTGAATTTTCCAAATTTGCTGGCATATTGAGTGCAGCACTTTCACAGCATCATCTTTCAGGATTTGGAATATCTCAACTGGAATTCCATCACCTCCACTAGCTTTGTTCGTAGTGATGCTTTCTAAGGCCCACTTGACTTCACATTCCAGGATGTCTGGCTCTAGATCAGTGATCACACCATCGTGATTATCTGGGTCATGCAGATCTTTTTTGTACATTTCTTCTGTGTATTCTTGCCACCTCTTCTTAATATCTTCTGCTTCTGTTAGGTCCATTTCTGTCCTTTATTGAGCCTATCTTTGCATGAAATGTTCTCTTGGTATCTCTGATTTTCTTGAAGAGATCTCTAGTCTTTCCCATTCTGTTCTTTTCCTCTATTTCTTTGCATTGATTTCTCAGGAAGACTTTCTTATCTCTTCTAGCTATTCTTTGGAACTCTGCGTTCAGATGCTTATATCTTTCCTTTTTTCCTTTGCTTTTCGCTTCTCTTCTTTTCACAGCTATTTGGAAGGCCTCTTCAGACAGCCATTTTGCTTTTTTGCATTTCTTTTCCATGGGGATGGACTTGATCCCTGTCTCCTGTACAATGTCACGAACCTCCATCCATAGTTCTTCAGGCACTCTATCTATCAGATCTAGTCCCTTAAATCTATTTCTCACTTCCACTGTATACTCATAAGGGATTTGATTTAGGTCATACCTGAATGGTCTTGTGGTTTTCCCTACTTTCTTCAATTTAAGTCTGAATTTGGCAATAAGGAGTTCATGATCTGAGCCACAGTCAGCTCCTGGTCTTGTTTGTGTTGACTGTATAGAGCTTCTCCATCTTTGGCTGCAAAGAATATAATCAATCTGATTTTGCTGTTGACCATCTGGTGATGTCCATGTGTAGAGTCTTCTCTTGTGTTGTTGGAAGAGGGTGTTTGCTATGACCAGTGCATTTTCTTGGCAAAACTCTATTAGTCTTTGCCCTGCTTCATTCCATATTCCAAGGCCAAATTTGCCTGTTACTCCAGGTGTTTCTTGACTTCCTACTTTTGCATTCCAGTCCCCTATAATGAAAAGGACATCTTTTTTGGGTGTTAGTTCTAAAAGGTCTTGTAGGTCTTCATAGAACCGTTCAACTTCAGCTTCTTCAGCAATACTGGTTGGGGCATAGACTTGGATTACTGTGATATTGAATGATTTGTGTTGGAAACGAACAGAGATCATTCTGTCGTTTTTGAGATTGCATCCAAGTACCGCAATTTGGATTCTCTTGTTGACCATGATGGCTACTCCATTTCTTCTAAGGGATTCCAGTACACAAAACTGTACAGTAAAAATGAATACAACATTGTATTCGTATACAACATTGTATACTGCCTGCAGTAGTAGATATAATGGTCATCTGAGTTAAATTCACCAATTCCAGTCCATTTTAGTTCACTGATTCCTAGAATGTCGACGTTCACTCTTACCATCTCCTATTTGACCACTTCCGATTTGCCTTGATTCATGGACCTGACATTCCAGGTTCCTATGCAATATTGCTCTTTACAGCATCGGACCTTGGTTCTATCACCAGTCACATCCACAACTGGGTATGGTTTTTGCTTTGGCTCCATCCCTTCATTCTTTCTAGAGTTATTTCTCCACTGATCTCTAGTAGCAAATTGGGCACCTACCGACCTGGGGAGTTCCTCTTTCAGTATCCTATCATTTTGCCTTTTCATACTGTTCATGGGGTTCTCAAGGCAAGAATACTGAAGTGGTTTGCCATTCCCTTCTCCAGTGGACCACATTCTGTCAGCCCTGTCCACCATGCCCACCCTTCTTGGGTGGCCCCACAGGCATGGCTTAGTTTCATTGAGTTAGACAAGGCTGTGGTCCTGGTGTGATTAGATTGACTAGTTTTCTGTGAGTATGGTTTCAGTGTGTCTGCCCTCTGATGCCCTCTTGCAACACCTACCATCTAACTTGGCTTTCTCTTACCTTGGACGTGGGGTATCTCTTCATGGCTGCTCTAGCAAAGTGCAGCTGCTGCTCCTAACCAATATTAATATACATTATTAGTAAATAATGTTCATATCCATTTAAATTTCTTCGGGTTTTACCTTTTGTAATTTTTCTTTCCCAGGATCCCATCCAGGATTCCTAATCCCTCACGTGTTCTTAAACTCTTATAGGTTGTGATAATTTCTCAGACTTTCTTGTTATTGTTTTGTTTTTAAAATTTTTATTGGAGTATAGTTGCTTTACAAT
The DNA here is from genome assembly GCF_003369695.1 of Bos indicus x Bos taurus. Taxonomy (NCBI): domain Eukaryota; kingdom Metazoa; phylum Chordata; class Mammalia; order Artiodactyla; family Bovidae; genus Bos; species Bos indicus x Bos taurus. The sequence goes on from NC_040081.1 coordinate 105,101,934, forward strand.
GTTGTATTCATTTTTATTGTACAGTTTTATGTACTGGTCAGGTATTTTGCAGAATGTGACTTTGAATTTGTCTGATATTTTTCTCCTGATTAGACTGTGGTTACTGGCTTTTGGAAAGAATAACATAAAGTGCCATTCTCAGTATGTGATATCAAGGGTGAGTGTTATCAATCAACAGGACTTGTCATGGATGATGATAAACTTGATCACCTGGCTAAGGTAGTGTTTCTTAGATTTCTCCATTGTAGATTATTCATTCCCCCACCCACCCTTTCCATAAAGTACTCTTAGGAAGGAAGTTACCATGTACAGTCCAAGCTTAAGTAGTGGTGAGTTGTGATTAACCTTTTTGAGGGTGGAGTATCTATATAAATTATTGGAAATTCTTCTGTATGTGAAATTTATTTTATTTTCTATCATTTACTTTTATCAATGTGTACTTGTGAATATTTCTCTTATACTTTTGATTGTATTTTCTTGTTAAAATTGTTATATTCAGTTGGCTTTTATGTCCCTTTAACATACCTCCACTGTTGTTGTTGTTCAGTTGCTAAGTTGTAGCTCACTCTTTGCAACCCCATGGACTGCAGAATGCCAGGCTTACCTGTCTATCACCAACTCCTGGAGCTGACTCAAACTCATGTCCATCAAGTTGGTGATGCCACCCAACCATCTCATCCTCTGTCTTCCCCCTCTCCTCTTGCCTTCAGTCTTTCCCAGCATCTGGGTCTTTTCCAATGAATCAGTTCTTCACATCAGGTGGCCAAAGTATTGGAGCTTTAGCTTCAGCATCAGTCCTTCCAATGAATATTCAGGACTGATTTCCTTTAGGGTTGACTGGTTTGATCTCCTTGCAGTCTAAGGGACTCTCAAGAGTCTTCTCCGACACCACAATTCAAAAGCATCCATTTTTCAGTGCTCAGCTTTCTTTATGGTCCAACTCTCACATCCATACATGAGTACTGGAAAAACCCCATAACTTTGACTAGACAGACCTTTGTCAGCAAAGTGATGTCTCTGACTTTTAATATGCTGTCTAGGTTGGTGGTCATAGCTTTTCTTCCAAGGAGGAAGCATCTTTTAATTTCATGGCTGCAGTCACCATATGCAGTGATTCTGAAGCCCAAGAAAATAAAGTCTGTCACTGTTTCCATTGTTTCCCCATCTATTTGCTGTGAAGTGATGGGACTGGATGCCATGATCTTAGTTTTCTGAATGTTGAGCTTTAAGCCAACTTTTTCACTCTCCTCTTTCACCTTCATCAAGAGGCTCTTTAATTCCTCTTTGCTTTCTGATATAAGGGTGGTGTCATCTGCATATCTGAGGTTATTGATATTTCTCCTGGCAATCTTGATTCTAGCTTGTGCTTCATCCAGCCTGGCATTTTGCATGATGTACTCTGCATATAAGTTAAATAAGCAAGGTGACAATATACAGCCTTGATGTATTCCTTTCCCAATTTGGAATCAGTCTGTTGTTCCATGTCTGGTTCTAACTCTTGCTTCTTGACCTGCATACAGATTTCTCAGGAGGCAGGTAAGGTGTTTTGGTATTCCCATCTCTTTCAGAATTTTCCACAGTTTATTGTGATCCACACATTCAAAGGCTTTGGCACAGTCAATAAAGCAGAAGGAGATGTTTTTCTGGAACTCTCTTGCTTTTTTGATGATCCAGTAGATGTTGGCAATTTGATCTCTGGTTCCTCTGCCTTTTCTAAAACCAGCTTGAACATCTGGAAGTTCACAGTTCACGTATTGCTGAAGAATGGCTTAGAGAATTTTGAGCATTACTTTTCTAGCGTGTGAGATGAGTGCAATTGTGCGGTGGTTTGAGCATTCTTTGGCATTGGTTTTCTTTGGGATTGGAATGAAAACAGACCTTTCCCAGTCCTGTGACCACTGCTGAGTTTTCCAAATTTGCTGGCATATTGAGTGCCGCACTTCCACAGCATCATCTAATAGGACTTGAAATAGCTCAGCTGGAGTTGCATCACTTCCACTGGCTTTGTTCGTAGCGATGCTTCCTAAGGCCCACTAGACTTCAGACTGCAGAATGTCTTAACTTTTAGGTTGTGCATTTTTTTCACTGGAGAGAAACAAGCTTGTTTGTTGTTGAATTTCCTCCTAGAGTGCTTACATTTCAGCTTGCTGTTGTTGTTAACTCAGTTACTATTTGTCCATTTAATTCTCTCATCTGAAATTTTGTTGACATCCTCTTCTCTCATTTTTTTTTCTGTTCTTTTTATCCTATGTTTTTGTCTTTTCAATTCTTTCATTGTTATTATAGTAGAATTTCCAGACGAATCAAATATAAGTTCCTGTTTAGCCATGTTTTAATTGAAAGTCTTATTGCAGTGGTACACATGTTTTATATTTTACTAAGTATTGTGAAATTGCTTTCCAAATGCTGCACTGATATATGTTTCTTTTGGGTTGATCTCAGCCTATCCATAGTGATGATACTTTTTAGAAATGGCAGAGGGCACTCCTCTGGGCTACTTGTGGCAAGCCTCACAGACATTTCCCCAACTGAAGCCAATCATGAGACTGTACCAGGGCTTGTGATTCTTATGATCACAAGACATACCTTAGCAACCACTGTAAGATAACTTTGAAAAAGCAAGGTTTATTACTCATATGTCCTGGAGGGTACAAGCCATGCCCTGGACCAGTTAGCAAGGTCCTGGGGGTAGGGAGAGAGAGAATGAATGTGTGGGTCTGGGAGTCTCTCTGCTTTTATTGGGAATGATGAGGTGGTACATGGAGCTTTGAGGGTTCACTCCTTATTGGTGAAATTAAAACAGAAGAGCAGGAATTAAAGCACAGGAAGGGAAAAGCAAGCAGTGGGTCAAAGAGTCAGTTATCTAGGTCCACCAGAACTTTCCAGAAAGGGGTACATCTGGATGGGGCAGCCTGGCTCTTTATCTAGTGGTGTAGATGGCAGTGTGCTTTTTTCTGACATGGATGTCTTTGAAATGGATGCCTCAGCAATCAAAGATTTAATGTTAGGCATTAACATTACAATAAAAAAGCTAACTGTAGGGTACCTGCACCACAGGGTTCCAACTAATAGTTGAAACTTCCCCAAACCCACTTAATAAGTCATCTGTCCTTTCCCAGGGAAACTGCCTCTATTTCTGTTGTGTTCACTTACCCATTCAACAGGTTACTGCTTCACTACTACACGAATGACCTAGAATAATACCCTAAAGAAAAGAGTCTCCTGAGGCCACCTGTATGTGGGTTAAGAAGCAACAGTTAGATCCACACACAGAACAACAGACTGCTTCAGAATTGGGAGAGGAGTATGTAAACGCTGTATACTGTCACCCTGCTTATTTAAGTATGTGCAGAGTGCATCATGCCATACTGGATGAATCACAAGCTAGAATCAAGATTGCTGGGAGAAATAACAACTTCAGATATGCAGATGATACCACCCTAATGGCAGAAAGCAAAGAGGAACTAAAGAGCCTCTTGATGAGAGTGAAAGGAGAGTGAAGAAGCTGATCTGGAACTCAACATTCAAAAAACTCAGATCATGGCATCTGGTCCCATCACAAATAGAATGGGAAAAAGTGTAAACAGTGGCAGATTTTCTTTTCTTGGACTCTAAAATCACTGTGGACAAGGACTACAGCCACGAAATTAAAGAACACTTGATCCTTGAAAAGAAAGCTATGATGAAACTAAACAGCATATTAAAAAGCAGAGACATCAGTTTGCCAACAGAAGTCCATATAGTCAAAGCTATGGTTTTTCCAGTAGTCACATACTGATGTGAGAGTTGGACCATAAATAAGGCTGAGTGCCGAAGAATGGATGCTTTTGAATTGTGGTGTTGGAGAAGTCGCTTGAGAGTCCCTTTGCAAGGAAATCAAACCAGTCAATCCTAAAGGAAGTTGACCCTGAATAGTCATTGGAAAGACTGATGCTGAAGCTGAACCTGCAATACTTGGGCCACCTGATGAGAAGAGCTGACTCATTGGAAAAGACCCTGATGCTGGGAAAGATTGAGGACAGGAAGAAAAGTGGGTGGTGAAGGATGAGATGGTTGGATGGTATCATCGACTTGATGGACATGAATCTGAGCAAACTCCTGGAGATAGTGAAGGGCAAGGAAGCTTTGCATGCTGCAGTCCATGTGGTCTCAAAGAGTCCAACATGACTGAGCGACTGAACAACAACAAAGATAAGAATACTCAAAAATCAACTGATGACATATTTGGAATTCTAAAACTTGCAGTTTAGGCCATCATTTTTTAACTCTCTGCTTGGACATCAGCCCTGGGCAGTTTTCCTTGATTACGCCCAGGCCTACCAGTGCAATGGTGGTTCAAGGGAGACAATGACCAAATCTATTATTCTGCACTGCATGATTTTAACTATGTGTGTATCTTGCCTGCCAGGCTTTTAACCCTCCAGCACAGAGATTAGGTCTTTTTGGCCTTTATGTCTCAAATCTAACATGTCAAAAATTGTTCTAGAAAATTTCTCATAAATTAACTCTAAATATGATTTCAAAAGGGCTTTGAGAGATAATAGAGCATGAATCAAACAAAATTAAACTATATTTTGAACTTAATACCCAGGTACAGATATGACATTTAATTACATATTTGCTTTCATTTAAGTTAGTACAGTTGCAATGTGCAAAAAAAAAAAAAAAAAAAAACCCACAAAAACTGAAAATATGCTTAGCTAGAACAAATATTACTCAAGATAGAAAAGTCTATACAGAAATACTGTGCCAATCATTTATTTTATAGACTATCTTATCAAAAATGTATGTGTACACACACACACACACCCAGCAGTGAGCTAAATTTGACAGTGGGTTAAAATTTCATTCCTCTATAGTAATTTGAGCAGAAGAGTTAACCTATGACATGGTTACAAGGTTATACACACATATCAAGAGGGGCAGTTTTCTTTGGGAAATGTTAAAAATTTCTGGTTCAATACTTTTTAAATCCAATTCAATGAGTTTCATCAAAATATCTAATATTGGCCTCACTCACAAGCAGTTAGTGAAAAGTGTCAAGAAAACACATAAAAGAAATGGGGAACTAACTTAAGGTTGTCTTATTCATCATATACTTATTTATTGTCCGTTTCTCCCACTTAATTCACTGCTATTATTCCAACATCTACAAGAAAGCCTAGTAACAAATATACATAAATACACAAACAACTGCTTTTAACAAGATATTATTAAATATGAGGAAGATATAAATTGATCCATAATGGAAATTATTTACTCAAAAAGAAATATCTTGAATAGATGCTATGATCAGATAAAGCTAAAATTCCACTACTGTATTGAAGCTAGGTTTCAAGTGACACTTGACAACTGAAAAAATGGTTGAAAAGGGATTAAAACTCTTTGAAATTTGGGCATGCCAAGCCCAAATCATTGACCTTTCAATTACAGATCCAACAAATATCTAGACACTGAATAGGAAAATTGTGTATGAAGACCTTGGTTCTAGCCACAAGTAGGTCATTCTAAGATTTTGGCCAAGGAGACATAGTTTCCTTAATTATAAAATGGATAAGAATACCTGCCCTTGCCTTCTTTACAAACTGTTGTAAGAATAAAGTACCTTTGACATTTATATATTCTTATTCTCTAGTCATCTACTACAAGCAAAATGTCCTTATTACAATCAACACTGAAAATCAGAATGTCACTGTGGCAGGCATGGAGGTGAGCCCCTTGAATTGCTCTTGGAAGAACTTGCTGATCAAAAGTTATTTGTTGGCCTCTAGTGATAGCACCTTCTGGGTCTCCCAGAGCATGTGAAGGTCGTGTTTTCCTGGGTAGCCTCTGGCCATGACTTAGCATGGTGTTGACTAAGACATGGCCATTTCTGCACAACACAGGCTCTGTCCTCTGTGGGCAGTCTTTGCTCTGATCTTGCCAATGAGCTGACCAAGCCCCTCCCAGAGCTGCATTTCAATCTGATGCCTTTTCTTGCCATTCCTCTCTTCTTCCCTTATCCTCTCACAGGTATCAGACCTCCATCATAGCCTGAAGTCTCTCCTACCTACTCCTGTTCCTCCTCCTTTCAATCTCTCTTAGTCATTATCTCCAACAAATGTTTGCACATCTAACTTCTATCTTGGCATCTGAGTTCTGGAAGACTCAACTAGCATGGTCCCTTAATCCCACTTCTTTGAAGCAACTTCTGTCACTACTAAGAAAGCTATTTCTTTCCAGAAATTTTCATATGTATAAGCCATTGTGAGCATTTTAAGATGGTTCTTCTTTTTTCTTTTAGCTTCATCACATACATTTATGAATAAGAAATAATAAAGGATTTTTAAAAACATAAGCCTATACAATAGCAATCACCACTTGATGTTCTTGGACTTTAATAATAACGCTTGAGGAGACTCCAAAACATTTTTTGAGAACACAGCATGGAATGGCATGGCCCCAGTAAGAAGTGAATCAGTTATCTGGAATCTTTCAATAGCTTTTCAGGGTGAGGATAAGATTCTTTCTGCCCCCAAGCCTCTGTCCTCTCTGCAGAGTCTGTTTCCATGCTCCCCAGGAAATGTCACTTGCATTGTTTCCTTTGATATCTCTTACCTTCTCATTCTTTCTGGCTTTACTTCTGCTTTAAAACTAAACTACAGTTACATAAATATTCCATGTATTTCACATGTAGGTTTTGAAAACTTTTGAAGTTCATGGTGTTCTATTAATTTCAATCAGCACTCTTTCTTTTTTTTTAATAAACTTTACGCCACTACAAGAGTTTATTTATATATTTTAACATGAATAAATCTGCATTTTCAAAGTGTTCCTGTCTCTTTTAAAATTTTCAACCTGATTATAAAATTGCCTAGGGCAGAGAGTGTACCTGGGGAGATATGTTTGGATGAAACTAGGCAAAACGATAATAAAAATCTGGGATCTCTTATATTGAGTAACATCAATGATGTCTTTGAGCCTATTTCTTCATCTGTGTTATGAAACAGGAATGAAATGTAATCCTTTTAGTATTGAGAGGGGAACTATATCATGCTATGTACAAAGTTCCTGTAAGACACTGGCACTAATTTGAGAACAGTTCTTTCCCTTTGAATGGAAGTCCACAATCCAAATTATAAAAATTCTACTTTCCTTCAGCCTTTCCCTTACTCCCTTACTGTGAATTTGTTAATTCCATTGGGCTTAAAGCTACTCTAAACAGAGTAGACTGGTAATGGTACTGTGGTCATTTCATACCTGTATGCATCAGTCACTCAGCTGTGTCTGACTCTTCGTGACCCCACAGACTTGCTCTGTCCATGGAATTCTCCAGGCAAGAATACTGGAGTGGGTTGCCAATTTCCTCCTCCAGGGGATCTTCCTGACCCAGGGATCGAACCCATGTGTCCTGTGTCTCCTGCACTGCAGGAGGATTCTTTACCTGTTGAGCTGTGCGGAAAGCCATTTCACACCATACTAAAAACATTTCTGATTTCTGTCCTTCGAGTGGTATTCACAAGTGATCTGTTTTTTCATACCACATCCTTCCCTATAATTTCTAGAATTACAAATAAAGGAGAGCTAACATTCACCTACATCTTTAACATAAGGAGTCATAAAGACATTCTGAATTCACAAGTCCAAACAGTTTTGAAATCAAGAGGACAGCAGCAGGTACTAGAAGGATCATAGATTTGGGGACTCTCACCCAGACTTGTCAAGTGCCAGTTGCAAACCCTGAAGCGATAGCTTCTTCTAACCTTGGTTGCTTATCTGTAACATGAGCATAATGACCGTGTTTGTAGTTCTTTTCTTTGGAAGATATTTTTTAAAAACCAGTTTTTTTTAATTTTTTGCATCCATCTTATACATGTTCCTTCTGTGATGTGAGCTTTCAAAACCATGTTGATTTTCCAGTTTCCATGATAGAATGTTTTTTTTTTTTTTTTTTTCTACAAAATGAAAGAAGAAATCCCTTGAAGTCACAGAAAATAATCTTTTTTGAAACAAAGGAAAAAATGACAGAAGCACTGGATCCACTGATCTGAAGATGAAACAATGAGTAGGCTACCTAGGTGAGAAGTGTCTGTTGACAGGGAGGGCCTGAGTTAGGTAACACTGCTCCCTGTGGGTCCCAGTTTTATCTTTCCCGTCAATAAGTATAATAGGAAAATACTTGTAGTGTTCAATGATGGCTTCCACCGAGTCAAACTTCTGAAACACAGAAGAGAAAGTTAGTGAAAATTTAGGACCTTTGTGTGTGTAGGTTAAAGCACAGCCTAAGATGCTTCATTTTACTTAGGAAAGAGGGTAACTCATTTGACTTTTTTTTTTTTTTTTAGATTGTAAAGGTATATCAGGAAGTGATTTAAAAAAATTATTGGAGTATAGTTGACTTAGAATATAGTTGATTGGAGTATAGGAGATAAAGATCTTAATGCTGGGAAAGATTGAAAGCAAAAGCAGATTGGGGCAACAGAGGGTACAGTGGTTAGATAGCATCTCTGACTCAATGGACGTGAATCTGAGCAAACTCCAGGAGATAGGGGAGGACAGAGGAGACTGGCATGCTATAGTCCATGGGGTTGCAGAGTTGGACATGACTGAGCGACTGAGTAATAACAATGATAACAACAAACAGTTGATTTACAATGCTGTATAAGCCTCAGGTATACATCAAAGTGAATCAGTTATACATACACGTATATCCATTCTTTTAGATTCTTTCCCCATATAGGTCATTATGGAGGATTGAGTAGAGTTCCCTGTGCTCTGCAGTGCATCCTCATTAGTTATGTATTTTATATATAGTAGTGTGTATGTGTTAACTCCAGTCTTCCAGTTCATCCCTCCCCTCTCACATTTTCCCCCTGGAGAAAGTTGATTTTTTTTTTAAAGGATGTGGCAAAGAAGCTCTTGAATGATAAATGGTAAGATTAAGGTAAGGAGGGTGACCAGAAGTGAGCCCTCCACAGTTCTCGAAGCTTCCCACCCATGGACTGTTCACCAGAATCAGGTCACACTGGTCAGTTTCCACTCTGGCGTTGTGTTCCTATGATAAGCAGTTCAAATGGGTTAATTACACTGCAGTCAGCCATGAAGACTCCCTGGTGCCTCCCTTACCTGTCCCCCAACTGTGACAAATTAAAATGTGGATGATCACGTCTTGACTTCACTTTGTAAATTGATGGGAACATCTGCAGTGAAGCCTCTCTCCTGTACACCCCTCTTGTTCTGATGCATTCTAGACTAATCAGGAAGAATACTGATGACCACAGGGCTTGGCCTGGTAGTTCTTGGCCAATTTAGTGTTCTTACCTGGATTTCTTATGCAATAAACAGGTAATAGCAGAATGTTACACTTTTATGTTTCTAGAGATATACAGATAAAGTGATGGGGTGACTTAATGGAAGGGAAGGTGGTTTCAAATATAGAGGAATCAGGAAGTGCTTTGTGGAAGATACAGACTTGAGATGGGCTATACAGTGTGGGTGAGTTAAGTGGACAAGGTGGATTTAAAGATACTGAGAGCAGAGGAAGACCTGTGTGCAAAGACAGGTGTTGAGCACGTGTGAACAAAGACAGGAATTCCTGCCTTCTGTAACTTTTTGTGAAGTGAGCAGGGCAGGAATGGACCTTCCCTGAAGAGCCAAGGAAACTAGCTCAGAGTGGGAAGCAACTTCCTCAGAGGTCACACAGCTGGGGGCAGGACCAGGAATGCAAACTGGTTTTTCTGGATGTGTATGAGTTTCTTCCTTGATGCAACTTTACCTATGGCCTGTGAACCCAGTGTTCCAACAGAGCTGAGTCCAGATGGTGCAGCGTGAAGGAGGGACCTGTGTTGGGGACGACTTTGATTCTCTTGGGCTTCCCTGGTGGCTCAGACGGTAAAGGATCTGCCTGCAATGTGGGAGACCCAGTTTTGATCCCTGTGTTGGGAAGATCCTCTGAAAAAAGGAATGGCTAAGCGACTAACACTTTTGATTCTCTCTAGTTTTGCACATCCTCCCTCTGCCCAGCACAGGAATGTTTGCAGGCCTGAGGGACATTCAAGAGGGAATGAGATTGTCAAGGTCTCTGTCCTCATGGAGACTCATGCATTGCATTCAGGTGGGGGCGGATGGAAAAAAAATTCCCTCTCCAAATAGATCTTTTCATGTAGGGATAAAGTGCTGTGGAAATAATCTCCAGACTTGAATTTTTGTCAACATTACAAAGCCATTACTTACATTCAAATTCTGTTGGAGATTGGTATAGATGTCTAGTATTTTGGTTCCATATTATAAGAATATCTTGGCATGAATACATTCTTATTTCTTATATGTATTTACAGAGATAATCTATTCCCCTATTTTGGCTCTTTTTCCTCTGGAATTAATCTTTAGAGGGAAAAATGCCTGCTTTGTAGTCTCACTCCTATTTTCTCTAGGATAGTCCCAATATAATGAATTCAATACTAATTATTTATAATCCACTCCATGGATGATATTTGCTATGAAATTGTAGTTTTAACAAGTAGAAGGAAGCAAGCTGGGCAGACGTAGTAAGTTATTCTGTCATCTCTTATTACTGACTTCCAGAGATAGGCCAACAACTGACATATTACTCTAAAGATAATTTTTAGAAAGATTATAATTAAGCTCTTAAAACTTTTATATTAAATTCCCTTTTTCAGGAGGACGGTAAATACCATCCTAATATTAGATATTAAAATTTGTTTAAACCTTTGGCAGTTGCCCTAAATACCAACCATAGGCAATGTTTCTCTGCCAGAAAGGTTAACCATTCTGTTTGGATCCACACATGGGAATAATAGAAGAGAAGAGAAAAAGAGGAAGAGAGAGAGAGATGCAAAGAGAGAACAAAGAGAAACAGACACGAAAAGTGAAAAAATCAACTCATTGATTAATTATCTCTGTTTCTTAGTCTTTAAACTTTATCAAGTAAACGTTTATCATAATTTTCAGCAATTTATTACAAGCGTTTGAGATCACTTCTTTTTACTAGACTCCACAGCAATGTCGACAGATGTGAGTTCTAAAACTTGGCAGCAAGTAGAGCTCTGAAGGTTATTAACAAGTAGGTAGCTCACTGGTGGGTCCAGGGCCAGTGTTCTATCAGCTGCTAAATATTTCAAATCTTAGCCCTGCTTAGGCACAGGCATTGATGGGTACAGACTAACAGAGTATTCCCCTGGATGGCAGAGACCCGTCTTCCTCTGCTCTCTGTCCCCAGAGTGAAGCATCAGATCTAGCATAACGTAGGCATAAAATAAGGCGTGGCCCAATACTGAACAAATGAGAGATGTGGGCTGAAAAGTGGGCTCCATGAGATATCCTGTGTCCTAGTTCCTGGAATCTGTGAATGTTTCTAAGCAAAAGAGTATTACTTAGCATGACAAAAGTTGGGACTATGTTAAGGATCTTGAGAGGAAGGTCTTTAACAAAAATTAATTATTTTTGGCTTTCCTAGGTCTGTATTGCTGCACACAGCCTTTCTCGAGTTGTGGTGAGTGGGACTGCTCTCTAGTTACCCTGTGCTGGCTTCTCTTTGCAGTGACTTCTTTTGTTGTGGAGTATGGGGTCTGGGGGTGTGGGCTTTAATAGTTGCAACTCTTGAGTTTGGTTTCCCCTTGGCATGTAGAATCTTCCCGGACCAGGGATTGAACCCATGTCCCCTGCATTGGCAGGAGGATGTTTAACCACTGGACCACCAGGGAAGTCCTGAGAGGAAGACCTCAAGAGAGGAGTTCAACCTAGGCTATCCCTAAAAGCAATCACACGTATTCCCATAAGATAGAAACAGACGAAGAGTCACTTGGAGAAGATGAGGAGGCAATGTGACATCAGAGGCAGTGATCAGAGTGATGGGGCCACCAGCCAAGGAAGCCAAGGTATGCTGACAACCGCCAAAAGCTGGAAGAGGCAGAAAGGATCTTCCCCTAGAGCCTCCAGAAGAAGCATAACCTGCCAATACCTTGGTTGCAGAATTGTAGACTTTGGAGCTTCGAAAGAATACATATTTGTTGTTTTATGCTACCAATTTTGTGGACTTTTGTTACAGCAGCCACAGGAAGCTCCAGATGCTCCCTAAATCTAAATTCAGACATGAATTTCTGGTCACATGGCTAACAGAATTACCCAACTTTATAATATGCTGCAACTTGGACCTTCCTAGGCTCATTCTTTGCAGGCCTATGTGGATTTGCTTACCTTCTGTGCTTGTGACAGGTGTCGACAAGCTGTGCCTTCCCAGGGGACCAGACCAGGCTGCTGCAACTGTTATGGCCCTTTGTGAGCTTTTCATTCAAACCCAGGGCACACAGATCCAGTGAAAGGACTTTAGGGAATCATTGAAGGCAGAAGTGGTACTTACTAACCACCTGCCTCCCTCTATGTGTCTAGAACCCTGTTTACATCATCTCATCTTACTCTCAAAATAGCTCCCATGTTAGAGGTGACCCTGCACTGTATGCACAGTCAAATTCTACAGTTTGCAAAACAGCCAGCAAGCCACAGGAAATCAAAATGATCCTTGAAAACCCTGTGCCTCATTACGGTTCTCCTGCAGAGTCAGCTAAGATGCTACTTTATTCAAGCACCAGATAAAATAGCTAGTAGCTGATTTTCATTGAGCAAAGCCTGGCTGCAGGAAATTCTTTCATCTTTTCTTAGCAATGGGAGATTCCTCCTTCTAAAGGCAAAGGGCTCAACAGAACGATGAAAAATGTGGTGGAACTGAGAGCAATCTAGGTCATCCCCCTCTACACCAGGGCATAGCTCATTCAGAAGAGAGGCAGGAAGAACCACCTGTAAATTGTGATTCTTCACCCAGCATCTGGCTCACACTAAGCTCCAGGTAGGTGTTAACTAATTTTCAACTGAAGTTCTAGGTTATTTTCAAATGGGTTGGGGATCATTTGCATTTGTTATGATGCTGTCTGAGGCTATGTGAGAAAGGCAATATTTTTGCAGATTATATTGAACCCCAGCTGTGTCTGTGCGTCCTGGTTCCCAGGTGGTTCAGTGGTAAAGAATCTGCCTGCCAAATGCAGGAGATGTGGATTTGATCCCTGGGTGGGGAAGATCCCCAGAGAAGGAAATGGCAAAACACTCCAATATTCTTGCCTGGAAAATCCCATGGACAGAGGAGCCTAAAGGGCTACAGTCCATGGGGTTGAAAATAGTGGGACAGTGACTGTGCAATTTAGTACGAATGCACGCACATGTCTGTGGGCCAGTGACTTCACGCTTCTGGGCCTCAGTTTCCCTGTCGGTTAGATGGTGATATTGATAGCACCTACCTTAAGGGTTGCTATGAGGATCAAATCGATCAAGTTAATTAATAATTGTTAACTGCACAGTATAGTGTCTGTGCATAATAAATGATGTAAGTGTGAAATAGACATGAAAAGGAGACTCTTGCATGGGAGATGCATGAGAGGAGAAAATTCCATAATAAACCAAAAAGAGTCCTCTTAAGCATTTGCATTTTTTTTTAGGTTATACAAATGAAAATTTATATAAATTGAGGGAAACATCTCAAAATATAAGATTCTAGGCCTAAAAGTACTATAAATATTGTAAAAATCTAGGAAAATGATATATTATGCTGATTTTATTTAATTATTTTTTACTGAAGTATAGTTGATTTACAATGTTTCAGGTGTACAGAAAAATGAGTCAGTTATACTGGCTTGGCCATAAATTTCATTTGGGTTTTTCCATAGATGGGATAGAAAAACCTGAACGAACTTTTTGGCCAACCCAACGCATTTGAATTCTTAAGGGGTCCTTGGTACCGATAATTAGAGCTGTTCATCTGAAAGCTGATGGTCTAATCCAAGGGTGGTCAGGATGACAACTGTTCACCTGCTGAGGCCGGCAGTGAACTGGCTGGCAACCTGATTCAACACTAGGGGGAAGTTATCGTAGGGTCATTGTTTCCTCTTTCACAGGCAGACCAAAGTATAGCTTGAAAAAAGCTGTAACCTCTTTACAGCTTGGTTTCCTCACTGGTAAAAGGGGTTCAATAACGCATCCTTTCCAGAGTGTTTTCAAAGGCGAGAGCAAATGAAAACAGCAGCTCAGAGAGAGCCCAGCACATTTCAGGGAACGTGATTTCCATTTCTTGTATTCTCTGAGGAAAAGGAATCCCAAGCACCTAAAGTCAGAGTCAGATAAGCCTTTTTTTTTTTTTGTAAATGAGAAATTCTGTGAGCTGGCAGAAGACACAGAAGAATAAAGGGAAATTGAGCTGGGAAATCCCATTAACCATAGGTATCTGGACCCAGAGGCTTCCCAGATGGTACAGTGGTGTAGAATCTTGTGTCTGCCTGCCAGTACAGGAGACACAAGAGACGTGGGTTCAATCCCTGGCTCAAGAAGATGCTCTGGAGTAGGAAATGAAAACTCACTCCAGTATTCCTGCCTGGGAAACTCCATGGACAGAGGAGCCTAGTGGGCTATACAGTCCCTAAGGTCACAAAGAGTCAGACTTGACTAAGCAGGCATGCACTGTCTGGACCTAAGGGGAACTATGTCCTAGTTATCACCATGACCCAGTCAGAATAATAACAAAATAATAATGACGAACATTTATTGACATGTCACAGGTAGTGTTCTTAGTGTTTGACATTCATTAACTCACTAATCCTCATCACAAAAGGAAATCGTTGCAACTCCTCTTTGTAGTTCTGCTGTAACCCTTTGTTTTTGTTGTTCAGTCGCTAAGTCATGTCCGACTCTGGGACCCCATGGAATGCAGCATGCCAGTTTCCTCTGTCTTCCACTATCTCCAGGAGTTTGCTCAAATTCAAGTTCATTGAGTCAATGATGCCATCTAACCATCTCATCCTCTGCCACCCCCTTCTCCTTTTGCCTTCAGTCTTTCCCAGCATCAGGGTTTTTTGTTTTTTGTTTTTGCAGTGAATCAGCTGGTCAAAGTATTGGAGCTTCAGCTTTAGCCTCAGTCCTTCCAATGAATATTCAGGGTTGGTTTCCTTTAGGATTGACTGGTTTGATCTCCAGTAGTAGTAGTAGTAGTACTGAGTAGTAGTCTGAGAAACTCTCAAGAGTCTTCTCCAGCAGCACAGTTTAAAAGCATCAATTCTCTGGCACTCAGCCTTTATGATCCAGCTCTCACATCTGTACATGACTACTGGAAAAACCATAGCTTTGAGTGTACAGACTTTTGTCAGCAAAGTGATGTCCCTCTATTTATTATGCTGTCTAGATTTGTCATAACTTTCCTTCCAAGGAACAAGCATCTTTTAATGTCATGGCTGCAGTGACCGTCTGCAGGGATTTTGGAGCCTGAGAAAATAAAATCCGTTACTCTTGCCACTTTTTCCCCTTCTATTTGCCATGAAGTGATGGAGCCAAATACCATGATCTTAGTCTTTTCAATGTTGAGTTTCAAGCCAGCTTTTTCACTCTCCTCTTTTACCCTCATCAAGAGGCTCTTTAGTTCCTCTTCACTTTCTGCCATTAAAGTGGTGTCATCTGCAAATCTGAGGTTGTTGATATTTCTCCTGGCAATCTTGATTCCAGCTTGTGCTTCATCCAGCCCAGCGTTTCTCATGATGTACTTGCATATAAGTTAAACAACCAGGGTGACAATATAAAGCCTTGTCATACTCCTTTCCCAACTTTGAAGCAGTCAGTTGTTTCATATCTGGTTCTAAGTGTTGCTTCTTGACCTTCATACAGATTTCTCAGGAGACAGGTAAGGTGCTCTGGTATACCCATGAATTTTCCTCAGTTCATTGTGAGCTACACAGTCAAAAGCTTTCACGTAGTCAATGAAGCAGATGTTTTTCTGGAACTCCTTTGCTTTCTCCATGATCTATTGAATGTTGGCAGTGTAACCTTTTGATCCCTTTCTTACTTGGCAATATTTGGAAGATTTATTTATGTATTAATTTATTTATTCACTCATGTTCTCCTTTATGCCGAAACTTTCCCAGGCTGGAGCAGAGTCTGGTGAACTGACCCCACGGTGGCCTGGCCAGTGCTGACTACCCTCTCCAGCCACGTGTGATTCTCAGAAAAGGACTCTGGGTCAGGCCCTGGGTTTAAGCTGGGATGTCCACACTCGTGCCTTCCTGAAGCATTTTGGCAGCCTTGGCAACAGTCGTTTTGGTATCTATTGAAGAACAATAGGTGTCTGTGTGACAGTTCTGGTTTCCTACTGTGCCAGTCTTCTTGGGCCTCCACAACAAAGTACCACCCACTAGGGTGGTAGGGAACTTAAATGATGGAAATTAATTTTCTCACAGACCTGGAGGTCAGAATTCCAAGATCAAGATGTTGGCAGGGTTGGTTCCTTCTAAGGCCTCTCTCCTTGGCTTGAAAATGTCCCCTTTCTCTCTGTGACCGCATATCTGTGTGTGTCTATATCCTAATCTCCTCTTCTCATGAGGACACCAGGCCCATGCGGTCAAAGGCCACTCTAAGGACCTCGCTTTATCTTAGTCACCTCTGTAAAGACCTCATCTCTAGGGGACTTCCTTGGTGGTCCAGTGGTTAAGAACCCTCCTTGCAATGCAGGGGACGTGGGTTTGATCCCTGGTCAGGGGATAAGAAGCGACTTAGCACGCATGCATACAGGATACTAAGATCCCACATGCCATGGGGCAGCTGTGCCCGATGACCACAGCTCCTGAGTCTGCATGTGCTGGAGCCCATGTGCCCCAACTAGAGTCCATGTGCTGCAACGAAAGATCCCACAGGCCTCAACTAAGGCCTGATGCAGCCAAAATAAATAAAACAAAAACAAACAAAAAGACCCTGTCTGCAAATACAGTCATATTCTGAGGTGCTGGGGGCTAGAATTTTCACATAGGAATTTGGGAGGGGGCTACAATTTAGGCCATAACATACACCAGCAGATAAACAGAGGGGGCACATGAGAATCACTGAATTACAGAAGTCCAGACTTGCAAAGAACATTTACATTTGAAGAACCTAAAGCCCAGAGAAACAGTGGAAATAGTAGCTGACTTTATTTTTTTGGGCTCCAAAATCACTGCAGATGGTGATTGCAGCCATGAAATTAAAAGACGCTTACTCCTTGGAAGGAAAGTTATGACCAACCTAGACAGCATATTAAAAAGTAGAGACATTACTTTGTCAACAAAGGTCCATCTAGTCAAAGCTATGGTTTTTCCAGTGGTCATGAATGGATGTGAGTTGGCCTGTGAAGAAAGCTGAATGCCGAAGAATTGATGCTTTTGAATTGTGGTTTTGGAGAAGACTCTTGAGAATCCCTTGGACTGCAAGAAGATGCAACCAGTCCATCCTAAAAGAGATCAGTCCTGAGTGTTCATTGGAAGGACTGATATTGAAGCTGAAACTCCAATACTTTGGCCACATGATGCAAAGAGCTGACTCATGGGAAAAGACCCTGATGCTGGGAAAGACTGAGGGCAGGAGGAGAAGGGGATGACAGAGGATGAGATGGTTAGATGGCATCACCGACTCAATGGACATGAGTTTGAGTGGACTCCGGGAGTTGGTGATAGACAGAGGCCTGGCGTGCTGCAGTTCATGGGCTCACAAAGAGTCGGACAAGACTGAGCGACTGAACTGAACTGAAAGCCCAGAGAAGTGAAGTGACTGGCCTGAGTTCACACACATAGAAAATGGTGATAGAATTTGAACCCTATCTCGCCTTCTCTTTCCTCCCTCCCTCCCTCCTTCCTACTTTCCTTCTAGAAGAGTTGAAAGAACAACTTCTCTTTGCCCTCTCACCACCTGTGCATCTCTAGCCCTTGACTTAATTTTCTAAGCTTCAGTTTCCCTACATCTAAGATAGGAACCACTGTTCTATCAAAGAGCTGTTGAGGGTTAAAATAAGATAATGCAGACAGACCAGGCCTAGCATAAACACAGCAGAAATCAATCTCCTTTCCCTTTTCTCTCTGATCTATTTATTCAGTTATTAATGAATGCTTTAATCGAGTCATTCTTGGACCAAGCTGCCTCTCAGCAGACGTGTACCGAGGTTGGTCACGCTCAGCATAGCACTGGATGCAGTGACTGAGCCCACGATCAATGTGGGGACACACACCTACCCATTCCTAATGCCAGTACTGCCGATGTCACCAGAAATGGCTGCAGTAAAATTCAGCGCTGGTGGGGGAAAGGAGTGTGGCATTAACATGGGTCTCAGGCAAGGCTTCCTGGCAGGCAGGATGGAGATGTGTGTTACAGAATGAGTTTTCTTCAACGGGCCAAGCAGGAGAGAGGGTGCATGGAAAGGTCAGGATTGGCTGCAGGTCCTGTGAGCTAAGACACGGACGAGGATGCTTGTGGAAGGGGCTGGAAGGATTAGATTACATTCTGTACCTCCAGGGTGGCTCTTCTCTGATCTGCAGTCGTGGGGATTTGGGAGTGGCTCAGCCAGCATCTCCAAAGTGAAGTCGCTCAGTTGTGTCCAAATCTTTGCGACCCTATGGACTGCAGCCCACCAGGCTCCTCCATCCATGGGATTTTCCAGGCAAGAATACTGGAGTGGGTTGCCATTTCCTTCTCCAGGGATCGAACCTGGGTCTCCCACGTTGAAGGCAGATTCTTTCCAGCCTGATCCACTAGAGAATCCCTGTGAACTCCTTCAAAGCTCCCCTTATTGCTGTCCTTTGGTTGCAAAAGGGAAGCCATTGGGTTATACCCACCTCATCTCCTCTGAGCCCCGTCCCCAGGGCAAACTGCTGATTCCTCTCCAAGAAGCGGATTTTCACATTGTAGACTTTGTTCCCATAAAACACCACCAACACATAGGGCTCCGCCCTGGATTTTGCAGAGCAATCTCGGACCAAGAAGGTGCCATCCTGAAGCAAAAGGAAGAACAATGATCCTTCCAGCCCCAGCACAATGATCTTCATAACCAGGATCCACCCTCCCAACAGGCACAGCAGTGAAGCCTGTGTGCCTGAGATCCCCAAGAAGCTTTAGTTTTTGGCAAGCCAGTTCTTTATTCAATTTAATTCAGTAGGTGTTTACTGAGGGTTACAATCCTAAAGGAAATCAACCCTGGATATTCATTGGAAGGACTGATGCTGAAGCTGAAGCCGCAATACTTTGGCCACCTGATGCAAACTGCTAACTCATTGGAAAAGACCCTGATGCTGGTAAAGATTGAGGGCAGGAGGAGAAGGGGGTGACAGAGGATGAGAGGGTTGGATGGCATCATTGACTTGATGGACATGAGTTTGAGCAAACTCCAGGAGATAGTGAAGGACAAGAAAGCCTGGAGTGCTGCAGTCTGTGGTGTCACAAAGAGACACGGCTGAGTGACCGAACAGCAACATGTCTAGGGGTTCTTGTTATTTTGTGAAAAGTGCACTGTTCAGATCACAACACCCTCCTCTTCCAAATCTTCCAATATCCCCCGCTGTCCTCAGTGCCATGCCTACAACTATAAAATGATGTTCATGGACCAAGGTACCAGACTCTCCTGCAGTTTTATCTTGGTCACTCCTGCAGCCTCCAGCCCTGGGATGATGGTGCTGGTCAAGCTACCATTTCCCAGGGGCACCATCTTGCTTTCAGGTTCTTAGCATTTGCACAAGCCACCCCCTCTGACTTCCCTTTCCTCCCCCCTCTGGGGCTGCTTTCCACCATCTGCCAGGGTTCATGTGTTTCCTGTTCTGTTAATGTTCAGGGTATTATTCTAGAGACAGTAGGAACACTGCAGGCTTTGAGTAGGAGAGGATTTGAGCATTGACGTTGATCCTCCTCATGGGGAGTGGCTTCAGTCACTGATGTCGAAGTAAGTGGAAAGACTTTATGAAGGAGAAATAGAAAATAGAGCATGGGATGAGGTGACAGGAAGTGCAGGGCAAAGAAGAGGAGACAAAAAACGTTCCAAGTTGATGTCTCAGAGATGGAGTGAAACTCAGAAGCTTCAGTGTCACAGAAGCCAAGGGGGGACAGCAGAGGTTTCCAAAAGAAAGCCAACAATGTGAAATGGTCTGAAGGCTGTAACTAGACAAGCTATAAATATAATATCAAATAATCAGGCACACCCTGGGGAGTAGCTCAGGATGAAGATCTGGTCATAAAAGGCTAAGAAATGGAGCAATCTTCCTGAACAGGTACACATATAAGGCTTAGTTCTGTGGTTACATCATGTCAGTTATATGAGGAAAAATACTGAAAAATCTTTAACTGTAATTTCATTGATTCTTGGATATGTAGTTATAAATATGTAGAGTAGATCTAGTTAAGTATGTATAGTACTATGCATTCTTTATGTGATAGGTATTGTATATGATAATTTATATTTGTAATTATCTCCTCTATTGACTATATTTCATTTCTATATGTTTATATATATTATATACATGCATATATAATAATGATTATAATACTCTACAATAACACTATAAATATATTAAATTTATAAATAATACTATAAAACTATAGTGATGTCATGATGATGCTGGCAGCTAAGGTTTACTGAAAACTGCTCTCAAGATGCCAAGCACTTTATACACATTTTATTTGATCCTTATGTAAGGTTTGAGGAGGTATTTTATCCCCATTTTACAGGTAAGGGAATTAGGTTATAATTATCTAAGTGGATCCCCTGACACATCACAGCTAATCAGCGGAATACCAAAAAGCCAAGGCCACATTCTTGCTATAAATACACCAATCTCCAAGTGCATAAAGTGAATTTAAGGAATTTTCTGGAACCTGTTCTGCCAAAAATATTCAGCCATAATTAAAGCCTTAAGACTCAAGCACAGAACATTGCCAAAGATTAGAAAGTGAGAAGGCCAAGACATGTGGCTGGTTTGGGGGTTTATCATTTAACACTCTGCAATGAGTTTGTCACAGTGAATTTGGGCAACCCTGTAATTTGAATTAAATTATCTTACATAAATGGGAAACATGTTTTGACAAAACTGAGACAAACCAAATAGGAAAATATGAAGTCATTCAACTGAGATTCTGTTTTCTCAATGCTTTTTGGGAAACAGGCACACAGAAAGGGAGGGAAGGGAGCCTTGAAAGTGCCCAAATGTAGTGGGAAGGACATTATATGGCATGTACATTGCCCTTCTAGCACCATCCACACAAGGGGCTCCTGGAAATAGGTCTTCTAAGAGCTATTTTTCCCTTGAGAAAGAGACTCAGGGAGTGTCATAGTTGATTAGCCAAGAAGAGACAGGGTTGGAGCTGGCACAACCATGGCACCATTAGACGCAGCAGAGGTCAGCCGTGTGTGGGATTCCTCGGGGAGAGGGAAGGGAGAGTCCTTGAGGCAAGCACCGCCCAGCCACCTATGAGTCCTTTGTAGTCCCTTCTAGAAAATAAAGAGCTACAGTGGCTCCTCGAGGCTGCTGTGATCTTTTGAAAACAGCACTGATCTTTAATACAGGTTCTGGCACTTTCTCCACCTTGTAATTGAAACCTTAGCCTCAGTTTCCTTATCTAGAGAATGAGATAGTTTTGCTAATTCCTAATATGTTCAAGATACTTTGTTATCAGATGTATTAATTTCCTACTATTACTATAACAAATTTGAATGAACTCAATAACACACAAATTTATTCTCTTACAGTTCTGGGGATTGAAGTCTGATATGGGACTCACTGGATTTAAATCAAGGTGCCAGCAGGGCTGTGTTCCTTCTAGAGATTCTAGGGGGAGAATGTATTTTCTTGCCTTTTCCAGCTTCTAGAAGCTGCTACCAGTGCTTGCCTCATGGCTGTCTAGGGCTGACTCTGAGCCTCCTGTCTCCCGCTTACGAGGACCCTTGTGATTATTGTCAACCTTCCCTGATAATCCAGAATAATTTCCCTATCTAAAGATTCTGAACTTAATTCCATCTGCAATTTTTTTTTTTCCATATAAGGTGACAGAGACACAGATATTAGGGATTAGAAAGTGGATATATTGTGGTGGGAAGAGCATTATTCTGTTTACCCTAACAACTTATATATACTTAACTTAGTAATTTGATAGCAATATATTATATAATTATATATAATGTGTATTAATAATTTAATTATATCAATTCTGAGAGCTAAGTTTCATTAAAATTTATTGGTGACCTGTCATTTATTCACCCATCTGCTAATTAAATAACTCATTCATTTTTGTATTTCCTCACTCAACAATGACAGTTGTATTGGTTAGCTGAGGATAAGTATTGATATTCCATTGGTCCTGAGAGCCTTCCTGTCACTTCTAAACAATCTATTCTAGTTCTCGGCACACAGTAGAGTTAGTTGCTTAACAACTAGTTTCTGTTTGTGATGATGGTTATAGTAGTGATTTGATCTGATCACAGTTATCCCAAGTCCTCTCTTTTTTTGATCACTGGTAGCTTTGGAAGCATTTGTTTTTTTTCCCCACACATTTCCACTTGTTTTGAAGTTGAGTCTGGTCATGTGGTTCAGTCTGGCCAATGAAATGTGAGCAGAGATGCAGCATGCTATGTTTGAGAGAATGTGTTGAAAACCAGTGTGTGATTGGTGTGAGCATACACTTAGATGGAGCCTCTAGCAGTCTGGGTCTACCCACCCAAACCTGTCTTGAGCATGAAGCTCAAGAAACAGATACAGTTCTGTTATGCCAAGCAACTGAAATCTTGGGGCTGTTTGTTACTACAGCATGATCTATCACATCCTGACTATTTGAGCATTTATCATCCCTGCTATTTCTTAAAGAGGTAAGATGTAAAAAGCCAACTGTACCTTGGGCAGACCTATAGGAAGGACATGAATCTTGAACAAAGCAGAAGGAAAGCACCTTCCATTGCAGCCTCCATTTCTACTCTAGCCTCCACATTTGGTCTCCAAAATAGATCCTTAGGGTTGATTTTACTATTTTCATTTAACAAATAAAGAAACCTGCATTTACAGATGTTTAGGAACTTGAGAAAGTCACACAGCTGATAAGTGCTACAACCAAGTCTCAAATCTAAAACTATTTGAAAACCCATTTTCAGTGACAACCTCCCCAGCAGTGAGAAATTACAACCCGTGACCTATGGGCAGAAAACTCTAGGATGACTACAGAATCAATGCCAACATGCCCTGGAGAAGCCATTACCTTGTTCTCCTTCATTAATGCCTCTTCCACTGCCTGGCGACTGTATTCTCCAATGTACCATTCGTTGTGCTGGACATCCTGCAGTACAGGTGAAACGGTGAATGCTTTAGGGTTAAAGGGAAGGACTGTTAATTAAAGTTTACTTTTGTTCCAGTAGTGCAAATCATGGGGCTTCCCAGGTGGCTCAGTGGTAAAGAACCTGCCTGCCAATCAGGAGATGCCAGCGACGTGGTTTCTATCCCTGGGTTGGGAAGAGCCCCTAGAGTAGGAAATGGTAACCCACTCCAGTATTGTCTGGAAAATTCCACGGACAGAGGACAGTCGGATATGACTGAGTGACGGAACACAGTCATATCAGTGACTGATCACAGTTGAATTTATAGCAAATATGCAGTAAAAAACTGCCTATCCTTGCTCTTGAGATGGACACAGACAAAGTAACAGCAGTTTAGGAATTATAAAATTGACATAACAGATCTGTCATTGAAAGTAACCAGAAACGTTACTCCATCTACTGAGAAAGGTGTCTTGGCACCAAACTCGAAATGGATAACAAACCTTTTATCATCAATGCTTTCTGAACCTGCACCTGCTGAAGCTTATTGAGGTGAGTGTATGTTATTTTTGACCCCTACGAGGCCCTAGTCACCATAAAAATAGCAGGGGAGGGAAAGATAGGTGTAGATTGAGAGCATCTTTAAAACTTTTTTTAAATTAATTTTTAAATTTTTATTAAAAATTTTTTTTATTCATTCATTTATTTATTTTTGGCTGCACTGGGTCTTTGTTGCTGCATGGACTTTCTCTAGTTACAGCGTGCAGAGGCTACACTCTAGTTGCAGTTTGAAAGCTTCTCATTGTGGTGGCTTCTCATTGCAGAGCATAGGCTCTAGGGCACGCTGGCTTCAGTAGCTGTGGCACATGGACTTAGCTGCCCTGTGGCATGTGGAATCCTCCCGGACCAGGGATCAAACCCATGTCTCCTGCATTGGCAGGTGAACTCTCAACCACTCTACTACCAGGGAAGTCCTGAGAGCATCTTTATGTCAATTGCCTAAACTCACCTGTGGTAGGACTGGGATTTGAACCCTGGTCTGTCTGGCTTTCTCTCTGTGCTATGGTATCATATTTATACAAATTTATTTCTTTTGATTATAAAATCGACCACATCAGACAGGAGGTAGGGCAGTCAGGGAGATGTGCCATGGATCTGCAATTCCTTTACTGAGTTCCAAGGATAATAATATTAAATAACCCTTTCCATGAGTCCAACATCTCCAAGGCCCTCCCTCATTCTTATCCCAGTCTGTGGCCACAAGAATCCTGTAGGGCAGATGTTGTTAGGACAGATGTTAGGACAGTGGAGGCTCAGGAAGTCAACTTCTGTTCCATGTGGCAAGAACTAGGGCTTTGACATCAAATCTTTGGTTTTCAAAATCCCTGGTCCTCCCAGCACAAACCTGATCTTGCAATGATGGGTTCACCAAGCACATGAGCATCACTGGGAAAGGCATGGGCTAGCTTCCCCCCCAACTCTACCCCCTCACTTCTTGCCCCCACCAGATCTGAGGACGGGGGCCTGGCCAGCCAGCTGTGCTCGCTCTTGTCTGGACACACATGGTTTCAGGGCTTGACATGAGCTAGCTCTGCTGCCTGGAATCTGTTTAGGCTCCTCACTCCTCCTCCTCCCTGGTTCTGCCATTGTCTTCCATCAAGCTTGGAGGCAGAGTCACCTCTTACTTGAGGCATCCTTTGGAATGAATCCCTTTACCTAGTCCCTACTGCCAGGGGCGGGTGTGTGCTGGAAGGTCCAGAGGTAGGAACTGCTCCCCTCCAGCAAAGTCAGGTACCAGGTTCCAGAACAAAGGGCAGCCCAGAACCCCACTTCCCTGTGGGAGAGGGAGCTCTCTGTGCTGAGAAAGGTCTGCTGCTTCTGGGGAGCTTCTCTGCCAGCCTGGGAGCCTGGCAGGGCTCAGTCACGCTGTGCTGCTTCTACTCTGATTTTGTTAGTCGAAGCTGGAGCTACTTCTTCCCAAGTAGCTCAGTTGGTAAAGAATCTGCCTGCAATGCAGGAAACCCCAGTTCAATTCCTGGGTTGGGAAGACCCCTGGAGAAGGATAGGCTACCCACTCCAGTGTTCTTGGGCTTCCCTGGTGGCTCAGTTGGTAAAGAATCCTGCAGTGTGGGAGACCTGGGTTTGATTCCTGGGTTGGGAAGATCCCCTGGAGAAGGGAACGGCTATTAGAGATTTCATAACTCTGTAGTTCTCCAGGCGTGATCATGAGTGTGAGCTGGCGTGTTTAGGTGCTGTTCAAACAGTGTGAGGCAATTCTGAATGACCTGGAGGGAGAGATGGGCCCCTTTCACTTTTCTTTCCAGCCCTCTGAATAATCCAACAGGGGTGCTTCATTTTGGTGCTTAATATCACTATGACATTTCTTTTATTTTTTAAAATATCTAGATTTTTTAAATGGATGGATTGTATTTATTTATTTTTCATGTGTCTGTTCATTTATTTTTTGGCCATGCTGCACAGCATGTGGGACCCTAGTTCACTGACCAGAGCTCAAACCTGTGCCCCCTGTACTGGAAGTGCAGAGTCTTAAACCCTGGACCATGAGGGAAGTCTCTTGTTCTGGCATCCCTAATCTCTCCTTATGCTGAGGTCCATTAGTGAGTGATGGCATCCGACTATAATATAATAGCCTTGTTTTGTTTGAGCTAAAATGAATTTTTTTTAAAGCTGTGATAAAACCATGTGTGTGTGCTCAGTTGCTTCTGACTCTTTGTGACTCCTAGACAGAGGAGCCTGGTGGGCTACAGTCCATGGGATCTCATGGGCAAGAATACTGGAGTGAGTTGTCACTTCCTACTTCAGGAGATCTTCCCGTCGCAGGGATGGAACCCAAATCCCTTGCATCTCCTGCACTGGGAAGTAGATTCTTTACCACTGTGCCACCTGGGAAGCCCCTATACACAACATATGATTTACCATGTAACCACTTTCAAGTGTACAGTGCAATGACTTTGAGCACATTCATATGGCTTTGCAGCCATCACACTATTCCGCTCCAAAACATTTTCATCATACCAAACTGAAACACTCTACACGTTCAACAATAACTCCGCTGGTAACCACCATTCTGCTTTCTGGCTCTATGAATTTACTTATTCTATAAGTAGACTCTATACTGGTCTTTTTGTGTCTGGCTTATTTCACTTAGTGTTATGTTTTTAAGGTTCATCTATTTTGTAACACATCAGGATTTCATTCCTTTTTACAACTGAATAATGTTACTATATTTCATTTATCCATTTATTTGTTAATAAACATTTGGGCTCTTTATACTTCACAGCTATTATAAATAATGCTGCTGTCAACATGAGTGTACAAAAGTTTGTTCAAGTCCCTGCTTTCATTTCTTTGGGTGTATACCTAGAAGTAGAATGCCATGGTTAGTTTTAAGATTACTTTCTATGTATGTATGTAATACTGGTTTAATAGAGCAGTGATGTAAAATGAAAAAAAAAGTTAAAAGATATTACTAAGTATAACATTATTATAGATAATATACAGATAGGCCACAGATCATAAACATGCATTCAGATAGTTGAAATCAGGAAAGTCCTGGTTTAGTGCAAGCCTTTCCCATGCCTGAAGAATCCAGGTTCTGGGAGGGGTGTGATTTTTGGATAGATACCTAGGTAGGACTCTGGGATTCCAGTGCTTATGAAGATGATGAAAAGGAAGCCAGGTATGTAAGACGGGGCAATAGAAGAGCCATGCACAAACATTTCTATGCTCATACCACGTGCAAACTATGTGCAAAGTCAAACTTAAGAGTACGAGACTTCTTTTAGACTTAAGGTAAAAATTAACACTAAGTATAAGGACAACCAATGGCACTTGGAACATTGCAGGAATATGAGCAATTGTTCCAGTAGTCACGTGTGGATGTGAGAATTGGACTGTGAAGAAGGCTGAGCACTGAAGAATTGATGCTTTTAAGTGGAGTGTTGGAGAAGACTCTTGAGAGTCCCTTGGACAGCAAGCAGGTCAAACCAGTCCATCCTAAAGGAGATCAGTCCTGAATATTCATTGGAAGGACAGATGTGGAAGCTGAAATTCCAATATTTTGGCCACCTGATGCGAAGAACAGACTCTTTAGAAAAGACTTTGATGCTGGGAAAGATCTTCAATCTTCCCCAGGAAGATTGGTCCCCAGGAGAAGGGGACGACAGGAGATGAGATGGGTGGATGGCATCACCGATTCGATGGACATGAGTCTGAGCAATCTCCGGGAGCTGGTGATGGACAGGGAAGCCTGGCGTGCTGCAGTCCATGAGGTCACAAATAGTAGGACATGACTGAGCGACTGAACTGAACTGACTAGAGATATCCTATGTGCTCTGCTCCTGCTTAAAATCTTTTGCAAGCTCTGTTGCAGAACTCTTAGCCTATGAGGCTATGGAATGGAGACCCAGAAGGAACATGTCCTTCTGTGCCTTATCATGAAAGACTTTAAATTAATGTTGCAACGTGATGGAGGGAAGAGGGTAGAAACTAAAGAAAGTTTTATCCCCCCATATAGGTGAGTATAAGTGCAGCACGGCCTGAGAAGAACTGGTTGTGGGAATGGAGAATATTTTAGAAAGAAAGCAGGAAATAGATGAAGGACAAGCAAGAATCCATCTACTATTACATCTGTTTGCATCTCTGCCCCTTTTTACATCTCCCCTGGGGCAGAGACCATAACTTCTAGCACGTTGTCTGGTATAGAGTAAGTGCTCAGTAAATGCTTGCTGAACGGTTCAAATGAAATGAGCATACAACTTGTGAATCTTTTGTTGGAGAAACAATTGCAATATGTAAATCTTCATCAATTGTAAAACTACTGAACAAGCAATACACATACAACACAGTTCTAAATATCTCTATTTTTTGGATTAACTTTTAAAAAGCACTTTTAGAATATGGAAATATACAAATTGCAAATTTTAGTGAAATGGCAAGATGCAATGTTATACAGCGAAATATTTTTAAAAATATTAACCCCCAATAATATATAGCCAGAAGGGGGAAATCTCAGCGCCAATCGTAATGATCTCCTTTTTAGGCATTGTTCAAGAAAGCTCTCTTTAGGTGCTGTGTGTGCATGGTCAGTTAGTTCAGTCGTGTCTGACTCTTTGTGATCCCATGGACTGTAGCCCACCAGGACCCTCTGTCCATGGGATTCTCCAGGCAAGAATACTGGAGAGGGTTGCCATTCCATTCTCCAGGGGATCTTCCCAACCCAGAGATCGAATCTGCATCTCCTGCATTGCAGGTGGATTCTTTACTGCTGAGCCACGAGGGAAGCCCCTATTTAGGTGCTAAGGTCATCTAGAAAAGTACCATAGGAAGTGTCTGTTTTACCTTGCCATCAGACCTTCTGGGGAAAGGTTTCTTCCTGCTCGTGATTTTATGAAGTAGTGGATTTTCCTGAGGGCCAGAGCCGGCTGGAGACTGACATCTCTGAGGAGCATAGGATGGCATGCTTTCTTTATGATCTGGGAAAAGTAAATTCACATTTAAATATGACTATGATGGAACCCATCACTCCCTCCGGTGTTTATGGCAACTTAGTCTCTACCACCATCATCTCACTCTTGAGAGCAGTCTCCTCAGGACTGTTCTCTTGTTTCAGATTTTGTCCCTGTCTCCCTAGGGCATCTGGAGTCACCTTCAAAAAATGTAATTCTGACTTTACTATACACGTGGTACACATCCTTCCATGATGATCTGGAAGAAAATCCAAATATTTAAACTTCTGTCAATAAGGTCCTGTATAATCTTCCTCTTCTTATTTCTTCATCCATCCTCTACTGTCCATGCTGTCCTGGCTGTAATGAACTTTGCTTAGTTTCTTAAACAAGCCAAGCTTGTTTCCAACTCAGAAAACACCATTTATTTAAAAATGCAAAAGAATAACTTTTTGTTTTAATGGATCATCTTTTATAACCTGAAATAATGACTAATAGACAAATTATGGTTACTCAGACTTGGGTACTTGGCAGATGCTTTACTAAAAATGAACAAAGTAAGCCTGTCACTTCATGGAAAACAACTGGCAGTATTTGTGGCCAAGTTTAAAATTAGACTTTTCAAGGGCAAACTGGAGTTTGGAAAAACTTGTATCTGCCACAGTGACTTAATAGCATATCCACAGTTGGACTTTTCTGATGAGATTGGAGGCATTACTTACAAATGTGATTAAAAAAATATTATATAATAAAATATGTTAATGTGAGAAAGATCTGCTCATGTCTGTGAATCACTGTTTTCCAAGTGACTAATATATGATGCTACAAAATCATGTCTGGGTAAGAGTCTTTAAAAGGGAAGATAGACCAATGGATTTCATAGTAACAGAATACAAAAAATTCATTGAAAGGATTTTGATTTCACATGGCACCTAAGCTTTAAGATACTACTACTTTCTCAAGTTTTGATGTGGTGTATTCTCTAATTCAATAAAAATAACATATTTTCACTGTGTCATTCCAGTAAACCTAATAGAAATGAATTTCAAGAAATTAAGGTCACAAGGCAATATTAATAACCTCAGATATGCAGATGACACCACACTTATGGCCGAAAGTGAAGAAGAACTAAAGAGCCTCTTGATGAAAATGAAAGAGGAGAGTGAAAAAGTTGGCTTAAAACTCAGCATTCAGAAAACTAAGATCATGGCATCTGGTTCCATCACTTCATGGGAAATAGATGGGGAAACAGTGGAGACAGTGACAGACTTTATTTTGGGGGACTCCAAAATCATTGCAAATTGTGACTGCAGCCATGAAATTAAAAGACGCTTGCTCCTTGGAAGAAAAGTTATGACCAACCTAGACAGCATATTAAAAAGCAGAGACATTACTTTGCCAACAAAGGACTGTCTAGTCAAGGCTATGGTTTTTCCAGTGGTCATGTATGGATGTGAGAGTTGAACTATAAATAAAGCTGAGTGCCAAAGAATTGATGCTTTGGAACTGTGGTGTTGGAGAAAATTCTTGAGAGTCCCTTGGACAGCAAGGAGATCCAACCAGTCCATCCTAAAGGAAATCAATCCTGAGTGTTCATTGGAAGGACTGATGTTGAAGCAGAAACTCCAATACTTTGGCCACCTGATGTGAAGAGCTGACTCATTTGAAAAGACCCTGATGCTGGGAAAGATTGAAAGCAGGAGAAGGGGATGACAGAGGATGAGATGGTTGGCTGGCATCACTGACTCAATGGACATGAGTTTGAGTAAGCCCCAGGAGTTGGTGATGGACAGGGAGGCCTGGTGTGCTGCGATTCATGGGGTCACAAAGAGTCGGACATGACTGAGCGACTGAACTGAACTGACTGAGGGTCACAAAGAAGAAGTCAGTTGTTAGAAGGAATGCTTAACAAAGATATTTATAAATATGTTAGTAATTTTAAGCAAGAATTAACTGTATAAAAATGACAAATCATTGAGAGCATGAAAACAGCATCATAATAAAATTCTGGACAATGATAACATATAAAATGGAAAAGGAGTTATTAATGTGAAGGCAGAATTATAAGTTATTTAGTCTTAATTCAGTCTAGAGAACATAAAAGTTATAATTCTGGTCAGTAGCTTAATAAGAACTTTGAAAGAATGGAATACTTTTCACACACTATGTTTTTTAAGGCAAGGTGCTAAATAAAACATTAGCGAACATTTATATGCCAGTTACCATAACCTTTAAGTTATATGTGTATTTATTCTGTTTCTTTTTTGTCATCAAAATGCCAGATTTGTCTGTAAGTTTACTAAGAAGAGCAGAGTACTCCTGAAACACTGAAAGGTCCATTTTGAGGATTCCAAGGATTGTGACTTTTAATGTGGAGTCTGAGAATATAGGGAATACATGTGTCAAATGTTTGTTGTAGAAAAGCATTTGGTCACTTAAAGCTTAAATTACATTGATCATGGTAAGTTAATTTCACTCACCAACTTACAACTACAAATAGGAATAATGATAAAGACATCTGTCTTTTCCAATTTTATTTTATAAGGCTAAAACTCTACTTTCAGATGCACTGCAGAATCCACCATCAGAACAAAAGCACCTTATGTTTTCTGTATTGTTGAAAAGAAGATATGAACTTCAGAGTTTTAAAATTCGAGCATGCTATTTGTTTATTTAGCTAAATGCTGAAGGTAAGCAAGAATAGAATTTGAATGTATATATAACTTTCTAGAAAGAGAAAAGGGAATAAAAAAGAGATGAATTCAAGATATGGCAGGAGAAAACCCAAAAATCAATAAAAAGGGCAAGTAGGAGGCACAACATAATATAAAAATTGATTAAAAATATTAGTAATTACAATAAATATCAATGGTTTAAATTTTGCATTTAAAAACCAGATGCTTATTGGTTTAAAAAGTCCAGTTCTGTGCTAATTACGTATCTGAAATATGACACAGAGAGATCATTAATGAAAGAAAGCAGAACCAAGCAAATCCTAACCAAGAGAGAGCTAAAAGAGCTATGGAAATATTTTAAAAAATGACTTTACCAATAGTATTTTAAATTTTAATGCAGCAGTACAAGAAGATGTATTATTTAAATAACCATAACTATCTTTTCAACATGGATCGAAACAGTGAGAACGTTCTTGAGGGAAGAAAATAACTGTTATCAGCATTTCCTGTCATTTTGTGTAGCATACATGTGTTCAGTGATTATGAATTTTTCATGATATTGTGGCAACTGATTTATTGTATTTCAACTCTGAGGGCCTTGCTTGAATATTTAAGAATCCTACTTGAAAAAGAGCATTCCGAAACAGCTCTGTGCATCTGTCGTCTATTCAGAGAATGAGTTAAACAAAACAAACAAACAAAACAGCTTTGCCATGTAATTTCACCAGAAGTGCTGGATGGATCTTTGCTTAATAAACGAGTGAAATTCCCAGTATGTAGTTCCACTACAAGAATTTAGTTGACTTTGTTCTAAAGTAATGGTGGTAATCTTCGGAAAGTTTTACATAAAACACTGCATTTGAGTTTTATAATCCCAGGAAATAGGACTCTCCTACCTGGAGAATGGAGAGTCACATTAATAAACAGATTGAGGGCTCCTCTGATGGTCCAGTGGCTAAGACTCTGGTCCCAATACAGGAGACCAGGGTTCGATCCCTGGTCAGGAAACTATGTGCTGCAACTAAGAGTTCAGTGTGTGTGTGTGTGTGTGTGTGTGTGTGTGCGTGCATGCGCTCAGTCATGTCCAACTCTCCTCTCTACGACCCATGGACTGTAGCCTGCCAGGCTCCTCTGTTTATGAGATTTCCCAGGCAAGAATACCATTTCCTTCTCTAGGGGATCTTCCTGACCCAGGGATCAAACCCAAGTCTCCTGTGTCCCCTGCAAGAGTTCCCATGCCCCTACTAAAGATCCTGCCTGCCACAAGAAGACTGAAGATTCTGTGTGCCACAGCTAAGACCACAACGATTTTAGCAACCAAATAAATAAGTAAATATATATATATTTAATAAAGAGATTGACACAGAGTAAATGGAAGAACATTGGTGATAATATGTGTAGGTGGTCAAGAAAATTAGGATAGTCTAATGAAAATGGTACGGATAAAACATAGTTATCATACTGATATAAATAATTACTAATATTTAAAAGCTGATATCAATAGAACCATACTGATATCAACACTGGTGGAACCATATTGATATGAATAATTACTAATATTTAAAAATGCTTATGTATATAAATCTCTTAGCACAGAGCCTGATTCATACTAGTCACTCAATGAATGCTACTACTAATGTTACAGTGTTAATAAAGAAACAGCTCTAGAGCTTTTCTTGAAACTTATAATAAAACCATTTTATTTTAAGCAGCTCTCCATACCTATTTATTAGCAAATTTTAACTTTCAGTTCAGTTCAGTCGCTCAGTCATGTCCGA
The DNA here is from genome assembly GCF_003369695.1 of Bos indicus x Bos taurus. NCBI lineage: Eukaryota > Metazoa > Chordata > Mammalia > Artiodactyla > Bovidae > Bos > Bos indicus x Bos taurus. The sequence continues at coordinate 105,134,962 of NC_040081.1, forward strand.
CTCTTTGCAACCCCATGAGCCGCAGCACGCCAGGCCTCCCTGTCCATCACCAACTCCTGGAGTTTACCAAACTCATGTCCATTGAGTCAGTGATGCCATCTAACCATGTCATCCTCTGTCATCCCCTTCTCCTGCCTTCAATCTTTCCCAACATCAGGGTCTTTTCAAATGAGTCAGCTCTTCACATCAGGTGGCCAAAGTATTGGAGTTTCAGCTTAAACATCAGTCCTTTCAATGAACACCCAGGACTGATGTCCTTTAGGATGGACTGGTTGGATCTCCTTGCAGTCCAAGGGACTCTCAAGAGTCTTCTCCAACACCACAGTTCAAAAGCATCAATCTTCTGCACTCAGCTTTTTCTATAGTCCAACTCTCACATCCATACATGACTACTGGAAAAACCATAGCCTTGACTAGACGGACCTTTGTTGACAAAGTAATGTCTCTATTTTAACTTTACTCCATATAAAATTTAACAAAAAATTTCTAAGAAAAGAGTCATATAGACAAAAAATTTTATCAAATGCACATAGGAAAAGAAATTAGTGGACAAAAACTGAAATGAAGAAAAGAAATCACCCAACATCTCAAAAGTGAATATTTTTCCCGAACTTTCTGGTTTCTCTTCCAATATATCAAGATAATTTTCTTTATTGTCTGGAGATCCATCTACTTAGGCTCCCAGTAGTTTAGCTTGAATTTATTTATCAGAAAATTGAGAAAAACTTATTTATTAACTAGTAACTGAACAGTCAAGAATAACTGTAAATGGGCATATGGTAGAATTGAGATATATACACTACCATGTATCAAATAGATAGCCAATGGGAAGCTGCTGTATAGCACAGGGAGCTCAGCTCAGTGCTCTGTGGTGATCTAGAGGAGTGGGCTAGGGGGGTGGAGGGGAAGCCCAGGAGGGAGGGGATGTATGTAAACATATAGCTGATCCACATTGTTGTATAGCAGAAAGTAACAATGTTGTAAACCAATTATACTCCTTAAAACTAAATAAATAAAATAAAGGACCATCCTTAAAAAGAAGTATAACTGTATATTTCAAAGTCTTTTCTCATTTGTTAAATTGGGATGATGATACCTACCCTGATGGAGAAGTAGGTTTCAGTCTTCTACATGTGGAACACTGTCTCCCTCACCTGAGACATCCAACTTAAAACTAGTAAACTTTAGAGAGCCCACTAGACTCAGAGCTCTACGCGTGCCTGGATTGTGTATTGTTTTCTGTGCACCTAATTTCTGCAAAGCACTGGTGACCCAAGGGTGTATTTTTACCCCAGAAAGAATCACTGAACAAATTGATGGAAAAGTTCAAGCACTGGTCAGTTAAAGGATGAGGCTGTTTCTATTCTGTATTCTTAAGGCCCAGCCCAATTTGGGGCATAAACCACGTGCATGGTGGATATTTGTTGCCCAAAAGAGGAATTAATGGTGTTTGAAGGCATTGGAGACAAAACATTTTCCCTGTCCATCCCAGGATGTTTCTTTATGCAAACCTGTTTCTTCTCAGATGAGTAGAGAACAGTCTACATGACCCCAGTATGAATGATACACTCCCAGTCAGAGGATGCTTGACTGGACTCATGTCTTTGAAGGCTTTCCACTTCACTAACACCACTTTTCCATTCTTCAGCTGCTCTTTATTTCTTTATGTGTTCAAGATTTTGTCTTTCAAGTCAAGACTCTGGATTCCTCTTTAATCTATGATTCTGCTTCTCCATCTCTGTGATAATTCCAGTTTCAAAACCCCCATCTGTAAAGGCTTTCCTGGCCCATTCAGCCCCTGGACCTTCCACCTGGATCTTACAGGTCTTTATTTTCATACACCAAGATCTGGCCTCCAAGACTGCTGTTTCTGTCATTCAATTTCTAGGAATTGAGCCATGTGGCCACCCTCCTTTAGAAAAGGAGTCCTCTCTTGGGAAACTCTTATTAGGGATGCGTACATCTGGGGATATGAGTTTTCTATATTGGTTTCCCCATGTAAGGTCCAGATGGTGCAGGGCAAAGAGAAATAAGGACATGATGGAGGCTATGGAGGAATCTCTTGGTCTCACTGGATCAGTTAGGGAGAGAATCACTGGAGAAGGAAAGGAAATGCAAAAAAGAAGGAAGGATATTAAAATGTGTCAGTTGCCTACAATGTGCTAAGCAGAGGGCTGTGTGTGTGTGTGTGCATATGTGTGTGTGCGTGTGTGTGTGTGTGTGTGTGTGTATTAACCCTGTTAATAGTATTTGAATTTTCAAAGAGGCAGAAGTGGGACCCTGTGAGTTAATATCATTATTTTAATTTTATGGATGGAGGAGCGTGAAGCTCAAAGAGGCAGAAGTGGGATCAAGGTCAGCAGAGCCCTCAGTCTTTCCACCCTATCCCATGGAGTCCAGCCACCATTCTGTGGCTCAGCAGGGAAAGATCGAAAGATTAGGCCTGAACACAGAATCTCTATGGCATAGGGAGTGAAGAAAGAAAGATAAAAGAACATGACATATCTAGTTTGGGCCAAATAATACTAACAATACCAAATAATACTAACAATACCAAATAATACTAACAATACTAACAATACCAATACTAACAATAAGTAATATAACACTATATTTATAGGCTACTTTTGACATCTCCATGGACATGGTATCCTTCTGATTTTTATCTTTTCAAGGAATTAGTAATAGAGGTTGGTTTTTATTTTCTCTATTTCACAGATTCTTTTTAAGATAAATATATTTTGCAACCAGTGGAATGACAAAAACTAAAAGTTTGTCAAGGAACAAATGTTGGAGAGGATAGGAAACAATGGGCTCTCATAAGCTGTTGTTCAAACAAAGTGATATGTCTAATTTGGAAAACACATCTAGGGTTGGGCTTCCCTGATGGTTCAGTGGTAAAGAATCCTCCTGCAATGCAGGAGATATCGTTCGATCCCTGGGTCAGGAAGATCCCCTGGAGAAGAAAGTGGAAAGCCACTCCAGTGTTCTTACTTGAGAAATCCCTGGTGGGCTATAGCCCATAGGATCGCAAGAGTTGGAGATGACTTAGCAACTAAGCTACCAGAATGTAGTGTCACTGAAGAGAGGAATATTCTAAGACGTAGCCATTTCCCTCTTAAAAAGAGAACTTATCCTATTATGTACTTGGAAAAATAGGTACATATTACATACAAGGGAAGACATCTACAATATTGCTTACAACTAATGTCCATAAGAGGAAAAAACTAGAAACCACCTAAGTTATCATATTTAATTGAGGATAAAATTTATGTGATATTAACACAATACAATGCCACACATCAATGAAAACCAGAGAATTAACACCTACATGCATCAGCTGAGGGACTCTTAGTTTCACAAAAGCTAATTCATGGTGCAGGAATATCAATAATGTCATGACTTACCCACTTATTTTATAATTCTTAAGTAAAGTGTTCTTACCTCGGTTTTGCACAGTCGGGTTGCGTGTCATGAATGAAGAGCTAAAGGAAATATTACAATTGAAAGAATGTTAGTACTTTCTACTTTAGCTGGGTCAGTACTCATGGTCTAAGTCATATTTACAGAGCACTTTAGAGTTTACTGGATGAGTTAGAAGAATCATCTGTTTTGTAAGGTGTAGGAGGCTGGTTCCTTCCTTTCTCAAGACAGACTGACATTAGATGTGGAACAAATTGACTGACTCACATGTGTTCTTTCCATGTCACTTCAATGAGCATGCATCGTAATCCTTTACTTTTGGAAGCCATGACTTCAGACTTGCCTCGTAGATACAGTCACTGGAGAAGACACTACAGCTCCTACTCTGTAGTATTAATAATTGCTTACTAATTCAGGGTGAGTCGTGCATAGCAAGGAAGAAAGGCATAGAAATTATTTCATTTTCTCTTAAAATGTGAGCTAGGTAAGAAAACTGTGTGTAAAGGAAGGAAATCCATAAAGAAAAAAAGGATTATAAAAATATAATAAAGACAATGAAATAATATGCATTTCTAAACACAGTAACAATGTTACCAAGACTGTTTATCAACAGCTTTAGTTTAGCACTTAATGTTTAGCTTTGGGTGACAGAGCTAATCTTCTGATTCATTTTGTATTGTGGTCAGCATCATCATTATAAACTCTAGGTGTTGCTGAAGTTAAATCTAGTTACTTGGAGCATGCTCTATGCTACAATCGTGCAATTGAACAAAGGCTCTGGGTTAATTCAGCGAAATTCATCCCTTTACCAGCAGCAATGAAATCAACTGAATACATATATGGTTTTTGTTATTTCCATGGAAGCCTGGAGTCTTACGACTTGCTTCGCAAACAGAAATGCCATTGGATCACTGAACTGCCACATTGTGCTGTCATCACTAGTCAGGCTTCTTTTGCTATCTAAGCCTTCGATTCACCATTAAGTTTGTTATATTTCCCTAGACATTTTGTTAAATGTCTAGGGAAAAAATCATAGAGGGCTTCCCTGATTCTTATCCAGGCAGTGGATAAGAATCTGCCTGTCAATGCTGGGGACACTGATTCCATCTCTGGTCCAAGAAGATTCTACATGCCTCAGAGCAACTAAAGCCCGTGCACTGGAACTATTGAGCCTGTGCTCTGGAGCCTGGGCATCGCAACTACTGAAGCCTGCATGCCTAGAGCCCACGCCCCACAACAAGAGAAGCCGCTGCAGTGAGAAGCCCATGCAGCACAACGAAGAGTAGCCTCCGCTCACGGCAACTAGACAAAGCCCGCACATAGCAACAGAGATCCAGTGCAATCAAAAATATATAGAACTATTGGCTTCCCTGGTGGCTCAGTGGTCAAGAATCTTCCTGCCAATGCAGGAGACACAGGTTTGATCCCTGGGTCGGGAAGATCCTCTGAAGAAGGAAATGGCAACCCACTCCAGTATTCTTGCCTGGGAAATCTGATAAACAGAAGAGCCTGACGGGCTACAGTCCATGGGGTTGCAAAAATGCTGGACTCAGCAACTGTATATACTATATTAATTTAAAAATCTTCGATAGCAAAATTTCACTGCCCTAATTTTTCAAGATTTTTAGAAAATGTTGAAAAAAGAGTAAAATCCTCTGAAGATATTCTAGGTTTCAAGTACAAAGTTTATAAAAAAAAAAAAACAAAACACTTGAACTAAAACAGAAATGATAATTCTTTCATTTTATAAACACCAATTGAGTGCTTACTAAGTACATTGTATGTTTTGGGAGATATCGAATGAATAAGACATGGCTTCTGCCCTGAAGCAGCTTAGTTTTTGAAAGGAAGACATAATTATACCACGATCACAATATGGGGTAAACAGCACCATAGAGGTGAGCACAGAACAAGAGTGTCACTTAATCTAGACAAAATTGGTTTGGTTCTCAAGTTGTCCTGGGGGCTAGGGAAATGGACAGATTCAAGACGTGTTATGAGTTGAGATTTGAGAATTTAGGGGGCTGTTAATAAACAGGATGGGAAGAGTGAAGATGGGGAAGAGAGTATACGATTTATTGAGGTGAGAAAGGTTGTAAGAGGGTAGAGTGGGTCTGGAAATGAAAGTATAAATCAGGAGTTCAGTTTCCAACATTGAGTTTGAGACATGTGTCACTGATTCAAGGAAAACTGCTCATTGGGTAACTGGACGTGGGTCCGGGGCTAAAAAGGGTGATTGGGCAGAAGACAGAGATTTAGTAATGATCAATATAGAGTTGACATTTGACACCATGAGGATGGATTAACTGCCTATACTCTTACCAAGAGGAAAAAGGTCCTCAGAAAGATCTGAGGAATACCAATATTTAGAGGTCAGTTTGGGAAAAAGGAGACTTAGAAGATGCAGTCAGTTAAGAGAGAAAGAAAAATCAGGAGTGAGTAAGTGAATGAAAGTCACTCAAGCATGTCTGACTCTTGCAACCCCATGGACTGTAGAACTGTAGCCTGCCAGACTCCTCTGTCCATGGGATTCAAAGAATACTTGAGTGGGTTGCCATTTCCTTCTCCAGGGGATCTTCCCTACCCAGGAATCGAACCCAAGTCTCCAAATTGCAGGCAGATTCTTTACCAAGCTATGAGGGAAGCCCCTCAAATCAGGAGATGTTGTTCACACAAACACACAGAAGAAGCCAAGCCACATTAAACAACAACTAATGCAGATGTGGGTCCAACTGAAATCTCATGCTCTTTTGACTATAATATGATGATTTTTTGGTTTCCTTTTAGACGAGTACATTAGAAAGGGTATCTATGTGTTGTATGGGCAAGGGTTTTGTGTCAGATTGGGCCTTAAACAGAAAATAGTCTAATAAGAGAATGAAGCTGTAGAACTAATGCCCACACACCAAAGAGTGAGAACAAAGTCACCAAAGGTGTGAAACAGCACACAAAAGTGATGGCGGGGAAGGGAATGGAGGGTGGAGACCATGCCCCTGACATACAGGGCCTGGCAATGGCATTGGGAGCTGGTGGGTAGTGGGCGCGTGGGCATGTTGAATAGGTCTGGCCCTGCTCTCAACTTCACATGGAAGATGAGAGGTGATGCCCAAGGCCACATGGTTTGTTCGTTCTTCCGCATTCCCCAGAGGGAATACATGAGGCCCAGGGAGGCTGAGTCCCTTACTGCTGAAACCAAGTCCAGCTCCACTCTTCAGTAACCCATCGCATCTACACTGATTTGAATCAGTGTAAAATTCAACTTCAATCCACTTCCACTTCTGCATGTAGATGTGATGGGTTCCTGAAGAGTGGAGCTGGACTTGATTTCAGCAGTAAGGGACTCAGCCTCCCTGGGCCTCATGTATTCCCTCTGGGGAATGGAGAAGAACTACTTCCTGGATTCAGGGTGGCTTTGAGCTGGGGTCTGCTGAACAAAGAGAAGTTTCCCAAATAGGGAGATGGCAGAGAGAGGGAAATGTGAGGGGTGGTGGGGAAGTGTTGTAGGAAGAGGAGTAGCACTTTAAATGTCCTTTGTTGGCAGTAGTGGAGAGTGGCCTGGACGGAGCTGGAGCCACTGGCCAGACTGCGGACAGGAGGGCCTGGTAGCACTAATTTTAGAGACTGGGGATGTTAAGGAAGCTACTACTAATGTGACCTCAGCCAATGAATCACCAGCCTTATTAGCCTCGTCGACTTTTCTGTTGGGATGACAGTTGTCACAATAACCTAATCAGGCAAGTATTTACTCAGATAATGGCATTTTCAACCCCTGCTCATTTATAAAGTGCTGTTCCAAAGTGAGTGTCAGCTTCTGTGCAGTCATCCGCTGAGACTGGTTAGAAATGTCAACTTTTCTTCCCAGGTTGATTAGCTGCCATTCCAGTTAATCCTGCCTAGTGAATACCCGTTTCTTCAAATATTGTCTCTAACGCACAATCAGTCACTTATAAAGTCAAGAAGAACAATACCTGTAGCTGAAAAAAGACTTCTACCCCATGGCCAGTTTAAATCCTATTAACTTCAACAACAACTATGATTCACTGGCTTCCTTGGGACCTTGTCACTGGGCTTCATTATTGAAGGCCAGAGAGTCTTTTTCAGGAGACCCCGTGAGTCGTTATCCCAGGCAACACAGGGCTGACCCCACGCTGGGACCCAGCCAGGGATTCCTGGCTCCTTACCTGGCAACGGCAAGAGGAATCTCTTGAGGACTTTGGTTTTGTGGCAGATGAGGTGCTTCAGGCTTCATCTGGTGATAAGGAACTGTGTAAAGGCATCACAGAATTTGGTCAGGTTGTAAAAGCAAAATGATTAGGGGCCATTAGAGGTCTTTTGAAATGGCTGTAATTTCATCCAAGTAATCTCTATTGTTAAGAGTGAGCAGTTGGTGGTTAGTGGAAACTGTAACCCATATATTCTGCAAAACCCTGGGTCCGGGAAGTAGCTTGTCCTTGAGGCTATAAAAATTGCTTTAATGTTGAATAGTCAATATTGTCAAAAATATTAAATCTAGAACTCATTCTTAAACTTCCACCAAATATAGAATATTGCATTAGAAGGCATTTGGTATTGGACAGGCTTGAAGTGGAAGTGGGTTGAAGTTGAATTCTGCATTTAGATGAAATTGTACATAGAAACATAAGCAAACATGTTGAACTTAAGAACCGTTTAGAGAAATGTAGGTTATGGGGATGCTGGATGCTTGCCCATGCACACCTGAATTCTCCTGTCTCTCCTGTGATAAGGCAGGAGAGCTCCCAGGATTCTGGTGTAGACCAGTTGTTCCTGCCTGGTTCCCACCAGACATGCATTTTCTCAGTTATTCCTCTTTGATCTTCAAGTTTTGAAAAGTTGTGCCAACCATAGGACCCAGACTTATTTAGTAATTACATATGTCATTTGTATTACTGGGCTTCCCTGATAGCTCAGTTGATAAAGAATCTGCCTGTAATGCAGGAGACCCTGGTTCGATTCTTGGGTCAGGAAGATCCACTGGAGAAGGGATGGGTTACCCACTCCAGTATTCTTGGGCTTTCCTTGTGGCTCAGCTGGTAAAGAATCCACCTGCAATGCGAGAGACCTGGGTTTGAACCCTGGGTTGGGAAGATCCCCTGGAGAAGGGAAAGGCTACCCACTCCAGTATTCTGGCCTGGAGAATTCTGTGGACTGTATAGTTCATGAGTTTGCAAAGAGTCAGACATTACTGAGTGACTTTTGCTTCATTGGTATTATCACTTTTTATTTCCTCTTAATCCTGGATGGATTTTAACCAGCCATCCAGAATTACCAAGGTCATATAATAAAACAATGATAGGAAAGCCCATAAAACACTCTTCTAGTTGCAGTTGTAAGTAATAAAGTTAAGGAAGCATAAACATTGACATGTCTTAATTTTGGTTGTTCCTCTGTGCTGTGTCCAAGGTTGATCACAAACTGGACACCTTTGATTGAAGGACCATAATTACTAAAAATGTGATTGGAGTCAGTGACTGGTCCACTAGTCACACATCCCATAAAATCATTTCAGGTCATCAACAGCTACCCCCGTGAGTTGGCCAATGTCACATTGCGCGTTGATAAATCACTGAAGCCTGAGGCAACAGCTCCTGAACGTTTCAGTTAGAATGCTGAGCTTTATTGAGGAAACAGGCACAGTTTCCTTTAGGTTTTAAAATTATTTAGCATTCCCAACAGACCCCTACTCCTCCATCAGAAACTCTTGGTTAGGACCCGCTCAAGTGTAACTTCCTCAATATAAAATGAGAAGACTTGGGACTCACAGAAGCAATGCAAGGTGTCCAAAACAAAACAGCTGGTGGTGAGTCTCTGAAATCTTAACCCAATGTTGGTTTGTCAAACTGTTTTTGACACAGGCTGGCTGTGTTAACTCATTGGGCCATAGTTCAGGCCCTTCGGCTTTGGACATAACTCTTCATTCTAAGTGAATGGTGAACAGTATCTCAAAGGTGGGCATGAAGGTATCACCAGATTAGCATCCTCCCAGCTAGCGAGTGAGTACTGAATTCCATGCTTCCACAATAGTGACACCAGCAGTGTGAATGCATGTGTACATGTGCACGCACGAGGGCTGACATGTGTGTGAGTGACTGACATCAAGGATGGAGACACCCAGAGCTTCTGTGGAGCAGCAGGCTAGCAATATCCTTCCAAAATGTCAGGGGGTGACAGCGTGCCTCCTTGTCACTAGCCTGTAGCTGAAGAAAGAACTCTACCCCATGCCCAATTTAAATCATGCTGTTTAGATCACAGGACTCTTGAATAGACTCTGAGGTCCTGAATCCATCTAGATCATGTCATCATGCACACACACACACGTGCCTAAGGCCTGAAATAAGCAATCCTTTTTTTAAAAAAAGACTAATGCTATTAACCTGGAAATAGGACTTAGCCTAATAGTGTTAGAATAAGAAAACAAATATAAACAGTTCACCTTTCTCTGTTCCAAGGACCTGTATTGAATTAAAAAGAGAATATTATTGAGTGACTCTTAATGATCTAGGATTTTATATTATACTCTGTGTGTATTGGTTAGTAGAATTTGGGCAACATTTCTGTTAGCATAGATTTTTAAAAATCTGTGAATATGCCTCCAAAAGACTAGGAAAAAATAAAAATTTTATATTCTTTGTTTTATACTCTGAAGTAATAGGCAAATATACAGTCTGCTAATGGGACTATAAATTGCTTTGACTATTTTTGAAACCAATTTAACCATAGCTATTAGGAGCCTTAGAAATACTCTAATTCTTATCCCAATAATTCCATTGATAAGTTTCTTTTTCTAAGACAACAACCTGAAATCTGGATCAAGTTCCATGTATAAAGATGTCCAGTACGTCATTACTTATAAAAACACTGGAAACAATTTATATAACCCTCTAAGTGGGAAATATTAAATAAATTTTGGTGCTATATTCACTATTGCAAAATTAGAAATTCATTGCAATTATTTATATACAGTATGGCATAAAATTATATTTTATCAATGTCTCAAAGTTACATAAAAACTTAAGGATAAAAATGAGGCTTATGATATATTTAAAAGCAGTGTGTGTGTGTGTGTGTGTGTGTGTGTATGTGTGTATGTGTGTGTGTGTGTATGGTTGTATTAGAGAAAACAGGATTTTAAGAGAGATGATAAAATTTTAATAGAGTTTGTGTTTAAGTGATGAAGTAGAGTTGGTCAGTTGTATCTGACTTTTTGCGACCCCATGGACTGTAGCCTACAGTGCTCCTCCGTCCACGGGATTTTCTAGGCAAGAGTACTGGAGTGGGTTGCCATTCAGTTAATTTTTTTTATACCTGCTTTGGAATTTTTATTTTTAAAGATGAGCATGAAAATATTCACAATATTCTTTTTAATGCAACAATTTTTCTTTCCAAACATTTTCTTTCTCTTTCATTCCTTAATAGTGGATTCCTGATCGTTCTTCATTATGAAAGTCTATGTGCTTTTTTGGATTGCATCCTGAAGTCCTATTACACTCTTGAGGAATTAAAATGCCTTCCAAGAAGTACAGTATTTGTTGAAGTATTTACGTAACTGCAAATAATTCTCTAAAGTCCATTTCATGCATTACAGCAGTTGAGGTCTACAAGTATCATTTGGACAAGAGCTTCTTAACCTGGGGGATGGAAGAGGTTCTTGAATGGCCTAGTGGGTTTCATGAACCTTCTGAAATTAAAACTCAATTTTTGTTTTTCTTCTGTAAATACATGCATTTTTCTCTGGGGTGGGAAATGTTTATCATACTTTACATCAAATTTTCAAAGTGGTCTGAGGTCTGTGAAAAGTTAAAGCCAGTAGATTGCAGATGAGGTCCAAGGAGGTGGTGCCATTTGCCCAGAGTCCCAGAATTATCTTGTCACTGAGCAGGCTCTGGAGCCCAGGTCTCCTGACTCACAGTGGCTTCATAGACAAGAAACCTGTATCAACAGATATCTCAGAGAGGCATTGTATGTCTTGTCTAAGGCTGGCCAACAGACAAGACTTTTTACCTTAAGGAACTTGGCATCCCCTAGGATTCTGAAAAGAGGACATACATTTCCTCATGGACAGTAAATCAAGGCAAAACTATAGACTGAAGGCAGGAGGAGAAGTGGACAGCAGAGAAGGAGAAGGGGACGACCGAGGATGAGATGGTTGGATGCCATCACCAGCTCAGTGGACATGAGTTTGAGCAAGCTCCGGGAGATGGTGAAGGACAGGGAAGCCTGGTGTGCTGCAGTCCATGGGGTCACAAAGAGCTGGACGACTGAGCCACTGAACAGCAACAACAATAGGCTACATAAATAGGGTAATGAATGAATCGATTCTCATGAGTGGTCTGAAAGTCTCCACACTGAGTCCTCTCCAAGACTTTGAACCAGGCAGTTCAAAGTGCACAATCTTTTGTGCTGTGGTTCTCAGGCTTGTCAAAGGAGAGGGAAAGCCTTGCTGTAAATACAGCTGAGAAGCCATCTGTCTGAGAGCGCTCTTGTTTTTATTTAATTGAAACCCAGCCAACTTTTTGCCTGAGGGCTCTGAATTTAAAATCAAATGCAATTAGAAAAGTGGAGAGAGATTTGCTTTACTCTGACTTCACTTAATATAATAATCTCTAGGTCCAAATATAATATATTAATAATATCACTTATATGTGGAATATAAAAAAAATGATACAAATGAACTTATTTACAAAACAGAAACACACTCACAGACATAGAACACAAACTTATGGTGACCAAAGGGCAAAGGTGGTGGTGGGCAAGTACTAGACTATATGAGATAGATAAGCATTAAGGACCTATTGTATAGCCCCGTGAACTCTACTCAATATTCTGTAATAACCTATATGGGAAAAGGATCTGAGAAAGAACAGATGCATGTGTAATGGATAACTGAATCACTTTGCTGTACACCTGCAACTAACACAATATTGTAAGTCAGCTATGAAGTGAAAGTTGCTCAGTCATGGCTGACTCTCTGCAACCCCATGGACTATACAGTTCATGGAATTCTCCAGGCCAGAATACTGGAGTGGGTAGCCTTTGCCTTCTTCAGGAGATCTTCCCCACCCAGGGTTTGAACTCAGGTCTCCAGCATTGCAGGTGTATTCTTTACCAGCTGAGCCACAAGGGAAGCCCTATAGTCAACTATACTCCAATATTAAATAAAGTTAAGAAAAAAAAAGAATCCAGCTGTCTCTGTTCAGCCAGACATTAAAGAGGATTGCAAAAAGTAAAAAAAAAATAAAAAATAAATAAATAGAAAAAGGTAGAGTGAAATCTAGATTTTTTTTGTTAGAAAATTAACATATTCAAGTTAAATTGTAATGCCTTCTTTTTCATTTCCCACCTTCTCATCCCATCCTTTCATCTGTTTCTTTCTTCTTTTTTTTCACTATTTCATTTCAGGCGAGTCGCGTATTTCCTAGGGCAGAACTATGGACATGGAGGTAGATTGAGACTTCAGGCTTCAGCACTGGCTCCATCTTTCTGCCAGCTGGCAATTCTTGCCACTTTTCTGAGGCTTCTTTTTCTCTAATGTGTATGTGTTAGTCATTCAGTCATGTCTGACTCTTTGCAACCCCATAGATTCCTCTGTCCATTGCAACCTTTGCAACAGCCAGGCTCCTCTGTCCATGGAATCCTCCAGGCAAGAATACTGGAGTGGGTTTCCATTTCCTTCTCCAGGGGATCTTCCTGGCTCAGGGATGAAACACTGGTCTCCTGCACTGCAGCCAGATTCTTTACTGTCTGAGCCGTCAGGGAAGCCCTCTTTTTTTCTCTTAGTTGTTTATTTTTGGAGGGAGGTGGTGGCAGGTGGCACATCGCTTCTGCCGGAATGAATTCTGGTCCTCAAGATGTAATTTAAACAAGAATTTAACATGCACACAAGCATGGCATGTGTCCTGTGAGATGGGTTTTTGGAATAGAGAAATGACCTTGACTCTCAGTCCAAACAATGAGGCAATGTTTTGGCAAGAGCAATGAGGAAGTGTCTTGGCAAGAGATAAGGAAGAAAAATGTGTTCTTCCACTAGCCCTTGTTGTTCTTTAGATGTTATCAATTTCCAGCAGAATGCCAATGAAAGTTGCGAGAAAAACAAACTGTCCTGCAGGATCCCTGCTGTCCAAGGCAGACATTCCCATTTCCTTCTTGTTCATGATTGGTGGGCCTATTGTCCTTTCATACTGAGCAGTGAATAATGGTCATCTTGAGTGAGAGCCTACTTGGGACACATTAGCTGATCTGCAGGAAGAAAGGGGTGAAGTCCCTTCAGATGTGTAAATTCCTTCAGCTGCAGAGGACCACCCCTACTTTCTCCTTCCTGGTGGCACTTGGAAAGTCCAACAACTTGCAAAAGAGGATAACCTGGGTGGAGTCTTGAATATAACCCCTCATGCAGCAGTCATGTGTTAGCCTCCTTGACATTCTTGTCTTATGGATTGGAGGTCATAACTATCTTGCTTGAGGGGCAAGCTAGAAATGTGACTCAATTCTAACATTCTCATAATACTAGAGAGAAAGGAAGAAAGGAAGGAAAGAAAGAAGGAAGAAAGGAGAAAGAAACAGAGAGAGAATAAAACTGAGCAGGACCTGTGGGGCTCCCGGGGACAGAGCCTTTCTGTGAACCCTGTTCCTCGTTTTTATAGGGAACAGACTCCGGACTCCATGACCTTCCCTGAGTCCTAAATGGCAGACTCAAATAGTTGCTAATCAGGGAAGGGAGGGGATGCAGAGACAAAGGAGGAACAGCCCAGAAACAGTAGTGCAGTACTGGGGCAGAGTCCTGGTTCTGCCTCAAGAGATAAGCATAACAATATCTTTGAGCTCTTCTATATCAGTATCATTTCAGCCACTCAGTCCTGTCCTGCTCTTTGCAACTCCATGGACTGCAGCACCCCAAGAGTCCCTGTCCATCACCAACTGCCGGAGTTTACCCAAACTCATGCCTATTGAGTCGGTGATGCCATCCAACCATCTCATCTTCTGTCATCCCCTTCTCCTCCCACCTTCAATCTTTCCCAGCATCTGGGTCTTTTCAAATGAGTCAGTTCTTCGCATCAGGTGGCCAAAGTATTGGAGTTTCAGCTTCAGCATCAGTCCTTCCAATGAATATTCAGTCCTTTCATAGTAAAGAAATGATTTCCTTTATGATGGACTGGTTGGATCTCCTTGCAGTCCAAGCAACTCTCAAGAGTCTTCAACACCACAGTTCAAAAGCATCAATTCTTCAGTGCTCAGCTTTCTTTATAGTTCAGCTCTCACATCCATACATGGCTACTAGAAAAACCATAGCTTTGACTAGATGGACCTTTGTAGGCAAAGTAATGTCTCTGCTTTTTAATAAGCTGTCTACGTTGGTCATAACTTTTCTTCCAAGGAGCAAGCATCTTTTAACTTCATGGCTGCAGTTACTATCTGCAGTGATTTTGGGGCTCCCAAAATAAAGTCTGTCCCTGTTTCCACTGATTTCCCATCTATTTGCCATGAAGTGATGGGACCAGATGCCATGATCTTAGTTTTCTGAATGTTGAGTTTTAAGCTAACTTTTTCACTCTCCTCTTTCACTTTCATCAAGAGGCTCTTTAGTTCTTCTTCGCTTTCTTCTGTAAGTGTGGTGTCATCTGCATATCTGAGATTATTGATATTTCTCCCGACAATCTTGATTCCAGCTTGTGCTTCCAGCCCAGCGTTCCTCGTGATGTACTCTGCATATAAGTTAAATAAGCAGGGTGACAATATACAGCCTTGATGTACTCCTCTTCCTATTTGGAACCAGTCTGTTGTTCTATGTCCAGTTCTAACTGTTGCTTCCTAACCTGCATACAGATTTCTCAGAAGGCAGGTCTGGTGGTCTGGTATTCCCTTCTCTTTAAGAATTTTCCACAGTTTGCTGTGATCCACAGTCAAAGGCTTTGGCATAGTATATAAAGCAGAAGTAGATGTTTTTCTGGAACTCTCTTTCTTTTTTGATGATCCAACAGATGTTGGCTATTTGATCTCTTGTTCCTCTGCCTTTTCTAAAACCAGCTTGAACATCTGAAAGTTCACGGTTCACATACTGTTGAAGACTGGCTTGGAGAATTTTGAGCATTACTTTACTAAGCGTGTGAGATGAGTGCAATTGTGCGGTAGTTTGAGCATTCTTTGGCATTGCCTTTCTTTGGGACTGGAATGAAAACTGAACTTTTCCAGTCCTGTGGCCACTGGTGACTTTTCCAAATTTGCTGGCATATTGAGTGCAGCACTTTCACAGCCTCATCTTTTAGGATTTGAAATAGCTCAACTGGAATTCCATCACCTCCACTAGCTTTGTTTGTAGTGATGCTTCCTAAGGCCCACTTGACTTCGCATTCCAGGATGTCTGGTTCTAGTTGAGGGATCACACCATTGTGATTATCTGGGTTGTGAAGATCTTTTTTGTACAGTTCTTCTGTGTATTCTTGCCACCTCTTAATATCTTCTGCTGCTGTTAGGTCCATTTCTGTCCTTTATTGAGCCTATCTTTGCATGAAATTTTCTCTTGATATCTCTGATTTTCTTGAATAGCTGTCTAGTCTTTCCCATTCTATTATTTTCCTCTATTTCTTTGCAATGATCACTGCGGAAGGCTTTCTTATCTCTCCTTGCTATTCTCTGGAACTCTGCATTCAAATGGGTATATCTTTCCTTTTCTCCTTTGCCTTTCACTTCTCTTCTTTTCATGGCTGCTTGTAAGGCCTCCTCAGACAACCATTTTGCCTTTTTGCATTTCTTTTTCTTGGGGATGGTCTTCTGAAGTACTACTAAAACCCCCAATAAATGAAAATGTTAACTACCTGATACAATTCTTCATTCCAGAGAGAGGTCACAGTTTGATGACCTCAGGAACTGTAGAAACTCATCAGGAGACCACTTGGAGCCAGATTAGAAGAGTGCAGGCCCTGCACACACCCTAATCTTATCAGCAACCTCACCCTTGAACTATTGCTATAAAGAACTCCTCACCATATCCTCTATTGTTGGGACACACAGCTTTCGGGGGCAGGAACCCGTTGTGACAGCCTTTGCCTGCAAAGCAATAAAGCTATTCCTTTCTGCTTCACCCAAAACTCCGTCTCTGAGGTTCCATTCAGCCTCAGTGCATGGAGGCCAAGTTTTCGACATCAAAAGAACGAAAGAAGGGGATCAACCTCCAAGTTCTATATGTAAAAGCATAGGTCAAATATTAAGATAAGAACCAAATCCCTTAGGAGGCCAGTGGGGGTGAAATGAGGGCCTACCACGGGCTTAAAGACCTTCTTCTTTGGGGCTTAAAGAAGTCAACATCTAAGGGACTCTAAGATAACTTCCTCTTGTCACATCAACTTTGCCAAGTTGAGGATACCTGTCTCTATTTTTTGGTTGGGAAAACAGAACAGAACAGGAGTAGGGTGAGGGCAGGAGAGTTTGCTTAAGTTCACAAAGTCGTTGGTGGCAGAGTAGGATTCTAAATCAGGTCTGTGCGACTCTGTATTTCCTATGTACTCCTCTTTGCACTCCTGTCTTTCTTGTGAGCAACTAATAACCAGGAAATTGTATCACAATTTCCAACAGTTACTTCTGAAATGCTGAAGAATGGAAGTCATTGGTGGAGACCTCATGTCTCCCAATAAACACTGAATGTGGTGGCAAATAAGAATTTCATTTAAAATCTCAGGCTCACCTTGTTTTGCTTTAGTTTTATCACCTTTAAAATAGGGTACATTATAATTGTGTATATATTCACAGCCTTACAAATAGCTGTGAAAAGAAGAGAAGTGAAAAGCAAAGGAGAAAAGGAAAGATATAAACATCTGAATGCAGAGTTCCAAAGAATAGCAAGAAGAGATAAGAAAGACTTCTTCAACGATCAATGCAAAGAAATAGAGGAAAACAACAGAATGGGAAAGACTAGGGATCTCTTCATGAAAATCAGAGATACCAAAGGAACATTTCATGCAAAGATGAGCTCGATAAAGGACAGAAATGGTATGGACCTAACAGAAGCAAAAGATATTAAGAAGAGATGGCAAGAATACACAGAGGAACTATACAAAAAAGATCTTCATGACCCAGATAATCACGATGGTGTGATCACTCACCTAGAGCCAGACATCCTGGAATGTGAAGTCAAGAGGGCCTTAGAAAGCATCACTACGAACAAAGCTAGTGGGAGTGATGGAATTCTAGTTGAGCTATTCCAAATCCTAAAAGATGATGCTGTGAAAGTGCTGCACTCAATATGCCAGCAAATTTGGAAAACTCAGCAGTGGCCACAGGACTGGAAAAGATCAGTTTTCATTCCAATCCCAAAGAAAGGTAATGCCAAAGAATGCTCAAACTGCCACACAATTGCACTCATCTCACACAGTAGTAAAGTAATGCTCAAAATTCTCCAAGCCAGGCTTTAGCAATATGTGAACCGTGAATTTCCTGATGTTCAAGCTGGTTTTAGAAAAGGCAGAGGAACCAGAGATCAAATTGCCGACATCCGCTGGATCATGGAAGAAGCAAGAGAGTTCCAGAAAAACATCTATTTCTGCTTTATTGACTATGCCAAAGCCTTTGACTGTGTGGATCACAATAAACTGGAAGATTCTGAAAGAGATGGGAATACCAGACCACCTGATCTGCCTCTTGAGAAACTTGTATGCAGATCAGGAAGCAACAGTTAGAACTGGACATGGAATAACAGACTGGTTCCAAATAGGAAAAGGAGTTCGTCAAGGCTGTATATTGTCACCCTGTTTATTTAACTTATATGCAGAGTACATCATGAGAAATGCTGGACTGGAAGAAACTCAAGCTGGAATCAAGACTGCCGGGAGAAATATCAGTAACCTCAGATATGCAGATGACACCACCCTTATGGCAAAAAGTGAAGAGGAACTAAAAAGCCTCTTGATGAAAGTGAAAGTGGAGAGTGAAAAAGTTGGCTTAAAGCTCAACATTCAGAAAATGAAGATCATGGCATCCGGTCCCATCACTTCATGGGAAATAGATGGGAAACAGTGGAAACAGTGTCAGACTTTATTTTTCTGGGCTCCAAAATCACTGCAGATGGTGACTGCAGCCATGAAATTAAAAGACGCTTACTCCTTGGAAGGAAAGTTATGACCAACCTAGATAGCATATTCAAAAGCAGAGACATTACTTTGCCAACAAAGGTTCGTCTAGTCAAGGCTATGGTTTTTTGTGTGGTCATGTATGGATGTGAGAGTTGGACTGTGAAGAAGGCTGAGTGCCAAAGAATTGATGCTTTTGAACTGTGGTGTTGGAGAAGACTCTTGAGAGTCCCTTGGACTGCAAGGAGATCCAACCAGTCCATTCTGAAGGAGATCAGCCCTGGGAGTTCTTTGGAAGGAATGATACTAAAGCTGAAACTCCAGTACTTTGGCCACCTCATGCGAAGAGTTGACTCATTGGAAAAGACTCTGATGCTGGGAGGGATTGGGGGCAGGAGGGGAAGGGGAAGACAGAGGATGAAATGGCTGGATGACATCACTGACTTGATGGACATGAGTCTCAGTGAACTCCGGGAGTTGGTGTTGGACAGGGAGGCCTGGTGTGCTGCGATTCATGGGGTCACAAAGAGTCGGACACGACTGAGCGACTGATCTGATCTGATAATTGTGTAAAACAGACAGCTAGTGCGAAGTTGTTATATAGCTCAGGAAGCTCCCCTGGTGCTCTGTGACCACCTAGAGGGTGGGATTGGATCTGGGAAGGCAGCGAAGCTCAAGAGGGAGGGGATATATGTATATTCACAGCTAGTTTCCATTGTTTACATTGAAGAAACCCGTACAACATTGTAAAGCAATTCAATTCAGTTCAGTCACTCAGTCATGTCTGGCTCTTTGTGACCCCATGGACTACAGCCTCCAATCAAAAACAATTAAAAAAAATAGGCTATTAATACATATTGAGCATAGCTGTTATGATAATTAAGCATCTTGCCCATCACAGACAGTTAATGCAAAAAATTCCCTTTTTTGTTTCCTAGGACAGAATTCGGAGAAGGCAATGGCACCCCACTCCAGTACTCTTGCTTGGAAAATCCCAGGGATGGAGGAGCCTGGTAGGCTATAGTCCATTGGGTCGCTAAGAGTCGGACACGACTGAGCGACTTCCCTTTCTCTTTTCACTTTCATGCATTGGAGAAGGAAATGGCAACCCACTCCAGTGTTCTTGCCTGGAGAATCCCAGGGACAGGGGAGCCTGGTGGGCTTCCGTCTATGGGGTCTCACAGAGTCAGACACGACTGGAGCGACTTAGCAGCAGCAGCAGCAGCAGGACAGAATTGCTACTTACCTCACTTAAATTCTTTAAGCTTATCTGTCTGCAAGGGAAAGAAATATGATGTTACATAAAATACAGTTCATAATGATCAAAATAAAATCATTCTGAGCCCTTAAAGGTCTTTGATTACATTTTCATTGCCAAATTAATAGCCCATAGTCCAGTGTGATATTTATCACTGTTCTATAAAATTAAAGCCAGGTTATTTTTCTCATAATTTTCTAAGCAAAAGAAGTTACGAGCCAATATAAAAGGTGGTGACAGAAAGGACATGAATAAACTTGCCTCTCATTTTAGAAGAATTTAAATAACATCATCATTTCTACTGACATTTGGTTTTCCATGTCAAATTTCATTAGCACAGAAGGACCTGCTATTATTACCTTGATTTTAAAACTCCCCCCCCCCTTTTTTTTTTTAAACTTTGAGGCAGTATAAAGAATTTTAGGTGTGAAGCTGTGGTACAGCAGGACCCAGGAAGGCCTGTGTGAGAAAAAGGATGCTGATGATGAGAGGAGATCTGAGACAAGAAAGAACATGAAACTGAATGATCAAGAATTCGACAGGGACTTTGATAAAGTGGACTTTGGACCATCGGATGGTCTCAGAAGAAACTCCAAACCTTTCATTTATATTAATAGTTGAGTTCATTAGCCTCTCTAAACCTCATTTTTTCTCATCTGAAAGTGGCCACAAGGATACTTATCCTAGAGGCTTATTGTGAAAATTGTTGTTATTGTTTAGTCGCTCAGCTGTGTCCAACTCTTTGCCACCCCATGGAGTGCAGCGCACCAGGCTCCTCTCTCTGTGGGATTTCCCAGGGAAGAATACTGGAGTGGGTAGCCATTTCCTTCTCCAGGGGATCTTCCCAACCCCAGGGTGGAACCCAGGTCACCTGCATCTGCAGGCAGATTCTTCACCAGTGAGCCACCTGGGAAGCCTCATTGTGAGCATTGCTGGAGATAAAAAGGAAAATGTTGGGCATCCAGTGGGCACTATTGTGAGAATGTGGGCAAAGCCAGAAGCTGCGGCTATGAAGGGAGATGGGGTGATATGTACCTCTGTCTACCTCTGTTTGTGAGAAGACTGGAACAGAAGAGACATTGAGAGATGAAGGCTGCGACACCAATCCCAGTTTAAGGCTGTGGAGCTAGGGTGGTACAGGTCTATCTGTATCAGCAAAGACGGTGCCAGCAGCATACGGCACTCAGAAGCTATACCCTGGTCTTAGGTCTCCAAGCAAGAAGCGAGGATGCCGAGGTCCCATGTTTTTTTAACCTGTTTCATCAGCCCATCTGAGATAATGCATCCATACCCTGCCTCTCCCTCTTAGCAGGGCAAGTGGAAGATAAAGAGATATGAATAGAAGTAATAAAGTAGAACAGACACCCAAAGTATTAATTTGTTTGGGGTTAAAATGAGGCCAATCTCGGTGTTTTTAATGTTTAAGAAACTCTGGCATCTTAGAAATACAGACAGATTGGCCATGTGGCTTCAATTTAAAATGGGTAATTGCTTTTAGACTTGTGATTTTAAGTTAATAAGAGTCAAGCTATGTTCAACTTCTTTTCTAAACCATTCCAACTGTTTAAGAGAACTCGAATTTTTCTATAATTATACATTCACTTTATTAGATTTATAAAAATGAAATGTTAAAAGTTTGGCTTGTTAGGGTTTAAACCTGCCGTGTCAGCATTTGAAGTACTTAAAAAATCAATTACATGAAGCGAATAAAGACGTTTCAAAAATTTAAGGATATTTAACTGAGTTCCTCAAGGTCTTATGTTTTAACCTATGTAATGTGACAGGCAGAATGATTGTCTTTCTGTTTAGATAAAAGCATTCCATTTGTAAATGGAGCAATATATTTATAGATGGAGAAGGAAATAGTAACCCACTCCAGTATTCTTGCCTGGAAAATCCCATGGACAGGGGAGGCTGGCGGGCTTCAGTCCATGGGGTCGCAAAGAGCTGGATACGACTGAAGCAACGTAGTGTAGCACATATTTATAGATGGAAATTTAAGACTTCGGGAAAATTGGCCTTTGAAACTGGTAACTTTCAAAACCTGGAATTTTAAGTGAGAATCCACTTAGGAAGTAAGATGTCCTCTCTCGGAGCAACAAATGTCCTTGGGCATTGAAATGCCTGTGGTGACAAGACCCCCACGAGTTGGTTGCCCCCCTCACATGTGAAATGAAGGTATTGGGCTTTCAGGGGGTCCTTTCAATGAGATTTATGAAGACAGAGAGACCCACAAAGTGACAGAATGGAGGAGTGAGGGTGGGTACTCTGGCCTCCCCCTCTAGCCCCAACCTGCCTCTCTGAGAGCATCTTTCCACTCATAAACTGTCCCATGATTGGCTGCTGGAGATGGTCAATAAATAAAACGTGGTCCTTGACTGCACAATAAAAGTTTTGCACACTCTTTCCTGTGCATAACTGGTGCTCATTGTGTATTTGAGGATAACACTATTTTTAATGTAAAAATAGCCCTTCCTGAACCTCTCTTAGTTTCTGGCTTAGTTTCAAATGAATTGGATTTGAGTCTTTGCTCTGTTATCCTTGAGCTCCATCACACTCAATAAGTAAAGTTTCCTCTTTGAAGCTTCATTTTCCCATCTGTGAAACGGGTAAATGCCGACAGAAATGAAAAGGGTTGGTTAAGGTTCTCATGAAATAATACATGTGAAAGCCATTTGGAGAAGAAGAACACCTTACAAGACACTTTTAACACTTTTAACAGTCACACCCTCCTTAACTTAAACTTTTCATTCTGACATAATTGTAGTTCTCCCACAGTGGTAGGAAATCATACAGAAACATCCCATGTGCCCGTAACCCAGTTTTCCTCAAAGGCAATATCTATAATGATAGATTATATCATTATACCTATCATTATATATCTATATTGTAAAACTATAACAATAATAAAGTTCAGACTTTAAAATAGTTCCATTCATGAATGTGAATTTGCGTACCTTCTTTATAATCCATACTTTCTCTCTCTTTACGGTTTCTCAACATGTATAAGGATTTTTTTCCATCTCCCAAATCATCAGAACATACATACTAAGATGGCCTGAGCTGATATGGTGTCAGCAAGGTTGAAGAGGGAAAACCATAGTTAGGCAAATGAGTGCGTTGTTGATAAAAATATCACACACCTCCATTGTATATATGTACTACAACTTCTTTATCCATTCATCTGTCATTATACAGAGTGAAGAAAGTCAGAAGAGACTTATGAGAGTCGCATATTAAAGCATGTATATGGAATCTAGAAAAACAGTACTGATGAACCTATTCGCAGGGCAGGAATAGCGACACAGACATAGAGATCAAACTTGTGGATACAGTGATGGAAGGAGAGGGTGGGGCGAATTGAGAGAGTAGCATCGAAACATAAACATTACCTTGTGTAAAATAGATAGCTCATGGGAAGTTGCTGTGTTCAACACAGGGTGCTCAACCCAGGGCTCTGTGACAAATCTAGAGGGGTGGGGTGGCATAGAGGGTGGGAGGGAGGTTTAAGAAGGAAGGGACATAGATTCATGTTGTCCCTGGTGGCTCAGACAGTAAAGAATCTGCCTGCAATGTGGGAGACCCGGGTTTGATCCCTAGTTGGGAAGATCCTCTGGAGGAAGAAACGGCAACTCCAGTATTCTTGCCTGAAGAATCCCATGGACAGAGGAGCCGGGTGGGCTACAGTCCATGGAGTTGCAAAGAGTCGGACACAACTGAGTGACGAACACACTCACACTCACATGGCAGAAACCAACACAACATTGCAAAGCAATTATTTTCTAATTAAAAGTAAAATTTTTTTTAAATAGCACACACTTTATGTAAATTATATTTTGGCTGAACCCTGCACCTTGGGCCACTGAGTTGGCTGAAGCTTAAAGGAAATTTCAGAGCTCAGTCTGCAGTTCTGTGTCCTTACCAGAAAACTGCGGATTGAAGCATTGCTTTTTGCAGAATGCTGAGGACTCCAAAGTGGCCCATGAGTAGCTAGAGCTGCAGCAGGCAATGATTATGTTCCTGACTTCTCAGGCTGATTTTTATTTGGTGCATGTATCATGGCATTCAAATTACAATGGATACAGAGTGGGAAAGTTTTCTTTTTTTCATCTTTCTAATTATATCAAGGAGAGAGTTTACACGCAGTGGTTAGTATATCTTAAAAGTGTTTGTTGCTCAGTCGTGTCTGACTCTTTGCAGCCCCATGGACTGTAGCCTGCCAGACTCCTCTGTCCATGGGATTCTCCAGGTAAGAATACTGGAGTTGGTTGCCATGCCCTCCTCCAGGGGATCTTACTGACCCAGGGATTGAACCCAGGTCTCCTGTGTTGCAGGCAGATTCTTTACCATCTGAGCCACCAGGAAAGCCCATATATCTTGAACATCACTCTAACTTTATTTTTCTTCCCCTTTAACAGAAAAAAACCTCCTCCAGACTGAAAGTTTTGCTCAGAAACTGTTTTGTGGTTACTTATGGTAGTGCTATGTTTCCCTTTTAAATATATCTATTTAAATAAATTAAAAAAAGAGCTGAGCAAAAACTATGAAGCACATGGGTATTGTAAAAATCATAATGATGACCCACAAGTGGTTGAGAATGTCTAACCAACATTCTCCAAACATCAGTGTTCTCTCCTGGCTTCGGGCTGTCAATGAGTGCTCTAAATGGCATTTTCCTGAACTGAAGGGCTCTAATTCAGCAATTGTTTTGCGAAGCCAAGTTTGTTGTTGTTGTTGTTCAGTGTCCAACTCTTTGCGACCCCACGGACTACAATATGCCCAGCAGAGAAGGGCAGAGCAAGCAGAGACCAAGGGGGGCTGAAACACAGACTCGGGGACCACCCCACCACCTGGGGTGAGCAAGGCCAACTGGAAGGGCTGCAGCTGTTGGCTGCCTTCACTGGGCAGTTGATCCCCAGATGTAAACACAGTCGTTCCAGAGGGTGATTCAGCCCACGGGACCCAGGGAGCAGCTGTCAGGAAGGCAGAGAGCCCGAGCTGGCCAAAGACACTCAGATCTCCAGCCTTCCTTCTGTTTTCAGATAAAGTGAACCTCACAACAGCCTCACGTGGTCTTTCCCACGTGGTCATTAGCAATGGCCATCTGATGACATAGCTGGGCACAGCTATAAATAAATGCAAAGCTCTCTTCCTAAAGCAAAGGTCTTGGTCATTTCTTTTGCAAATATTTTCTCTCATTCTGTGGGTTGTCTTTTCATTTTGTTTATGGTTTCCTTTGCTGTGCAAAAGCTTTTAAGTTTAATTAGGTCCCATTTGTTTATTTTTGTTTTTATTTTCATTACTTTCAGTTCAGTTCAGTTCAGTCGCTCAGTCGTGTCCGACTCTTTGCGACCAATCTCCAAAACATACAAACAACTCATGCAGCTCAATAACAACAACAAAAAAAATCCAAAGAGTGAGCAGAAGATCTAAAGAGACATTTCTCCAAAGAAGACATATGGATGGCCAAAAAGCATGTGAAAAGATACTCAACGTCACTAATTATTAGAGAAATGCAAATTAAAAGTACAAGGTATCACCCCACACCAGTCAGAATGGCTGTAATCAAAAAATCTACAAACAATAAATGCTGAAGTGGGGGTGGAGAAAAGGGAACCCTTCTATATCGTTGGTGGGAATGTAAATTGGTACAACCACTATGGAGCCTGGAGGTTCCTTAAAAATCTAAAAATAGATCCAGCAATACAACTCCTGGACATAAACGCAAAGAAAACCATAATTCAAAAATATACAAGTACCCCGATATTTATTGTAGCACTATTTACAATAGCCAAAACATGGAAGCAACATAAATGCCCATCAACAGAAGAATGTATAAAGATGTACATATATACAGTGGGATATTACTCAGCCATTAAAAGGAATGAAATAATGCCATTTGCAGCATTATTAACATGGATGGACCTAGAGACTGTCATTCTGAGTGAAGTAAATCACTCAGAGAAGGACAAATATCATATGATATCATTTATATGTGGAATCTAAAAAGATGGTACAGATAAACTTATTTACAAAACAGAAATAGAGCCACAGATGTAGAACACAATTTTATGATTACCAGAGAGGAAAGAGGCGGAAGAATAAACTGGGAGACTGGGATTGACATATACACACTGCTATATACAAAACAGTTCACTAACGAGGATCTACTCTATAGTACAGGGACCTCTACTCAGTGACTCTGTAATGATCCATATGGAAAAGAATCCAAAAAAAGAGTGCATATATGTGTATGAATAACCGATTCACTTTGCTGTACACCTGAAAGCAACACATTGTAAATCAACTATACTCCAATAAAAAGAAAAGAAAAGAAGTAAGACAAAGCTCTCTTAGTTCTGGTGGCATTCCCAATGTCTTGCAATGGACTTTGCATATTTTGCGCCACCCCCCCCCCCCACCAACAGTCATTTACCAACCCTATAACTTTGACAAGACACCTAACTTCTCTGAATCTTAGTCACATTTTGTGCCCTGTGGGTAGGGAGCCCTTTTTCCGGGCATCTATTATGTGCCTCTACTGGGGTGGGTACTTTGGCCTTTTCAAGCCTTAGAAAACCAAACTTTATTGGGCTGTGGGCATGTATGCTCAGTTGCTTCAGTCATGTCTGACTCTTTGCGACCCCATGGACTGTGGCCCACCAAGCTCCTCTGTCCACAGGATTCTCCAGGCAAGAATACTGGAGTGGGTTGCCATGCCGTCCTCCAGGGGATATTCCTGACCCAGGGATTGAACCTGAGTCTCTTGCGTCTCCTGCATTGGCAGGTGGATTCTTTACCACTAGTGCTGCCTGGGAAGCCCCAAAATAGGGTTGCTGCTGCTAAGTCACTTCAGTTGTGTCCGACTCTGTGTGACCCCATAGACATCAGCCCACCAGGCTCTCCTGCCCCTGGGATTCTCCAGGCAAGAACACTGGAGTGGGTTGCCATTTCCTTCTCCAATGCATGAAAGTGAAAAAGTGAAAGTGAAGTTGCTCAGTCGTGTCCGACTCTTAGCAATCCCATGGACTGCAGCCTACCAGGCTCCTCTGCCCATGGGATTTTCCAGGCAAGAGTACTGGAGTGGGGTGCCATTGCCTTCTCCACAAAATAGGGTTATGGCTGTCTAATTCCGTTAGGTACAGATAGGAGATGCTGTTTAAGTGATTGTTCTTTCTTCTTTCCTATGCTGTGACAGATGTTACCCTAGAACTTTACAAAAGTTACCTCCTCACCACAATTCTACCTCATGAGGATGGTTAATTTCTTCTTATAAATATGCAGGATTCAGAGATATTTAAGAGCTTCCTGAAATTTTGCAGCCAGAAGTGGCTCAACTGGGATCCAAATCCCATCCTGCTGGGTCCCCAAAACCTGTTCTTTGCAATGTAAGGAAGAAGGACATAAAAAGAAAGTGTATTTTCCATGAAGGAGTCAAACTACAGGCTTCTGAGATGCTTTCTCTAAAGGTGGGGGTGGCTCTCCCTACCAGGCTGGGGAATCTACTTCAAGAGGTGGCCATCCTTCCCCCCCACCCCCATACCTTGGTCACCTCATTGTCAGCAACAGCAAGCCTCTCACCTGGCCCCTTTCTGCGCTTCGGGGAAGGTGTGCCTCTGGGGGAATGGTGGCCTGCTGCTCGGCGGCTCCGGGGGGAGGGGCTGGTACTTCTTTGGAGGCTTGACCGGCGGCCTGTGTGAAAAGTCAGAGTGACATGGAAGCAACCTAGATGTCAATCGGCAGATGAATGGATAAGAAAGCTGTGGTATGTGTACATGATGGAATATTACTCACTCATTAAAAAGAATGCATTTGAATCAGTTCTAATGAGGTGGATGAAACTGGAGGCTATTATACAGAGTGAAGTAACTCAGAAAGAAAAAACACCAATTCAATATAGTAATGCATTTATATGGAATTCGGAAAGATGGTAACAATCACCCTATATGTGAGATAACAAAAGAGACATAGATGTAGAGAACAGACTTTTGGACTCTGTGGGAGAAGGCGAGGGTGGGATGATTTGAGAGAATAGCATTGAAACATGTATATTACCATATGTGAAATAGACTGCCAGTCCAGGTCTGATGCATGAGACAGGGTGCTCAGAGCTGGTGCACTGGGATGACCCTGAGGGATGGGATGGGGAGGCAGGTGGGAGGGGATTCAAGATGGGGAACACATGTACACCCATGGCTGATTCATGTGAATGTATGGCAAAACCACTACAATATTGTAAAGTAATTAGCCTCCAATTAAAATAAATAAATTAATTTAAAAAAAAAGAAGAGTCAGAGTGAGGAGCTGAGAAGTTTTGCCATACAGATGGCTCCTCAGACCCAGAATTCAGACAGCCCTGCCTTCTGTGTCCCCTGATTTGGGTTGGAAATGGCAGTTTGGGGGATGGCTTACTACTTTACAGGGAGCTTCAAAAGTCAGAATACTCATTGTTCTAACGAGTCTTAGTCTCTCTCCCTGCAGCTTGCCCTTCGGTCTGGTTCTGTTTTTTTTCCAGAGTGTGATGTAATTTGCTACAGGGTTTCACAGGTCTATGCCAGCTGTTGACATTTTAGGCTGCCTGGGGGGTGAAACTGTGATTGCAGGCTTTCATTTGCCCCAGATTGGAAGACCTGAGCTTTTGAATTTCTCCAACGAAATGGGACAATGTTCCATAGCCAATCGCTCACCAGTTTATTCCCCTAGGCCCTCAGTCGTTCACAGAGTAGGTCAGGCCCTGTTGGTGGTGCTGGGGACGCAGAGGGAGAAAAAGACACAGACCTTGGCTCAAAAAGCTGCCCTCTGGGAGGGCAAAGAGAGGAGCGGTGAGAAGGTGGCCCACCATGGTAGGAAGTGCTGTGATGGAGGTCCTCATGGGCCCAAGTAGGACAACAGAGTGGCCAACTCAGGACCTGAGAAATCAAATCTGTTGGTTTTTCCACCCCCCCTCATATACATATATATATATATATATATATATATGTATATATATGTATGTGTGTGTGTGTGTGCGTACTTAGTCACTCAGTTTTGTCTGAATCTTTGTGACTCCATGGACTGAAGTTCACCAGGCTCCTCTGTCCAATGGATTCTCCAGGCAAGAATCCTGGAGTGGGTTGCCATGCCCTTCTCCAGGGGATCTTCCCAACCCAAGGGTCTCACCCAGGTCTTTTGCATTGCAGGAAGATTCTTTACCATTTGAACCACCAGGGAAGCCCTACATATATGTATTATCATGTATATAAAATACATGTACTTATGTATAAAGACATAAGTACTTATATAAATATATACTTATATATTATTGGTCCCTTGAAGGCATTTCCCAGTGCCAGGACTCTGGTAGACTTCTGTACTTAGAGGAGGGAGAGACTTCTGTACTAAATGAAGGGAAAGAAACAGGAAGCAGGGAAGCAAGGCGTTCATTAAAGATGGATGGGTGAAGGGATATTGACTATATGACTGTGAATGAATGAATGATTAAATGGATGAACAAGGCTTGTTTACTCTTGTTCATTGACCAACTCTTTAGTTTTTCAGTGTCAGATGTCTGTGTTTCTCTTTTCAAATTCTGGAACTAATCATGTAAGTATATTGTGAAACAAAATTCTCTTTTTCAGTGTCTTACCGAGGAGGTGGTAAAGGAGTCTGAAAAAGGAAAGAGAACCAGAAATTACAGTTATTCTTTGAGCAGAGCTAATGGTTAACAATTTTTTTTTTGGTTTAGAGACAAACAACAAAGCCCAACCAAACTTCTAGGGTATATCTTTCAAGTGCCATCTAAGCCTTCACATTGTCCATATTCCTATGGTTCTAAAATAAAGAGTGGGTAACAAATGCATTTTAATGTTTTTTCTTACCTTGTTTCCCTTTGTGGGTTTGTCTCCTAAAACATAAGAAGAAACAGGAGTGAGTTTATGGCAAATGTCATTAAGTTATCTTTACATACGTTTAAATGGAAATCATCCCCATTTGAATAATTCTGGTGCAATACCAATGAACATTTGTTGCCATCTTATGAAATACCCAACACCATGCTAAATACTTTCGGTATGTGATCTCATTTAATCCTTGCTTTTGCTCTGGATGAAGAAACTGGAGCATGGGGAAGTTAAGTACCTCACCTCCAATCCCCCAGTTAGTAAACGGTAGAATGAAGATCTCATCGCATATGGTGTGACCCCTGAGGTCCTCTCTTAACCATTAGCTGTTGATTGATATCCTTTTATATATGTAGTCATCTTATTCAAGTTCTTGCCTCCCACTTTCATCAGGCATTTCTAAGAAGAGAAAAACTGCATCACAGAACATTTCAGATGAAAGGGTTTTCTAAGACCCCGGAGTCCAATTACTTTATTTGATGAAAGACAAAACTAGGGAGGACAATTGCCAAGACCATCTGACCCTAGAAAAAGCCTGAATGGGGCCTGGAAAGGATTCTCCTGATGTCAATGTAGTTTTAGGGGCTCCCTCAATGGCTCAGTGGTAAAGAATACACCTGCAATGCAGGAAACCCAGGTTCCATCCTTGGGTTAGGAAGATCCCCTGGAGGAAGAAATGGCAATGTCCTGGAGGATCCCATGGACAGAGGAGCCTGACAGGTTACAGTCCGTGGGGTCTCAAAGAGTCAAACGACTGAACCATCTCATTCTTAAGTAGTTTTATTTCCACAGTGCAATTCAACTCAGACAATTATTGAGCTGCTACTCTGAGCTAAGCCCAGGGCCAAGCTCTGGAGTTAAAGACAAATGCAACACAATCCTTCCCCTCAAGGTGTTTCCAGTTGTGTTTCCAGGCCAAGTTCTAGCTTCTGGGGACACAATGAGGAAGATGAGAGACACTGTCCCTGCTGCCATAGTGCTTACACCTAAAGGGTAGTCGTGCACTACCTTTCCTGAAGAAAACACTTCAGGAAGAGAAGGGTGTGGCATTGAAGGGACACATGGGAGATGAGTTGGTCTGGGGTGTCAGGGAGAGCTCTTTGAGTAAGCAATGTTCACTTATCTGTAAAAATGGATGTGACCTGATAAATGCTGTTTTATAGGGGGTGAGAGGAGTCAGTGAGATGACTGCATCTTATCATGGCTGTTGTTCAGTAGCTCAGTCGTGTCTGACTCTCTGGGACCCCATGGACTGCAGCAGGCCAGGCTTCCCTGTCCTTCGTCATCCCCCGGAGTTTGCTCAAACTCATGTCCATTGAGTCAGTGATGCCATCCTGCCACTTTGTCCTCTGTCATCCCCTTCTCCTCCTGCTTTCAATCCTTCCCAGCATCAGGGTCTTTTCCAATGACTCGGCTCTTTGCATCAGGTGGCCAAAGTATTGGAGCTTCAGCATCAGTCCTTCCAATGAATATTCAGTGTTGATTTCCTTTCAGATTGACTGGTTGGATCTCCTTGCAGTCCAAGGGACTCTCAAGAGTCTTCTCCAACACCACAGTTCAAAAGCATCAATTCTTCGGCATTCAGCCTTCTTTATAGTCCAACTCTCACATCCTTACATGACTACTGGAAAAACCATAGCTTTGACTATATTGACCTTTGTTGGTAATGTCTCTGCTTTTTAATATGCTGTCTAGGTTGGTCATAGCTTTTCTTTCAAGGAGCAAACATCTTTTAATTTCATGGTTGCAGTCACCATCTTCAGTGGTTTTGGAGCCTAAGAAAATAAAATCTGTCACTGTTTCCATTGATTCCCCATCTATTTGCCATGAATCAAGTATCTTATCATAGGAGACTTAAAACTCAACTGAGCACTGCCTGAGTCTCCTTTCCTTATTTGAGATGACACAGTTGGAATAAATCATTGTTTTAAAACTTTGCTGTGAAGAGTCCCCTGGGGTCCCCCTGGAGACACCTAAGGAAACTGTAAGGCTGAGAGGCTGGGTTTCTAGCTCATCATCCCTTGTCACTGTGGAGACTCCATCTCTGTGTACTTCCCATTGGATCTCCTTCAAGATTTCTTTGGGGAAAATGTCTAGCTGGTCAAAAAGAACACAACGCAACACTCACTAGTCTGGATGATTTTAAAGGTTCTTCTAGGTCTAACTAACTGAAGGAAGGAGGAGTAGACTGAGATAAGTGCCTTCTTCAGTCCAGCTCTTCTGAGAGGGCTCCATACCTCTCCAGAGAAGCCAGATAATGGGTTTTATTTCACAGGCAAGAGATCTACTGGTCTGACATTACAATGGATTCCCCTTCCCAATAAAACTCAAAGACACCAAAAAAACACAAAAAACAAAAAACCCAAATAACAGAAAAACTACCTCATTGGACAAAATTACCATTCTCCTTATTTTTTTTTTTTTTAAATGCATTTTAGATAATATAGACTTCTCTGCATGAATTCAAACACTAATGGGAGACAAAATTTGCAGATGTTCCTAAACTGTAAAAATACAAAAATATGACCCAGGCTTTATTTCAACAACAGCAACAATCTAGTTAATGTTAAGTCATTGACTATTTTGATGCAATTACTAAAAAAATTAGGCCACAGGGTGCTTCCTTAAGGCACTAAATCAGAAAGCAGGAAACTAATTTGCCCTCATTTTATTGTGTATTGATTTCAGCAGCAGAGCTCCCTGAGAAACTATCTTATATCAGCTTATGCTGATGACTTTCCCTGTGAGGCTAAATGTCAGGTGTTCAAGACACCTTTTTCATACCTACTACTGTATCTATTCGGAGAAAACAATGGCACCCCACTCCAGTACTCTTGCCTGGCAAATCCCATGGACAGGGGAGCCTGGCGGGCTGCAGTCCATGGGGTTGCTAGGAGTCAGACTTTCACTTTTCACTTTCATGCATCGGAGAAGGAAATGGCAACCCACTCCAGTGTTCTTGCCTGGAGAACCCCAGGGATGGGGGAGCCTGGTGGGCTGCAGTCTATGGGGTTTCTAGGAGTCAGACATGACTGAGCAACTTCACTTTCACTTTTCACTTTCATGCATTGGAGAAGGAAATGGCAGCCCACTCCAGTGTTCTTGCCTGGAGAATCCCAGGGACGGGGGAGCCTGGTGGGTTGCCATCTTTGGGGCCACACAGAGTCGGACATGACTGAAGTGACTTAGCAGCAGCAGCAGCAGCACTGTATCTATTGGGGATCAATTCAATTCACTGAAAACAAAGTTCAATAAAAAGACTGAGTATCTGGAATTCAGTAGGAACATTCCATTTATTGCTTCAGAGATATGCATCTCATTTGTGATTGTGAATTTAGAGAAGTACATCTATCTTGCTTTTATTCATTTGCTTGTTCTTGAGCCCCTAGTGTATGTCAGGCATGGATTCATTTTTAATAGATTTATTGATGTAGGTGTTGGGGAATACAATACCAGAAAAAAAAGTTTCTATTGTCATGTAAACTCACATTCCAGTAGCAGGCGATAGAAAACAAACAAAGGTATATGATAGCCGGTGGTGATAAACACTGCAAAGAAAAGTGAAGGTCTGGTGTGTGAGAGACGGGTGGTGGGGCTACTGTTCTTCATACAGATGCCAGAAGACCTCTGTGCAGGGGGATGACAACAGAAGCTTGAAGAAAGTGAAGGCACACAGCATGTGAATACCTCGGCAAGCGTCCCTGACAGAGGCAGCAGCAAGTACAAAGGCCCTGGGGTGGGATGAGAACCAAGGGGTTCTACTCTCTGGGCTTCCCTGGTGGCTCAGACGGTAAAGAATCTGCTGGTAGTGTGGGAGACCTGGGTTCAATCCCTGGGTCAGGAAGATCCCCTGGAGGAGGTCATGGCAACCCACTCCAGTATTCTTGCCTGGAGAATCCCCATGGACAGAGGAGCCTGGCAGGCTATAGTACACTGGGTGTCAAAGAGTGACTAAGCACAACCCACAACACTCTCCAGGCAGCGGTGGTGGAGGTGAGAACGTGCACGGGGTCACATGGGGTCATTTAGGCTGTGACGAGAACTTTGCCTTAACCATGGTGCGTCTTTTCTGTATGGGCTTCCCCTGGTGGCCCAATGGTAAAGAATCCCCATGCAGTGCAGGAGATGCAGGAGACTCGAGTTCGGTTCCTGGGTCAGGAAGGTCCCCTGGAGTAGGAAATGGCAACCCACTCCAGTATTCTTGTCTGGAAAATTCCATGGACAGAGGAGCCTGGTGGGCTACAGTTCATAGGGTTCCAAAGAGTCAGACACAACTGAGCACACACACTGCATACATGCACCTTTTCTGTACCCTGTCTCTAAGTTGTGTACCCACATTATAATGCAAGTTTTCCCTGGCATCAGTATCCTCCTCATTTAAAATACATGTGTATGCAGAGCTACTGCTGCTGCTGCTGCTGCTAAGTTGCTTCAGTCGTGTCTGACTCTGTGCCACCCCATAGATGGCAGCCCACCAGGCTCCCCAGTCCCTGGGATTCTCCAGGCAAGAACACTGAACTGGTTTGCCATTTCCTTCTCCAATGCATGAAAGTGAGAAGTGAAAGTGAAGTCTCTCAGTCATGTCTGACTCTTAGTGACCCTGTGGACTGCAGCCTACCAGGCTCCTCCACCCATGGGATTTTCCAGGCAAGAGTACTGAACTGGGGTGCCATTGCCTTCTCCAAGAGCTACTGCATGGTATAGTAATTCCTCTCCTGGGTGTATATTCTGGGCTTCCCAGGTGTCACTAATGGTCAAGAGCCTGCCTGCCAGTGCAGGAGCCGTAAGAGACCTGAGATCGATCCCTGGGTTGGGAAGATCCCCTAGAGAAGGAAGTGGTTACCCACTCCAGTATTCTTGCCTGGAGAATCCCCTGGACAGAGAAGCCTGGCAGGCTACAGTCCCTGGGGTTGCAAAGAGTTGGGCATGATATACTAAAGAGAAAGCCAAACATACACACATACCAAAACTTGTACATGAATTTTCAGAACAGTACTATCATAAAAGTCAAAAGGTAAAATTCATCCAAATGTTTATTAACTGATGAAAGAGTAAAAATATGGTGAAAGGATAAACAAATGTATCTATACTAAGGACTATGATTTAGCAATAAAAAGGAATAAAGTACATGTTACATGCTACAACATGCTACATGTTACAACATAGATGATCTTCTAAAACATGCTCAATGAAGGAAGCTAAAAGACTATGTATTGCATGATTTCATTTATATTTTAAAAATCTAGGATGGGCAAATCCATAGAGACAGGAAGTATATTAGTGGTTTCTTGGGAAAGGGGAAGGTTTGGGGAGCAACTTCTAATGAACAGGCTTTTGTTGGGGGGAGATACATTTTTCAAAACTTAGATTGTGGCCATTTGTTGCAGAATTCTGTGAACATACTAAAGTCATTGAATTGTATACTTTATCCTTTAAATTTTTTAATTTTTTTATTCTTTTGGCATGCTGGATCTTAGTTCCCCCACCAGGGATCGAACCCATGCCCCCTGGAGCGGAAGCTCAGAACTTTAACCATTGGACCACCAGTGAAGGCCATCTGTTTTTAAAGAGTCAGCCTCTCTCTCTCTTTAAAAAAAAAATATTTCTTATATTTATTTGGCTGTGCCAGGTCTTAGCTGTGGCATGCGGGATCTTCAGTCTTTGTTGTGATATGTGGATATTTGAGTTCAATTCCTGACCAGGAATTGACCCTGGACTCCCTGCATGGAGAGCGTGGAGTGTTAGCCCCTGGACCACCAGGGAAATCCCTGAATTGTGTACTTTAAATTAGTGAATTTTATAGTACCTGAACTGTATCTCAATAAAGACATTTACAAAATTCAAAAAATAAAAAAGAATAAAAATGGTGTGTATGATATCATATGCAACAGTGAAAATCCTGAGGGCTTCAGCTATATCAAATATGTTTAATAGCAATAATTTATGCCATGGGTTTCTCTTATTTGTTGCTTAGATATCTGAAATGTTACAAATTAATAGGTATAAATGAACTTCAGGGACTCCACAAATGAGAAAACGATATCAAAAAGGTGAAATAACTCATCAGAATGTCATATAGCTTTGATAATAATTCAGGTAAAATGCAGGCATCTTTTTTAGGGGGGCATAGGACTTGTTTAAGAAGTAATAACAACTCAAGTATACACTGGAAGAGGATGAGATTTGGAGCTGGACTTCTTGAGTTTGCATTTTGATTGTGCTACTTACTATTGGTAGGGTCATAGCAGGTGCTCAAAAAATACTTATGACATAAATGGATTGAGAAACAGTTGCAATTTTTATTCTGGAAAAGTGAAACTTGGTTACTCATACTTCATGGGAACTCACGTGTGGAATAAATGAGTTAATGCATTTCAAGTAATGACTTTTATTGCATACCCACTGTTAGGAAATTATTTCATAATGGAAAATTACAGAGAAAACGGCAATCTACTTTCCTGATGAGGTACACAAATAACTCAAGTGCTACGAACAGTTCCCTGTTGCATCAGAAGACCCAAACAGGTGTTCTTTGGGGTCTTTTCCCATCTTGAAATTCAATCAAGCAGTTTTCTGTAGGAGGAGGCTGGCGTGCTCGCCATCTGGTGGCTACATGTGTAATTAGCAACATCTGCTCGACTGTCATTTTCCTCCTGAGTTTGCGACAAGATAAAACTCACATCCGCTGCAAAATGTGTTGCTTCTCGGGAGACCATGTAGTGAGCTGAACACAGCATGGAGGTAGAATCTATTGGACCTGGTGTGATTATCACCATAATTTATTAGAGTGGAATCATGAAGTTGTCTGTGAAGTTAAATTAAAGCCTCTGGGAGAAGACATTACTTTGCCTACAAAGGTCCATATAGTCAAAGCTATGATTTTTCCAGTAGTTATGTACGGATGTGAGAGCTGGACAAAAAAGGCTGAGTGCTGAAGAACTGATAGCTTCGAACTTGGTGCTGAAGAAGACTCTTGAGAGTCCCTTGAACTGCAAGGAGATCAAACCAGTATATTCACTGGAAGGACTGATGCTGAAACTGAAGCTCCAATACTTTGGCCACCTGATGTGAAAAGCTGACTCATTGGAAAAGACCCTGATGCTGGGAAAGATTGAAGGCAGGAGAAGGGAACAATAGAGGATGAGATGGTTGGACGGCATCATTGATTCGATAGACATGAGTTTGAGCAAGCTTTTGGGGATGGTGAAGGACAGGGAAGCCTGGTGAAGGACAGGGAAGCCTGGCGTGCAACAGTCCATGGGGTTGCAAAGAGTCAGACCTGACTGAGCGACTGAACAACAACCGGGAGAAGAAGAAAGTATTGTGAGACTTGTTTGTGCGTTTTGGGGCAGGGGTGGTGTGCCTGGTGCCTGTTTATAAGAGCTGGTTGTTAAATTTTCAGGATTCTGCAATTCAGGTGTTAAACATAGCCATTATTAAAAAAATAATTGTGTAAATATACACTGAAGTTATGAAAAAGGTAGCATATGCTCGAAACTCATGACTTCCTGATTATTCTACCACATCTGCCTATGCTGTTGAAGTTCTTTACCTCTATCGTGTCTGTGGTGGAAACCAGTAAAATATGGCATGTCTTCCCATCTTCCTGCTCAGTGGTCCTGAAATCTGCCATAGCGGAAGTATTTGCACCATAGAAACTGATGGAAGCTACAAATTAAGGTTTGCTCTATTGTTTGGTATTCTCATCTGTGATTTAAATGGTTGGACAAGAAGATAGACATTCGAGAATTTGTTTCTTGATGGAAGGGATGATGACGCAGATGAGATCTTTGAAATCACACAAGTTGGGTTCTAATCTCACCCGTCCCCCCCATCACTGACTGAGTAATCTTGGGCAAATTATTTAAACGTTCTGGGCTTGTTTTCATGTCCATAAAGCACAGATCAGGAAGCGTAGTTCCTTGGATGGTTAGGAGTAAATAAAATACACTTGTTTTCAATTAGCTCCTAGTCAGTTTGTGTTAAATATATGCAATACTCTTTGTTTATGAAATACGGTTATGACAATCAACACTTTTGGAAACAAAGCATCGGTGTAATATTACGTAATTAAAACATAGACTCTGGAAAAAATTGGACAAAACCTGGCCTCTTTGCGGTATTTATGATGTCGAAGAGTTTTATAATATTAATATATGAAAGTGAACCACTGGAATTTCATGCCCTGATGATTAATTATAGAAGCATCCAAAGAAGAAATGATCCAAGTGGCTAGTGTATATTTCATAAGGCCTATTCTGAGAAACCTTTTTGAGTTTTTTGAGAAAGTCTGTGGAAACTTTCAGAAATTAATTTCAGCAGTAAATTGCTGAAACCACTCTTGGGGTTGAGTGGAGAGGGATTAAGTTAGGCAAAGCCTGGGATGTGGGAGGGACCTGCTGACTTTAACAGCTCCTCAAGTAATGTTGGAAAGTGCAATTTCTTAGGAACATCTATGTCAACAGCTGCACCTTGGGGCTTAGTAACAGGTGTGGGATAGAAGTCTCTTTCTAAACAATCCCAGGAGACATCTTTTTGGCTGAACTCAGTGTTTCAGGGAGTGGAGGCAAGGTGGGTAGGCAGGGTGAAGGGAAGGACCAAGACTTCAGAGGCAATGGGGTGGGTGAGCAGTGGAGTGGGTGGATTTGTATGTATGAACCATACCCATGGATGCACAAAATGCTAGAGGCCATTGTGTTCTACAGTATTTCTACAGATGGGATATTAAGGGCTAGTGTGTGTGTATGTGTGCACGTTCAATCACCTGATCGTGTCCTACTCTTCACGACCCCATGGACAGTAGCCTGCCAGGCTCCTCTGTCCTTGGAATTTTCGAGGCAAGAATACTGGAGTGGGTTGCCATTTCCTACTCCAGGGGATCTTCCCAACCCAGGGATCGAACCTGCATCTCTTGTGTCTCCTGCATTGGCAGGGGGATTCTTTACCACTGTGCCACCTGGGAAACCCCAGGAAAATCATTTGCCTAGATTTATAACTGAGCAGGACCTTATGGGACTTTCCACCATATCCTCTGCTTTAGCTCCTCTCTGAAGGCCCTGGAGAGCAGTATTTGATGCATGTTTCTTGAGTTGTTTTACCGATGCTAAAACCCCCGCCAAAGAGAAGACGTTAACTACTTGATGACCATGAGCACAACCGCAGGCTTCCTCAGGACTGATGATGTCCTCCCTCACCTGGCTTTTGAAAGTGCTTTGCCAAAACCCTTCGGGGAGCTCAGGGTTTTTTAGATCGTGAGCCACCCAGCTCCTTTCATGGCCCTGCAATAAACCTTCCTCCGCTCCAAATGCCACCATTTTGGTCTGTGTGGCCTCACTGTGCGTTGGGCACATGAGCTTGCACTAACAAGTTCACATCACAAGCAGAGATGGTTCCAGAAGCAGTTGGGTTTCTTGGCTTGCCCCTTGCAGGCCCCCACCTACTGGGAATTTGTGGCTAAGCGTCACAGGCTGATCTCTTGGTGGTCCTGTGACCCCCGACAATGCTTATCTGATACACTTTTATTAACATGGGCTAATTTTTAGAGTTACCGTAGGGTTTACCACACATCTACTATGTGCTCTGCATGGTGCTATATGTTTGCTGCAGGGAAAACAATGTGCAGAAAAGTTTGATCTTTAAGGTTAAGGAATTTATTTTTATATTCATCAGTAACAGATTTACTGTGTTTGCTCAGCACCGAACTAGATCAAGCATGATTTCAGCCTACACAGAGAGCCAGAGAGATATTCCAGGGCAGGGAGAAGGGCAAGAATAAGTGAGGGAGGAAAGACTTGTGGAAGTCATTAGTTCGGTCCAGTGTCCCTTTATCGAGGGTCCATCACGTGTCAACACCTGTGCTAGAGGATTTGTGTCAGTTAGTACCTTACGAGAGACAGGGATCTGATGATTTAGGAGCATTTCCTCCCTTTCAGAGAGGAAACTTCGAGAGCTTAAGTTCTTTGTAGATATTTGTGAAGTCGTAAAACTGGCATTTGAACCCAGGAGTCCTTGTCCCCAGATCCAACCTGCAGGCAACCACATTTTGGCTTAATATTTAACCTTCCCTGAGGTCACTGTCTCCCACCTCAGCTCTATGTGCCCTGCTTTGGGAATCAGCCCTAGGACTCACAGTTCTCCTGTTGTGGCACAATTAAGGATTGTATCGAGTTCCCACAGTGGAGACCTGACCAGGTGGGTCCTTGTGGTCTAAGGTCTTCTGTGCCCTGGCACAAAGTGATTTTGAATAAAGTACACTTCTACCCTGGTAGTTATCACATGGTGTTGTAACTGCCTTGTTTTTAACTCTTCTATTTGTGGCTTCTTTATTGCTCTCTATTGAAATGTGTGTTTGTTACATGAGCGGTTATCTAACACTTTTCTTTTTCTCTGTGTGACGGTGAGACAAAGTATTGTCCTGTAGTTCAACATCTATAACATTACAACATGTATAACATTAGCTTTGAACTGATCTTGTATCAATGTGTCTATCATTTTTTTTTTCTTCCTTCCTTCCTTTTTTTTTTTTTTTTTTGCTTTGAGCCTGAACAGGAATATGATTTCTATCACTTTTGAGCCCCTGTTTGTGTCTGAAATAAACTTAAATCTAAAATGGTGGTAGGAGGATAATCTTAAATTTATTTAAGGTTTCTAGGTCTGTGGGCTAAAGCTTGTGTTTTTTGTTAAGGATATAATCTATAGGGAGGCAAATTCCATCCTTTTTGTGATGTTTTGTGTTGCCGTGTTCTGCCCCTAGAGGACAGTATCATCCATCAATTCCTGTCTTTTGTGCTAAAACCTTGTATGCTGCTGCTGCTGCTGCTAAGTCGCTTCAGTCGTGTCCGACTCTGTGCGACACTACGGACAGCAACCCACCAGGCTCCCCTGTCCACAGGATTCTCCAGGCAAGAATACTGGAGTGGGTTGCCATTTTCTTCTCTGAAAACCTTGCCAAATTTGTGCTAAGTGCTGTACTGAGTTACTTCAGCTGTGTCCAACCCTGCTCATCCCTGTGGACTGTAGCCTTTCAGGCTCCTCCAGGCTCCATGGGATTCTCCAGGCAAGAATACTGGAGTTTGGTGAGTGAGAAATCATTTAGGGAGTTTGCAGAAAAAATTTTAGATACTAGCAAATCTAGTAAAACCCTGGAAACATTGCCATATTCACAAAAGACTGGGCTCTGGTCTAGGATGGGACTGCTTGCTCTGTGACCTTATGTGAGCCCCTTCTCTTGCCAAGCCTCTTGGCATAAGATGAGGGGGTAGATTCGGATTAACTCAAAACTCTTTGGCATCTAAATTTGACAAAAAGCAAACTGGTAGAAAGGTCTTTTGATGGCATTATATGGAATTCTATTGTACTTCTTTTTAACCAAGCTCATGTTTCTGGATATACAGGTTCAGCCACCTGTGTGTAATTCCCTCTTTCTTTTCATGGATAGTTTATCGTATTTTGTTATAAATTCATTCTTATATATGACATGCTTTTCACCTCTAAGGAAATTGGTTTAGAGTTTGGGCTTGGTTCACATGGAAGGCAAAGAAACTCATTTTAGCCTCCTTTCTGCTTAGCGTTAAGAAGCTAAGCCACTTAGAGTTGATCCGTGTTGTTGTGCAGCAGAAACCAACACAACATTGTAAAGCAATTATCCTCCAATTTAAAAAAAGAAAAAAAGAGAGAGAAGCTAAACCACACCACTTTTCAATATTACAGCTATCCTCATTTAAAAAGAGAGAGTTTCTTCTGCCTCTATAGCTAATGCTAATTAATGGTTCATCACAACTCCCTGAGAAGGGAATGGTTACCACTCCAGTATTTGTGGCTGGAAAAATCCAGGGGCAGAGGAGCTTGGTGGGGTGCAGTCCATGGGGTCGCGAAAGGTCAAACATGACTAAGCAACTAACACTTTCACAACCAACTTACACTGTATGAATACTTTGCCCCCAAATAAACTTTTATCCATTTTTAGGAGTGAATAAAAGAAGCCAAGCTTCAGGGAAGATAAGTTCTTGAAATCTGACAGTTTCCAGATAATGTCAGAATATGATTTCAAGAAAAATAATATGAAATGTACATTAACATAAATCTATAACTGCTCAACTTGATGAAAAATATCACCAAAAAACTCTGCCATGACTGAACCACCCAATATGTTTTTCTCGATGACATTTTGTGAGAATGAATAAATTATCTGAGAATGTGTTTGCATCAAACATACAGAATTTTGTAATAAACACATAAATCATTCAAGCATTTTCCAGAAAGATGCCTGATCCAAAAAATGAGGATATTCATATTACTTTTCTCCCTTCCAGCTTCTTTCTCAGTACAGTCCCTTAGAGCTCTGGATAGTAATACAAAACCATCAATTATAGAAGTGTAGGAACAGAAGACACAAAGAAAATTACTCTCATTGAAGAAGATTTCCATGCAACTTACAAGCTGAACTTCTGTGAGCTTTGTTTTCACTGAGGTCCCCTCTGCAGTTTACACTGGGGTCTACTTTTGAAAAGGGGCTTCCCAGGTGGTCCTAGTTGTACAAAGCCCGCCTTCCAATGCAGGAGATGTAAGAGGCATGGATTCAACCCCTGGGTTGGGAAGATCCCCTGGAGGAGGGCATGGCAACTCACTCCAATATTCTTGCCTGGAGAATCCCAGGGACAGAGGAGCCTGGTGGGCTACAACCCATGGGGTCGTAAAGAGTCAAATATGACTGAAGTGACTTAGCATGCATGCACTAGTTTTACAAAAACAGCTATATTTTTCAGCCATGGTACCCGGATACCAGTCATCATCCCCTATAAAACTGGCAGGACAAACTTAACTCTGAAAGATGTGTTCTTGTTGTACTCCTTGAGGAATTGCTTTACTCTTTTCTTACTTGGGGCAATTGATGCTTTTTCACATGAAAAAGCAGGCTCTCCCTTTTTTGCATAGACTACTGGGAAGATTGAGGCAAACTAGTAGCTTAATTTTAATAGAATGCAATGACTTGTGCCTTAGGATCCCGAATTTCATATTTACCTTTGTCTGTCTCTATATTTCCTATGATTTAAAACCTTTTCTGCTATACCATGCAAGTTTTTGTTAACTACTCCAACAGTTGTGAGCTAAGGTGAAGTATAAATAAATAGATGAATGAATAGTTGTGATTTGTGATTTATAATGAGACATGTATATTTGGTCTTCATCTCTGTGTCTGGCACAGAGCTCCTAAATCCTTTGGAATTTCCTAAGTGATGAGAGCTATCTAAGCGTCTTTTGTTATGTTAAGGAGATTATTTGTAGATCCTACCTAAGGATGGGGGCTGGTGGCCAGTGGAGCTGACCATGTGATTGGAGGGTTGAAACTTACAGTCCCCCAAATCTAAACCTAGCCCTACTTCTAGGAAGCAGGGAGTGGCTTGAGATTGAGTTCAGTCACCAACGGCCAATGATGTAATCAACCGTGCCTACGTAATGAAGCCTCCACAAACTCCCAAGAGTTTGAAGCTTCCAGGTTGGTGAACACACAGAGCTTCAACACATGGAAGCTCCCTGACTTTTCCCAATACCTCCCTTCTGTGTCTCTTCCACTTCACTGTTCCTGGGTTACATCCTTTTATTGATACATTGGCAATTTAGTAAGTAAGATGTTTCTTTGAGTTATGTGAGCCACTCTAACAAAGTAGTTGAACCCAAGGCAGGGGTGGATGGAACCTTCAGTCTATAGACGCGCAGGTGACAATCTGGGCTCATGACAGCATCTGCAGTGGTGGTGAGGTGCGGTCTGGTAGGACCGAACCCTTAACTTGTTCATCTGATGCTGTCTCTGGGTGGACAGTGCCAGAACTTGATTGAATTGTAGGACACCCACCTGGTGTCCAGAGAATTGCTTGATGATGTGTGGGTGGGAGAACTAACCCCTATGGACGTTGGAATTGGTATTAGAACCATCTGGATTGTCACACAGACATATTAATATATGTAGAATGGTGGTCAAAGAAGATTCTGCCATCAAAGAAATGAAACTTCATGTCTACAGTGAACTATTAAAAAAAGAGAAGAATTGTGAAACCCATTTCCTACCTTTCTCCCCAGGACTCAGGGCTTCCCTTGTGGCTCAGCTGCTAAAGAATCTGCCTGCGATGCAGGAGACCTGGGTTCGATCCCTGGGTTGGGAAGATCCCTTGGAGAAGGAAAAGGCTACCCACTCCCGTATTCTGGCTTGGAGAATTCCATGAACTGCATAGTCCATGGGGTCGCAAAGAGTCGGACATGACTGAACGACTTTCACTTTCACTTTCCTGGACTCATTTCTCCATAAATGGCTATGAAGGTTCTATTATGACTTAGAACCTCTGTATATATCAAATGATTATGGTCTGCTTTGAGGTCCCTCTGTGCTCTGCGCTCTGGGCCCTTTCTCTGTCAGGCAGGAAAAAACTGCTATATAATTCATGTCTTCTAAGGGCTAGCAATACTAATACATCAGTTACTGAAGGAATGCTCTAAATCAAGTGCTATGTACATCAAAGGCATTTCCATGTTCTTGGACTCAAGAGGAATAGGAAAGCTTCCCTATTTGGGACGGTTTAAAGGGGTCTAGAGGGCAGATAGACAGGGATCAGTCAGGCTATGGAAGATGGAGAGGAGAGATAGGGCAGGGAACAGCCCTTGTCCTCTGCTTCTGCTTATGCAGTTCAACTGAAGAGTCATAAAAGCCCTGGCGACCTCACATTTCAAGAGGAGGAAAGTAAAGGCTTTGAAAGGTTAGGTGCCTCACTTAAGGTCACACAGCCAGGGCGGGGCAGAGCCAGGGCGTCAGCCGCTCTCCTTGCTCCTTCCGCCTCGCTTCCCTTTGTGGGCATCTTCTCTTGTGCATCCAGGTCCATTGCTCATCTGGTCCATTCTGTTCCACCTACGCTCAATCCTCGGGGACCAACCAGCACAGGCAAACTGGCCCTGTGGTTTCTGGTTGGGTTTGGCCATTGGGAAGTCCCAGCAGGAGACAAGACGGAGCTTGGAGAGGGAGGTTGGGGTGTGTATTCCATTCATTCCCACCCTGGGAGGAAAGTAAGGAAAGTGAAGTCGCTCAGTCATGTCTGACTCTTCGCGGCCCCATGGACTGTAGCTTCCCAGGCTCCTCTGTCCATGGGATTTTCCAGGCAAGAGTACTGGAGTGGGTTGCCATTTCCTTCTCCAGGAGAT
This sequence comes from Bos indicus x Bos taurus, assembly GCF_003369695.1. Lineage (NCBI taxonomy): Eukaryota > Metazoa > Chordata > Mammalia > Artiodactyla > Bovidae > Bos > Bos indicus x Bos taurus. The sequence continues at coordinate 105,179,781 of NC_040081.1, forward strand.
CTTCCTGACCCAGGGATCAAACCTGGATCTCCTGACAGTTTACTGTCTGAGCCACCAGCCACATGGGCTGGTGATGTCCCTCAAAAACGGCCACTGCTCCTCTCAAGGTGGTGAGCGCCTTCTTGTTTCCTGTGGCTGTCCCCTCATCTCTGGGTTTAGGAGTGGTAATAATGTCACTGCTACTGGCCCCAGTGCCTGCATCATCCCACACTCTTCCCCAACACCTCACATACCTTAGTAAACAGTTTCTTTACAAATAAACCTCTTTAAATTATCCTAACTTGGACGTGCCATCTCTTCCCTCTTAGGACTCTAATAATTGCACTTTCCCATTAAAGAAAATTTGATGTTAGTAATACGTTACAGAATATAGCATAAGACACATAAAAGATGAATTTGATATTTTTAAGTTACTGGGAAATGTAAATCATGGGGCTGTCATCTTTTCCAAGTGGACATTGTAAAAAGAAGAAGGGGACATTGGGGAAAGTGATGAGAGAAGCTATAATGTATAGGATTCAATTAAATTACTGTAGCTATCCTCCATTTGTGCTTCTAGCAGTACTGAAATTGATTGTTTCTTTTCAGTTTCTTACCTGTTTCTTCATCTCCAAATTGAGTTGCTTTGCCTAAAGCTTTAAAATCTGTTTTCATATTAATTAATCAAACATTTTAAAATTAGATGTCTTTCAATTTTACAAGGATATGCTTAGAGGAATAACTTAGCTATGTATTTGAGGCAAGAAATATATGTTTCAAAACAATTTCTTTCCAGATTGTACAACATGGAATATGACTTTTCACAGTCAACTTTCTCATTAATAAGGTAAGGTGATAAAAAGGCATAAGATGTGAGAGAGTCTTTCCAAAATTAGAAAACCTTATTAGATGAAGGTTAATTTAATAGATAACCTTGTTCAGAAAAATCTAAAAATATACAGATATATTTCAAACTTTGTGATTTGACTTTACCTTTAACATGTTGTTTTCTGATATCCTTGGAAATGGGTTTTTCCACCTGTAGAAGACAATGCATTACAATTATCTCTTAAATTGCGACTATTCCGTTTCATGACCTGCCACTCGGTATGGTTAGATCCCTTAGGTTATGAGTCCAGGACACATCATTCTAACAGATCACCCTGTGTGTATTGTTGGCAACTATTCAACGTGTGTAAATACCACCATGCCAGTGACGAGCGTAGGGGCCTCAGGTGGTAATTCGGTATAAAAAATATTTGGTTTGAGAATCAATCCTGCCTCTTATTGCTGTGAAACTTTGGAAAGGCATTTACCATATTATGAGCCTTAGATTTTTTTCCCATCTTTTTTAATAGGGAAAATTTTGTTCATGTCAATTCATGTCATTGAGTTATTGTGAAGATCAATATACATGATCAAGTCCATGAAAGGGACTGAGCAGGCAGATCAAAGTGTAGCCTTGTGTAAATGCCCTTGTTGGGATTTCACCTTCATCATGTGCTGGCTATGAGAAGGTGGCCAGTCATTTAACTTTCTAAACCTCAGTTTCCTCAGCTGTGAAATGGAGGTAATAGAAGAACTGACACTTCACAAGGATGGCAGAACTACACGAGATAGGCTATGTGCCTAGAACAGGAAATAACACCAGTCAAGCTGAAGAATGGTTAGCTGTCATTGTTAATTGTATTAAAGGCATTGGTAGGACTTCCCTCGTGGTCCAGTGGTCAAGACATTGTCTTCCAATGCAGGGGCTGTGGGTTTGACCCCTGGTAGAGGAGCTCAGATCTCACATGCCTCATGGCCATAACACAGAAGCAATACCGTAACAAACGCAATAAAGACTTAAAAAAAAATGGCCCACATAATAAAAAGAGAAATCACCACTTAAAAAAGCTAAAGGCAGAGTTGAATATTAAGGGCTTGCTGAATAATCTTTAGATGTGAGGGTGAAGGAGGTGCTGTGTGTTAGTAGCTCAATCTTGTCTGACTCTTTGTGACCCCACAGACTGTAGCCTGCCAGGCTCCTCTGTCCATGGGGTTCTCCAGGCAAGAATACTGGAGTGGGTTGCCATTCTCTTCTCTAGAGGATCTTCCCGAACAAGGGATTGAACCCAGGTCTCCTGCACTGCAGGCACATTCTTTACCATTTGAGCTACAGGGAATCTTGAAGAAGGTGAGAGAGACATACTAATGATGCCCAATGCCTTGGAAAGCCTTTACGCCTAGGTCAGTATTGGGGTCTATGACGTTTATTTTTATGTGTCAGATTGACAGGGTCACAGGGTATCCAGATGTTTGGTGAAACCTTATTTCTGGGTGTGTCTGTGGAAGTGATTCTGGATGAGATTATAATTTGGATCAGCGGACTGAGTAAGGCCGATTGCCTTCCGCAAAGCCAGTGGGCATCTTTCAGTCCAGGGAGGGCATGAATAAAATAAAAAGGGAGGGGAAAAGAGAGTTTGCTCTCTGCCTGACTGTTGACTCGGGTCGCTGCTCTTCTCCTGCCCTTGATGACTGAGGTTTACATCCCTGCTTCTCTCGGTGCCTGTGCCTTTGGACTTGAGCTGGAAGTTAGAGGCCACCGGCATTCCTGGTCTTCACCTTTCAGATGGCAGACTGTGGGACTTGAGCCTCCATAATCACTAATTTATTTATATGTATACATCTGTATGCCTATGTGTCTCGAGCTTTCTATCCTATCTTTCTATCCACCTGTGTATCTATTTTATCAATCTACTGGGGGCTTTCCAGGTGTCTCAGTGGTAAAGAACCCACTTGCAATGCAGGAGACACAGGAGATGGGGGCTCGCTCCCTGGGTGGGAAGCGATATACCCTGGGGAAGGAAATAGCAACCTATTCTAGCATTTTTGCCTGGGAAATCCCATGGACAGAGAATCCTTGTGGGATACAGTCCAGAAAGTCACAAAGAGTCTGACATGATTGAGTATACACACATCTATCTATTAATATCTATCTCTATCTATCTATTATCTACCTACCTACTGCTTGTACTTCTAGAGAACCCTGACTAATATAGAGTTTTTGCAGTATACTTTATTGCTGCCAAGTTGAGGTGGTCAAGGTGAAGGGGAGGGAGGGTCATTGAACCCCCTGTTGCCTGTTAGGTCTTGATGGTCAAAGTCCGCCTCTTTTCCTCTGTGGGACACTGGACCACATAATTCTGCCTACACATGATGTGGCTCTTCTGCTGGTCAATATAGTAAAGCATCAGGTATGGTTTCGGTTTTGTTATTGCTGTGGCTTCCTTCATCACATCCTCAGCTTTCAGTTCCTCCAGGGAGACCCCACTGAAGCTGGTGTGCTGGAGGGTTTTTGTCAAGTTCTTGTTGCATCCTCAGCTTTCAATCTTCCCTGTGCACCTGCCCAAGAGAGAGGGTCTCTCCCAATGCTCTTCCTACCTCCTATTGCTAGCCTGGAGCAGGGGAGAGTCTCCATGGTCTCTGTCTTGCTGGGCCCCGCATGATTAGGGTGTTAGGGATCAGGCTTCCTTAGTGCCTGCTCTTCTCCCCTTTGCTGGCCAAATTCTATTTTTAAAAATTAATTTTTAAATGAAGTATCAATCCTAAAGGATATCAACCCTGAATACTCATTGGAAGGACTGATGCTGAAGCTGAAGCTCCAATACTTTGGCCAACTGATGCAAAGTGCCGACTCACTGGAAAAAACCCTGATGCTGGGAAAGATTGAGGGCAGGAGGAGAAGGGGGTGACAGAGGATGAGATGGTTGGATGGCATCACCAATTCAACGGACATGGATTGGGCAAACTCTGGGAAATGGTGAAGGATCGGGAAACCTGGTGTGCTGCAGTCCACGGGGTCACAAAGAGTTGGACACGACTGAGTGACTGAACAACAACAACAATAGGTAATTTACAATGTTGTGCCAATCTCTGCTGTATGGCAAAGACTCAGTTATACACCTATATGCATTCTGTTTTAATATTCTTTTCCATTATGGTTTATAACAGGAAAGAAAGTGAAGTCGCTCAGTCGTGTCTGGTTCTTTGTGACCCCATGGACTGTAGCCTACCATGCTTCTCCATCCATGGGATTTTCCAGGCAAGAGTACTGGAGTGGGTTGCCATTTCCTTCTCCAGGAGATCTTCCTGACTCAGGGATTGAACCCAGGTCTCCCGCATTGTAGGCACATGCTTTACCATCTGAGCCACTAGGGAAGTCCTTATAACAGGATGTTGAATATATTTCCCTGTGCTGTACATTAGGACCTTGTTGTTGATCCATTCTAAATGTAATAGCTTGCATCTACCAACCCCAAACTCCCAGTCCATCCCCCTCTCTCCCCACCCCCCTTGGCAACCACAAGTCTGATCTCTGCGTCCGTGAGTCTATTTCTGTTTTGTAGATAGGTTCATTTGAGTCCTGTTTTAGATTCCACATACAAGTGATATCATATGGTGTTTTTCTTTCTCTTTCTGACTTACTTCACTTAGGATGATAATCCCTAGTTGTAGCTGGCCATGTTCCATTTTGTGTCTTTGGACATTTGGATCCATTTGGCTCTTTTGCACGAGAGAGTTTTTTGGCTGCATCTTCTCCAGAGGGACCTACACTTTGACGGTATTGGCATAGGATCCCAGGCCTAGAAGTATTTTATGCCCCTCTCCAGGGCTATTCTCATTTTCTATCAAATACAGCTTTTCTAACGTCTACTACATACCTGTAACAATGCTAGATTATGCAGGGATGAAGAAGAATAAGAGGTTAGATGCAAAAGGTGGAATCATATGGATGCAGTTCTGAGTTTACAGCATATTATAACACAGGTTTCATTATAACAGAAGTTTTTCGACCTCGGCACCATTGAGAGTTGGGGCAGGGCAATTTGCTGTGGGAGGCTGCCCTGTGCGTTTACAGGGTACTTAGCGGCATCCCTGCCCTCTGCCCACTAGATGTCAGCAGCGTTCCCCAAGTCTTAACAACCAAAAATGTCGCCAGTCATCGTAAATATCCACTAGGGGGCAAACCGTTCCCAGGAGAGAACCACCGATAACAAAGCAATGTGTTACTGGTGTAGAAGACCGCTTTGCATCGCTTCCTGCAGAAGGCTTCTCAAAAGCCTCTGCTTGGTCTGAGTGATGCAGCTCCCTGCTCTTTGTATCTTGTGTCACCTCAGTCTTAACACCTTGTATTATTATTTCAAAACTGCCAATTTGGGCCACTGCCTCCTCCATTAGTCTGTGGACACTGGCTCCCTTTTTTTTTTTAAATCCCCATTGTTGAGCATAGTGCTTTGTACACAGCAAGTGCTCAATAAATGAAAAGATGGGCAATGGTTTAGTGCTTTAAGATAGTTGTAACCAGTCTAACGGGGCTTCCCAGACAGTGTTAGTGGCAAAGAACCTGTGTGCCAATGCAGGAGACATAATTATAGACTCAGGTCTGATCCCTGAGTCAGGAAGAATCAGAGACGGGCATGGCAACCCACTCCAGTATTCATAACTAGAGAATTCCATGGACAGAGGAGCCTGGTGGGCTACAGTCCACAGGGTTGCCAAGAATTAGACACAACTGAAGCGACATAGCATGCACGCATGCAATCAGTCTAAGGAATCAACATAAGAACCGGTTCCTGTAAGGACTGTTGAAGATCCAATTCACAGATCGTTTAATCACCATGTAAATGTGCAAAACTAATTGGAATTAACTCCTGAGAATGAAGTTATAATAATAAAAAAAGTCTGCTTACCATAAAAACTATTTTTCAAACATTGGTTATAAAAGCAAAACTCCCTTTTTTATTTGAATTGAGGCCAAGTCCTTATTGAATTAATTTATAAGACAACTTGCCTCCTGGCCAAAATTGTGCTCATCTCCCACCTCCTATTTCTCACAAGATTTCACTTGCTTTAATATATTGAAATTTTAGTTCCTCTTGTAAAGTGACCTAGCTAAAAGAAGAAATTTGTAACAAAAAACTACAAAGATAATATGAAAGGATATAAAGTAATAAGAATGGAGACTTAAATTCTGGCATAGTTGTTTAAGAAAAATCAAATGAGAATTATCATCTTTTAAGAAAGCATTCTTCTCATGAAAGTTTACTTCTGTGCAAAGAGGAATTATCAGTGGTTTTTAGGGAAAGAAAAGCTTAACTTTTTAGGTCAGAATTTTCTACTTTTTGTAACCAGACAAGAATTTGTGACTTTAGCCTCTGGCCCAGTGACTCTGAAATTCCTATTGTTCCCTCAATATGTTTCGTGCTTTAGAGATGAAGCTCCTGAAATGCCCTCTTCCCTGTCTAACAGTGCTCTGTTGGGGCCTGCCCCAGTTGTTCATCTCAGAGATAATTGCAAGTATTCACATGTATGGATGTGAGAGTTAGACTAGAAAGAAAGGTGAGCGCTGAAGAATTGATGCTTTTGAACTGTGGTGTTGGAGAAGACTCTTGAGAGTCTCTTGGACTGCAAGGAAATCCAACCAGACCATCCTAAAGGAGATCAGTCTTGGGTGTTCATTGGAAGGACTGATGTTGAAGCTGAAACTCCAATACTTTGGCCACCTCATGCGAAGAGTTGACTCATTGGAAAAGACCTTGATGCTGGGAGGGATTGGGGGCAGGAGGAGAAGGGGACGACTGAGAATGAGATGGCTGGATGGCATCACCGACTCGATGGACATGAGTTTGGGTGAACTCCGGGAGTTGGTGATGGACAGGGAGGGCTGGCGGGCTGCGGTCATGGGGTCGCAGAGTTGGACATGGCTGAGCGACTGAATTGACTGAATATGACAGCTCTGCAGGACAGACTAGAGAAAGTGTCCATGTGGACAGAGATCAAGCTGGGTCTTTTTGAATTATGTTTTTTTTCCAGGATACGACATCACCGACTCAATGGATGTGAGTTTGAGCAAGCTCCAGGAGGTGGTGAAGGACAGGGGAGCCTGGTGTGCTGCCGTCCAAGGGGTCGCAAAGAGTCAGACACGACTGAGCTGCTGAACAGCTACAACAGGATATAAGCCCCGTAGTGGAATTTCTGGGTAATACGGTAGTTCTATTTTTAGTTTTTCAAGAAAAATCCTTACTGTTCTGCATAGTGGGTGTATCGATTTACATTCCCACCAACAGTGCAAGAGAGTCCCAGTTTGGTGCTCTGTGGTAACATTTAGATCGGTGGGATTGGAGTGGGGAGGGGAGGGTTATATGTGTACATAGAGCTGATTCACTTAGCTGTATAGCAGAAACTAACACAATGTTGTAAAACGACTATATCCCGTTAAAAAAAAAAGAAATCAAACGGGGGAAAGAAGACTGCATTTCTTTTCCTATTAATATTTCAAGCTGTGGAGGTGATTTAGTTGCTAAGTTGTGTCTGACTCTTTGCGACCCCATGGACTAGAGCCTGCCAGGCTCTGCTTTCCATGGGACTTCCCAGGCAAGAATATTGGAGTGGGTTACCATTTCCTTCTCTGGGGATCTTCCTGATCCAGGGATCGAACCTGGGTCTCCTCCATTGCAGGTGGATTCTTTTTACCAGCTGCGCCACCAAGGAAGCCTTCATATTTCAAGCTAGTCATATTTCCAATTTCAGTTCAAAGCACTGAGTTTGTTTGTCCATTTCCATTCACATCCTGTGTGCTGTGCTGAGTCATTTCAGTCATGTCCAACTCTGTGTGACCCCCATGGACTGTAGTCCACCAGGCTCCTCTGTCCACGGGATTCTCCAGGCAAGAAGACTGGAGTGGGTTGCCATGTCCTCCTCCAGGGGATTTTCCAGACCAAGGGATTGAACCTGAGTATCTTGTGTCTCCTCACTGGTAGGCAGGTTCCTTACCACTAGTGCCGCCTGGAAGCTCTTCCATCCACGTGAGCAGTATGTACTGAGAACCTTTGACATAAAGCCACTGTGCTAGATGCTGGGGCTAAAATCAGCCCTGTGCTCACAGAGGTGTCATCTGGTAGCTGGCAGCTCTGTGCCCGGCACTGTGCTCTGTATGGATTATCATGGAAGCTATGAGATTGTATAGTTTAGACTGTAAAGGCTAAGAGAAGGTAAGTAACTGGCCCAAAGAAGCAGAGCTCAAAAAGTTGGAGCCATTAAAATGAGACTTATAACATTCATCTTGCAAGGTTATTTTAAGGATTAAATGTCATTCATTCATTCATTTATTCCCATCTTTCCTCAGAAAGACCTTTCCTGACTGCCTTGCTTTCATTCTATTTTCAAAGCTCATCACTTGATATATCGTCTTTGTATCTATTCTTTATCCATTTACATATCATAGGTCTCCACCCACTACATGTCAGTTTCATGAGAGCAGGGCCTTGGTGGTTTACTGCCGCATACTAGAGTGGATAATTGTTTCTGGTCCATGGCAGGCACCCAACATATGTTTCTTAAATGAATTTGTTGAGTGAATGATTAAAATGTTTAGCTTAGTATCTGTGTAAAGAGGAAGTGTTCAATATTTCATCCCTTATCTTGCTCTCCCAATCTCTATTGGCTGTGTTCTGTGTGAATGGCTTGGTAAAAATTGTAGTTTCCTTTTCTTGTCAATATTTAAAAGAAACCCTCTAGTTAAACGAGTAAACCATTTGCATAGATAATGCACAAGGATGAATGTGTTATAAATATTTAAGTGTGTTCACAGTCACTAATAAATGTGAAACAAATTTTAAAGAAGGAACAGCAAAATCTCTTTCTCTTTTTTAAAAATTATAATTAAAAAAATAATGCACAGTTTTGGAGAGAATTCTATGAGGTGGAAATTCTAATACAGGGCTTCTGCAGGGGGCTGGGGGGCGGGGACAGTAAATTGAAATGATTTTTCAGGGACCAGTTTCACAGTATGTACCGAAAGCCTTTAAAATATTTTCACTCAATGGTTAAATAAAATAATTAAAAATCTTATATGAGGAGTGAAGTATCTGTAAAGATTATGCTTATTAATGCTTGTTTTATGACATGGGACATAGTTGTATGACTGAAACAATGTGCAAAGGAAGGAAAACCAGTATATACTATACAACAAAGACTTCGTTGCATGAAATACATTAGCACAGAAAACATTGACATGAAATTTACCCAAATGTTATGACTGATAGCCTTGCAACCTCAGGGATGATTAATATGTATTTTGTGCAATGTTATTAAAAACAAAATACTATATGTGTTTAGAGCACTTACATTTACAAGATATTTTCAACAGCTTTTTGAAGTAAGCATGGCAGAGATTGTTACTCCTGTTTGGCTACTGGGTTTACAAAGAAAGAGGTTCAGAGAGGTTGACCTACAGTTGTCTCTTCATATCTGCCAGGGATTACTTCCAGCGTGCCCCTTGAATACCCAAATCTGTGGATGCTCAAGTCCTTCATATGAAATTGCAGAGTATTTGTAAATAACCTATGCATATCCTTCTGTATACAGTGAAAGCCTCAACGGCATGGGTTTGAACTGTATGGGTCCGCTTATACTCAGATTTTTTCATCAAGTACATACTAAGGAACTACAAAATACTTGGTTGGTTGAATTATCTCCAGATTACTTGTAATACCTAATACAATGTCAGTGCTATGTAAATAGTTGCTGGCATGTGGTAAATTCAAGTTTTGCTTCTTGGAATTTAATGGAATTTTTTTTTTTTAATCCTTGATTTAATCTACAGATGGGGAACTGACAGATATGGAGGACTGACTGGACTTATTACCATACCATTAGCAGTTGGAATCATTGGGCCTAAATCTGGACAAAATGATATGTTATTATCAAAGAGATTTGAGTTTAAATTCTGCTCCTAGAGAACAGGATGAGTATTAAGTGAGACGCAGGTGAAAGTCCTTAGCCTGATGTCTGGCTCACAGAAAATCTTCCACAAATGTTAGTTCTCTTTCCTTCTAGTTATCTATTCTAAGGACCATGATCCCTCCAGCTGAATCACCCTGCACCTCACTGAGCTTGACCTGCTCACCACCAAGGCATTCCAACAAGATGCCTTGGAAATGAGAGACGGTAAAGCTCTTGGATACTAGGCAGTGCCCTCCATGTGTTTGGTTCATGCAGTCAAGCTTTTACTTACTTCTTCCAGCTTCATCCAGGTTAGCCTGTCTGTCGGGAGAGAGGTCTTGGAATCTAAGGACAGGGGTGTGTCCATCATACCCTTGAAATAGCGTGTATCTGTGAAAAAAGAAAAAAATTTAAAGTCATACTTTACATGACTCTGCACACTGTAATGAACAACATATTTGCACATCTACAAACTTAATGAACCATCATGATATAGGCTGCTGCTGCTGCTAAGTCACGGCAGTCATGTCTGACTCTGTGTGACCCCATGGACGGCAGCCCACCAGGCTCCTGTCCCTGGGATTCTCCAGGCAAGAACACTGGAGTGGGTTGCCATTTCCTTCTCCAGTGCATAAAAGTGAAAAGTGAAAGTGAAGTTGCTCAGTCGTGTCTGACTCTTTGTGACCCCAAGGACTGTAGCTCCTCCATCCATGGGATTCCCCAGGCAAGAGTACTGGAGTGGGTTGCCATTGCCTTCTCCACACAATATAGGCATGAGCTTGTAATTCTACTTCCACTTAACAGATGAAGAGGCTGAGGCTCAAAGAGGAGAGATCACTTCTCTTGGTCCATATACATAAATGCCAAAGTCTGGACCTGAACCTTCTTCATTCTCTTATCCACCTGGGAAGTTCTACTCATCCTTCAAGACTTGAACTGTGTCATGCCCTTCAGAAATCTTCCTAGACCCCACCCACCTGGCACACCACCCTGGATCTCTTTTCTATGTTACACACTTGTGTGTGCTTAGTCACTCAGTCATGTCTGACTCTTTGTGATCCCATGAATTGTAGCCTGCCAGGCTTCTCTGTCCATTGGGGTTCTCCAGGCAAGAATAGTGAAGTGGGTTGCTATGCCCTCCTCCAGGGGATCTTCCCAACCCAGGGATTGAACCCAGGTCTCTCACTTTGCAGGCAGATTCTTTACTATCTGAGCCACCAGGGAAGCCCATGAATACTGGATTGAATAGCCTATCCCTTTGCCGGGGGATCTTCCCAACCCAGTAATAGTACCAGGGTCTCCTGCTTTGCAGGTGGATTCTTTACCAGCTGAGCTACCAGGGAAGCCCACATTACATACTTAACATAAGTATTTTATACTTAACATATATTTCTATATACTTGTGCTTTCTTGGTGGATTTGTGGTAAAGAATCCACCTGCCAATGCAGGAGACATGGGTTAGATCCCTGGTCCAGGAAGATCCCCTGGAGAAGGAAATGGCAACCCACTCCAGTATTCTTGCCTGGATAATCCCATGGACAGAGGAGCCTGGCAGGCTATAGTTCATGGGATTGCAAAGAGTGAGACATGACTGAATGACTGAACAACAGCAGCTATATAATTAACATATATACATTATATACCAAACTTATTCTATCATACTTACCTTTGTATCTCTTGATCAATGCTAACTGGCATACAATAGATATTAATTAATGCATATTGAGTGGATGAACAAAGGAATATCATTATTATTTACAAGGTGATTGTCCTCAAAGGGACTTCTGTAGATTCATTTCAGTAGGTCAGGCTCTCAAATCACAAATACTTCCTCTTTTCCCTCACAACACTTTGCTTTATTTAAGGTTCAGAGACCTTGTTTAAGCTGTGTAAGGTGCCCCAGTTACAAAGAAGAAAAGATGGTGTATATTAAGGTTTTCTTTCTCTTCAAAGCCTGGCTTTGCTGCCATGTTTTTGTGCTACTTATATGCTGGCTGTGAGCAAGACAAATCAGCCATATTAAGTCTTCCCTTTTGTTCTGCTCTCTTCTCTGCAACGCTGTCTTAACAGGGATGTTGCCCGCATCTCTGCTTGTCGATCTTCTGCCATATTCATCAGTTGTCTCTCAGACTCAAGATATCATCATGGGGATTCTCTAGGCAAGAAGAGTGGAGTGGGTTGCCATGCCCTCCTCCAGGGGACCTTCCCAACCCAGGGATCGGACCTAGGTCTCCCACATTGCAGGTGGATTATTTATCATCTGAGCCACCAGGGAAGCCATCATGATAATAATAAATAGTCATAGAGCTCTGACTCTGCACCGAGTCCTCCTCTGAGAACTCAACATGCATCTTTCATGTAACTACCTGGGGTACGTGGAGTAAGCTCTATCTTCAGATATCTTGAACCCTATCTTTAAATATAGAAAATGGTTTTCAGGTGCTTGCTCCAGGACACACAGCTAATAAGCTGTGGAAGCAGGATTTTAACCTAGAGTTGCTAATTCAGAACCTGCATCTTTAGTCACTCTACAATATTGCAGCATGGGCATGCGATTTTCAGATTTCAGGCCCTAAACATTACCTGCATATTCAGATTCCTTAATAGGCCTGGCTGGTAAGATTTTCACTGATTGCCAGTCTTCTCCCACGTGAAGCTCAGGGTCTTCATAGTCATCACCTGTGTGGCCTTTTGCTCCATCCAGGACTGCCATGGAATTCCTTTCCTAAGGAGGGGACATTTCAGTAAGTCAACGGGAGGTACAACAATGACAAAGATTATAGGCTACCGTGCTGGCCAGGGGAGTAATAGAGATCCCCTTGCTGTGAGTTAAAGATTTAAGAGTCTGGAGTCTAGGGGAGTTAACCTTTCATGGTGGCAGAATTGTAACGATATCCTTAGAAACCATCGTGGTGGTGTGAGACACTCCCTTTGTCTCTCCCTTTCAATCTACAACAATTAAGACATCCATAACTCAACAAAGAATTGATGCTTTTGAACTTTGGTGTTGGAGAAGACTCATGAGAGTCCCTTGGACTGCAAGGAGATCAAACCAGTCAATCCTAAAGGAAATCAATCCTGAATATTCATTGAAGGACTGATGCTGAAGCTGAAACTCCAATACTTTGGCTACCTGATGTGAGGAACTGACTCCTTCAAGATCCTGATGCTGGGAAAGATGGAGGGCAGGAGGAGAAGGGGATGACAGAGGATGAGATGGTTGGATGGCATCACCGACTCTATGGACATGAGTTTGAGCAAGGTCTTGGAGTTGGTGATGGACAGGGAAGCCTGCGTGCTGCAGTCCATGGGGTCTCAAAGAGTCGGACATGACTGAACTGAACTAAACTCAACAAAGGTTCCTCTGCCCAAGACACTGGGACTCCAGAGATACCCACATGTTTGTTCATCTGAAGAAGGGTAGATTGGAATATATAGAGTGGGTAGAACTGGGGGAAGAATAGAAGTAGTGCCCCTGATCCTGAACCCCAGAAATCCTGGTACCACCAGTGGGGGTTGTGCACATGACTCTAGGTCATGGCTACATTCGTGCCCATGAGCACAGGGGACTGGGCAGCAATCTCCAGGTGTACCTGTGACTCTGTCACCTCCTGCCCATGGCAGTATTACCTGGCTCCCCATCCCTTGCTACGGCAGCAGTTCCAATGTGCCAAGCAACTCTGGACATGAAGATGTCAATGGCAGACACTGGCATTAGAAAGGCACCCCTGGTGACCCAAGAGGCATAAGCAGAAATGACAAGGGCACCAGTGACCACTCTGGTAGAAGCAGTGGAGGGTGGAAAGTGCCAATTCTCAAATAGAGCTGAGGTAAGAAAAAACAAAAATAAAAACTTGTGCTTTAGCGGTGTGTACTGAAAATCAGAAGAAAGGTCTCTAATTACCAATGTGTGGATCTTTCAGAGTCAAAGTAAACAAAGCTTTACGTAAACAAGAGGGGTGTTTACTACTTCAAAGGCACTAGTAGAGGAACAGCTCACCAAGCACCATGAAAAACCATGGTAACACAGTCTCACATCTTGAACATAACAATTATCCAGAAACCAAACTTAAAGTCACAGCAGACTATGATCTAATTGATGGAGAATTCAAAAGAGCTGTCATGAAGAAACTCAGAGTTACAAGAAAACTCAGAAAGCAATTCAATGAGCTCAGGAGTAAAACCAGTGAACAGAAGCAATACTTACCAAAGAGACTAAAAATCTAAAAAAGAACCAAAAAGAAATTCTGGAGCTTGAGAACTCAATACATGAGCTGAAGAATGTATTAGAAAGCATTGGAAACAGAGCAGACCATATGGAAGAGAGAATCAGTGAGCTCAAAGAAAGAAATCTAAAAATGATTCTCAGGTAGAAGAGGAGAAGAAACTAAGATTTTAAAGCAATGAAAAAATTCTATAAGAACTATCTGATTCCATTAGAAAGAAGCAACATGAGAATAGTGGATATGCCAGAAAGGGAAGAGAGGGAGAAGGGAGCGTTTGTTTAAAAATGTAATAGCTGAGAACTTTCCAAACCTGAGGAAGGAACTGGATATACAAGTTAATGAAACTCATAGAACACCTAATTATCATAATGCAAAAAGATCTTCTGCAAGATACATTATATCAAAACTGTCGAAGGTCAATGATAAAGGTTTTAAAAGGATGGGGAGCACGTGTATACCTGAAATTTTTTTAATTTAAAAAAAAAAAAAAAGCGGTCAGGGAAAAAAGGTAGTCACCTACAAATGTACTCCCATTAGGCTATCAGCAGATATCTAAGAGAACCTCTACAGGTCAGGGGAGAGAGGAATGATATATTCAAAATTTGCTGTTTAATCATTAAGTCATGTCTGACTCCATGAGACCCCATGGACTGTAGCCCACCAGGCTCCTCTGTCCATGGAATTCTCCAGGCAAGAACACTGGAGTGGGTGGGTAGCCATTCCCTTTGCCAGGGGATGTTCCCAACCCAGGGATCGAATCCACATCTCCTGCATTACAGGATTCTTTATCACTGAGCTACCAGGGAATAGTCAAAAATACTGAAAGATAAAAGATGTCAGTCAAGAATACTCTACCCAGCAAAGTTACCTTTCAGATATAAAGGAGAAATAAAGGCTCTCCCAGACAAACACACCTGAGGGAGTTCATTGCCATTAGAGCAGCCTTACAAGAAATGTTGAAAAGAGCTCTTCTGCCTGAAATAAGCAGAAGGCAATGGCACCCCACTCCAGTACTCCTGCCTGGAAAATCCCATGGACAGAGGAGCCTGGTGGGCTGCAGTCCATGGGGTCGAGAAGAGTCAGACACGGCTTAGCGACTTCACTTTCACTTTTCACTTTCATGCATTGGAGAAGGAAACGGCAACCCACTCCAGTGTTCTTGCCTGGAGAATCCCAGGGACGGGAAGCCTGGTGGGCTGCCGTCTATGGGGTCGCACAGAGTCGGTCACGACTGAAGCGACTTAGCAGCAGCAGCAGCAGCAGCCTGAAATAAAAGTGGTAAAAGTACACTATACTTTGAGTAAGGGGATAAACGACTACCAGAAGTGTCTTAATGAGACAACGTATGTAAAATGTTGAGCATATTGCCTGATGGTCAGCACTCAACAAATATTAGCTGTAAATACTATTATGAATGCTACTGTGATAACAGCTACTATTAAAGAGAGTCTGAGATAAAGGAAGCCGACCCATCATGCTTTGTTCACCGCCCTTTAAAGCCTCTCTAACACTTGTTAAGGAGTTTATATGTCCTAGGTTCTTTCTGTACTTTATCTCATTGTATAAGCAGAAAAATCTATGAGATGATTTTACTATAGTGTAGGAAACTAGAATTAGATAGGCTTAAATTTAAATTCTGCTGCTACTGCTGCTGCTAAGTCGCTTCAGTCGTGTCCGACTCTGTGCGACCCCATAGACGGCAGCCCATCAGGCTCCCCCGTCCCTGGGATTCTCCAGGCAAGAGTACTGGAGTGGGTTGCCATTGCCTTCTCCAATTTAAATTCTAAGTCTGCATTATTCTCATTCTTTATTATGTATATTCTCTCTATATATGTATATTCTCTAATATATATAATATATATTCAGTTCAGTTCAGTTGCTCAGTCGTGTCCGACTCTTTGAGACCCCATGAATCGCAGCACACTAGGCCTCCCTGTCCATCACCAACTCCCGGAGTTCACTCAGACTCACATCCATCGAGTCAGTGATGCCATCCAGCCACCTCATTCTCTGTCGTCCCCTTCTCCTCCTGCCCCCAATCCCTCCCAGCATCAGAGTCTTTTCCAATGAGTCAACTCTTCTCATGAGGTGGCCAAAGTACTGGAGTTTCAGCTTTAGCATCATTCCTTCCAAAGAAATCCCAGGGCTATATATAATACTATTATATATTATTATATAATATATATTAATAATCTAATATGTATAATATGTATTATTCTAATTGTTATATAAATAATATATATTCTATATATATATTAGAGAACAAGAATAATGCAGAACATATACTATAAATATATATTTATATAGGGCTTACTAGTCCTAAGACTCCAAGTGCATGCCTTTTTCTATCATCACTCTATCAAAGCAGTTTGGTAAAAGTAAAGACTAGTTATAGGATGAGTCTAATCTCCAGGTAAGCAGTAGCACAGTGGGGACTCACCAGACCCCTATCTGGAAAACTTTCTGGGCTTCAGTTTGGCTCATGGCAAATCTGATCATTCAACACAAAAGGTGGAATGCAATTTAGTCAGTCTGTGTTCTTTACGAGACAGCATAAATCTTTCTATTATCTGTCTACTGTTAATATTGGGGGTTCTTACTAAAAGCTCAGTATATATAAGTCTTCCACTTTATAAAATATTTTGGGATTGATTGTGTGTGCATGTGTGTCCTAGGGTGAGAATTCATAGCTTTAATTTAATTATTAAAGAAATCTTTCAAGAAGTAAAGAACCAAAGATTTTACAGGTAAATTCTATCTATTCATATATCTATCATCTATCTATACATCTATCTCTATCATTTCTATCTATTCCACTTATCATCTATAGATATGTTAAAGCTATTTAAATTATGTACACATAATTGTTAACAATTAAATTATTTATAATATTAGGTAGCTGATTTCACATTATAAATTTAAAATTTTCTTTTAGTCATTAAAATTCTTTGTAAATATGATTAATTTACAATTAATATTATATCTATTGATTTATTATTAATAGAAGATGGTTAAAACTCAATATTCAAAAAATGAAGATCATGTCATCCAGTTCCTTCACTTCATGGCAAATAGATAGGAAAAAATGGAAACAGTGTCAGATTTCATATTGTTGGGCTCCAAAATCAATGCGGATGGTGACTGCAGCCAAGAAATTAAAAGACGCTTGCTCCTTGGAAGAAAAGCTATGATAAACCTGGACAGCATATTAAAAAGCAGAGACATCGCTTTGCTGACAAAGGTCTGTATAGTCAAAGCTATGGTTTTTCCCGCAGTGTGTGTGGACTTGACAGATGGACCATAAGGAAGACTGAGCACTGGAGAACTGATGCTTTCAAACTGTGGTGTGGAGAAGACTCTTGAGAGTCCCTTGGACTGCAAGGAGATCCAACCAGTCCATCCTAAAGGACATCAGTTCTGAATATTCATGGGAAGGACTGATGCTGAAGCTGAAGCTCCAATACTTTGGCCACCTGATGTGAAGATCCAACTCATTGGAAAAGACCCTGATGCTGGGAAAGATTGAAGGCAGGAGGAGAAGGGGATGACAGGGGACAAGATAGCTGGATGGCATCACCGACTCAGTGGACATGAGTCTGAGCAAGCTCCAGGAGATGGTGAAGGACAGGGGCACCTGGTGTGCTGCAGTCCATGGGGTCGAAAAGAGTCAGACACGACTGAGTGGCTGAACAACAGAACAATATGGATTTATCATAATATATTCAGTGATTTTTCTATTATTGAATATATCACATGATTCCAGTGTGTTGCCATTTAAAATATATTATAAAACATAAATGAGTGTTTAATTATTCATCCAAATTTTAGGTTAATTTTTTAATTTGTCCCATAGAATTATGGGATTGAAGAAAATAAATATTTTTATATTTTTTAATCTTATAAAATTGCTTTCCAAAGAATTTCTTGTTATTTAAAATTTCACTATGAGTGTTGGCAGGTGCTTTTCTCACCACACACTTGCCAGCATCATGTGTTGGTATTTTCATTTTAATCAGTCTTCACAATGACCATTATGAGTTTATTTTTATCTCCATTTTAGTGCTGAGGAATTGAAATGTGTTTTTTTGTCTTTTTCTGTATTAATGCCTCAATATATTTATTTATTTATCCAGCTTTACCAAGAAATAATTGACATACATCACTGTGTAAGTTTCAGGCATACAGCACAATGATTTGATTTACATGTATTATAGGAATACCGTATTCTACCCAAGACTTGAAATGCACTTTTCTCTGCCAGGAAATCATGCCATTTGGAAAAGTTAAATGTTTTACAATTCACCAAGTACATAGAAAAAAGCCACTTACTTTGTAAATATCAAAGACTGACAAAATAGGTAAAGAGAGCAGCTGACTTACACCATCAAGAAGAAGAGGCTCATTAATAGTCTGGTACTGTCCTGCCAACAAAAACAGCAAAATGTTATTGCAAAACATTGGAAAGACTGGGCCCTTGTTTTTCTCCAGAAATCTTGTGCTCATTTCAGTTAATTGTTCTTGACTGTAATTGCTCAAAATGAAGTGCACATTTTCATGCTTCTCGCTCCATCAGCTGCTCTTGCCTAACAGGGGCAATTGGAAAAGGAGGAAAGGAAATCAAATCCCAACTCAGAAGGCTGGCTTTTTCTACAGCAGGTAAGTTTTCCCACTGAAAGAGAAGCAAAGTTAGAAGGAACTCTGCCCCGAAATTAGTTGCACCCAAGTGATAACTCAGCAGCATCTCAGCCAAGGACCTGGGGTGCTGTCCCCTCCCCCTCTGACACACATGTTGCATTTGCCCGACTCTATCCACACATTGTTATCTATCCATACATTGTTTTCTTGAACAGACTACATGGTCTGAGCTTCAGTTCAGTTCAGTCACTCAGTCACGTCCGACTCTTTGTGACCCCATCAACTGCAGCATTCCAGGCCTCCCTGTCCATCACCAACTCCCGGAGTTTACCTAAACCCATGTTCGTTGAGTCGGGATACCATCCAACCATCTCATCCTCTGTCGTCCCCTTCTAGTTTGAGCTTAGGGACCGTATCTACTTATTCATCTCTCCCTGGCTTCGGCTGCAGGGCCCAAATGGACCACAAGAGCTCTTGATAGGCATTTGTTGAATGAATATTGCTCAGCCGGGGGTGCTTCAACACTCAACTGCTTCCTTTGAACTTGATCAATGAAAGATTGCCCAAAGGTTATCTAGTGCAGTCAGGGTAAATGTTTCACATTTCACTCTCAGATTATGCAAAACCACCAAAGAATTGTTCACATAGCCTACAGTCTTTTTGCTTCCTCATAGACTTAATTTTCCTAAATTGCAAAATAGGTTCATGCTGTTAGTCTGAATTTAGGAACACCATAGGCAGAAAATGTTCTTATCATGTTGTCTTTATTAGCACATATGTGAGAAGCTTCTAGCAGGTCTCAGGACTGGAAGCTGCACACAGCTTAGCTTTTTGTTTGCTTTGAGTGAAGGAAAAGCATCAGTCCTAGAAAAGAGCATATTTCCCTTCCTTCTTTGGCTGATGAGACTCTCAGGGCAAATTTCTGGCCTGTGTCCAAATAGCGTAGAGGACTATGGTATGCTATGTATTGCTACCATTTGGTCCAGTTTCATTGTGTTCTTTAACTTTTGTCCATTCACCCTAAATTCTCTTCCCATGTGTATGTGCTAACTTGCTTCAGTCGTGTACGACTGTCTTCGATGCTATGGACTCTAGCCCGCCAGGCTCCTCCATCCATGGGATTCCCCAGGTAAGACTACTGGAGTGGGTTGCCATGCCCTCCTCCAGGGGGTCTTCCTGACCCAGAGATGGAACTGGCGGCCCTTATGGCTTCTGTATTGGCAGGCGGGTTCTTTACCACTAGCGCCATCTGGGAAGCCCTCTCTTCCCATACCGAAATACAAAATTAATAGTTGTGAATTTGTGTCAGCGTGCCCAAGTCTTTTGTAAGGTATAATGTGTAAATTCATGAAACTTTGGCTCAGTGGAAATGCAGTTCTCTGGAATTTGCCTAGGACAAGTGTCAAGTAGCCAAAGTGAATCTCCTTGAGACAGTGAGCCAGGAGGAGTGGAATCCTGTCTGCATTGTCCACCGTCCATCCTGGTGGTGGGACCAGAAGGGCCCATCCCCCTGGGGCACTAATACCATCTTCCTGTCCCAGTACAGTTACACCCACTACTGAGATCCCGGGCAGAGAAACCCACAGGTTTTTCAGCCCTTTAGCAATTTGTATTCTCTCATGAGGAGAAGGCAATGGCACCCAACTCCAGTATTCTTGCCTGGAAAATCCCATGGATGGAGGAGCCTGGAAGGCTGCAGTCCATGGAGTCATTAAGAGTTGGACATGACTGAGCGACTTCACTTTCACTTTTCACTTTCATGCATTGGAGAAGGAAATGGTAACCCACTCCAGTGTTCTTGCCTGGAGAATTCCATGGACAGAGGAGCCTGGAGGGCTGCAGTCAGTGAGGTCAGAGAGTCGGACACGACTAAGTGACTAACACACACACACTATCTCATGAATTAAGTGAATAAAGTCACGCGTTACACCAGCAGGTCTGGCAGAAGCAAATGAGCACAGAATTATTGGGGCATTTCTCTGGTCTTCGTGATCCAGGACAGCAGTGCCCATAAGTCCAGGTTCAGTATCATTTCATTTTAGGAGATTGGCCTCCTTGAGCATAGTCATTATAACCACATCTTCATGGAGAGCTGAGAAGTCTTTTCTTTCAGCGGCATGGCAGTCTGAGCCCCGCTTGGATTCCCCCATGTACGGTACACGCCCCTTCTGAGTCTTTGCTTGTGTTGATTCCACCTGCAGTCCCTGCCTCCTCCGTTTTGTTTTCCAAAATGCTCAGTATCTTTTGAGATTCTCCTGGGGCTTCCCTTTCTGACCACTCCAGGTTACTTTAATCTCGATAAATCGTTAGAGCTGTTGTTTTCTGTCTCACTCACCACGACACTTAAATAAAAAGAGGCAGCATCTGATTGTTTCTTTGTTGTATACACACGCTGTCCTCCTGTAGGGAAGGGAGTGGATTGTCTTTTATCTCTGTGACCCTCAGTACCTCTCTGTGTTATGAACAACGCAGAGTTTTGGAAATATAATTTTAAAAGCACAGTTCTGAACCTGTAAATCAGCTCCTGTCACTCATGGCCCATGAAACAGAGTCCAGATTTCCTGCTGTGGCTCCCGGAGGCCAGCACAGCCCAGCACAGCCCAGAGACAGCCCTGTCTCTGGTCTCATCGCTTTCCAGTTTCTTCCTCCTCTGAACTCCAGGCACATCAGCCTCTTTTCAAGTCCATGCTGTATGCTAAGCTCCTCTGCCTCTGACACATTGCATGCAGTGTCTGCCAGTCCAGAATGTTCTCTTCTCAGCTCTGTCCAGGCCTGGATCCTTCTCATCCATCACTGTAGTTTTGTTGTTCAGTGGTGCCCAACTCTCTGTGACCCCGTGGACTGCAGCACACCAGGCTTCCCTATCATTTGCCATCTCCTGGAGTTTGCTCAAATTCATGTCCATTGAGTCAGTGATGCTATCTAACCATCTCATCCTCTTTTACCCCCTTCTCCTCCTGCCCTCAATCTTTCCCAGCATCAGGGTCTTTTCTGATGAGTCAGCTCTTCGCAGCAGGTGGCCAAAGTATTGAAGCTTCAACTTCAGCATCAGTCCTTCCAGTGAATATTCAAGGTTGAATTCCTTTAGGATTGATGGGTTTGATCTCCTTGCAGTCCAAGGGACACTCAAGAGTCTTCTCCAGCACCACAGTTCAAAAGCATCATCCATCATACTATATTTTAAATGTCATCTGCCTTGGGGGACCATCTCTGACTATCAACATCAGGTAAAAATTAGGAGCATCCTCCAGCCGTGGTCCTCACTACCTCAACATCTGGCACAGCGGTGAGAATGCTGTGTGCTCATCAAACCCCATTTGCTCAGGCACACAGTTCCTGGTGTCCCTTCCACTCGGTGCCTTGGCTTGGTGCTATGGCCACTGGGACACGGAAGGTGTGGTAGATTCCACTCTGGGCCATCCCACTTGACCTTCCATCTCTCACTCTTGCCCCAGTGGCTGGCCAGAGACAGAAGACCCCAAGGCCCTTGGGGATAATGGAAGTCACTGGGAAAAAGCAGAGTGAATCCTGAATGAGTATTTTGGAAAAAGTATGAGTGTTAGTTACTCAGTCATGTCTAACTCTTTGTGACCCCACGGACTGCAGCCCGCCAGCCCCCTCAGTCCATGGGATTCTCTAGGCAAGAATACTGGAGTGGGTTGCCATTCCCTTCACTTTCCATTGGATTGTGATGTGAGCAAGAAATAAACCTTTATTTTATTAAACTACTAGCTGAAAGTGAAGTCACTCAGTCGTGTCTGACTCTTTGCGATCCCATGGACTATAGCCTACTAGGCTCTTCCATCCATGGGATTTTCTAGGCAAGAGTACTGGAGTGGGTTGCCATTTCCTTCTCCAGGAGATCTTCCCGACCCAGGGATTGAACCTGGGTCTCCCGCATTGTAGGCAGACGCTTTACTGTCTGAGCCACCAGGGAAGCAGAACAACTAAGCTCTGTAGTTTATGCATTATATATGTTAGTCTTCCCCGATTAATATACCCTGCTCAACTTCTCCATAGTGTGTAGGAACAAAGCAAGCCAACGAGTATATTACACAGTTACAGACGGTGGTGCTTGCCTCCCCCGAGGCAGTGGTGAGACCCCAGGCTCCAATTGCTCCTTAACTCTGTGTATGGTAAGTGACAATAAATGACCAGTCTGCTGCAGAAACACCCAGGACATGGAACCAGTGATGGAACTTCAAGATGAACTTGATCCTCTCCCTTGCTGAGCGAACTTGACTTTGGCACTCCCTCTTGCTGGACCCAGATCCTCACCCTTGTGACTTCCCCCTCAATTCTTCCAGGTCTTTGAGTCTTCCTGGGCCTGACAGGTAGGTTGGCTTCTCAGAGAGAGAGAGCTGTTTTCTAGAAAGATGAGGAAGCTGCTCAGTAGCTTTCCACATTATCCTCCTGAAAGAGTGGTAGTGATGCTGTGTCAGTGGAGGGCCCCTCACGGCCACAGAGAACGGCTGACTTCTGTGTGCTCCTCAAGGAGACGTCTTTCTTTTCTTCTTCTTCTTCTTTTTTTTTTTTTTTACAAAAGACAACATTTCCCTAAAAGTTATTTTTAAGAGGGAAGTGAAGATGAATATGTGCCATGTAAACTCAGGGGGATTTCCTTACTGGCAGGGGCAATTGCCCCAGACTCTGGTCTTGAACGTGGACACCTCATGCCTACAGAGGTGTGGCAAGTGTCCAATATACCCATCAAGTTTTGGTCCCCTGACCAGTCGCGTCTTGGCTGCTTTAGAAAACAGAAGAAAGCAAACTTGGGTCCCTGAGCAGACCAAGTGCTTTTTACACAAGCACCCATGGTGGTATCTACTCTGGCCTCAGAAGTCTGGGAATTACTGACATAGATACTCCAACTCTCATGCCGTGGAAGGTGGGCCATCCCAGGTGGCTCAGAGGTAAAGAACCTGCCTGCCAGTGCAGGAGATGGGGGTTTGATCCCTGGGTTGGGAAAATCCCCTGGAGAAGGGAATGGCAACCCACTCCGGTATTCTTGCCTGGAGAATTCCATGCACAGAGAAACCTGGCGGGCTACACAGTGTACAGGGTTGCAAAGAGTCAGACACGACTGAGCGACTAACACTTCAGAGAGACTCAGACTATTTTCACTAATAAACAGGTCCATGAACTTAAGCCCCTGGAGGTGCAAGATTGCTGCCTGGTCTACAACCCCTTTCCAGGGACGGGGTGGCTGTCCGAGCATCTGAGTGCTACTACCATGAGTGGTCACAGGAGAAGGAAATCCTGGGCTGGTCCCGGGAAGAAAATATGCTTCTCTGGTGTGAGAAGAGGAGACGAAGTAGGAAAACGCAGAGTCCTCAAACTTTCTGTTTCTCTACGAAGTGAAGTCAGTTCACAGGCCCTTCAGATGACTGTATTCCCAAAGCAGATGTGATCCCCAAACAAAATGAGCTTCTGCTTTCATTTCAGTCACAAGATTTCAGAGAGAGAGACACAGGGGAGAGAGGCATGGTGAGGGTGAGGGTTGGTGTGCAGTCGCCCAGTCACGTCTGACTCTTGGCCACGCCAGGGACTGCAGCTGGCCAGGCCTCCCAGTCCCTCACCATCTCCCGAAGTTTGCCCAAGATCATGTCCATTAAGTCAATGATGCTATCCAGCCATCTCATCCTCTGACACCTTCTTCCCCTCTGCCCTCAATCTTTCCCAGCATCGGGGACTTTTCCAGTGAGTCAGCTGTTCGCATCGGATGGCCCAAGTACTGGAACTCACTCGTAAATATGTGGTAAAAGCAAAGAGGCTGGTAAATCCCAACTTCCCATCACTAAGTACCCAGAGCCAAGACAGTTGTGTCCCCCACACCTTTCCCCTTGCTTCTCCACGTTAGAACCCCTCATGGGTAGCAGGGTATCTTATGACATGTCCTTATCATCACTTGGCCATGGGTCCAAGTTTTGGTCGATGGAAGAGATGGAAAATCAACTCACACTCTCCGGGAAACTTTCTTGGGGAAAATTTCTGTGTGCTGTTCGTTCCTTCTTTTCCTTCCCTTCCTCCCTCCTGGAGACATCGCTATTTTAGACGATGAGAGTGAGCAAGGCAGGAGGGGCAGGGTTTCCGAGAACTTCACGGAACAGAGATGCCACACAGCCTTGAACTGTTTACCTCCGGACTTGACTTACATAGAAAATAAACATTTGTCATGTCTAAGCTCCACGATTTCTTTTTAAAAGTGTCTTGCTGCCTTAAATTTTGTTCTCAGCTGCGGCGTTCTCCATTAACAAACACAGCAGAGTCTCTGATCAAAGGCATGGGCCCATGTTTCCCAGAAGCGTAATGAGAAGTTCTAGGTTCAAATCTTGGCCATGTGACCTCAGGCAAGCTGGTAAGCCTGGGAGGAATAAGAGTGTGCGCCTGCGTGCTTAGTCGTTCAGCTGTGTTGGACTCATTGTGACCCTGTGGACCGTAGCCCGCCAGGCTCCTCTGTCCACAGCAAGAATACTGGAGTGGGTTGCCATGCCCTCCTCCAGGGGATCTTCTGACCCAGAAGTTGCACACAAATCTTACATCTCTTGCATTGGTAGGAGGGTTCTTTGTCACTAGCGCCACCTGGGAAGCCCAGGAATAAGAGTATCTACCCCAAATAACTGCTGAGAAGCTTAAATAAATAACTCCCCGGCTCAGTGCCCCTCTAAGGAATTGCTGTGTTCTGCATTTCGTGTCTTTTCAAGGTCAACTTCAAGGCCAAATCTTTTTTCACTCAGTCCAGATCTTTAGATCTTCAGATCTATATTTGGAATTTGTTCATTAGTTGATGCCCATTTTCAGACAAAATATGTGCCTTTCCATCATTCAGCTGTTTACAAGCACCTACCAGTTATTCCGAAGGATTCTTCAAGCAGAGCTCCCTTCTAGCCAAGAGGCTCCGGGAGTCAATGACTGAGAAACCGAGGCTGCCACTGGGGCCCAGCTTACACGTGTGCTGTGATGAAGCTGAGCTCTGTGCCATTGCTGTCTATGTCTACTGGTGTCTCCACAAGTTCCCTAGTTTCGCTTGGGCCCTGTTTAGCTAATCATGCATTGAAGAGAATAAAATGTGTTCAGTTCAGTTCAGCCACTCAGTCGTGTCCGACTCTTTGCGACCCCATGAATCGCAGCACGCCAGGCCTCCCTGTCCATCACCAACTCCCGGAGTTCACTCAGACTCACGTCTATCGAGTCAGTGATGCCATCCAGCCATCTCATCCTCTGTAGTCCCCTTCACAGCTAAATTAGACAAGTTTATAAAAGGTCTGGCATGCACCCCACCTGATAGGTTAATTTCTTTCCATTTTCTCTCATTCTCTGGACTCACTGATATTCAAATTCCACACTCACATCCCAGGTTCTTTCTCCCACATGAGGCTGCCTTTCTCCATTTTTATCCTTTAAAAACTTGAAGGTATTTGGGGATGGAAGGCATCAGCCTGCTCTTCCTCTTGGTCTGTGAAGAGGGGGTAGTTGACACTCTGCACCCTGGCTGGTCCCAAACTTTAGAACCTCTTCTGTTTGGCATCCATCCATGGCTGTAGGGAAAGGCAGGAAGGGACTTCTTAGAGTTACTTTCAGTCTCTGAGTCAAGGATGATGATGTTGAATAAATCTTGACTATATGACTTATATAGTCAAGAGGAGAAGGAAGAAAGGAGGGAAGCAGGCAGGGAAAGAAAGAATGGAAATAGAATATACAGACATAGGTAATTTATGTATGAGGATGAGATGGATAGATAACACCTCTGACTCAACAGAAATGAAATTGAGCAAAGTTTGGGAGATAGTGAAGGACAGGGAAGCCTGGTGTGCTGCCCTTCATGGGGTCTCACAGAGCTGGACACGTCTCAGCAACTGAACAGCAATTTTATGTATGTTGTATATCTAATACATATTAAATCTCTATCTATCTATCTATCCATTTATTAATTATCTATCTATCTGTCTACCTGCTCAGTCATCTAGCACTTCTGGCTAGATTTCAGTTTTCAGTGAATGAATTTCAGTTTTATTCACTGAATCATAGTCTCCTGATCTGAAGAGTATGATCTGTGAATTTCAAGTCACAAATAGTGTAAACTTGCAGGCATAGCTGTATGGGAAACATTCACTGGGAGTTGGGAGAACAGGCTCAAGGTTCTCACCAGATAGCTCTTGGAAATTCACTTCCCTTTTCTAGTTCTTAGTTTCCTCATCTGTAAAGTATGGTATGAGAATCTCAGACTAGCCGAGTCCTGGGAACCTTTCATTTTTATTTCCCTTTTCAAAAACTTGTGGTCAAGATATCTCATTGAATTGTGATGCCATTTTGTATTTTTAAGAGTATTCTAGTGTACTGATGTTACATGTGCTTTGATAAATGCATTAAGTAGAATTATTATCAATTACAACAAACAGACAAAAATTCGTGGTCAAAGCTGGTTAGAGTATCTGACATATTAAGAAACTACCTCAGTTGGTTGAATGAATGGGTAGATGGATGAATGAATGATGATATTTAAACAGGCAGCTGCCTCTTGGTAGAGGCAGACTTGATAAGTTTCCATCCACCTGTCTATATTTTTTTCTTCAGCCAGTGATTCTCAAAAGACTATCCTAGCAGTACCTGAATTAGAATTATCCTTCTGGCCTCACTATAGCTCTGCCAAAGAACAAACCCTGGCATGGGCTTGTGATAAACATTTTTTGCTGCTGAGATTCTGATACACACTGGATTTTGAAGGCAATTGTAAATCCGTGGGCTTATCAGCCCACGGATGATTGGAATCCTGGCTTGTGTTTATGAAAACTGGGTGGAGAGCTTTTTCCTGCAATTCAATTGTTAACATTTCAATTTGTTTCTGTTCACCAGCTTCCCCAGCATTTTGGGGGAGAACGAGCCTCTGCTATATTAATACAGATATTGTACTACCTAGAAATGGCCAGCAGGCGACAGTGGATGCTCACATATTCCTTACCTACCATTTCCCTCCCCGCGAAGTCTTAACATTTGTATTATTTTTTCTTTTAGAAGTGAGGGTAAAAAACCCCACAAACTTTAAGACGGATTTCCCTTAGGAAAAAACCAAAACAAAACAAGTATTCCTGTGCAAAATGAAATTTGTTGTCTGTTTAATTGAGTCAAACAACAAGCGTCTTTATCAGTGTTTTTATTGTGTATGGTGACCTAAGACAGAAGGACGCACTTTCTAAATGGGCTGTCCTCTCCAATATCAATCTTTATTCAGTAGAAGGAGACAATCTCCTGAGTTTATTTTGTGGAAAACCTTGACACTCTTTTCTATATATCAACATCACCGAAGATGTTGATATTGACAGGTTGTCCAAGTTTGGATATGTGTCTGTCTTCTAGGC
The DNA here is from genome assembly GCF_003369695.1 of Bos indicus x Bos taurus. Lineage (NCBI taxonomy): Eukaryota > Metazoa > Chordata > Mammalia > Artiodactyla > Bovidae > Bos > Bos indicus x Bos taurus. The sequence goes on from NC_040081.1 coordinate 105,207,743, forward strand.
CTAGAGAATTTTTTTTTTTTTTGATAGATTGTTTTGAGCATAAAAAATATGCTGCTGTAGGAAAACCATAAGATACAGATGAGCAAAAAAGAGAAGTAAAGTCACAATAATATTCCCATACCAAGATATAGTGGTTTAGTTGATAAGTTGTGTGACCCCATTGTGACTCCATGGACTGTAGCCCGCCAGGCTCCTCTGTCCATGAGATTTTCCAGTCAAAAACACTGGAGTGGGTTGCCATTTCCTTCTCCAGGGGATCTTCCTGACCCAGGGACCGAACCAGGGTCTCCTGCATTGCAGGCAGAATCTTCCCCAACTGAGAGATAGCCACTATAAATATTTAATTAGAGCAAAATCACTAACACACACACAAGCACACATATACAGACATGATATAAATTATGTGTATATGATCACAATGTGTGTGCGTGTTTTTTTGCCTGCCCTTTCATATAATATCTTGCTATAATATACCCCTCAGTGACTATGCTTCAAGATCATCATTTTTAATGTCTATGTAGTATTCTTTCATATAGACATTCTTTTAATTTCAACTGTATTTTTACCATATTTTCAATGAGTCGCATGATACAAAATTGCAAGCGCCTTTAAAGTACCTGGGAATGTTATAAATATCATGGTGATAAACTGTCTTTTATATAAACCATCACATGCGTCTTTAATTATATCGGCTTTATTCTAGTTAAGTAGACACTGGCCATAGTGTGTAAGCTTGCAGAGGCTGAGGTGGTCTGGTTCACTAAGTATTTTTGTTAGGGTGTGGATTCAAGTGCTCTGGGCAAGTCTGGGCAGCTTCATCTCTCTCAACTTTGGAGGCAGGGTTGATTTGTTTCTGTTTCCTCGCTTGTGTCTCTGCTGCTGCTGCTGCTGCTAAGTCGCTTCAGTCGTGTCTGACTCTGTGCGACCCCATAGGCGGCAGCCCACTAGGTTCCCCCGTCCCTGGGATTCTCCAGGCAAGAACACTGCAGTGGGGTATCATTGCCTTCTCCGGCTTGTGTCTCTAGAATGCTGTTAATGAAATGGAATCTGTTTGTCAGTTTCCCTCTCCCTTAAGGCAGGTGGAGAACAAGTCCCGAGGGAGAGAATACAGGTCACACCTAACATTCGCCAGCCACTGAATCAGACTAGCAACCTCTTTTGAGGCACCATCCCCTTTAGAATTTTCTACAGCCCCTCCGCCCTTGTTCCCCAAACTCTAAGTGGATGGTAGAAAGTGTTGAGAGGTGGCAAGCATGTGGGGAAAATATGCTTGAAAACAGAGACTTAGTACGATTTAGAAACAACAGCCTTGAGAGAACTGGAGAAGGAAATGGATCCCCGCTCCAGTGTTCTTGCCTGGAGAATCCCATGGGCAGAGGAACCTGGCGGGCATGGGGTAGCAAGAGTTGGACACGACTGAGCGACCGAGTAACACACCTTGAGTCAGTGCAGCCTCTCTTAGGACCTGACTGCGAGGCTTTTGTAAGAAGGATTAGACCTGGGTACTTGTTTGTTTCTTATTTATATTCATACTTGCAAAGTTGATTTTGCTTTTTCCTCCTTCTCGCTGCTGTGCGGGGCACACCGGGTGCTGGTTATACTCTCCCAACGTATGTTATATGAATATAACACATTATAAGTAATATAAAGAATAATTCATTATATATAATATAATACAATGAATCCTGTGAATTCATTTGTGCTGACATCACTCCCAAAGCCCCTATTGCTTCTTTGCACACTCCCTCTGGTCAATTTCTCATTTCCTGTTTTTTTTTTTTGGCCATGCCTCGTGGGATCTTCGTTCCCTGACCAGAAACCAAACCCAGGCCCTTGGCAGTGGAGGCTTGCAGTCCTAACCACTGGAAAGCCAGGGAATTCCCGATTTCTCTTTTTTTTTTTTAAGTCTTGTTCCAGTCATCATTTCTAGCCATCAGTTTTCTAGGAAATTTTATGGGACCTCCCTTGATATAACAATACTCTAAGATGAATATTCAAACTTTAACAGGGTCCTAAATAAGTGTCTACTAACAGGAACTAGGCCCTTTTAAAAGAGATATAGGAGAAGCACAAAAAGTGGTTTCTGACTCATTCATCCACCCAACACATATTTTAGAAGGAGTCCATTATGTACAGTTTAGTTGAACAAACACTAATGAGTGGCCACAAATACTGGCACGCTGCCAGAGTTCTACCCATTTTGCAGATGAAGAAACTGGGGCCCACAGGGATCTGCGCTTCATCCAAGACTACGCAGCTAATAAATGGAGAGCCAGGATCCCCACCTCATCTGGCAGCCTCCAAAGCTGTGGACGTCATAGACTTCCAGCCTGGGAGCAATCAGAGGGAAAGACTCTAAGTCACTAACGTCGCCTTGAACAGGCCAATAGCTTTATCTAAGGAAAAATGGAAAAGGATGGAAGGAGGAATAACAGACTCCGGCTGACATTGCCACTGCTTCGGTGCCTGGGGGCCCTGACTTACCTGTGGCACTGTCGATTCTGGGCCATGACCTAGGACAGAAAAGAGAACCAAGGTAAGTGTCTGCTGCATTCAATTCATTGTCCTCCCCAGAGGAGCAGGTAGTCATCGAAGGCAGGTCACAAATCAAGTTGTAGAGCACTTCCTTTGTGCTTGTGCTGTTCTAGACCCAAAGGAACATCTCATTACAGAGAATTTAGGAAAACAGAGAAGTGCATCTAGAAAAAAACAGTCAACACCACAGGTAATATTTCGGCGAGGCTCAGGCATATGTACAGGCTTCCCTGGTGGCTCAGACGGTAAAGTGTCTGTCTGCAATGCAGGAGACCCGGGTTTGATCCCTGGTTTGGGAAGATGCCCTGGAGAAGGAAATGGCAGCCCACTCCAGTATTCTTGCCTGGAAAATTCCATGGACGGCGGAGCCTGGTAGGCTACCGTCCATGGGGTTGCAAAGAGTCAGACACAACCGAGCGACTTCACTTCACAGGCATATGTGCACATGTGTGTATGAGGATGTCTGCATGCCTTTTGATATATAGATGCCTAAAAATAATATGAAAGAATGTATAGGCGCCTGCAGATATAGAGAACAGATGTGTGAGCCCATGTGGAGGAAGGGGAGGCAGGGATGAACTGGGAGATTAGGACTGACATATACACACTACCATGGGTGAAGTCTATTGACCCTGCTATAAAGCACAGGAAGCTCAAACTCTTCTAGAGGAGAGGGATGGGGGAGGTGGGAGGGGGGACCAAGAGGGAGGGGATATATGTATCAGATCAGATCAGATCAGTCGCTCAGTCGTGTCCGACTCTTTGAGACCCCATGAATGGCAGCACACCAGGCCTCCCTGTCCATCACCAACTCCCGGAGTTCACTGAGACTCACGTCCATCGAGTCTGTGATATATGTATACATACAGCTGATTCCCTTCATCGTACAGAAGAATCTAACATGACATTGTAAAGCAATTGTACTCCAATAAAAACTGCATTGTAGATCTTTAACTGTTACTAAGAAACATGCTATTTATCTGCTGTGTGATTTCTGCAGGGGAAAATTAGGCTCTTGCTCCCTTTTGAAACTGTAAATCATGTTGCATTGTGGACCCCTGGTTGCATTTTGAATCCGATTGCTGAGTATTTCCTTGGAGAGACTCCATCAAGTGCAGCGGAAGTGTCTGACAATGATAATGTGCGTCTTCTTAGCTCCTTGTTTCATATCACTCACATGCCTTCTGGATGGTTTGCATCAATCTTTCAATCTATATTCTTGTTTACAGAGTGAGGGGTGATCATCTCATCACATCTTACCACTGTTAAATCCACAAACATTTAAAACCATTTAAAACAATTTTTCCTACTTGCCGCTTGATTCTTTTTTACCTGTTTCACTTCCTTGACGACTAGTGAGGATGAATTGTTATTTGTTTTTTCCAAATAGTTTCAGGCCTTTGCATGTCTTCATTGGTGAAGTTATCTGGGAAGACCAATGAGGTCTTCTCCTGGCCGCCACATTCCCCCTTGGACACATTCCCCAGTGTGCTTTTGGAAGCTCCTTTTCCCTAGATTTCGGGTGATGATCTGAAAAGCCGTGGGGTAATGAGAGCTCTAAAGGATGAGCCTGCTGTGAGCTTAGTTGTTTGCGCCTTTAATAACCCCTGGTCCTTGCAGGGTACCTATTCTCCGAGGCTCTCAAAGTGCGTCACAGGAGCAATTAATTGAGCATCGCAACACACGCCGGCTGTAAATATTTATGAGGTCTCGTTGGTGGTGGCTGGGACGCCAGGCACAGAAGAGTTAAGCTGGGAGATCGTAGTCACCAGGAGATCACAGCCCACGAGCCCCACTTCCAGCTCAGCCTGTTGCCTTCTTCTCACAAGGTTCAGGCCCCAAACGATTCTGTTGGGTCGCTACCACTGTTCCAAGTTCATGGAGGAAATGTGGGGTTCACAGGGCTCCATGGCTCATCCCATCCTGCCAAGATCGAAGGAATTACCACCAGCCTGTGGGACACCCCCCTTCCCAAGATCCTTGCCACCTCCCCTGGCCCTTGCCTGCAGGCGCTGGCCAGCCATGCTTTGGAAGGACTGTGCACTGCCCTGAGGTGCCGTGTGGTTCGCTCTTGGCTCTCTTTCAAGTTGCCCGAGATTCTGCAGAAATTAACAGTAAATCAGCCAGGAAGGAGCAGATCATTTATCTGGGGCCTGAGAGCTCTCTCTTGACACTTTCCACACATGACCTCTTCCCTGACATCTTGGTCTTTGATTAACACCACGAAAGGCTCCCCAGAGTTGCAACTCCTGATGTGTGAGACAGAAATGATATATTTCTGGGACGGTACAGGCAGCTTGATGCGGGCGTGGCAGGCCATGGACAGACGGGAGCATGTGAGCATAGGCAGGATGGGGTCCTGACCCGGGGACTCTGAGAGCGAGGCACCCTCTTCCTGGGACTGGAGGAGGAGCTTCAGGTTTTAAATTAAGATTTCGTTCTCTGTCTAATCTTAGCCTCACCCCCATTTTTATTTTATTTTTAAAAATTTATTTATTTACTTATTTCATTTTTGGCTGTTCTGGATCTTTGTTGCCAAGCGAGCGTTTCTCTAGTTGTGGCGAGCGGGGGTTACACTGTAGTTGCCGTGCCCAGCCTTTTCATTGCGGTAGCTTCTCTTGTTGCAGAGCATTGGCTCTAGGGCGTGTGGACTTCAGTAGCAGTGGCTCCCCGGCTCTGGAGCACAGTCTCAACAGTTGTGGTGTATGGGCTTGGTTGCTCTGTGGCATGTGGGATCTTCTCAGATTAGGGATCGAACCTGTGTCTCCTGCATTGGCAGGTGGATTCTTTCCCACTGAGCCACCAGGGAAGCCCTCACCCATCCAGTTTTTAGACTCAAAGACCATCAACATCTGAAAGTACATTGGAAATAATGTCCAATTTGTGGTTGCAGGTTTCAGATTCTTGGAGGCTGGACTGAGGTCTTGGGATGCTAAAAAGAGCGTATCTGAAGGGAAAAACACCTGTTCAGGCACTGAGCAGGGCTCAGCTCTGGCCGGTGGGCTTTCCCTGCTTTGCAGATGCAACTAAGACTTAGGAGTCACGTGTCTGAAGTGACACGGAAAGCCATCAGCAGTGACAGGATTGGCCTTATTATTCACCAGCTGAGGCAACAACTTAGTCCGCCGGGGTCCCTGCCTCTGGAAGCTTCCTCCCAGTTGTAAAGCCATCTGCAAGTGGTTTATCTGCTGACTCCTCTTGGTGGGGCCCCAAAGCCACAGTGCTCATTCATATGTCATATCCTCTGGGACTGTGCACCCCAGGGTCCTCTGTGCGTCAATGCAAGCCAGATGAATTAGCAGAGGAAGCAGCAGCCAGGCAGGAATGATGTTATTATTCCAGCTGAGCCCAAAAGCCCGGGGTGGGGGTGGGGTGGGGTGGGGAGGGAGGCTGCAAGGAGGGGTCTGGGGAGGCGTCCTGGACTCCAGGGGTATGTCTGGCTGGAGTGCGGACCACGTCTCAACACCAGCAGCTGACAAGCACTCTGAAAAGGCTCCTGTGTTAACACTCTTCATAGCCTGACAGCCCAGGGTGATTAATGACGGATGCCGCTTGCAGATTTCCTGGAGATTTGATGCATTCTCTCTGTGCTTAAGCAAGGCCCATGGTTAGCAAGCTGCCTCTTGCCAGGGAATGACAAGGATGCTCCCTGGCTTGCTTTCGTCAACAGCATCCATCACGTGGCCACGTGTGAACAGGCCGCAGCTGGATGGTGTGTCGCTTGGCAGCCGCCCCTCTGCCCTCCCGACCCTCCTGCTCCTTTTGGTATCTGGGCCCTGAGGAAAGCAGCTGTCCCTCTCTATTTCTGCTTGGACAGGCAGGTGTCCACATGATGGGCAGGGCAGTTCATGGTGTATGGAGTGACCAAAGCTGGCCTCCAGAGGTTCGTGGTTTTCAATATTTAAGGCTCATTACAAATGAAGATGTTTAATTTCTGAGTTAGTTTGAATTTTTAATACTTCTTAATAATTTAAAAGGTTTAATCATTTTTAATTTTTCGAGGGTACTAGATTAAACTCCTCCCCCCTCCACCCCTTGCTGCCTGGGAGAACTGGGTCTGATGGAGCGGGCAGGGTGCACGCATGTTGTCTTATCCATGGGAACAGAGTTTGGATGGTGTGTTATTCCGGTCCCATAGAGACGGGACTTGGTCCTGTCTCCAGGGTCAGGCTCCTGGCTTGGAGATTAATTCCTCATCACCCTCTCGAGTCTGGTGGGCCCCTCTGGGTCTCCCTAGGCACCTGCCGCTGGTCCAGAATGCGGCAGCAAACCCCCTGGGAAGTGGTTGGGGTGATTTCATCCCCTTTCCCAAACCTCCAGGATTAACTGGCTCAGCTCCATACCTCACTGAAAGCTCTGCTCCTGAAATAGAAAGATGACTTTAGAATAAAATTCTCTGATTTGGGGGAAAATGACTGATTTTTTTTTAATAGTCACTACATCTAGTAGCTCTGCTGGTAAAGAATCTGCCTGCAATGCAGGAGATCCTGGTTCAATTCCTGGGTCAGGAGGATCCGCTGGAGAAGGGTTAGGCTACCCACTCCAGTATTCTTGGGATTCCCTGGTGGCTCAGCTGGTAAAGACTCCACCTAAACCTGGGTTTGATCCCTGGGTTGGGAAGATCCCCTCCAGTATTCTGGCCTGGACAATTTCATGGAGTGTATAGTCCATGGGGTTGCAGAGTCAGACATAACTGAGCAACTTTCACTTTTCAAACTCATTTTAGGAGCTTCCTGGTAGCTCAGTGATTAAAAAAAAATCTGCCTGCCAATGCAGGAGATGCGGGTTCGATCACTGGGTCGAGAAGATCCCCTGGAGAAGAAAATGGCAAGCCCCTCCAGTATTCTTGCTTGGAGAATCCCATGGACAGAGGAGCCTGGTGGGCTACAGTCCATGGGGTCACAAAAGAACTGGACACAATTTAATGAGTAAAAACAACAGCAAAACTCATTTTAAATATAAAACAAAAAGGAGTGAAGGTAGAGGTCAAGTTTCTAAATTCATTCCCTTCTTCCTGCTCTATCTGCAGCATGTTGGGAGCTCATTTCACTCAAACTTCATAGCAATTCTTGTTGGATAGTATCTTGCTATCAATGTCAGGGCTACGATGGGATGTTAGTGCTATATATCCCACCTGATGGGCCCACCCTCTTCTCTCCACCTCCCTGAGGGATGGGGAGGGTTTGCATCAGGGAGACACGCAGGCGGAGGTGTGGAAACGCACAGGGAGCTTGGAGGGCAGGGAGCCTGAGGGATAAGCTGGAAGGACTGTGTTGACCTCTAGGTGGTGTGACACATCTTAACGCAGAGGATAAAGGATGATCAGAGCCGCATCTCAGGAAAGTGATGCCCGAGCACACATGTCCGAGTGGAGAGGGAAGGACAGGGGTGTAACAGTCTCAGGAAGAGGTGTGACAGGCCTCAACAGTGTGGGTTTTTATTCTTCCCTGACATAGGCACCCAAACCCTGCTCTGATCACCTGGCACCTGCCCGGTGGAACCCACACTTATGTCACCAGAGCGGAGCCCAACTCCCCTTCTCAAACTTCCTACCCCAGGCCCTTAGCTCCTAAAGGGGAGACCAGATGCCTAACACAGTGCCTGGAACGCGGCTTATGCACAAAAGCATGTTGTTGAATGAGCACAGAGGAGGGAAGGGGCAGGTGGATGACGGCGAGGAAGGTGGCAGGGAAACACAGATGAGAGGACAACCCCGGAGTGACAGCCTCGAGCCCCACCACAGCCCACGTCTGGGTCCACACGCAGACTCGGCCTCCTCCAGAGAGGCCTGCAGGATGTCCGGCATGTAGGAACCTGGTCCGTGGGTGTGCGTGCAAACCCCTCCAGGGACTGGTTCCAGTTTTCATTACAAATTTGACGTCGGAGAATAAGGAACGACTCCTTATTCCTTTGAAGCAGATGAAATTCACACCAAGGTGGAATCAGATCAAGTCTCGTATTTAGTAAGTGAATAATGGTTCCTTCCTTTTTAGGGGCAGGTGATGGAAACGTTCTTTTAAAAATTGAAGTATAATTGATTTACAATGAGCCAGGTGTACAGAAACGTGATTCAATTATATATGTATATTCTTTTCCAGACTCTTTTCCACTATAGGTTATTATAAGATATTGAGTATAGTTCCCTGTGCTATACAGTAGGTCATGTTGTTAATCTACTTTATATAGAGTTTATCTGCTAATACCCAATTCCCAATTTATCCCTCCTCCCTTCCTTCTTAGTGGGGCTTCCCAGGTGGCTCAGATGGTAAAGAATCCACCTACAATGCAGGAGACCCATGTTTGATCCCTGGGTCAGGAAGATCCCTTGGAGAAGGGAATGACTACCTACTCCTGTATTCTTGCCTGGAAAATTCCATGGACAGAGAAGCCTGGCGGGCTATAGTCCATGGGGTGTCAAAAGAGTCAGACATGACTGACCAACTAACACTACCTCCTTGGTAAACATAAGTTTGTTTTCCAAGTCTGTGGGTCTATTTCTGTTTCATAAATAAATTCACTGTATCATTTTTTTCAGATCCCGCGTATTAGTCCATATCATATAATATTTGTCCTTCTCTATCTGATTGACTTCACTTAATATGATAATCTCCAGGTTCATCCATGTTGCTGCAAATGCCTTGTTTCATTCTTTTTTATGGCTAAGTGATATTCCATTCTGTATATATATCACATCTCCTTTCTCCATTCGTCTGAGGATGCACACGTGGGTTGCTTCCGTGTCTTGGCTGTTGTGAATAGTAAGAAGTGCTGCAGTGAACTTTGGGGTGGCTGTATCTTTTTGAAATAGAGTTTTTGTCTTTTTGGTTGTATGCCCAGGAGTGGGATTTCTGGATCATATGGTAGCTCTATTTTTAGTTTTTAAGGAACCTCCACACTGTTCTCCATAATGGCTGCACCAATTTACATTCCCACCAACAGCATAGGATTATGGATTCATTTTTTTTGCGAAAGATATCCTTGACTAGGTCTAAGAATCTTCTCTTTCCTATTTTGTTTTTACAGAAAAATATTTGGGAGAATGCAACTCCCTGAAGTTATCCCCAGAAAGACACTGCCAATGTTTGATCTCATTCTGAACTGTGAAACGCTCATAGCCCCCACCACACTCTTGGCTAGGGGCAGCCTAGTCTGACTCTCACCCCCTCGGCATCCTACCCTACCAGGGTCCCAGAGCCTTCCCTCCTCTAAGCTTCTGTGTCAGCCCTTCTAGCTCTAACTGTACACTTTGTGTAGCTCAAAGCAGTGTATAGTTATTAACTTCTTACATAAATCTCATATTAAATTTCACTTTTCCTTCTTTCCTCAACTAGACTTTAAGTTCTTTGGGGACAGAAAGCATGTCCTGTGAGCTACAATCCCTTCCATATATGCTATCTAAGCTCCTGACAAATATTGAAAGAGGAAAATAAATTCATTTGGCAGTTTGACGGTCATACAGCAGACGAGTGAGCGGTGCAGAGCGCGGTACTTTGCCAGGCCGACTTTAGCTCCAGTGGGCAGAGCAACGCCTGAATCTACCATCCCCTCCACCCTCCACACGCTCTCTGTCCCTCTCCCGTTTGTTCTGCCATCTCTCCCTGTTTCTCTCGCTCTCTTTTTCGGCTGTGCAGCCTAGCCTGTGGGATCTCAGTTCCTGGACCAGGGATAGAACTCAGGCCCTCGGCAGTGAAAATGCCAAGTCCTAACCACGGAACTGCCAGGAAATTCCCTTCTCTCTCTTTTTGTTTTTCCATCCTTCTTGCTCCGTGAAAAGTTTCTTTTATCACCTATTTCAGGATCCAGTCTCTGCCAGGTGCTGGGAGGAGTACAAGCTCGTAGCATCCTGGGGCATCCTGACTTTATCCACCTCCTTCCCACTCTTCTTATTCCGTTCAGCCGTGTTTATTGAGCATCTTCCACATAGTAGCTGACGCAGGAGCTCCTTGCAGATGAGAGCTGGGGGGACAGCACACTTTCCCACGCATCCTCTGAAAGCTCCTGGCACCCTCCGTAAAGCTCTCAGCTTGGGGGAATCTTTAGGAAGGACACTTTCTGCACAGTGAGGGGACCAGAGGGAACAGAAGTGATTCTTAACATCTCTCTCGGCGCCGCAGATACTCAGAGCCGTTGAAGAACAGGAAGGGGAAAACCAGAGAAGCCAGGCTCAGACCTACAGCTGTGGCCGCCCATCCCGAGCTGAGCTGTGATCTCAGGGGTGCCTGGCAAGGACAGCCGGCAGGGGGCCTCCCAGTGCACTGAACGGAACAGGGAAGCCAGCTCCCTGAGGACCGGCCTCCTGGGGCCTGAGAATTGACAGCCAGCTCCACCTGGTCCCCTGGAGTTGGCTATTGCTGCAGGTATTAATGGTGGGAGAGAAAAATCCCTAGACAGTGAGGTGATGCACTGGACAGAGTATGAATGTGGGAAACGTGAGCGACGCTGTTAGGAATGGCCTCGTCAGGAATGGGGATGGAAACAGAGCCTTGCACTTGGAGTGTGAGCCTTGGCTTCGCTTCTCCCTAGAAAGTGGGCTTGAGAAAGCCCTCTGGCTCCCAGTCATTGCCGCCCCCCAAGCTCACAGGGCCTGCGTCTGCTTCGGCCGCCGCATGGGGCCCAGTGTCTTGTGTTCTGTGACACTGGCCTTTTTGTTTCTTTCCACCAGAGGCTGAGCATCTTGATGGCAGGGGCTTTGTCTTCCTCATCTACATGGGGCCCAGTGTCTTGTGTTCTGTGACACCGGCCTTTTTGTTTCTTTCCGCCAGAGGCTGAGCATCTTGATGGCAGGGTCTTTGTCTTCCTCGTCTTTGATTTTTCTGGTCCCCAGGGCAGTGATCTCTCACAGGTGAGGACAGCGTTCTCTCCCATTTCCATCCCACCCTCCCGCACCCCTATCTTACATCTTCTTCCTTCCATCTCGTTTATCTAGTTGAGAGGGCTGAGCCCAGAGGCCTCTTACTCCAGCTCTAAAGCTTGCACTCTTGGTAACAATGTTTGATGTCGAGGTTCTCAAACATGCCCAGCCGTCATCATCACTGGGAGGGCTTGTTTAATCCAGGGGCTCAGACTCTAAAACCCAAGTGTCTGATTCAGTGGTGGGGCTGAGGACCTACACTTCCAAGCAGCTCCCAGATATGCTGATACTGCTGGTCCAGGGACCAGCTCTAAGAATCGCCGCTAGGAATCTTCGTGATTGGGGATGTCCTTCTCAGGACATGTCAGCTCGAAGAATCGCCGCTGGAGGCTTCATGATTGTGGGTGTGAATGTCCTTTCTCAGGACACGTGCTCCTTCTTCATAGTGGAGTCTTGACAAGGGTAGGTTTGAGACTCACAGGAACAGAAAACTTAGAACCCAGAACAGGCCCTGGATTTGAAGTCAGACTCTGAATCCAGATCCAGCTCTTACCAGTTACCGGCTCTGTGGCTGTGACCAAGATGCGGTGCCTCTCTCAGGCTTTCTTTCCTCATCTGTTAAATGGGAATGATCACAGTGGGTTGGCCAAAAAGTTCACTGGGGTTTCTCTGTGACATCTTCCCAAACTTTTTGGCCAACTCAATACCTGCTTCAGAGGATTAAATGCTGAAGTTTCTTTTATGGCGAGTCTGGTGCTTGTTAGGCATTCTGTTATTGATTCGAGTTTGGACTCCATTGGAAAACATCAGTGACGTGCTTCTGTTTCTGCCCACATGGGAATGTGGTGGGTGTTGAAGACTCTGCCAGGTAGACTCCACAGGCTGTTCTAGAAAACATTCGTCTCAGTCTTGTGGACAGGTCACGGGTAATGGACAGGTATGTGATCCTGTGTTTCTCTTGGATAGTCTCCTGGGCGGTATCACCTTTGTGAAGCCCCAGCACCGAGCTTTGCTTTTTCCCTTGTGTGTTACCAGGAGGTCCGTGCATGCTTGAGTTTGGGGTGGGTGGGGGAGGACAGCCCTTCTGTGCCTGTTGCTGGAGTTGACCCCAACACCTAACTGAGGGATGGCAGTCACGAGGCCAGCGATGCAGAGCCAGGGTTGCTTTATCTCCCCCTCTTTCCCCCTTGGTAACCATTAGCGTGTTTTCTACATCTGTGACTTGATTTCTGTTTACAAATAGGTTCATGTGTACCAGGTTTTTAGATTCCACATACAAGCGATTTCATATGATATTTACCTTTCTCGGCATACAAGCTCTTAAAATAGCACCTAGCCCGTGGCAAGCACTCAGTGCCTGTTGGCCTTTGTTATTTACTGAGAACCTACTGTGTTCCAGGCACGCTGCAGAGGTCAGGCAGTTATTCCCCAAACACAAGCACTACCTTGTATCCGGGGGATTGATGACGGATAAGACAGTCTACTCTTGCTTTTCTTTTTTTTTTTTCATGTTGCATCACACAGCTTGTGGGATCTTATTTCCCCAACCATGGACTGAACTGGGCCCTCAGCAGTGAAAGTGTGGGAGTTCTAAGCACCTGACCACCAGTTAATTCAGTCTGCTCTTGTTTCCAAGTACCATTTCTAAAAGAAGCAAGGCATTGAAATGGAAAGGGGCTTGTTTGAGTGAGGTCACTCAGCTAGGGAGCAGAACCTATTCTGTCCTTTGGTCCTGCCCATATGTGGCACTGCCCTTACTGCATCATCACCAGACGCTGATAATGATCATTTGAGTGGAGAATGAAAGCATCCATTTACTAGTTCTGAAAGTATGATGGTAGATCCAAATCTGTAGTTTTTAGACATTTTGATTTGATTTATAGATCTCAGATACTAATTTATATTCATATAATACTTTCATTATAAAATATGCAGTGGTACAAAGATTTGTATGTATATAGGAGTTTTTTTTTTTTAATTTGGGTTTATAAATGGTTTGGAACAGGTTGCAGAAACATCGTCTGTTGCTCTTTTTAATATATCTCGAGCATGCTATGACACATCCTGAAATAATTTGCTTCGGAAAAAAGCACTGCTCTCCCTCTTTTGCAAATGTAACTGTAAATATTACTTTGAGGTATGTAATTGCTGCAACCATCTCCATTTGAAGGAAGACTTCTAACCCGTCCATCTCCCATCTCTTGCTATTGTCAAGAAATCAGAAATATTGACTTAAAAGGCATTATTCAAATGTGTTGAATGTAAACACTGAAGAAGTCTGAGAACAGCCACAAATTTTCCTTTGCTTAATGCAGCCTTGAAAATATTTCAAGTATTCTGTTTTACAGGCATGCATTCACTCTGCTTAGGGAAAATATTACTTCAAGCACATCTTAGCATGCCAAGAACGCTTCTAGTGTCTGGCACTTAGTAGGAACTGAATGGATGTTTGAAGTTTGACTTGAGTTGAAGTTCCCTGGGATACACGTGTTGCTATGACACCTGGAAACCCTTGGGTTCCTTTAGGTATGGAGACAGCTCTGGCAGGGCTTGGTGAGGGGCTCTGGCTAGGGGCAGGCAGGCCTACAACCCTTCTGGGCAGTGGGGCATTGCTCAGAATCAGACCTGGCTCAACACAGAGCTAGAGCTGGCTTCACAATTGGTCCCTTGTCACTCATTTCATCGAGTGGCCCTCCTTCTGAGCTCTCAGACTTGGCTGCGAGCCCCTTGGAGACAGGACTCTGGCTCTCATTTCAGCATTTTCAAGAGCCTGTCCTAATGCCGTAATTGCTCGTAAATGTTTCACTCAATTGAAATAAAAAGAAAAGAAACCAAGTGGGCATATGGCTCCCTCTAGTCTCCTCACTTCTGAGACCTGGCTGTGAACTCATGGCCAGATCCTCCCATGATTCATCACTTAAATCATTCAGCAGCTGAAGGATGCAAGCTTTCCCCTCAAAGGCTGTCTCTTGGGCTGTTTAGAGACCCAGGTGGGCCGTGGAAATAGCCCTGGTCTGAAATGCTATGGATGCCTGGGCGGTGCTTTTTTAAAATTTTTAATTTTTTTTATTGGCTGTTTTACCTTACACATAATCTTTGATTTTTTTTAATGGAATTATAGTTGAATTACAATGTTTGTAAATTACTGCTGTACAACAAAGTGATTCAGTTATATATATATGAGTGTGTGTGTGTGTGTATAGGGGGGTTCCCACGTAGCTCTAGTGGTAAAGAACTCGCCTGCCAATGAAGATGTAAGAGATGTGGTTTCGATCTCTGGGTTCTGAAGACCCCCTGGAGTAGGAAATGGCAACCCACTCCAGTATTCTTCCCAGGAGAATCCCATGGACGGAGGAGTCTATGGGGCCACAAAGAGTCAAACATGACCGAAGTGACTTATCACACACACATGCATGTATATATATAATTCTTTTTTATATTCCTTTCCATTATGGTTTATCCCAGGATAGTGACTCTACTTCCTTGTGCTGTACAGTGGGACCTTGTCTATCCATCCTATATATAATAGCTTACATCTGCTAACCCCAAACTCCTACTGCATCCCTCTCCCATAACCAACACCTGCATTACATACATGCTGGCCGTCTGGAAGTTCAACCTATGTCAAGTCCCTTCTTGTTCTAGATCTCGGTCTCCCTGTAACGTCTAAGATCACTGAGAGCAATATAAGTCTATCCCATTAATGATACGTGTGTGTGTGTGCACGCGTGTGTGTGTGTGCTGGTCAGCTTATTTGCCACAGCATCAAAAGTTTTACTCCTTTATTCATGAACAAAGAAATATTCTGACCTATTTTTCAGCAGAGCGAAGTTCTGGAATTTCAAATCACTGGCTCCTTCTTTGGCTATTTTTCTATTGCCCCTGTGATGAAAGAAAATAGATTATTGTCAGGAAATAGCAAGAAGTGAGGGGAAAAATTAATTAAGTGCATTCATTCATAGAAATAACCACTCAGTCAGATGTAAGTAATTAATGTCTCACACGTAATTCCAAATCTCTCTTTGCATTTCCAGTGGAGTTAAACAAAATCTGGACTTAAGATAATCCAATTACTTGAAAATATGCTTTTTTTTTTTTTAATATAAGAGCTTTATTTTACAAGGAGCAATAGCCTGGGGTAGAATAAGTGCCCCTAACTGGATGAAGACGTGGGCTTTCTCACATCAGCGTGGTCAAGTGGTGTCCTCCCTAAGGTCCCTGAATTTCCATAACATTGCTCTGTACAGCAAAAAGAATCACGCGCATGCCACCCGGTTAAGGGGAGGCTGTCAAACAAGGACAGTGCCTGCAGGCCAGGAAATGTCCTACATGCTTTCCTGTGTTGGCTGAATTCGACCAAAACTAGCAAACATCATCTGGGGTAGGGAGGAAGATGACTTAGGAATAGCAACTCAGATCCAAATAATATTTATTGAACTCCTGTATAATTTAGGGACTTTGCGATGCTATTTTCTATGAAGAGATTAACTAATTTTAAATTGAGTTAATTTGTTCAAATTCAGTAAGGCATTCTCTATCATAAAGAATCTCTAGTTCATTTCATTAGCCAAGTTTAATATACTTTCATTTTTCTCGCAGGCATTTTGTGAGCTCTATTAGACGTTAACGGATGATCCCTTCCTCCACAAATGCTCCTTGGCAGCTACCAGGGTAGCTCCTCTGACCTGCCTGCCCTCCTGATTCTCTCCACTTGGGCCACACCTGCTTCTTCTAGGACCTTATATTTTCCTCTCCTCCCTCCCCCAGGGCTCTTCCAGGGGGAAGTGTTTCTCAAACACTTTCTTCCCCTGCATCAAACTCAAGCTTCTGAGTTCAGTTCACCTGTCATTTCATCAGAGAAACCTCCTTTCTCCTCTGAGACAGACCCCTTCTAGCACTCGCCTGAGTTTTAGTTGTCCTTGGACTTAATGTATAGGTTGTATTCACGACTGTGACGCTGAGGAACTGCCATCTCCATGAGGGCAGAGACTGCAGGAGACTGCATGTCCAGGGCTTGGGACTGTGCCTGATTGTACAGGACATGCTGAAAGATAACTTGAGGCTCTCTCTCCACCCAGGATGTTTTTAAACTTTTTTTCTATATTGGAGTATGGTTGATTAACAATGTTGTGACAGTTTCAGGCGCACAGCAGAGTGACTCAGCCATACATGTGTATGTATCCATTCTCCCCAAAACTCCCCTCCCATCCAGGCTGTCACATAACATTAAGCAGAGTTCCCTGTACTATGGATGGAACTAGAGATTGTTATACTGAGTAAAGTCAGACAGAGACAGAGAAATATCCATCTAGGATTTTTTGTATAGCCTATTAACTGCAACACAATAAATTAAAAATGTAGTGAGTTGTTTGAATATATTTTGTCACCGTGTAAATTGATCATCTAGAAAGATAATGGATGATTCCATTATTTTCCAGTTTTTGTTATTTCACAATTACACAGTTGTTTCATTATTGTATTATTTTATATTCAATACATTTTATTATTTCGTTGTTTTTTATTTATCTGGGTGAAAGCTCGATTCATAAATCTTTATCTGCATTCTGACTTCATTTCTAAGCTCTGGAGATAAACATCTACCTTCTGGAATTTTTTAATTGGTCACCCCCAGCTGACTCAGGCCCTTTCCTAAGGAATGGCCCCATTATTCACAGAACTTCCAAACAATTATTTGCACACTCACCTTGAGTCTTCCCTCCCTTGTCTTCTCCATCCTCACCATCTCCACAATTTGTTACCAGATCCTAGAAACTGAGTCCCAAACATCTCTCTTCAATCCTTTAAATGATACCTAGTCTTAGCTCTGCCTTCATTCTCTCCAGCCTGGACTCCAGTGTCAGCCCCCTAGCTTCCTGGGCTCCAATCCACCCACCAAACTGCAATGAGAACAACCATCTTTTTAACTGGCAGAATATAACCAAGTCACCTCTACTTGAAATCCCCACCCCTCCTCCATTTCACAGGACCCAGTCCACAGTCTTTACCAGGATCCCTGCTCCAGGGGCCTTGGATACAATTTGTATTATTTGTATTCTTATTTCCTGCTAGCCCTGCTCTCTGACCAAGCCCCCAACATTGTCCTTGTTTGCCACAGGACAGGCCAGTGAATCAGAGACTAGGTGTTGAAGCAAGGAATACTTCATCTGGAGAGCTTACTGCCAAGAAGGTGGCAGACTAGTGTCTCAAAATAACCATCTTATTGCAGTCTGGATGCCAGTTTCTTTTATAGAACAGAGATGGGGGGCAGTGAGGAAATGAAGTTAAAAGGCCATTAATCTTGCAAATATCTCTTAGAAAGGCAATCCTAGGACAGGGGGTGTGATAATTCTTCCTTCTGACATCCACAGGTGGACAGGGTCCTGAACAAAGACGCTTTAGTTAACAATCAGGCAGAGGGGCAGGATTTTCTGAGGCAGGACACCATGTATGATTACAATAACAAAAGCAATGAAAAGCAAGTCAAACACTTCCAACAGCAAGAAACAGTTCCCGTGTGGAGTCAGAACTGGGTCTTTCCTGCAATAATAGTTTCCAGTCTTCAAGGCTTAGTTCAAACATTAGATCCTTGTGAGGTCTTCTGTGCTGCTTCCTCTTAGAACATTTTAGTATTTTTGGTATGTCTCTGTTCTACCATTCATTCATTTGTTCATGAATCCATTTATTCATTAACTCAACACAATATTAGAGATATTGTAGATATCAGATCTCTTTTGTGCCCGGCAATGGGATGAAGTTGTTAAGAAGACACATGACGCCTTCCTAGTGAATCTTTTATGGTTGTTGGGAGACAGACCATGAACAAGTAGATAAACAATCATATTTTTATCATATTGCTGTGTATGTGTGCCTGTTCAAGTGTTCATGTTCCCCTAGAGTAGAGGATTTTTGTGAGAAGACGCATATCCTGGGAATATTTTCTCTCCCAGCACAAGGACTAGCTGACCTCAGCTGTGCCCTCAGGAATGTTTTTAAGATATGAAATGATGCATTAATAGTAAATAGATAAACGAATGCCCTGCCCATCTGGGCTCTTACACAATAGTGAACCACTCATTCTACTGTGTAGGGTCTTTTAGGTCCCTCTGATACCAGGCAACTTCTGATGTGTCCCTGCACTGAGGAGACCTTAGGTTTCATTACATCTCTAAGGTATGGGCAACATTTCTGTGCTCTGACAGCCAGGGTAACATTTGCTGAAATGGCTTTAACCAGTTCAATTTTAGGAGAATATGGGGGGGGGGTGGTTCTGGGAATTTTCTCAACCTCTTCCTGGGATCCCCAAGAACCCAACAGCCTGAGAGCTTCCTCTGACTTTTCCAGAGAATCTACTTTTGCTTTTTTACTTTAGGAAGAGAGTTTAACTCAAGCTCTTTTTCTATTTCATCTTTACAGTAACCCTCAGCAGGGCAGTTAACCTAAGTAACCTAAGTTGGGCAGGCATCCTTCTCAGCTTTTTGCTACAGATGAGGGAACAGGGACCTTGAGAGTGGAGGGGATCTGATTCAAGGTCACCAAGTTGGTTGATGGCCCAGCCAGTGCTCCACACCAGGTCTCTAATCTGCCAGGTATGTGCTACATGCACCCTCCCCCTGGGGGAGCCAGGGTGTGTAGCCGCCTGATACTCAGGGTCAGGCGCCTCTGAGACCCACTAAGGAACAGGAGTAAGAATGAGTTGGGGTGGGGGGTACAAAGGATGAGGAGGTGGTGCTGTCCTTCCCACAACAGATTATTTAACAGATGAACAAAGCTGGCAAGTTAACAGCCATCGAAGGTCCATCTAGTCAAGGCTATGATTTTTCCAGTAATCATATATGGATGTGAGAGTTGGACTATAAAGAAAGCTGAGCACCGAAGAATTGATGCTTTTGAACTGTGGTATTGGAGAAGACTCTTGAGAGTCCTTGGACTGCAAGGAGATCCAACCAATCCATCCTAAAGGAAATCAGTCCTAAATATACATTGGAAGGATTGATGTTGAAGCTGAAACTCCAGTACTTTGGCCACTTGATGCAAATAACTGACTCATCTGAAAAGACCCTGATGCTGGGAAAGATTGAAGGTGGAAGGAGAAGGGGACGACAGAGGGTGAGGTTGTTGGATAGCATCACCGACTCAATGGACATGAGTTTGGGTAAACTCCGGGAGTTGGTGAATAGGGAGGCCTGGTATGCTGCAGTCCATGGGGATGCAAAGAATTGGACATGACTGACCAACTGAACTGAACTGAACTGAACCTGGACAGTGAGCAGTTAAGTTTATTTGTTTTTAAAACACATAAAAAGAACAGAGAACAATAGAAGCTTTAACATTAGAATAGGTTCTCTCCCTTGCTCCCTCTCCCTTTCCAGTTATTTGGAATTGAGTTTTGCTTGCTAAGCACAAGGAGAACCACAATGTCCCACCCCACAGTTTTCCTCTCCACCAGCTCTTTCTGGCTCAAATCATTCCTTAGGGTTCCAGGTTTTAGGAACACATTAAAAAAAATGTACCATGATGAAAGAATTATAAAGTCTCAGTATATCACAGAAAATATTATATAAGAATGTTTATCATACCAGGTCAAAACTGTTTGCTTTGCATTAAACTGATAACTGAGCTTTGAAGGAGACAGTCAATGTTGCCACAAATTGGCCTTGGCATTTGTGAGCCTGCGTTGATGATTCTGTATATGGCAGTAGTGTAGGTAGTTAGGCACCATTTTCAAGACCTCAAACATCCAAGACCAGCTGTCCTTCCTGTGGGCCGTTCAGCCTGCCTCATCCACATAATCCAATGAGCACTTTCAAATGACTGCTCTATTGCTTATCTTTGATCCTCATCAAGTGCCCCCCAGGAAAGCAACACAGGTTAGTTTACAGAACAGTGAACTCAGCACATCCCAAAAAAAGGGGAAGTGCCATAGGCTTGTGGGGAAACTGAGGCACAGAGTGCCAGTGGGTGAGCCAATTAATTGTTCTTGTAATCACCTTGTCCTCTGCTGAGAAAGAGCATATCACCTCTCAGGAGCCAGGTTCTCTACTTAACTATCCACTTATCACTTCTGGTTTTACACTTTTTGGCTATTTTTTCTTTCTTTTTCCTCCTTGGCACCTCCCTCCTGAGTGGTCAGTTGACAAAACTCATCCAGTCCTCCTTCACATGTCTTCTTGTTCCATCCCTTTCTTACACTCTCTCTTCTCAGGACCAAGGACTTTTCAGGTAGATCTAACAGAAGTCAGTTCTGCATAGTTGAATCAGTATATACTGACTGTAGTATGTTGAAGGGTGTATACAGAAAGATGTATCTATCAAAACCAAATTATTTGAGAAGAGGGTCTTTGGCAATGTAATTAAGGTGAGATCTTGAGATGAAATTGTTCTGGATTAGGGTAGCCTTATATTCAAAGTTAGGCTTCTCAGGTGGCTCAGTGGATAGAGAATCTGCCTGCAATGCAGGAGATGCAGGAGACACAGGTTTGATCCCTGGGTCATGAGGATCCCCTGGAGGGGTGCATGGCAACCCACTCCAGTATCCTTGCCTGGAGAATCCCATGGACAGAGGAGCCTGGCGGGCTACAGTTCATGGGGTCACAAAGAGTCGGACACGGCTGAAGCTACTGAGCATGTGCACACACACCATATCTAAGGACAGGTTTTCATAGAAAAAAAGACCATAGAAGACACACAAGAGAAGGGCATGTGCCATCCCACGGGAAGATGGAGACAGAGATTGGGGTGATGCTGCCACAATCCAAGGAGCTTCTGGAGCACCCAAAGCTGGAGGAAGAAAGGAAGGATCCTACGCTAGAGGCTTCAGGGGAGACACAGCCCTCGGGATTGATTTCAGTCTTCTGGGCTCCAGAACAGTGAGAGAATACCTTTCTGTTATTTTAAATCCCGT
Source organism: Bos indicus x Bos taurus (assembly GCF_003369695.1). Lineage (NCBI taxonomy): Eukaryota > Metazoa > Chordata > Mammalia > Artiodactyla > Bovidae > Bos > Bos indicus x Bos taurus. The sequence continues at coordinate 105,229,030 of NC_040081.1, forward strand.
GGTTGATTTAAGCCACTATAGCCCTGCCGCTGTTGCTGCTAAGTCACTTCAGTCGTGTCCGACTCTGTGCGACCCCATAGACTGCAGCCCACCAGGCTCTGCCATCCCTGGGATTCTCCAGGCAAGAACACTGGAGTGGGTTGCCATTTCCTCCTCCAATGCATGAAAGTGAAAAGTTAAAGTGAAGTCACTCAGTCGTGTCCGACTCTTCACAACCCCATGGACTACAGCCTACCAAGCTTCTCTGTCCATGGGATTTTCCAGGCAAGAGTACTGGAGTGGGTTACCATTGCCTTCTCCCACTATAGCCCTAGAGGACTCAATACATAGAATATGTAACCCAACCCATCCTAAAGTACAGAAAATAAATAAGACCCAAATCTCCAGCAGGACAAAACAAGAAGTGTAATGACAAAAACGCATATAGTCTAGAAGGCAAAAGAAATAAATGGGAACATCTTTAAGTGAGGGGGTAGTCAAGGAAGGCTTCCACAGACTGATGGATGAGGTGCATACAAAGTCGCTTCAGTTGTGTCCAACTCCTTGTGACCCCATAAACTGTAGCCTTCCAGGCTCCTCTGTCCATGGGATTCTCCAGTCAAGAATACTGGAGTGGGTTGCCATTTCCATTTCCAGGGGATCTTCCTGATCTACGGATAGAACCCAAATCTCTTACAGCTCCTGCATTGGCAGGCAGGTTCTTTACCTAGTGCCACCTGGTAAGCTCAATGAATGAGGATGTACAGCATTTTCCAGACTGATGGAGAGTGAGGCAGAGCAACCTATTTTGGGGCAGATGCCTGCTCCATGCTTTCCTGGCCATTTTCCTCTAATTTTTCACCTTTACCAGTGTTCCCAGCTACACCCAAGATGGCAAGTACAGTTTGACCTGCACAGATGAAAAGCTACCATTTCTTCTGCTGTGAAATGACCTTCTCTTAATAAGTACTGAGAGCAAGTTTAGCTTTTTCCAGAAGCTTCTCATTACACTCCCAATGAGCGTGCAGATTTCTGAGAAATCACATAAATTTTCCCTATGCCTTAATTCTCTTTTAAGGGCCATGCAGCTGGATTGCTGACTCCAAGATCATGAATAATAATAATGTATAATGCTATAATTATCGTGCTAATAACAACAGCCCTAAACTTTGATAAGATTTACAACTTACTGGTCACTGATGCTCACCACAACCCTAAGAGTCCAGTCCAAGCCTATCCCCAACCCTGTTAAATTTCTTCATCTTGTGTTCAGCTCATGTTCCTTCTTCTCAGGAATTGCCACATATCAGGCTTCTGAGGGGGCTTCCCAAGTGGTACTAGTGGTAAATAACCTGCCTGCCAATGCAGGAGACATAAGAGATGCAGGTTCGATCCTGGGGTCGGGAAGATCCCCTGGAGGAGGGCATGGCAACCCACTCCAGTATTCTAGCCTGGACAATCCCATGGACAGAAGAGCCTGGTAGGCTATAGTTCATGGGGTTGCACAGAGTTGGACATGACTGAAGTGACTTAGCATGCATACATGGATGCACAGGCTCCTGAGGAAACAATGAGATGGAGAGGATTATGCAGGAAGTCCATCAGGGTGAGATCCTCGCATTAGTCGCTGTGGAGGGCAGGGAAGGAAGCAGAATTTGGAAGGGGCAACGGTTGGGCTGTGCTCTGAGATTGGCACCAGGGCCCTTCAGAACTATCCTGAGTTGTGGCAGCGGGGCCAGGCCTTTGTACTCCTGGATGAACCAGATGGTGGATGCAGGCTGCCCCAGGTGAGGCAACTCTATTCAACTGGGACAATTCCCAAAGGAAGTTGAGAGGGAGAGACTCTGAAAGTCTAGTACAGCGTCACATTGGATTCAGACTCTAGAGAGTCTGAGGTCCCAAGCTCAACATAGGTCTTGACTATAGTTTTCATTAGAGAATGGAAGGAGGGGGCGGTGGGGGAAGGAAGGATGGGGCCCAGGGCAGGATGATCCTGAGGGCAGGGCATCCCCTAGGAAGGAGTGGGGAAGCAAGTCAGAGAGATGCTGGTCTCTACAGGATGTGGTGTGGTGTGGTGTGGTGTGGACACAGATGTTAAGAGCACTCATTTGGACTCCATCAGAATTTGAATCTGGTTCTGCCAACAGAAGAAGTCAGCAGTTTATCTCATCATCCCCATTTTACACCCAAGGAAGGGGGAGTTATAATAACTCCCTCACATATTGATTGCATGTTGGTAATCATTTTTATTGTCTAGGGTTCAAGTCTTACTCCAACAAGCAAGGAATAACAGAGGTGGACAACCAGGAGGACCAAGAAGGGCAGTTGATAATGAAAAATTTTCATCCAGGCCAAAATGCTATTATCTCAGAACTTTTGTGGGTCAGGAATCCAGGCGTGACTTTGCTGGGTCCTCTGTTTCATGGTCTCTGCTGAGGCTGAAATCAAAGTGTCAGCCAGAATTGGGGTTTCCTCTGAAAGCTCAACTGGGAAAGGCTCTACATGGTTCTAAGCACATGGGATTGTTGGAAGGTTCAACAGTTTCTTATGGCCTGTTGGACTGAGGGCCTTGCTTCCTTGGTGTATGTGGGTAAGAAGATGCCTTCAGTTCCTTGCCACCTGGGCCTCCCTCATATAGCCACGTGCTTTATCAAAATGTGTAAATCAAGCAGACAAGAGGGAAGTTGCGATCACACATAATGTCATCACGGAAATGACGTCTTGTCAATTTTGCCATATCCTGTTGTTTACAGGTGATCACAGGCCTTGCTCACAATTAAGAGGGAGTGGATTACACAGGGAGGGATGCAAGTACCAAGTGAAGAGGTAACTGGGGGCCACTTTAGTGTCTGTCTGCCCCATGTAATAGTTGACTCATTGGAAAAGACTCTGATGCTGGGAGGAATTGGGGGCAGGAGGAGAAGGGGACGACAGAGGATGAGATGGCTGGATGGCATCACCGACTTGATGGACATGAGTTTGGGTGAACTCTGGGAGTTGGTGATGGACAGGGAGGCCTGGTGTGCTGCAATTCATGGGGTCACAAAGAGTCAGACACGACTGAGTGACTAAACTGAACTGAACTAAGTGTGGAAGTGTGAGTAGATGTGACACTAGTTACTAGCATCCAGAAGGTATTTGACAAACCTCCAAGCCAAATCAGCTAGACTCTTCCTGCGGCCTGTTTTATAACCTTCCATGACTCCTGAAAATGTCAGGCCAGTTCTCAAAAGTTTTTCAGCTAATTCCAGAAGACACCAGCAAGTCAGAACAGACTGGTTCTCTGAATCTTTGCTCTTGCGTGTGAGGGGCCATTGTAATTATTTTTTGCAGCAGAATGCTATACTTCTAATTTTCTTAAAATAGTCACTGCAGGAGTCATCACAAACAACTTTTTCTGAACTAGAGTTTCCTATTTTGTTCCTTCCATTTGGTCTTTAGGGCACATGTGTGATAGGCACAAACTTCCGTTGAGTTGTATATTCCTGTGCGTAGCTTCTTCTAAGCCTAGGAAATGTTCAACACCGCCTTCCCCCACCGCCCCCCTCACCCATCCCGAGCATCTGAGCAAAGCCCAGGCTCTTGCAAATTTGATATGCCATAGCTGGGATGCTGGATACCTTTTATGCGCTTGCACTGCTGAACCCAGAAAAGCTGAAGAACATACAGACTTTTTTTTCTTTTAAAGTTTGAATTTGAATCTATTTACCCAGGGCCAATTTTCTCAAGCTCACGCAGCCTCCCCATTCAAAATTGGCAAAGGATCTTGGAGAAGATCACGCACACACACACTAGCTTCTCACAGGAGGCTACATTTGCTGGGAAGCAGATACTGATGATAAGGCATTGTTTCAAACACTGCTCAGAGACAGGAATGCGGTAAGGTCCTGTATCTCCTTCTGTCTGTGCACACCAGGAGATCACAGTACACAATTCTGAGATATCTCTGCCCTGCCTGACAGTACGTGTGTAGCAGAAAGTGAGGGAAGAGCCCAGATACAAGACAGACTTATATTTCAAAGCAGCTTCAGCACTGGGGGCATTGCCTTCTATCTGTCCTGTCCAGTGTCTTCCATTTATGAAGTTTTAGCTGCAACTCTGGACGCTAATTTTGGGGACAGACAGCTGGAGTGGAAAGAGAGTTTGGCCTTGTGGCTTTAGGGTTTGGGTTCAGGCCCTAGCTATTTTACTGCTTCATTGTGTTATCTCAACCATGTTACTTAACCACAGCCTGGTTATGGTTGTGCCATGCATACGATCAGAGTAGGATGGGTGGGTATGTTTCCTGAAGCATCATTACTGCATATATTCTGCACACTTTGCTGTTCCTGCATTAAACAGAGGGGATAAGAGTCTTGCTTCATAAGCAGCTGAAAGTCTATGACAAAGTCCTAAAAACCATGGCATAAGAGGGGTGGGTATACCTAACAGAACTTGAGAACTTGGTGGCACAGTGAATTAGCTTAAGGGTCCTGTCCTCGTGGAATCTCCCCTGATCTTTCATCTGGACCCCTTAACTGTTCTCCTTGACATCTGTCCCTTTCTACTCTAAGATCGTCTGCCAATTTTGTCTCAGCCATCATTTCAACTCTCTGTTTTGTTTTACAAACCAACATTCCAGGCAAACCGAACCTCTGGCTAGGCTGAAACACAGCACATTGAAAATTTCTCCATTCATGTGGTCTCCCCTGCCTGTGATTCATTTCTCCCTCTTTCTCTTCTCTTTCTAATGTCTCCACAACATCAAATTCTTGATCTGCTGGGCCCAGCAGAGATGCCATCTTTTCCGCTTATCTTTCCCCAAAGTATCTGGATAGATGTGCTATATCCTTCATGAGCTAGAATGGAGCTCACTTTCTATCTTGGCTGGTGGCAGCCATGTTCCCTAAGCCCTCACTCTATCCTGAACCTGGCCCCTCTCCTCCTGTATCCTCTTTGATAGTTCACGGTCTTGGAAACAAAATCCTCTCAGACTCAAGTCCTTTACTGAAACTGAATTGAAATTGAGCAGTGGACCCTGGTACCATCCTCCAGTCAGATATTTATTGAGCAGCTACTATGTGCTGGTTATTATGCCTGGGAACACAGACAAGACACAAAAGGTCCTACCCTCATGAAGCTGGCAGCCCATGAGTGGGAACCAAGCTAGTGAACAAGAAGCTCACCTCCTCTGTTTTTCTTTTCCCCCATGGCTTCCTGTTTCATTTACTCCTGATTTGAATGGCTACCTGGTTTCAAGACAGTCCACCTGGCTCTGACCTGAGTTCCCTTGGTACGCAGCTCTGACAGCTGCCTGTGGATTTACACATGGCCAGGAGGTAGCCTTGGTCCTCCTTTAGGCCACGTGGGCTGCCCTTCCTCCTCTAGATTCTCCAGACTCAGGGAGAGGCTTTGGGTTCTCTGATGAAATGGATCAGACCTCAGTTTTCAGAGGTGGCCACCTATGTGGTCATGATTGGTGTGTGCACCTCCCACCAAAGCTCTGAACTCTTGTCATTCTCTCCTGCAGACCAGCAGCAGAAGAAACATTCACTCTTGAGAAGATCCATAGAATCTCTGGAGGGAATTACTAATTCTTGTTCATTAAGGCAGGACAAGTCTTCCCTGTAGCTCAAATGGTAAAGAGTCTCCCTGCAGTGTAGGAGATATGGGTTCAATCCCTGGGTTGGGATGATCCTCTGGAGAAAGGAATGGCAATCCACTCCAGTATTCTTGCCTGGAGAATCCCAAGGACAGAGGAGCCTGGCGGGCTACAGTCCATGGGGTTGCAAAGAGTTGGACATGATTGAGTGACTAACACTACTACTACTAAGGGAGGAAATGGAGTTGGAATATTCTAGAATAGACCAGCTCTGCCTATGGGTTGCAGGTACAGAGTAGAGGGTGGTGTCTGAATGCTGCTTTTTGCTTTCCCCGAGTTACAGTTTCAGAGGGTCCCAGAGTGTGAGTCTCCATGGAAAGATACATGCATATCATCTTGAAGCTGCTTGAACCTGTTAATTTTTGATTAAAAAGCCTTTATTTTGTATTGGGGTATAGCCAATTAGGCCTCCCAGGTGGCACCAGTGGTAAAGAAACCACCTGCCAAATGCAGGAGAAATAAGAGATGCAATTTTGATCCTTGGGTCAGGAAGATCCCCTGGCAAAGGAAATGTCAATCTGCTCCAGTATTCTTGCCTGGAGAATCCCGTGGACAGAGGAGCCTGGCGGGCTCCATAGGGTCATGAAGAGTCCGACACGACTGAAGTGACTTAGCGTGCACACACATAGCCGATTAACCGTGCTGTGATAGTTTCAGGTGGACAGCAAAGGGACTAAGCCATGCACACACATATATCCACTCTCCTCCAAACTCGCTTCCCATCTAGGCTGCCACATAACATTGAACAGAGTTCTATGTGCCATGCGGTGGGTTGGTGGGTTGGTTATCCATGTTAAACATAGCAGTGTGTACAAGTCTATCCCAAACTCCCTAACTACCCCTCCCCGCCCGGCAACTATATGTCGAACCTGTTAATTGTACAGATGAGACAACTTGGGCCCAGACAAGTGGAATGACTTGCCCACACTAACCAAATGCTGATACAGAAAGTTCTGGATCAGCTCCTGGCTCCCCTGTGGTGCCTGAGGTCCCTTTCATTTCCCCAGTGCTTGTCTTCCAATTAAGCCTCTTTGCATGCCTTCTAAATAAATTCTCTTTTTTCTTTTTAATCTCCTTGAGGACGGAAAGACAAAAGAAAGATAACCTAATTTAGAAAACAAGAAAGTAATTCTGAATCCTTTTATGTCCAGGTTTCAAGAAATCCTATAAAACCTTTTCTCCTGCTTTTTTTTTAGTTGTTAGGTTTAAAGTTTGATTTAGGGAGAGGAAACAAATGAGCTAAAGAATAGAAGTCTTACATATCATCTTTTCAAATGCTTTCTCCAACAATCCCCCCCACCCCCACCCCATCTTGATTGTCAGGGATGTAACTTCTCATAGGCCATCAATGTATGTAATGAGAAAATACAAAAACAACACTGAATTACCCTTTTTATAGGTCCATAGATGTATTCAGAGTGGAATTTAATTTATAGATGGTCATGCCTGAAAGATTCTGGATGTGTGATAGAAAACAACAAGAGAAAAGAAATATGCTTATCTTTAAAAAACCCTCAAAATAAAAACTTGATTTGTGCCTGGTTATACACAATCCATTAAAGCCCAAGAGTAAAGGGTCATAAGGGACCTTCTTTGGTGATCTGCAGGAGTGCCAGGAGGGACCTCATGCTTAGAATGTAGAGAATGAAGCTCCCCAAGACAATATCCTTCCCTCCATCTCCTGGGCCAACACTCACTGACTCTAGAAGGCCCAAAAGAAAGGAAGGGGAGGGACTTCCTTGGTGGTGCAGTGGATAGGAATCCACCTGCCAATGCAGGGGACACAAGTTCAATCCCTGGTCTGGGAAGATTCCATATGCCATGGAGAACTAAGCCTGCAAGCCACATGCAGTTATTGAACCACGTGGCTAGAGCCTGTGCTTCACAGTAAGAGAAGCCACCTCCATGAGAAGCTTGTGCATTGCAACTAGAGAAAGGCTGTGTACAGCAGTGAAGACCCAGTGCAACCAAAAATAAACAAAAAATAAGAATAAGAAAAACAAAGGAAGAAAAATCAAGGTGGGCGAGGGGGAATGGGGTGAGAAAGGAGAAAGTTCTATATCATGCCAACTCCTGGGCTTGGTGCCCCCTCTCTGCCTTGGATCTGCAGCCCTTCTCAGGAATCCCTCCACTTAACATCTCATTTTCTTCAATCCTTCCTCCATGTTGGAGCCGGGGTCTTCATTCTAAAATCTGTCATTTCCACTGCCTGCGGTTATGGTCCATGTTCTGTTAAGGTCCGTGTTCTGAGTGTGACACACAGCCCCCACGGTCTGGTCCCTGACATCTCTCCACAGTTCTTTCTCTGCAGCACTCAGTTGACCTTAACGGCAGCCATCATGAGCCACTGGCCTGTCTCTGAATGGGCCCGACCCCTGAAATCTCTGTCAGTATGTAGAGAAACAGCATAAATAACATGCCCAACTTCCTACAAGAGATCCACAGATAAACAATTAAGGCAAGTTCTCTTGTTTCAGACATGTCTTGTTTTATCCTCTCAGCAACTGATTCTTGACAGAACTCAAGGAACATGCCCACATCTCTCAATGAAGAGATGGCATTCCTGTCTTTTTAGCTCTTAGTACAGAGCCCCACCCAGAGGAAGGGTTCAACACAGCTTGGGGGGACATGACAAAACTGAGCTTTAATACCAGATCTGTCTGATATCATGGTCCCGATGAAGAAGCATGAGCTTGAAGTCAGAGATAATGGATAAACTGACCCAAAATACTACTTAAAGTGTCAACCACTTTTCTCAATTATTTCTGTTGCCTTATTATACTTTGAAGTGTGAAAGTTGCTCAGTCGTGTCCGACTCCTTGCGACGCCATGGACTGTAGCCCACTGGGCTCCTCTGTCCATGGAGTTCTCCAGGCAGGAATACTGGAGTGTGTGGCCATTTCCTTCTCCATTATTATAGTTTGCAAATGGGACAAAAGAAGCCCAGAGAGGCCAAACACATTGCTCATGGCCACACAGCTCTAAGTATCCAGGCTGGGCTTGTCCTTGGGGTTGGGAGATATCAGTGAACAGAGTAAAGATAGCTCACTCCCATGGAGCAACACAGAAAAGGAGCTCCACCCTTAGGGAGAGAAAGCCGACAATCACCACACACAGGATGATGTGCAGACAGGGGCAACTTTCCATGAGGTGGTCAAGGTGGGCTTCCTTAAGGAGGAGTGAGCACGGACAAGGCACTGCAGGTGTCAGTTGTGGGGAGTCTGCAGGAAGAGCATCCAGCCCCAGGGATGGCTGGGGTGAGAGTCTGAAGGCAGAATCCTGGCTGGGTGGTGGGGTCATGGTGAGGGGCTCAGCATGGTTGAATTGGACTGAGTGTGGGGATGGGTTGGGAAGACCATATAAGTGCTTCTGGAGGCATGACAGCATACGGGGTGAGACAGGATGTGATTGAGAGGGTGGGACTGAGGCTTTGAATAAATGTGAAGCCATGGCAGGGTCTCTGACAGAGGAACACGGTGATACCAGTCATGTTCCTGTAGCATCTCCCTGACTGCTGTGTGGAGAATAGTTTTATCCTTGGTGAATAATGTAGAAGCCAGGAGACCTTTGGGGAAGTTACTGCAGTAACCTGGGCAGAAACTGATGCTACCTGGGACCCCAGGGTCCCAGGAATAGTGGGAGTCAGGGATCAAGGGAGTGTTATTACTCGAATAACAATGCTTAAAACTCCGTAACATTCTGCATCACCTCTCCCAACTCCGCCCATAGGATTAATCTCTCCTCAATGATGGTTCCTCCAAAAACCATTAAAAAAAGCAAGTTTTCCCGCATTTCATAATTTCCTCTGGAGAAGGCAATGACACCCGACTCCAGTACTCTTGCCTGGAAAATCCCATGGATGGAGGAGCCTGGTGGGCTGCAGTCCATGGGATCGTGAAGAGTCGGACACGACTGAGCTACTTCACTTTCACTTTTCACTTTCATGCATTGGAGGAGGAAATGGCAACCCACTCCAGTATTCTTGCCTGGAGAATCCCAGGGATGGGGGAGCCTGGTGGGCTGCCGTCTATGGGGTTGCACAGAGTCGGACACGACTGAAGCGACTTAGCAGCAGCAGCAGCAGCATAATTTCTTCTGTTCTGTCTCACATTGTTTATCTATTTGATGTTGTCTATGAGAGCCTCCTGGAGATATTCTGTCCCACCTGGAGCACAGACCAAGCTGCATGTAGGACTCCAGAGGAAGCAGAGACCAGGGGGCTGACCACGTGCCCTGAATGCCCAGGCCACCCTCCCTGGCTGTAGACTGCCACTCTGGCTGGAGAGTGACGGGGCAAGTCTAGGGGGATCACCTAGCCTCTACCTCATGGAGTGTTTGCCATTTCTGGACCTTAATTTCTCCGGCTATAGAGTAAGAACTCCGATTATTTGAGCACTGACGTTCTTTCAGCTCAAACATCAATGGATTCAGTGATTAAATTTTCTCCCCAGCATGTGTCTTGGTGAGATGTTGGCAGGGGCCTAGTGGTAGGGAATTTTTGTGGGGCATTAGTAGAACTGATCTGTGAGAGTTGGACTGTGAAGAAAGCTGAGCGCCGAAGAATTGATGCGTTTGAACTGTGGTGTTGGAGAAGACTCTCGAGAGTCCCTTGGACTGCAAGGAGATCCAACCAGCCCATCCTAAAGGAGATCAGCCCTGGGTGTTCATTGGAAGGACTGATGCTGAAGCTGAAACTCCAATACTTTGGCCACCTCATATGAAGTGTTGACTCATTGGAAAAGACCCTGATGCTGAGAGGATTGGGGGCAGGAAGAGAAGGGGATGACAGAGGATGAGGTGGTTGGATGGCATCACTGACTCAATGGACATGGGTTTAAGTAAACTCCGGGAGTTGGTGATGGACAGGGAGGCCACTGTAGTCCTGGGGTCCCTAAGAGTCGGACATGACTGAGTGACTGAACTGAACTGAACTGAGTCATCCTGGGTGTATGGTGTGTGGCATGTTGGTGAGTGGCTTGAATAATGGTAAACATGATCATTGTGAAGAAGCCAGGTGCCCTGGGTATGTGAAGCTTATTCACATAGCGTCCTGGATCTGTGTTGTCTTTCTTGTTCTGCAGACATTTCTGATACTGTGGTGTCTCCAGGTGTCCCCATCAGAAGACTCCTGCTTGGTACAGAGTTCTTACTTCCCAGAAGAGAACATGAACTTTGGAATCAGCTAAGTGGCATTGTTTGGGGATTCCCTGGTGGCTCAGTGGTAAAGAATCTGCCTGCCAATGCAGGAGATGCAAGAGACTCAGGTTCAATCCCTCGGTAAGGAAGATCCCCTGGAGTAGGAAATGGCAACTCACTCTAGTATTCTTGCCAGGACAATTATATGGGCAGAGAAGCCTGGCAGGCTACAGTCCACGGAGCTGCAAAGAGTTGGACACCCCTGAGCGACTGAGCATGCATGCATGCAAGTGGCATGGTCTGCTTTTTAGCCTACCAATCCAGTTCTTCCCCAGTCAAAGTGTGGTTCCTGGACCAGCAACTACTCCCAAGAGCTGGCTAGAAATGCAGAATCCCAGGGACCACCCTGACCGTACAGAACCGGAATCTGCCTTGTAACTAGAGGCCATGAGATCAAGTAGGAAAGGTGTAATGTGACTTTGGGTAAGTGACCTGTTCCCTCTGGACTTCATTTTCCCCATCTGCAAAATGGAGCAAAGAAAAACACTTCCTTCATAGAACTGTCAGGAGAATCAAATGAGTTAATACATGAAAAGCCTTGTTACTACTGCTTTTTATGTGTATGTATTCTCCTAGTCAGAAAGGTCATATGGTCAGTTATCTTTGGGCACAGAAATTGGAAATGATAATGACAGAGATGGGAAGAATGAGTGGGGGTCAGTGTAGAATGAATGGGGGTCAGAGAGAGCCCCAGGACATAGGGAGGGGCAGACTGGGGTGCAAACTCCTAGTTACTGAGCGTGTGTGCGGTCGTCTCTGTGCTGGTTGCTTTATCAGTCCTCACAGTGATACTGTGATGAAACTATGAACTTCCCCACTTTACAATGAAAGGAATGAGTGTCAAGGTCAAACAACTTTCCCAAGGTCAACTAATAACTGTCAGTGTTCAGAGAAAGCCCTGAGTTTTTAAACAAAAGATCAGTAATGACTGAGGACTGTAACATTGAACCTGCATGGGAGCGGGGAGGAGGGGCTGTCTTCCCTGGGTAGATACTGGAGTGGGTTGCCATGCTCTCTTCCAGGGGATCTTCCTGACCCAGGGATCAAACCTGCATCTCCTGCACTGGCAGGCAGATTCTTTACCACTGTGCCATGCATCACTTCCTACTTATTCTACCATAGTGTACTGTTACCTGTGGTCTTGGTGCTAGTTTTGTCTGTCATACTTGTATGATGTATGTATGTGCATATGCCGATGCATGATGGAAACGTGCCCTAGTGCATTTCATGACTTCACATCGGCACTGACTTTTTCCACACTAGGAGCACTTACCCGCAGGCATCGGCACATGCTGCAGATCAGAGTTTGATTTAATGATGGAAGAAATGTTAGTAAAGCAGGTTTAATTTAAACGTGAGTCATGTCTCGAGTTGAGCCACTGTGACTAGCACAAAAACCAAGAACTTATTTTCCAGAAGGTATTTTCAGATTCAACAATGAGGTTGTTCACGTCGCTGACAAACCAGTGAGGTTCTGGCATTCTTCTCTGTGGTTTCACTTCTGTTTTACTCATTCGTGTAAAGGAAAATATTAATCAATATTGATGTCAGAACTGTCGTCCCTTGTCAATTGCAACCAGAGGTTGGCTAAGGCTATGAGTTTAGCAAAAATCAATAAAATAATTCTGTGAGAATCAACTGGCTATATGGGATGGATGATAAAGAACACTGTATATTTCATTATTCTTTGTAAATGGTATGTAGTAGATGTTCACATCACTAAAATTTGTAACAAACTTGTGTACTTATATAAGCATACATTTCCCCCCACCCAAGGAGTTGTTTGACAAACATTTATTAAAATTTACCGAAACGCCACTGGCTAACCCACCCTGAACCATCGCCAATTTACAGTGTCCTAAAAGCAGAATGAGCTCTGCTTAGGTGCCAGAAATAGCTGGCACGTTACGTCTGTGATTAGACTCTGGGTTTCAGCCTGAAGCATTGATTTTACTGTTCTGAGTCACATGTTTCTCATGTCGACATGGGAACAATAATAATGCCTTGGCAGATGGGATGTGAAGCTGGGTGTCCAGCAAAAGTTCCTTTCAAGTGTAGGAACACAAAGGGAACAGAATCCCATAGAATCATGCTGCCTTCCTCCCCTCTGCTCTTCCAGAATGAATGTAAATCAGTGGGCTTTTGTACCCCCTTCCTAACACACTGATGACTTTAATACTTGTCTTGCTGTACTTCTGGATCAGTCCCCCAGCATCTATTATTTCATAGCTGGAGGAGCTATAAACTCAGGGTAGATTTAAGTTCAAATACCCTTTTCTTTTTTCCACCTAAAAATTTTTTGTCAACTGACTTGCGAGCAAAACAGGAGAAAAGATTCAAAATTCCCTTGTGATCTGCAACCTGATTACAAAGAAATTACAAGGTAGGGGCTTCCTTTCGGTGGGATCACAACCTGTTGAAGTGGGGAAGCTGCTCATTGGAAATGAGAGAAGTAATTTCTATGCTAGGCACTTGGTAGGTACCTACAGCTCTCCAGTAAATTAAATTCTAATTAGGTAACAGTTAATATGTGCTCAGAGCATTACAAATAAAGACTCTAGCTAGTGATTCAGGAACCACACCAATGTTTTCAAGTGGAAGGTTTGATTTCCCAGTACCTTCTAATGTGTTTTCATTTTTTCCCTGCACCATGTAGGCAGAAAAAGAGAGAGAGAAAAAATAGCCTTCATACTTCTCTGGCAGGCTCATTTTGAAGGGTTCGAACCCTTCACATCTCTTCCACTAAGTGTCTAACCAGGAGATAAAGAATGGCTTTTGTTTTTGTTTTTAATCCTAGGCTGTAAGGAGTGGTGTGAGCAGAGAGAGAGAATGAACTGGGTGTGTTCCTCATGGAGGAATCACTAGGTTTTTAGTTGTGAAGGGAAGAGTGAATGGGTTTATTGAAAAAAATCAAGACTCTCAAGACAGTTTCTAAAACATTTAAACCAAATTTATAATATGTCTCAGCAAATCCACGCTTAAGTATCTATACAAGGCTTGTACACAAATGTTCTCAGCAGTATTTTTCATAAGAGCCAAAAATGGAAAAAAAAAAAAAAAAAAAAGACAAACCTAAAAGCTCATGTATGGATGTGAAAGTTGGACTATAAAGAAAGCGGAGTGACAAAGAATTGAAGCTTTTGAACTGTGGTGTTGGAGAAGAGTCTTGAGAGTCCCTTGGACAGCAAGGAGATCCAATCAGTCCATCTTAAAGGAAATCAAACAACCCAATCAAAAAGTGGGCCAAAGAACTAAATAGACATTTCTCCAAAGAAGACATACAGATGGCTAACAAACATATGAAAAAATGCTCAACATCACTCATTATCAGAGAAATGCAAATCAAAACGACAATGAGGTACCATTTCACGCCAGTCAGAATGGCTGCTATCCAAAAGTCCAAAAGCAATAAATGCTGGAGAGGGTGTGGAGAAAAGGGAACCCTCTTACACTGTTGGTGGGAATGCAAACTAGTACAGCCACTATGGAGAACAGTGTGGAGATTCCTTAAAAAACTGGAAATAGAACTGCCTTATGACCCAGCAATCCCACTGCTGGGCATCCACACTGAGGAAACCAGAATTGTAAGAGACATGTGTACCCCAATGTTCATCGCAGCACTGTTTATAATAGCCAGGACATGGAAGCAACCTAGATGTCCATCAGCAGACAAATGGATAAGAAAGCTGTGGTACATATACACAATGGAGTATTACTCAGCCATTAAAAAGAATACATTTGAATCAGTTCTAATGAGGTGGATGAAACTGGAGCCTATTATACAGAGTGAAGTAAACCAGAAAGAAAAACACCAATACAGTATACTAACATATATATATATGGAATTTAGAAGGATGGTAATGATAATCCAGTATGTGAGACAGCAAAAGAGACACAGATGTATAGAACAGTCTTTTGGACTTTGTAGGAGAGGGCAAGGGCAGGGTGATATGGGAGAATGGCATTGAAACATGTATAATATCATATGTGAAACGAATCACCAGTCCAGGTTCAATGCATGAGACAGGGTGCTCAGGGCTGGTGCACTGGGACGACCCAGAGGGATGGGATGGGGAGGGACGTGGGAGGGGGTTTCAGGATGGAGAACACATGTACACCCATGGTGGATTCATGTCAATGTATGGCAAACCAATACAATATTGTAAAGTAAAAAAATAAATAAAACTGGAAAAAAAAAAAAAAAAGAAATCAGTCCTGAATATTCTTTGGAAGGACTGATGATGAAGCTGAAACTCCAATACTTCACCACCAGATGCGAAGAATTGACTCATTTGAAAAGACTCTGATGCTGGGAAAGACTGAAGGCTGGAGGGGAAGGGTGAGATGGCTGGATGGCTTCACCGACTCAGTGGGCATGAGTTTGAGTAAACTCCGGGAGTTGGTGATGGACAGGGAAACCTGGCGTGCTGCAGTCCAGGGGGTCACAAAGAGCTGGACACGACTGGACAATTGAACTGAACTTAACTGAAGAAGCTCATGAATCAGGGGATGGACAGACAAAACGGGGTATATTCATGCAATGGAATATTACTGAGCAGTAGAAAGGAATGAACTATTTTACATGCTACAACTTGGATGAACTTCAAACACATGTCAAGTGAAAGAGGCCAGAAACAAGAGACTGCATATTGTACAATTCCATTTACATGAAATGTCCAGAAAAGATAAATCTACAGAGTCAGGAAGTAGATGAGAAGTTGCCGGAGGCAGAGGGTGTGGGTTGGGAGACAGGGATTAATAGTAAATGGGGATGATGGAAATGTAAAAGTGTTTTATGGTGATGGCCACACAACTCGATAATTCTACTAAACAGCTGAAACTCCCTAAAGGCTTAGCCTTTGTGGCTGTACTGGCGCGTACCCAGGGACCAAGTGCTGTAATTCATTCTAATGACACTCCGCTATCTCTGAAAGCAATTGCCCAGCCTTTCATGCTAAATTAGAGTTAAGCATAGTAATCACCTGTTAAAATGAATTCCCTCTGTTTTTAGAAGCTTTGTGTTTTCTAACCAGTCAGAGTTCTCAGACTGCTGCCAGCAAGCCAGGGATAGGTATGCAGTCTAGACAGATGGCATCTTTAGGACCATGTCTAGGTAATAATGATGTGAGCAACACCTTGTTGGAATAAAATTCAACGTTATGGGTTGCTGTCCTTCTCAGAGCACCTTGGCTGCTCTCTGTATGACTGTGACCTCACTAGTTATTAAAATTGGCTTCATTTCTGCCAGAAACACAGACATGTGTGTGTGAGAGAGAGAAAGAGAGAGAGACATGAGGTAGGGAGTATAATGGGAAAAGAAAAGAAATAAAAATGCAAGGAAAGAGGACAGTCAGCATTATAAATGGGTTTGAATAGATTTCCACAATATTAAAGAGGACTCTACAAAAAGTCAAAGCACAAAAAAATAAAAAGAGCCCTGAATATTCACTGGAAGGACTGATGCTGAAGCTGAAGCTTCAATACTTTGTTCACCTGAACCAAAGAGAACTCATTAGAAAAGACCCTGATCCTGGGAAAGATTGAAAGCAGGAGGAGAAGGGGGTGACGGAGGATGAGATGGTTAGTATCACTGACTCAATGGACATGAATTTGAGCCACCTCCAGGAGACAGTGAAGAACAGGGAAGCCTGACATGCTGCAGTCAATGGTATCAGAAAGAGTCAGATACGTGACTGAACAACAACAGCTCAGGGAGTCCTCTAAGATGACTCTATGGATATGAGATGCAACATTCCATGGGTGATGAATATGGTGCCTTTACAGGAAAATGAAGGGAGACAGACACTGAGGTGCTCTCCTTCTAAGAGGACGGGTGTTCTTGTCCCCATTTTGCAGATGCAGAAACTGAGGCCAAGAGGCATGTAACACCCTGTCCCCTAGTGATGAGTGGCAGGGCCACCCAAACTGATTCCTCTCAGACTCAAAGCCCAAGATTCTTTCCACAGTGCTCTGACAGTATTCACTGAGAGGTTCTAAGTGGCGTAGAAAGAAGGCACCTAGAAAACAAGCCCCGATTTTTTTGTACAAAAGAATGTGGGAAATCTATAGCCTGGACACTCCTTCTTACCCCTTGGGCAGTCAAACTATGAGGGAAATTCTATATATCAAGATAAAGGGAGGCATGCATCCATCTCCTTGAAGCTACCCCCCAATCCCTTAGAGTTCACAGCTCCTCACTGTAAAAATGAGAGACTTAAAGTTCAGAAGTGGAAACTGTACATTTAACCCACACAAGCCAGAGCTACCTCCATTCCTAAGGGCACCATTTTACTGGGCATCTGAGCCTTTTGTGGCGGGAGGGGCCAATGGTTTTATCCTTTTCAGTGGGGTTTTGTACCCAGAATTGCCATGTTAACATTGATGGCAGAAACCCAGGTATTACAGAATTGCCTCACTTAGAGGCTAACTTAACTGTTTCAGGATCCTCGATGATTACATCTGGAGCTGCTCAGTGGGGTTGTCTCTAACCTCAGGGTCTGCCTCCCTTCATTTTCCCTTAAAGGCCCCATGCCCGCACCCATGCAATATTGAATCTCATACCCAAAGAGTTTCTTCTGCCCAGATTGTAAGGCAGCTGGCTGATTCTTACTTTCAAATCTTTCAAAACCAAGATCCAGTCTAGCTTGCCGGCCTGCTCTGTTAAGCGGTCTCTCTCCTGGATCTCATGGTCTGTGTTTGTTTCCTCATCATGTTTTACATATCAGGTTATAAGCACTAACTTCCTTGTCTGTCTGTCCTTTGAGAGAGAGAGTATAAACATCTTTCTGGAAAGGGCAGAAGAGTAGCAATGTATCTGAGTTAGGGAGATTCTTCAGGGCAGGGACTGGATCTCATTTGGTTTCTAATTCCTATGTGGTTACTGGTAGATAACTGATATTCATTAAACATTTGTGGAATAAGAAATGGATGATAATATAAACACTACCATATACAAAATAGATAACCAACAAGGACCTACAGTATGGCATAGGGAGCTACATGGGGTTCAGATTGGGGAACACATGTATGCCTGTGGCGGATTCATTTTGATATTTGGCAAAACTAATACAATTATGTAAAGTTTAAAAATAAAATTAAAAAAAATAACAACAACAACAACAACAAAAATATTTGTAGTAACCTATAAGGGAAAAGAGGGCTTTCCTGTTGGCTCAGTGGTGAAGAATCCACCTGCCAATGCAAGAGACGTGGGTTCAATCCCTGGCTTGGGAAGATCCCCTGGAGAAGGAAATGGTAACCCACTTCAATATTTTTGCCTGAGAAATCCTATGGGCAGAGGAGCCTGGCAGGCTGCAGTCCATGGGGCCTCAAAAGAGTTGGACATGACTTAGCAACTGCTGCTGCTGCTGCTAAGTCACTTCAGTCGTGTCTGACTCTGTGCTACCCCATGGACGGCAGCCCACCAGACTCCCTCATCCCTGGGATTCTCCAGGCAAGAGTACTGGAGTGGGTGGCCTTTGCCTTCTCCGGACTTAGCAACTAAACAACAATAAAGCTGCTGCTGCTGCTGCTGCTAAGTTGCTTCAGACGTGTCCAACTCTGTGCGGCCCCATAGACAGAGGCCCACCAGGCTCCCCTGTCCCTGGGATTCTCCAGGCAAGAACACTGGAGTGGGTTGCCATTTCCTTCTCCAATGCATGAAAGTGAAAAGTGAAAGGGAAGTCACTCAGTCATGTCAGACTCTTAGTGACCCCATGGACTGCAGCCCACCAGGCTCCTCCATCCATGGGATTTTCCAGACAAGAGTACTGGAGTGGGGTGCCATTGAGGAGGGAAACGAATCCGAAAAAGAATATGTATACATGTTCTCACACACACACACACACATATACATACATATGTATAACTGAATTACTTTGCTGTACACCTGAAACTAACACAGCATTGTAAATCAACTATTCTTCAATAAAACAAACTAAATTTAAATAGGGAAATGGGTGAATAAATCTCTAACTCAGTATAAGAAGCTTAAGTGTCATTGGGGCCTTTCCACATAGGGGTCCTTGGAGTCAGGGGCATAAAGCTTTGCTAGATAGACTTGCTTCTAGAAACATGGCTCGTGTCTGAAACAGACGACATCCAGTGAAGACCCACAAACGGTAGCCCCTGGGACTTCTACTCCTTGAGTTCTTTCCATCCTAAAATTCCCTATAGTGACATCAGATTCACTGTTATTCCGTCCTCTCAGGAAGATGTTAGGAACAAAATGCTGAGAGAAGGATGATGCAGTTTTGAAAATGGACAACTTGTTTTGCACTGGGGCAGCCTGGAGCCCGTGGCTTCTCACTGAACTGCCTTTGTGTGCAGCGAACAGCTTCCTGACTGCAGCCTCTTGTTCCATGATTAGACGCTGGGGCTCCACAGGTAAGAGATGAACAATTCTAAGGGTAATTGAACACTCCACAAATTTTCACCGTGGATCAGCACTGAGCCATTTAGTGCAGGTATTTCTGTAACTGCGATGCTGATAAATGTACAACTGTTGAATGGTTCTCATCTGGGCTAAATAGGACTTGGTATTTGCAGTCTAGGTCATCAAGTTAGTGGTTTGGGAACAAAGGTTGCTTAGAGACCAGAAAAAAATTTTGTTTGGACATTTGAGTCCTTATATTCTAGGCCTTGGAAGATTTGAAGGAGTAGAAAAAACTTAAATGTCTTTGCGTGCTAACCCTTTGTTTGCATAGATTGTTTGGCTGCCTGTTGTGAAGAGCCAATGTGTTAGAAAAGACCCTGATGCTGGGAGATCAAACCAGCCAATCGTACAGGAAATCAGTCCTGAATATTCTTTGGAAGGACTGATGCTGATGCTGAAGCTCCAATACTTTGGCCACCTAATGCGAAGAACTGACTCACTGGAAAAGACTCCGATGCTGGGAAAGACTGAAGCAGGAGGAGAAGGAAACGACAGAGGATGAGATGGTTGGATGGCATCACTAAGCTGATGGACATGAGTTTGAGCAAACTTGGGGAGACAATGAAGGAGAACAGGGAGGCCTGGTGTGCTGTAGTCCACGGGGTCCCAAAGAGTCGGACATGACTGATTGACGGAACTGAACTCTCTCTTCCCCACTCCAAGTGGAAAAGTATGGAGCCTGAGGAGTTTAGGTTGTATTTAAACAGTCCAGAGTGTTAGAACTGAGGGAGGGCAGTGATGCTGGGACAGATAAACACCGATGTGCTTTGCTAGCCCCTAATCTCAAGATGTCTTTTAAAAAATATTTGATTGGAGTAGAGTTGATTTACCGTGTTGAGTTAGTTTCAGATGTGCATCTGCAGCTGCTGACCTTCAACACCCCCTGAGGGAGTTCAGGGTGGAGTGAGGCACTCTGTGCTCCAGGGAATCTGGTGGGACAGGTCTTTATACAGTTGGATATTTTCAGGAACAGATTTTATGATCCCAATCCTTGCATCTCTTCATATCTAGAAAAACACTAGATCTTTTCATGATGACATCAGATCCTCAAGACTAGCAGAAAACCTTTTGTAAAATGAGTGCTTAAGTGTATTGAACTTTTCCTTCACCAAAATCTTATATATTGACCTTCCCCCACTGCCTATTGGGAGCAGTGTCTCAGAGCTATCTGAGGGGCTGCCTCCTGGGCTGCAGTCCTTTTTGCCCCAAATAAAACTTAACTCACAACTCTCACACTGTACCTCTTTTTAGTCAACAATGATCTATTTTATACACAGTCCTGTGTATGTTAATCCCAAGCTTCCAATTTATCCCTCTCATCCTCTGTTGCCCTCTTCTTTTGTCTTCAATCTTTCTCAGTATTAGGATCTTTTCCAGTGAGTCAGCTCTTCGCATTAGGAGGCCAGATTCCTGGAGCTTCAGCTTCAGCATTAGTCCTTCCAGTGACCATTCAGGACTGATTTCCTTTAGGGTTAATGGAATGAAGAGAGGGGGGCATTTATTGTGCTAAGGGTGTGTGTGTGTGTGTGTGTGTGTGTGTGTGTGTGTGCGTGTCTGTGTGTTGCTTGTGCAGTTTGCCTCCGTGATATCATACCTAATGGCTGCACAATATTTCGGAATATGGCTTTTAGACCACATTATAAAATGTCCCAAATGAACGGTGTGTGCTTTCAAAAATGACTTAGTCTTGACACTCATTACTTATGGGATTTTGAGGAGGCTTTTTTGCCTCTGTGTTCCTCAGATTCCTCACCTGCACTGCAGGCAGGGAGAGCTTTTTGCCCACTTTTTTTCATAGAACTAGCTCTAGAACCCAGCTTTCCTAGTTTCCGGTTTACTTATGCTGGGTAAACATCACCTAAAGTCAGAGGCATGGCCACGTCAGCTGTGCCTTCCTCTTCCAGGGGTTTAAAATTTATTTTTCCCCCTCTCCATGGTTGGCAGGAAGGTTGACAGTCACAGAATGGATCCGTTTTACTGGTGAAAACTGTGAGTTTTTCAGCCCCAGGACTGTGGACCCAGACTCAGCTCCAGACATTGAAGCACAAATACCTCCTTTATGTAGAAGACGAGGCTCACCACACACACTTTGCAAGCCTGGCCTGGTAGCCGAAGGCCTGTGAGTGCCCAGTGTTCTGACCAACCTTCTGAGCCTGGGCGAAATAAGAATCCTTTCACAAGAGTCACATATGACTTAGTGAATGTAAACCACACCACATTATTTCTTAAGATTAATTTTCATTGGAATATAGTTCATTTACAATGTTGTGTTTGTTTTGGGTGTGCAGCAAAGTGAATTATTTATGCTCAGTTGTTCAGTCTTGTCTGACTCTTTGCGACTATATAGACTGTAGCCCACTACAGGCCTCTGTCCAGGGAATTTTCCAGGCAAGAATACTGGAGTGGGTGGTCATTTCATATGCATAAATCCACTCTTCTTTAGATTCTTTTCCCATATAGGTCAGCTATTTCCTAATACTACAGAGTATTGAGTAGAGTTCACTATGCCGTACCATTGATCCTTATTACATATGTATATAATAGTATGTATGTATCAGTCCCAATCTCCCAATTTACCCCTCCTCTCCTCTCTTATCCTCTGGTACCATAAGTTTGTTTTATATTGACTCACTTATTCAAACAATATGACCACTTGGGTCCATGGGTGGAAGTGCAGCAGATGATACTGGTGACCCTGCTGGGTCCCCTTTACTGGACTGGCATACCCCTCCTCTGCTGCTAGGGGGTAACTGTTAAGATTTGCACTCTTTTCACTGACTGGAGCCCCCTGGCCTGGTGATGCCTGAGAAAAGGGATTGTTCGCTCTCACCCTCAAGGGCATCCTGAGCTGCTGAGTCAGCTCCCTGCCTCTGCATTCAACAATCTCTCTGACACTCAGGCCCAGGAGCTTCCTACAGAGTCAGGAAAACCTTTTCATAACTCTCCAGCCCCTCCTGGTGTCTTCCCCCTTGAAGGATGCTCCTGCCAGCACGAGTTCCGTAACTCACTCGCACATGAATCCCTGTTGCAGCCTCTGCTTCTGTAGACGCTGATGTTGGGCATGAAGTTTAGCGGACAATGAGGTGGACTTCAGCACCATCTGGCACTTGGAGAGGAGCCTTTTAGGGACTTTCCACACTCTCTCTTTCTTGTCCCCCTCCAGTCTGTTTCCAGAGAGCAGCCTATGGATACTCTAAAATGTATCTGTGTATGTTAATCTCACTGGCAACCCACTCCAGTATTCTTGCCTGGAGAATTCCATGAACAGAAGAGCCTGGCAAGTCTGGTCCATGGGGTTGCAAAGAGTCAGACATAACTGAGCAACTAACACTTTACTTCCATGCCTGACACTTTCAGCATCTCCTTGTTCTCACAGCAAAGACCGCATGGACCACATGGCTTGTCTTTTGTTGACCTTTGCAGGTTGACTCCAAGCCTCCTCTCTAACTCAGGCCTTCCTGACCTTTCATTTCCTCAAAAAGGCCATTATCCCTTTAAATTCAAAGTCTTTCTTCACGTGGTTCCCCCAGGTGGGATGTTTGTTTATTTTTCTTCACTCTTTGCTTTGTTTTCCAATTGTCCTTTGGATTTCAATGCGGGGTAACATTGTAACTCAGATGACATCAATGCCCCCTCTTATACACCATCCCTGGACTTCATGGAGTTTGCAAATATCTATTTCTAACCATCTCATCCTCTGCCCGACAAGTATACCTGTGGTGGATTCATTTCGATGTTTGGCAAAACCAATACAATATTGTAAAGTTAAAAAAAAAAAAAGAAACGTTTAGATAGCATCACCAATTCCATGGACATGAATTTGAGCAAGTTTTGGGAAATAATGGAGGACAGGGAAGCCTGGGGTGCTGCAGCGCATGGGGTCGCAAATAGTTGGATACGACTAAGTGACTGAATAATAGCAACGACTTCTGAGATATTACTCCTTTTATTTCTCTGAATTAATGTTCATTTTCTAAAAGGTAGGGATTGTTTCTGCTTTACCAGGATATGGCAGCCCCTAGAAAGGGGCCGGCATCATTGCGGAATGGAGTAGAGGGGTTGGGAGGTAAGGGTTGGAGGCAGGGAGAGATGAACTCAGCTCTTAGCTGCCTGGGACACACAAAACCGTGTTAGCCTCTGTCTTGACACCTTCAGTGAAGATAGCAAAGCCAGCCTCCCTCATGGGCTTGTATAAAGGACCTTGCTCAGTAACTAGTGGTTATAGCCACTAGCGGTTTAACAACTAGAGCTAAACTGGCCTGGACTTAAGGAGGAGGGATGAGAGGGGGCTTGACTTCCCAAAACATATGGACAGTTGAGATTCAAGGCAATAGAGTGTTCGCTTGGGAGATCCCCTGACAATTCACTCATCCTGGGATCCAGAAGTAAACTCTGACCCAGCCAGGGCGAGGAGATGCTAACGTCTCTCAAGGCTGGAGAGAGGATGGCCAGACCTCAACCCAAATTTGGAGTTCCAGCTAACCTCACAGAACGTGCAGGTCTACCTGTGAGGAGCTCCTTGCCCCTACTCCCCAGGCCAATGTCTCATAAACCTAAGCAGGTCTCATGGCAACATCTTCCCAGCAGTAAGGCACATGGTGGTAAGGCAACCCAGTGGTGAGCAGGACAGTGGTCCCCACTGTGACTGCTCACTGGGGGCCTTTTTTAAGTAAACAGTCACAGTCTCTATAGAGACTTATGGAATTAGAACCTCCACAAGGGAAGCCCAATCATCTATTTTTTTTCAAAGCTTCAGAAACATTTAATAAAAATTTGGAAAATTTAATAAAGCCATGCCTGGTGTTTCTGCTACTGCCAGCCAAACCCAGTCGATGTCCAGTGTCTGAGAACCTCTGAGGCCCGCAGGAGTCAGAAGTAATGGAAGATGGATGGTACTTACGGGATGCACCAGAGAACTGCCTTCCTAAGCTCCTGCTCTGAGAATCAGGTTATTTTCTCTGAAAATTCTCCAGCCCTATGGCTGCTGATTCAGTGTTGTATCATGAGTTGAGCTGGGCTTGTTTTCTGTCATTTCACTCCTGAGCCTGCTGATGTCTTGTTCGCAAGTTTGCCTCTAAACAGTGGTTGATGGTTGATAACTTACTGGCACACGTATTTGTCCCCCTCTGGGCTCTGTGACCATTCTGTGAGATACTCTGAGAAAGGCTCTCATGACCTTTATTATGTGGAAGTGAAGTTAAGTGAAAGTCGTTCAGTCATGTCCAACTCTTTTCCACCTCAAGGACTATGGGAATTCTCCAGGCCAGGATACTGGAGTGGGTAGCCTTTCCCTTCTCCAGGGGATCATCCCCAACTCAGGGATCGAACCCAGGTCTCCCACATTGCAGGTGGATTCTTATGTGGAGGAGAAAACAAAGAGCCCAGAGCTCCAGGGACCAGCCTGAGCTCTAATAGGTAGAATGTGGCAGAATGGGGATTCTAACCTGCATCTCCTCATCCAGGTACACACCCCCTTTCTTCTCACTCTCTGCAGAGCCCTGCACTACGTGTTGGGGATTCAGAAATGATGGTGACATGCTCTCTCTAAATGAAGTATGAACTCTGAGAAGGCAGGAGCCAATAAAATTAATTACACCAACACAGCTTGAGTGAGAAAGCTTATCTTTCTTTCTTCTAGTTCACCTCATTCTTATTCCTTACACAATCTCATAGGCTGGGCTGAGCATCCTTCCTTTCCTTTTCATTCACTCATTGATTCATTCATCTATTGATCCATCCTTCCGTTCATTCATGAGTTCATAGGCTTCTTTAGTAATCACACCAATACATCCTTATTTATGGGGAGCTTACCACAAGCCAGGCAGTACTGTTGTTGTGTGTATGCCATAGTGGGCAGTCCCGTACAATATGTCAGTAGAATTGAGGGTGATGTTTATGCCCATACACATTTATCTCCATGCACATTTGCTGGACAAACGGATGGGAAAATGAACAAGGGCTGTGAGGAAGGTATTTGCAGAAAGCGTAGAAGAGAAAAACACAAAAAGATGCCCTCTCCTCACTCCCGTTTCATAGCAATCTTGCCAAATGCCAGAGCCGCTTTGGGAATCAACATTTCCTGATCCACTCTCACTTCCCATCACAGCTTAATGAAAACCTTCTCTTCTGGCCCTCCATTTCCTTCCTGCTCCTCCTGGTGTCTACTCAGATTTGGGTCAACATGACAAGGTCAGCTCCTGAAGAACTCTAAAGGATCTAAGTACCCTCTGAGTGACCCCTGCCCGGACCATATTGATTGAAAAGCATTTCCAAGCTGTCAAAGGTACGTGTTGTCTCTCATGAAGGCTGAGCTCCAGCTGCCTTCTGAAGTCCTTTAATTGCATTCTGCTCTAGCATGGGCAGCAGCAGGTAAAGCAGAAGGCTGCAGACTGGAGACAGGTGAGAAAGAATACAGATACTGCCTCTGTCTCAGATGCTCAGATGAAGAGAAAGAAGACGAAACAGTTGGAGAGTGGAGATCACAATTACAGGGAGCTAGAAAATGTTCAGATCATTGTGTTGTTGGAAAATAAGATGAGGACATTTGATATATCTATATCTCTTGGATATATAGATCTATATAATTCTATCTATCTGTCTAATCTATCATCTATCTATCTCTATCTGAAATGGTCAGGAACTTGGGGTAAGGCAAATAATTTTTTAGCATTCCCAAACAATTTCAACAAACTTTCATTAGACATCTGATAATAACTTACTCCAGTTCTATCACCAAGTAACAAGGCAATAGAAGAAAGAAAGAGAGAGAAATGGAAAAGTGAACAGGGAAATTATAGAGTCTGGCTATAAAACAATTTCTCTCTCTTTTTATTCTCAAAATCACTTGATGACGTGGGGATTATTCCTAGATTTTAGTGAAGCTTGAACCACAAAAGGATTTTCCCAGTTTTCCTCCAGATGTCACACAGTTAATGACAATGGAATAAAAGCTCAAATATGTTTGGTTAGAGATCTTTTTATTTGAATCCCAGCTCTCTTTCTGAATAGAGGGCTTGATATGTATATTACCTGTTTCAAAGTTTGTGTTACAGTATTAAATGGTGGTTGACAGCATGAACAGCCCTTGTGTAGGGGGGACCCCTGATATCTACAATTATATGGGTGACAAGCATCTAAAAATTAAAAAAATTCAAAATGTGACTCCTGTCTTTCAGACATCCATCTCTGCAGGCCTCCTTGGTTCTGTAAATGGAAACTTCTGTTATCCAGTTGTGAAATAAAAGAGTTCAGAAATCATCCTCAACCATCTAATACCTCCAGATCAAGCCATCATAGTCTTGGAAAGTTTCTCTTCAAGCCACCTCCTGACTCAGTCCACTTCTTTCTATCTGACCTCCTCCACATCCACCATCATTTTTGCTGGCTTCCTGGTCCATGAAGTATGCAGACAGCCTCCTTAGCCCTTATCAGTGCTCCATGTAAAGGAGTACCAAAGAAGAAAGTAGGGGACTTCTATTTTGTCCTTGCAATCTGCAGAGCATTTCAGACGTATCCCAACATACAACTTTCACTGAGCGTATCTGACCTTCGTGTGACTCTTTGTGGAGCATTTGTTTCTTCCTCCATATTGTAACACCACAAGGCCGTGGGTTGGCTCTCTGTTTATCATGAATCCTGTTAGACCCAGTCCAGCCCAGGGGCTGACAATCACTCTCCTCTTCTTTTGATATATATTGTTGGTGCATATTGACCACACTTTTCAAACACAACAGATTCACAGTTTGTCTTCCAGAATGTTCCTACTATTGAAAGAGTCATGGCAAATAAACCATAGGACATTCATCATTTTTATTCATTTTCTCACATAAAAAGTCTCCATTTTTATTTCCACCACTTTCAATGTTGTTACTACTTCTGCATTCATCACATATCTTTAACTAAGCAATATTTTAAAAATACCTCAAACTTAGACCCATGTAAGCAAATATGGAGAGGCTACTCATAACAGAAGCAGTTAAGATCTGGAACTTCTTTTCATTTATAGAATGAAAGCTAAGTTAAATGTTCTTAACTTAAGCCATGCACATTTTGAAAGCAGAGTTCCAAAGAATAGCAAGGAGAGATAAAAAAAACCTTCCTCAGTGATCGGTGCAAAGAAATAGAGGAAAACAATAGAATGGGAAAGACTAGAGATCTCTTCAAGAAAATTAGAGATACCAAGGGAACATTTCATGCAAAGATGAGCTCAATAAAGCACAGAAATGGTATGGACCTAACAGAAGCAGAAGATATTAAGAAGAGGTGGCAAGAGTACACAGAAGAACTGTACAAAAAAGATCTTCATGACCCAGATAATCA
Organism: Bos indicus x Bos taurus; assembly: GCF_003369695.1. Lineage (NCBI taxonomy): Eukaryota > Metazoa > Chordata > Mammalia > Artiodactyla > Bovidae > Bos > Bos indicus x Bos taurus. Next base: position 105,256,599 of record NC_040081.1, read on the forward strand.
TGATGGTGTGATCACTCACCTAGAGCCAGACATCCTGGAATGTGAAGTCAAGTGGGCCTTAGAAAACATCACTATGAACAAAGCTGGTGGAGGTGATGGAATTCCAGTGGAGCTATTTCAAATCCTGGAAGATGATGCTGTGAAAGTGCTGCACTCAATATGCCAGCAAATTGGAAAACTCAGCAGTGGCCACAGGACTGGAAAAGATCAGTTTTCATTCCAATCCCAAAGAAAGGCAATGCCAAAGAATGCTCAGACTACCACACAATTGCACTCATTTCACACGCTAGTAAAGTAATGCTCAAAATTCTCCAAGCCAGACTTCAGCAATATGTGAACCATGAACTTTCAGATGTTCAAGCTGGTTTTAGCAAAGGCAGAGGAACCAGAGATCAAATTGCCAATATCTGCTGGATCATGGAAAAATCAAGAGAGTTCCAGAAACACATCTATTTCTGCTTTATTGACTATGCCAAAGCCTTTGACTGTGTGGATCACAAAAAAACTGTGGAAAATTCTGAAAGAGATGGGAATACCAGACCACCTGACCTGCCTCTTGAGAAATCTGTATGCAGGTCAAGAAGCAACAGTTAAAACTGGACATGGAACAACAAACTGGTCCCAAATTGGGAAAGGAGTACATCAAGGCTGTATAAAATCACCCTGTTTATATAACTTATATGCAGAGTACATCATGCGAAATGCTAGGCTGGATAAAGCACAAGCTAGAATCAAGATTGCCGGGAGAAATATCAATAACCTCAGATATGCAGATGACACTACCCTTATGGCAGAAAGTGAAGAAGAACTAAAGAGCCTCTTGATGAAAGTGAAAGAGGAGAGTGAAAAAGTTGGCTTAAAGCTCAACATTCAGAAAATGAAAATCATGGCATCTGGTCCCATCACTTCATGGCAAATAGATGGGGAAACAGCTGATACAGTGACAGACTTTATTTTGGGGGGGGGGGGCTTCAAAATCACTGCAGATGGTGACTGCAGCCATGAAATTAAAAGATGCTTGCTCCTTGAAAGGAAAGTTATGACCAACCTAGACAACATATTAAAAAACAAAGATATTACTTTGCCAACAAATGTCCATCTAGTAAAGGCTATGGTTTTTCCAGTAGTCATGTATGGATGTGAGAGTTGGACTATAAAGAAAGCTGAGTGCTGAAGAATTGATGCTTTTGAATTGTGGTGTTGGAAAAGATTCTTGAGAGTCCCTTGGACTGCAAGGAGATCAAACCAGTCAATCCTAAAGGAAATCAGTCCTGAATATTCATTGGAAGGACTGATGTTGAAGCTGAAACTCCAATACTTTGGTCATCTGATGTGAAGAGCTGATGCATGTGAAAAGTCTCTGATGCTGGGAAAGATTGAAGGCATGAGGAAAAGGGGTTGACAGAGGATGAGATGGTTGGATGGCATCACCAACTCAATGGATATGAGTTTGAGTAAACTCAGGAGTTGGTGAAGGACAGGGAAGCCTGGAGTGCCGGCAGTCCATGGGGTAGCAAAGAGTTGGACATGACTGAGTGACTGAAATGAACTGAACTGAGCATTATTGCAGCTTGAGAGCATCATCATTTGTGCTGTTAATTGTGATTATCTTCCTCACCATTTTTAGTGGTTTGTGGCTTTCTCAGAGGATCTGATGAGAGTGCATGTTTACTTAATACTATATTCAGAATGGTATGTTAACACTCCATTGGGTTAGCTGAAAAGTTTTCTTGGGCCTGAATAAACTTTTTGGCCAACTCATACATTCTCTCATTTTATTATTATTCCTTATGTAGGAAGTTCAATTTTGACCACAGTTTGCAAGTGAAGAAAAGGAGATGAGCAATTTGAAGGAGATGGCACACCTTAATCCAGGTATATCTGATCCCAGAACTAATGCTCTTTCCTCTTGACCACGATGCCTTCTTGGATCTCTACAGGTTCTCTGAAAATCAAGAGTTTGGTCATCTTTCTACCCCAAGCCCTTATAATTGTTCCACACCATACTGAACAGTAGAAATGGAGTTGGGCCGAAAGCTGTACATATAAGAAGTGGACATAATTGCAATAGGACCAACAATTGCAACGTAAAAAGTGTTAGACTTTGTGATGTGCCTTCATATGCAATAATTCATTGACTCCCCGTGGCAGCCCTGTGAGGTGGGTTGAAATGGGACAGGTTAAACCATGTTGGGTGGCATCATGAAAAGATGATGGTCATGCATTGTGTTTACATTTTCCCATGCGTACTTAGGACAACCAGTGAAGTTGCATTTAGAATTTCCATTTTACAGACAAGGAAAACGAGATACAGAGTGGTTCAGTTGCCTGCTAAGATCACACAGGTTGAGCTGCGTCCAGACAGACAGCCCTGTCCTGAGCCCTGTCTGTAACCTTGCGTCACACTCCCTCTCCTCGGTCAGCACTGGATTCTGGCTGAGAGCTCAGAGAAGGGGGACAGAAGCCAGTGGGGATTTAAGAGAAGGCTTCTGAGAAAAGAGGAGACAATGAGGAAAGATGAAGGAGGAAGGGTGAATATTTGTCTCAAAAAAAGCATTCCACTGGAACTTTGGATATAAAAGGAGACACCTGGAAGGCACTTTGGGAGGTATCTTACAAGTTATCTCTGGGTCAGTAGGCAAAGCCAGAAACCCCACTGTTCCCCTGCCAGCTTGCTGTGCCTACTTGGCCCTTTGTAACCTGGGAATGAAGCTGAAGTTAATTAGTTCTGTTTACTGCGTTTGCCTGTCATTTCCCCTTGCAACTCAAACTTCACGCTGTCTACCTTTCTGCATTTGATCTACCAGAAGAGAAAACAATGCTGTAGCCCCAATCTTGCCTGGTGGGCTTATGCTGCTCTCTGCCAGCCTGTGCGCTGAGAGCACTAATTGCTTTGCATGTGAGTTGCCCCACTGCTTCTCAGAGACACCTCTGTGCTTCCAGCATTCCTAGTCACACTTTGATTTTTTGAAATCTCTGTCACTGCTCAAGCCTCCTGAAGCTCTTTAGCTTCCTACCTGGGCAGAGCTCAGGAGAACAATCTGATTTTTCCCTCTGGTTCCATTCAGATTAGTGAAAGTCATCAGAGACGAGAAAGATCCAGAGAATATAATCGCTAGAGGGAACTTTGGTAAGGTGAGGTTGGACTGGATCTTCTTCAGGAAAGGATGAATTTCTTTTGTGGCTTAAGCTGGCTTGGTTGGGTTAGAGCTCTCAACTTAAAAGAAGGAGAAACTGAAAATCTTATAGGTTAAATATCTTCTCCCAACTACGTGGCTAGGATGTGGCAAGATTGGAATTCAAGGGAATATCCGTTGCCAAAACCCCTATCCTTTGTTCTAGACAAGACTACAGCATCAGGCATTACGAGAAATGCTCCTAGAAAGATGTCAAGGATACCAAGACATCATCCTTGTCCACAAAATGGAAAAAAGAAGTGTGCAAACCAGTAACTCCCACACTGGAACAAAGCCATCCTCTGGTATATGGCATATGATCCATGAGAACACAGAGGCAGAAGTGGGTAATTCTGCTCCAGGGCACATGAGGAGGCTTCTCAAACAATGGCTTGGGTTGGACTGTGTTCACCAAAAATGTGTAGAAGTTCTAACCCCTGGTACCTGTAAATATGACCTTATTTAGAAATAGGGTCTTTGCAGGTGTGATTAAAATATAAGTTGAGTTCATATTGGAGTATGGTGGGCTCTTAATCCAATATGACTCTGGACCTTATAGGAAGAGAAAAAAAGAGTCAGATGCAGAGAGTGGAACATCATGTGAAGACACAGACACACAGAGGGAAGGTGGCCATGGAACGATGGAGGCTGAGATGGAGTGATGCAGCTGCAAGTGAAGAAGTGCCAAGAATTGCCAACAACCATCAGAAGCTAGGAGAGAGTGCAGTGTCTACAGACAACCTTGGCTTCAGAATTCTGATTTCCAGAACTGTTAGAGAATACATTTCTATTGCTTTGAGCGATCTATAAAATTGTGGTCATTTGTTGTAGCATCTTTAGGAAACGGATACAAGCAGATATCACTTAGGTGTTGGGCTGAGGGACAGGGAGGTTAAGAAAGGCAGGAAGGGATAGTAGATAGCTAAGGCATGGGGACGACTTCTCTGTTGTCCATTGAGAGTTTGTCTGGAGCTGGGGAGGCAGGCAGGAAGCTGTAGGCTGCAGGGTTGAAGTGCTAGCTGGGGACTGAAATTCAAAGGGTGGGGTTTAGCAAGTAACCCACTTTCTAGGCAGGGCCAGGCAACTAGCTCTAGTCAATGGAGTGTGAGCAAAACAGGAAGGGTGTCATCACTGCCCGGCTCTCGCTGTCCTTGCCTCGGGTACCTGCTCCAAAGGCTGAAGCTGCCAGATGCGAGGCTGCATCCCTGAACCACTGGAAGGGGTCCACCCTGGGCACCACGGGAATCACCACACACTTTGCATGAACAAAATGATAAACTTTTCTATGGTTAGCGACTCATCTTTCTGGGGTTCGTTTACTATTGTAACCAACGAATGAATGCAGATTTCAGGCGTCTGGGTGCAAAACATCACCATCACATATATGTCCTCCTTCCCCCAAAGGCCCCAGAACAGCCTGATCATTCTTTTACTGCCCACTCCCACTCACAGTCCCTTAAACACATTGAAAATGAAAGTGAAAAGTGAAAGTCACTCAGTCTTGTCCAACTCTTTGAAACCCCATGGACTGTAGCCCGCCAGGCTCCTCTGTCCATGGGATTCTCCAGGCAAGAATACTGGAGTGGGTTGCCAATCCCTTCTCCGGGGGATCTTTCTGACCCAGCAATCGAACCAGGGTCTCCTCTGTCGCAGGCAGATTCTTTACTGTTTGAGCTAGTAGGGATGGTGCTTAAACACATTAAGTACTCATCAAATTAACCAGAGAATTCAAGCTGAATTGAACTAAGGTTCATCTAGCTGAATTCCTTCTTCTTTATCTAAATTCCCACTGCAAGCCTGAAGCAGGTCAAATCAGGGTCCTGGTCTCTTAAATTGGGCTCTTGGGTGTGCTTTGTTCTCTATAAAACAGCCCACTGTTCAGTCTATGTTTTACCCAATAGATGTGCCTGTGAGACCATGAATTGCACAAAGACATTCCCTTACCATGGGCTTCCCAGGTGGCTCAGTGCAGCCAATGCAGGAGACATAGGTTCAATCCTTGGGCCAGGAAGATCCCCTGGAGAAAGAAATGGCAGCCCACTCCAGTATTCTTGCCTGTGGAATTCCATGGACAGAGGAGCCTGGAGGACTACAGTCCATGGAGTCACAAAGAGTCAGACGTGACTTAGCAACTAAACAACAGCCACCACAACCACCGCAGGAAACCTTTTACAGGGAAAAGCGCCTTATCTGTAAGTTGAACATAAGATAAATCGTGTAAACACAGATGCTTCTGAGCGTGAAAGAAGGTGTTATTCATAATTACTTTGGGAAAAAGCAGTGGACATGCAGTGCCTTGGGCAAATCGGGATACACATTCACCCTGCTCAAAGACGGTTTTGGTGAAAAGCAGATGAAGTGATGAAATGGATTTGCCCAGGATTGAGTAGTCCAGGAAGTAGTGTGGGTAATCTGGCTTTATTAATTATAGACTCTGAACTGAAACAAGATTCCAGAGGCTCATCTGTAAATTGGGAAGATGATTAAGTCTTACAATAACATTGTAAAAATGTATATGAAAGTGCTGTATTAATTCTAAAAAGCTATAATGCTTTAAGTTGTTCTCATCATCCTTGCTGTTGACATCTATGTAATGAGTGTTGTTCCTTGGTGAATTAAAGCTGAGGTTCTTCACCTGTGCTGCTTCTAGAGTCTGGGAAGACTGATCAAATAAATGCTGTACCATCAGCCCTCCGTGTCTGCAGGTTTTGCATCTGTGGATTCAACTAACCATTGATAGAAGATATTTGGAAAAAAATTACAGAAAGATCTAAGAAGAAAAACTTCTATTTGCTGTGCAACAGCAACCGATTACATAGCATTTCCATTGTATTTCCAATTGTGTGCGTGCTCAGTTGTGTCTGACTCTCCCATGGACTGTAGCCCACCAAGCTCCTCTGTCCATGGATTTTCCCTGAAAGAATAATGGAGTGGGTTGCCATGCCCTCCTCCAGGGGATCTTCCCAACCCAGAACTCTCGTTTCTTGTGTCTCCTGCATTGGCAGTGGATTCCTTATCACTGTGCCCCCTGGTAAGCAGTCTTACATAGTATTTACATTCTACTAGGTATTGTACCAGACAATGTGTGTAGTTTATATGCAAATACTATACTCTTTTATATAAGGGACCTGAGCATCCATGGATTTGGTGTCTATGGGAGGCCTGGAAACAAGCCTCCATAGAAACCCAAGGATGACAGTGTAAGCTTGCTTGGATTGGTCTTCCTCTGTACATCTGTGTCCATATTTCCCCTTTTACAGGGATACTGACTATACTGGATTATGATCCATTCTAATGATCTCATTTTACCTTGTGCACATGCTCAGCCATATCTGACTCTTTGCAACTCTATAGACTGTAGTCTCGGAGAAGGCAATGGCACCCCACTCCAGTACTCTTGCTTGGAAAATCCAACGGGTAGAGGAGCCTGGTAGGCTGCAGTCCATGGGGTTGCTAAGAGTCAGACACAACTGAGCGACTTCACTTTCACTTTTCATTTTCATGCATTGGAGGAGGCAATAGCAACCCACTCCAGTGTTCTTGCCTAGAGAATCCCAGGGATGGGGGAGCCTGGTGGGCTGCCGTCTATAGGGTCACACGGAATTGGACATGACTGAAGTGACTTAGCAGCAGCAGCAGCAGACTGTAGTCTGCCAAGTTCCTCTGTCCATAGGATTTTTCAGGCAAGAATACTGGAGTGGGTTACCATTTCCTTCCCTAGGGGATCTTCCCAACACAGGGATCGAATTCATGTCTCCTGGTTCTCCTGCATTGCAGGTGGATTCGTTACTGCTGAGCCATCGGGGAAGCCCCATTTTAACCTTAATGACCTCTTTAAAGAGATTATCTCCAAATACTGTGACATTCTGAGGTACTGTGTGTTAGGGCCTCAACATATGAACTTGGTGGGTATGGAGAACACACTTCATCCCATAATAGATGCCTTTCTCCTCAAGGAATATTGGTATATATCAAGGCCCAAACCCACTGTATTGAAGGAATTTTAAGAATACTCTTGATCTGGAGTTAGAACCATTTCTGGCTAATGCAGAGCATAATCTAGCATCAAATTTTAAGCCCTTTCTTGCCCTGCTGAGTGAGGCTGCGTGAAACTGATTGTGTGAAACTCCAAGGCTTGTCCCCAGCCAACTCTCTCCTATCGGTGATGGGAAATGGTTTAGACAGAATGTCTTAACACTGGGACAATGAATAATACTTAGTCAGTGGCTTTGGCTCTCTAGGCAAAACGCTTTCTCTGCTCAGGCCAAGCCTGGCTGGCCTTAGGGCTTGCGTGTGCCTGCTGAGCTGGGTGGGTGGGGACTCTTTACAGCTCCCAAATTTAGGAGCCCACTGATGGCATGAGGTGCCCATGTGAGATTTCAGTAGGGTCTCCTTTGAGACTCAACTTCCTCATTAATAAAATGCATCATCTCTGCATCATATAAGTCATGAAGGACAAATGGGGTCATGAATTTGTAGCTTCCAGATCATCACATGCTCATGTGGTTACTCAAAATTAACTCACGAAATCAGTTTCTCGGTTGCACTCATCACATTTTAAGCTTTCAATATTCATGTGTAACATGTGGCTACCATATTGGAGAGTCCGGATTTAGAACATTTCCCATCATTACGGAAAGTTCTCCTGGAAAGTTCTAGGAGCTTTACATAGCTTTTCTCATGAAGGACATTATTACTACTGTGTGGTGAAGCATCCAAGATGCAGCAATATTAAGCTCTTCTTCTGTGTAACATATCCGCTCCAGTATTCTTCCCTGGAGAATTCCATGGGCAGAGGAGCCTGGTGGGCTACAGTCCACGGAGTCACAAAGAGTCAGACACACCAGAGCAGTTAACACTTTTACTTTTCTGTCGCATACAAAGTAGGATGGCTGAGCCTCAACTCCAGAACTGCCCATCGTTTAGAGTCTGTGTTCTGTTTCACTACCTCCTATTTTCAGTTTAATATCCTGGGTCGGGAAGATCTCCTTAAGAAGGGTATTCTTGCAACCCACTCCAGTATTCTTGCCTGGAGAATGCCATGGACAGAGGAGCCTGGCAGGCTACAGTCCATGGGGTCCCAAAGAGTCAGATACAACTGAGTGACTAACATTTTCACTTGTTTAGTCTTTAGAGTCAACAACACTGTAGTCTAACTTGAGAGGCAATGAGTAAGCTTTTGGTTATTGGAATCTATCCAGGACGTTCCTGCATTGGTCAGGGACTGGACTGAAATTTTTGGAAGAGGTCTTAAAGGTTTCTCTCTGATTCTGCCTCTGCACCTGTGTCATTCATTCTTTGCCTCTCTCTGCAACACACATACTCACACCCACACCCCTTGAGTATCACAATTCTTCCTTGAGTGCTCAGTGCTGTGCAATCTTAACCAAGCTGCATAAACATTCTTCACTCCTAATCCCTAAGTAAAACAGGGATGCTATGGCTGGGCCATTAGCTCTTGTCTGGAGACTGAAGATACAGTCTACAGACTACACAGAGCTGTACAAGGATGACCTGCTACGAGACTGTTCTTACTCTCCCATAATCACGCTTCTGCTTTCTCTCCAGCGCTGCAGGTGTCTGCTTCCCCGCCCAAGAGCCGTCCTTGCAGCAAGAACTAAAAACAGCAACGTGAAACCTACTTAGAGGCAGATGAAAGGCAGATGCCTGAAGCCAGCAGGCAGTGCCCGCCTGGGAGCCCGTGCTTGGAGCTTCAGAGGCAGACCTTTGCTTCAGCTGGAAGTGAAGCCACAGCTAAGACGGGCTCAAGGCAGCTGCCTCTGGAAGCTCGCCCAGTCCCCAGCCTCTGAGCATGGTGGGGCTGTTTCTCATATGAAAAAAAAAAAAAATCAAGTATTAGATCAGAATGTGTGATTTTTGCCTTAATGTCTTAAAGCTATAGGGGAGTAAGATTGTGCTTTGAAGCTTGCTTTAGACCTCTACGTAGAAAGGAATTGGCTTTCCAGGGACAGCTGGGTTGTGTGTGGCAGGGCGCATGGAGTGGAGTGGGGTTTCACAGGCCCCCTGGAGTGGATGGCATGCTTGGGGGGGATGGGTAGCTGCAGGGGCATGACGGGAATGCTGCTGCTCAGAGCAGAGGCCTCAAGGGAGGCAGAAACAATCCAGTGCTTCCCATAGTCTGGGTCGCTGATTCAATCTGGGTCTGCACCAAGGGCTCAGCAGCATCACGTCAACAGAAAACGAGAGTTGACATGGAGTGACGGGTCAATTGCAAATACCAGGCTCACTCCACAGGCTTCCCCATTGTGCCTGAGAGAGAATCCAAACCACACCAAGGCTCTCTGTAGTGGATGGTGTGATGCACCACCCAGATTGTCCTGTGAGGCTGAAGGAGCCCCCCTCCCCCAGGTATTGGGCAGGATACTTGTAGACAACTGTCAGACCTCTTCATCTGAGTGAATGAACTTGTGAGAGAAGAAATGAATGAAGAAAGCGCATCCTTCCAATACAGCACCCATTAATATGGCACTCTCAATTATGGAGAAGGAAATGGCACCCCACTCCAGTATTCTTGCCTGGAGAATCCCACGGATGAAGGAGCCTGGTAGGCTGCAGTCCATGGGGTCGCTAAGAGTCAGACACGACTGAGTGACTTCACTTTCATTTTCTCAAGAATACAACTGCCGTCACGAATACATGAAAAATGTTTTTTAGCATCAGTTTTGGGGGAACAAAAGTGAAGTATATGTAAGAATCTGACATATATACAGCTTGTTGCATTTTCAGCTTGCAGTGCTGTATACATTCAGACTTCATGTTCAGTGCCCCTTGCCATGTACCTGACGCCCATCCCAGAGTTTCTCTGGGATATGCAGAGATGGCCAAAACATTGCGCTTGCCTTCAGAGAGCTTCAGATTGAGATGCAGGGGCAAAATGAACAAATGCAAAGTCAGGGCAAGCGGGTACTGACAGGGTGTTCAGTGAGGTCTGAAGGAATAAGGGACACATTTTTTTCCAGACAGTCATGTGATTTACATCATAAAGGTGAGCCTATCGGGAAGGGGAGGTCATTCCAGACAGGACAGAGGCAGGGGACTGAGAATGAGGAAGGAGAAGACAGGCAGCACGGATGTTAGAAAGAAAACCCAGGTCATCTGACTTTGCTGGCCTGAGTCCTGGTACCGCCACCAATGGCACCTGAATGAATTCGGGTGAGCCAAGCAATCTTGGAGCTTCTGTATCCCCATCTACTTAACAGAAATGGAAAACAAATAAAGCAAAAACCATAATCTATCTCACTGGGTTGCACTGTCATTTCATAAGTGGATGGCTCTGGGAAAGTCATCTAACTTTAAATCATCAGTTACCTTAAAGCCTGAAGTGGGAATAATTATATATGCCTTGATATTCCTATAGAGCTCCTGGGAAGACTAGGTAAAACAGTGGACTTTGAAGGACATTCAAAATGTTAAGCACTGCAACACTCTAAGTCACACTTAAAAATTATTTTAGTATGTACCTGGCAAATCCACACTGATGGATGGTCAATAGATCTATCAAGTACAGAACAGGCTATATGCCCACAGGAAGGGGGACAGAGAGACAGACATGGTATTTTAAAGTGGCTGGTCCAACTTTAGGAAGTAAGTTTTCAGGATCTGGGCTATTATCATGGTTTTCTTTGCTGTTGGATTTCTAACTTACGTCACCTGGATAAGAATGGCTTTTCCGGAAAGAGGTAAATGCAGGTTTCTCCTCCCTGGGATGACGGTAGAAGGAAGAGCTCATATGACATCAGTCATGAGATTCCATCTTTAGGTTCCTTTTTTTCAGTTGCACTGGCAATAACTTCCATCCATCAAGGTCTATAGAAAATACCATATACCATTTATATGTAGGACCTGAAATGTGACACAGATGAACTTCTCCACAAGGCAGAAATGTGCTGACAGAGAACAGACTTGTGGTTGTCAAAGGGGCATGGAGTGGAGGAAGGATGGGCTGGGAGTTTGGGGTTAGAAGATGCAAACTATCACATTTCGAATGGATAGGCAATAAAGTCCTACTGTAAAGCCCAGGAAACTACATTTGATATCCTGTGATAAACCATGATGGAAAAGAAAATGAAAAAGAATGTATATATACACATACAACTGAATCATTTCTCTGTGCAGCAGAAATTAATTGTAAATTATACTTCAATAAAATAAATGACACAAATTGCTACTGAAAGACTGCTCTGTGCCAGGCTCTGTGCTGCAGACTGAGGATAGAGCAGTGACCCCGAGAGATGGCATCCTTATCCTGATGGTGCTCACTGTCCAGAAGCAACAAGATAGCCTTTGGTGGTTGCCTGATAATGACTGATTTCTTTTCTCTTATCTATGGCTACCATCTCAGAATTTCCTGCTGCCACCATGGTAGATGCTGATGCGACAAAAGATGACACATTAGGAAAAGATACTCCTATGCGCTGCCATGCGTAGGAGTGTAATAGTCGAGGAGGGTCTGGTTGGAGGAAGGAGTGGCTGTAAGTATCTGTGTGTGTGCTAAGTCGCTTCAGTTGTGTCTGATTGTTTGCGACCCCGTGGTCAGTAGGCTGGTAGGCTCCTCTGTCCATGGAATTCTCCAGGCAGGGGTACTAGAGTGGGTTGTCATTCCCTTCTCCAGGGCATCTCCCCAACCCAGGAATTGAATCTTGGTCTCCTGCAATGCAGGCAGATTCTTTAACATCCGAGCCACCAGGGAATCCCCAAAGTTACATATACCACTTAGGACTTGGTCTTTGCTTGCATGCTAAGTCAGTTCAGTAGTGTCTGACTCTTTGTGATCCCATGGACTGTAGCTCACCCGGCTCCTCTGACTATTGGATTCTCCAGGCAGAAACACTGGAGTGGGTTACCGTGCCCTCCTCCAGGGGATCTTCCTGACGCAGGGGTCACATCCATGTCTCTTATGTCTCCTGCAGATTCTTTACCACCAGCACCGCCTGGGAAGCCCACAAGAATCCCTCCGTCCTCAAAGTCCCTCCGCTTTCTAACATGCCCCCACCAGCTTTCAAAATTAGGACTTCACGTTCCCCAGTCACAACACGAGTGTAAACTCTCAGTGTCACTAACGAAAGTCCAAATGTCCAGAGGGAAATTCCAGTGATACGTTGCCGGGAATCACCGACACCAAGTATCTTGTGGTTCCTCAGTTCTTTGACTTCCCTGGTGGCACAGTGGTAAAGAACCCGCCTATCAATGTAGGATATGTGTGTTCAGTTCCTGGGTTGGAGAGATCCCCTGGAGAAGGAAGTGACAACCCCCTCCAGTAGTCTTGCCTGGGAAATCTCATGGACAGAGGAACCTGTGGGCTATAGTCCACGGGGTCACAAGGAGTCAGACACGACTTAGCAACTAAACAACAAACAACAAGTTCTCAGACACTCTTGTGTTTATCATCATAGGGCCCTAGATCATCATACGTGGAAATCTCCCCCGCTTTTTTTTTTTTTGTCAACACTGATGAAAATCTCAACCTCTAAACAACTATAGGGTTTGCATTGAATCCTAAAGTGTCCATCTCCTTTTACGTCTATTTGCACTATATTCCTATTTACAAAGTGAAGAGGGGGCTTTCTTATGTAGTGGTTCACTGTTAATAACTTAAAACCTCTTCTGTTTCTGGGATGTTCTTTTTGCACATTAAAAAAACTCAAAAAAAAAAAAAAAGCTACATTAGCTGGCCTGAACCTGAGCTTGTCTGCTGAGAAAACAGACATTTTGAGTTACTGTCCAGGCATCTCACACTGTGACTACCTGCTCATAACTAGAGTCTGGAGATTCAGATAAGGACCTGAGCTTGGGGTTCCTGCTACAGGTTCCTGCTTTCCTGGCTCAGGGCACCTTCTAAAATAACCACTTCAAGTTGAGTCTGTGAAAAGTTAGTGACCTCTGCCCCAACCACCTTGTAAATAACAGGTGTTTGCTACCCTGCTGTCTCCTGCTCTCTCGTGACCCGGGGCAGAGGACTGCCCTTTCATTGCACACCTATTCTGGGATCTCTAAGCAATAAATCCAGTGACGCTACTTCCTTTGTGTGCATGCACTGAAACTGCGTCTCCAATCAAAATCACCCTGGGGTGGGAAATCAGACACCGAGGCAGCTCCTTGCCGACTCCGTGTGGGTGGCTTGTGTCTCCCTGTTGTTCAGCAAGTTATCATTTACATAGTCCTTTTTTTTAAACTATCAATAATATATCATTTTAATAGTGGTAAGTAGTGAAGGACAAGTAGCGAAGGCTATCCCAGTAGCCACAGTCCATGGGGTCACAAAGAGTCAGACACGACTTAGCCACTGAACACATGATGATAATAAATAATAAAACAGTAGGATTTACTGAATTCTTTTTAATGCCTCAGGCACTGTGCTAAATACTTTGTCTTTTAATTGGAGGATAACGGCTTTACAACGCTGTGTCAGTCTCCACCGTACAACAACTTGAATCAGCTATGTGTTTACATGTATCCCCTCCCTCTTGGATCTCCTTCCCACCAGTATCCCCATCCCACCCGTCTAGGTCATCACAGAGCACTGAGCTGAGCTCCCTGTGCTACACAACAGTTTCCCACTGTGCTAAGTCACTTCAGTCGTGTCCGACTCTGTGCTACCCTGTGGACTGTAGCCCGCCAGCCTCCTCTGTCCATGGGATTCTCCAGGCAAGAATACCGGAGTGGGTAGCCATTCCCTTCTCCAGGGGCTCTTCCCCACCCAGGGATAGAACCCACGTCTGTTACGTCTAACCTGCACTGATAGGCGGGTTCTTTACCACCAGCGCCACCTGGAAAACTTCCCACTAGCTATCCGTTTTACACGTGGTAATGTATATATTGGAGAAGGAAATGGCAACCCACTCTGGTATTCTTGCCCAGGAAATCCCAAGGACAGAGGAGTCTAGTGAGCTATAGTCCATGGTGTCACAAAGAGTGAGGTGTGACTTAGTGACTAAAGAGCAGCAGCAATGTATATGTGTCAGGGCTACTCTCTCAATTTGCCCCACCCTCTTTGAACTGTGGTGTTGGAGAAGACTCTTGAGAGTCCCTTGGACTGCAAGGAGATCCAACCAGTCCATTCTAAAGGAGATCAGTCCTGGGTGTTCTTTGGAAGGAATGATGCTAAGGCTGAAACTCCAGTACTTTGGCCACCTCATGCGAAGAGTTGACTCATTGGAAAAGACTCTGATGCTGGGAGGGATTGGGGGCAGGAGGAGAAGGGGACGACAGAGGATGAGATGGCTGGATGGCATCACCGACTCGATGGATGTGAGTCTGAGTGAACTCTGGGAGTTGGTGATGGACAGGGAGGCCTGGCGTGCTGTGATTCATGGGGTTGCAAAGAGTCGGACACGACTGAATGACTGAACTGAACTGAACTGAACTCCATCCCCCACTGTGTCCACAAGTTCATTCTCTATGTCTGCATCTCTGTTAATTAAACACACCGGCTTCATGTTTTCCTCACACAGGAAGACGGGACTGGAGAAGGCCAACGTATTCTGTACAGATCAACAAAAACTTAGACAACATAGGAGCAAGAAGGTGAGAAGGAGACGCAGAGGAGGACAGAGGGAGGGGTCAAGAGGAGGTTAGGAAGCTGAGCAACATGAGGGCTGGAGCCCTCATGAAAAGAGGCTCCAGGGAATGAATGTCTACTATGAGATTTAAGTTGCACGTGGTGGAGGGCATGAAGTTTCCATTCTCTCTCACTTTTCAGTCTTCAGCCACAAGCCTTGCTTCACACACCAGAGTTGTCTTGGTCATTGCTATGGTGAGAAATGGGGATGAGCAGGATGATGATGGCTCACACTTATTATGTGTCCTTGTTATAACTTAATGCCGTAGTTGCCAGGGGGCTGGCCATGTTCTATCACAGCCCAGATATTAACTCAATTTAAACCTCACAACTCAGTGAGAGGTGCTCCCATTCTTCCCAATTTACAGATAAGGGCAATGAGGCACAGCAAGGTTTCGTCTCTACCAGTAAGAGACAGACCCTACTTTTGGGTCTACGCCCTGAAGCCCAGAATGTACCAGAGGCTTTGGATGGAGATGGGGGAGGGCAGGTGAGGCATTCACCTTGGAAACAAAATTTAAGGGGGCACCAAAAACTCAGTAATCAAGCTGAGCATAGTTTGAGCGTGACTTTTTAAAAATGAAGCAAAATATCTACTATGAGGAAATATAAAATCTCAAAACAAAGACAGGATCAGTATTTCAGATTTTTCTTTTCCCACTTGTTCCAACGTGGCTCAGCACGATTCTAAGTGTAGTTAAATTTTCCTGCTGCTTCTTAATTCTTGTTCTCCATTCTGAACCAGAGAGAGCGCTGAGCAATTACTTATGCTGAAATTTGTGAAATTCTTAGGTAGAGCTTTCCACTTCTGCATAGCATGGAGAGGGTGTTCATGTTGATCCTTGCTAGCTGGCAATGGTTAGAAGATGCCAGTTGATGGCTGGGTGCCTGTCATGGGTCTCCCTGAATTTGTAGGTAATGTTTTCCCTGGCTATGACTCCTGAGTTGGTTCTTTTTTTTTTTTTTAATTATTTGATCACAGTAAGCACATGAGATCTATAATCAACACATTTTAAAATGGATGGTACAGTGTTAACTGTAAGTATCATGTTAGACAAAACATTTCTACAACTTACTCATCCTGCTTAATTGAAGTTTATGTCCATTGATTAATATCTCCCCATTTCTTTTCCTCTCTCCATGCCCTGGCAACCACCATTCCACTCTTTGATTCCATGAATTTAACTATTTTAGATACTTCATACAAGTAGAATTACACAGTGTGTCTTTCTGTGACTGGCTTAATTCATTTAGCTTACTGTCCTCCAGGTTCACTCATGTTATTGTGGAATGCAGAATTTCCTTTCATTGTTAGGCTGAATAATATTCTAGTGCATGCATGTATCACATTTTCTTTATCCATTCATTCACTGATGGACATTTAGGTGGTTTTCACATCTTGACTACTGTGAATCGTTCTGCAAGACCTCAAGCCATAAAAGGGAGTAGTGCTCAGTCGCTCAGCTGTGTCTGACGGTTTGCGATTCCATGGTCTGTAGCCACCAGGCTCCTCTGTCCCTGGGATTATCCAGGTGAGAATACTGGAGTGGGTTGCCATTTCCTACTCCAAAGGATGCCATTTTATGACCCAAGGATTGAACCCATATCTCTTGTATCTCCTGCATTGGTAGGAGGATTTTTTTTGTTGTGTGTTTTTTTTTCTTTTTTTTGTTTTTTTTACCACTAGCGCTACCTGGGAGGGAGAAGGCAATGGCACCCCACTCCAGTACTCTTGCCTGGAGAATCCCAGGGACGGAGGAGCCTGGTGGGCTGCTGTCTATGGGGTTGCACAGAGTCAGACACGACTGACGCAACTTAGCAGCAGCAGCCACCTGGGAAGTCCCCAAAGGGAGTAGGGTGAATAGTAAAACAGAAAACTTTCTCCAAAAGACTTTCCTTGATGCTGCTCATCTCTAGGCTCCTGCCCCAGCCTGAGGCGGATGGTCCTCTCTGAAACGTCAAGCCTCTCGGGTTATCCTTTGCACAACAATTGTTGCCTTTAACAGCTAATGATAGGGTGTGATGACACCCCTGAGGGATGACTGACAACGCATCCTTGTTGCTGTGCTTAGTGTCTGCTCGGTGCCCAAGCTGTAACAGACAGTTCACTAGGTGCCTGAAATGTGAGTAAATGTGCTTCAAGGAAACTTTTAACTCTATTGTTCTGAGAGTCTATGTGGCTCTTGAAATACCAATTCCTCTCCTTTTGAGGGTAAAAACCTTATAAATCAGCATGGCTAAGTAGAACTAACACAGCATTAAAATCAGATAGATTTAAGTGTACATACTTTGTCTAGCTTGGGCTTCCCTGGTCAGATGGTAGAGAATCTGCCTGCAATGTGGGAGACCTGGATTCGATCCCTGGGTTGGGAAGATCTCCAGGAGAAGGGCATGGCAATTCACTCCAATATTCTTGCTTGGAGAATCCCCATGGACAGAGGAGCCCGATGGGCTACAGTTCATGGCATTGCAAAGAGTCTGACATGACTGGGCAACTAAGCACACAGCACAGCACTTTGTCTAGCTTACTTTTGAAGACAATAATACATGCGTTGTTGCTGTTGTTGAGGGGCCAAGTCATGTCCAACTCTTTGTGACCCCATGGACTGCAGCATGCTGGGCTTCCCTGTATCTCCCAGAATTTGCTCAAACTCAGACCCGTTGAGTGGGTAATGCTATCCAACCATCTCATCCTCTGTTGTCCCCATCTCCTTGTGCCTTCAACCTTTCCCAGCATCAGGGTCTTTTCCAATGAGTCGGCTCTTTGTATCAGGTGGCCAAAGTATTGTCACTTTAGCTGCAGCATCAGTCCTTCCAGTGAATATTCAGGGCTGATTTCTTTTAGGATTGACTGGTTCGACCTCCTTGCAGTCCAAGGGACTCTCAGGGGTCTTCTCCAGTACCACAGTTCGAAAGCATCAATTCTTCGGCACTGAGCCTTCTTTATGGTCCAACTCTCACATCTGTACGTGACTACTAGAAAAAACATAGCTTTGATTGTATGGACCTTTGTCAATAAGGTGACATCTCTGCTTTTAAATGGACTGTCTAGGTTTATCGTAGCTTCCCATTCAAGGAGCAAGCATCTTTTAATTTCATGGCTGCAATCACTGTCTGCAGTGTTTTGGAGCCAAGAGAAATAAAATATGTCATTATTTCAACTTTTTTTCCCTTTCTATTTGCCATGAAGTGATGGCAAATATATAAAAATACATATAATCTTTAGGATCATCCTATGACATAATGCTTGTATCAAGAACATACTGGTAATTTAGAAATGGCACACATGTGTGCCACACACACACACATGCACACATACCAACATACATATTATGGTTGTATCTATAGATATTCATTTTGAAATTTTAAAATTCTGATTGCAGTTCTGCTAACTTTAATATTTATTTTAATCAAAACTAGAGCAAAGGTGAATCACAGACTGAGCTTTGCAAGGTTAAGATTTATTTTTAGACCCAGAGAGCTTTGGAAGAGGAGACAGTCTATGTCGCTTATGTTCCAGTTCTGGAAATAGACCCAAGACTTGAAGTGCAAAATGACACGGCCCAGTGAGGTGTTTCTAGGACATATTATCAGCTCTGGAGCAGATGAGCCCAAGCAAATCTATTTTGTCAGGACAAAATTTCTCACTGCCAGTGACCCTGGCCTGTGGAAGACAGAGTGGAGGAGACAGAAGTGGGCAACTAAGCCATGTGTTTCTTGGCAGAAAAACGTGGCTCTCTAGACACACTACTTTGATAAAAGTCCTGTCTCTCTGAGCCATGCTGATGTGATGGTGGCAGACCGTCTCTTTACCTGTTCCTTTCTTTTTCTTGTATGTAAAACTCTGAGTGTTTTCATGGGCAAATGAAACTTTCTATGACTCACAGGAACTCAAATAGCCCAGCATTCAAACCATTATTCCTATCTGTTTACTGCCCACTAGGACCCACTTTACACAGGTGTAGTGACAGAAGCTTGGTTAATCCCAACACTATTTTCTTTTTTTTTTTTTTTTCGAACGTCCCCCGAGATGGAGCTTGGCCCGGCCAGCAGCCCTCACCTGCTCCCGCTCCGGCCGAGCTCGCTGCGCACCCGCCCGGCCGCCAGGTGCGGACCTATTTTCAAAGCTATGAATCTGGCAATATGAAGACTTTGCTGAACTAAGGTTCTTATTGTTAAGACTACACTGAAGGAAATATTCTCGAGACAGACTTTCTGGACCTTTCTCCCTATCTTCAGGCAGCGTTTTTCAGTCTTTTTGTTGCCATCACTGAACATTGTATACATTTGATCCCAGCATTTCCTGTGCAGTGTTGTCATTTCTCCACCTCCCAGGCTTTTCATATGTGTCAGGTCCTTGGCCCAGGGATCAGGCCTCACTTCTCATCTGGGTCCAGGTTCTGTATGATGCACAGGAGACATGACTTATCTCAGACTAACCTTGAGTTTACTTCCAAGAACTTGCTGTCTTTCAAGAAATCATTCCTTTTCTCAATGGTTTCCCTCTATAGCTCTGATGAAAACTGGGGAATTAGCAACTGCAGTTATAATCTAAGGCTTATTAAGGAACCTTCAAAATCTTCCATCCCTTTCTCTTATCTGATTATTTTATATGAGGCTTCTAAGATGATGGATTATGAATTTGAATATTTTTAAGGATGGGGAATAGTTAGACATCTGTCTTTTTTGTATCTTGAGTGTTATTACCAGAAACGATTTGTTTTATTTTGTTTATCATTAATTCCATTGAAGAAGGCAATTTAAGACAGAGCCCTTTGGAAGTTGTAAGGGCACTTAACTTATGGACATACGAAGAGATCTCTGGTGGAACTTGTAGGAAAAGGCCATATTAAATCCTCCTACAAGATAGGACAGAGCCTCTCATCAGTGCAGGAGAGACGTGCTCTATGTCAAGCACCAACTGTGTCCTAGGCGAGACCTCTTTTGTTTATCGCAGTAATTCTAACAGACAGCTATTATAATCTCCATTGCATCGGGGAGAAAGCTAATTGTAAAAAGGGCTTCAGTTATTCATTCAGTTGACTCATAAAAGATACTTTTCTAGGTGATGGTAACGAACACACTGTTTACATACAGGCAAGGCCTATGTGTCTATTAACGGAAGAATGGATAAAGAAGATATGGTACATGTATACAATAGAATATTACTCAACTGTAAAAAGAATGAAATAACATCATTTGCAGCAACATGGGTGGACCTAGAGATTATAGTATTAGGTGAAATAAATCAGAAAGAAAGAAATATATCATACTATATCACTTTATATGTGAAATCTAAAAAAAAAAAAGATACAAATGAACTAACTTACAAAACAGAAAAGGACTCATAGACTTTAAAAACAAACTTGTAGTTACCAAATGGGAAACATGGGAGAGAGGTATAAATTAGGATAGTGTATATAAACATATATACAGTACTATACATAAGACAGATAATCAATAAGGACTTACTGTATAGCACAGGGAATTCAATATTCTGTAGTAACCTATGTGGGGAAGGAATCTGAGAAAGAAAGGGTGTATGTATATGAATCACTAGCTGTGCACCTGAAACTTTACGGAACATTGTAAATCAACTATTCTCCAATGCAAAATAACAATTGCCTGATAAACACAGGCAAGTTATCTGTGCTACAGTCCAAAGATGCCCCTGCTCTGATCTTCCAAAGGTCAGCATGGGTCAGAATCTAAAAAGAAATCTGGGCTCTGGATTCTAAATTAGTGTCCATTTCCTTACATCCCATTATACTGAATCCACTTGTTCTGCTGTGGCCTGTCTGTACTTTGTTGTCCTTTAGTCACTGAGTCGTGTCTGACTCTTTGTGACCCCATGGACTGTAGCCTGCCAGGCTTCTCTGTCTATGGGTTTTCCCAGGCAAGAATAATGGAATGGGTTGCCATTTCCCCCTCCAGGGGATCTTCCCAACCCAGGAATCAGTCCCACGTCTCTTTCATTGGCAGGTGGATTCTTTACCACTGAGCCATCTGGGAAGCCCCTTTCTGTACACTGCTACTACTACTAAGTCGCTTCAGTCGTGTCTGACTCTGTGCGAACCCATAGATGGCAGCCCACCAGGCTCCCCTGTCCCTGGGATTCTCCAGGCAAGAACACTGGAGTGGGTTGCCATTGCCTTCTCCAATGCATGAAAGTGAAAAGTGAAAGTGAAAGTGAAGTTGCTCAGTCGTGTCCAACTCTTCGAGACCCCATGGACTGCAGCCTACCAGGCTCCTCCGTCCATGGGAGTTTCCAGGCAAGAGGACTTTACATTAGACTCTGGCAATTCACCCTCTGCATAGATCAGAAAGCAGGAGAAATATCATTACGCTTCATTTCTCATTCTCATTCTGGTACGGTAGGACAGGACCCTCACCGTGTTACTCATCTTCTCAGCAATATATCTCGTTGTACAAATTACCATGTAATGAGTAGTCACATCCTTTTGGTATCATTGAACTGATTAAGATGTTCCCCACATATTAGCTAAAGTGACATCATGGGGCCAAAATCTTGTGAGACATCTCTATTTATAGATGAGGTAACAGGGCAATTTATCTTAGTCTCAAAATGTCACTAAATGATGGAGGTGTTACTGTCTTATGACTCCAAGTTCAAAGAACCAACAGTTAAGAGGATTTGACAATGGGCATTTCCCAGGTGCTTTACATACTTTATATAATGTAACCCAAATCTAGCAAGTGACAGAGGAAAAATTGGGACTGTAGTCTGGTTGATTTCAAGGCTTAATCTCTTTTTGCATAACCTCTTTTTACAGTAGCCGCAGTCATTTATCTTCACAATCAAACATGCTGCCGTTTTAAGCGTCCAGCAAAGGAAAGATGGTGGAGAAAATTGATGCTATTGTATTTCTTTTTAGATAAGCAAGTCCAAGACTCATTGAATAAAGATCTTGCTTGGGTTCAAACACCTTGTGAATGGCAGACAGGGTATGAAGACTCAGGCTTTCTGGTTCTGAGCCAATGGCTGTCCTCTTGTTCTAGCCTTCTAAACCTTGGTGCCCAAAGCTTGAGAAAACAAAGAAACTCAGTTTTACTTACTAATAATCCATTCAATGGCTTCCCAGGAGGCTCCGTGGTAAAGAATCTGCATGCCAAGCAGGAGATACAAGTTTGATCCCTTGGGAGGATCCCTTGGAAAAGGAAATAACAACCCATTCCAATATTCTTACCTGAGAAATCCCATGGACAGAAGAGCCTGGTGGGCTACAGTCCACTGAGTGGCAATGAGTCAGACTTGACTGAGCGACTAAATCACCACCACCACCAATCCATTTCTTCATGACCCAGATAACCACAATGGTGCAATCACTCACCTAGAGCCAGACATCCTGAAATGCAAAGTCAAGTGGGCCTTAAGAAGCATCACTACAAACAATGCTAGTGAAGGTGATGCAATTCCAGTTGAGCTACTTGAAATCCTAAAAGACGATGCTGTTAAAGTGCTGCACTCAATATACCAGCATATTTGGAAAACTCAGCAGTGGTCACAGGACTGGAAAAGGTTTAGTCTTCATTCCACTCCCAAAGGAAGGTAATGCCAAAGAATGTTCAAACGACTGCACAATTGCACTCATCTCACACGCTAGCAAATTAATGCTCAAAATTCTCCAAGCCAGGTTTCAACAATACATGAACCACGAAATTCCAGATGTTCAAGCTGGATTTAGAAAAGGCAGAGGAACCAGAGATCATTTGTCAAAATCCTTTGGATCATAGAAAAAGCAAGAGAATTCCAGAAAGACATCTACTTCTGCTTTATTGACTATGCCAAAGCCTTTAACTGTATATATCACAACAAACTGTGGAAAATCCTTCAAGAGATGGGAATATCTGACCACCTTACCTGCTTCCTGAGAAATATGTATGCAGGTGAAAAAGCAACAGTTAGAACTAGACATGGAACAATGGTCTGGTTCTAAACTGGGAAAGAAGTACCTCACGGCTATATATTGTCACCATACTTATTTAATTTATATGCAGAGTACATCATGAAAAATGCCAGGCTGGATGAAGCACAAGCTGGAATCAAGATTGCCAGGAGAAATATCAATAACCTCAGATACGCAGGTGACACCACCCTTATGGCAGAAAGCGAAGAGGAATTAAAGAACCTCTTGATGAAAGTGAAAGAGGAGAGTGAAAAGCTGGCTTAACACTCAAAATTCGAAAAATGAAGATCATGGCATCTGATCCCATCACTTCATGGCAAATAGATGGGGAAACAATGGAAACAGTGACAGACTTCATTTTTTTGGGCTCCAAAATCACTGCAGATGGTGACTGCAGCCATGAAATTAAAAGATGCTTGCTCCTTAGAATTAAAGCTATGACCAGCCTAGACAGCATATTAAGAAGCAGAAACATTACTTTGCCAACAAAGGTCCATCTCGTTAAGGCTATGGTTTTTCCAGTAGTCATGTACAGATGTGAGAGTTGGACTATAAAGAAAGCTGAGCACTGAAGAACTGATGCTTTTGAACTGTGGTATTGGAGAAGACTCTTGGACTGCAAGGAGATCAAACCAGTCAATCCTAAAGGAAATAAATCCTGAATATTCATTGGAAGACTGATGCTGAAGCTGAAACCCCAATTCTGGCCACCTGATGCGAAGAACTGACTCATTGGAAAAGATGCTGATGTTGGGAAAGATTGAAGGCAGGAGGAGAAGGGGATGACAGAGGATGAGATGGTTGGCATCACTGACTCGAGGGATATGAGATTGAGCAGGTTCCTGGAGTTCGTGACGAACATATAAGCCTGACATGCTGTAGTCCATGAGGTTGCAAAGAGTCAGACAGGACTGAGCGACTGGACTGAATGCCCTTACTTTCAGCTCTCAAATAAGGGAGATTTGGTCTTCCTGGGAGGACAGAAGCAGCAGTCTTCATTGGCTTAGAAGGAAGCAGGTTTTCCAGACATCATTAAGCATTCTCATCCAAGGAATGCATTTCTCTTCTGTGTGTACCCGGCAAACTCCTGAAAGTGAAAGTTAGTCACTCTGTCCTGTCCGACCCTTTGCAACCCCATGGACAGTAGCTCGCCAGGCTCTTCTGTCTGTGGAATTCTCCAGGCAAGAATCCTGCGGTGGGTAGCCATTTCACCTCCAGGGTATTTCCCTGACCCAGGGATTGAACTCAGGTCTCCTTCATTGCAGGCGGATTCTTTACTGCTGAGCTACCAGGGACTTGTCTTCAACACAAGCTCTGGAGAAACCTTTCTGTGAGTCTCACATAAGTCTCTGCAGCTCTGCACCTCTCACTTACCCCTCTGGGGTGGATGCAGGTGCCCTTACTTCTGAGTTCCTGCACTACCCTGCACTTTCATTTGCACATAATATACGTCACTGTTTGGAAACTCCTTGCTTACTGATCCGTTGTTCTATTGGCTCCACTGGATTGTTAAATATGGGACTGAGGCATCTCCCTCTATTTGTCCCTAACAGCCAGCACAGAGCCTTGCACATAGGAAATAAATGGATGAATGGATGCACAAATGAATATAGATGCTGGATTGAATTAACATATGGATGAAGAAAGAAGAGAATAGAGGACTGAATCAATTAAAGTCTTAATTTAAACACTGCTAACTGGCCCTATTTCAGTGACTGAATTATAAAGAAACAATTAGATATGTCTACACATGCATATAGGTTTCCAGGTGGCTCAGTGGTAAAGAATCCACCTGCTAAGCTGGAGACATGGGTTTGATCCCTGGATTGGGAGGATCCCCTGGAGAAGGAAATGGCAACCCACTCCTGTATTTTTGCCTGGGAAATCCCATAGACAAAGGAGCCTGTAAAAGTAGGATACGACTTAGCTACTAAACAACATCATGTGCATATATTGCTTAAATATACCTGTAGTTATACTTATATCAGCATTATGTACCTACTACACAAAGTTAAAAATCACCCTGCTCCCACATGCAGAGACCGACCACTACTAACATTTTAGTATACATTCTTCCAGAATTTTCTGAACCTAAAATGTTATAGCAATCTGTAACAGGAGTATCATTTTTGGCTACTTTTACTTTTTTTTAAATGCCTTTCTGATTTACTTTGTGTGTTATATGAATGTGTTCCTATTTTACAATTAGAGGAAATAAATTTTTTAAAATGTTATTTCTTACATTGAAAAAGCTAGTACAGTTTAGAGTTTCTCTTAAATTGAGACCGTAACTGCTGAGAATAGCTATAATCTATGAAGGTTTAAACCATGTTCAAGATAATGTTCTAGGCACTCATATATTAAGTCATTTAGTAATCAGGACAATGTAATAAAATAACAATTATAATTATTATATTGAAGATAAAATAATTATATTAATTATTATTATTATTTACATTGCCTAGATTAAGAAATTGAGGAGCACAGAGGTTTAGTAACCTGTCCAAGGTCACACAACTGATAAGTTATCAAAGATAACTTGATTAAGAGGAAAGAGATATCTAGTACTGGTGTTTTTACAGTTTATTTATTTAATCCGTCTTTTTATTACATTGTTGTTGTTTAGTCACTGAATCATGTCCACCTCTTGGTAACTCCATGGACTGTAGCCTGCAAGGCTCCACTGTCCCTGGCATTTTCCAGGCAAGAATACTGGAGTGGGTGGCCATTTCCTTCTCCAGGGTATCTTCCTGGCCCAGGGGTTGAACCTGGGTCTCCTGCATTGGCAGGTGGATTCTTTATTACGGAGTCATTGGGGATGCCTTTTATTACATTAGATGGAGTATTATTATCTCCTGCTGATCTAGGGCACTGTGGGACAGAGAAATGACATGAGCAGTCCAGCCTTCTAGTCTTAAGAATTGTCATAGCTGGTATTAGAGCCCAAGCTCATAACCATTCCTTCACAGCATTAAGGTCATTCATGTATTTTGGATTTATTTATTGCTATGTTTATTTGTTTGCTCATTTATGCATACAAGGATTAACTTGTAGTACATATATAGACCTATTAATACAGGCACATAACAAGCAATAATAGCCTCATACATACTTCTATCTGATACTGTTTTTCCTTTTTAATATATAGGGCAGCCCTGGAATCCTCTATCTCTGATGAGTACATGGAATGAGATACTGTATACAAATATGAATAATACAAAGTCTGGCAAGTAGTAAGAACTTAATTCATGTTCATTGAATGAGCATTTGCAAAGCTGTGATGAATCATATTGAGTAAAGAACACATCAATCCCAGGGATGTGTTACTTTATATAAAAATAAGAGCATCATTGATAAAACTGAAAACATGGAAATTCTTTTATTCTATTTTTAATTAAAAATTTACCAAAATAAATTAAAAAATTGAATTCCATAGGGTGAAAGGAAGAAACTTATTTCTTGTGGCATAATGAACAAGACACTCTGACCAAAACTTCCATAGAAAATAGTTAAAAAAAAAATTTGCAATTGATTGCTGGCAACAGTAAGAACTGCTCTGAGAGAGCTCAGATTTAAATGAAGTGAGAACTCAGAGACGGAAACAGAATACTGAAAACAGCCTCTCCTTGATGGCATTGCTAAAACGGGGGTTGGGGGATGGGCTTTGATTTTTACAGCCTCATAGAACACTGAGAATTTGAAATATTGAGAATTTAAGATATTCTGTGCTCAGGGACTAGTCGGAGACCCTGCCCCCACATAAGTGTTAGTGTTAGTTGCTCAGTCATGTCTGATTCTTCGCAATCCCATGGACTGTAGCCCACCAGGCTTCTCTGTCCATAGGACACACAATCATTGTGTCCAAAATGAGACAAATAAATAAGTTTCACTGGGTTCATCATAGTGAAAGTGCAGAAAACCAAAGACAAAGAGAAGACCCTCGAAGCATCCAGATGGAAAAGAAATATTACCTCCAAAAAAATGACAATTATACTCATAATTAATTTTTCAGTCCCAACAGTGGTTGGAAGCAGAGTGTAGAAAAATAACTTTATAGTTCAGAGGTAAGATAACGGTCAATCTGGAATTTTTGTCCAATGAAGATATCATTTTAAGAATGAGGAAAAAGTTAAGACATTTTAATATTCTTATGAGGGGCCTTGACATGAAAGAAAATTCCAAATTGTGCTCTACTGAGAGGAGGTGGTCTTCACAAGAATGTTTGAGAAATAAAAAGAAAAAAAAATGACCAAATATTACATTAAATATCTGGATAAATATTCTAAAGCACTGACTATTTAAAACAATACTACAGTCTTAAGAACTGACTCATTGGAAGAATCCCTGAAGCTGGGAAAGATTAAAGGCAGGAGGAGAAGGGGATGACAGAGGTTGAGATAGTTGGATCGCATCACCGACTCGATGGACATGAGTTTGAGTAAGCTCTGGGAGTTGGTGAAGGACACGGAAGCTGGCACGCTGCAGTCCATGGGGTCCCAAAGAGTCAGACAGGACTGAGCAAGTGAACTGAACTGAATGGTTTCAAGGGGTTAACAATAATATAGAATTAAAATACATGACTGCAGAAGCATATAAATTGTGAATGGATGATTAGAAATAAAGTATTGAAAATGCATATATTATTCTAAAAGAGGGTTAAATAACCTTGTAAATGAGTGTTAGTTGCTCAGTCATGTCCAGCTGAGCCATTTCCTCCTCCAGGAGATCTTCCTGACTCAAGGATTGAACCTAGGTCTGAGCCATCCGGGGAGTCCCTTAGATGTTTGTAATTTAATTATATATTAAAAATATCTAAGGAGATCACAGAAAGAGAATTATAAGTCATACCTAATAAACTAGTAGAGGTATAATGGAGTGAGAAAAAATATACATACACACATGCATGCACATGTGCATATAAAACCAGAAAAAAGAAAAACTGAAAACCAAAAAGAAAACAAACAAACAAAGAAAAAAGGACAGTTAAATGGAAAAACAATATAAAGTATAGTAACAAATTGAGAAATTATACAAATTATAAATTGGGTAAATTCTTTATTTAAAGTCAGTTTTAGTTTATTAGATCAAGCAAATCACAAAACATTTACTTCAGCTTTATTAACTACGCCAAAGCCTTTGACTGTGTGGATCACAACAAACTATGGAAAATTCTTCAAGAGATGGGGATACCAGACCACCTTACCTGCCTCCTGAGAAATCTGTATGCAGGTCAAGAAGCAACAGTTAGAACTGAACATGGAACAACAGACTGGTTCCAAATTGGAAAAGGAGTATGTCAAGGCTGTATAAAATCACCCTGCTTATTTAACTTATATACAGAGTGCATCATGCAAAATGCTGGGCTGAATCAAGCACAAGCTGGCATCAAGATTGCCAGGAGAAATATCAATAACCTCAGATATGCAGATGACACCACCCTTATGGCAGAAAGTGAAGAGGAACTAAAGAAACTCTTGATGAAAGTGACAGAACAGTGAAAAAGTTGGCTTAAAACTCAACATTCAGAAAATGAAGATAATGGCATCTGGTCCCATCACTTCATGGGAAATAGACGGGGAAACAGTGGAAACAGTGACAGACTTTATTTTTTTGTGCTCCAAAATCACTACAGATGGTGACTGCAGCTGTGAAATTAAAAGATGCTTGCTCCATGGAAGAAAAGCTATGACCAACCTAGACACCATATTAAAAAGTAGAGACATTACTTTGCCAACAAAGGTCCATCTTGTCAAAGCTATGGTTTTTCTAGTAATCATGTATGGATGTGACAGCTGGACTATAAAGAAAGCTGAGTGCCGAAGAACTGATGGCTTTTGAACTGTGGTGTTGGAGAAGACTCTTGAGAGTCCCTTGGGCTGCAAGGAGATCCAACCAGTCCATCCTAAAGGAGATCAGTCCTGGGTGTTCATTGGAAGGACTGATGTTGAAGCTTAAACTCTAATACTTTGGTCATTTGATGTGAAGAGCTGACTCATTGGA
The DNA here is from genome assembly GCF_003369695.1 of Bos indicus x Bos taurus. NCBI lineage: Eukaryota > Metazoa > Chordata > Mammalia > Artiodactyla > Bovidae > Bos > Bos indicus x Bos taurus. The sequence continues at coordinate 105,285,281 of NC_040081.1, forward strand.
AAAGACGCTGATGCTGGGAAAGATTGAAGGCAGGAGGAAAAGGGGACGACAGAGGATGAGATGGTTGGATGGCATCAATGACCGATGGAGATGAGTTTGGGTGAACTCTGGGAGTTGGCGATGGACAGGGAAGCCTGGCATGCTGTGGTCCGTGGGTCGTGAAAAGTCAGACATGACTGAGTGACTGAACTGAACTGAACTGAAAGAATACATATTCAAGAGCCAATTCATTGATAAAGTGCAAACTGGGGTTTGCAAATTTCTAGATACCATGAGTTACTACAAAGTTATAGCAATTAAAACTTGTGTAATTGACATGGCGAAACATGGCACAGTAGAGAATGGCCAGAAAATGATCCACCTGTTTAAGAAAATTTGGTTATGATGTTTCAAATCAGTGTAGAAGGGGTAGGTAGGCTTTTTTATTATATGTTGCTGAGTAAATTATCTGTATGAAAAACAATAATTCTCCCCTACTTCTCTTTGTTGTTCAATCACTAAGCTGTGTCTGATTCTTTGCAACCTCACAGACTATAGCACACCACGCTCCCCTGTCCTTCGCTATCTCCTGGAGTTTGCTCAGACTCATGTCCATTGAGTTGATACCTAACCATCTCAGCCTCTACTGCCCCCTTCTGCCTTCAGTCTTTCCCAGGACCAGTGTGTTTCCCAATGAGTCAGCCGTTTGTATCAGGTGACCAAAGTATTGGAGTTTCAGCTTCAGCTTCAGGCCTTTCAATGTATATTCAGGGTTGATTTCCTTTAGGATTTCCTGTTACACTCAAAGTAATCAATTGCAGACTGATTAAAAGCAAATTTTATGATTTTGGAATTCAATCTAGGGAGCTATTTTACTGATCTCAGGATAAGGAAAGTTTTTGCAAACAATACTAAAATTGAATAAAGAAAGAAAAGTTGGTGATGCTTGACGGCCTCAAAATTATGCAAAAGAAAACGTTAAAAGAGAAAGAAACTTAAGTCACAAACTGGAAAAATGTACAGAATAAACAAATAACTTACATAACTCAATATGAAAAAGACAAAAAGCCTTACAGAGGAGTAAGCAAACGATTTCAACTAGTACTGTGGGCAAAAAAGAAAAGCATAATGGCTAATAGGTATCTGAAATGATGCTTGACCATATCTGTGGTCAACAAAAGGCAAATCAGAACCACCTACCAGTTCGGTGAACAAGACAACTGCTAGTATGGACGATTAATGAGACGGCATAGCCAATAGGCCATGCACACACACTTGTGGGAGTGCAAACTGGCCTGCTGACTTTGGAAACTGTGGCATGACCTGTTGGAATTTGCAGCTGTGCATACCTTGCGATCCAGAAATTTCCATCCTGAGAATATACCTTTATATACAGATGTGTGTGTGCTCATTTGCTCAGTCATGTTCGAGTCTTTGCCACCCCATGAACCGTAGCCTGTCAGCCTCCTATGTCCATGGAGGATTTCCCAGGCAAGAATACTGAAGCGGGTTGCCATTTCCTTCTCTGGGGGATCTTGCAGACCCAGGGAGTGAACCTGTGTCTTCTGTGCTCCTGCTTTGCAGGCAGATTCTTCACCTGCTGAGCCATTAGGGAAGCCCTTATATACAGATACTCTTGAGTATATACTCCAAGACAAAAGCAAGCGTGTTCTTAGCAGCACTGACAATCCAAATGTCTATTGATCGGACAGCAATACATAGTATTATATGCACGTATAAAAATCTCACATGGGCGTGAAACTGCAGGAATTATGATTATCCACAATAGCAAAGGATTATCTCTGAAATGTAAGCTGGGGTAGTCATAAAACAGATTGTAGAATGATGATGACTATTACGTACAGAGCCCAGATTATGTTCCATTTATGTGTAAATGTCTTATTATATCAATCAGCTCATTTACTGGTCACAAGACCACCACAAAGAAAGCACTGCTATTACTTTCATTTTGTAGTTGAGAATACAGACGCAGTAATGTTTACTAACACTCAAGATCTCAAGAGTTGGACACGACTGAGGGACAACCACTTTAACTTTTAAGGTCTCATAATGGAACCAAAGGAAACAGTTATTAAAAACCAGGCAGTCTGGGTGCACAATAGACCCTCTGGTGTGATTTTTTGATCTGAAGTTCAACAACAAACAAAACCAAATTATTGTTAATGATATAGCCATATATTGTAAAATTAAAAATAAAAGTGAGTGAATGATTAACACAAAATTCAGGACAGTTGCTCCCCTGTGTGTGAAGGGCTGAAGGTAAGGAGTTGTGATCACAGAAAAGTGAATGAAAACTGCAAAAATAATAGTAATTAAAAAAACTGAGAACGAGTGAACATATCAACTGTTTTATTGTTCTTTACACCTCATGCATATTTTATGGCTATTCTTTTGTTCCTATTCAATATTTAAAGCAATTGCAGATAATAAAGGAAGAGAATGAAACCTTGCGAAATGGCAGAAAAAAATCTTCATGTTTCTTCCTCAAGAAGTTTCTTGTATCTTTGCTGATAGAATCCTTAGAAAAGCCCACAGAAAGTGACCTGGGTGTAGAATTTTCATTATTCAAAGCATTTTTGTTTAAACAAACAATGGCACCGAATGGCAGGATAAATGCTCTAATTGCAGCCTATTTACAAAGAACATGGCAGGGTAGCAAACATCCACCCCCCCAACATGAGATTTTAAGCATTGCAACCGAGATTCAGGCCTTCATCCTCCTTCTGGTTATGGATTGAAGGGCCTTCTTTTCCCATCGTTAAAGAGATATGGGAACTAGAATTCCACCAGCCATCATAAATTGCTAAGAAATTCTCTCTCCAATTACTTAGATTCAGTTTTGAAGCAACAAAATTCAAATTATGAGTCAATGTAACATTGCCCTTTATATTAAATCCTGATTGAGCTTTTCCAGCTGCAGTGATTTCTTAAGTATATCCCTAATCTTCCTCCATTTGCTACTCGGTAACTTTCCATCATTCCCCTAGCTCAGCCCAACTATCACCTCCTCTGAGGATGTCTTTTTTCTAATACCACCCTACCCTTTCCCAAGATTTGCTCTCTCACAGAGTAACCAGAACCTCTTCTGTGTGCCCTTAGCAATTTGCACACACATGGAACAAAGCACTCCTTACTAGCCCTCTGCTCGCCCACAAGGAGCTGTTTGTTTACTGTCATGCTCCTCTGGAATGGATGTTTTCCCAAGTCCTACAAATATCTAAGTCGAATCCTGAATATCCAACAGACTCTAGCTTGTGGTAATAACTGCAATGATGAGAAATATATCAGACAAAGGACTTCCCTGGTGGTCCAGTGGTTAAGAATCTGCTAACGCAAGGCATGTGGGTTTGATCCCTGATCCAGGGAGATCCCGTATGCCACAGGGCAACGAAGCCCATGTGCCACAACTTCTGAGCCCATGCTCTAGAGCCCAAGCACCACAATGAAGAGTACCCCTGCTTGCCACAACTAGAGAAAGCCTGTGCACAGCAAAGAACCCAAGTAGCCAAAAATAAATAAAAATATGTAAATAAAAAGGACAATATCTGTCCTAGTCACCTCTTGCTACCTCAGACCCTCCTCCAAAGCAGCGCCTTAGAAACAATTTATTTTTTTCTCTCTTGGCTTTTAGCTGGATGGGCTCCTCTCAGGTTCTATCATGCTGTTGCGCTCTCAAAACTGGACTGAGCTGAATGCCCCAGAAGGCTTCTTGATCTTAAGCCTAGCGCCCAGTGACCCTCAGCCCCTCGCCTCTCCATGGGATCTCTCTCCCCAGGGCTTCTCCACAGATTGGAGCTCCTCATAGCCTGACGGTCATAGCATGTGACAGCTGGAAGTGGTCTTCCAAAGGGAGAAAGCAGAGTTGCCTGGCTGTTAAAGCCTCTGCCCAGACCGGGCAGTGTCCCTCCTGCCATATGCCATTGGTCAACACTGCCACAGGCCCTCACAAGCTAACGGAAGTGGAGACATTGATTGACTTCTGAACAGGGAGTGTCCAGGTCATGTTGCACTAGAGCAAGTGGGGTGGGAGATGTTGTTGCTGCCATGTTTAGAAAGTACCATCTGCTACAGTATCTACTGCATGCTTCCCTGTGCCAGCCAGGGTGCTACACCTATTGCATACATTGTTGCTTAACTGTCTCAAAGCCCCTTTTAGATGTCAGGTGTGTGTAAAGGAGAATATGCAAGCAACTGGTAATTCGATCTTTATGGAGTATCCAACCATAAATGATCCTTATCTCTGATTTCTCTGCACCTTTATATAATAAAATACTTTGTGATCATTATAAGCTATCATTGGGGGTCAGTTTCTCCAAACACTGGCCAGACTTGTAAGTTTCCCTGGGTGTGCTGGATTTGCTCATTGCAGGTAACGAAACAGAGCATTTTAACATTTGGACATGGTTAGATGAATAGAGTTTGTCAAATTTGTCTGTGGGTTGTGTTATTCTCTAGCAGTGGAAGAATATAAAATATGAGCTGCTTAAATGATGGAAGGTTCTACGGCCATGAAAATGACTTTAGTAACATTTGAAAATATTTATAATACATTAAAGTTAAAAAAATAAAATAGGATGCATAGCTGTATGAAAAAGCCATAAAGCAAAAATCCAGTAATGTTGACTCCTTTTTAGAGGCTTGATTAGTGGTATTTTTCTTTATGTAAATATATTTTGTATTTAGCAGTGAATATATATTACTTGAATGATAACAATAAACTCAAAGATGAAAATAAGTCACAACCTTCTTTGCTTTTTGTGATGTTTTTAAAGGCCACCCATACAAAGAAAAGTCCAGCCTTATGGCTAGTTAGCAGAAGACTAAGTTTGTTAAGCTTCCCAAGTGGTGGTAGGTGAGTTCAGTCAGCTAGTTCCATCCCCAGCTGGTAATTCTGCCATTAAGAGAGAAGAAAGTCTACCTTCACACCCCCTGTTGCCCCATCACCACCCATCTTCATACGTCTCAGGACTAACCACACCTGCTACTCTTGCAATAGTGTCTTTGGCCTTGTCTGCAACCTCGGTCAAACTCTTGCCCTGTATCTCAGCTATGTTCTCTCACAGCTTGTAGCTTTTTAATTGCCAGCCAACCACGAAGCTGAATCCTAGCTCCATGACTTTGATAGCACCAGTGGGCGAGCCTGGTTGCCCCGAGAGTTGGTTCGTAATTACTACTGAGTAACTGGGAAGCCAGCCACATTGATTCCCCTGCTGGATGCAAGGCTCTGATCTCAGGATGCCCAAATTGCTGCTTCTCATTTCCCCAAGGTTTGGTGGGATTTACACTTATTAATTCCTGCAAATCAAAACTCAGTTGCTCCCTTAGGTCAAAGGCAGTGGTGTTCACATGTATCAGGAAGGGAAATAATGACCTGGGGTTTACACAAGATTTTATTATTTTATCGTAAAACTGATATGCCACATCCAATACAAATAGAGAGAAATATTTATTGGGACTTCGTGTGTACTAAACATTGAAGTGGACCATTTCAAGAGAAACTGATATCCATTGCCACCCAGTGATGCAGTGAGTTTCATCAGGCGAGTTTTCAAAGAGAAAATATGCCCATACAAGGAAAGCAGTCATTCAGTTTGTGAATGTGTCCTTGATGAGATATGCACAGGATTATTTTCCTAATCATTGTGTAGCAGCTCAATTTGTCACAAAGATCATGGACTTTGGCGTCAGAGAGATGTGGCTTCAACTGACTCTGAACTGGGTGGTTATCCAAGGTGGCAGATCTTCTGTGGCAATATGGGAAGCATGTTTTAGTGCTGAACAGCCAGTCAGCATGGCAGAGATACTCCTGCAAATTGACTAGTCAGGTGCCTGGCCTGTAGGCCTTACTGGCCAGGAAATTTTCTTTCTACCCTTTTATTTTCATAACTGGGCTTCTCTGGTGGCTCATTTGGTAAAGACTCTGCCTGCAATGCGGGAGACATGGGTTTGATCCCTGGGTTGGGAAGATTCCCTGAAGGAGGGCATGGCAACCCACTCCAGTATTCTTGCCTGGAGAATCCAATGGACAGAGGACCCAGTGGGCTGCAGTTCATGAGGTCACAAAGAGTTGGATATGACTGAGCAACTAAGCACATATTTTCTTAACTAGATGCTGAATTCCAGTGAGTAAATTACTGTGGGAAAGTATCATTATTTTGCTTAATGATTAATGATTGGCATTGACTTGAAGCTGGCTTTGCTGATGTCAGTAAAAAGATAACCTTTCTTACAATTTTTAAACTCACTGTATCAGAAGGTAGTGAGCCTTTTATCCTAAGACTATTCAAGAAGAGCCTCTAACTGGGTTTCTTTTGGAGTTGATGAAAATGTTGAGGCATCTGATAAAGGACTTATATCTATAATATATAAAGAATATGAAAACACTAAAATTGATTGAGGATGATGGTTGCATAATTCTGTGAATATACTAAAAACCACTGAACACTTTAAAGAAATAAAGAAGCTTTCAAGTGGGAACAACCTAACCAGTCATTCCTGTTCTATTTGTGTATAGAGTCCACTCATCTAAAAATGTATTTCCAGAACAGTAACCCTGAATACTCATTGGAAGGACTGATGCTGAAACTAAAGCTCCAATACTTTGGCCACGTGATGCATAGAGCCCACTCATTGAAAAAGGCCCTGATGCTGGGAAAGATTAAAGGCAGGAGGAGAAGGGGACGACAGAGGATGAGATGGTTGGATGGCATCACCGACTCAATGGACTTGAGTTAGGGCAAACTCTGGGAGACAGTGAAGGACAGGGGAGCCTGGCGTGCTGCAGTCCATGGGGTTGCAAAGAGTTGGACATGACTTAGTGATTGAACAACAACAGTACAGAACAGAAATAGGTAGAAAAGTTTTGGAGGTAAAGTGATCTTGAATTAACTAAAAGCTGAAATAGGCTTGGTGGTTGGTTTTAAACACAGCATACAGTTTCTAATGGGGCTTCCTTGGTGGCTCAGGTGGTAAAAAGTCTGCCTGCAATGCAGGAGACCTGAGTTTGATCTCAGGGCCGGGAAGACTCCCTGGAGAAGAGAAAGGCTACCCACTCCAGTATTCTTGCCTAGAGAATCCATGGACAGAGGAGCCTGACATGCCATAGTCCATGGGATCACAAAGAGTTGGACACAACTGAGTGACTAATACTTTCCCTTTTCACAGGTTCTAATAAAGATTATGTGTGCATGCTGAAGAAAAAAGGAGAGTCTTAATTATATCTCTTAGAGCTATTACTAATGGGGTTACAACCATATATGGAAACTTGAGTTCCATACCATTAAGACTCTCTCTTTTAGAGACAAACATTTTTTAGCCATCAAAACTCATTCCAAAACAGACATGAGAGACAAGTTCCCTAGAGCAGGAAAAAAAATATTGTAAGTTCTGTTAGATGATTTGATTGAGCCTGTGTTCTTATGTAATACTAGACTATCACAGAATAATTGTATTACCTGTGATAAGACACCCAACGTCACATGCTGGGGATCATAGTGAAACAGGCTATTACTCCTAGAGTATAAAGTATTAAGTTAGATCTCAGCAATAAAACTGCCTCATAAAACTTTATAGGTAACCAGTGATATGTCCAAAGCCAAGGTCAAGATAAAACAAACCACCAGATAAAATACAGATCCACCATTTGCTTTCTAAATTCCTTACGGCTAGCGATTCAAGACATTTTGGAATTTAGAAAAGTAATATTGTACGTGTATTGAATACTATGTAATATTTCCAGTAAGTTCTGGAGCAATAGGTAGTCATTAAACACAAAGTGTGTGGGTTTTTCACAGTAAGTGGGATAAATGAAGAACATCCATAACTTCACCTCATCGAGGGTCAAATTTTGTTCTCACTCTAGTTACCAAAAATTTTCAGTATTTGGAAGCCTCTTGACTTTGGAATTATGGCTATGGGATTGTGGATCTTATTTCAATACAAGCCTTAAAACACTCTGCTTTTGAAGAGGACTTACTAACATGAGACAATGATTATAACATAAAACAGTATTATTGAATGAATAACTGAAAACAATACAAGTTTTAAAAGTAGACTTCCTGAAATTTCCAAATATTACACAAGACATAGAACAGTGAGAAGGATTGGTAACAAAACACGGTTATTTCTGGGTCTTAGGATAATTGGTGATTTTTGTTTCCTTCTTGGTATATTTGTATATTTTCTGAAATTTCCACGGGAACTAGGAATCATTTTAAGGGTAAACAAAGTGAGCTAACTGTTACACCCTCTCAGCACATTTCAAAGGGGGCACATTGGGGGTGCTTATTCCCTCATCAGTCCCTGATCTGAGTGTCTGAGTTCCCAAAGGAGCTGGGCCAGGGAGGGCATTTTCTTACTGGAAAGGCCTAGAAGCCATCACTCTAATGGTCTCTTCCAGAATACCCAGAACCGCAGCACCACAGTTCTTATCTGTTCTGTCCAGAATGATGGAGAGATACTGGAAACCAAATCAGGGACTCCTGTATCCAGCCCCAAGGGTGTCATGAGCAGTGGGCCCACGTGATCAGTCTACTCTAACTCCACTAGTTTGTTCCAAGGAAAGAGGCTTTATGTAGCTTGATTGATTACTAAGGAGTCTGGTTGCAGAGACAGTAAATGTAGAATAGCTTGCTAATTTCAGAAGCAATTTTGAATCAGGACAGCTGGACTCTGTAGCATTTGTGGAGCGTTCCCATCACTTTTAACCTAATACTAAAATGCTTTGCTTAATGTACGGCTAATGCTCTTGAGGGCAGGGGCTAGACCTTATTCATCTTCATAAGGGAGGGGCCCGGCTTAGTGCCTGGCATAGGATATATTATTCAGTAAATGTTTTTTTTTTTTTTTTTTTTTAACTTTTAATTTTATATTGAAGTACAGCTAAAAAGCCTCTTGATGAAAGTGAAAGTGGAGAGTGAAAAAGTTGGCTTAAAGCTCAACATTCAGAAAACGAAGATCATGGCATCTGGTCCCACCACTTCATGGGAAATAGATGGGGAAACTGTGGAAACAGTGTCAGACTTTATTTTTCTGGGCTCCAAAATCACTGCAGATGGTGACTGCAGCCATGAAATTAAAAGACGCTTACTACTTGGAAGGAAAGTTATGACCAACCTAGACAGTATATTCAAAAGCAGAGACATTACTTTGCCAACAAAGGTTTGTCTAGTCAAGGCTATGGTTTTTCCTGTGGTCATGTATGGATGTGAGAGTTGGACTCTGAAGAAGGCTGAGCACCGAAGAATTGATGCTTTTGAACTGTGGTGTTGGAGAAGACTCTTGAGAGTCCCTTGGACCACAAGGAGATCCAACCAGTCCATTCTGAAGGAGATCAGCCCTGGGATTTCTTTGGAAGGAATGATGCTAAAGCTGAAACTCCAGTACTTTGGCCACCTTATGTGAAGAACTGACTCATTGAAAAAGACTCTGTGCTGGGAGGAATTGGGGGCAGGAGGAGAAGGGGATGACAGAGGATGAGATGGCTGGATGGCATCACCGACTCGATGGATGTGAGTTTGGGTGAAATCCGGGAGTTGGTGATGGACAGGGAGGCCTGGCGTGCTGCGATTCATGGGGTTGCAGAGTCAGACACGACTGAGCGACTGAACTGAACTGAACAGCTGATTAACAATGTTGTGATAGTGTCAGGTGAACAGTGAAGTGACTCAGCCGTAGATACACATGTAACCAGTCTCCCACAAACTATCCCTCCAGGCTGCCACACAACACCGAGTGGAGTTCCCTGTGCCATGCAGTAGATTACCCATTTTCAATACAGCAGAGTGTACATGTCCATCACAAAGGAGCCTCATGTTGAATAGCAGAAAAGCAATATAAAGCTTAAATTTACCATGCCAACCGTTTTAAGTATACTGTCCAGTCATGGTTAAGAATATTCACACCATTGTGCAACCAAACTTCACAACATTTTGCCAAAGGAAACTCTATATACTTTAAACAGCTACTTATTTGCCCTGCCCCAGTCACTGGCAATGGCTGTTCTACCTTCTACAAGGAGCTCAGCCCAGTGTCCTGTGACAACCTGGGGGGGCCGGTGAGATGGTGGGGAAGATGGGAGAATGGTTCAGGAGGGAGGGGACATTTGTATACCTGTGGCTGATTTGTATTGATGTGTGGCAGAGGCCAACACAGTATTGTAGAGCAGTTGTCCTCCAATAATTGTATTTTGTTCTGTACTTCTCAAAAACAAATGAGCCAAAAAAATAAATAAATAAACTCACTGAAGGAATTTTAAAAAAGGGAAAGAAATTGACACTAGATGGATGATGCTTAAAGAGATTATGTTAAGTGAAATAAGCAATAAAAAGCAAGTACAGTAAATGCTTTTGACCCAGCTGATATATTTGAAGGGGAAAGCATGAGCATATATTCACACTGTGTATGTACCCATATGTGTGTGCAAGTGCATAAATATATAATCTATTTCTATATCATCCTCTCATTATGTTTATTCATTCTTTGTAAAACTGCCCAGTGGCTCAGAGTAAATAGCCGTAGTTACAAAGGCCATTTAGAATTTCACGTTAGAAAATCAGAATTCTAGATTATGGAATTGTAAGATATCTTAGACCAGAATTTTGCAAGCTTAGCTGCAGGTTAGACTCAGTTGTGCATTAGTAGAACGGCCCACTGTTCAGGTATTCTGATTTCTTTGGTCTGGGGAAAGTTGCTGAAATTTTGTCTGGAGCTTCCTTGATGATTCTAATGGTCAGTCAGATTTAAAATCTACTGCCTTGAACAAACTGGGTTAATGGTTTTCACAGAGGAAGGCGTGCTCCCTCCAAGGTGTAGCAGAACAAAATCTTGTGTGTATGTACAGTGTGTATATTTGTGTGTGTGTATGTGTGTGTGTGTGTAGGGAGAGAAGAAAATTTCCATTTTACACTCATGTAACCTTTGATACGTAACTGCCTTCCCTGAGTTGACAAATACTCGAGATACTTCTGCAGGGTACTGCGATAGAGACAGCTCTGTGAACCATTCCTCTACAGTCAGATGCTGCTCAGACTTTAACAAGCTTATATAAATCAACTGGGGATCTTGCGAAAGTACAGATTCAGATTTAACATCCTCAGATAGAAAACTCATGATTATGATGTTATGATGATTTGATTTGTTTTCTGGTCTGTGTATGGGCAGCTTCACATCCAATATGACTCTACAGCTGAACTCAAAAAAACTACCGTTTGGGAACGTTGATGAGAGCAACTGCTGAGCGACCAAGATCTGGCTAAAAGCAAAGCCATCTCAAGTCATGAAAGGGAGACACCTCTCCTATTTAGGAAGGAGATTATTGGCACAGAGCAGAACTGCAGAGAGAGAAACAGAAGCAAGGACTGAAGGGGAGGGATTCATGACCTCCAAGCCAGATAGAAGCCTGTAGCAAATATTGCTGAGACTGTCAAAGTAACCCTACTTTGCCCCCCAAGAGGGGTCTAAGTCTCTTGTTGGGTTATGCTTCTGTGTCACCCTGGTGTCAACCACGTGCCCAGTGCCCACCTGTGATACCCAGGCATCACCTGGTTACCATGGGCTACCCCTGGGCAGTCTTCCTTTCCAGGCCAGATCCTTCTTCCCAGAGAAAGGGTTAATATATCCAGGGAGTTATTAACAGGTAAAACTTCCTGAATATTGTATGGCTATAAAACAGCAGGGCAAAGCAAGGGCTGATAGTAGGGTCTGCCCGACTCTGTAATCCTTGTTCTTTCTCACATGACTGCTCTTTTCACACAGAGGAGAAAAACAGTACTGCCTCTCCAAATGGCAAAATAAATAAATAGCTTGATTTTAAAATCAGGGCACCCAATTTTCCCAATTTAAAGGACTTTTGTTTTTCATTATAAATATTTCTTATACTTTGGAGGCCTGCTATCTTTTTTACTACATCCGAAATGGGATGAATTTTTGCTGATTCAGACACACATTTAGACAGGATCCTAAACCAGCCGCAGCACCCGCTCTGGGTGTTCCACAGACAGAAAGCTGGATTCCAGGCTCTCTCTGTGGGAATAAGTGTGCATGCTGCGGTTCTGTTAATTTTCATTTCACACCCTGGTGGGAGGTGGATGGGTGGTATTTCTGGATGCCCTCCTGGCATTCCGATGCTGGGTATCTAGTCTCTGCCTAACCCCACATCCCCGACTGCACTGGGGAAGAACAAGGAACCTCCTGCAGAAATCACTGAGCACCCACACATCCTCAAGCCCGGCCTTTCCACGTGGGCACACCGCATCCTTCCGGCGGTTCTCCCCAGCACCCTACTCCCGTCCCCATGGAGGAGACGCTAGGTGCACGCTCAAGGCGACCTTGCGGTACTTACGGTCTGTTCATCTTTCTTGGCACCCGGCAAATGAGAGGGATCTTCAACTCAGCCTGTGGAAACAAAAGCAAGCTCATTACTGGGCCTTCCGCAACATGTTTTAATTCTGGTGAACAGGCTCCTGTCGCTTCCTGTTAAGACGGGATGCAGGTGGCAGCTTAGAGGAAACGACAGAGAGAGAATCAATCCAGGTTGATAATTGGTTTATTTCGGGAGGGGATGGGGGAGAGGACGTCTTCCCTGACACGCTGTCCTCTTTCTGTCAGCATTCATGTCAGCATTCATCCAATCTGCCCCCCGGGGAGCTGGGCAAACCTATCCTGAGCAAGCCTGGTTTTGCCTGACGTGCCATCGCGTGCTTCCCCTGGGCGCCCAGGGTGCATTAGCCCAAGCTCTGCTCTGGGGAGCCCAAGTGCGTGCAGAAAGGATGCTTTTCCTTTCAGAGTGCGACTTCGCCATGAAATATTTATTGGGAGTTACATTTATATACCGCGTCACGTAGGACACCACAGTTTATTTGTGGCTTGTATTCGCTTGCGTTGGAGAGATCATTAGTCCCACTTATCATATAAATCAGCAGCAGAGACCCTGAGAGTATTCAACAAGGACTTTACATCCATGATCCCCATTTAGCTGCACAGAGACTCTGGGAGGTATAAAGGATATTACCCATGGGATCAGCTGGGGTTCCAGCAAGAAACAGATGGCACCCTCAAATTGGGTAATCTGAAAACAGTTTAATAAAGAGACGGTTTAAAAGGTCTGGGCAGGGTGTAGGGGATCCCAAAGGACTGTGAAGGGCCTGAGGGGCTGTGCCTGTGCACGTGCCAGGAGGGGTCAAGGGAGCCAGTGGTCACAGGGATCCAGAAGCAGGCTGATGGGAAAAGAACTGTGACTTTCAGGTGAGGGACTCGCAGGGATTGAGCTGTGGTGGGTGGAATAAAAATCTACATCTCATGGGTCTCCTGCCCTGAATCTCTTCCACTGACCAAACTCAACAGGAAGCCAAGTGTGAGGAGCCATTGGTATGACTTCTATCCATCAGCCTTCTGGGGCTCCAGGCTAGTGCAGTGGGGTAGAGAGTGGATTTCACTTTTAAAGAGAATGAGATCCTTGGAGGTTAAATTATGCACCCAAGGTCACCCATCTGCAATAAGAGCCCAAATCTACAGGACTCAAGCATTCCATTTCCTAGCAATTCAACCATATTGCCCACTGAGCTTTAGGTACTCCTATATCATTCTGCCATCCATATGTCCGTCTATCCATCCACCCATCCATTCATTCATCTATCCAATAGCATTTACTGAAAACTAACTTTATTCAAATATTGTGCCTTCCCTCCAGGCATGCCTAAAACTCAGTATAAGGTAGATTCTATTCTAACTCCCCCTATGATGGTTGTTAGCAAAGTGCTTTGTAAAAACAGATGCAGATAAAACAGAATGAATTCTGACTCTGTCTTGGACAGCCCAGGGGATCTTCATAAAGGAGATCATACTTGATCTGGATCTTGCAGATTAAGTCAGCATCTTCTTGATTTATGGAAGTTGTTCTGGGTAAATGGGGTGCCATGTGCAAGGGTGTGAAGATGTTAGAATATATAGTGTGACACAGAGACTTTGCATGGCTTGATGGGATCACAGAGGCCAGCAGCTTGGATATTGGTAGCATGTGAAAAAGAACCTGGGAAGGTCTATTGGGTTTTGATCGTCAAGGACCATGTGCGACAAAGGATGGGATTTGGATTTGAGCTGTGTGATCTTGGGCCACTGGCTTCAAGAAAATTACTAAAAAACTGGGACTAAACTCCAGTTCCCCAGATACCCTATGTCCTACCCTACAGCAAGCCTCACCCTGTGCTTCTAGGTCAACAAAGGATACAGGGAAAGGGGGGTTGGCCTTTAGGTACTCTGGCCATTCTCTCTGGATGACTGTGGAGTGTCCAGTTCACGGCCTCTTTGTAAGTTGTCTTGTCCAGTGAGGAAGAGGACTTCATCAATATAACACAAGCAATGGACATCAGTTCCTGGAAGAGTCCTGGACTGAAAACTGACCTCCAGTGCTGTCATTAACCAGCACATGACCTTGTAGGAGCACTTGGCCTCTCTTCCTTTATAAATGGGTATGTCCATGTTATCTCTTTCCAGTATTAAGTGTGAAATAAGCTGATGCTCTGGAAATATCCTACAAACTATAAACATTATGGAAATATGGATATGCCTTCCCTTGCATAACAAAGTAAAGCTTACAAGTTGTTTTAACATTGGTCATATTATATTTGGATATGTACGGTTATGGACAGGGTTCCCTGGTAGCTCAGCTGGTAAAGAATATGCCTGCAATTCAGGAGACCCTGGTTTGATTCCTAGGTTGGGAAGATCCCTGAAGAAGGGATAAGCTACCCACTCCAGTATTCTTGGGCTTCCCTGGTGGCTCAGATGGTAAAGAATCTACCTGAAATGTGGGAGACTTGGGTTCAATCCCTGGGTTGCTAAGATGCCCTGGAGGAGGGCATGGTAACCCACTCTAGTATTCTTGCCTGGAGAACCCCATGAACAGAGGAGCCTGGTGGGAATCAGTCCATGGGGTCACAAAGAGTTGGATACGACTGAGTGACTAAGCACAGAGCATGGTTATGGACATTGATTTTTGGATATTAATATTTAGAGTAATTCAGTGACTTGATTACAGTAATGCAGGTCAAATTTGTAACCCCTTTCCCACTTTGGGAGCATTTATGATTTTGAATGTCTTGCTTATAATATAATTCCTTTGAAACGAGTCGCCAGTCCAGGTTTGATGCACGGTACTGGATGCTTGGGGCTGGTGCACTGGGACGACCCAGAGGGAGGGTAGGGGAGGGAGGAGGGAGGAGGGTTCAGGATAGGGAACGCGGGTATACCTGTGGCGGATTCATTTCGATATTTGGCAAAACTAATACAATATTGTAAAGTTTAAAAATAAAATAAAATTAAAAAATATATATAATTCCTTCATTCCTTTGAGTTCATTAACCAGGAGTTTTAAGTTATGCTGAAATGAGTCAAAATAAGGCTATCTTTGTGGAGGGTTACCTACCCCTGTGCCTAGCTTTCAGCTCAAGCTTATGTACAATGTGAAGAAATCACAGGTACAGGGTATTTTCCTCCAAAGCTTATAACCTAGGATCAGAGGCCTTGGGGAGGTGGTCAGGAAAGCTCTTTTCCAGCCATCCACAGTGTAGCCTTGAACAAAGCATTGGAATGTTCTGGACCTCATTGTTTTTTTCATCTGAATAATGAAAAGGTTGGGCCCAATAGGTCTCTTCCAGCTCAAAGATTCCTTTAAAAAATCCATTTAAAAACTGCAATCCCTCCATACTTGGTGACAAAGAATGGTTTAAAAAAGTTGGAAGTATGTTATTATGTTTCTCACATTTTATTGTCTTCTTTAATAGAGCTCCTTGCAGAGCAAAATTGCAGAAAGACTTTTGACAAAGTGCTAACACTTAGGGCATCAGCAGTGGACAGAGGAGTGGTTGGGGAAGGAATTCTTAGCTTTTGCTTTGTACCTAAACCTTTGAAAATTATGCAATCTGTAACATCAGTGCTTATTAGGTTTGTATTTTAAAATCTTAGTAAAAGTTTAAAAGAGAGATTTTACTAGCAGCTTTTAAGAGATGTGAGCAATGTATTGTACAAAAATAATTTTAAAATGTTATGAAGGGATCCCAACTTCTCTGGCATTTCAAGAGCAAAACTGGGGTCTTACTGACCCATATCAGAGGATGAGTCAGCCAGGTGGTGCTGTCCACAAGACAGAATGGATGGCCCTCCGTGAGGAGTACAGGGCTTTGCTCTACTCAGAATGTCTAAGCCCCATCTGAGAGCGCTGAGGTCTTACCTGATCTGAGTCATTTTTGTAAAGGATGTGGTGAGAATGGGATGTGGTGAATCAGACAAAGATTCATGTCCGTCAGTTCTACAAATGTGACCTATTAAAGACCATGCCCGTCCCTTCCCGACATATACACTTTTTAAAAAGATGGAACAAACACTGAGCATCTACTGTGTCCCCAGCTGCTGTCACAGTAACCCCATATGATCTGTATTATCATTCTTATTTTCTACAAAACCAAACCAAACATTCAGAGGTGGCAGGTAGCCTGCTCTACAAGATGGTTTTACAAACCACTGGACTTCAAATGTTTCAGTTAGGTGTTGGGACACCTTGTCTACCTGCTGTGAGCCTCAGTTTGCCTATCTATAAAATGGGGGTAACATAATAGCTGTCAGTAAGACTCTTGTCAGGAAGACATGAGAACAGAAGATAGTTAAGACATGGAGAAATGGTGATTCACATTAACTTGAACTTTTATAATTAAATGCCTTATGTCACTTTTGGGTTTTAGTCTCCAGAAATAAGAAGTGCTTACCTGCAAATCATGACCACCAGATGAGGGAGGTGTGGATTCTTTCTTGGGTTGGCCAAAAAGTTCATTTGGATTTTTCCATAACTTGTTATGGAAACCTGAACAAACTTTTTGGCCAATGCAATATATTGATGCCTCCAAAAGTCTGAGTCAGCTCTACAGGCTGGAGTCCAGATATTGGTATTTTTTAAATACCCCAGGCATGTTATTGGGCAGTGAGGCAGAGGAAGTGGATGTAAGAACCTCAGTTCACTCATTTCCGTCTGCTCCACACCCACCACTCACTAACACTTCTCACTCTTACAGAAAGTACAATAACCACACTTGATTCTCCTAGCAGTCCTGTGTGCATGCTCAGTCACTTCAGTTGTGTCTAACTCTTTGTGACCCCATGGACTGCCTGCCAGGCTCCTCTGTCCATGGGATCCTTCAGGCAAGAATACTGGAGTGGGTTGCCATGCCCTCCTCAGAATTTATTCATGTATTCAGCAAACATGTACTGAGGTCTGCTAAGTGCTGGACATGGTCCAGATACTAGGGATTAGACACCACAGAGCAAGGCTCTGCCCTCATAGCATTTGTCTGCTTTTTCCATAGTACTTCGTTTTATTTTTTATTATTGCTTTATTGAGGTATAGTTGCTTTACGATATTGTGCCAGTTTCTGCTGTACAATGAAGTGAATCAGCTATATGTATACATACACGTCCTCCCTTTCAGCCGCCCCTCTCGGTCATCACTGAGCTGAGCTTCCTGGGCTGTGATAGCAGGTTCCCCCTGGGTACCTGTTTGGACATTGTAGTGTGCATAGGTCAACCCCAATCTCCCAGCTCATCCCTTCTTCCTCCCACCATGTCCATGGCTGTTTTCTATGTCTCTATTCCTTTCTTGCAAATAGGTTTATCTGTACTACGTTTCTAGGTTCCACATATGTGCATTAATATAGATTATTTTTCTCTCTCTGACTTCGCTCTATACAACAGTCTCGAGGTCCATCCACGTCTCCACAAATGACCCAGTTTTGTTCCTTTTTAATGGCCAAGCAATATTCTGTTGTATATAAATGTCATATCTTCCTTTTCATTCATCGTTGACAGACATTTAGGTTGTTTCCATGTCCTGACTATTGTGAAGTGCGTGTGTCATTTTGAATTATGGTTTTGTCAGGGTGTATGCTTGGTAGTGAAATTGCTTCTGGGTTATACGGTTGTCTTATTTTTACTTTTTAGGAAACCACCATACTGTTCTCCATAGTGCCATAAATAACTCTAAGGGAGTGAGATTAAAGATGAATATCTATAAATAATAGAGGAACATAAGGAGCTAGAGGGATACAGTGGAGGCATGCCCAGAGGGGATCCACCAGTTCCCTGTGGGTCAGGAACTTCTTCCCAAGGCCCCTGTAATTTTCCTTAGAAATAACCCTGACCCCTAGTTGGGACATGATAATGGGAGTGGGGAAGGGTCTCCAGGCTGAGGAACCTTTCCCCACACCCCCCACTGCCACCCCCAGGGCTGCAGGTCTTTCTCCAGGAATCTCCATGATCTAGAGGTGATCTGAGATAAAATAGCGCCATTAGATACTTGCCTTCATTCAGGCACCCTGAGAGGCTGCAGCATCCCAGAAATGGGGACATTTCATCGTGTTTTGTGCATTCATTTTCTATACGAACTGAAGCATTGATTTCAGTTTCTCTTCCCAGTTAGCCACAGAAATAAAGCCAAAGCATGGCTCTTGCTGAAAGGGAAGTGATGCTCCAGTGCCACCTGTCAGTCACAGCAGGGCGCTTATTACAAATGGTGCTAACATGTCAAGAGTTGGTTCTGCCATGGGGATGCTGCCTGAATCCTGCCTGTACCAAGAGACTGTACCTGGCCTCCTAGGTCCCATGGTCAGGAAGGGTCTGAGCAGGAAGAGACCCTGGGCCCTCTGGGAATCCACAGAAAGAAGATACCTTTTTCCTTTTTCATGATGCCTGTTTATTTCTCCAACAAGGGAAAATACCAATGGCATTAAGAGGTAGAAGCCAATACAGGGCTAATCATAAATGCCACGCCGAGTGCTAGAGTTGCCTGAATGTACACCAGGCTCCAAAGCCTAAGAGAAAGGGCTGGAATATGCTCGTCATTAATTTATTTTGCCATGTGCATCTATGCATTCATTTCAGTAATACAGTTCCCCTGGGGTTTACAGACCCCTAGGCTTCTGGGGTGGGGAAGGCAATGGCACCCCACTCCAGTACTCTTGCCTGGAAAATCCCATGGACGGAGGAGCCTGGTAGGCTGCAATCTATGGGGTTGCTAGGAGTTGGACATGACTGAACAACTTCCCTTTCACTTTTCATTTTCATGCATTGGAGAAGGCAATGGCAACCCACTCCAGTGTTCTTGCCTGGAGAATCCCAGGGACAGGGGAGCCTGGTCGGCTGTCGTCTCTGGGGTCACACAGAGTCGGACACAACTGAAGCGACTTAGCAGCAGCAGCAGCAGCAGCAGCAGGCTTCTGGGGTGCCCCGGGAGTCCAAAATGAACCTGTTTGAGAAATAGCTGTTCCATCCATCCCTGCCCTCCCTATCAGTCTCTTTCACCTCCCTCAAGGTATAAAGAGGGCCATGTCAAGAGAGGTGCACGGCTTGACTGGGATTCTGAGAGTAAAGGGGTTCCTATCCTAGTCATCCATTTGGGCCATTAATCCCACCATTTTGGAGATGATCCCCAAGATTTGCTCACTTTGTAGGTTGAAAAGTATTTTGTAAAGGTAATGGATTTGATGGTTAAAACATATCAATATTTCAGAAAAAACTGAAATTAAAGAAACAAGATTCTATAGACTGGGAGCGTGCTTAAGACCTCCAAAAGAATGTACATTAAATTTGGGCATTAAAACCAGAAAGGCTACTTCTGAGCTTGTAACCCACTTGGGGTCTCAGTGGATGTGTTAGGAAGGAAAGAATTGCTTTATAAATAGATGGAATTTGGGGGAGAATCTTAATCCCAAAATAATTAATACCCTTATGGTATCATAAGCAGTTTAAACAATTGGAAACATGTAAAGTAACAAATCGTATTTCCTTGTTATCCAGGAGAACTCTTGTTCTCCACTGGGAGTTCACCCATGCTACCAAACTGAGACATTTTTATCATAAATATTTCTGCTGCATTTCAACCTGATCTGAAATTAATATTTCATGAAGGGAAAACAATGCTTTTGCAGTAAGGACATTTTTTTTTGCTCTCAAGTATTTCTCACTTATTCCTCAAAGATGAAGCTTATAAAAATACTAGCCTCTGTTTATTGCAAAGTTTAAGAAACATAGTTGTAATAATGATAAGGTACTTAAATAGATATAGGAAATGACCAGAAGCAAACTAAGAATTGCTGAAGAGGATGTTAGAATCAGTCATAAAGGTAAGGTGTATAACTGCAACCAAAACTGGGTCAAGGCTGGAGGAGCAGGTCTAAATTAAAAGTGGCTGCTTTTTCTTATTAAAACAAGAAAAGAAATGAATATAAAATAAATGCAGCCTTCATCTGATTCCCTACACAATCACACCCAGTATACATAAAGTGATGGCTGTTATTTGGAGTTGAAGGAGGGTGTGACATGTGGACGTTTGTATATTTTGTGAGGAGGGGCAGGAAGTGTGTGTGTGTGTGTGTGTGTGTGTGTGTGCATGGTGCACAAATTTTGAGCAAACATATTGAAATCAAGATTTCTCAGATGCAGATATTCATTTATTTGGTCCTTACCGTATGTAATTTTCCTCTATTTTCATATCACAAATGACTAAGTTACATTTTAAAGGTACACATAGTTAGAGAAAGATATATGCTGATTGGATTTCTAATTCTACGTCCTGGTCAGGACAATCAGCTAAATTTAATTTAACTTTTAATTTTATTGGATTTTTGATGAATGGAGGCATTTGAAGTCAAGTGGATTGCTATTATAGATTTTTTTTAAAGAAATATGGGAGATTGCTTTCCTAGTTTTTCTACTAAGTATGGATGTATTTTTAAAAAAGATTTTGCAACTGTCTTGATAACAAATAACTTCCCTTCAATATCTTAAGGCCATGTTCCTGTGCATCCATTTTTAATATTAAGTGATTTTGAAAACACCCTTAATGAACTGGGTGCAGTCTATTGCTTTGGAATTTATTTCTCTTAGTGTTTTTGATTTTCAAAAGCCATCTCTTTTTCTCTTCTGCAGAAAGAGTTCCTTTTTTTTTCCAGTAGCAAAATTAGTAAGATTTTCCCTGTCCCCCTTTCCCTTACTTTGTAGTAAATGGCCGCTCTATCCTCTCTTCTCCTCATTCACTCATTTTGCTTTCACATGTTCCTCTCTCCCCTTTGTCCTCCCTTCCTTCTTCCCCAACTTCCTCCTCCTTTCCCTCCACCCTTCCCCTTTCTGCACTTTTCTCATTAATATTATTTTACTGTTCAGATAAAATGGAACTAGAGCAAAATAAAATGTAGATTATCAGGAGCCTAGTTTGGTGTTTTCTTATTTTTTCAAAGTTTACTTGTTGACCCCGCTCCTTTTCTCATTTGGCACTCAGAGATGATGCTAGAAGCACACTGACCGGGGGCAGGTGCTGCCAGGCCTGGGATTCCCGGGTGGCTCAGGGATAAACAATCCGCCTGCAATGCAGGAGGCACAAATTCGATCCCTGGGTTGGGAAGACCCCCGTGTAGAAGGAAATGGCAACGCACTCCAGTATTCTGGCATGGAAATCCCATGGGCAGAGGAGCCTGGTGGGATACAGTCTTTGAGGTTGCAAAAGAGTCCAACATGACTTAGTGACTAAACAACCACTGCCAGGCCCAGATTAATCCCAACTGTGATGAATTCTCCACTGATTGATTAATGCATTAGGGCAGAACCAAAGGAGAATTTTGGGAGAAAGAAAGATGTAAGAAAATAAACTGAGATTTAGGGATGGGCCTGTTTATCTGTCAATCAGAACATATAGGGCAGCCTATGTCCCACGGAAGTTTCATGTCCAATGGTGAAAGCACTGTTATTCTGCAAGCAGTTATTTGTTAGACACTTGCTGTATGCTAGTCATCTCTGAGGACCTGTTTTACCATAAGGACTTCAAAGAAGTGTTGAAGGAAACCTAAAAATACACGAAGAGGCCTGAAAAGCCAGTATTCCCTAATGGCTCAGGCAGTAAAGAATCCGCCTGCGATGTGGGAGACCTGGCTTCAATCCCTGGGTTGGGAAGATCCCCTGGAGAAGGAAATGGCAACCCACTCCAGTATTCTTTTCTGGAGAATTCCCTGGACAGAGGAGCCTGGCGGCTACCGTCCAAGGGGTTGCAAAGAGTTGGACAGGGCTGAGTGACTTTCACTTTCAAGAATAATATAATTTAATAATAATGATAATGTTGATGATGATACTATTTACTGAATGCCAGAACCCTATGTAACATCCTGTGTAATTTAGACTCCATTGTAAGGCAACAATCTGAGTGACCCAGATTTTTCAGTATTGAACCATTCTGTCATTGCATTCAGCACAAGTCCTCTTGAGCCAAATCTGTCCAGCAGACACATTCACAGTATGGATTCAGATGAGACCATCACTTAATTTGTGACTTAAAGCGCATTTAGAACTTAATTCCTGAACTGAACTTCCTCCATGTAATTAAGGTTTTCCTTATCCCCTTTTCTATTCAGGATTGCTTCCCTAGCCAGGGGCAAGGCAGGTCTCTAAGTCCAGGTACGCCAGATTGTACAATGAATTGTGCAACTGAGCCTCTATATCTCTCTTCTGAAAAAATGGGGATATAAGACCTCATGATTATGGAAGTGAAAGTATTTTGTAAACTATTAACTGTTAGGCAAATCTAGTTCAACAAGCAACTATTGAGCAATTTCTATGTACCACGAAGAATACTGAGGATATAAAATTGACAAGGAAAGTATTCTAAAGGAGTTGGCATCATTTTTCATTAAATCTTTGTGTTTTCAGGAGATAAGTACATTTGGGGAGTTGGAAGATACTCCTAAGGCTTTGATAAATGGCTGATTAAAATAAATGGAAAAATGACAAGATTACCTTTCTGTAGAAATCACCTTATAATAAGACTTCTTTAGGTCAACATTCTTAGAAAGAGACCCAAACTCCCAAAGATTCTAATGATGGTTTGTCTGAATATAAAATAACTCATGATAACAGTGCTAAAAATGATAATGTAGCCACTCTCATTTATATTGCACTTCATACTTGTTAGACACTATAATACATAAATTTTACATACTACATCTCATTTCTCACCACACATTCAGAAGTTAGGTATTGCCAATTCCAATTGGTAAATAATAGCCTAAGTTTCTGAGAAGTTAAATAGCTTGTCTAAAATCATCCTGCTAGGAAGGGAAGGTTTGAACTCAACCCCAGGCTATCTATTTCTCACCAGATGGATGGGGTGGTTTAGTAGGGAGAACTTGGTAACAGAAATAGGAGTCTGGGATGAGCAGAGTGTGGAGGTGTTCTCTGGGAGGGACCAGAGAGACATGGAGCTGGCCAGCAGATCCCTAGACTTGCCCAGCTCTATGAATATTCATAAGTAGCCGTGGGGTGCGGGGGAGGGCACAGACTGGCTCCCAGGTGCCTATCAAGTCATTTGATCATCAGTAGCTGGGCAAATCCAGCTACTGTAATGGCACAGCTTGGACTCTGTGCTCATCAAGCTAGCTCCTGACAGTTATTTGATATCTCGTGTAGATTTACCTGTTGGGAGGGAACTTACAACTTGAATACACCCTTCACACTTGAACAAAGTCACAGAAGATGGATGTATGGGCCAGAATACCAGAGTGAGACAATGCTCTCAAGTCCTGTTAACTCAGAGTGCCTCGTATAAAATTAGTCTTTCTGAATCTGCTGATTCGATAATGAAACGTGGGTCCTTGGGTGCCCTGTATAGGCTCAATTCTTTCAGATGTTGGCCTTGACTACTGGCCACCCTTCATCTTTATCTCATGCTAGAATCAACAGAAAAGACATCACAATAAGGGTTGTGCCCTCAAACACATGGCTACTGAATTGTCGTGTTATGTCCAGACCTTCTGGCTTATCTTATTTCATAGCACACATAGCTATTCACAGAGACATCTAAACTGGTGGGGTTCTAATTCTCAGGCTTAGATGTTTGGGAAGCAATGTTTCAGTGAGCATCACCAATGAAGTACAAAAATCCAAACTCACACACATATTTTACTATTGCTAATGGTATATCTGGGAGTCCTAAAATGCTATTGGTTAGTTGGAAGGACACTGATGCTATGATCATGACCCTGAACACATTCAGCAGGACCCTGATGGTGTGCAGTGCAAAGAGCAGGAGCTTGGGATTTCAACAGCCTTGGCTCCTCTTTCTGCTGTGAAATGGACAATGTATGGAGTCTCTCTGAACCTTGGTATCCTCTTTTACAGAGTGAGAACTAATTTATCTACTAAAACAGTAGAAAACAGTGAGTATTCATTGCCCAGCACACAGCAGGCATTCAAATGGCAATTTTTTCTGGTCACTGGTATTTGGAGAACAGGATTAAAATTAAACCGATTAACCTTAATTTTGAATAAACATGATGATGATTCCCAAAGTATTCTGTCTGTTAAAGTAACAAAAATAGCAAAATTTCTATGATTACGGTTTCCCATAATTCTGGTTTTCATGATCATTTTTCCTTATCAAGCCACTCCTATCTAACCTATATAATCTGATGTTTCTCAGTCTTATTGGTAAGTTACTTCCCCAAATTGCTGAAAGTTTTGTTCAATCTGTTAAAAATCTTAAATCTGACTTAGATTTAGCCACTTATCTCTATTCAATAATTTAACTCCTTTGAACATTTTTTTCATGCTAGGAAGGGTAGGCACAACTTGGAGCAACCGTCCAGAACTCAAGTCTTGGTGGACCTTGGCGATTGCCTACGAGGGTGAACCTAACTGCTTTGTGTGATGGCATTCGTAAAATGGTACTTCCAGCACTAGCTCAGCTATCTGTTGTGATGTGGCAGCAACACTATAGAGTTGCCATTTATCTGTTTCCTGAATGTCTCCTCTGTGTCAGACACAATATATACATTCACTTTCATCCTCATAGTAACCTCTAGTGTGTACTAACCCACACCATTTCAGACTACATAATACAAAAACAGCTAACCAAAACTCAGAGAGATAAGTCACTTACCCCCAAACACATATTTAAATCACACACCACATTCATATTCGTTTTGACTGATCTCAAAGCCTCTTTTCCATATCACCATACTGTCCATCCTCATCAACTTTTTGAGCCTCAGTTTCAACATCTAACATTGCCCTGCCTACTTCATTAAGCAGTTAAAATCATTAAATTAAAAAAAAAAGTGCCCAAGGACTCTGTTGATTCTATGAGGCTATGCAACTGTGGTATATTACTATTCTCTAATGAGTTTATAAAAATAAAATATTCATAAAATTTTCTATATTAATAAATTCCATGCTGATTGTGAGCATGTTTTAAGCATAAGGCCAGAGCTGATGTGGGGTGAGGAAAAGAAAGTAATGGAGAAAAAAACAACATTTATTGAGCACATACTTAATTGTTATTACTTAGTTGCTCAGTCATGTCTGACTCTTTGCAACCCCATGAACTACAACATGCCAGGCTTCCCTTTCACTACCTCCCAGAGTTTGCTCAAACTCGTGCATTGAGTCAATGATCCCATCCAATCATCTTATCCTCTGTCATCTCCTTCTCCTCCTGCCCTCAATTTCCCAGCATCTGAGTCTTTTCCAATGAGAGAGAGAAAAACAAACAAACAAACAAACATTTATTGAGCACATATTAAGTATTGTTGGCCAAAATGTTTGGGTTTTTCTGTTACATCTTACGGAAACACTCAAATGAACTTCTTGGCCAACCTGATATTAATATATGCTGTATGTTATTTAATATAAATATCATATTATTGAGGCTAAAAAGAGTTGTCAGTACTAGTGATGTGCTCTTGCTCCATTATAAAGATGTAGGACTGGAGGGAATAAAGTAGCATATCTGGTCAAGCTGTGGAATTTGGATCCTGATCAACTTACTCAGATGTAAAATCCTATAGTCTTTTCAAGAGAGCACCTGACTTATGGCAAAGTGAGCTAGAAACAGGTTCCTGGGCATTAAGCCAGGGTTGGCCAGGTGGTACAGAAAACCATAATCTTTGGTTTTAGAATGGAGCTGTTCATAAAATCATCTAAAAGAGCTCCTTGGAGAAAATAAAAGCAATGTCACCATTAAGAGGGCTGGGGTAAGGATCTCAGGTGGTTAAGAATCTACCTGTCAATGCCAAGGCCATGAGTTTGGTCCTTGGTCTGGGAAGATTCCACGTGCCATGGAGCATCTAAGCCTGTACACCACGACTACTGAGCCTGCAGTCCTACCGAGGTTGTGCTCCACAGCAGGAGAAGCCCTGTAATGAGAAGCCTGCAGTGAAGAGTAGCCATTTGCTGCAACCAGAGAAAGCCTGTGCACAGCAACAAAGTCCCAGTAGAGACAAAAATAATAATAATTAATTAAAAGTAGGGCTGGTGTAAAAAACCACTCTAGGAATGGATTCAAAGTGAGTTCTATGAAGCTGCAAAGAAACAGTGGCCACCTTTTATATCAGCCAGTGAAAGTGAAGTCACTCCATTGTGTCTGACTCTTTGCGACCCCGCGGACTGTAGCCCACCAGGCTCCTCCGTCCATGGGATTCTCCAGGCAAGAAAGAATACTGGAGTGGGTTGCCATTTCCTTCTCCAATATCAGCCAGAATCAGGTGCAAATCAGGGTAGTTTTCTATTCAGTTACTGATATTAGTGACAGGACAACTTTGAATATTAACTTGGCCACTCGAGTTCTTCATCTGTTAACCAGGCAAAACAATATCTAACTCTCAAGTTTGGGTGTAAGGATTAAGTGAGTTAATGCATATAGACTGGTTCATTTAATTGCTAAGTCATGTCCGACTCATTATGACCCTGTGGACTGTAGCCCACCAGGCTTCTCTGTCCAGGGGATTTTCAAGGTAAGAATACTGGAGTGGATTGCTATAGACTGGTTGGTAAGAGCTAAATAAACCCCAGTTAGCCTTCTTGCTTCTTTAGGGCATATTTTATCTTAAGTTTCTCAGATAATTTCTGAAACTATGTTCTTTGCTGACCTCGTTTGCCTAACCTACAACTGACTTCTCGATTTTTGAGATAACTGTTCCTAACTTACAAATGACTTTCTGATTTTTGACATAACTGTTCCCTGTGCTCTGGGTGGTCCTTGGAGATACAAAGGAACAGCATTGAGAGGTCATGCTGCAATAGAGGGGCTTCCCAGGTGGCATTAGAGATAAAGAATCCACCTGCCAATGCAGGAGAGATGTAACAGAAGACAGTTTGATCCCTGGGTGGGAAAGATCCCCTGGAGGAGGGAATGGAAACCCAGTCCAGTATTCTTACCTGGAGAATCCCATGGACAGAAGAGCCTGGTGGGCAATGGTCCATAGGGTTGCAAAGAGTTGAACATGACTGAAACAATTTAGCATGCACATACACCACAATAAAGAGAGATAATTAGATAAGTAAATGGGTACCTCCTAGTAAAATCAGTGCTGATGAAGTCCAACTGCATCAGTATCCTTTAAAGTATAGACACTTTGATGACACATTCTCTTTTCTGTCTTATTCTAACTATCATTTGTTTATCTCTAAGAAGAAGAGACATCTAGAAGAGATGCCTCCTGGCACCCATAGAGGGTGGGCATTTCGATGCAACTTCACTCTCCCTCTTGAGCTCCTTGCCTCTGGAGAGGGAAGACAATGAGCATGATTGCAAAGTCCATACTCCTTGAGCCCAACACAGAAAAAAACAAAAACAAAAACAAACCACTTCAATGTAGAACATTTAAGAAATATCCACCCACAAAGGCTCCAGGAGTTAACTTCTACTTTCAATGGCCTACTTTGAATGGAGGTTGCCTTTCCAGGTGGCTGTTGTCATGAACATCAGTCAAGAAAGCTGGTGACCAGCCTGACCTTAAATCTGAATTGCCAACAGTCAGAAGATTGAAAACATTTCATCTTTAAATTTTTGTGGGTCAGTATCTCGATTCTTTCTTCCAGCAGAAGAAAGGGATCTTTAAAAACCGATCAAGGGAGCTGGTTTCTTTTCTCCCTTTCTATGCTTTATAGATGGCCCAGCATTCATGTTAGAAAACACCTTTTATTCTTGCTGTCAGCTTTCTCTTAATGATCCTCTACGACAGTGAGATGACCACTCAGATGAGGCTGGCCTACAAGGTTTACCTGAGCAGTGTCGGGAGTGCAAACAGCCTTGTGCTGAGATGTCCCTTGCGTGAGGGGTCCGTGAGGGCATTACGGAGAACTCCAGGAGCCGGTAATCCAGGAGGCAGGGGGTTGAAAAATTCTCAATGTTCAGCAGTGTCCTTTAGCAGAACCCTCCTCCTAGGTCCTTTTAGGTTTGGTTTCCTGTGAAATGCAGCCGCAGAGTTTGGGTGGTGTGACCTGTGTAGGGCTGGGACTTCCTCTTCTTGAGTTTAGTGCAATAAATGAAGCTATAGGAGGCTGAGGTCTCCCAACCTGAAGGGTGTCCTTAAACACACGTGAAGTCCTCATGTGGCACTTTGAAATTACCAGAACATCTGGAAACATTGCTGAGTAACATGGAAGCATATGGGTTTATATGCACATGGAACCCTGACTGGGCCTCCCTAGCAGTTCAGCTGGTAAAGAGTCTGCCTGCAATGCAGGAGACCCCAGTTCAATTCCTGGGTCAGGAAGGTGCCCTGGAGAAGGGGTAGCTTCTCATTCCAGTATTCTTGGGCTTCCCTGGTGGCTCAGATGGAAAAGAATCTGCCTGTAATGTGGGAGATGTGGGTTAGATCCCTGGGTTGGCAAGATTCCCTGGAGGAGGGCATGGCCACCTACTCTAGTATTCTTGCCTGAAGAATCCCCAGGGAGAGAGAAGCCTGGCTGGCTTCAGTCCATGAGGTCACAAAGAGTCGGACACGACTGAGTGACTAAGCACACAGCTCAGGAACACTGATTTATCTTGTGACATGATGTTGCTGACGGCTTCCTGAGACATCCCCTCTTCCCCCTGCAAGGCATATGGACCGAATCCTTTAGGTATGATGTAGAGAATGCGGAGTCTGGTCTTTTTCTTGTTGTACTAAATATTTAGTTATGTGATCTTGGACAAGTCGCAGTTTATTTCTCAATCAGTTTCCCTGTCTATGATTGAGAAATAGTAATGTTTATCTTTTAGAGATATTCCAAGAAATGAATGGAATGATGCTCATTTGTTCAATAAATGCATGGGGAAAAGTTTGGGGAACATATTAGTTGCTCAGTATATTTTAATTTTGTTCTACCTTAATCCTAGTTCATTTAGACTGACAGCAAGTCCTTGTAAAGTGCCTGCTGTTCTCTTGGTGCTCACCACTTGATACTCTAGTTTTATATAAATTGATGTTTTATACAAAATGATGTTGAATTCCATAATTATTTAAAATATACTCAAAGGTATAGAAGTTTATATTTTCAGAGATATATAACTCTGATTTTGACTTACCATACACTCCAAAGGTGATCCTAAGGTAAGCACTCATCATGCATGGTGCTCAGTCATGTCCAACTCTGTGAGGCCCCAGGGACTGTAGCCCACCAGGCTCCTCTGCCCAGGGAATTCTCCAGGCAAGAATACTGGTGCGAGGTGCCATTTCTTACTCCAGGGGACCTTCCCGACCCAGGGATCGAACACACATCTCTTGCATCTTCAGCATTGGCAGGCAGATTCTTTCCCACTAGCATCACCTGCGAGGCCCCAAGCACTGGTTAAGTATTACTCATATGCCAGGTACTGTCCTGAGCGATTCGGAGACATTATTCTACTAAATATTCCTGATAATCAGATGAGGAAAATATGTTTAAATCCCTTTGTAATTGTGAAAACTGAAGCCTAGAGAGACTCCATAATATATCCACCTAATCAGTTAGCTTTTGCTGCATTAGGGGCTCAAAGCAATAACCATTCATTTAGTTTGCTGTTGTGTGGGTCACTTTGTCGGTAGTTTGGGCTGGACCTGTGATCATTACCTGGGGCTGTGATAACAGAGTTCCACAAAGTGGGTGCTAAAAGAACGGAAATGTGTTGTCTCCCAGTTTTGGAGGCTAGAAGTCTGAATCAAGGTGTTGGCAGGGTTGGTTTCTTCCAAGGGACGTGAGGTAAGGATAAATGGTGGTCGTCATGTTTATACAGCACTCTTCCTGTGTTCACGTCCACATATTTTATTTTTTTAAGCATACCGGTCACGTCTAATTAGGTCTCATCCTAATGACCTCATTTTAAGAGCCTACTCATTGAAAAAGACCCTGATGCTGGGAAAGATTGAAGGCAGGAGGAGAAGGGGACATTAGAGGATGAGATGATTGTATGGCATTATTGACTCAATGGACATGAGTTTAAGCAACTCTAGGAGAGATGAAGGACAGGGAAGCCTGGAGTGCTGCAGCCCATGGGGTCACAAAGAATTGGACATGACTTAGCAACTGAACAACAGCACTCCTTTAAAGACCTTTTTCCAGGTGAGGTTATATTCTGAGACACTGGAGGTTAGGACTTTAATATACAAATTTGGGGAGGCGGACACAAGCAGGACAATCTGACCATGAGGTGTCTGCTGGTGGGTGGGCAGGCAGCTGAGTGATGTAGAAATGTCCCATTCATGTTTCTGTCAGTTGTCAGGAGGTCATCCAGATGCCTGAGTTCTCCTTTTCAAGGCTTCTCATCATCCAGGAGGCTAGCTAGGACTCATCCACCCCTGATGAGCCCTGGGCTCCAAGTGCAGCAAGAACGGGAAAGTCTCAGTAATTAAGCCTTTTCTGGGATGCTGCTTGCATCCTGTTTACTATGGCTTCATTAGCCAAAGCTAAACGCATGGCCAAATCCAAAGGAGTGTGGGAGAAGATCACACAAGGGGTAGAAACAGAAAGAGGATCATTGTGGCATTCATTGACAAATAATAGAGTGCCTATATTTGCACCTAGTTAGTGGCTGGACTGCAATGGGAATTCACGTCTATGAAACTCCCTGCTTCATATCAGACAATAGAAAACAGTTTGGTACAATGAAAATATGGCTAATACTGGAGGTGATATTTATAGCCTTTCAGCAATTTCATTTATTCATTCATTAGCTCATCCATCCATTCATTATCTATTGAATATTTACTATGTGCCAAACAGTCCATTAGGTGCTGATAATACAGTTTGGTGAAAGACAAGCTAATCTTGTCCTCCTGTAACGTTCAGATCAGAGGAAGGGAAAATAAATGTGTGGACTTTGCAAATATCTATAAAACTACAACTTGTGATAAATGCAATGAAGTGACCTAATCAGACATCCATTCAGGTAGCAACACTTCTTGACCTCCCCTACCTGCTATTTGCCAGGCACTGGCTAGGTGTGGGGTACAGAGGTGAAAAAGAAAAATCTTGCTCCTACTCTTATGGAGCTTAAAATCCAATGGATTAGAGCCACACTGAACACAAAATAAAGATCAGGGTGATGCCCCTCTGAGACAGAAACAAAGAAGGCCCTCTGGTGCACTAGAAGAAAATATGCTCTAGTCTGGATTCAGGAATGACTTTCCTTGGGAGGAGGAGTGATGTTAAAGTCAGGCTCTCTAAGATGAGTTGGATTTGCTAGAACAAAAGGAAAATGGAGGAGGGGAGAGGAAGGGAAGGAAGCAGGAAGGAGGAAAGAATGCAAATCGGAAGGGAAGAGGAGGGGAGGGAGGAAGAGTAAATCTAATGTCAGGAAGAAGAGGCAAGGTCAAAAGAATTGTATGACTAAATGCATGGGTGGAAGAGACAGAGGAGCTCAGTGGGGGAACCTAGAAA
The DNA here is from genome assembly GCF_003369695.1 of Bos indicus x Bos taurus. Lineage (NCBI taxonomy): Eukaryota > Metazoa > Chordata > Mammalia > Artiodactyla > Bovidae > Bos > Bos indicus x Bos taurus. Next base: position 105,316,982 of record NC_040081.1, read on the forward strand.
AACAAAAGGGGCTTGGAATGCTAAGAATGAAGTGTGATACAGACATAGCTGGGTGGACAAGGAAAATTCTCTCTGAGCCTGAGCCCAGCTACCCACAAGTTCCAACCCATCTCTCCCTCTTTCCTGTTATCTATATTCTACATTCCATGGTCAAAAGAATCTCTCATATTAATTTTCTTCTTTTTAAATTAACGAATTAATTTTAAATGTAAGCTTTTTGTTTTATATTGGGGTGTAACCACTTAACCATGTTGTGATAGCTTCAGGTGCATGGTGAAGGGACTCAGCCATGCATACACATGTATCCGTTATCCCCCAAACTCCGCTCCCATCCAGGCTGCAACATAACATTGAACAGAGTTCCCTGTGCTATACAGCAGGTCCTTGTTGGTTATCCATTTTAAATCTAGCAGTGTGTACGTGCAACTCCCTAACTATACCTTCCCCCTGCCCTTCTCACCTGGTAACCATAAGTTGTGGTACCTATACACCATGGAATATTACTCAACCATTAAAAACAATGAAATAATGTCATTTGAAGTAACATGGATGGATCTAGAGATTGTCAGACTGAGTAAAGCGAACCAGACAAAGAAAGAGAAATATCGTATGACATCCCTTACATGTGAATCTAAAAAAGAAATGATACAAACGAATTTATTTACAAAACAGAACCGTACTTAGAGAATGACTCTTCTTCTGTTTGGATAACAGTTGCTTTTGTATTAATTCCTTCATGAATCCTTATCTCTTGTCCACCACACTGTTCCCCTCAACCAGAGTTTATTGGGTCCATGGTCCCTGAGGGTATTAGGAAAATCCAGAGGAGTTTGGGTTTTGACAGCCAGATTACAATTACCCAGGTGCACCCCTGAAAGACTAGCTGGCCTGGAGCAAAGACTTGACAATTCTGAGTCTCACATTAAAATGAGGGTGGTCATACTTACCTGGAGGGATGATGCGAGGTCAAATTGCTGATCTCCTGTGTGCAGTACTGCACCTGGCATCAAATTAACCTTGGGTGTTTTGGTTTCACCTGGGGTCTCTCACAGTGCCACTAAAGCAGAATACAGGGCCACCAGCAATGCTAGCTGATGGATAAGTGGTCCCCCACGTGTGCGAGTAGAGGATCCAGGATGGGTGCAGAGTCGCCTGTGAGTCTGAGTAGGACAATCCTATGTCAACACTTGATAAGGTGAGTTTGTGCATGCTCAGTCGCTTCAGTCATGTCTGACTCTTCATAACCCCATGGACTGTAACCCATCATCTTCCTCAATCCACAGGATTCTCCAGGCAAGAATACTGGAGTGGGTTGCCATGCCCTCCTCCAGGGGATCTTCCTGACCCAGGGATCAAACCTGTGTCTCCTGTGTCTAATGCATTGAAGGCAGATTCTTCACCACTGAGCCAGCAGGGAAGCCCACTGTGAGTTTATCCAGTCTTTACTTTCTAGGTAGTCCACTCAAGCTATGATGCCTTTGGGTAGATCACAAGAAAGACTTACAGAAAAAACAAAACACAATCCTACAAAAAAAGCAGGAATTTTAAAGTCCAAGCACATTCAAGTCAGACTATGGATTCTGAGATGGAGAGAAAGAAGGTCTTTACTGGCTCTTGCAATCCCCCTGGGAGGCAGAGCTCCAAGACTGTCAGGCTTTGGAGTTACACTAGCTTAGCTCAAATCCCTCCTAGCTCCACTAATTGAATGGATTTCAGCAAGTTATCTAATTTAACCAATTTTCTTGTTTCTTGCCTGTGAAAGGGAGTGGGACACTCTTAACCTCGTAGCATTTTTTTCAGTGCATGAAATGATAAAATTATCTCACAAATACATGTAGATCAGAAAATATGTCAACAACATGGAACCCGTTCAGACAGATTTTAAGATATTTTTTCAACTTCTATGAATTTAATGCTTATGAGGAGATACTGAAGTTTTCATCTATACTTTAAAAATAATTTTATTTTTAAACTTTTTATTTTGGAATAATATAGACTCATAAGAAAATGCCAAAATAGTATAGAGAGAGTTCAAAAAGTACTCAGTTTTTCCAGAGAAACTGATTTCTTTTGTTTTTCTTGCTCAATCTCATTTATAATTAGGAAAATGGAAATTTAATCAGAATGAGATACCATTTTAGAGCCCCCAAACAGATGATATTTTAATTTCTTTACTTACTTTTTGAAAGCAATTTTTATTTATTATTTTTATTCTATAACATATGGTTAAATTTAATTTTATTAAATTTTTTGGAGTATAATTGCTTTACAATGTTGTGTTGCTTTCTGCTGTACAATAAAGTGAATTGGCTATATGTATACATGTATCTTCTCCCTCTTAGAACACCATCCCTATACCTGCCCCCACTAAGTCACTACAGAGCACTGAGCTGAGCTCCCTGTACTTTACAGCAGGTTCCCACTAGCTTATTTTATACATGGTAGTGTACTAATGGGAGAGGGCAATGGCACCCCACTCCAGTACTCTTGCCTGGAAAATCCATGGAAGGAGGAGCCTGGTAGGCTGCAGTCCATGAGGTCGCTAAGAGTTGGACACAACTGAGCGACTTCACTTTCACTTTTCACTTTCATGCATTGGAGAAGGCAATGGCAACCCACTCCAGTGTTCTAGCCTGGAGAATCCCAGGGACAGGGGAGCCTGGTGGGCTGCTGTCTCTGGGGTCGCACAGAGTCGGACACGACTAAAGCGACTTAGCAGCAGCAGCAGCAGTGTATTAATGTCAATCCCAATCTCCCAATTCATCCTACTCTCATCCACTTGTTGATTCTCTACATCTGTGTCTCTATTCTTGCCCTGGAAATAGGTTCATCAGTACTGTTTTTTTCTAGATTCCATATGTATGTGTTAATATACACTATTTGTTTTTCTCTTTCTAAACTACTTCACTCTGTAGGACAGGCTCTAAGGCCACGTTCATTGCAGCACTATTTACAATAGCCAGGATATGGAAACAACCTAAATGGCCAGTGACAGATGAATAGATAAAGAACACGTGGTGCATATATACAATGGCATAGCTGCTGCTGCTGCTAAGTCGCTTCAGTCGTATCCGACTCTGTGCGACCCCAGAGACGGCAGCCCACCAGGCTCCCCCGTCCCTGGGATTCTCCAGGCAAGAACACTGGAGTGGGTTGCCATTTCCTTCTCCAATGCATGAAAGTGAAAAGTGAAAGTGAAGTCGCTCAGTCGTGTCTGACCTTCAGCGACCCCATGGACTGCAGCCTACCAGGCTCCTCCATCTATGGGATTTTCCAGGCAAGGATACTGGAGTGGGGTGCCATTGCCTTCTCCCAATGTCATACTACTCAGCCATAAAAAAGAACATGCTACATTTTAATGCTAATTTGGTCTCCAGAGCAAATTTGATATATAGTTTTATTTTAGAAATTGATTTCTTAAAAATAACTGATAGCTTATGGTGAACAATATTGGATTTGTGATCTCTAAAGAAGGTTTAGCTTTGAGATCAGGGCCCATGCTTGAATACTCAGAGTTCTTGTGTGGCAGTAGTTTTATTGCAGTGAAAAAGGACCCAGAAAGCTTCTGACATAGATATAAGAGAGTGCCCCACTTATCAAGTCTTATCCAGGCCTTTTGTACTTTCACCAGACCCACTCCCACAACACACACCTTAAATTAACAAGATTAGAACCAACAGTAGAAAGTTTTACCAGACCCACTGCCACAACATAAGACAAGATTAGTCAGAAGATTCTTGTTCAGTTCAGTTCACAGTGGCTCAGTCCTGAAACATTCTTTGCAACCCCATGGACTGCAGCATACCAGGCTTCCCTGTCCATCACCAACTCCCAGAGTTTACTCAAACTCATGTCCATTGAGTTGATGATGTCATCCAAACATCTCATCTTCTGTCGTCCCATTCTCCTCCTGCCCTCAATCTTTCCCAGCATCAGGGTCTTTTCAAATGAGTCGCTCTTCACATCAGGTGGCCAAAGTATTGGAGTTTCAACTTCAACATCAGTCCTTCCAATGAATATTCAGGACTGATTTCCTTTAGGATGGACTGGTTTGATCTTCTTGCAGTCCAAGGGACTCTCAAGAGTCTTCTCCAACACCACAGAACCAATACAATATTGTAATTAGCCTCCAATTAACATAAATAAATTTAAATTTAAAAAAAGCATCAATTCTTTGGTGCTCAGCTTTCTTTATAGTCCAACTCTCACATCCATACATGACTACTGGAAAAACCATAGCTTTGACTAGATAGACCTTTGTTGGCAAAGTAATGTCTCTGCTTTTTAATATGCTGTCTATGTTGGTCATAACTTTTCTTCCAAGGAGAAAGTGTCTTTTAATTTCATGGCTTCAGTCACGATTTGCTGTAATTTTGGAGTCCCCCCTAAAAAGAAAGTCTGTCACTGTTTCCATTGTTTCCCCATTTAGATGCCATGAAGTGATGGGACCAGATGCTATGATCTTAAGCCAACTTTTTCACTCTCCTCTTTCCCTTTCATCAAGAGGCTCTCTAGTTTTTCTTCGCTTTCTGTCATAAGGGTGGTGTCATGTGTATATATGAAGTTATTGATATTTCTCCTGGCAATCTTGATTCCAGCTTGTGCTTCATTCAGCCTGGCATTTTGCATGATGTACTCTGCATGTAAGTCAAATAAGCAGGATGACAATATATAGCCTTGATGTACTCCCTTCCCAATTTGGAACCAGTCTGTTGTTCCATGTCCAGTTCTAACTGTTGCTTCTTGACCAGCATATAGATTTTTCAGAAGGCAGGTCAAGTGATCTGGCATTCCCATTTCTGATCCACACAGTCAAAGGCTTTGGCATAGTCAATAAAGCAGAAGTAGATGTTTTTCTGGAACTCTTGCTTTTTCGATGATCCAGCAGATGTTGGCAACTTGATCTGTGGTTGCTCAAAGTACTGCATGATTGCATTCATCTCACACACTATCAAAGTAATGCTCAAAATTCTCCAAGCCAGGCTTCAAGAGTACATAAACTATGAACTTCCAGCTGTTAAAGCTGGATTTAGAAAAGGTTCTTGTTAAGGAGAAATACACCCTTGAGCAAGACACATTGTTTTTATATAATCTTTAGTACAGAGCTTAAGGAAAAACAAACCCTTGAGCAAGATGAATTAATTGTTTATTGTGTAATCATTAGGCTTAAAGCAAGTTTGTTGTTATAACAACTCAGAGTTTAAGAAAAAATGTCCTATGTAACTAAAACAGAGCAATGGAGAAAAATAATGTTTGTCCCCTTCTCCTCCTTGAGAGCCCCAGACCTCTTTCTCCTCCTCGAGGGTCCTGGACTCCTAAGAATCAATCTGCCTAAGAATTAACTCTCTCATAACCATTTTATGCAGAAACAGATTTTATTCTTAATTTACTTCTTCTGTTAAGGCCAAGATAAAGTGTTGGAGGAGAAAAAAGAAGAGCAAGGTCTGACCTAACTTTACCACTTTCCTGTTGCTCTTGCACTCTCCTCATGTTTCTCTTGAAAGTTTTTGAATAAAACAAATTTAGGTGATCAGTTTGTGGGTTCAGGGTGAGCATCGCAGTGTCCCCATGTGGTCTTGGGTTTCTTCCTTTCAGTAGGTGGTGACTGCCAAGTTCAGCTTCCTGTCAAGCAGCTGGTATCAGGGTGGTGTCAGCCTGGGATTGCACTTTGCAACTTGCACATACAGATATCCTGGGAACATAAGAGACTGTCTAGCACCATCACGGTAGGTGTGATGTTTATTTCATAAACTCCTTGTTGAGAGCGCTGTTTCCTGCAATGGATCAAACTCTCTGGATTTTTTACCAGTTGTATGGGAGTTACCGTGTGAAAACCTGGATTAATTAGCACCACTATTTCTGATTTGGAAGAAAGACTCTGATGCTGGGAAACATTGAAGGCAAAAGGAGAACAGGACGGCAGAGGATAAGATGGTCAGATAGCATCACTGACTCAGTGGACATGAACTTGAGCAAACTCCGGCAGATATGAAGGACAGGGAAGCCTGGTGTGCTGGAGTCCATGGGGTTGTAAAGAGTTGGACATGACTTAGCAACTAGACAGCAACAACAACAACAATTTCTGATTTACAGTTTAGCATCTGTTTATGTGGGTGCCTTGGGTGGTCTGACCGTGGGCCCCTGAATGGGACTTGCCTCACACTGATTGCCTCTCCCTTCTCATCTCTTATACCAGCTCCTTCAGGACACATCCCATGAGGCCCCCATGTGTTCTCCCTCTTGTATCACTCTGACATCTTTGGATGGGGAAGAACCTCTGCTGAACTTAAGGCTTATCCTCTTTTGGATTTCTTATGTGCTCCATTTTACCTGGGTCTGTGTTGCCCATTGGTCAATTTTCTTGACTGCCAAGAAATAGATTCTTGGGGAAAATCTCAGGCATAAACACAGCTGACATTCAAACACATCTGATCATATCTGGGTAACTAGAGCTGGTGGATCTTGTCCCATTGAAGTCTCTTCTTTCCAGAAGGGGTCTTCAGATTTTTCCTGATTCTTGGCCCAACCACCCTGACACGTCCCACCAAAAGGCTGACCCTAAAAAAAGGAAATTCAGGACTCAGTGTCATAGCTCATGGGTTAGAGGTAAACCATTATTTTGAACATAACATGTTCCTGATCTTTGGATTTATCTCCTGGCCTAGTTTTTCTGCTTCCATGCTAAGGTTTTTTAGCCATCAGAGAGGTGAAGGTGGTAAGTAAATGAAGAAAGAGATTTTCCTTAAAATCTCTGCCCAGGTTCCTACTGCTGCTGCTGCTGCTGCGTCGCTTCAGTCATGTCCGACTCTGTGCGACCCCATAGACGGCAGCCCACCAGGCTCCCCTGTCCCTGGGATTCTCCAGGCAAGAACACTGGAGTGGGTTGCCATTTCCTTCTTCAATGCATGAAAGTGAAAAGTGCAAGTGAAGTCGCTCAGTCATCTCTGACTCTTCACGACCCCGTGGACTGCAGCCCTCCAGGCTCCCCCATCCATGGGATTTTCCAGGCAAGAGTACTGGAGTGGGGTGCCATTGCCTAATTCATTGTTCACAGAATGTTAGGTGGTTTACCAATTAATAAATCTCCATTAAATTTGAATTTTTTGCCTAGCTTACATTAATTTTCCCCAGGAGAGCCTCATGGGACTAACATGAAAAGTTAAAACCTCAATATATACTAGACATTGTTCTTGGCACTTTGCATAAAGGCATAATTTAATAATCACAATGATGCCTCAATGTTGGTGTCATTTTTGCTATTACCTATTGTGAAAAGGGCTTCCCTCATAGCTCAGTTGGTAAAGAGTCCGCCTGCAATGCAGGAGACCCTGGTTCGATTCCTGGGTCAGGAAGGTCTGTTAGAGAAGGGATAGGCTACCCACTCCAGTATTCTTGGGCTTTCCTTGTAGCTCAGCTGGTAAAGAATCCGCCTGCAATGTGGGAGATCTGGGTTCAATCCCTAGGTTGGGAAGATCCCCCGGAGGAGGGGATTCCCCTGGAGAATTCCACGGACTGTATAGTCCATGGGGTCACAAAGAGTCAGACACTGCTGAGTGACTTTCACTGTTGTGAAAAAGTCCCTGGGCAGGGTAGATCCCCTGGACGAGGGCATGGCAACCCACTCTGATATTCTTGCCTGGAGAATCCCATGGACAAAGGAGTCTGCTGGGTTACAGTCCATAGGGCCTCAAAGAGTCTGGCATGACTGAAGTGACTTAGCATGCATATGCATACATTGTGAAAAAAGCAACCTCAGAATCATTAGGTTCTCACCACATTGGGGATAGATTCATTTGCCCCCTCATCTCCAGATGTCCCTTCCTGGCTTTGACACCATAATGGCTTCAGAATATTAGTTGCTTTGTCCTACCAGGACCATGGGGAGGTAGAAGTTACTCTGCCTGATGAGATGCCAGTGATAAAGAAATTCTTTTATATATATATATATATTTTATTTTATTTTTTAACTTTACAATATTGTATTGGTTTTGCCATATATCAACATGAATCCACCACAGGTATACACGTGTTCCCCATCCTGAAACCTCCTCCCTCCTTCCTCCTCCCTCCCCATACCACCCCTCTGGGAAAGAAAGCACAGTGCAATGAATGAATGATGTAGGAGAAGAGGACAATGAGTGACAAAGGATGTATGGGTTGGGAGTTTCTTTATATCAGATGATTTGGGGTTGAGTCTTTGCAGAGGTGACTTTTCAGCTGAGGCCTGAGTGTTGAAAAGAACCCAGCCAAGTGTAATTTTAGAGAGAAGAGATTTTTGAGTAAAGGGAACCAAGCGATGAGCTTTGGGAGTGTATATGTCTCAATAAATTAGTACATTTCTTGAGGGCAATTGTAGTTAATTCTCATCTTGGAATTCATCACAATACCAAAAACCGACCTTGCATCATCCAGTAATTGTTGGACTGAATTGGCTATAGATTAAACCTCTCATTGTAAAATAAGGAAGTGGAGTCTTTTTGAGGTGAAGTGACCAACCCACTGTGGTGAGTTGGGGGAAGAACCAACATAGTGGACCAAAGCCCAGTGTCTTAGCCAAATCTCTTGCCAGCCCAGTCCAGCTATGTCTCCTAATTCTATATGTAAATTGTGAGCAGAGCCTTGTTTACACAAATCTGGCTAGGAATATGACATCATCCTCCCTGCCCCTCCCCCCACACCAAATCTGCTTTAGGTTGTTTGCCAAACATTTTTCCCAGAGGTTAAAAACACTGTAGTATTTTTAAACCATGTGGGCAAAATTGCTCTCTCTCCATGAAGGACCTGAATCATTGCCAGGGTTGCTAAATTGGCAGGGCAAAGGGCCTTGTGCCGTCTGTCTTCACATCAGTTGAATTTAGGTCTTGAAGTAAGAATTGAATTAAGAAAAAAAGAAAACAGCACAAACGCTGCCTTAGAATCCTTGACGGGCTTCGCTTAGCCTGTGTGATTAACAGTTTGTGGAGGGTAGAAGAACAGAGGAATCAAGTCAAGCTCAACATTCAAAATGAAATTGGACCTTTGGTTTTTTAGTAGGGACAGGGCTTTTAATCTCTTTAATGCTCTCTCTCTAATATTTTCTAAGAGAAGGAGAAGGAAACCAACATTACTTTTCTCTCTAAGGAAAGAAGAATGACAATAGCTGACATCAGTAGAGTAACTACTATTTTCAGATGCTCTTCTAAACATTGGATTTCTTCATTTGAATCTTGGTCCACAATGTCTCTTTGAGACTCAAAGAAGTTCAGTTACAAGTCTTGCCTGGGATCCGCAGGTGGCAAACCACTGAGCAAGGATAAACTCATGTCTCTTAGCTTCAGGTTGTTTGTCCCAACCAGTAGTTTTTCCATTTTTTTTTTCTTATCTTTAATTGGAGAATGATTGCTTTACAATGTTGAACTTGTTTCTGCCATGTAACATTGCGAATCAGTCATAGCTGTGTGTGTGTGTGTGTGTGTGTGTGTGTGAGTCACTTATGGACTGTAGCCCGCCAGGCTCCTCTGTCCATGGGATTCTCCAGGCATGAATACTGGAGGGGGTTGCCATGCCCTTCTCCAGGGGATCTTCCTGACCCAGGGACTGAATCTGAGTCTCCTGTGTCTTCTGTGTTGTAGGTGACTTCTTTACTGCTGAGCCACCAGGGAAGCCCTCATATATATAAATATCCCTCCCTTTTGAGACTTCATTCCACCTCCCCATCCTGCCCCTATAGGTCATCACAAAGTGCTAGGCCAGGCTTCCTGTGTTTTATAGCAGCTTCCTACTAACTAGTTCCCACATGGTAGAGTGTATATGTCAATGCTACTTTCTCAATTTGCCCCACTGTCTCCTTCCCACCATGTCCACAGTCCATTCTGTCTGTTCTCTATTCTTCTCTGCAAATAGGTTCATCTGTACCACTTTTCTAGATTCCACATATATGGATTATGCTGTGTGCTAAGTCACTTCAGTCATGTCTGACACTCCGTGACCCTATGGACCATAGCCCACCAGGCTCCTCTATCCATGGGATTCTCCAGACAAGAATAGTGGAGTGGGTTGCCATGCCCTTCTTCAGGGGATCTTCCTGACCCAGGGATTGAATGTGTGTCTCGTACATCTCCTGCATTGGCAGATGGATTCTTTACTACTAGTGTCACCTGGGAAGCCCATATATATATGAGTTGATACCCAATATTTGTTTTTCTCTTTCTGGTTTACTTTACTCTGTATGACAGAGTCTAGGTTCATCAACGTCTCTACAAACGACCCAGTCTGTTCCTTTTTATGGCTGAGTAATATTCCATTGTATGTATGTACTACATGTTCTAAACATTTAATTAGAGGACAGGATTTTTATTATGTCTATTATATATGTAACAGAGTTTCAGATGGGAAGTATTGCTAATTCTGGGGTATCCGGGAAGCTATTGGGTTTTCAGAACTACTGCTTTATTTGGGTCTCCTTTTTAAAACGTAATGATTTTTATTTGAAGTATAGTTGATTTACAGTGTTTTGTTAGTTTCAGATGTACTGCAAAGTGATTCAGTTATATGTATTATGTGGCTCAGTGGTAAAGAATCCACTTGCCAATGCAGGAGACACGGGTTTGACTATTGGGTTGGGAAGATCCCCTGGAGAAGGAAATGGCAACCTGCTCCAGTCTTCTTGCTTGGGAAATTCCATGGACAGAGGAGCCTGGCAGCTAAAAGTCCATAGGGATGCAAAGAGTCAGACACAACTTAGCAATTAAACAACAACAACCAGTTACACACACACACATACACACACACACACATATAATTTTTAGATTCTTTTCCATTATAGTTATTATAAGATGTTGAATATAATTCTATGTGCTATCAAGTAGGTTCCTGTTGATTATTTGTTATATATATATTAGTGTTACTATATTAGTGTTAATCCAAACTCCTAATTTATCCTAGCCCACTTTACCCTTTGATAACCTTAAGTTTGCTTTCTATGTCTATGAGTCTATTTCTGTTTTTTAAATAGGTTCATTTGTATCACATTTTTTAAGATTCCACATGGAAATGATACCTTTGATATTTATCTTTCTCTGTCTTACTTTACTTACTATGATAATCACTAGGTCCATCCATGTCGTTGCAGATGGCATTATTTCACTCTTATTCATGGCTGAGTAATATTCCATTATTACATGGCAGTTCTGCTTGGACCTAGGTTATCATAACAGTTGGTGTAAATGCAATGAGAGCGCATAAGAAGCAGTGTGACTTTCTGATGATGTTGGTGGAAGAAAAGATTCAGAAGGAAACATAAATGATGTAGTTAAAGACTGTATTTGTTTAGTTATGTTTTGTCTTTAAGCCTGTTGTGGGTTGAATTGAGTCTAACCCCCAGTACGTGCGTGTGTATGTGTGCTCAGTCACTTCAATCGGTCCAATTCTTGGTGACCCCATAGACTGTAGCCTTCCAGGCTTCTCTGTCCATGGAGATGCTCTAGGCAAGAATCCTGGAGTGGGTTGCCATTTCCTTCTCCAGGGGAATCTTCCTGACCCAGGGATCAAATTGGCATCTCTTACATCTCCTGCATTGGCAGGTTGGTTCTTTACCACTAGCACCACCTGGAAGATATAATCAACTTCAAATGAGGTCATTAGGTGACCCCTAGCCAGGATGATTGGTGTTCTTAAAAGAAGAGGAGAGACACACAGAAAACAGAGCACCCTGAGAAGACACAGAGACACACAAGGAGAAGAAAATCACATGAAGAAGGGGCAGAGATTGAGGGTTCTGCTGCCACAAGCCAGGGAACACCTAGGCTCCGAGAAACTGGAAGACGCAAAGAAAGGGTCGCCCTGAGAGGCTTTGGAGGAAGGCTGACCCAGCTGACACCTTGGTTTAGGACTTTAAGCTTCCAGAACTGTAAGTGAACACATCGCTGTTGTTGTAAGCCACACAGTGTGGTACTTACTCTGAAACATCATTTTGGAAATTCCTGCATAAAAACAATCTTCATACTGAAAGACCATAAAGCTCCAGTTCCAAATACACTTTTATTCTCATTGAAGCAATGCCTTTATAATGTAATTTTAAATAAATGATCTGAGGTCTTGTAGGAATGCAAATATGATAGATTATAGCCATATATTATAGCGGGGTGGGGAGGCCACAGCTTTTAAATCACCTTGTGGTGGTAGTGGTCAGACATCCTGGGAAGACCAGCTGTAATCCCTGCTTAAATAGCTCTTGAGAGAATGCATTTGGGGCCTTTCAACACATAGACTGCCCTGTCTTCTCAATACGGTGCCCTGGCTTCCTCAGGTTTTTTGCTATTGGTTGTGATAGAGGCACCATTTCTAGGGCCCACCCCTAAATTATCCACAAATACCCTATAATTGCCACATCAGCATAAACACCAATGGCATAAGCACAAGCAAATATATTCTTTTTTTTTTTTTTGCTGACTCATACAAGATTCCCAAATTCTATTTAATTTCTATACAACTAGAAAGGGCCAAGGGCTTCCCAGGCAGCACTAGTGGCTAAAGAATCCGCCTGCCAATGCAGGAGGTGCCAGAGATGTGGGCTCAGTCCCTGAGTTGGGGAGATCCCCTGGAGGAGGAAATGGCTAACTACTCCAGTATTCTCGCCTGGGAAATCCCATGGACAGAGGACCCTGGTGGGCTACAGTCCATAGGGTCGCAAAGAGTCAAACACAGCTGAGCATTCATGAAGACACACACACACACACACACACACACACACACACACACACACACACACACAAGGAGGTACGAAGGGTGGGCCTTCAGCTTACATTTGCACATTTACACTACACCTCAGGCCAGAAGGTGAACAAGGGCACTCATACCAGTTGAGCACCTGTTTGGCTCCAGATAATCTGTGTATATTATTGTGTGTGAGCACTACCCTTTGTATGAAAAGAAACAGACTGGACTTTAAGAGTTTGTGTTACAAAACCAGAAAGTGACTGAGTCTGGACTGAACCGAACTCTACCTGGCCAACTCCAAAGCCCTTCCTTGCTCCATTTTCCCTCCCAGACTAAACTCGAGGTCCTGTTGTACACCTGCTTCTCTTTATGCTCAGCCTGACCCTGCAGGGCCATTTGGATCAAATTATGACAGAGGAGAGAGATACAAAGTGGGAATAAAACCCTCCCTCCCCCCAGGTAACACCCTCAATGCTTGCTTTCCTCTCCCCTCAGCTTGGTCCAGGTCAAGTTTCCAGGCATACGGTTCTCCAGTCAACCTTGTTCAAGACAGGTGCATGTGGGGAAGAAAACAGAGGAGTTTCTGGTTCAGAGTTTCATGTTTCAGTTCACAGAGAGCTCAGTCCCTGTGGTTTCCCCTTGTTTTGTTCCTGTCCACAATAGAGTGTCTTCCCCAAGTAGATGGGGTAGGAAGGCTGGCCCTGGAATCTGTACCCAATGGCTTTTAAGTGCCACTTCTGGTCCCCTTTGCCATCTATTTAGACCCAGATCCAGCTACAGTCACATTCTACAGGAGCTTCCTCAGCCATGTCCTCTGCATTTATCCCACCCTACCTCCCAGCCTGCCAGCCCCCAGCCTCATAGCCACACCTTGAGCCTCTCACCTGCTACACTGAGCACCCCAGTTGCTGCTGAAGGATGAGATGCTATAGGATTCACCTAGGCCCAGGCAGAATAACCGGAAGTACAGGGGAATTTGAACTCTTGGGGGTTTATCTTTGACACTGGGAAATGCAAGCTATCAGATAAGCTCTTCTTCATAACTCCAAAGAGACTGTCCAGAGCACAGTGACTTGTGAAGACACTTGGAAGGGAATATCATGAAAGAATGAGATAGAATAATTTCTTGGAAGTGACATAAAATGCTCAGCCAGCTTGGTGGCATCTTACCATATGGACATTCCCTTCTAACTTATCGGGGCTTCCCTGGTGACTCAGACAGTAAAGAATCCACCTGCAATACAGGCGACCTGGATTCAATCCGTGGGTCAGGAGGATCCCCTGGAGGAGGAAATGGGAACCCACTCCAGTATTCTTGCCTGGGAAATCCCATGGACAGAGGAGCCTGGCAGACTACAGTCCATGGTGTCACAAAGAGTCGGACACGACTGAGCGACTAACACCTTTCACTTTTTCACTTTCCTAACCTATCATGGAACAACAGACTGGTTCCAAATAGGAAAAAGAGTATGTCAAGGCTGCATATTGTCACCCTGCTTATTTAACTTATATGCAGAGTACGTCATGAGAAACGCTGGGCTGGACGAAGCACAAGCTGGAATCAAGATTGCTGGGAGAAATATCAATAACTTCAGATATGCAGATGACACCACTCTTATGACAGAAAGTGAGGAAAAACTAAAAAGCCTCTTGATGAAAGTGAAAGAGGAGAGTGAAAAAGTTGGCTTAAAGCTCAACATTCAGAAAATGAAGATCATGGCCTCCGGTCCCATCACTTCATGGCAAATAGATGGGGAAACAGTGGACATGGTGGCTGACTTAATTTTTCTGGGCTCCAAAATCACTACAGATGGTGATTGCAGCCATGAATTTAAAGGACACTTACTACTTGAAAGGAAAGTTATGACCAACCTAGACAGCATATTAAAAAGCAGAAACATTACTTTGCCAACAAAGGTCTGTCTAGTCAAGGCTATGGTTTTTCCAGTGGTCATGTATGGATGTGAGAGTTGGACTATAAAGAAAGCTGAGCACTGAAGAATTGATGCTTTTGAACTATGGTGTTGGAGAAGACTCTTGAGAGTCCCTTGGACTGCAAGGAGATCCAACCAATCCATCCTAAATGAGATCAGTCCTGGGTGTTCATTGGAAGGACTGATGCTAAAGCTGAAACTCCAATTCTTTGGCCACCTGATGAGAAGAGCTGACTCATTTGAAAAGACCCTGATGCTGGGCAAGATTGAGGGCAGGAGGAGAATGGGACGACAGAGGATGAGATGGTTGGATTGTATCACCAACCCGATGGACATGAGTTTGGGTGGACTCCAGGAGTTGGTGATGGACAGGGAGGCCTGGCGTGCTGTAGTTCATGGGGTCTCAAAGAGTCGGACATGACTGAACTGAACTGAACCTGTCATATTCCCATTTGCCCTCATTCCAGCTTCAGAGATCAGTCCTGGGTGTTCTTTGGAAGGAATGATGCTAAAGCTGAAACTCCAATACTTTGGCCACCTCATGCGAAGAGTTGACTCATTGGAAAAGACTGATGCTGGGAGGGATTGGGGGCAGGAGGAGCAGGGGATGACAGAGGATGAGATGGCTGGATGGCATCACCAACTCGATGGACATGCATTTGAGTGAACTCTGGGAGTTGGTGATGGACAGGGAGGCCTGGCGTGCTGCAATTTATGGGGTTGCAAAGAGGTCAGACAGGACTGAGCAACTGAACTGAACTGAACTGAAGATCAGCTTATCCAATAAAGCCATCAACCATTAATACCTTAAGCTCTTGTGTTCTGGGAAACCAGGTTAATACAGATTCCCTCTATGGTAGGTGTTAAAAGTATTTTCTCTGGATCATTGAAGCACATTAAAATGCAGATTCCAAGGCCCTATCTAAGATCTATGATTTAGAAGCTCTGGAATTCAGGCATCAGGTTGTGCATTCTAAACACGTTCTCTTGCTCTCATGCACATCACAATCTAGTCTGAGAACCAGTGTACTAGTCTAGGGTAAACTGAAGAAGAAAAGGTAGGTTATGTGATCAGCACATGGCATCTTTTTATTTTTTTATGGGAGTATAGTTACTTTACGATGCAGTGTTAGTTTCTGCCGTACAACACAATGAATCACTATATATATATACACACACATGCATATACCACCCCCTCCTTGTGCACTTCCCCTGTGATGTCTCACCCATCTATGTCACCAGAGAGCACTGAGCTGAGCTCCCTGTATGGCAGGTTCCAAGTACCTATCTTACACATGGTGGTGGTTTAGTTGCTAAGTTGTGTCTGACTCTTGTGACCCCATGGACCGTAGCCTGCCAGGCTCCTCTGTCCATGTGATTCACCAGGCAAGAATACTGGAGTGGGTTGCCATTTCCTTCTCCAGGGGATCTTCCCAACCCAGGGATTGAACCCGGGTCTCCTGCACTTCAGGCAGATTCTTTACCAACTGAGCTATGAGGGAAGCCTGGTGGTGCACATAACCCTTGGCATCTTATTTTCTTGGAACAGCTGAGAAATCTCTATCTCTAATCTCTTGCAAACCTATCATTGCCTCAACCTACACACTTCTTGCTACTGGTGAGTGATTACAGATGCCTGTGATAGCAAAATAAATCTTAATTAAATCCCACTCAAGAAAAGTCAGTGGAATCCCCCAGAGGGTACCAGAGACTTTCAGGGCAGTAATCTTATTGCCTTTGGCCCTCTGCCTGCTCTCACCTCAATGTTATCCATGAGGAATTGCTGAGGTTTTGCACAGTTCGTTTAGCATCTGAAGTCTGGGGACGTGGATGTTTGAATGGGTAGAATTCCTGAGAACCAAGACTATCTTATAAAAGTCTGCACAGCTGACTTAATTAGAAAGGTTCCCTGCAGAATTAACCCTGGGGCAGCCAAGAAATTTCAGCCGATCATCTCTCTTGGTAAGCAAAAAAAGCTACTGGTGGTATCTATAAGAGCAGTGAAAATAAGATTACAGTGGTGAATAAACTTGTGAAGGAGAATATCATGACTGCCTCTTTTCCCCCAAATCATTCACTGTTTAAGTTCAAGAGTTCAACACAAGTGACTTCTTATACTTGAGTGCTTCTTTATGCAGTTAGCAGGTCCACTGGATGTGTACAGGATAAATTTGCTTTTGATTTTTTTCTTTTGGCTACATTTGGCAAAGCTATCTAATGTGGTAGGTGGAGAAGGGACTAGGGAGTCACACAGAAATGACTTTAAAAACCCAACTGGGCTCTTCATTCTCTTGGGTACATTGAGCAGACTAGTCCCTGTATCTAAATTGTGGTCTGCGTATTTGAACAATGGGCAGTGTGCTTCAGCTTGTATGAATGAAGTGAGGCAAATTATGAGAGGATCGTGATAAGTTACAGAAATTTTAAAAATAATAATTAGGTGTTATCATCACTTTCACCACCAAGATTGTCAAACTGGGCCAAGAAGACAAGAACAGAATATGTATCTATGGGAGAGTTGATTGCTTTGTGTTGATTTCTGTGATCTAGATAGGACTCTGGTGGGAAAAGCTAAAACAGATTTTTGAACAGTGGAGTGAATGGTAGGTAAAGGAAAAGCAGATGCCCTTTCCTGGGTGGGCTTTCTCTACTCACTTGAATATTTGGGTAGAAACAAAAGAGGGAACATTTTTTGCATGACTGTTTGAGATGGGACATTGGGCTTGTCCCGCCTTTGAACTCAGGACAGAAACACTGGCTCTTCTAGGGTCCTGAAGCTATCGGTTTTCAAATTGAAACTTAAATCATTTCTCTCCTGAGTCTCAGGGTTCTGGACTCAGACTGGAAGTATTAATAATCATTGACTTTCCTGGGTCTCCCTCAGCAGATCTTGGAACATTTTTAGCCTCCACAATTTTATGATCAAATTTGTTTTCTATCTATCTATCTACATGGCTATTTATCTGTATGATTGTCTATTTAGCTATCTATGTGTGGATAACCCTGGATGTAAACTCATGTATAAAGTTTTTGCATTTCAATAGAAATTCTATAAGAAACAGGTTTGGTAAAGGGGAAAGTATCTATGGGATTTAAAGCATGAGATAGAGATGAGGGTGCTGACTTTGGGAGTAAAGAAAGTGGAATTACTGTGATGATTAAATGATATAATCTATGCAATGCATCCAACACTATAATTATTCAGTAAACCCTAAGAGATTGATAGGATTAGTCTACAGAAAACCAAAGGTCATTGTGAATAAAAAAGAAACCTAGCAAAGGGAGCCTTGATGGACTCTCTTTATTTATGATCCAACGGATGTTGGCTATTTGATCTTTGGTTCCTCTGCCTTTTCTAAATCCAGCTTGAACATCTGGAAGTTCATGGTCCAAGTATTGTTGAAGACTGGTTTGGAGAATTTTGAGCATTGTTTTACTAGCCTGTGAGATGAGTGAAATTGTGTGACAGTTTGAGCATTCTTTGGCACTGCCTTCTTTGGAATTGGAATGAAAATTGACCTTTTCCAGTCCTGTGGCCACTGCTGAGTTTTCCAAATTTGCTGGCATATTGAGTGCAGCACTTACACAGCGTCATCTTTCAGGATTTGAAATAACTCAATTGGAATTCCATCACCTCCACTAGCTTTGTTCATAGTGATGCTTCCTAAGGCCCATTTGACTTCATATTCCAGGATGTCTGGCTCTAGGTGAGGGATCACACCATCATGATTATCTGGGTCATGAAGATCTTTTTTGTACAGTTCTTCTGTGTATTCTTGCCACTTAATATCTCTTGCTTCTGTTAGGTCCATACCATTTCTGTCCTTTATTGAGCCCATCTTTGCATGACATTTTCCCTTGGTATCTCTAATTTTCTTGAAGAAATCTCTAGTCTTTCCCATTCTGTTGTTTCCCTCTATTTCTTTGCACTGAGCACTGAGGAAGGCTTTCTTATCTCTCCTTACTATTCTTTGGAACTCTGCATTCAAATGGGTATATCTTTCCTTTTCTCCTTTGTCTTCCACTTCTCTTCTTTTCACAGCTATTTGTATGGCCTCCTCAGATGACCATTTTGCCTTTTTGCATTTCTTTTTCTCAGGGATGGTCTTGGTCACTGCCTCCTGTACAATGTCATAAACCTCCATCCATAGTTCTTCAGGTGCTCTATCAGATCTAATTCCTTGAATCTATTTGTCATTTCCACAGTATAATCATAATGCATTTGATTTAGGTCATACCTGAATGGGCAAGTGGTTTTCCCTACTTTCTTCAATTTAAGTCTGAATTTTGCAATAAGGAGTTCATGATCTGACCACAGTCAGTTCCTGGTCTTGTTTTTGCTGATTGTATAGAACTTCTCCATCTTTGGCTTCAAAGAATATAATCAATCTGATTTCAGCATTGACCATCTGGTGATGTCCATGTGTCGAGTCTTCTTTTGTGTTGTTGGAAGAGGTGTTTGCTATAACCAGTGTGTTCTCTTGGCAAAACTCTATTAGACTTTGCCCTGCTTCATTCTGTACTCAGGGAAAATTTTCCTGTTACTCCAGATTTTTCTTGACTTCCTACATTTGCATTCCCGTCCTCTGTTGTAATGAAAAGGATATCTTTTTTTGGAGTTAGTTCTAGAAGGCCTTGTAGATCTTCACATAACCATTCAACTTCAGCTTCTTCAGTGTTACTTGTCAGGGCATAGACTTGGATTACTGTGATACTGAATAGTTTGCCTTGGAAAAGAACTAAGATCATTCCATCATTTTTGAGATTGCATCCAAGTACTGCATTTTGGACTCTTGTTGACTATGATGGCTACTCCATTTCTTCTAAGGGATTCTTGCCCACAGTAGTAGATATAATGGTCATCTGAGTTAAATTCATATGTTTAGTCCCTTTTAGGTCACTGATTGCTAAAATGTCAACGTTTCACTCTTGCCATCTCCTGTCTCTTCATTCTTTCTGGAGTTATTTCTCCACTGATCTCCAGTAGCATATTGGGCACCTACCAACCTGGGGAGTTTATCTTTCAGTGTCCTGTCTTTTTGCCTTTCATATTGTCATCCTGCTTATTTAACTTATATGCAGAGTACATTATAAGAAATGCTGAACTGGATGAAGCACAGGCTGGAATCAAGATTGCTGGGAGAAATACCAATAACCTCAGGTATTCATATGACACCACCCTTATGGTAGAAAGTAAAGAAGGACTAAACAGCCTCTTGAAGAAAGTGAAAGAGGGGAGTGAAAAAGTTGGCTTAAAACTCAACATTCAGAAAACTAAGATCATGGCATCTAGTCCCATCACTTCATGGCAAATAGAGGGGGAAACAGTGGAAACAGCGAGAGACTTTATTTTTCTGGGCTCCAAAATCACTGCAGGTGGTGACTGTAACCATGAAATTAAAAGACGCTTGCTCCTTGGAAGAAAAGTTATGACCAACCTAGAGAGCATATTATAAAGCAGAGACATTATTTTGCCAACAAAGGTTCATCCAGCTTTGGTTTTTCCAGTAGTCGTGTATGGATGTGAGAGTAGGACTATAAAGAAAGCTGAGCGCCAAAGAATTGATACTTTTGAACTGTGATGTTGGAGAAGACTCTTGAGAGTCCCTTGGACAGATAGGAGATCCAACCAGTCCATCCTAAAGGAAATCAGTCCTTAATATTCATTGGAAGGACTGATGCTGAAGCTGAAACTCCAATACTTTGGCCAACGGATCTGAAGAACTGACTCCTTGGAAAAGACCCTGATCGTGGGAATGATTGAAGCCAGGAGGAGAAGGGGACAACATAGGATGAGATAGTTGGATGGCATCACGGACTCAATGGACATGAGTTTGAGTAAGCTCTGGGAGTTGGTGATGGGCAGGAAAGCCTGGCCTGCTGCAGTCCATGGGGTCATAAAGAGTCAGACACGACTGAGCGACTGAACTGAACTGAAAGGAAGCTGGAAAAGTATCCCAAGCCCAATTCCAAATGCAAATAAATACCCATGATGACTTTACAGAAACCCTGGAATTATCCATTATTTTGCATGAGGGATGTAGGTGGGCTATTATTATGCATTCTCAGTGTTTCCCAGTCACCAAAAACTTAACACTCATTACCACATTGAAACCTCAGAACCCAACTTATGATGTAGGTACTGTTTTTAGTTTTACTGATAAGGAAGCTCAAGACTTAGAGAAGTGAGTTGTTAATCATGCAGCTTGAATGCAGTGGTGATACAGGGGCTCAGACCTCCTGACTCCAAGCCATGTGCTTCATCTCTATTTAGAGGAGTTGGCTTCTATAAGAATTTAGGTTCTTATAGGAACTGAGAAGGCAATGATACTGAGTATGGAAAATTACCTACAAACACATCTCTGTTTATCATAAAGTAGAAGAAACACAGTTCTGTGTAGACTACAGCAAATAGGAACATGATCTTACCATAGCAAACTGTGGGGGCTTCCCTAGTAACTCAGCTGGTAAAGAATCCGCCTGCAATACAGGAAAACCTCTGTTCGATTCCTGGGTTGGGAAGATCCCCTGGAGAAGGGATAGGGTACCCACTCCAGTATTCTTGGGCTTCCCTGGGGGCTCAGATGGTAAAGAATCTGCCTGCAATGCAGGAGACATGGGTTCAATCCCTGGGTTGGGAAGATCCCCTGGAGGAGGGCATGACAACCAACTCCAGTATACTTGCCTGGGGAACCCCCATGGACAGAGAAGCCTGGTGGGCTACAGTCCCCGGTGTTGCAAAGAGTTGGACATGACTGAACGACTAAGCACAGCACACACTGCAGACTATGTACTATGCAATGGTGTATATGCAATATGTATGTATCTCAATGATATACTGTAATATAAATACTCATTATTATATATACACACGGGCTTCCCTGATGGCTCAGACAGTAAAGAATCTGCCTGCAATGTGGGAGACCTAGATTCAAACCTTTGATCTGGAAGATCACCTGGAGAAGAGTGTGGCAACCCACTCTAGTATTCCTGACTGGTGAATTCCATGGACAAAGGAGACTGGTGGGCTACAGTTCCACATATATATATATATATATATTTACACAGAGAATCTGCTTTTAGAAATTAAATTATTTAACTGGTTTACTGCTTAAAACATGTTAGCAAATTGTAGTGATTTCAATTTACTGAAAAATGGTGATCATTTTTGTGTCTGTAAAATGTTTGGCCAGCTTTAACCCTTGCCTAATCAAGATTTATTTAAGCCCTCAATTAATTCTTCCATTTCTTTTATAAAGATGTCCATGAGGATACCACCATCCAACTTTCCTACCGGGAGTAAAATATATTTGTTTTATTTATTTTTCAGTATTTTGACCAGGACATGCTTAAAATCATGCTGCAGACATTGCAAGCAGACATTAGCTATTTCAGGCTTGGTTGCATCTCTTGCCTGGAGACATAAACCGAAATGCTCTCCTTGAAAATATTCCCTTCCTTGCCTTTCTCCTAACCAGTGTGGTTAAATGTCCTACATTATAGGCGTGTGTCCCAGGCCCTCTATACCAGGTTGAGAACACAGGTGAAAACAAGTATTATTCACTAGTACCACAGATGTTGGGGCTTCCCAGGTGGGGCTAGTGGTAAAGAACCTGCCTGTGAATGCTGGAGAAATAAGAGATGTGGGTTCAATCCCTGGGTTGGGAAGATCCCCTGGAGGAGGGCATGGCAACCCACTCCAGTATTCTTGCCTGGAGAATCCCATGGAGAGAAGAATCTGGCAAGGTACAGTCCATAGGGCCCAAAAGAGTCAGACACAATTGAAGCAACTTAGCACTCACAGACTGGTCCACATTCCATACACTTACCTGCTATCTTCAGTTCAGTTCAGTCACTCAGTTGTGTCTGACTCTTTGTGACCCCATGAATTGCAGCACACCAGGCCTCCCTGTCCATCACCAACTCCTGGAGTTCACCCAGACTCACATCCATCAAGTCCGTGATGCCATCCAGCCATCTCATCCTCTGTTGTCCCCTTTTCCTCTTGCCTCCAATCCCTCCCAGCATCAGAGTCTTTTCCAATGAGTCAACTCTTTGCATGAGGTGGCCAAAATCCTACACCATCTCAATTCTGGTCAGTAGGGAAGGAATGATTAACCAGAGGAAGCACATTCCATGTAGAGAGAGTTGTCTGATTTGGGGCAAAAGGGACCAGGTAAGCAAGGCAGGGGTGGAAACCTGCAGCTTGGGATACTTGTGACACACAGGTGTTGAAGACACAATGCCAAGGAGTGAGGCTAGACATTTCAGCGTGTTTATCTTGCCCCTTCCAGGAAAGACTTCCCTGCTTTTTTTCTGAAGACAATAAAAAATCATTGGATAATTGTAGGTAGAGGAGTAGCATGATCTAATTTCCATTATCTGTGAGGTTATTTGGAGGAGATGCGAAGGAAAGTCTCTGTGAGTGGGGACCCAAAGGAGAGGCCAGCGAGGAGACTCTTACAACTCTCCAGGTGCCAAGGAACAGGAAGAAGGTGCAGACGGGAAGAGCAGAGAGCCCAAGATGGGCTGGGAAACAGGGGAGAAGTAGAATTAGAATTGATGGGGCATGGAGAGGAGGAATTTTCTGAGGACCGTGGCCAGGTTAGATGGGTCTTCAGGAACATGTAAGACGGACTCTAGGTCCATCCACATCTCTACAAATGACCCAGTCTTGTGCTTTTTTATGGCTGAATGGTATTCCATTGTGTAGCTGCGCCACATCATTATCCATTCATCTTTCAATGGACACTTAGGTTGCTTCCATGTCCTGGCTATTGTGAATAGTGTCACAGTGAACACCAGTTGAATTGTGGTTTTCTCAGGGTACATGCCTGGAAAATCCCATGGATGGAGGATCCTGGTGGGCTGCAGTCCATGGGGTCGCTGAGTCGGACACAACTGAGGGACTTCACTTTCACTTTTCACTTTCATGCATTGGAGAAGGAAATGGCAACCCACTCCAGTGCTCTTGCCTGGAGAATCCCAGGGACTGGGGAGCCTGGTGGGCTGCTGTCTATGGGGTCGCACAGAGTCGGACATGACTGAAGCGACTTAGCAGCAGAAGCAGCAGCAGCAGGGTACATGCCCAGGAGTGAGATTGCTGGATCATATGGTAAGTCAGAAAGAGAAAAAAACAGATATTGTATATTAACACGTATATGTGGAATCTAGAAAAATGGTATAGATGAATGTAGTTCCAGGGCAGGAATAGAGACACAGGTGTAGAGAATGGATGTGTGGACACAGGAGAGGAGGGGAAGGTAGGGTGAACTGGGAGATTAGGCTTGACAGAAACACACTCCTAAGTGTAAAATAAATAGCTAAGGGAACCTGCTGTGTAGCACAGGGAACTCAGCTGGGTTTCCTGTGATGACCTAGAAGGGTGCGATGGATGGCAGGGAGGCCAAGAGGGAGGGGATATATGTATACATATAACTGATTCACTTTATTGTACAGCAGAAACTAATACAACTTTGTAAATCAATTATACTCTGATTAAAAAAAAACATGTAAGATGGAGCAGGGAGGCAGAGATAGTCCAATTTGAGATCTTCAGGGCTGGCAGTACTTGGGTGATCTGCTTGGGATGAGAATGGATGCAGCAGGATCAGCATCAGGTTGGAGGTGCTGAGAGAATGCTATTTGGGTAGAAGTGGTAAGTGGGGGCTTTTGCACCTGTTTATAGAATGGGGATACAGCCAACTGGCTATTTCTCAAGGAAGGAGGTGCTGGAGGCTTGTGGGGCAGCCAGACTCTCACTCTATTCCCTTGTGCCATCATTTCTTGGATGCGAGTCTAGAATTCTGCCACCAGCCAGCCCTTAATCCTATATGGTAAGTTGTAACCCTAAATGAATTATTTATAAAGCACCTAAAACGGTGCCTGGAATCTAGTCATTGCTGAACGAGTGCTTGTTAAGCAAACTAGATAAATGAAACCTCGTCTAGACGGCAGCTGACCTATGCCTTTCCACTTGATGCCTGCTGGCCTGGGTGGGAGAAGAGGGAGAGGAGTCTAAGCAGGACCAGCATCTTAGAAACTGGCTGAAGAAGACGGTGAGAAGGACCAGCCAGAGAGAGATAAAGAAGAAGCCCGGCAGAAGCTCGTGCCGTTTCAGATGCGTTTTCTCCAGAAGGTCATGTCAGCAGGACCCAACCCAGGCCAGAGAAGAATGAAGTTAAAGCTGAAAAATGCTTCTTTAGATTTGGACTCCATGCCAAGGCTGAGAGTTGGCGTGTTTTGCAGGGTCGTTAGTGATAATAGTCCACGTATTTGTCTGTTAGGCCTGTTGGGTTCAGCTTTGAACTCACAGCCACAGGCAGTAACTACACCACTAACCTTTGTGTCAGAAGTAGACGAGTTTCCATTTCATTGAGTTTCACTAACCATTATTTTGCCAACAAAGGTCCGTCTAGTCAAGGCTGTGGTTTTTCCTGTGGTCACGTATGGATGTGAGAGTTGGACTGTGAAGAAGGCTGAGCACTGAAGAATTGATGCTTTTGAACTGTGGTGTTGGAGAAGACTCTTGAGAGTCCCTTGGACTGCAAGGAGATCCAACCAGTCCATTCTGAAGGAGATCAGCCCTGGGATTTCTTTGGAAGGAATGATGCTAAAGCTGAAACTCCAGTACTTTGGCCACCTCATGCGAAGAGTTGACTCATTGGAAAAGACTCTGATGCTAGGAGGGATTGGGGGCAGGAGGAGAAGGGGATGACAGAGGATGAGATGGCTGGATGGCATCACTGACTCGATGGACGTGAGTCTGAGTGAACTCTGGGAGTTGGTGATGGACAGGGAGGCCTGGCGTGCTGCAATTCATGGGGTCGCAAGGAGTCAGACATGACTGAGGGACTGAACTGAACTGAACTGAACCATTTGTTGAGCATTTAATATGTGCCCAACACTGGGTCAGTGGCTGGGGGGACATATTTGGAGTGAATATGTCTGGTAGGAGAGCTACACATCTTGATGTTTGTTTAATGTATAAGCACAGTCCTTTGCTATGTGCGCTCAGAGTTCTTGACTTAAAGACATTCATTTTTGGGAATTCTGCATCTCTTAGTATTATTGATTGAGAGAGACACAGAACCTTTCTTGCTCCCCCTATTAAACCATAAGCTCTAAGACAGCAGGGCTGTGTCTGCATTGACATACTTCATCACGTTGCAAGAGCCTGGCACTCGAACACATACAGAATAATGAAACACACGTTCAGGGAGTGCAATGAAGAAAAAGTACAATGTTCTCTGAGATTGTGTAATGGGGGGACCTCATTTAAAAGGAGGGGGTGACCAGAAATGGACTCTCTAAGAAAGTAACAGCTTAAATAAAATTTACGGAGAGAACCAGGAGTTAGCTAGAGAAGGGAGAACATTCCAGAGAAAAAGACCCCCGATTGAACAGAGTTAGCTACATTCCATCTTCCTCAAGTCAGAGCGTGGTTTCCTTTCAGCTTCTGAAACATGCCATTTCAGGAAATCATGTTTTCTGTTTTGTAAAGTGACTCACGTGAAAGAGCGATTTTGTTGTCATTGCCATTAAAAATAAATTCAGAATAAAATAACTTGAAACCATTTTTATTTCCTTACTTGATTTTTTATAGGAAATAATGGACCCGCAAGTTTAATTTTTCTTGTGCTGTTTTAAAAATAGATTCTTTTTTTTCTCACCGGCTGATGTCAGCTGCCTACCCTGAGGCCCTGGGGATGGCACCACCTGCAGCCGCTCCCCTCCCTCCTCCTTGATCAACCGTATGCTGGAGGAGGTCTGAGTCTGCCACCTCCTCCCAGGCTGGGCAGGGTGGAGCTGCTAGGGCAGCAGACCCGCCCCTGTACCCAGGATGCGACATCTCTGCCCAGGGCAGCTGGTGCAGGTGGAGCCTCTGTTCCCACAGGGCCCAGCCTCCCTGAGTCCGATGTTCTAAGCTCATTGCTTCCCGATGAAGGGATGTGGGAAGGGTTAACTCTCTGAAGCTCAGAGCCCTGAACTGAGACAAATTAACAACACAATTATATAAAGTGTCTGGTAGAAGGCCTGGCACACAGTGGATTTGTAGGGCATATAAATCAAAGCAGACTGGTCCCTGCTGGCCTGCTTGTGTGTGTGTGTGTGTGTGTGTGTGTGTGTGCTCAGTTGTGTCCGACTCTTTGAGACTCCATCGACTGTAGCATACCAGGCTCCTCTGTCTGTGGGATTCTCCAGGCAAGAATACTGGAGTGGGTTGCCATTTCCTCCTCCTGGGGGATCTTCCCGACCCAGGGATCGAACTTGCATCTCCTGTGGCTCCTGCACTGGCAGGCAGTTTCGTGAGCACTGAGCTGCCTGGGAAGCCAGCTGGCTTTCTTACCTTTCTTAAATTCAGCCTTAAATGGGTCTCTCTGGATTTGAGCCCCGTGAGTTTCATGAAGAAGGCAAGGAACTCCCAGCAAACTCATCCTGTTGGACACAGAGATCTTTGATCTACAGAAATATTTCTGGAGTCAGAAAGCAGGGCTTCCTTAAATGATATGGTATTTGCCCCCTCGGGTTTTTTCTTGGACACGAGTCCATGGGGAGCTGGGCGATAGATTTAGGGAGGAGGAGCTGGACCCAGTGGATGGCTGATTTGATGGGATAACATTTCTCTTGGTTGCATCAAGGGCTCACTCCCATGGCTCTGTGGGACCAGTGTGGTCAGAGTGGCATCTGAACGCAGAGAGAACAGGATGATTTGGTTCAAGAACAGAGAGTGAGTGCAAAGAAGTGCCTTTGTGGAGCCAGGAAAGCTGCGGTGGCCTTTGGAGTGAACATCGGTAAAGGGTTGAAGAGAGTAAGATTTTGTCTGGGCCTCTTTATAAGCATTTATAGGTCAACTCAGTTAAAACACTCCTGGGAATGACCAATGGTGACAAGGTCAGAGGAATAGAGTCTGGAAGCTGAAGGTCCCTCTCCAGGAAGTGGAGAGAAAGAATGAACAAAATACACGGGTCTCCTGCATTGCAGGATGATTCTTTACTATCTGATCCACCAGGGAAGCCCTGTGAGCCGTGAGATTTGCTAATTCATTTTGTTTGATGGTTCCCTCTCCAGGAAGTGGAGAGAAAGGATGAACAAAATACACATTCAGGTTGGTATACACATTCCCTAGCTGGTGTGACTCTGGGACATACTAGTTATTCTTAGACAGTATATTACTTTTTTATTTGCTACTATAACAAATAGCCAAACACTTACCTGCTTAAACAATGTAATTTTTTTTTTTAATCTAATAGTTCTTGAGGTCAGAAGTGCAAATGGGTCCGAGCTATAATTCAGGTGTGGGCAGGGCTGTGTTCCCTTCTGGAAACTCTCAGGAAGAATCCTTTCTCTTACCTATTTGGCCTCTAGATGCTGCCTGCATTCTGGGGCTCATGGCCCCCTCCTGTATCAAAACCAGCTAAGTTGAGTTGTTCTCATGTTGCATCATTCTGACTCTTACTCTTTTCTCCCTCTTTCTATTTTCTCTTCCCCACTCTTTCCTACTTAAGGATCCCTGTAAGTACATTGCATGCGTTAAAGTCGCTCAGTTGTGTCCAACTCTTCTGTGACCCCACGGTCTATCCAGTCCATGGAATTCTCCAGGCCAGAATACTGGAGTGGGTAGCCTTTCCGTTCTCCAGGGGATCTTCCTAACCCAGGGATCAAATCCAGGTCTCCCGCGTTGTGGGGTAATTCCTTACCAGCTGAGCCACAAGGAAAGCCCAAGAATACTGGCATGGGTAGCCTAGCCCTCCTCCAGGAGGTCTTCCCACCCCAGGAATTGAACTGGGGTCTCCTGCATTGCAGGCGGATTCTTTACCAACTGAGCTATCTGGGAAGCCCTGATAATGTAATTATATTGGAAAGGAAAAGTGAAGTTGCTCAGTCATGTCTGACTCTTTGTGACCCCATGGACTGTAGCCTACCAGGCTCCTCTGTCCATGGGATTTTCCAGGCAATAGTACTGGAGTGGATTGCCATTTCCTTCTCCAGGGGATCTTCCCAACCCAGGGAATGAACCCGGGTCTCCCGCATTGTGGACAGATGCTCTACTGTCTGAGCCACCAGGGAAGTCCAATTACATTGTAATTACATTGGGAAGTAATTACATTGGGCCCATTCAAATCATCCAGGATAATTTCCCTATTTTAAGGTCAATTGCTTAACAGCCTTGATTTCATTTGCAACTGTAACTCTTTCTTGTCATGTGATATGACACATTGACAGGCTCCAGGAATGAGGGCATAAACATATTTGGGGGTTGTTCTTCTGTCTTCTATTGACACTGTTGCACAACATCAAATGTGCTGTTTACTTTGGATGAAGGGTGTGCAACAAGTATAAGGTGCTAGACGAGTTTCAGAAGCCAAGGGCTTTGGTTTGTGCGTCACTGTTCATTTAAGTGTTAGTCACTCAGTCGTGTCTGACTCTTTGTGACCCCATCGACTGTAGCCTGCCAGGCTCCTCTGTCTGTGGAATTCTCCAGGCAATAATACTGGAGTGAGTAGCCTTTCCCTTCTCCAGGGGATCTTACTGACTCAGGGATCGAAGCCGGGTCTAATGCATTGCTGGCAGATTCTTTACCATCTGAGCCACCAGGGAAGCCCCACAATCTGTGTGATCTGCTAGTTCATCTTATTTGATGGCTCCCTGTTTCTTCACTTGGGTATCAGCAGCCCTGTCTGGAGCCAGAGCGATTGCCATGTGAGAAGGAAGCAAGGGCAGGGTGAGTGTGTGTGAGCCTTGCTCTGTTCCCTAGCTGGGGTAACACACCTGCCTGTTTACAAAGAGATTCCAGACATTATCCTCCAAGACAAAGGAAAGTAGGAGACAGGTGCAGTGGAAAGCCCGCCTGTCTCAGAATCTCAAAGCATCAGGCTAAGTGTGTCTCTGAGCAGTTCACCCCCTTTCTCTTTCTCAATTTGACTCTCTATCAGTTCAGTCAGTCAGTTCAGTCGGTCAGTCGTATCTGACTCTTTGTGACCCTGTGAATTGCAGCACGCCAGGCCTCCTTGTCCATCACCAATTCCCGGAGTTTACCCAAACTCATGTCCATCGAGTCGGTGATCCCATCCAGCCATCTCATCCTCTGTCGTCCCCTTCTCCTCCTGCCCCCAATCCCTCCCAGCATCAGAGTCTTTTCCAATGAGTCTTCTCATCAGGTGGCCAAAATATTGGAGTTTCAGCTTCAACATCAGTCCTTGCAATGAACACCCAGGACTGATCTCCTTTAGGATGGACTGGTTGGATCTCCTGGCAGTCCAAGGGACTCTCAAGAGTCTTCTCCAACACCAAAGTTTAAAAGCATCAATTCTTCAGTGCTCAGCTTTCTTTACAGTCCAACTCTCACATCCATACATGGCCACTGGAAAAATCATAGCCTTGACTAGATGGACCTTTGTTGGCAAAGTAATGTCTCTGCTTTTGAATATGCTATCTAGGTTGCTCATAATTTTTCTTCCAAGGAGTAAGCATCTTTTAATTTCATGGCTGCAATCACCATCTGCAGTGATTTTGGAGCCCCCCAAAATAAAGTCTGACACTGTTTCCACTGTTTCCCCATCTATTTCCCATGAAGTGATGGGACCAGATGCCATGATCTTAGTTTTCTGAATGTT
Source organism: Bos indicus x Bos taurus (assembly GCF_003369695.1). Lineage (NCBI taxonomy): Eukaryota > Metazoa > Chordata > Mammalia > Artiodactyla > Bovidae > Bos > Bos indicus x Bos taurus. The sequence goes on from NC_040081.1 coordinate 105,347,229, forward strand.
GAGCTTTAAGCCAACTTTTTCACTCTCCTCTTTCACTTTCGTCAAGAGGGTCTTTAGTTCCTCTTCACTTTCTGCCATAAGGGTGGTGTCATCTGCATATCTGAGGTTATTGATATTTCTCCCGGCAATCTTTATTCCAGCTTGTCCTTCTTCCAGCCTAGCGTTTCTCATGATGTACTCTGCATAGAAGTTAAATAAGCAGGGTGACAATATACAGCCTTGATGTACTCCTTTTCAAGAGGGTCATCTAGGGTATGACCTCCTGGGTCTCCAGTGCCCTCCCCAGGATGGTAATTTTCTCACTGTAAGTACAAAGCTAAAGAGGCCCATTTGGGGGAAACTTAGAGCCATCCCCTCGGCTTGTTTTGTTGTTGAACTAACTCCACAGGGAAGTTCCCTTCCCAGGGCCACAGGCTGGGGCTCCCCAGTATACATGCCAATGTAAGCACTAGTGTTTCAGTGGGCAAGGGACAAGCTTCAGTTACTCCTGAAGCATCTCTGAAAATACCAGGGTCTGATATCAGCTGTGGGGACATGACTGGGACAAGAGAATATATGACCTTTGTGCGCTTCTCGCAAGGTTGTCATGGGCTGTCGCATTCATTTTTCCTCCTTGATCCCTCCTCCAAAATCTGTAAAGGTACCGAGGCGGGGTTTTTATGATTGCTTTCACCCAGATAAAGAAGGTGGAGTCTGGACTCCCCTGGAGGTACAGTTGATGAGAATTCACCTGCCAATGTACAGGGAACACAGGTTTGATTCCTGGTCCAGAAAGATCCCACGTGCCCTGGAGCCACTCAGCCCATGGGCCACACCTACTGAGCCAGTGCTCTAGAGCCTGTGAGCTGCAACTGCTGAGCCCGTGTGCCAGGAGCCTGTGCTCCATGACCAGAGAAACCAGCACAGTGAGAAGCCCACGCACTGCAACGAACAGTAGCTCCCACTCGCTGCAACTAGAGAAAGTTGGTGTACAGCAACGGAGACCCAGCATGACCAAGAATAAATAAATAGATAAATTTTAAAAGGTGGAGTCCAGGTTACTCAGCTGGTCACTGATAAGGTCAATGCATCATGAATCTCCTTAACGTCTGTGAGGTCTCTGAGTTACCCCTTCTAATGCCTGGGGTCATAGGTTTCCTGAGGACCTAGCCAAGGTTCATTCATTTATTTATTCATTTAGTTGAGCTGGAGGCCACCCTCAGCATCCGATAGCACAGAGGTGGAGATTTACAGTGATACAGGGCAGCATGCGTCATGACGGTGCAAAGTGCAAGGTGTGTTCCAACTCAAGGGAGTCACCTGAGCCAGTGTAGAGATGGTTAGTCCCTTCCCAGGGAGGAAGTTATACTTGCACTAAATGCTGAAAGCAAAGGAAGCTTTTGCTCTACCAAGGCCTGGACCAAAGTGGGATGCGGGGTTTCTCGGCAATGGAACAGAAGTGAAAGATGCCCTGGCTCTTTCAGAGAAGAGTAGGTGGTTCCCTCTGACGGAGGGAGGTAGTGGGAGGAAAAGTGGCTTATCGGACAGTAGTCAATGCTGATGTCAGAGAGACCTGGGCTCACATCCTGTTTGCATCAGCATCACTTACTGCTGCTATTTAAATCTTTATGTCCTTAGGGTTTTTACTTCTGGAAGCAGAAGTATGTTTCTGCATCATTCTATGACTATTATTAATATATCAGACAATAGTAAGAGAGCTAACATCATACTTATTATCTCCAGACATTATTCCAAGTGCTTTATATCTATTAATTCTTTAATCTTCTCAACACCTTGTTTTAGGCACCACCCTTCCCCTATTTTGGCTTCCCTTGTGGCTCAGCTGGTAAAGAATCTGCGGGCAATGTGGGAGACCTCGGTTCGATTTCTGGGTTGGGAAGATCCCCTGGAGAACGGAAAGGCTACCCAGTCCAGTATTCTGGCCTGGAGAATTTCATGGGCTGTATAGTCCATGGGGTCGCAAAGAGTCAGACCTGACTGAGAGACTTTCACCTCACCTTCCCCTATTTTATAGATGAAGAACCGAATGCAAAAATAAAAGTATTAGCAACATGTCCAAAGTTACATGCTAATTAGCAGCAGAGCTGGGGTTCAGATGCAGCCATGGTCTTAACCAGACCAGAACACTTATGAAAGGGAACAGAGGATAAATTAGGCCCACCAAGGTAATAAACAAAAGAGAGCTAACCCAGGTCTCCTCTCTGTGGGAGCTATATTGAGGAAAGGGCATGGATCTAGGCTGTAGGAGTAACACATCCCTTGGATTTCTAGCAGTGGAGCGAGGCATTGAGAATGCTTGCTTCTTGTGCTCATCAGTCTGATGGCGATGGGGGAGCAGGAGAGACAAGACTCAGAGAGACTGACCAGAGCCAAGGTGTTGTCCAGTTTCCTAAGAAGGGGGTGAATGTGAAGCTGGCCACAAATAAAAGTAGAGAGAAAAGAAGTGGGCTAAGAAACACTCAATACAAAAATGAAAAAACACCAGCCTTCTCTGTATGTTTATTGTTGGCACATATTTCCTATCATAGTTCTTTCTAATAATCAGAGCTAATGTTTGTCTGACACTAGTTACCTGATGGACCCTATTCCAGCCCATCTGAAAGTATCAACTCATTTCATCCTCACAACAGACCCTCTAGGCAAGCACCGTCCTGGTCCCCAGATGACAGCAGAGGAAACAGTTGCTTTGGAGAGGAAGGTCCTTGATTGAAGAAATGGCATCACCATACTCCTGGCAACAGCTGTGATGTGTTCAACCCAGGAGTTGAACTGGCTCTCTCCCAAACTACCTGGGTATGTCCCAGAGGGTTTTTTGGGGTTATTATTGATACTATCAGAGGGATGGGCTTCCCAGGTGGCAAAGTGGTAAATAACCCACTTGCCAATGCAGGAGACTCAGGAGATCCAAGTTCGATCCCCAGGTTGAGAAGATCCCCTGGAGGAGGAAAGGGAAACCCACTCCAGTATTCTTGCCTGAGAAATCCTATGAACAGAGGAGCCTGGTGGGCTATAGTCCATGGGAACGCAAACAGCACACAACTGAGTGAGCACTCACACACACGCAGGTTCGTATTAGAGGGATGTGCAGCCGCTCTTGGTTCGTCTCCCTTTACATTGCCACCTCCTCAAACTCAGGGCCTGTCTTATTAACAAGACAGGCAATTGTAAACATGTTCAGCTCAGTCCCTAAGTTGTATCTGACTCTTTGAAACCCCATGGACTGCAGCATGCCAGGCTTCCCTTTCCATCACCAACTCCTGGAGCTTGCTCAAACTCACACCCATGGAGTCGGTGATGCCATCCAGCCATCTCCCTTACATTGTCCCTTACATCTCCCTTGAATTGCAAGCGTATTACCTACTTGTTAAAAGCCAAATGAATGATTTGACGAGACAGCAGCATAGAATAAATGAGTAGGATATCCTATTTGCTTTGAATGTGAAACCAGATGCTAGAAGCCTGCTTCTGTTCTGAGGTCTTTGACTAGGAGAATGAGATGTGAGATATTTATAGCCCCGAGATCTGGCTTGACCTATTGGGTAACTTCCAGCTCAAGGTGTGAGGGTCGTACCCCCTCATCAAAGAGGAGAATCTGTAGATAACATCACAGATTTAGAACTTGTAGCCCACATACTCATCTTTCTCTATAGGTGTGAGCCGGTGGCCAACCCTAGGTCTGGAGCATCTGTGTTCTTAATTGCTCTGTGGCACCAACATTATGGGCTTTGGGGTCAGGGAGGCATTGAACTTTTTTAATGCAGCATGGGACCTGGTGTCCAACACAGGCTCAAACACCATCATTTTTTCTTAGCAAAAGCCAGTGCTCTCTGACTTTGGTCTTTATCTCACTGAAGCCCTTCTAACCTAACACTGCTGGGTCACAGAACATTCTCTCCCAAAGAATAACTGCCAAATAATTTTGAGACATAAAAATATATACTAATCCATAAAACAAAATGTCTCAGAGAACCCTGGAACACAGCGTCTTGGAAACACATACCGTTCATGTTTTCTTCACCAAATCTTTTTGTTTTGATAGTTTTGTTAAAAAAAAAAAACAACTTTCTTTTTAAAAGATTTTTCAAATATTGAAATCTCTGTCTTTTTCCTAGTCCTTGGAGGAGTCTGCTCTTCAGGGCAGCTGGGCTGGTTCCAGCTTTTCCACTCAGAACCTGGGTGATTTTTCTCACCAGCTAACTTTCCGGGCCCTAGCTGCTGTTGTTGTTCAGTCGCTAAGTCATGTCTGACTCTTTGCAACCCAATAGACTGCAGCACGCCAGGCCCCCCTGTCCTTCACTATTTTTTGGAGTTTGCTCAGATTCATGTCCATTGCGTTAGTGATGCTATCTGACCATCTCTTCCTCTGCTGCCACCTTCTCCTTTTGCCTTCAACCTTTCCCAACATCAGTTCAATTCAGTTCAGTTCAGTTCAGTTGCTCAGTCTTGTCTGACTCTTTGTGACCCCATGGACTGGAGCATGCCAGGCTTCCCTGTCCATCACCAACTTCACCAACATCACCAACATCAGAGTTTTTTCCAATGAGCCAGCAGTGGCCAAAGTATCATAGCTTCGGCTTCAGTACCAGTCCTTCCAAAGAATATTCAGGATTGACTTCTCTTAGACTTACTCAATTGCAATTTCTGTAGCCATTAGAGTTTGAGAAGCACTTTTCTAGGTAGCTGTGTTGTATTTAGCATGGGTTTTATCATCTGTGTGCTTAGCTAGACCTGTGACTCCTACCCCGATACCATTGTCATGGCAAGGATTAAGAGCAGAACTGGGTTTAATCCAGCTACTTTGGTGCAAGGTGTGCGGCTTCAGGCAATCGATCCAGTTAACTTCAGACCCAGTTCTCTCCTTTTAAAAATGTGTATAATATGCTTTACTGTGACTCTTTAGAGTAGACCATATCGAGAATAATAATATCTGTAGTGGATCCAGTGTACTATCTGGTTTATAACAAAACTTCATATATTTCCAACAGGATAACAGCATGCTCATCATTATCAAAATGACACTTAGTTGCTCTTCTTTGTTTCCTTTCTCCTCCTCCTCCTCTTCTTCTTCTAACTTCTACTTGTTTGGCAATCTCAACCACCCAGAGTATAATTAAGAATATTGAATTAAGTTTACCTTTCTGCAGTTACACTACAATTATGAAACTCACCATGAGTCAATTACTTGTTGTATGGTAGGTGAGACCCTGTGTCCTTAGACCAAGCATTTGACTTTGTGTCTACCCACAAATCTATCAGGAAAGGTTTTTTTTTATTCCAGTTCCCTAGGACATTATGAGCAGAAATTAGGGATGTGGGAAAGGCAGCTGCGGAAACGTGCATTAAGAGCTTGCAGTTGCCTGGCACAGAGAGAGGAGAGCTGCCCCAGCAGCTTAGAATTGGGGTCTGAGTCATCAAGAAGAGTTGAATTATTTTCCCGAGTCTCTACTGTGTGAAAGGGTAGGGAAGTTTTTAATGATATCTAACCAAAAGTTGAGCATGCAAGATTATTTTTAAAATTGGGATTTCTGAATGAATGCCCTAGAACTGAGGCTTCAGCAATATTAAATCAAAATAAGCAGTTTCTATCTGAATTAATTCTCAAGAGGCTTCTTCTTTATAAGTGGCAACATTAGCACTCTCTGGCTCAAGAAAACTTCCACAACTTTGTTTTTTCCTCTTTTTATTTCACTTTTTTTTGAGGGGTGGGCGGGCTTTGAGGTTTAGAATTCTGGTAAAGCCAAGTAAATTGGTTAATAAGAAATACATGGATGTCTCTGCTGAGGCCAAGGATGTGAACAATTTAATATTTTAAATAGGAAAACCATGAGGAACAGCTGGAAACTTCTACTTCTGGGAAGATGGGGTAACTGGACTTTGACCTAGTCTTTCCACTAAGTCCAGCTAAACACCCTAGATGTTACATCAAGAATAATGTAAGAAAACTCTGCAGTGTGTGAAGAAGATGATGGACTGGCTAGAAATCTCTGGACCTAAAGAGAAACAAAGTTATGAGTTCCCTGAATTTTCTTTGTCTTCACATGTCCCAAACTTGGAGCTGAAGAAGCCAGCCACCTAGCCAGCCACCTGTTGGCATCTGCCAACAGGCATAGATAAAAACCAAAAACCGAAAAAAAACCAAAAAAACAAAAAACTTAACCAAAGCCTGCCTTCTCTACCCAGAGGAGTAGGAAAGGGGTGTGTGGTAGACAACAGAAAACTTCCAGGAAATAACCACTTTATTGCAGCCACACCCCACATGAAAAACCACCCATAGCAGCAAAGGCTGAGTGAAGACCCTAGACTTCTATCCTTCCGGGTGTAACAAGGGACCCCAAGTCCCTGCTGGGGTGGTGTCAGGGAGGCCAAATAGGAAGCTTGGATTTTCATCCCTACCAGGCAGTAATGAGCCTCTTCCCATCTTCCTGTCTGTGGAGACGGTGTGGGGTACCTGGACTTCCAACGTTATTGGGCAGTAATGCGTTTCTCTCCCCTACCCCCACACACTGGGATGCTGTCAAAGAAGGGGAGTCATAATGAGACCTTTCTACTCCCCCAAACAAGGAGGTATGCATGAGGTCTGGTGGGGAGATGTCCCATCCTTATCCAGCAAAAACAAAGGGTACCATGGAAGTCATGTGGGGTATCTAGACTTTATACTACCCCTGGGATTAATGGTGTGGCATCGTCCCATCTCAGAGTTGTATCAGAGTAGACCAGATAAAACATAGGCTTAAATAAGGAAATTAGTTCTGAATTTTCATTGAAGGACTGATGTTGAAGCTGAAACGCCTATATTTTGGCCACCTGATGTGAAGAACTGACTCATTTGAAAAGACCCCGATGCTGGGAAAGATTGAAGGCAGAAGAAGAAGGGGACGACAGAGGATGAGACAGTTGGATGGCATCACCGACTCAATGGACATGAGTTTTGAGTAAACTCTGGGAGTTGGTGACGGACAGGGAGGCCTGGTGTGCTGCAGTCCATGGGGTTGCAAAGAGTTGGACACAACAGAGTGACTGAACTGAACTGAACTGAAGATCTAGAGTCTTAACATACTACCCAGGAATTGTATATCATGACCAAATGAAGTTTATTCCAGGGACACAAGTCTGGTTCAATATTTAAAAATCAATCCATGTAATCTACTATATGACCAGGCTAAAGAAAAAAAAAATCACAAAATCTTATCAATTGATGCAGAAAAATCATTTAACAGAATTCAATACCTGTTCATTATAAAATCTCTGAAAAATAGGAGTAGAAGGATAAATTTCAGCTTGTTGAGGAGCATCTACAAAAGAAAAAAAAATAACTACAGCTAACATCATATTTGATGGTGAAAGAGTGAATGTTTTCTCCTTTCTCCTTAGATATCTGTTTTCAACACTCTTATTCAACATAATGCTGGGATTTCTAGCCAATACAGTAAGTTAAGAAAAGAAAATAGAAGTAAAACAGATCATAAAGGAAGAAATAAAACTGTTCTTATCAGTAGATGGTATAACTGCCTGTATAGAAAATACAAGGAATCTACCAATAATACTTCTAGAACTAAGAAATGAGTTCAGCAAGTTTCCAACATAAAAGATAAACATTAAAACATCAATTGTATTCAATACATTAACAGTGACATATGGACAATAAAATAAAATGACCTTTTACAATTACTACAAAAGCTTAGGCATAAATTTATGAAAATATGTACAGAATTTTTAAGCTAAAAGCCACAAATGCTGATGAAAAAAGTCAAATATGATCTAAATGTATATTTGGTTCATGGATTGAAAGGCTCAATATGGTAAAGGCCTCATTTCTTTTCAAGTTGATATATAGGTGTAACACAATTGCTATCAAGATCCCAGCAAGATTTTTTGGCGTATATAGATAAAATTATCACAAATTCATATGAGAAGGCAAAGAAATTAGAGCAGCCAACATAAGTTTTGAGCAAGAGAATAAATGTAGGAATCAGTTCACCCAATTGCAAGACTTACATAGCTACTGTAATGAAGACTCTGTGATTTGTGTGTTTGTTTGATATTGAGCAGTATGAGCCATTTTTATATTTTGGACATTAATCCATTGTTATTTGCATAATTTATAAAAAAAAGATATAAATGAACTTATTTCCAAAAACAGAAAGAAACTCATAGACATAGAAAACAATCTTATGGTTCAGTTCAGTTCAGTTCAGTTGCTCAGTCATGTCCGACTCTTTGTGACCCCATGGACTGCAGCACACCAGGCCTCCCTGTCCATCACCAACTCCTAGAGTTCACTCAAACTCATGTCCAAAACTGGAAAAGATCAGTTTTCATTCCAATCCCAAAGAAAGGCAATGCCAAAGAATGTTCAAACTACCGCACAATTGCACTCATCTCACACACTAAGAAAGTAATGCTCAAAATTCTCCAAGCCAGGCTTCAGCAATATGTGAACTGTAAACTTCCAGATGTTCAAACTGGTTTTAGAAAAGAAAGAGGAACCAGAGATCAAATTGCCAACATCTGCTGTATCATCAAAAAAGCAAGAGAATTCCAGAAAAGTATCTATTTCTGCTTTATTGACTATGCCAAAGCCGTTGACTGTGTGGATCACAATAAACTGTGGAAAATTCTGAAAGAGATGGGAATATCAGATCACCTGACCTGCCTGTTGAGAAATCTGTATGCAGGTCAGGAAGCAACAGTTAGAACTGGACATGGAACAACAGACTGGTTCCAAATAGGAAAAGGAGTATGTCAAGGCTATATATTGTCACCCTGCTTATTTAACTTATATGCAGAGTACATCATGAGAAATGCCAGGCTGGATGAAGCACAAGCTGGAATCAAGATTGCTGGGAGGGATATCAATAACCTCAGATATGCAGATGACACCATCCTTATAGCAAAAAGTGAAGAACTAAAGAGCTTCTTGATGAAAGTGAAAGAGGAGAGTGAAGAAGTTGGCTTAAAGCTCAACATTCAGAAAACGAAGATCATGGCATCCAGTCCCATCACTTCATGGCAAATAGATGGGAAACAGTGGCTGACTTTATTTTTTGGGGCTCCAAAATCTTATGGTTACCAAAGTGGAAAGGGTGATGGGGGAAGAGAAAAATTAGGAGACTAGGATTAACAGATGCACAATTACTATATATAAAATAAATAAACAACAAGGGCCTAGAGTATAGCATACTCAATATTTTGGGGGCTTCCCTGGTGGCTTAGCTGGTAAAGAATCCTCCTGAAATGTGGGAGATCTGGGTTCAATCCCTGGGTTGGGAAGATGCCCTGGAGAAGGGAAAGGCTATCCACTTCAGTATTCTGGCCTGGAAAATTCCATGGACTGTATAGTCCATGGGTTTGCAAAGAGTTGGACATGATATTTTAAAAACCCTATAAAGGAAGAAAATCTAAAAGCTATCTATCATCTATCTACCTGTCTGTCTGTCTATCTATCTAGCTTATCTATCTATCTACCTATCTATACATATGCACCAGTTCCCCTGTTGGCTCAGTGGTAAAGAATCCACCTGCCAAGCAAAAGACACAGATTCAAGTCCTGGGTCAGGAAGAAAATGGCAACCCACTCCAGTATTTCTTGCCTGGGAAACCCATGGGCAGGGCATGCTGGTGGGGCTATAGTCCATGGGATTGCAAAAGAGTCAGGCATAGCTTAGTGACTAAACTTCAACAAATATATACATATAACTGAACCATTGTGCTGTACACTTAAAACCAAAAATCTGAGGAAACTCTGGGAGATAGTGAAGGACAGGAAAGCCCGACATGCTGCAGTCCATGGGGTTGCAGAGAGGCAGACATGACTGAGCGGATGAACACCAGAGGCAATGGAAAATAAAACCAAAAAACTTAACCTAGCCTGAGGCTCACACTTCATATAAACATTAACTCAGAATGGATCACAGGCTTAAATGTAAAACATAAGACCTTTTTGGAAAAAATAAGATAAAGTCTTTGAATCAAGAACTAAGCAAAGAGTTCTTAGACTTGACACCAGAAGCATAATTGATAAGAGGAAAATGGATAAATTTGACTTCATAAAACTGAAGAACTTCTGCTCTGTGAAAGATCCTGTTAAGAGGATGAAGTACAAACTATAGAGTGGGAGGAAACTTTTGTTAACCGCATACCTGCAAAGAACTAATATCTAGACCATGTAAAATACTTGAAAAGGTCAATGGAAAGAATTTAGTTAGAAAAAAATGAACTAAATACATGAACAGACATTTCACAGAAGAGGTGACACAGATGGCAGATAAGCACATGAACAAATGTTCAACATCATTAGCTATTAGAAAAATGCAAATGAAAATCTCAATGAGATAGCATTACCTGTTAGATCAGGTAAAATAAAATACATGACTATGGACAGTGTCTGTAGCATTCCAGTGATGTACGAGCAATCTAGTTTTTCCACATCCTGTATCACCCATACATTGCTAGTGGGAATGCTAAGTGGTATAGTTACTCTGGAAAATTGTTTACCATTTTTTGAAACACTAATGTCTGACAATTGCACTTCTGGGCATTTATCCTCCCCAAATGAAAATATATGCTCACACAACAATGTATACTCAAATACAGGTTATTACTCATAACAGTAAAAACCTAGAAACAATGCAAATGTCCTCAGTGGGTGAGCGGTTAAACAATCTGGTACTTTCATAACGTCAAACACTACTTAGTAAAAGTAAAAAGAAATAAATTCTTTTTACTTAGTAGTAAAAAGAAATAAATTCTTTTTACTTAGTAGTAAAAAGAAATAAATTGTGAATTGGCTATATCCCAATAGAAAATATTTTTGGTGTTAAAAAAATTATATGTGGAAACAGCAAAAAAGAAACAAATTGTGGCTATATCCAACAACTTGGATGACTCCTCAGAGAATCATGAAGAGTGAAAAAAAGACAATTTTGAAAAAGTTTACTTCTCGCTTGATTCCGTTTACTTACCATTCTTGAAGTGAGAACATGATGGGAAAGGAGAACAGTTAAGATGTTGTCAAGGGTTGAGGAGGAAGTGGGGCTTGGGGGGAAACGGTATGTGGCCATAAAAGAGCAATGAGAGGGATCCATGTGATGGAAATCTCTATGTCTTGACTGCTATCTGTGTCCACATCCCAGTTGTGATGCTGTGCTATAGTTTCACAAATATTACCATTGGGAGGAACTGAGTGAAGGGCACACTTTTCTTTGTTTTGTTTTTATAACAACTGTATGAGAACCTACAGTAATCTTACACTTTAAATGTTTAATTAAAAAAATAAAAAGAACACATTGACACATTCCTCTAACCAGGAATATAGGTTGCTTCTGGGTTGTGTTTTGGGGAAAGAGGTTGAAATAAGTGTAAGATAATGTTATGTGCTTGTAAAAGTCTGTTTCCTTGAGGGAAAGACAGAGATAGGGTAGAACACAGGCACGTTTAATTATTCCTTCATTTGTTCATGCAACCAATTCCTCTACTTATTTATATGATCATACAGTCCCTCACTCATCATGGGTGAATACTTGTTCATCTTACCTTTCATTCAAACAGTAATTATTGAGACCAGTTGTTTATAAGGTACAGTACTAAACACTAGGGGGATGCAAGAACGAGTTTGACATGGCCTCTGAATTTAGGGATCTCACAGTAATTCATTTATACATTCCATTTACCAAGTACTCTACCAATACAAGCAAGCAACCAACCAACTAACCAAATAATCAGCCCATGTCCGTAAATGCTTATTCTATCCTGAAAGCCTGCCTTACTGCTTGGCATAAAACTATGAGCATTCATGCCATTAATTTAATAACTGTTTATTGACTGCATATGAGGCTTATTTTCAGAGCTGGATGCCAAATTATTAGTCTTTGAAGAAGTCAGGAAATAAGGTGAATGAAAAATGGGAGTAATTCACCAATTCTGTATAGAGGGATGAGTAAAATTGCTCATTCATCAAGATAGAATACCATTGTGTGCTCAGCCACTCAGTCGTGTCTGACTCTTTGCAACCCCATGGACTGTAGCCCATCAGGCTCCTCCATCCATGGGATTTTCCAGGCAGGAATACTGGAGTGGATTGCCATGTCCTTTTCCAGAGGATCTTCCCAACCCAGGGACGCGAATCTCCCGTAAGTCTCCTGCTTTGCAGGCAGATTCTTTACCACTGCACTTGCATAAAATTATTATTTTATTATTATTATGGATTATCCTCTGTATAAAATCCAAGCTCCTAAACAGGAATCACTAGGATCTCACAGCATGTCCCTAACCCCCCTTTCCTGCCTCATCTCCTAATTCAGCTGGAATCTCTGTGTTTTTTATTCCCTTAGCTTATGTTTCCTCCACAGGTGTGTTCTTTTCCGCACTTCTAAACCCAAAGCCCCACATTCTGTAGCGTTGGGTGGCTTTCTGGTTATTCCATGGAGGGAGAGTGGCTGACTCTGCCTCTCTGTTCCCACAGCACTCGAGTATAGATGTTGTTAAGGTTCTAATCATGTGCCAGCTGAGCGTGTTAGGAGTCTCAGAGATCAAACGGGTAGAGCTGATAGAAACTGAACTTCACTTTTCCCATTTACTGATTGTTTTAACTCAGAGAAGCTTGTTAACCTCTCAGAATCTTTCTCCTTGTAACATAATGGATGCAAATGCGATCATGTCTCAGAACTGATATGAGGTTAATAGAAATAACACATAGAATGCATTCAGAAAACTGCTCAGAATGTGTGTAGGATTAGGAAATGCTAGTTCTTATTATATTAAGGGAAGTCTTTTCTTTGTTTGCATTTCTGGCCACTTCCTTTTTCTCTCCAGGCCGGGACTATTGCTTGTTCATTTTTGTATTTTTGATTCTTGTACAGCAATGATAACATTACCAAAAAAAAAAAAAAAATGGTGTGTGTCATTCAAAATCTTACTTGCTGGTACAGAGTAGATAATGTTTATTGAAATAGCTTGTTTGGAAATCATTAAATTGCAGGACTTCTTGTGTCTCTTCCAGTTATATCACATTAATCTACATTGACTGAAATTCTAGTGCTCTCTGGAGGAGTCCAGAGAGGGCCTAGGGGCCTAGGGACCAGAGAGAAAGAGAGGGGGAAGGGAAGGCAGTGTGGCTTTTGGTTATTTTTGACTGTGGATGGACATATGAGCTTGCCCAGAAATTATAGCATAGGATATTTTGTGAGATATTTGATGTGAAATAAAGGTGTTGAGCGGAGGAGGAAATGACAACCCACTCCAGTATTGCCTGGAGAGTCCAGTGGACAGAGGAGCCTGGCAGGCTGCAGTCCATGGGGTCACAAGAGTCAGACATAACTGACTAAACCACCACCACCACCAAGGTGTTGAAGGATACTCTCAGAATAATTATTATTAGGGAGAAAAACTGTATGAAGTTTCCTATACATGAATCTGTCACATAGGTCATGTAGATATCTCTTTCTTGCTTACTCTTCTCCAGCTACACTGGCCTCTTTGCTTGTCCTTAAATATTCCAACCATGGTCCCATCTTTCCTAATATTCCCTCTTCCCAGATTTTCTGCCACATATCTGCATGGATGACTTCCTCACCTCATCCTTCAAGTCTTGGCTCAAATGTCACTCCTGGGAGAGGCCCAGCTACACCCATATTTAATTCTACAGTATCTAATTTCCATCCTCAGAATTTTATTCCTCCTCTTCCTTGTCTACCGTTCCTTGTTCTAATAGCTCAAATCACCTTCTGGAATGTTATATGCCTCACCTGGTTGTTATATTCACAGTTAATTTTCCATCTCCCTGGTTAGAACATAAACTTCACTAAGGCTTAATCTCTTTTGTTTACCATTGTATACTGAGCATTTAGAACACAGTAGATGCTCAATATGGGGTGAATAAAAGAATAAATCAGATGGAGCTTTGCAGAGGAAATTGCCCTGATGAGGAAGAGATGAGTTTGCTTGGAGACTCTCCCAGGGAGAAGTAGATAAAGTCCAGGGCTTCTTCACCAAGTCACTGTGTGGGAAGGGAGCCTCCCCCTTTCTTGGTGACTCATCTGACTCACGTACAGAACCCGTGATTTCTCTCTGAGGAGGCTTAGTAATGGGGATAAGAGAAAGGCCACGTGTACATGCTGAGTCCTTCCACTTATGTCTCTTTGCCACCCTGTGGACTGTAGCCCTCCAGGCTCCTCTGTCCATGGGATTCTCCAGGCAAGAATACTGGAGTAGATTGCCGTGCCCTTCTCCATTGGATCTTCCCAACTCAGGGATCAAACTCACATCTCTCACATCTGCACTGACAGGTAGTTTCTTTACCACTAGGGCCACCTGGGAAGCTCAAGAGAAAGGTCATTCAAATGCAATTGTTTGAAAAATTTCAAGACTCAAGAAGATGCTATGGGGAGAACTGACATGTTTTATTTCTAAGGCCAGTGTTTGCTGAATCCTGGGGAAGAGGGTGGAGACAAGAATACACATGTGAAAATACATGTGTATTTTCATAAAATACACATGTGGCCTGCAGAGGAAGGGTCCAGGGGAGAGACCTGCACTTGGGATTTGAGAGGTGGGGGGCAATTGCACATGTGGGTTTCTTTGACCCTCGATCTGTTGAGTTCAGAGCTTATTTAACTTGCAGAGTAGAAGAGCCAAAGCAATGAGACAAGGGGCATGATTCTCCTCCAGCTTTTTGTAACACCTTGGAGATGGCAAGGGGATCCTTTGGTAAAGAACTGCTTAAGCCAGAGGTGACTGCCTGTAGCCTAAGGGATGAGATGTTCTTTAAAATTCATTTAATTGTGCCTAATCACTTTACACAGGCATTTAATCTCCATTTTGCTAGAATATCAATTTTTGGTGGTTTTATACCAGGTGAGGGACTCGGACTTTTATGTCACCATTTGGTAAGTGTGACTTGTCTGGGAACCTAAGCTTCATTTGCTGCTGTGTGAATTCAAGGTAAAGATGGGCAGGTGTCTGAAATGAGAAGAAGGGGGTGCACTCCCCTCTCTAGTCTCTGAGTTGGCAGCACCTGCAAAGACAACTCTGCCTGCTCCTTGGTGATGAGTACCAGATGGGACTGCCCCCTAGATGGGTCCCAGATGTAGAAAGAGAAAGCTCTACCCTCATGTCCCTCATTCCTCAGCTAAAGGGAAACCCTGTGCCACAGGTAGGAACTAGAATGAGAAAGGAAGGGGTCTGCCAGTTGGGGTACTGTAAAAATATTCAGTTCAGTTCAGTCACTCAGTCGTGTCCGACTCTTTGCGACCCCATGAATTGCAGCACGCCAGGCCTCCCTGTGCATCACCAACTCCTGGAGTTCACTCAGACTCATGTCCATTGAGTCGGTGATGCCATCCAGCCATCTCATCCTCTGTCGTCCCCTTCTCCTCCTGCCCCCAGTCCCTCCCAGCATCAGAGTCTTTTCCAATGAGTCAACTCTTCGCATGAGGTGGCCAAAGTACTGGAGTTTCAGCTTCAGCATCATTCCTTCCAAAGAAATCCCAGGGCTGATCTCCTTCAGAATGGGCTGGTTGGATCTCCTTGCAGTCCAAGGGAGGGTGTCTTCATTTCCCAAGGCTACCATATAAAGTACCGTGTACTGGAAGGTCTCAGTTCAGTTCAGCTGCTCAGTCATGTTGTGTCTGACTCTTTGTGACCCTATGGACTACAGCACGCCAGGCTTCCCTGTCCATCACCAATGTTCAGAGTTTGCTCAAACTCATGTCTATCGAGTCAGTTATGCCATCCATGATCTCATCCTCTGTCATCCCCTTCTCCTCCTGCCTTCAATCTTTCCCAGCATCAGAGTCTTTTCCAAAAGTCAATTCTGTGCATCAGGTGGCCGAACTATTGGACTTTCAGCTTCAGCATCAGTTCTTCCAATGAATATTCAGGACTTATTTTATTTAGGGTGGACTGATTGGATCTCCTTGCAGTCCCAGGGACTCTCAAGAGTCTTCTCAAACACCACAGTTCAAAAGCATCAATTCTTTGGCACTCAGCTTTCTTTATGGTCCAACTCTCACATCCATACACGACTACTGGGAAAGCCATAGGTTTGACTAGATGGATCTTTGTTGGTAAAGTAATGTCTCTGCTTTTTAATATGCTGTCTAGGTTGGTCATAGCTTTTTTTTAAGGTCATAGTTTTTCTTCTAGACTGGAAGGTCTAGAACAATGGAAATTCATTCTCTCACAGTTCTGGGGACCAGAAGTCTGAAGTTAAGTGTTGGCAGGATTGGTTCCTTCCGAGCGGTGAAAGAGAAGTCCTCTCTCCCAGCTTCTGGTGGTCTGCAGGCAATACTTGGCTTCTGTTTTATGCTCTCATGTGCATTCACCTTACTCTAACAGGACCTCATCTTAATTAATTACAACAACCATATTCCCAAATAAGGTCACATTTTGAGTGGTTAGAAATTCAACACGTGGATGTGTGTGTGTGGGGTGGCAATGACGTCCAAAAATGGTGTAACTAAGATATCTATTGTAAATTCATCGAGGGTAAGAAACCAACAACTCCTTCAACTTCTTATTTATATAGGTGAAAGTTGAAGCTCAGAGATATATCAGAGTGCTGTAGAATGGAAAGGACTTGCCTACTTCAGGATTTCAGCCCTGCCTCTTACATCCACATGACCTAGAATCATCCACTGGAAGTTCCATCCCCTACTTGCATACAATGCCTGCCTGGAATTACCTGGTATGGGGGATAAAGGTCAAATGGAACCATTGCCATGAAGCTGTTTTACCACCTCTAGCAGACATAGAAGAGTAAAGGGTAATTTCTCTAAAGTCACAAGCAATAGGTAGCTCTGAGCAGTACATCCAGTCTTGAGTCCTTCCCTTAGACACAGCATGGTCCCGGCCACCCCACTCTATGAAAGCCAATGCAGAGGTCTGAGGCTCTCATGGGATCAAATGGGAAATATACCATAGAAACAGACTCACACCATAAAAAATTGGAATTTGACTGGGCGCAGCGGTCTAACC
The DNA here is from genome assembly GCF_003369695.1 of Bos indicus x Bos taurus. Taxonomy (NCBI): domain Eukaryota; kingdom Metazoa; phylum Chordata; class Mammalia; order Artiodactyla; family Bovidae; genus Bos; species Bos indicus x Bos taurus. The sequence goes on from NC_040081.1 coordinate 105,364,200, forward strand.
CAGCCCTGAGGGAAGTTCATATACACTGAGTGCCTTTTCTCTTTTAACTGGTAAGACTCTCAACAGTAAGATTGTTTATTTGCCAGTTTAAGGCTGTGAGACTAGGGAGGGTAAATAAGCACACTTTAAGGGTGAGGTGAATAATAAAGGTCAGTTTAAGAGTCATGGAAAATCGTGTGGTGGAACTCAAAGCCACCGAAAGATTGTTTGGTAGGAAACTAGTGGGGTGGAGTCAGATCATGGTAGTGGGGTGGAGTCAGACTCTTCACTCATTAGCTCTGTTCCTGGTTGGGGAGGTGAGGGTCAGCTTCATTTACTTCCTCCTTCCTGGATTCTCCTCTGTTGTGTGTGTGCTAAGTCGCTTCAGTCGTGTCCAACTCTTTGCGACCCTAAGGAGTATAGCCCACCAGGCTCCTCTGTCCAGGGGATTCTTCTCCAGGCAAAAATACTGCAGTGGGTTGCTATTTCCTTCTCCGGGGGATCTTCCTGACCCGGGGGTTGAAATGTGGATTCTTTATCTGCTGAGCCATTGGTAAAGCCCTCCTCTTGTAGTAAATGGGGGAAAAGCTATTTAGCCACAGTTGGTGGGGACTTAGCCCGGCTCAGCCATTCCAGAGTGATCGGGCAGTATCATGAACATAAAGCGTGTTCTCACCCTATGGATCAGCAATGCTCTTCCTGGGGACAGACATAGGGACAGTCCCGCCCATGTGTACAGGGAGAGAGGTAAGGAACGTGTTGATGGCAGCCTTGTCTGTGGGCTCAGAGAAGTGGAGATGGCCAGGTCAGCCATCATGAGAGGAATGAATAAGTCAAATACTGAAGATGCAGTAATGGGGCTCTAGGTATCAGCTAGAAGAAATGAACCTGAGCAGTGATTCTCAAACTGTGGTACCAGGACCAGAGACATAGGCATCACTTGGTAACTCATTAGAAATGCAGATGAATGGTCCCACCGTAATTTTAATGAGTCAGAACATCTGAGCGTGACCCCTCTGTTTTAACACACCCTCCAGGGAATTGTGATATTTGCTCAAGAGTAAGAACCACTGAAGTAGAGGTACACAGAGATATTGAAACAGTCACATACAGATATTGAAAACAAACTTATGGTTACCAAAGGGGAAACGTGAATAAATCAGGAGATTGGGATGAACATACACAGATGACTACACATAACGTAGGTAACCGACAAGCACCTACAGAAGGAACTCTACTCAACGTTCTATGATAATTATATGAGAAAATATCTGAAAAAAGAATGAATACATGTACATGGATAACTGAATCACTTTGCTGTACATCTGAAACTGACACAGCATTGCAAATCAACTATACTCCAAAACTATACTCCAATAGAATTTAAATATTAAAACAAAACACAGTCATAGGTTAAAAAGTAAGACAGAAAATGAGGTTTACTATTCAATAGGTTATTGAAACTAAAACCATGCACATGTGCAAAAAGTATCTGATGGTAGAACTGCCTGTTCCGATGAGTTTCTTCCACTTAAGAAGTTAAATGTGAGAAGGAATGAGGGATAAAAGGAAGGAAAGAAAGAAGCTTTGAGCCTTGTCTAAGCAAATGCTGATGTTTTACCATGATCTAAGAAGGATATTTTACCATAATCCAAGCAGTGATTTTGACTCAACTCTGTACATGAGATTCTACACAAATGAATAGATAAAGTGGGAAAGATAACTAACAATAAGCATAGCACTGCTCAAGACCTTCCCTTGTGTTTTGTTAAACATGATTCTCAGTCCTTTGCATGAACCACCTCATTGGATTTTCCAGGAACCCCATGACACATCATAAAACATTGAACTCAGAAATGAGGAGACCAAGAAAGAAGGCTTGGGAAATTTTCCCCAGGTCACATGCTCAGAAACTTACAGAGATGCCTCTCAAGTCCTTCCCATCTTCAAATTTAGCTTGGTGATTCTTACCAGATCTTGCGTCCCAGAGGAGAGCTGACTATGTCTGGAGACATGTTTCATTTTCACAACTGGGAAAGCAATTTTGGCATCTAGTAAACTGGCACTGAGGATCCTGCTCAACATCCTAGAATGCCCCAGACAGTCCCACACAACAGAGGGTTGTTCAGCCCTGGGTGTCAGTGGTGATGACGTTGTGAAACCCTGATACCTCTACACAGAGCCGCTCTCTTGTCTCCTCCAAACAGTATTTGCCAAATTATGCTTAGAAGACTGCATGCATATGATGAATTATTTTAAATTATTAGATCTTGTGTTGAGAATAAGCATCAGTGGAGCAATATTTTATCTTTGTGCATATGTGATATACTTGTTTTTGCATAGTTGACCTTAGCTTTTGGAGATAACTTAGTGACTAGAGCAGCCTTCCCTTAGTGGCTCAACAGTAAAAATCTACCTGTCAATGTAGGAGATGCAGGTTTGATCCCTGGATCAGGAAGATCCCCTAGAGAAGGAAATGGCAACCTGCTCCAGTATTCTTGCCTGGGAAATCCTGTGGACAGAGGAACCTGGTGGGATACAGTCCATGGGACCACAGAAGAGTCAGACACAACTTAGTGACTAAAGAACAACATGAAATGCCTAAAGCAAGATATCCAGGCTCCACTTTGGTCGAGAGACACTTTACTAACAAATTGCTGCAGATTTTGCTACCTACTCAGTGGTCCTAATTCTACAGTGTATCCTTTCTCCTTATTTCAATATATATATACTGGCCAGTGATACTGGCCTGGAGAATCCCATGGACAGGCAGGCCGCAGTCCATGAGGTCTCAAAGAGTCGGACACGACTGAGCAACTTTCACTTTCACTCACTTTAGTATTCTACTGTATATACTATATACAAAGAGGACTTCCAGCCACAAATGACCATTTTCTGTTCTCTAAGTTTAGAAACAGGATCACTACTGAGGTCAATATTTCCCATCTTCTAACACCTTAAGATCCAAGGAAAAGCAATAACAACAAACAACCTCACATCTTATATGTCTTCTGAACTGGAAGTCTAAAGCTGGCAAGGAGTCTTTCCTAAATTCCAAGTATTACTTTATTATGATCACCTCTAGTTCTCAAGCCCAGTATATGTTAAATCATTTCAGGTTATGAATTACCTTGCTGTCATACACCAGTTGAATTGCAGCATCAATTCAAGGACAAAATGTGGCCCTTCCTTTAATTTACACTCATAGGCACACACACAACTTCTGTGTATAGCAGACTTTATGCCATTGTCTAACCACAGTCAGAGAGGAAGACCAGCATTATCTACATAATATCAACAAAACTTCAGATAAAATACCAGACATCCTTTTTCTTAAACACTCTCTGGCCAGTCAACCACAGGGGATTTCTCAGTGGGCACTTCACAGCCCTAGTCCTCTGGCTTTATGCGCTCAGGTTACCCACTCCTCTCCTCTCAGGCAGGCAGTTTAACCACATCCTTTGTGCCTTTTACTCCTGTTAACACCCAGTCCTAGGCATTCTTTTTAACCTCAAATAACTTATTGATGTAACTTCAAAAGAAGATAGTTTATTCTCAAAAGAAACTCCCATTCATGTGTTAAGATAATAAATATTATTCTCTTTTAAAAGGGGCTGAAGATTTCAACTCAAGTTAGATATTTCTAATAACTTGAGTTTGATATTCACTCTACAGCTATTTATTGAGAAATTCTGAGATAACACCATATACGAATTAGACCTAGACTGGAGATCCAGACAGGCATCCACGGGAAGTGAGTGTGGAGATGATTTTGAAGCAGTGGTGTGCTATTAAGGTTTTTTTTTTTTTTTTAATTTTATTTTATTTTTAAACTTTACAATATTGTATTGGTTTTGCCAAATATCGAAATGAATCCACCACAGGTATACATGTGTTCCCCATCCTGAACCCTCCTCCCTCCTCCCTCCCCATACCATCCCTCTGGGTTGTCCCAGTGCACCAGCCCCAAGCATCCAGTATTGTGCATCAAACCTGGACTGGCGACTCGTTTCATACATGATAGTATACATGTTTCAATGCCATTCTCCCAAATCTTCCCACCCTCTCCCTCTCCCGCAGAGTCCATAAGACTGTTCCATACATCAGTGTCTTGTTTGCTTTAACAAGCAGCTCTCTGGGGAAAGGAGAGGGGGGAAAAAGCTCTACTGTTTATCATTTGTGAGTTTTCAAATGGTCTTTCTGCTTTCAGGCTCTCAATTGGGTATGTCTGAAGATGGAGTTGGAAAGCCAAGTATGGTAATTGCCATCATATAGATCATGTTGGAAGGACTGATGCTGAAGCTGAAACTCCAATACTTTGGCCACCTCATGCGAAGAGTTGACTTATTGGAAAAGACTCTGATGCTGAAAAGGATTGGGGGCAGGAGGAGAAGGGGATGACAGAGGATGAGATGGCTGGATGGCATCACCGACTCGATAAGCATGAGTTTGACTGAACTTCGGGAGTTGGTGATGGACAGGGAGGCCTGGTGTGCTGTGATTCATGGGGTCGCAAAGAGTCGGACACGACTGAGTGACTGAACTGAACTGAACTGAACTGAGTGTTCTGATCACACAGAATTGAACTTAAAAGCATAGATACTATGTGATATCACTTATACGTGAAATCTAAAAAGTTGAACTTGTAGGAACAGAGAGTTTGATGGTGGCTGCCAGGGGCTAGGGGGTGCCAGAAATGGGAAGATGCTGATCAAAGGGTGCAGACTTCCGGTTTTAAGGTGGATAAGTGCTGAGGACCTAAAAGTACAGCAAGGTGATTATAATGAATAACACTGCATTATATACTAGAAAGTCACTGAGAATGTATCATAAATATTCTCATCACAAAAAAGAAACATAAATACATGACATGATGGAGATACTGTAGCTAACACTATGGTGTAAGTATTTCACAATATATGAGCATCAAATCAACAGGCTGTGCAACTTACACTTACATAATGTTAAATGTCAATTACATCTCCAATGAATCTGGGGGAAAAAAAAATAGGTTGTAGGGAAGGGTAATGAAAGAATCAGGAGATGATGATTTTTTTTTAGTATTTATTGTTGTTCTTGTATCTGACTCTTTGTGACCCCATGGACTGCAGCACGCCAGGCTTCCCTGTCCTTCACCATTTCCCAGAGCTTGCTCAAACTCATGTCCACTGAGTCAGTGATGCCATCCAACCATCTTGTTCTCTGTCATCCCCTTTGCCTCCTGCCTTCTATCTTTCACAGCTCAGGGTCTTTTCCAATGAGTATGTATTATCTTTGTTTTAATATAATTTATTCATGAGTTTTCATAAGTTCATTTTTGAATAACAGTTCTGTTTAACAACCAGCATGAACCATTCCTGGAAGTATAATAGTCAGCCCTTGTGAGTCCTTGCAAGCTATATCCAGCACAGGACTAAAGTTTGGATGGATGTGAATAAACATGGAAACTACACAGTGGTAGCAGTATGTGCAAAGGTCCTATGGTAAGAAGGAGCTTGAGCTGGTTGCTAAGGCTTTTTGTTCTTTATCCGAATAACAAGTGTAGCCTCTGCAGGTTTCTAGGCTGTTCTCGGGAAATTTTTGTCGTGGAAGGACCATGTGTTGGGGCATGGTTCCCACTGTCAATGAGTGATTTGGGGTAAATTTAGCTAAAAGCACAGAGAGGAGGGTTATAGCTCTGACTGGAGACTAGATGCCGTTTAAATTTCTTCCAATTCTGAAATGCCATGACACTCAAAGAAAGATTGAAGCTTCTGAGGACAGGTAGAAGATGTGAGAACTGGTGCATTAAGAACCTGGAAATGGTTTGCACATTATAAGTAGATATATAAATATGCCAGAAACTTGAGGCCAAAAAAGTCTTATCTTTAAAATAAATAGCCACAGGAAGCAAAGGGAGTCAGGTGTTTTCTCTCTCTCCCTCCCTCATTCTCCATGGGCTCCTATTTTTGAAATCTCACTTCCTCAAAGTGTCAGACAATTATATCAGCTAATATATTTTAGCCAATGTGATCCTAAAAAGGATAATGTGAATTATTTATGCCATTCTCTCTTGGGGGGAGTGAATAGGACCGTAAACGCTGCAACATTTCATTTTAGGAAATTCATTGTGCGAGAGATTTCAGAGAGTACAATCCAAGATTAGAAAAAAGCTGATGAATAACCTCAAATAGAGGAAAAAGTAATCTGCCGGAAAGCTCCTTTTTATTTACGGCAGTAGCTATGGCATTGTCTTCTGTGACTCCTACTGCCCTCCAAGTTTTAAACACAGGGCTTCCTGACTCCACAGCTGCCTGTTCTGGGGTGCCTCTGAAGGATTTGCAGCACTCCCCAACCATCGCAGGAGTGCTGAAGCCAGGACACCCCATGTCTGCCTCAACCCAGGGCTACAATCCGTCCCCTGGGAACCATCCCCTTCAGGCCACTACTGTTGATACTCCAGACAACATCCCACCTTCTCCCCCTCACTTTCCACTCGGAGTTTAAGTCTCTATTAGTCTTGGCTTGGGGTAGCCTTAAGAAAGATGGGAGGAGGGAGGGGGGTTCAGGATGGGGAACATGTGTATACCTGTGGCTGATTCATGTTGATGTATGGCAAAACCAATACAATATTGTAAAGTAATTAACCTCCAATTAAAATAAATAAAGTTATATATATATAAAAAGAAAGATGGCTTTGAAGACTGTCAAATTCTTGCTTCATTATGCACTAATTATAGGACACTGGGTGAGCTAGGGAACTTCTCTGGGCTTCTGTTTTCTTCTCTATAAAATGAGGAATAGAATACTCCCTCTCTTCCAAGTTAGGTATAGAGGAAATGAGCATGTAAAAATTCCTAGCACAATCAACTCACCGAACCAATGGACATGAGTTTGAGTAAACTCTGGGAGTTGGTGATGGACAGGGAGGCCTGGTGTGCTGCAGTCCATGGGGTCGCAAAGAGTTGGACATGACTGAGCGACTGAACTAAACTGACTGAACTGAGCATAATCAACAATTGATAATATGCTACCTTCTATGATTATTATTTTTATCTGCTACCTGCCCTGCCCTGCACCTATGTCCTTTTCCAAAGACCCATTAACCTACGCATCCATTCTAAGTATCTGCTATGTGCCAGATACTTTACCTCGTGTTGTATTTACCTTGCTGGCCAGGTAATTTATAGAAGTTCTTTACCAGATGCCTGTTAGAATTTGTCCAGAGCTACTTTCATCACTTTTCAGAGAGTATTAGCCTTGTGTTACAGCCGAGCTAGCAGATCTATCAGAGGATGACTAGAGATGTCCCCCGCCCCAGAGAGTTGACCTTCTTGCACGACCACCACACATCAGTGTCATTCTCCTAAACAGTCAATTCTGGATCATGTCACCCATGCTTACTTTCTTAAAGTGCATGTTTAAAGTTAGTCTATGGGTTTTTCTTTCTATGGCATTAGATAAACATACTCATTTCCTTTTTTTTTTTTTTTTAAGGAGTGCTAATAAGAAGGGACAGACGACTACTCCACAAGCATCTGTGTAGGCTTGTACCAAACTGGGGTTTTACAGGCATTAGGTCATTTCCTCCTGACAGCAAACATGTCCAAAGACATCCTTCACTTGGTTTTATAATTGAGTTAGCTAAAGGTAAGAGCAGTTAAGGAACTTGCCCTCAATTCCAGGATTTGCAAATCCTGAACCTGGGTTCCCAGACACCAAAGCCTAGCCATTTTGCTTCCTGCAGGGCCATCAATCTACCAATCATCTGACAGTTCTACCATTCTGGCTTTGAACCAAGACTCATCACCTCTCAGACACGAGAGCAAAAGCATTGTATTGTCAGGTGAGGGAATCCTGACATCCCCCAGCTCAAGTTTCCCCTCCTGTTCATTCAGGTTTTCTACTATGCAGATCAGTGTGACAATTTTTTTTTTCCCCCACAGAGAAACTTAGCAGCAAAAAAGTTGAATGGACTCACCATTGAAGGCACAGAAATTTAGCAAGAAACACAGCTAAACAACTTGCAACTGTATCTGCTGTCTGTCTTCTTGATTATGACCAAATGCCAGTTGCCACGACAAAGACAATCATTGGTCTTTCTTCACCGTTAAAATGGTTTTTATCAGTGCTGGTTCGGAAATCTATTTCCTTTCTGGATCCCCTGTAAGGATCTTGGTCTGTAAATATCTTGGTTTATTTGACGGGTACAGTGATCAAGGAGATCCAAGTTTAGGTTGAAGTCCCCAGTAGCTATTTACAAGGACACAAAGTTGCTCTTAGGAGCCTGGGTTTGGCTGGCTCTGGGACAAAGCAGGTGAGCAGAGCCAAGGAGGAGTCACAAGCCTGACTCACACCTGCTGTTGACATCAAACAATTTTGTGATCCCATAATGCTCTTCCTCTCTGTGCATGAAGGCTAAGCTTAGGCAACTTGTCTCCCCACTGTTCTCAGTCCAGGAATCTTCCTTCCTAGGGTAAAGGTAGCAAATGTGCTGTTTCTTTTCTTTCTTTCTTTGCCAGCGTTCTACATAAGGTCTGGATGCTGGTCTTTTGTGATGTATGTTGTAAATATCATCTCTCAGGATGAGGCTTGCCTTCTCACTGCTCTCATGGAGACTTTTGATGAACAGAGGTTCAACTTCCATCTCATACTGGTTGGTGGTGGTTGCCTGCAGCATTATTTTACAAATGATTTTGAGACCATGGGCAGCTCAGTAGGCTTTTTATCTGCTACCTGCCCTGCCCTGCACCTATGTCCTTTTCCAAAGACCCATTAACTTACTCATCCATTCTAAGTATCTGCTATGTGCCAGATACTTTGCCTCGTGTTGTATTTACCTTGCTGGCCAGGTAATTTATAGAAGTTCTTTACCGGATGCCTGTTAGAATTTATCCAGGGTTACTTTCATCACTTTTAAGAGAGTGAATTTGTTAGAATTTGTCCAGAGTACTTTCATCGCTTTTCTCAGTAGGAGAGAGCACCCTGATCTTTTAAGGACATCTGACAACCATGAGGGCCCCTGGGACTGTCATTTTGTGTCCTTAAATAAGCTAGGTAAATAATCAAATGGATTTCAGTTCATATTTCTATCAATGTAGCCACTGGATGAAACTCTGGGGATAGATGAATGGAAAGATAAAAATTCATGAAAGGAAAAGGGATGGTAGATCATCAGAAGCTAGTAGAAATACACATATTTTCTCTCTCCCCTCAAGAAGGCAGGCCAATTTCGTCTTCTAGGAGGAGAGGACATGAGCTCTAGCTTTGAAGGGTGAACAGAAGTTTACCAAGCAGGAAAGAGAATATCTCAAGGCATACAGATGGGAAGTGGGATGAACAGAGTGGTATGTTGAGGGAAATCCAGGCAGTTTGGTGGTCTTGTGTCATCACATGTGTAGAGATGATGGTAAGAGATGAGTCTGGGTAGGTTTCTGGGATTCATATCATCATCATGGACACATTATATATGTTAAGAAGTTGAGACTTTATTCTGCAGGTTGTGGGGTGTCTGTGGTATTCTCTTTTATTTAGTATCAGGGTCAAAATATGTAAAATAGTAAAATAAGGCTTGGGTGAAAGACAGAATAACAGAAAGAAGAAACCAGGAAATGTTTACCAATTGGCAGGTAAGATAGTAGCATCGGCTAGGTTTTACATTAAGGATATGGGCTCAAGCTTCATGTCTTCTTTTAGCAGAAGTTTCTACCTGAAGATATAAAGGAGACTACAGAAGAGAAACTTTGGGGCTTAGTCTTTGAAAAATTGGAGATAATGAGAGTAATGGGTAATTGATGGGTTGGGGTAGAAATCTAGTTATCAATCTTGGAGTAGAGAGAAGCAGAAAGAGACTAGGGCTTGGGACTGGTTCTGGGTCGTCACATGGAAAGTTGGCTTTGTAAGTGACAAGGAAGCTCTATTTCCAGAGCCGAGGCAGAAGGTCAGAAGCTATTAGAGCAAAGCTGACTTGACACTCAGGAATTTCAGCTAATGTGTTGCATACAGCCTTAGGAGGGCAGAGGGTGTAGGCTGTACCACCTCAGAGGTTTAAAGCCCCTCTGGGCCCTATGCATCTACAGGATCTTGAACAAAGCTGGCTCCTCTGTGAGAGGTCAGAAAGCCATGACCGTCAAATGAGATTAGTGCAGTGGTGAGCAAGAGATGCAGGGCCAGTCCTAGCTTCATGCTCAGGCTTGCCTTGTCAGTTCTTCCTGCTTCCTGCCCTCTACTTCTCCTTCCCCTAGCCAGGAACCAGGAAGGAGGAATTTAGGCAGTTCTAGAACTACTCTGCCTGCAATTGGGGAGCCCTGGGTTTGATCCCTGGATTGGGAAGACCCCTTGGAGGAGAGCATGGCAACCCACTCCAGTATTCTTGCCTGGAGAACCCTCATGGACAGAGAAGCCTGGCGGGCTACAGTCCATGGGGTCACAAAGAGTCAGACATGACTCAGTGACTAAGTGCAGCACACAACACAGAACTACTCGTAGACTCACAATCTTGTGAGCCAGACTTTGAGCTCCTGTTTTGATTAACCCAACATCTGTTCCCCACCCCTTGGCCTATGCCCCAGTTCTCACCAGAAAGGGTCCAGGTATCAACCAGCTGAGTGACCTTGGTCAAGCATAGGGATCCTCCGAACACCTACTTCCTCATCTGCTGGCAAAGAGAGTAATCTCATCTTCATGGAGTAGACACAAGTTTTCCTTAAGAACATCAACATCACACTACACATTTGCCCCGTGCTCCACAGACGTGACGATCACTATGACGGGCATGGTGGTGGCTACACTGACGTCTTGTGCTCTGAGTCATACATCGATAGCCTTACCAGCACACTTGCTTCAGAGAGAGAAGAGCAGGTGTGGGGGTTTGAGAAAGAACAAGGCACATGTAACGAAGGTAGAAGAGCAAGAGAAATCCAAACTAGACAAAAGAGACAGCCAAATGAAGTAGATTTTAATTTATATACTCAATGGCTTCTTCGTGGCTTCAGGAGAAAGGTAATGATATGATTACATTGTGCTCAGTTACTCAATCTGACTGTGATCCCATGGACTGTAGCCTGCCAGGATCATCTGTCCTTGCAATTTTTCAGGCAGGAATATTGGAGTGGGCTGCCATTTCCTCCTTTAGAGAATCTTCCTGATCTACATCTCATACATTGCCAGGTGGATTCCTTAATACTAGTGCCCAATTATATGATTATTATATGAAAAAAGTATGCAAATGAAGAGTCTGTAAAAAAAAAAAAGAAAGAAACAGTTACGAAGACCTTGGACAAGCCCAGTGACCCACAGGATTAATACCATCTCATGACATACAAGACCTTCCATAGTTTGTGTAGTGGGGATAGAAACTTTTCATTCTCCTTTTTCTAAGACTGTGTCTCTTAACCTTTCTGTCTGTCTCAGTATAGGTCTTCAAGATCTCACATACTGATTTTTGCTGTAATTTTCTGTTTATTTATCTTGCCCACAAGAAAGTGAACTTTCTGGAGGTGAGGATTATGTGTATATTTTACCTTTATTACTTGGCATGTAGTAGACCTCATGAATCTTCGTGTTTGTGAAAATTAAAGTTGACTCCAGTGAAACCTCTTCCCACAAAAGATTTTTAAATTGTTCTCAAAGGACACACATGAAAATGTAGCTCTCTTGTCAAAGGGATAAACAGAAAAGAGTCAAACAAACGGAGATTTTATGTAGCAAGGAGAACTATGCGAGGCATCATCAATAATATTGGTTGAGTGAGTAAGAAACCTCCTAACCAACAATATATGAACAGAAGTCTAGAAGCAGAAGCAAAAGAGATCCCTCAAGGAATAATGGAGTCTGCCAGAGAGACAAGACTGGCCAAGGCTAAGTTATTCAAACACTATTTTTAAAACTGCCTTTGAAAGGGCGTTTGAATGAAAGAAAAAGAATTTGTGCAATTAGAATGCATTTGTCTTTTGTGTTCTTATCTGCTTCCCTCACAAGCTATTTTTGGTACGTTTGCATTAACTTTCTAGCAAAATGCCAATTAAAGCGACTTTTAATACGCTGTGTTTAAAAGACTGACTCCAAAGAGGAAAGCGTGTTCTATCTGCACGTCAGTGTTGAAACTAGATTCTTAATCCTACTTGGATAATAACTGAAATTCTCAATTGTTTTCACCTGGGACAGAAACGTATTAAATGGAAACACAAATTCTCCAAGAGGTGATAAAGAATGCATATATCTGGTGCTGGTTGCCTTTCTTTGTTTCTTTCTATCTCTCCCTCTGGTTTTTCCCCCACCTTTCTTAACAGTTCCTCTCTTAACAGTACCGTGTTTTCCTGATAGGGTCAAATGACATCCTAGCTTTCAAGTTTATAATCTAAACTGAAAATACACTCCAGCCTTTGTTGACAGTCTGAGTGTTTTACATGACATCAGCTTTCACCTATTTCTGGCAATATGAATTAAGCCCCGTTGCAGTATTTACGTTTGAGTTGCAGGTGCTCTGGGCAGAGTTCCAGTTACACTCATGACTTTTGTTGAAAAACAACTTCAAAGTGGAACCAAAGATTTAACTTGGTCCTGTGTGCACCTTTCCAGATTGACCAGATTCCAACTTCTCTTTTATGTCTCCTTATTTTGGTGCACACTGTTCTCTCTACATACTGTTCCTCCTCCCTTTCCTGAGTGTTTAATTGCTTTCTATCACTGAATCTCCTTCAGGCATCACCCACTCAGAGTCCTTACAGAACCTCTGATAACTTCGATTATCCCTCTGAATTGTCACCAGAGTCAACTTGTCAGACTCTCCCCATCTGTGTTGTAAACTGAGGGCAGGATTTTACTCATTGATTATGATATATTTTCTAATAGAGGTACTGATTGGGGCCTTAAGTATCCAGTTTACAGTATATGCCTGTAAAATGCCTGTAAAATAAGGAAAAATTAAGAGTGGAGAGATGGATGAGTAGAGACATATCTACAATAGTTTGATTATTATAAAACTATATAAATTATCTATACCTACAATGGATAATAAATGGGGAAGGAACATGGACAGGACAATGACAGATGGATACACAGGTGGTATATACACAGAGATGGAGCTAAGAGGAAGAATGAGGCAAGGATGAATGCCAAAGTTGTCCTCTTATCCCATCACTTTTTCTTCCCCCATGAAATTTCTATTCCATGATTAGGAAACTTCTAAGGACCGTCCATCTTATTTATTTTGAATTGGTTGTCTCTTTTGTTTATCCTCTGCCTGAAAAGGTAGAAAGTAAACCAGCTTTTGTTGAATTTAATCAGCACTCTCTTCTGCAAAGTCACCTACAAGTGATTTGGTTTCTTCCGAACTAGTATAAAAAAACAAAATGTGTTTTGCCAATTATATGTGGTAAGACATATATTAAGTGTTTATGTGATGAGAATCCATTCACTGTACAAATAAGATGGGCTGCATCAGTAGGCATCACCTTTAATCACAGTTGGGAAGAATGGGGTGACTGCCCCCTTGCCCTGAGGTCTTTTCTGCTAAGTGAAATCAAAGTAATGGATAAAAGATATTGCCAAGGGGAAGCTCTCTGACACCCTGCTTCTGCTTATATATTGTAGGATTAGTGTGAAGGACTCATTACTCTCATGTCAGACTTCTATAGAGAAATCTGGGGTAGTCACATTTAATAGGAAAAAATTTCCAGCCCACAACGTTGAACACAACACACAGAGGCAGAAAGAAGTCCTATTTTCTTTAGGAGTGAAGTGTGGGGTTTTGATAGATGGCTAATACGGAAAATCTGTCTCTTCTCACAGTAGTTAGACATGACATTCCGAGTTGGGCAATGAGATAAATCCTGGGACAAGAGAGGAGTACCCCGAGTTAGTATAACTTAAGACTCTTCAGTTGTGGGCAAGCCATTCTTCACTCTTGGGAAGTGAAGAATGAGAATTAAATTCTCAGTGGATTTCCTTCCGAGTAATTATTTGGATACTCATAAGAATCCTATAAAGAAAACTATATATTCAAAATTTTTGTCTTATCTTAAAAACTTTGAATTTGACTTTATGACCATTTTTGGGTCTAATATCACCAAGATTTGACTGAGGAATTTCACATTCTTCTCAGTTTCCTCTTGTGTCTCAGTTGACCCACTGTTCCTCCACTTTGTCTTCCAACTCCTAATCAGGTTTTCAGTTTATGCACCACAGAGAAATAATTAGCTTATCCATTATTAACAGTTTCTAAGATGTTGCTAGGAATTGTTCATAAACCCTGAGTTAAGCAGCATGGCTCTAAAATATCTATACATGTGTGCAAGTGTGCTAAGTCACTTCAGCCGTGTCTCACTCTCTGCGATCCTATGGACTGTAGCCCACCAGTCGCCTCTGTCCACAGAATTCTCCAGGCAAGAATACTGGGGCAGTTTGCCATACTCTCCTCCAGGGGATCTTCTCAACCCATGTCTCTTATGTCTTCTGCATTGCCAGCTTGGTTCTTTACCACTGTGGGTTCTTCCCACAGTGCCACCTGGGAAGCTCATGCAATTGTATGGTAGTATCAAGAAAAGGACCATAGAGAGAGTAGCATTGACAATATATGCATTACATGTGTAAAATAGCTAGTTAGTAGGAAGTTGCTGTGGAACTCAGCTTGGTGTTTCGTGATGACCTAGAAGGTTGGGATAGGGGGTGGCAGGGAGACTCCAGAAGGAGGGGAGGAAAAAAAAAAAATATATATATATATATATATACACACATATATATATATGTATATATACATACATACATATAGCTGATTCAAGATTGCTGGGAGAAATATCAATAACCTCAGATATTCAGATGATACAACACTATAGCAGAAAGCAAAGAAGAACTAAAGAGCCTCTTGATGAAAGTGAAAGAGGAGAGTGAAAAAGTTGGCTTAAAACAGAACATTCAGAAAACTAAGATCATGGTATCTGGTCCCATCACTTCATGGGAAATAGATGGGGAAACAGTGGTAACAGTGATAGACTTTAGTTTTTGGGGCTCCAAAATCACTGCAGATGTGATTGCAGCCATGAAATTAAAAGATGCTTGCTCCTTGGAAGAAAAGTTATGACCAACCTAGATAGCATATTCAAAAGCAGAGACATTACTTTGCTGACAAAGGTTTGTCTAGTCAAAATTATGGTTTTTTTTTTTAGTAGTCATGTATGGGTGTGAGAGTTGGACTATAAAGAAAACTGAGCACTGAAGAATTGATGCTTTTGAACTGTGGTGTTGGAGAAGACTCTTGAAAGTCCCTTGTACTGCAAGGAGACCCAACTAGTCCATCCTGAAGGAAATCAATCCTGAATATTCATTGGAAGGACTGAAGCTGAAACTCCAATACTTTGGCCCTCTGATGTGAAGAACTGACTCACTGGAAAAGACCCTGATGCTGGGCAAGATTGAAGGCAGGAGGAGAAGGGATCGACAGAGGATGAGATGGTTGGATGGCATCACCGACTCAATGGACATAGGTTTGAGTAAACTCCGGGAGTTGGTGGTGGACAGGCAGGCCTGGTGTGCTGCAGTCCATGGGGTTGCAAAGAGCGGGGCACAACTGGGCAGTTGAATTGATTGCTGATTCAATTTGTTGTACAGCAGAAACTAACACAACATTATAAAGCAATTATCCTCTTTAATGAAAACACTCCCAGGCTTCACCCTTCCTAATCTTGTAACTCTGACTAAGTCATCCAACCTCACCTATTTCAGTTCCCTTATCTGTGAAATCAAGATGCACCAGATTTCTCAAGTTCTTATAAAGATTCAAAAGATAATCCAAAAAAAGCATACGTCAAAGTTCCTTGTTGCTGAGTCGCCAAGTCGTATTCAATTATCTAAGACGCATGGACTGCAGTACTCCAGGCTCCCCTGTCCTTCACTATCTGCCGGAGTTTGCTCAAATTTATGTCCATTGAGTCAGTGATACTATCTAACCATGTCATCCTCTGATGCTCCCTTCTCCTTTTGCCTTCAGTCTTTCCCAGAATCAGGGTCTTTTCCAATGAGTCAGCTCTTTGCATCAGGTGGCCAAAGTATTGGAGTTTCAGCTTCAGCATCAGTCCTTCCAATGAGTATTCAGGGTTGATTTCCTTTAAGATTGACTGGTTGGATCTTCTTGCAGTCCAAGGGGCTCTCAAGAGTCTTCTCCAGCATCAGTTTGAAAGCATAAATTCTTTGGTGCTCTGCCTTCTTTATGGTCCATCTGTAGGAAATGCTCAGAAGGTGTCTGCTGTCACTAAGATGAATTTTTCTGAAATATATCTTACCTTCCCAGGATCAGTGACAGTTATATTCTTGCTAATTTGGAGTCTCTTTGGTTTCCTGAGTCTCATCTAGTCAAATATAGTAATCTGAACCTCATCAATGCTCATAATATTCATAATATAGGAAGATATTTGAGTCAGGAGATGTGAGCCTTGTATCATGTACTTGGCAGAGTTTGCCTCTAACCTTTCAAGTGCATAGAGTCACTGCCCAAGTTTGCCAGCATGGTGCCCAAGACCACCTGCAATCTATTTTCTCCAATTCACTGCCCCTTGCTGTTCTACATGAACATTTACGAAGATTGCACCTCCAGTGTCTCTGGTTCCTGTTCATTTATACTTGATCCAAGGAGCCTTCAGCTAGAAGCCTTGCTTGGGCAGCATGCACATCTTCCAAATTTTCCATTTTAGATTCAGAGCCTTTGCAATGGTCCACAAGACTCTGTCAACCTGACCTTGGCTACTTGTTGGGTCTCACCTCCCAGATTTCTCCTCCCTCAGAATCTTTTCTCTTAATTAAAAAAAAAATGCAATGCAAATTTTAAAGATGAATTTCGTTTACAGTTGTTACAAAACATTGGCTCTATCCTGCATCCTTGAGCCTATCTCACACCCAACAGTTGGCGCCACCCATTCTCCCACCCCTGTAGAGCCCTTCCCCTTCTGGTAACCACTAGTTTCTTCTCTGTATCTGAGTCTTCTTCTCTTTTGTTATATTCACTAGTTTATCATATTTTTCAGAGTCCATAAGTGATATCACACAGTACTTGTCTTTGCACTCTCTATTTCTTCTTCCCAGCATTGCCTTATCCCCATATTTCCACGCAGCTCCCTCCTCTTCTTCCTTTGGGTATCTGGTGAAGTCACCTTGTCAGAGAGACTGCTTCCTTCAAGCATGATGGAAAATAGTAACACCTCTTGTGTTCATTTCTATCCCCTTTTATAATTTTTTTTCACAGCACATTTCACCACCAGACACTAATGCTTTATTTTTGAATTTGTTTGTTTGTTTTTTTTTTTTCTGTAAGGTTCACGAGAGCAGAAAGTCTGTCTTGTGCAGTCTTCATTGCCCAGATCGTGCGCTGAGCACTGTTACTCATTATTACCACCACAACTGGAGGAACCCCTGCCTCTGTAGGGTCGCCCACATCTCCCTTTTGCCTAGAGTTCCCTGAGTTTGTCTTTAAATTCGGCTTAGTTTTCTGCCGTCAACTCAAATCTACCATCTTTTTGAGTCCTCCAGTGAACACCCCTAAGGTGGTTACTTGTTCCTCTTAAATGCTGGAGAAGTTAAAACTTTTACCTGACAGTTATCATTTGTGGGCTTGTATATGCAGAGTAGTGCATAAATCAAGTGAACATATCTTGGAGTCAAGGATTGTCTGGGGGTCAAATTCCGGTTTGGCATTGATGAATGACCTTGTGTGAGCAACTTATCCCATCTGTGGGTCATCCTGTCAACTGCAGAAGAGGACTATGCTGGCGTCCACCTCATGAGCTTGCTGCAAGGATTGAGTCACAGCCCTGGTGGCTCCATTGTTAAAGAATCTGCCTGCAATGCAGGAGACTCGGGTTCAATCCTTGGGTCAGGAAGATCCCCTGGAGGAGAAGGTGGCAACCCACTCCAATATTCTTGCCTGGAGAATTCCATGAACAGAGAGGTCTAATGGGCTACAGTCTATGGGGTCACAATGAGTTGGACACAACTTGGTGACTAAACCACTACCACCACATTCATCAAATCACCATGCCTGGCACATAGCATGCAGTTGCTGAATGTTTGCACTTATTTTTCTCATGTCAATAAACTGTGCCTCCAGTTAGATCAAAAGCTCCGTTCTTTGTACCCCTTGTAACATATGGCAGAGACTTCACACAGCAGGTGCTCAATAACTCTGCTGACTTTTGGTAAAAAGTATTTCCCTAAAGAAATGTCAGAAGAAATGCTTAGAAATTTATGCCAAAGCAGTTGTGCTTGTAGAGCTGTTTGGGGGCTTGGGAAGGGTAAAAGGGAGTCTCAAGAGACAGTTCCCTTGCACACTCATTTGCAAAACATTTTCTAAGCATTTATTGTGGGCCAGACAATATGCTCTATGCCCTAGGGATGCAGCAATGAAAAAGGCATGCCTTTTTTTTTATTTAAGGGGGGTTCCTGGGGACAGATTTGTGCACTGAAAGCTGTAAGACATGTGAGAAAGGCTGGAAGGGAGTTGTGCACGAAGTGTGAAAGTGGAACAGGCTCATTTGTGGGTGGGGCTGCGCTGGATGGTTACTTTTTCAGGTTGACTCAGGTAGCCTACATTTCTATTTCTGTGTACTGCATGAGTGATTTTGAAAACGAGAATGATGTTAAGATTGAAAATGGAATAGAGTCCCTGGGGAATGGGAGCAGAAGTGGTTTGGGGAGAATACACACAACTGTGTAAAACAAGAAGTGTAGATTGAACAAAAATCGATTTCTTTAGGTTTCACTACAATCGAAAAACACTGTCCTGAGGACACACATTGCAAAAGACTTAGGATGTTGTTAATGAAGAAACGTCTATGCTCAATGCTCTTTTATTAAAAGAATGTAAAAATGGCATAAAACTGTAGGGTAACTGGCAGGACCCAGCAGAACAAAGCGTAATCTTGCCTCCAGGTCCTTTATCATGCTGCTGCTCTCGCCTGCCTGCTCCTACCCATCATTCATACTTCTAAGTTCTCTGACAATGTCTTTTCAAAAAGCAAAATTAATTTTCTGATAAATACTAGCTTAAAATGTAATTCTAATGAATCCTTTTAGCAGACTGGTTACAAACTATACCAGACTTAGCATCGTTCACTTGTAAATTTATCAGATTGCAGTTCCAGTTTTCTGTTTACTGCTGTACTTGTGTAGCTGGCGTGGTTTAGATCAATACAAGACCAATATGCAAAAATCAATTGCATTTCTATATACTAGTAATGAATAATTTGAAAATGAAATGAAAACTGTTCTATTTAAAGTAGTATCAATGTTAAAATACTTAAGGGTAAATTGAACATAATAAACAAAAGATTTATAAAACTATAAAGCATTATTGAAGGAAATTAAAGATCTAAATAAACAGAAATATATTCCAGGCTCTTGTATCAGAAGATAATATTGTTGAGATGACAATACTCCCCAAATTGATCTACAGATTCGAAACAATCCCTATCAAAGTCCCAGCAGATTTCTTTTGGAGAAATTTATAAGCTGACAATGAAATCTATATAGAAATGCAGGAGACCTACATTGGCCAAAACAATACTGAAAAAGAGCAACAATGTTAGAGAACTCCCATGTTTCGATTTCAAAGCTTACTCTGAATCTATAGGGTGGTGTTAGTCATAAAGAACCTGCTTGCCAATTCAGGAGATGTAAGAGATGTGGGTTTTATCCTTGCATTGGGAAGATCCCCTGGAGGAGGGCATGGCAACGCACTCCGGTATTCTTGCACAGAGAATCCCATGGACAGAGGAGCCTGGAAGAATACAGTCAACAGAGTCACAGGTAGTTGGCCATGACTGAAGCAACTTAGCAGGCATGCATGCATAGTAATCAAGATGGTAGGACACTACCATACGAAAGGCCGTTTACAACATGGAATAGAATCAAAAGTACAATGAGTTCTTACAATGTTCATCAATTCATTTTTAACAAGAAATTTAACAAAGAATAATCTTTTAAGCAACTTTTCCGGGACAATCAGATATACACTCAGGCAAAAGAGTGAGGTTGGATTCTCTACTTTATACCATATATAAAAAGCCAACTCAAAAGCATTATAGACATAAAAGAAACAAATGAAGAAATAAAACTCGTGGAATAAAATGTAGGGGTAAATATTTGTGACCTTGTGTTAGGCAATTGTTTCTTAGATGTGACATCAAATGCACAAAAACCAAAGGGGAAAAAAAAATCTAAATTGGACCTCTTCAAAATTAAAAATGCTGTTTGGAAGATACTCGGAAGAATGTCAACAGATAAAGCACAAAATGGCAAAAAATATTCACAGAGCATATATTTGATAAGGAACTTGCATCCAGAACGCATGAAAAATTATTGGGTTCTTAGAATTCAACAGTTAAAAAAACAATCCAAACAAAAAATATGTAAAGAACTCGAATAGACATTTCTCCAAAAAATAGACAATTTCTTCAAAGAAGATATACAAATGGCTAATAAGTACATGAAAACAAAATATAGTCACTATCACACTAAGCTACCACTTCATTCCCACTTGGATGGCTGAAATCAAAACGGCAAGACTTTTTGGAGCATAGG
Source organism: Bos indicus x Bos taurus (assembly GCF_003369695.1). Classification (NCBI taxonomy): domain Eukaryota; kingdom Metazoa; phylum Chordata; class Mammalia; order Artiodactyla; family Bovidae; genus Bos; species Bos indicus x Bos taurus. Next base: position 105,384,723 of record NC_040081.1, read on the forward strand.
GAGAAAATACTAAGTAGAGTTACCCTACGATTATAAATTTCACTTCTAGGTATAGATCCAAGAGAAATGAAAACATATTTCCATCCAAAAACTTGTATATAAATGCTTATAGCAACATTACTGATAGTAGCCAACAAGTGGAAGGGCTTCCCTTGTGGCTCAGCTGGTAAAGAATCCGCCTGCAGTATAGGAGACCTGGGTTCAATCCCTGGGTTGAGAAAATCCCCTGGAGAAGGGAAAGGCTACCCACTCCAGTATTCTGGCCTGGAGAATTCCATGGACTGTACAGTCCATGGGGTTGCGAAGAGTCAGACACTACTGAGCAAATTTCACTTCACTTCAACAAGTGGAAACCACCAAATGCCCATCAACTGATGAATGAATAGATGAAATGTGATATAACATACCATGTTACATTGGGGTGTCATGGAAAGGGATAGCAGGGGCTTCCCTGGTGGTCCAGTAGTTAAGATGTTGCCTTCCAGTGCATGGGATAGGGGTTTGATTCCTGGTAGGAGAACTAAGATCCCACATGCTCTGTGGCCAAAACACCAAAACTTAAGCAATATTGTTTCAATTTATTACAATTGACAATTTTGTTTATAAAAAGGAATATCATAAGGATATATATGGATGAACCAGAAAACATTATGCTAAGAGAAAGAAGCCAGTCACAAGAGACAGATGATTCCATTTATGTGAAATTTCTAGAATAGGCAAATCCATAGAGAGAGAAAGTAGATTGGCGGTTGTGAGGGAGAAGAGTTAGGGGAAGTTGGGAGTGACAGTTAAAGGGTAAGGAGGGTTTTTTTAGGGGGCAATGAAGATGTTCTGAAATGAGATAGCTCACCAAACCCCACTGAACTATACCTTTCAACAGGGTGAACTTTATGATATATGAATTACGTCTCAAAAAAGTTACATTTTAAGCACTGCAGCAACAAAGTTGAAAAAATCAACAACAAAAAGAAACATGTTTTAGGTAACAGTAATGTTGGAATGCTAGACTCCTGTGTCTAGGATTCAGACCTAGGAACATTAGGTTCAAATAGATCTCAAATTTCTTCTAGGACAGTGATCTTGGTTTGCTTGAATTTATCCCCACCTCCTCCTCCTAAATTGCTTCTGTATTAGACTGGCATCAATGACCAGGAATTATTACTCCTTCTACTCTAGATGATTCTCTTTGCATGTTTGAGAATTAAAATAGCTGCTATTATTATTGTATTTTTACATTCTGTTTTTTATATTACATTCTATTTTATTATGTTTTTATGAGCCCGGCACAGAGAGCTTTATATCTGTGCATTTAATATCTATGCCATAAATTGCTCATAAGGATTATGATTGGTTACATTTTTCAGAAATGAAAGTGGGACCTAGGAAGGGAAGAAGCTTTTCCAAGGTCACTTAGCTCAGAGAAGAATCGAACTGTGTCTGATTTCTCAGCCCCTCTTTCATTAGTATTCTGTGCTGGCCCAATTCTAAACTACAGTGTGTCTTCCATAATTAGTATACCTTTTAAAAAAAAATCCTCCTTCATGTTACCTACACAAGTCTAAACCCTCTCCTACCTAACAGTGCTTCGCTTATTTGCATATGGTTTCGTGCCCTGTTTAAGTCTCACTCCGATCTTAGGTTTCCAAGTTATGGTCCTGAGACACTTTCCTACATCTGTCTTGAAACTGTGGTGTCTAGAGATTGGGCTTCCCTGGTGGCTCAGTGGTGAAGAACATGTTTGCCAATGCAGGGGACTCAGATTCCATCCCTGGTTTGGGAAGATGCTCTGGAAGAGGATATGGCAACCCACTCCAATATTCTTGCTTGGAAAATCCCAGGGACAGAGGAGCCTGGCAGGCTGCTGTCTGTAAGGTCGCAAAGAGTCAGACACGACTGAGCATGCTCCCATCTTCAGAGATTACAGAATAAGATATTGCGTTGGCCAAAAATTTCATTTGGGTTTTTCTGTAACATCTTAAGGAAAAACTCAAACTTTTTTGGCCAACCCAATGTATCACTACAAGAAATGCTCCTGTAAACACTTTGAAAATAAATTCTTTATGTTTCCCAATGAACCTTTAAAGTTAGGCAATATTCTGCATATTTTGCAAATGACATTGTTGAGCTCAGAGAGGCAAAGATTTGGTCCAAGCTCATATAGCCATGAAGTAACAGATCCAGGGTTTGAAACCCTGTCTGGTTGTACTTGTCACTGCTTAAACCTGAATTGTTTAATAGACTAGGCATCCCTCATTTCCTCAACTCTGTGGACAAACAAGAACTGACTATATTGGTAGGAAGGATCCTAGGAAAGAATTGGAATTCTCCAGATAGCTGGATGTTGTAAATTTTCCAAGAGAAAGTTAGTGGAAGCCAAGCTTATTTATCATCATTAGAAGTCTTTAACATTTCAGAGGGGTGCTTGCATTTGCTGAGCTGGCTACTCTTTCTCAAAAGAGTTTTTGCAAATCCTCCATGTCATTTTATTTTTTTCTGTTTTCCTCCCCACAGTGAGGTAGTGTCTGGGTGAGAGCATTCCTTCACTTCTCCTAGGGTACCGTTTTCACTGAGAAACTTTTGACTGTGTTGCTTTAAAAAAAAACAAACACACAAAACAAAAACTTGGCTGTTATTTTGATTAGAGCATGAAATTTGCCTTTTATGCTGAAAGAAAATTTTTTCTTTCCCCAGAAACTTCTAGAGTGATTGTACTGCTTGGCAGTGGATTGAGAACTGGATTGGGGTGGGGGGTGGGGGTGGTGGGGTTACCTGTCCTTGATGTGGAGGCTTGCCTCCTCTGAGGGCAAATGCTGGCCACCTACAGGGTGTGACCAGCAGTCTTTTGGGATGTCCAGCCCAGGCCACTGAAGCCAGAAAGCAGACTTTACTTTAAAGAGGCAGCTGGACTCAGGGCTGTCTCAAGTCAAGCTGGGACAACCAGCAAGACTATGGGAAACAGTAGACAGACTGCACTCCCCTTCTGAAGACGTGGGGAGTTCTCTGGGAGGTGAGTCAGCCACAGGCTCCTGACAAAGGAGACCAGCGGAGACGGTGAGACGAGGAGCTCCCCTGGGCGAGGACTTTTGGTTCCCAGTTTTTACTTTCAGAATGAAAAGTGAGGAACCGAGGGTTCAGTAAAGAACCACCTAGGCAGGTCTGTGTGGCAATATCTCACTTCTCCAAGAGACAACCGATCTGCTGGAAGTGAAAGCGAACCCAACCAGCATGTACGTGGAGGGCCAAGCTCTCAATGACTGCTACACTGTCTTCCTTCATAATGAGACCTTCTTCCTTCATAACACACATTTGTGGTCGCTAAGGTGTGTTACAGACACACACACACACACACACACATATATGCATATATGAACATATGAAAAATAAACACTTTTAGATTCAAATTTCAGGTCTACTTTATGTATGAATAAAGCATTTGGATATATATATATATATAATATAACACATATGCATATAAATATATTAATTGTATAATGCACTTGAATATTATGCACATATGTAAATTGATATACATACATGAAATCCCATAGACAGAGAAGCCTGGTGGGCTACAGTCCATGGGGTTGCAAAAGAGTAGTGACTAAACAATAGCAACAAATGTATATTGATATTCAAATATTTTATATAGAAAAGGATCAATGGAGGCAGGAGATAGATGGACTCTGGGCTGAGCAGATAGAGTCTGTCTCCTGTGGACAGACACTCCAAGATGAAGATTGTAGCAGGAGCGAGGAGGAGGTGAGCCCTGCCCAGTTGAGATACCACATATTCCTCATTCTCAAGGTCAAGGAGACCTTCCTGACTGCACATGTGCAGAAAGGCTCCTCAGGGGTCAGAAAGGGAGGGGGCATCACCTGTAATAAGTGATGTCAACCTACCTATAGTTCTCTTCCCTAGAATCCATCTTGGCTAGGAGATGTGTGTGCACACGTGGGAGGATGGTGAGATAAACCAAATCGAGACGCAGAACCAGTCAAAGCAAGATGATTGGTCAAAAGAGATCCCGAAGGAATGCTCTGTATAAGTGAGTCAAACCACCAGGAGCGCAGCTGAACTGTCTCTCTGAGTCCCCCATGTGAGTCTGTTCACATACCCTTTTCTCTCCTAATAAACACTGGTTTCACTCTTTCCATCTCTTTGTGGGAATTCATTTCTACAAAGTCAGGGCCTGTCTAGTTGGCAGGATTCAGGGCTCTCACTGCTGGGGCTTGACTTCAATCTCTGGCTGGAAACTGAAATCCTGTTTCAAGCTGCCTCAGACCGAGGCCACCCGAGATCACGACTACTAGGAAGAAGACCTAAAATTTGAACCTAGACCTCTGGCAGTCACTCCATGCACTGGCTTCTGTTTCTTGGACTCTCACCACAGCATAGAATAAATATGTTCTTCCACAATTACATGAAACTTCTTGGCATATCATAAAGAAATAGTTCATGTTTTCATGAGGGAAATTTTTTCTTTTTCTAAGCCTCCGAACCATTAAGGGTTCAGGGGTTGGAGGCAGTGTTGCTTGGAACAATGGCCTTTGAATAGAGCCCTGGATGAAATGGAAATGGCAGCACAAATGTTCCTGAGAGAATATTCCAAACAGAAGCACCCATTTCTATCACATCAATGAATTTTCTTATAAGGGAAGAGTATTGTTTAAGCATGAACCTGTTTCTAAGGTTAAGGTTGTAATACATGAACCTGTATTTTGGGGAATCTTTGTTCTGTGGATGGTAGTCGAGTACCATGGTTACAAGAAAACTCTCCAGCTGATCCAGAGAGTTACAGCCCAGTGGTGACCCACAGAACTGAGCTTAATCTGATACTGGGGCAAGTCCTCGTAAGACTGATTATTCTAGAGCAGGCCTGCCTTTTTCTATAATGAGCCATAAAATAAATAGTTTAGGTTTTATGGGCTATAGGGTCTATTTTACAACTACTCAACTTTACCATCACCGCATGAAAGCTGTCTTGATAAATTAATTTGTTTGTAATCTGATATAACTTCATTTACAAAAGCAGGGTGAGGGTGGGGCTGGTTTGGCCTGGGGGCTGGTTTGTTGACTCTGCCCCCAGAGTGAACCCCTTAGGGGCCATTTGAAATCTGGATGGATGTCTGCCCTCCCATGAAAGCTAGCCAACTGTTAGACTTTTTGGTTTCTTTCTTCCTTTTCATTGCCTTCCTCCTCCACCATCATTCTTCCATCAGATCTCTCAGAGCTTCTCATCAGGTGCCCCATCTGTGGCGTGGGCTGGTCCATCCATAGTCAGGGATGTTAGAATCTTCCTAAATGAGGAGTATATAGGTTCTAAGTTTGCAGAAAATGAGTAAAGGGGCACCTTTACTAAGTGTAAAGAGTAAAGACCTAAGTCGGCTCCATGGATAATTTGCCTTTGCTTCAGAGGGTGTTCTGGAGCTTCTGGGGTCTTTATTTGCTTTTCCCTTCTGTATGCATGCATGCTCAGTCACTCAGTTGTGTCCAACTCTTTGCAACCCCATGAACTGCCTGCCAGGCTCCTCTGTTCCTGTGATTTTCCAGGCAAGAATACTGGAGTGGGTTGTCATTTCTTTCTCCAGGGGATTTTCTCCACCCAGGGATCGATTTCACATGCCCTGCGTCTCCTGCATTGGCAGGCAGATTCTTTACCACTGGGCCACGTGAGAAGCCTCTTTTCCCTTCTACTCTCAGCTGTTTTGGAGAGCTCAGGAATCTGGGTAAAGTAAATGAGCTGAAACTATAGAATAAAAATGAAAATAATTTAATCTTTGTAATAACTTTTATCTAGAAACAATCTGTTTCTAGACAGATTAATTTTTATGAGAACAAAACAAATATCTATAATAAATGAGTTACTACTGTGAATTTCCTGAATTTCTAGTATATGGAGTTATTTTTCCAATATTTTATTGCCATTAATGAATACAACTGAAAATTGGTGGGAAGATAACCCTTAGTATAGCGAGATCTTGGATGGAAGTTCATATTGGGTTTTGAGGTCCTATAAAGTTTGGGCTTACCTTGTGGCTCAGCTAGTAAAGAATCCACCTGGGTTCAATCCCTGGGTTGGGAAGATCCCCTGGAGAAAGGAAAGGCTACCCACTCCAGTATGCTGGCTTGGAGAATTCCATGGATGGAAGAGCCTGGTGGGCTACAGTCCCTGAGATTGCAAAGAGTTGGATTCTACTGAGTGACTTCACTTTCACTTGGGCTTCTCTGGTGGCTCAGACGGTAAAGTTTTTGCCTGTAACACGGGAGACCTGGGTTCGATCTCTGGGTCAGGAAGATCCCCTGGAGAAGGAAATGGCAACCCACTCCAGTACTCTTGCTGGAAAACTCCATGGATGGAGGAGCCTGGTAGGCTACAGTCCACAGGGTCACAAAGAGTTGGACATGACTGAGCAGCTTGACTGGTTCAAGACTTTAATAGGGCTGTCACACTACACTACACTGAAGGGTATCACTTGAACAAATCATGTGAAGAACATGGTAGGCCTGGAGGGAATGGTGACTGAAAATCAAGATTGACCAGTCATGTGACTTTGGGCAAAGAATGCCAGCTCTGAGTCATAGTCGCCCTATCTGTAACACAAAAACGGCAACATCAACCTTGAAGGAATTTGGAGAAAATTGAATGAAATATTGCATGTGAAAATGCTTTAGCACTGTGGGTGATACTTTTTTTTTGTCCTATTTTTTTCTTTTTTAAAAATTTATTTATTTTAATTGGAGGCTAATTACTTTATAATATTGTATTAGTTCTGCCACACATCAACCTGAATCCGCCACGGGTGTACACGTGTTCCCCATTCTGAAACCCCCTCCCACCTATATTTTTAACCAAACTGTGCTATAAGTGGGATCTCAGTTCCCTGACCAGGAATTGAATCTAAGCCCCCCTGCAGTGGAAGTGCAGAATCTTAACCACTGGATCACCAGGAAAGTCTCATGCCTGATATTTAATATTCATTCAATAAATGATACTTCTTTCCAGTGAATGAATTAGCAGATGAATGAAGGCATGCAAAAACAATAAACCATAACAAAGAAATTATTTTCTGAAAATTGTATTTGAACTACAGATAATCAGGGAAATGATTGGCTTGAAATCTTTCCACTACCAAGCTATGATCAATGGGGTTTTCTTATTTGTTTCAGTTACCCACAGATTTTTGTTTCCAACCACTTTTTGTTCTGAGTTCCAGAAAAGCTCCTTACCCCCAAACAGTCTTACTAATTGATGCCAGAGTGCAGTGGCTTGGAAGAACGAGACCTTTCACTACACTCATAATATTTGTAGATTGTGAAAACTTGATGTGTAATAAAGTTATGGAAATTACAATATAACTCTCTATACATAGAAGAGTTTATAAAAACTCACAGTCCACTTTCTGAATGTCGCATTTCCAGAACACAGATCTGGTCATGTTCTTGAGTGTCCCTAGCCTAGAATGTGTTGACTCCTGTCGCTTGCCATAATACATTCTTCCTCATGAAGCTCATCTCCCTTGCTCTTTGGCAGCACATTCTCTCATTATTGTCCCCCAACTTTCCCTAAGAAAGGTGAGATACATGGAACTCAGGCTTCTGTTTTTCTTCCTTCCACACCTGGATGCCTGCTTCATCATAGCAGTAGGAAGGCAGATGATTACAAAAAGTAGATATCTTTTTCCTTACACTAAATTTTTAGCTCTTGGATTGTGCAGAAGTTGCACATCTTAATTCCTTTTGGAATCTATAGGATCCAGTATTGATCAAGACTCAGTAAACAAAGCAATAATGTTTGTTGAATGAAGGTTTGTTTTATAGAGGATGGTATCTGTAACTGAGGCTTCATTACTACTCCACTGACCCCTGCTCTTGTTCTGTGTGTAAAATTTTAGGTAAATTCCTAAAATTTTTCTTTCTCTGTTTTCATGAGCTTCATTTAGTCTTTTATATAATTCAAATAAAATTGACTATGTGGTTTCTCAGTTCATGGGGGATTGAAATTTAAATCAGAACTTGGCATTCTTTAGAATGGAAAGCTTAAGTGTGGAAGTTTACTTTTACTTCTTTTCAAGGCAGGAAGGAATAGGGGAAGAGGAAAGAGGAGGGGACCCCCCAACCCTTTTTAAATCACATTCTTCCCAGCAGGCACTGGGCAAAGTGCTTCATGTGGTCACTGGATGATGAGATGACTCTTACTATGAAAATCTAAAGCCAGAGTCCACCCAGCTCACGTGTGATGGAACTGAGGTGTGAACCCTGCACAGGGTTTTAAACTCTGGGGGTGTGTGTGTGTATTATATGTGTGCTTCACCTATGATGTTGTAAAGGAAAATGAATAAAATGAATAAAAAAGGAAGACAGATGTTTCTGAGTCTATAGAGAATCATTCTTGACAGTATATTTTATGAAACCCTCAATTTCAAAAAGCAAAAATGATTATGAGAGTTCTCTGGAGAATTCTGCTGTTGGAGTAAGCTTAAGGTACATTTGTTACATCCCTGAGTTTCAAAAATAGACCCATATAGAAAACTATCATTTCTCAACCTCATTGCATGTCGCTAAAATATACTTCATCCTTGCTGTGCATCACAGGTTGGTTCCCAAAAACAATGAGAAGCCAAAAAAGAAAGCAAGCAGTGGGGCTTTGCCACTTATCAAAGTCCTCACTTTCTGCTCCTTCACAGCAAAAAGTAGGAAAGCTCCTAGCACAGAAAAAATTCTCCTCTATTGCTCACACAATTTAATCAGACCATATGATTGTTATTTCATTGCAATTCTTGAGGGCAATGGTGTTCCTTAAAATAGAAAATTGTAAATTCCAAACTATAAAATCGATAGAGTTTTCTGCCGTTCCTTTCAGCTGGCATTCGATAACTGCACCAAGTAAGCCGCCAACATATGATTGAACTCAACCCATACAGCTGACAAATTGAAAGTGTAATCTACTTGGCAGGTTAAAAAAAAAGAGTCAACTTTCATTGTGTAGTTACATCATTTCCCCTTGAAAGAGGTGGGGTAAGGAGTTGAGTTCAGGTTTTTGAGTCAGCAGTAGTTTTCAACACTATGCTAAGCCTGGCAGTGGGAGGATACAGAAGCAAATAATACCTTAAATGGCTTATAGTCTGGAAAAAGAGATAGGTATTTATATACAAATGCAACACCTTATTATACATAAATCCAAATGCAGTTGTTTGAAGGGATAGAAATGATAAGAGGAGGGATATATGAATTTTGTCTGAAGATGCCTTGAAGATTTTGCTAAGAGGATGGCTTAGCAAGGTTTTGAATAATGCGTGGGAATTTTCCAGGAAAAGGATGCTCAATGCAGAGGGAATAGGAGAGGCAAGAGTACACAGACATGAACGGGCAAGGTGTGTGAGGGAAGGTACTATGAGGACTGAGCACTGCTGCAGTTTAAAATGCAATGGAATATACAATGGAGAAAAGACAATCTCTTTAACAAGTGGTGCTGGGAAAACTGGTCAACCACTTGTAAAAGAATGAAACTAGGACACTTTCTAACACCATACACAAAAATAAACTCAAAATGGATTAAAGATCTAAACATAAGACCAGAAACTATAAAACTCTTAGAGGAGAACATAGGCAAAACACTCTCCAACATATATCACAGCATGATCCTCTATGACTCACCTCCCAGAATATTGGAAATAAAAGCAAAATTAAACAAATGGGATCTAATTAAAATTAAAAGCTTCTGCACAACAAAGGAAACTATAAGCAAGGTGAAAAGACAGCTTTCAGAATGGGAGAAAATAATAGCAAATGAAGCAACTGACAAACAACTAATCTCAAAAATATACAAGCCACTCCTGCAGCTCAATTTCAGAAAAATAAACGACCCAATCAAAAAATGGGCCAAAGAACTAAATAGACATTTCTCCAAAGAAGACATACAGATGGCTAACAAACACATGAAAAGATGCTCAACATCACTCATTATCAGAGAAATGCAAATCAAAACCACAATGAGGTACCATTTCATGCTAGTCGGAATGGCTGCTATCCAAAAGTCTACAAGCAATAAATGCTGGAGAGGGTGTGGAGAAAAGGGAACCCTCTTAACCTGTTGGTGGGAATGCAAACTAGTACAGCAACTATGGAGAACAGTGTGGAGATTCCTTAAAAAACTGGAAATAGAACTGCCATACGACCCAGCAATCCCACTGCTGGGCATACACACTGAGGAAACCAGAAGGGAAAGAGACACGTGTACCCCAGGGTTCATCACAGCACCGTTTATAATAGCCAGGACATGGAAGCAACCTAGATATCCATCAGCAGATGAATGGATAAGAAAGCTGTGGTACATATACACAATGGAGTATTACTCAGCCATTAAAAAGAATACATTTGAATCAGTTCTAATGAGGTGGATGAAACTGGAGCCTATTATACAGAGTGAAGTAAGCCAGAAAGAAAAACACCAATACAGTATACTAACGCATATATATGGAATTTAGAAAGATGGTAACAATAACCGTGTATACGAGACAGCAAAAGAGACACTGATGTATAGAACAGTCTTTTGGACTCTGTGGGAGAGGGAGGGGGGGATGATTTGGGAGAATGGCATTAAAACATGTATAATATCATATAAGAAACGAATCGCCAGTCCAGGTTCAATGCAGGATACAGGAAGCTTGGGGCTGGTGCACTGGGATGACTCAGAGGGATGGTATCGGGAGGGAGGTGGGAGGAGGGTTCAGGATGGGGAACACGTGTACACCCATGGTGGATGCATGTTGATGTATGGCAAAACCAATACAATATTGTAAAGTAAAATAATAATAATAATAATAAAATTAAAAAAAAATGCAATGGAAGGGATTTCCTGGGTGGTCCAGTGGTTAGGACTCCAGGCTCCCAATGTAGGGGACATGGATTCAACCCCTGGCTGGGGAACTAAGATCGTGCATGCCACATGGCAGAGACAAAATTTTTTTTAAATTAGATAAATAAATAAAATGCAATGGGAGGAAAAGTAGGATGACTTTAGGCTGCTGAACAAGAGATACAATGGGCAGAAATGAGTTAATCAATAGCGAGGTAGGCTAGAACCAGGCACTATAAAACACGCAAAGTGTAAGACATATTGAAGCTTGGCTTATGCTAGTTCATTACTTTGGAGTGATTTAACTAAATAACCCATTAAAAAATCTTAAAACATTTTTAATTAGTTTCAAAAGGCACAGTGAATGCACTCCCATATTCCCCATCCAAATATTAATCCCCACTCATTGTTGTTAAGTCTCAAAATAAATATAGATACTTTAAATCCTGGATTGCTGAAGTTCACATTCTTTCCTAGAAGAAGAAGGAAAAAAAAAACAACATAAAAATCTCAACACTATTAAATCCTACCTCTAATTAAAATTAGGAGTGGATTTAAATTAGTATCCAGAAATAAGCCACCAGCTCAAAGAAATGAATACAAATGTTAGAAAATGCTTATATTTTCTAGCAAATATCACTAACACTTTCTAAACACCTGTGCTTCAGACTGGAGTAGATGAAGAAAGAAGTGACTCCTATAGTGACTTAGGAAGGAGACTGAAAAAGATATTTGAATTCTTGGGACTTTATTTCAAAATTTCTTTTCCAAGCTCCCCCAAATGAAGATAGATTAAATACTTGACCTCAGAAGTACCCCTGAAATTCCTCTTTATGTATGCAAAAGATCTTTTAAAAAGCATTCAAGATATTCATCAACCTGGCAGGAATCCCAGGGGCAATTTATGCTTTCTGACATTAAGTCCTGCCTCATTTGCAAATTTTGAATCCACAAGATGCCTGGATTGACAAATTGTAATTTGTGACCAAGATGATCTGATACCACCCCTAGGGTAAGACATTTCTTAGTTTTAGTCCTTCCATCTGTAAACTGGAAATAGATTTGTCATGAACATTTCTTGATGTAGCATCTATGTTGCACCTTATAAACTGGGGCTCCATCTCTCTTTTGATGACCAGGAGAGAATCTTCATTGGTCCCTCCCAGTTCCCTTGAAAATGAAGTGAAAGTGAAAGTCACCCAGTCATCTCTGACTCTTTGTGACCCCATGGACTATACTGTCCATGGAATTCTCTAGGCCAGAATACTGGAGTGGGTAGCCTAGCCCTTCTCCAGTGGATCTCCCCAACCCAGGAATTGAACCAAGGTCTCCTGCATTGCAGGAGGATTCTTTACCAACTGAGCTACCAGGGAAGCCCCCTAGTTCCCTTGCTGCTGCATCACTTCAGTCGTGGCCGACTCTGTGTGACCCCAGAGATGGCAGCCCACCAGTCTCCCCTGTCCCTGGGATTCTCCAGGCAAGAACACTGGAGTGGGTTGCCATTTCCTTCTCCAAGAGTCTCACATTACTTCCTTAAGCTCATCTATTTTTCACTCCCATGCAACTCCACTCTGGGTCCTTCTATACCTCGCTGAACTATTAGCTTCAATAAACATCTTAATACATCCTCAGTTCAGTTCAGTTCAGTTCATTTCAGTTGCTCAGTCGTGTCCGACTCTTTGTGACCCCATGAATTGCAGCACGCCAGGCCTCCCTGTCCATCACCATCTTCTGGTGTTCACTCAAACTCACGTCCATCGAGTCAGTGATGCCATCCAGCCATCTCATCCTCTGTTGTCCCCTTTTCCTCCTGCCCCCAATCCCTCCCAGCATCAGAGTCTTTTCCAATGAGTCAACTCTTCACATGAGGTAGCCAAAGTACTGGAGTTTCAGCTTTAGCATCATTCCTTCCAAAGAACACCCAGGGCTGATCTTTAGAATGGACTGGTTGGATCTCCTTGCAGTCCAAGGGACTCTCAAGAGTCTTCTCCAACATCACAGTTCAAAAGCATCAATTCTTCGGTGCTCAGCCTTCTACAGTTCAACTCTCACATCCATACATGACCACAGGAAAAACCATAGCCTTGATTAGATGGACCTTTGTTGGCAAAGTAATGTCTCTGCTTTTGAATATGCTCTCTAGGTTGGTCATAACTTTTCTTCCAAGGAGTAAGCGTCTTTTAATTTTATGGCTGCAGTCACCATCTGCAGTGATTTTGGAGCCCCCCAAAATAAAGTCTGACACTGTTTCCAGTGTTTCCCCATCTATTTGCATGAAGTGATGGGACCAGATGCCATGATCTTAGTTTTCTGAATGTTGAGTTTTAAGCCAACTTTTTCACTCTCCTCTTTCACTTTCATCAAGAGGCTATTTAGTTCCTCTTCACTTTCTGCCATAAGGGTGGTGTCATCTGCATATCTGAGGTTATTGATATTTCTCCCAGCAATCTTGATTCCAGCTCGTGCTTCTTCCAGCCCAGCGTTTTTCATGATGTACTCTGCACCCTTGGTCAAAATCCTTCACTGACTCCCTATTGACCAGAGAATAAACTTGCATCCTTTACCTCTGAATCCATGATGGAACATAGCATGTCTCTCCAAAAATGGGTTTCCAGCCACCAAGCCATGCCAGGCTACATCTCTCCTGTGTGCCTTTGGGCAGCCTCACCACCCCCTGGCCTGAGGTTTCATTCTGCTCTTTCTCGCTCACTCAAACAAGCACACAACAAGCAAACACCTCTGCAGAGACACTCCTCAAGATTCTCAGGCAGTTTGGGGTCCCCTCTCTTTCCTCCTATCTGTGACACCCCCAACTCACTTTGAAACCCTTGAGAAAGGACCCCTGCTGTAGCATTCTTCATGTTCAGAAGCACACGTAGAGCTGCTGTGAAGTTTTCATTTGGTAAATGATTGCTGGATTGGATTTTCTGCCCAGGCCAGCCATCAGCAGCTCTGAGTTATGTGTTTCTGGCCTCTCCTGGCCCCTCCTGGCAACTCTGAGCAGCTTAACCGAGCTCAGCAAGGGGTGGATCCAGTTAATTTTGCTTCAGAATCTGCAGGCCTGCGATAGGCGATGGCAGGACCACAGCTGTTCAGACTCAGAGTGCCTTGGACTCACAGCAGGAAGCAGAGACACTTAGAGGGGCTGCCCCATGGTCAATGCCACGGCCCTGGGGATTTTCTCCTCAAGAGCTGTGAGTCGCTGTGGCAACCACATTTCCCAAAGCTCCTCTCAAGGCAGAGAGACTATTTTAGGTAAGTAGACATTGGTTATGCTCCAAACATCCCATTCTAAGGGGGAATAATAATCAGAGGCCTTCTCTTTAATGACTTCCACATTCTTCTCTCTTCTCTCTCTCTCTCTGCACTCAATCCAGGGCTTCTCCCCCTAAAAAATCTGCAGGGATCAAGGAACGTTGCTTTCTAATTACTGCAGTGCTCTCAATCGCCTGTGGTCTATGGAGTATAGTGAAAACTTCCTCACTTTACACCCAAAGCTGGCTACTTTTTGGCTATGGGTTACATAGCCCTTTTCCCTCCAAGCTAAGTCAAAATTTGCCACAAACTGCGGTGCACATTGGTGACCCTAATATTCTTCCTAGTATCTAGCAATGGCACTATCATAATAAGTGAAGAATGCACAAGCACTATATTAATACACCTTCAGCCAGAAATTGTCTTAAAACATTTTGAATTCTGTAAGGCAGGTTCACTGTAAAAGATTTTATAAATCTTTTGTGGCTCAAAAGATAAGTAACTTGCTCATTTCTCCTGAGTCCATGAATGCACAGGCCAGATTTGAACATGATGGGCTTCCCAGGTAGCTCAGCTAGTAAAGAATCTGCCTGTAATGTGGGAGACCTTGGTTCAATTCCTAGGTTGGGAAGTTCCCCTGGAGAAGGGCTAGGCTACCCACTCCAGTATTCTTGGGCTTCCCTGGTGGCTCAGCTGGTAAAGAATCCACCTGTACTGGGGGAAACCTGGGCTCAATCCCTGGGTTGGGAAGATCCCCTGGAGGGGGGCATGGTAACCCACACCAGTATTCTTGCTTGGAGAATCCCATGGACAGAGGAGCCTGATGAGCTAGTCCATGGGCTTACACAGAGTGGGACATGAATGAATGACTAAGCACAGCTCTTTTCCCCACCATTTTACAACACCTTTTGTCTTTAAGTGACCCCTATATGTACCTGCTTCAGGAAGAGGCAACCAATTAACAAATGTAAGTCAAAGCCCAGAAAAAAGAATGTGTGGTTAAAAAAAAGCAATTTAAGGCTCGGTGACAAGCTGTTTCTCTGCCATTCCAATTTATCACGCTTTCAGCTTTTCTTGGGTTATTTCTGCTTAGTGAAACATCAATATCTTTATGCTCCACTATTTTATTAAGTATATTAAACAGGGGAATTGAATTCACAAAATGTACTTTGAAAAGTACAAATGCTCTGCAAACAGAGGCAGTATTAGAATTATTATCATTGTTATGAGCTTTTCTCTTGCTGTCGTTTGTGGTTTTGTTGCTTCATCTAATCTGACTGTTTTATTGTGTACATAGATTTGGTGGAGACTGCTAATTGCTTTCCAATATCCATTTTCCCTTCCTTCCTTATTAATGAAACTTTGTGTGCTTGTTCTGTGGCAATGTTCCCAACTAAAAACTACATTTTCCATTTTCCCTTGTGACTGGGGATGATCCCATGAGATAATTTAGGACAGCTTTTATGTAAGCAGAAATCACTGGATGGACTCTTATGAATGATTCTTAAAAAGTGGACTTGGCTGGCCAGTATCTATTTTTCCACCTTCTGTTACTTATTGCTTATCTGGAATGAAGAGATGGTGGTTGAAATTGGAGTACCCTGTGACCTTGGGGACAATAGCAAGATACCTACAGAGACTTTATCCCTAACATCCTTGAGCCAATAAAGCAAAGCCCAAAACACTTACTCTTGAATTTCTTGTTGTGAAAGAAAAAATCAGTCCGCAACTTGAGTCACTATTTTACAAATTTTCTGTTGCGTGTTGCTAAGCTAAATCCCTAAGTGACATAGTCAGCAAAAGGAAGCAGAGTGTACTATGAAAGCCCTCGACCAGAAGTCTAAGATCTCTGAACTGGTCTTTTGGCTGCAATCTTTCCTTGTAAGGTGGCCATGTTTTAGCCTGAGTGGTCTTTCCATCACCTTGCTTAATATCCTTCAACAAATTTTCATTGCCCTGAGGATAAAGTCACAAGTCTTTCTTGCAATTAAAAGTCCCTTTTGCATCTGGCCTCTGCCCACCTCTCCACCCTCATCACTCATCTCATTGCTACTCTCCCTTCTCTGCAGACACATTAATCTTCTCACTGCTCCAATGCACCACGTGGTCCTTTGGTTTTACCTTCTCATGTTCTTCCCTCATGGCTCAAGCTGTAAATAAAATGCCTATGGTGTGAGAGAACTGGGTTTGATCCCTGAGTCGGGAAGATCCCCCGGAGAAGGGAATGACAACCCACTCCAGTATTCTTGCCTGGAGAAGTCCATGGACAGAGGAGTCTGGTGGGCTACAGTCCATGGGATGGCAAAGAGTCAGACACGACTGAGCGACTAACACTTTCACAATTTCACTCGCATGTGCTTACAGCATTTACTTCTCCCGCTTACAACATTCTCCCACATCGTGACTCCCTCTTTAAAGATAAAAATGAATGAAACATGAATCTCTTCTAGACTGGCTTTTTTCATGCCGCTGTGCTAGATGGCTCAGTGGGTAAAGAATCCACCAGCAATGCAGGAGACACAGGAGATGCAGATTTAATCCCTGGGTCAGGAAGATCCCCTGGAGGAGGGCATGGCAACTCACTCCAGTATTGTTGCCTGGAGAGTTCCATGGACAGAGGAACTTGGTGGGCTACAGTCCAAAGAGTCACAAAGAGCTGGACACAGCTGAGCATGAGCATGACACTGTGAACACCGCAGGTGATGACTTGTAATTGGTTTCTCAATATCCTGAACTCTAGACTAGAGATTCAGTGAAAGTTTGTCTCACTTAGAATCACTTCCTGGACACTTGGTCTAGTGATTGGCATAAAGCCGGCTCTCAGCCCACAAAATAAGTGTAAATCTAAGAAAATTATCTATCTTGTCTCAGAATTCGATTTTGGGAGAAACCAAAATGAAGGTTCCAAGTGCAAAGGGTTTATTTAGAAGGTGATCCCAGGAAAAATCTACGGGAGTAGAAAGGTGAAAGAAAGAAAAAAGGAAGCTAATGAGGGTATTACCAAGTGATTTTTGATTATTACACTGTGGATAATAGCTTATTACACTGAAAAATTCTGAGAAATAGCGTGGACTACTTCTCAGAGTTACCTTGCCAGAGGGGTCGGAGAGCTGATGCATGAAGCCACTGGCTCCCACTGTCAGTGGCAGTAACTCCCTAGTATTGCTGGCCTGTCTGGCATGGAGGCACAGGGAGCTTGTCTGTTAAAGAAAACCAAGCCTTCAGGGAGAGAGCCTGGATGCTGGCACCTGGAAGTGAGGAGGGGCTCACGGATGGTAAATATTGATGGGTAAGAGGTAAGAGTGGGCACCCGCAGTGTCTGCCACATCTCTGCACCTCTCTCAACCAAGGTCCCTCATGGATAGAATGGACATGAGCACCATCTGGGATGTTTCTGTGGCGTGAGCCACCTCTCTCAACCAAGGTCTTTCATGGATAGAATGGACATGACCACCACCTAGGATATTTCTGCAGAGTAAACTTCCTCTCTCAACCAAGGTCCTTCATGGGTAGAATGGACATGAACACCACCTAGGATATTTCTGCAGAGTAAACTTCCTCTCTCAACCAAGGTCCTTCATGGGTAGAATGGACATGACCACCACCTAGGATATTTCTGCAGAGTAAACCACCTCTCTCAACCAAGGTCTTTCATGGATAGAATGGACATGACCACCACCTAGGATATTTCTGCAGAGTAAACTTCCTCTCTCAACCAAGGTCCTTCATGGGTAGAATGGACATGAACACCACCTAGGATATTTCTGCAGAGTAAACTTCCTCTCTCAACCAAGGTCCTTCATGGGTAGAATGGACATGAACACCACCTAGGATATTTCTGCAGAGTAAACTTCCTCTCTCAACCAAGGTCCTTCATGGGTAGAATGGACATGACCACCACCTAGGATATTTCTGCAGAGTAAACTTCCTCTCTCAACCAAGGTCCTTCATGGGTAGAATGGACATGACCACCACCTAGGATATTTCTGCAGAGTAAACCACCTCTCTCAACCAAGGTCTTTCATGGATAGAATGGACATGACCACCACCTAGGATATTTCTGCAGAGTAAACTTCCTCTCTCAACCAAGGTCCTTCATGGGTAGAATGGACATGAACACCACCTAGGATATTTCTGCAGAGTAAACTTCCTCTCTCAACCAAGGTCCTTCATGGGTAGAATGGACATGAACACCACCTAGGATATTTCTGCAGAGTAAACTTCCTCTCTCAACCAAGGTCCTTCATGGGTAGAATGGACATGACCACCACCTAGGATATTTCTGCAGAGTAAACTTCCTCTCTCAACCAAGGTCCTTCATGGGTAGAATGGACATGACCACCACCTAGGATATTTCTGCAGAGTAAACTTCCTCTCTCAACCAAGGTCCTTCATGGGTAGAATGGACATGACCACCACCTAGGATATTTCTGCAGAGTAAACTTCCTCTCTCAACCAAGGTCTTTCATGGATAGAGTGGATGTGACCACCACCTAGGATGTTTCTGCAGAGCGAACTTCCTCTCTCAACCAAGGTCCTTCATGGATAGAGTGGATGTGACCACCACCTGGGATGTTTCTGCAGAGTGAACTGCCTCTCTCAACCAAGGTCCTTCATGGATAGAGTGGGTGTGACCACCACCTGGGGTGTTTCTGCAGAGTAAACTTCCCCTCTCAACCAAGGTCCTTCATGGATAGAGTGGATGTGACCACCACCTGGGATGTTTCTGCAGAGTAAACTTCCCCTCTCAACCAAGGTCTTTCATGGATAGAATGGACATGACCACCACCTAGGATGTTTCTGCAGAGTGAACTTCCTCTCTCAACCAAGGTCCTTCGTGGATAGAGTGGATGTGACCACCACCTGGGATGTTTCTGCAGAGTAAACTTCCCCTCTCAACCAAGGTCTTTCATGGATAGAATGGACATGACCACCACCTGGGATGTTTCTGCAGAGTAAACTTCCCCTCTCAACCAAGGTCCTTCATGGATAGAGTGGATGTGACCACCACCTGGGGTGTTTCTGCAGAGTGAATGGATTACTGACTGCATTTGGAGCACTCCTCTTCTGAAAGATCATTAATCAAATAATATTGTTCCACATGGTTTTACATGGGAGCATTCATTTCTTCTTAAGTTAAAATTATAACCTCATTTTTATCATGAACCAAGTAGAGCCCTGCCCAGTCACCTGGGGAGAAGGCCTGATAGAGATGATATGCGTCACTGTGTTTACTAGTTAACAGCTGTAATGAGTGGGGAAGAACTCCAGCCCAAACCTTGTACTGAGAGGTGGTGGCCCCTATAGACAAAGGCGAGGCTTTCTAATCAGGTAGATATAGTGCCTCTTCTTCCCAGATACAGATTTGTGGGAATCTAGGTAAGTAATTGACCCCTTTTCATTTATAAAATAAGGATGATAATTTCTAAGATCCATGTTCATTAATAAGATTTATGTGGCAGGTGGCAAAGATTAGAGGATTAAGAAATGTGAGACAGTATAGAAATAGAGATTTTGAGGTCAGGTCATCTTAGTTCCTATTTTATCTATACTGCATTCAGAACATCTTCTAATCTAAGCTTCGGTTTCCTCTTCTGTTCAATGGGCATAATAATAACGCTTTTTCATTATTTTGCTTTAAGGATGAATGAGGTACCTAAAAAGGCTTCTGGCATTGAGAAAATACTCATTAAAGGTTAGATGCAATTATTTCATATAGGTTGATTTCAAAGGTTATATACAATTATTTCAGCATATTGGCATTAATATTGCTATTATTTTCAGACAAATATAATATAATATAACATAATACAACATAACATAATGTGACATAGTGTGACATAATATAACATAATTTCTATGTAGCTCTCATTAGCTTTGCCACTCCATTCTTGTGATCATTACCAAGAGTGAACACATCTTTTGATTATAAGCTTTGACTTGCATTTTTTACACCAAATTCTACATGCAGATCACCATTCAGGTATTTCGGGGCTATTAATCATTTGGGAATTTTCAATTTAGAAGGGGTCCTGGGATGTCAAATGATCCATACAGAGATAATGGGTGATAATTTGGTGTTCAGTCATAAAGCTTCTACTTTTCATTCATCCTGGATCTTTTCCTTCCTACTCACCATCACTATCTTGCTGGTGGCTGGATGTAAATGAAGTATCGCCATAAATTAACTGGCTAACCAGGAGTCATCAGTCCTTTCTTGAGGGTCAAGTCACTAAATGGTCAAATTGATAATAGTCCTTTCTGGCCTCACCCAAATCACTTCTCAAACTCCAATAAGTGTGGGTCTAGCACATTTATACATCACCCTGAGATGCCTCTAAGTTGCTTTAGCCTTAAGGTGCAGAGCTGACCTATTAATAAGAATGCCTTTTACATCTAGGCTATCAGAAATCTCCTTTCAACCATGACTTTAATTGCCCATTACAGATGGAAGTCAAGTTTGCAGGAAACAGAATGTTCGTGCATTAGAAGGGCCAAAAGTTCAATGCATTTTCTGTGGGAGGCACAGTGTTACTTTTAAAGATCAAGCTCTGCTCAGATTTGTCATGGCATTTCAGAACTTAAAGGGATTGAAGGAGGCTTCTAGTCATAATTCCTTCTTTTACAGATGAACTACATCAGGCTCAAAGAGGTTAACTAACTGCCCAAGGTCATATACAGCAGCACTTCTCAAACTTTAATAAGAATAAGAATAACCTGGAGGGGTCTTGTTACAATGCAGATTCTGATCTAGTAGGTCTGCAGAGTCTGTATTTCTAACAAGATTCCAAGGGATGCAACTACTCCTGGCCCATAGGTCACTCTCTTAGTAGCAAGGATATTCCAGGACGGAAATAAGAAGTCAGGATTTTTTGATACCCAATTTACTATTTTATTTTACAATACCACCTGGGTTATCCCTGGAAATCACAAAGGCTTAGAGTGATGATGATCAGTTGTCACTTGAGGAGGAATGGTATATTTCTTAAATAACTAGAGTTTGAATTTGCAAAATGTTTAAGGAAATTGTCAGCACATAGATTGGTTAGCCTTTTTGTCATCAAGATGCCCATATATTGTATTATGGGTACCATGATGTTTCAGACAAAAGCACAGCTTCTAAGAAGAAACAATGAAATTCCAGAGTTACAGGAGTAGTACCAACAGACAGTGCTCAGCTTCTAGCTCTCTATAAAATACAATTTTTACATATGTCATTTCAACTACTGAATAAGTAAGTCATCATTTTCCTTTCTCTGTACACACTATGAGATTCTGAGACTAAATGACCTTCTCAAGGTCACAGGGCTTGTAAGTGGCAAAGCATGATGTGGACCAACAAGTCCTAACTCAAAACCCCATGCTTTGTCCATTGCCCTCCACACCCTTCTGGGGGTGCAGAAATGACTTCTGGGGTACGGAAGTGATTTCTGCAGAAAGGCGATTTTCAAGGTACCAAATCAGCATAAAGCATGGAATAAACTCACTTTTCCCAGGCAATGAAGACAACTGAATTACATTCTTTGGATTTGTCTACAGTCAGTGAAAACGGTGCTGTGACATTTACACGACTGTAGTCCCAGAGACGTTCTCACTTACACGTTCTCACCTGGCCCTTTCCAGCAAGCAGCCAACTCCTACATGCAGTTGGAACCTAACACCTGATGCACACACGCAACCAGTGAATCATGACTGCATTTTCTTATCTTTAAACAGAAGGCGGATTTTGGCAAGGGACTGACTATTCCATCTCCATGTAGCTATGGTTTATGTGCTCTCTTCAAGAGTTGAGTTCTTTTCTGTCACATTAAAATTCCTTTTGTTCTATCTTAGAGCAGGTGAATCAGGCAGGGGCAATGGATCAGAGATGGACATTCAGCCAGTGAGCAAAGCAATGTGAGCATCCTCCCTGCTAGGTGAGGTCATCTTTCCTGAGAGTTGCATTGCATGTATTAGCTCTCAAAATGCTTAACTTTAGCACATTTACTTGGAGCAAAAATTAAAGATAAGACTCAATACTGGTTTCTCAGGTGGCTCAGTGGTAAATAATCTGCCTACAATGTAGGAGACCCGTGTTCCATCCTGGGTCAGGAAGATCCTCTGGAGAAGGGATTCGCAACCCACTGCACTATTCTTGCCTGGAGAATTCCCTGGACAGAGAAGCCTGGTGGACTACAGTCCTTGGGGTTGCAGAGTTAACCCAAAGAGAACCTTTCTTCAAAAAGTGATAGAAAAGCCAAAAGGCATATACTGACATACACAAAAGATCCTCAGAAAGAATTCACAATTAATTGTTAATAATGGATGCCTCTGGGAAGAATCAGCATAGAACAAGGTCAAAACAACTTTTTTTTTTTTTACTGTAGATATTTTTTGAACATGTGAATTCCTTACTTACTGGCAAAATAAGCACTTTGTGGAGCGGCAGTGGGGTGTGGCTATTGAGCCGAAGGAGCTGGGCAAGGATCTCTGGAGGCCCTGTTGATATCGTTTCTTGAACTGGATATTGATTAGTCAGAGACATTCACTTTGTAAAAATCCATCGAGCTGTCTACTGGATGCTGTGCGTACTTCTCTCTTTGCAAGTTATATTTTAATAAAATATTCAATATGTTTAAAGAGTTGAGCAAAACAACAAAAAAGCCTATTAGAGTAAATTTGGTAGACTGATTCATTCATTTATGTCTTAATTTAGTTAAAATAAAACAAAAATGTATTTCATGGACTCCTTGATAGTCTAGTGGTTAAGCATCTTCTGCCCATACATAAGAATAAAGGTTTGATTCCTGGTCTGGGAAGATTCCACATGCTGCAGGCCGACTAAACCCACGCACTACGACTACGGAAGCTTGCACATGCTCTAGAGCCCGTGTGATGCAACTTCTGGGCCCACGTGTTGCAACTGTTGAAGCTGAAGTGCCCTGGAGTCTGTGCTGCCCAGGAAGAGAAGCCATTATGATGAGAAGCTCACACAGGGAAATTAGAGAGTGGCCCTTGCTTGCCTCAACTAGAGAAAGCACGTGCGCAGCAACGAAGACCCAGTGTAGCCATAAGTAAATACGTGATTCCAGTAGTATTAAATTATTTACAATTCAAATATTAAAATGCCAAACAATAAGATATTTCTTGTGTTTAAATTGTGACATGAACGGAGACGACAAAAGTGATGAAGGAAAGCTCCCTGTCTGAGAGAAGATTAGCCTTAGGATGGGGAAAGAAACCTGTATTACAATGACACAAGGCTGTGTCTTAGTTTCTCCTTCTGTTGCAACTAATTATCCCACACTGTGTGGCTTGAAACAACACAAGATTATTATGTTACTGCTCTGGAGGGTAGAAATGCAACCTGGTCTCATTGAGTTAAAATTAAAGGATGTTTTTTTGGAGGCTCTGGTGGGGAACCTGCTTCCTTGCCTCGTCCAGTATCCAGAGGCTGCCCTCATTCTCTGGCTCATGTCTCTTCTTCCATCTTCAAAGGACATTATTCCAACCTCCACTTCCATTGTCACTTGACTTTTTCTGATTGTGTGTCATTTTCTTCCTTCTTTTCCTTCTTTCACATGGTGGGTAATTACATTGTATCCTCTGAGAACATCCTCTGTCCATAGAATTCTCCAGGCAAGAATACTGGAGTGGGTAGCCATGACCTTCTCCAGGGATCTTCCCAACCCAGGGTTCAAATCCAGGTCTCCTGCGTTGCAGGCAGACTCTTTACTGTCTGAGCCACCAGGGAAGCCCCTGAGAACATCCAGAATTTTTTGTCTCAAGATCTTTAAAGTAATCACATCTGTATAGCCCTTTTCACCACATGAGATAACAGATTCAAAGGTTCTGGGGATTTGTGTGAGCACATCTTTGGGGGTGTCATTATTCTGTTGTTTTAGGTTAAATATTTGTCCCTCCAAATTCATATGCTGCAACTCATTTCCCCAACATGGGGGTATCTGGAGGTGGGGCCTTTGGGAAGTCATGAGGTCACGAGGATGGAAATCTCATGAATGGGATTCATGTCCTTATACAAGAGACATCACAAAGCTTCTTGCTCCTCCTGCTAAGTGAAGGCACAGGGATGGAGTCTGCAATCCTGGAGGAGGCTCTTACCAGACATTAAATCTTCTAGGGCATTGATCTTGGATTTCCCAGCCTCCAGAACTGTGAGAAATAGATTTCTGTTGTTTGTAAGCCACCTGGTCTATGGTATTTGGTTACAACTGCCTGGACAAACTAAGACATCTGGCTCCCACAGTATATAAGTGACTCAAAGTAATAGAATCAAAGGCAAAGCAGTCAGAATAATCAGTTTGGGGCGTCAGTGGGGTTGAGAGGCAGCAGGTGTCAGGTAACATTCTGGTGCTGAAGGAAGAATAAAAAATCAGAGGGAGACAGGTGTGCATGAAGGCCCTGAGGGATGCTAGAGATGAGAGATTACCTATACAGGTTCATGAGAGTGCAATGCAGCTGGCTAACCCGGGTCCAACCACCATGAAGGGCTTTCCTGTAAAAGCAGCCTTTTAACCAATGATGAGTAGGAAGTAAATGGGAAAGAAGACTGGAAGGACAGTCTTTCAGGCAGAAGAATCAACCTGTGAAAAATTTAGTGGGATAAAGGGGAGGAAGCAGAGTACATGCGTGGCAACATGACGGCCAAGCTTAGTAAGAGAGAATTTGAGGGAAAACGTCAGGACGGAGACAAACAATGCCTTTTCCACCACCCGGAAGACCCTGTACTCCCTGATTACTGTTTGATTCATTTGTCTCATCTTTCAAGGGACATGAGAAGGCATAAAGAACTCTAAGCATAGGAGGACATCTCTCAAGGACCAAAGACTCAAGCTTAGGAAGCTAACTTCAAATCTGGGATTTTGGGGATTCCCAGGTGGCTCAGTGGTAAAGAATTCACCTTCCAATGTAGGACACCTGGATTTGATCCCTGGGTAAGCAAGATCCCTGGAGGAGGAAATGGCAACCCACTCCAGTATTTTTGCCTGGAAAATCCATAGACAGAGGAATTGCAGCTTGCAGTCCATGGGGTTGCAGAGTCGAACAAGGTTGAGCAACTAAGCACAGACGCACTGGGGTTTTGGGTAGCATCTTGCAGGAGGGAGCAATTTCAGGTGAGCAGAGTCCCTTGTAATCTCACCTACTATAGACATGTCCTCATCAGTAGTATCTTCATAGATGCTTCATAACACATCTGCACAGAGTTTTTGGAAGCTTGATAGAAAAACAGTTTAACTTTGCAAAGTGCCTTTCATATTCTAAAAACGACCTTCAAGTTGATATGCTTTGCAGGTTACTTAATATGCGAGAGGGGTTGCAAATTATGAATTATGTCTTTGTCATCGTCTTGATTTCTATGCAATTAGGGCTCTTCATGTCCTTTCTTCTAGGCAGTTTCAGAGTTAGACGACCTGTGACACTATACACAGGGCTATACACAGGGAACTTCAGGTTTAAATACGATACTACCTTTGCTAGTTTTTTTTTTTTTTTAACCATATTTATTGGGCTGGCATTCATGTTCTTCCCTGGTCATGCCCACTCTGGCTGTCTAAATTATTCTAATGGTATTCTCAGAGTGAACTCTGTATTCCAGACAGATACTTTTATCTTCTGTTTCTCTGAATCAACCTTTACTTCTCCTCCTCCCTGCCTTTCTTCTTGCCAGCATCCTGCCTATCATCCCTGGAATGGAAAACTCATCCTTCAGGGTCTGAAAGCCTGCATCTCTCAGTAAAGCTTTTCCTAGATGCAAAATATTTTCTCTTTCTTAGTTCCTTTGACATCACTGGAGCAGTGATGTGTGGTGGAGGGACATGAACTTTGAAGTTGATAAGTCCAGGCTGGCCATAGAATAGCTCAGGGGGAATGATCTCAACCCTCAGAGTTTCATTTTTTCTACTTTATCACTCAGCTAACAAAAACAAAGCTAAACTCTATTTAAGAGGGAAAATGCTCTTCAACAGCCATCTGCCTACACTTTGTTCTGATCTCTTAGGGATTCAAAAAGCATCTTTAGGGTGAGTTGGCTATATTTGTCAATATGTCTTGATAAATCTAATTGGGTGCAAAATGTGATGACCTTCTCATCCTCAGAGAAATGCCAAGAGCAAAGACAAAATAGTCAAGGTTCTAGAAGAACAAAAAGTAATAGGACATAGAAAAATGGCTCATGCAGTTATTGGGTTTGCAAGTCTGAAATCGTCAGTGAGGCAGCCTGGAAACTGTACCAAGAGTTGACGTTGCAGTCTTGAGTCCAAAGAAAAGTCTGGAGCCATCCTTCCTCATTGGAGGCCATCAAGCTTTTCTCTTTAAGGCTTTCAACTGATTTGTAGAGGCCCACACAAATGGAGGATTATCTATTGAATCAAATGCTGTTGTTGTTATTCAGTCCCTAAGTCTTTGCAACTTCATGGACTGCAGCATATCAGGCCTCCCTGTCCTTCACTACCTCCCAGAGTTTGCTCAAACTTGTGTACGTTATGTTGGCGATGCCACCCACCCATCTCATCCTCTGTCACTCTCTTCGCCTCCTGCCTTCACTCTTTCCCAGCATCAGGGTCTTTTCCAATGAGTTGGCTCTTCATATCAAGTGGCCAAAATACTGAAGCTTCAGCTTTAGCATCAGTCCTTCTAATGAACACTCAGGGTTGCTCTTCTCTAGGATTGACTGTTGGTCCCCTCTTAAAAACTCTCTTATAGTGTGCTGCTTGACCGAAGAAGTAGGTGCCATAGTCCAGACAAGAGGACACACAAAATTAACCATCACAAGTGGTTTTTTCTGCTAAGGACTTGATATGAATTAGCAGTTCCTGAAGGCAGTTAAGGAAGCTGGAAGTAGTTGTGGAAATGTTGTATATGGGGCAGAGCTCAAGATATTTGAGATGGTTCTAAGAGAGGGGGCCTTGTGCAGTTTGATACAAAGTTACCAGGAATGAAAAGAAGGCTATGAGATTTCTCCAATATTTCTCAGGCAAAGAGACTTTCAGTAAAGTGTGTACAGATATATAATATATTTTAAAATGTTTATATTTAAATATTATATATATATATGTATATATTAGGAAACTCATTCTAAGTTGTGTTCAGTTAAATCCTTACTTGTTAATCTCAAATCTTTAGCAATCTCTGAAAAGCATTTATTTTATGATCACTTTGGAGAACTAAAGAAGGAAGAGGCTGTCTTGATAGTTGATAACAGCTTATTATAAGAATAAATCAACTCTGGGAAATGAGACACAAGTGTGAGCTAGAAGCTAGCGGAGGGAGAAAACGGGAGCATGAATTGAACGGGAAGTGAAGTTTTTGGATCTCTGATGGTAAACAGTGGGTTAACTACTTTATGGGGAGTGAGGTATAAGCCATTTTATACTTGAAATTTAAGGACAAGTGGCCTCAGAACACAAGTGCATTTGGATTTCAACTTTCTGCAGAGGTTCTGGGGCAATTAAATTAGGAACATATCTCCAGACTTAGAGCAAGCCCTAGCACATAGTAGGGGCTCAATAAATGACAGTAATTATTGTCATTGCCTTCACAATAGACATTAACATGTAGTAGTTATTTGTGACCATATCTTACCTGTCTTGTCTCTGTGATCACTTTGTCATTCCTTGGCTACAGAGACTGTGTTTTACCAGCCATTTCATGAAGATCCACAGACATCTCTTGGTTGCAAGCACAGTGCTTAACACCTGGGAGACACCACAATGGACTCACTGATCCCCTCTCAAGTGAATTAACAATTTAAAAGGGGAGATAAAATGCATACAGATAATTTCAATGAGTATTACAAAGCAGTATCTCAAACAGTGACACTTGATAATTTTTGTTTGTTGGACCCATACAAAGCTTGAAGATTTTTTTCAAGTTTGGTTCAACATTTCAAAGTCTGGACTTTTTATATAAAATTTAGGAATTCATTAAATTTCAAAAAGTGGTAAGTGTGCCCTATTGCAATTCTAGTACTAATTGGTGCTCACTAATGTTAAGTGAATTAATGAATGAATTAAGAAGTGAACGACTAAGGGGAGTCACTGGTATATCAAAATTCTCTTTGTTCCAAGAAAGCAGGGACTCTGTCTTGTTTGCCTTTATACACACAATATGTTACAACATGGGCTTCCCAGGTGGCTCAGTGGGTAAAGAATCTGCCTGCCATGTAAGAGTTGCAGGAGACATGAGCTCAATCCCTGGGTCAGAAAGATCCCCGGAAGAGGTCATGGCAACCCACCCCAGCATTCTTGCCTGGAGAATCCCATGGACAGAAGAGCCTGGCAGGCCACAGTCCACAGGATCACAAAGAGTCAGACACAACTGAAGCAACTGAGCACATATGCATGTTACAGGATAACACTGGCTCAATAACATTCTTTGAATTAATGATGAATTAATGATGATTTTCATGAAGAACGGTAGATGATCTGTGGAACCTGTTGACTTGAAAGCTCTGCTAGAGTTCCAAGTTGGGAGTTTACAGGTAACCTCTTGCTCCTTTGATCATAATTTACTAAAAATTGAGGGTCAGTTTCATGCTGTGGGCCAAGAGGAAGGAGTAGAACCAATGAGAAAGGGACCGACGCTGAGCCAAATTCCTAAAGATGCCTCTATGGAAAACAATCTGGAGCAACATCAATAGTTGCAACAATAACATTTAAAGAGAGCTTGAAGGATACCAACTGTTGAGCTAAACACGTTCCCATGCAACTTATTTAATCTTTACAACAACTGAGTGATTTTACGTTTCACTTATTGATGACACGAACAATGCTGCAAAACAAAAAGCTACAAAACCCACAATAAAAGGTTAGTTATTATTGCCCACATGTCTGGGGTCAAATGGGAGAAGACAGTACAGTTCTGCTGATCTTGCCAGTTCGCTGACATCTGTGGGTCAGCTGGTCATCGGCGTTGGTTAAGGTCCATCTGCTCCACATGCTTGTCCTCCAGAGTGCCCTCAGGGTGGCCAGAGAAGAAGAGCACATGCAGATATGTGCTAGTGTTTTTTCAAGCCTCCATTTGGACTTTTCACATTTTGTTGGTCAAATCTGGTCACTAGACTCTGTCCAAATTCACAGGGTAGGGGAACAGATTGTACTTCTTTAGTAAGGAACTTCATAGTTGCAGAAGAAATGTATGGCTACTTGAAGGATGAAAAATTATAGCTATCAGTAAAACAAATCTACCACAAGTAGGTTAAATGAATCCAATTCATATAAGGAAACTGAGGCTTACATAGTCCTGTCCCCACAAAACAGTGGCAGAGCTGCATTTCAATACACTCTCTTTAGTTCTACCTCACATTTATGTCATTATAGCCCTTATTTTGAGGAATATCGATACCCTATGAATGGCAAAAGTATGAGTACCCATGCTCCAAGCTGAAAATCTTGACCCAAGTATTTTCTCTGCAAGAAGTTGAAGAGAGGGTGAAGAAAATGAACCTCTTCAATAAAACACACTGGATGCTATAAATGGAAGTGGAGGGCAAAGGGTGAGGAGCTCAAAAGGAAAGAGACTCATGTGAGCACTGAAAGGAAGGAAGTAGAAAATCTTCTCCAATGATGTGATGTTTGAGTGGACTTGGAACCTGACAGGAAGTCTCAGGGAAGAGAAGAGCAGAGAAGAGCAGAGCAGAGGAGCGGAGGGGAGGGGAGGAGAAGGGAGGGGAGGGGAGGAGAAGGGGAGGAAAGGGAGGGGTCAGGAGGGGAAGGGGCAGGAAGGAAGGGAAGGGAAGAGAAGGGAAAAATGAGGGAAAGGGGCATCTTGATAGAGAAGTCAGTGTGAGCAGATTTATAGAGATGGAAACAGAATGGAGTGTTTGGAATCGAGCTGAACACTCTGTACCCCTAGAGCGTGATTTTCATCCTTTAGTGCAGCAGAGTTACCTAGGATTCATTAAAAAGCATTCAGGGGTTTCCCCTTCAGGGGTTCAGATTTAGCCTGTCTGGCTCAGAGGCCAAGATTCATTTCTTTATCACACAGCTCAGTGATTCTGATGCAAGTGGCACATGAACCCATGGTTTGAGAAACACTCTGCCTGTGAGTTGAGAGTAATAGAAGATGGGAGAGGATGTGGTCAAGTAAAGGGGGGTTGGATTAAGAAAGACCTTCCACACATCTTGAAGATCATATGAGGAATTTGAGCTCACTCTTTATGCAGAGAGAACCATCTGCATTGTTAAGTCAGGAAAAAAAAGCAAAGAGAAACTAAAGAACTTTTTGATGAAGGTGAAACTTAAAAATTAACATTCAAAAAACCTAAGATTATGGCATTGGGTCCCATCACTTCATAGCAAAAGGATGGGGAAAAAGTGAAAATAGTAACAGATTTAATTTTCTTGGGCTCAAAAATCACTTTAGATGGTGACTGTAGCCATGAAATTAAAAGATGCTTGCTCCTTGGAAGAAAAGCTATGACAAACCCAGACAGCATATTAAAAAGTAGAGACATCACTTTGCCGACAAAGGTCCATATAGTCAAAGCCATGCTTTCTCCAGTAGTCAGGTACAGATGTGAGAGTTGAGCCATAAAAAAGCTGAGTACTGAAGAATTGATGCTTTCAAATTGTGGTGTTGGAGAAGACTCTTGAGAGTCCCTTGGACTGCAAGGAGATCCAACCAGTCCATCCTAAAGAAGACCAGTTCTGGGCGTTCATTGGAAGGATTGATGTTGAAGCTGAAGCTCCAATACTTTGGCCACCTGATGTGAAGAGCTGACTTATTGGAAAAGACCCTGATGCTGGGAAAGATTGAGGGCAAAAGAAGTGGATGACAGAGGATTAGATGGTTGGATGGCATCACCAAATCAGAGGACGTGAGTTTGGGCAAACTCTAGGAGATGGTGAAGGACAGGGAATTCTGGCATGCTGCAATCCATGACGTCACAAAGGGTTGGATGTAACTTAGCTACTGAACAACAACATTTATCATCTGGCCAAAATGCCCTTGCCTGTGGTTAAATTACAACTGGGAGACATCTGAGCAAAAGACATTATTTAGGAGACGTTTGGAACAGATCAGGAGAGTCACCATCAGGATTCAGGTGATGTTGACACATCTAATTATTGGTTCCTGGCCATAATTGCAATTTGAATACACTCAGTAATTATGTGCTGAATGAACGTTTCAAATGTAAAACATGTGTGTTTGAAATTGGGGAGATTAAAGACTTTCACAATATCAGTAGCACTCACAAACAGGAATTGACCATGAAAATGATGGACTCTAATATTTGATGAGTTTGATGTTGATGGTATGTACTCATTCAGAAATGAATTTCCTTTCCTGAATTTAAGCTCCTTACAATACAATCTTCTTGGAGGGAGCATAGCACCTTTATTGAAAGATCGTTAAACATATGCATCTCCTTCCAAGATTAATTAGGTGATCTTTCTGGGTCCATTCTATTAACCTGTAATTAGACTGTAGAGATACTTACGCTTCATGACACACATTTTAATTGCATCCCGCTGTGTGCTGATGTAACACACAGCTCTGGAAAACAAGGCACGAGCAAGGAGATTGTATGCAGAGAAGGAAGTGACTTTGGCTCCTGGACTGGATTTCTGGGCAAGACGGCTCCAGCTCCCTGTCTCCCTTCATCCAGTGCCATCTGGAAGACTCTTTTGTGAAAGATAGCAGGAGGCAGGATTCAGGTGTCTGGATATTGCACAAAATAAACTGGTTTAGTTTCATCAGTCTTTTTGTACCTTTCCTAAGTTCCTCCTCTTGCCCTCAGTGTATCTCTGATAAGAACCACTGACTTTGGCTGTGTGTGTGCTCAGTTGCTTCAGTGTTGTCCAACTTTTGGTGACTACGGACTGTAGCCTGTCAGGCTCCTGTCTGTCCATGGGATTCAACCCACTGGAGTGGGTTGCCATGCCCTCCTCCAGGGGATCTTCCCAACCCATGGATCAGACCTGAGTCTCTTATGTCTCCCGAATTGGCAGGTGGGTTTTTTACCCACTGAGCTACCTGGGAAGCCCTTGGATACATTCACCACTAATAGTAAAGAACCTTGTGAATAGCAAGACAGGAATTAGTTTCCCATTTTCCGGATACATTAGTTTCCTGTTTGATGGGCTTCCCTGGTGGCTCATCTGGCAAAGAATCTGCCTGCAATGTGAGACCTGGGTTCCATTCCTGGGTTGGGAAGATCCCCTGGAGAAGGGAAAGGCTACCCACTCCACTATTCTGGTCTGGAGAATTCCTTGGACTGTATAGTCCATGGGGTCCCAAAGAGTCAGACATGACTGAGCAACTTTCACTTACTAAACAGTTATCTCTTGAACACTCCTCACCTGCTCTGACATGGAGTCTCAAAGAGTCAGACACGACTGAGCGACTTTCACTTTCACTTTCTTTTCTGGATGCAAAAACTAGGACTTAGCAATAGGATCAGAATCTGACTCTTTCGTGCTAGGCCAATTGAATTCCAGAATGGTCTTTTCTGCCTAACTGGGCAAGTGAGTGTAAATCCCAGACCAAGCCCTCAGTAGCCATGTAACAGGATAGGTTATCTTCCCAACTCTCCTGAGCTGTTTTATTTAAAGGGCATTTCCTGAGCACCAGTGAGCCATAGTATTAGAGCTAATGCTTCTAAGAGGCCCAGTTCCTCTTCTATGTGAGTTTACAGTCTAAAAATCAATGAATAAAACATCATCAGTGCTATAATTACAAATGGATTATAAGAATGTCATGAATATTCTCATCCTCTCATCCATCGAAATGGAAATGTTCCCTATCTCAACAGGACTTCCTGTTTCCACTGTTAACGAGCATGCAGAATGGGAATTGGTTGAGGGGAGGCTTGCAGGGAGGTGACAGGCAGCATTTAGTCAGACACTCATTCTCAGGTCATACAAGCACAAGTGTGGCCATTGCAGGGACTCAAGGGTGAGCCAGGCATCTAGTTAGATTGGGTGCATGGAAGGGTCTACACAGGAGGTGTCCCTTTGATTTTACCTTTTGTCATTGACTCCTTTTGCTGTCTGTGTCCATCACGTGATTTTTGGAGAGAAAGGAAAGCCAGTTATAGTCAAGTGTTCAACTTCTTTTAAAAGATTATTTTGATGTGGACTATTTCTAAAGTCTTTATTGAATCTGTTACAACGTTGCTTCTATTTTTTATGTTTTGGTGTTTTGATCAGGAGGCATGTGGGGTCTTAGCTCCCCCCCGCCCCGCAGGGATCGAACCTGCACTGCCTCCACTGGAAGGTGAGGTCTAACCCTTGGATTGCCAGGGAAGTCCCTGTAGTGTTCCACTTTTAACATGTCACCCTGACTTCAATTCTGAATATAGTTTCTGAGCCAGAAGACATGCTTCTCATTTCAAAGGTGAAAAATCGAGGCACAGAGGGGATAGGTATTCCTTTGTGAAGTTACAGTAAAAACCCAGAGTCTGTGACTCCAGCCCAGCTATCCCAAGTGGCTAAGTTTGGTTGCATTTGTAATTTTACCCAAAGGCTTGGAATTTTTGCTTTCTTTCTGATCACCTGCCCATCTGCCAATCACTCTCTTTGATTTGGAGTGCAAGAGTGAAGGCAAAAGGAGAAAGGGGTGGCAGAGGATGAGATGGTTAAATAGCATCACTAACTCAATGAACAGGAATCTGAGCAAACTCCAGAAGATAGTGGAGGACAGCGGAACCTGGTGTGCTCCAGTCCATGGGGTCTCAAAGAGTCAGAGACGATTTAGTGACTGAACAACAACAACAACAATTCTGTCTCCAGCTGGCTTTCATGTCACAAAGGGGGGAATAACTAAAACAAGCCATTTAATATAAAGAAAGGAAGGAAAAGATAAACATTAAATAGAAGAATAAAAAATAGTGAGGGAAGGCCTGGACCCAGCACCCTACATCTTGGTGGGGATCTTCCCTGGGAGTTTCACGCATTACAGGTGGATTCTTTACTGTCTTAGCCACCGGGGAAGCCCACACAGGAACCTGCAACCTCACAGTCTGAGTGTGAAATGCCCTTGTTTCTGTATGGATTCTTTTAATCTGAGGCTACTTCTACTTCAGTTGGACCATGGAACTGTCTTCTAGCTCTTTTTCTGTTGGGTTTTGGTGTTTAAAATATCTTCAAAGCAAGCTAGGAAATAACTTTCCATTTTGCCAATGTTTGCTTTTCAGTGTTTTGAATGAATCTTCTTTGCAAACTGCTAAGCTAATTGAACCACCACCATTTCAGCTGAAAAAACACTCTGCCTTGCCAAAGCACATGTGCTTGTGCACTCAACTTCAGCACCGGGGAGGGGGCAGAGCTGGGGGAAAGGATTGTTTTTGGCCTAAATGCCAGGTGCGCAGTAAGGAGGGGTTTTTTGGTTTGATTTGTTCTCTTTGGGGAGGATAGGAGCTGGCATTAGAAGGGCCCACTTCACACTCCTGAGAGATACTATTTTTTTTGGTTCAGAAATACAAAGAATTAGTAGCTCAGAGAAGTCAAGTGACTTGCCCAAGGTTTTCGATAGAGGAGATGTCATCATGATCCCATCCAGGTAGTTTCATCCAGCAAGGCTGTATCACCTCAGAACTTCAGCGAACTGTTCAGAGGAGAATTTGATTTCTTACCTGATATCCTGGATTCAATTCCATTTAAAAAAAAAACAACAAAAAAAAACACTGAAATTTAAACTTAGTTGTATATGACTCCTGTGCCCTTATTTGATAGTGTCCTGTGTTCTGAATTTTATTTTTTTTTCTTTTTCCTGGGAGTGGTCTGGCTCCCTGTCTCCTCTACAATGTCACGAACCTCCGTCCATAGTTCATCAGGCACTCTGTCTATCAGATCTAGTCCCTTAAATCTATTTCTCACTTCCACTGTATAATCAAAAGGGATTTGATTTAGGCCATACCTGAATGGTCTAGTGGTTTCCCCCATTTCTTCAATTTAAGTCTGAATTTGGCAATAAGGAGTTCATGATCTGAGCCACAGTCAGCTCCCAGTCTTGTTTTTGCTGAGTGTATAAAGTTTCTTCATTTTTGGCTGCAAAGAATATAATCAATCTGATTTCGCTGTTGGCCATCTGGTGATGTCCACGTGTAGAGTCTTCTCTTGTGTTGTTGGAAGAGGGTGTTTGCTATGACCAGTGCATTCTCTTGGCAAAACTCTAGATTGAGGGCAGGAGGAGAAGTGGACAACAGAGGATGAGATGGCTGAATGGCATCACTGACTCAATGGACATGAGTTTGGGTAAACCCAAGAGTTGGGGATGGACAGGGAGGCCTGATGTGCTCCAGTTCATGGAGTTGCAAAGAGCTGGACATGACTGAGTGACTGAACTGAACTGAACTGAACTGTGTTCTGAATATGCCATTTGGTTGCTCATTCATGAGAGGCAATTACAAAACAAACAAACAAACAAACAAACAAAAAAATAAACAGATGTTCTGCAAACACTCTCTAAAGGAACTTCTAAACTTTCCATGAATCAGATTTATTTGAGCAATGTATTACCTGCCCTTTAAAAAAAATCGAAATTATTCTCTTGGCAGATTTCTAAAACAGATTATTTCATCATAAAACCAGGTACTGTATGTGTGCCATGGTTCTAGAAATGTGCTGGTGTTTAGTCAGATTCTTCTCCCCAAGTTCAAAACTTAACTGAGGGATGTAAAGGGAAAAGTGTCCACTGGAGTCGCACTGTAATGGGTCTAAGATGAGGTATAAGTCACCTGTGATTTAAATGAGAAGCAAAACATTGACACTTGCAAACTTAATTAAATCTCTTAAAAAAAAAAAGAGGTGATGCTGAATTGGAATTCACTATTTTTTTTAAAAAATGAAAATTGTGCTCAGCTGAAGGCTGAAATTTTTAATGTTTGAAATTTAAATTTACTTAGGTTCTGGCAAAAACCATCTGATATTTTGAAATTAAATGAACTTTTGTATAAATGGATAAGTTTGAAGACATAAGTGACTGAATGACATAGTCAAGAATTATCTATGCTCCCAACCTCCAACACCCAGCTTGGTACTTGGTGTATGGAGTGAAGTTAATCAGTTCAGTTCAGTCACTCAGTCGTGTCTCTTTGCGACCCTATGGACTGCAGCACGCCAGGCCTCCCTGTCCATCACCAACTCCCGGAGTTTACTCAAACTCATGTCCATTGAGTTGCTGATGCCATCCAACCATCTCATCCTCTGTCGTCCCCTTCTCCTCTCACCTTCAATATTTCCCAGCATCAGGGTCTTTTCCAATGAGTCAACTCTTCACATCAGGTGACCAGAGTATTGGAGTTTCAGCTTCAGCATCATTCCTTCCAATGAACACCCAGGACTGATTTCCTTTAGGATGGACTGGTTGGATCTCCTTGCAGTCCAAGGGACTCTCAAGAGTCTTCTCCAACACCACAGTTCAAAAGCATCAATTCTTCAGCACTCAGCTTTCTTCACATTCCACCTCTCACATCCGTACATGACCACTGGAAAAACCATAGCTTTGACTAGACAGACCTTTGTTGGCAAAGTAATGTCTCTCCTTTTTAATATGCTGTCTAGGTTGGTCATAGCTTTTCTTCCAAGGAGCAAGCATCTTTTAATTTCATGGCTACAGTCACCATCTGCAGTGATTTTGGAGTCCCAAAAATAAAGTCTATGATGGTTTTCATTGTTCCTCCATGTATCTGTCATGAAGTGATGGGACCAGATGCCATGACCTTAGTTTTCTGAAGTTAATAAAATTTATTGAATAAATGTGAGGATATATTTAAGTGATTAGATACCTTAATACTTTGAGTGTCTTAGTCCTTTCAGGTTGCTGTAATGAAGTATCATAGACTGGGTGGTTTATAAGGTACCTAGTTCCATTCACAATGGCTCCACACTCCTGACCTAAACACCTACCAAGGTTATCACCTCCAAATACTATCCCATTGGGCATTAGATCTTCAACATGTGAGTCTGGGGAGGACACAGACAATAAGACCATAGCGCAGAGTTTTATCTACAATTTCCAAACTCAGAAAACTGTCTTACAAGGAACTACATTTTTATACTGTTTTTCCTCTGAATTAGTGCATGGAAAACCATACCTCAGATAAATAAAATGGTAATATGTTCAACAATCTCATTTATAGACAGAAACTCTGAAGAACATCTGAACATCATGCTTATCTCTATAAAGCCCTTTGGAGTCCAGGTTGGATTAAGAATGAATCATTCTAAGTGTGTAACAGTTAATACTCATATAACAGCTATAATATTCCAGGCACTCTTCTGAGTGTTTCGTGTGATCATGTTTAACACACAGCTCCAGTAGAACTCTATCTATACCACTTAAAAATCTAAAAACTGAGGCACAGAAAGTTTTAATTTTCCCAATATCAACAGGAAATGCCAGCTCTGGGCATTAGAACTCACACCATCTGGTTTATAAAGCACTGCTTGTATTGTTTCTCTGAAATCCAGCCCCAGAGTCCCTCTGCCTAACTGCCTTTTAAACAAGTTAAAGCCAATTAATCTCTAAACAGTGGACATTGTTACTTCTATGTTCATTTTTACTGTTGTTAGTTTTATTACTAATTACTCTGTTTCAGGAACTTACCTGAACTCTCTGGAATAATGGTCACCTAATTCTGGGAGATGGTGATGCTAATTCTATTTTATGCGGGACAACACAGAGGCAGTGAAAAGGTACCCAAAATCTCAAAGTGAGTAAGAGGCACAATTTGGATTTAAATCAAGGCAATTTTTTTCCTCCCTCTGGCTACCAAGATGAAGGTTGGATTTTTATTTTTTGGAACTACAAGCTTGCTGATGTTTAACTTATAATTTCTTGCATACCCATCACGTCTCCTAAAA
The DNA here is from genome assembly GCF_003369695.1 of Bos indicus x Bos taurus. Taxonomy (NCBI): domain Eukaryota; kingdom Metazoa; phylum Chordata; class Mammalia; order Artiodactyla; family Bovidae; genus Bos; species Bos indicus x Bos taurus. Next base: position 105,422,637 of record NC_040081.1, read on the forward strand.
CAGGAGGTGACAGCATTCAGAGAAACTGAGCTGCACCCATGGCTCATGGTGGTGGGTCATCCTTCATTTTTGTTCTCAAAAAGGGCATCCTTCACATGCTTCTCTCTCCAGTCCCTTCCAGGGCTGGAGGTCTGTTCAAACTTGATTCTGTGCTGTTCCTTTTATTCTTCCTCCTCTCTTATCTTTGTGTGTCAGTGTCTGTGTGCGCGAGTGGGGGTGGGCTGGGCTGAGTTCCCCCGGGCCCGAGTGTGCAGACACGCACAGTCATTATTTTCACAAGCCCTGCCATTACTTGGGGCACTTGTGGGCTGTTTCCTTGTTTGGCTTTCTTCTTCCCATCGACAGCTAAAGCTGTGCTCTTTTGTTTGTGATTCTGTGTTTAGAGCCCCTGAGAAGGACTATAAAGTTGCCCGTGTGTCAAAGGTACATGGAGTAGAACTGAAGGACTGGAAAGGGGCCTGGGGTGGTAGTGATTCCCGGGGTGACTCATGGAAGGAGCTTCTGAGGTTAGCCAAGGAGGGGGTGGACCCTGCATCCTCCACAGTTTTGTTCAGAGATGGCTGGTGGGTATGCCTTTCTCACAACTGAGCATCCTTTGATAGACTGAAGTTTCTCTGTTGGCAAAGGAGGAAAACATCCCTGACTGTGCCTCTCTTATGCTCCTTGGGGCATACTTCACCCTGTCATGACACCCTGGCTGTTGGTCCTGGTCCTCTGATCCTTGAGGGCCAGGAAGGGCTGTCAGGACTCTGAAATCCTCCTCCAAGGTATCTGTAAATTCCCAGGGGGCCCTGCATCTCAAGTCACTTCTAGCTCCAAAAGGCTGCCCATGCCCCGGGCAATGTGTGTGCCTTACTTTTGTTCATTTCAAAAGTGAAACTCAACCCTTTCCTCAAATTGCAAACAAAAAAGCAATCACTGCAGTAATATGAACAACAAACTATTCCTAAGTGAAGACACTTAACAGGAGGAAGGGTATTTTGGAGAAATGGATTTGTACTGCAGAAGGGTATGGAAATTATGTTGTTTTCTTTAAAGTTTATTTATTTTTAATTGGCTTTCCAGGTGACATTAGTGGTAAAGAACCTGTCTGCCAATGCAGGAGACATAAGAGATGCAGGTTCAATCCCTAGGTCGGGAAGATCCCCTGGAGGAGGGTATGACAACCCTCCAGAGCTTATTTCTTAAAATCATCAGTGTTTCTTTACCTGGGTGACCCAAGGGACCATCTAGAAGATTCTATGGCTCAGAGTGAACACATAGATGGGATTGTGAGACAGGAATTTCATTCTTCCTGTCTTTGCTCCTTACACAGTCAGAAGCTAGCCAGTGTTTCCAGACTGTGGAGGTGTGGTTAACAACAATGAGATGTTCATCTCTACTAGAGAAGGCTTTTCAAGTAACCCCTTATCAGGTAACTTGTTTCAGTGACAATTATACAGAGGGAAAATGTTGCCAATACATTTGGAATTTGATTGTATTTTTGTAGCTTGCATTATGGTTTGTAGAAGGAGGCTGTGCCTGCAGGGTGATGCCAAGTCCGTCTGTGTGCTCTCTTTGGTCTTCTTGGTCCTGCTGACTGGGGGGCATGAAGTAGCTCCCCAATCAGCAGGTTCAAATTCCTTTTTGATGACTGGCTGGAGAAAATTCTTTTTTGATGACACCATTTGATATAGAAACCTCCATGAACTCAGTATAATGAGGTTAAATACATGAGGGAGCCAACTGACCAAAAGCTCAAATCAGACCCTTCTGACCTAGATCGGACTACATATTATTGTAATATTGTCGTAGACCATCTCTGTTGAGTTCTGTGGTCCAAGGTCTATACACAGTGTTTTACTTATTTCATAAGGTAGCTATGAACTTCCATTTTACAGATGAGAACACTGGAGTCAGCAAGGTGGGAAATTTGCCCGGCATTACTGTCTGCTTAAATTTGCCAGAACTAGAACCCTTTCAAAGAATCCCAAAGAAAGGCAATGCCAAAGAATGCTCAAACTACTGCACAGTTGCACTCATCTCACATGCTAGTAAAGTAATGCTCAAAATTCTCCAAGCCAGGTTTTTCAGCAATAGGTGAACCGTGAACTTCCAGATGTTCAAGCTGATTTTAGCAAAGGCAGAGGAACCAGAGATCAAATTGCCAACATCCGCTGGATCATCGAAAAAGCAAGAGAGTTCCAGAAAACATCTATTTCTGCTTTATTTTTTGACTATGCCAAAGCCTTTGACCGTGTGGATCACAATAAACTGTGGAAAATTCTGAAAGAGATGGGAATACCAGACTACCTGACATGCCTCTTGAGAAACCTATATGCAGGTAAGGAAGCAACAGTTAGAATTGGACATGGAACAACTGACTGGTTCCAAACAGGAAAAGAAGTACATCAAGGCTGTATATTGTCACCCTGCTTATTTAACTTCTATGCAGAGTATATCATGAGAAATGCTGGGCTGGAAGAAGCACAAGCTAGAATAAAGATTGCCAGGAGAAATATCAATAACCTCAGATATGCAGATGACACCACCCTTATGGCAGAAAGTGAAGAGGAACTAAAAAGCCTCTTGATGAAAGTGAAAGAGGAGAGTGAAAAAGTGGGCTTAAACCTCAACATTCAGAAAACTAAGATCATGGTATCTGGTCCCATCACTTCATGGGAAATAGACAGGGAAACAGTGGAAACAGTGTCAGATTTTATTTTTGGGGGCTCCAAAATCACTGCAGATGGTGATTGCAGCCATGAAATTAAAAGACGCTTACTCCTTGGAAGGAAAGTTATAACCAACCTAGATAGCATATTAAAAAGCAGAGACATTACTTTGCCAACAAAGGTCCATCTAGTCAAGGCTATGGTTTTTCCAGTGATCATGTATGGATGTGAGAGTTGGACTATGAAGAAGGCTGAGCACCGAAGAATTGATGCTTTTGAAGTGTGGTGTTGGAGAAGACTCTTGAGAGTCCCTTGGACTGCAAGGAGATCCAACCAGCTGTTCTGAAGGAGATCGGGCCTGGGAAGATCAGCCCTGGGATTTCTTTGGAAGGAATGTTGCTAAAGCTGAAACTCCAGTACTTTGGCCACCTGATGCGAAGAGCTGGCTCACTGGAAAAGACCCTGATGCTGGGAGGGATTGGGGGAAGGAGGAGAAGTGGATGACAGAAGATGAGATGGCTGGATGGCATCACCGACTTGATGGACATGAGTTGGTGATGGACAGGGAGGACTCCAGGAGTTGGTGATGGACAGGGAGGCCTGGCATGCTGGGATTCATGGGGACACAAAGATTCGGACATGACTGACATGACTGAACTGAACTGAGAACGCTCTCAGACATTTGATGCTTCAAAGATATCACTCTGTCTCCCTGTAGCTTGGAGCTGTGCTTTATTAACACTAATGATAATGACATCTATTTGCATTGATTTAAAAGTCAATGAGCTGGGGGTGGACCAGTAGCTTTGAGGGCTCCCCTGGTGGCTCAGACAGTAAAGAATCTGCCTGCAATGCAGAAGACCTGGGTTCAGTCTCTGGGTCAAGAAGATCCCCTGGAGAAGGAAATGGCAACTCAAAATTTTGAATTCAAAATTCAAAAATTCTTCCCTGGAGAACCCCATGGGCAGAGGAGCCAGGTGGTCTACAGCACATGGGGTCACAAAGCGTTAGATGTAACTTGCACAACTAATACACACAGTGACTGAGCAAATGGCTGGTTGGAGTTGTTTTACTGGAACCGGGTAGTACAAGAAGTGAGTACTCGCTCACTCTGCAGTCTGAGGGCGCATGGTTCTGGTGGTGGGTATGATTCAGATTTGGAAAAAACATGGTTTACTGATATTGGTATAAGTCAGGTGTCAACCCAGATGTGGAACCCCGAAGAAAGATATCTACTTTTCTACTGCAAGTACTTAAAATGCAAAACCATCTCAGGCTGAGAGGACCTTTAACAAGACCCTAATGGAGAGTTCCACTCTGGGTCAGTTGAGGGGCCATCGTTGACATTCATCTCCTCAATGGGAATCCCCACCCTTTTGAACTCCAGTGAAAAGAAAATTCACTTCAAGAGTTTCCCCAGGTCAAAATGAAGATGCTGTCTGTGTTCTATGTACTTTGACTCTTCGCAACACCATGAATTGTACCCTGTCAGCCTCCTCTGTCCATGGGATTCTCCTGGTAAGAATACTGGAGTGTGGTGCCATTTTCTACTCCAGGGAACATCTGACCCAGGGACTTAACCCATATCTCTTGCATCTCCTGCACTGGCAAGTGGGCAAGTGGGTTCTTTACCCCTGAGCCACCTAGGAAGTCCAGGGGAGCCGGTGGAAGGTGGCTGAATGATATTTAAGGGGGTCCCCTCAGACTAAGACTTGGAAAGTTGGGTTGTAGTGTTTTCCAGAACTGTCCTGTCAGGCACCGCCTGGGCATTGTTCTGGAGTCTACAGATGATAAAAGGGAGGAGGCTGAACCTGGATTCACCATCTGCTTTTAGCAAATTACTTAGATTATTTTTTAATTGCATGCAGTTGCAAAATGCCTGACGCGCAGAAAGGCTCAAGGGCTTTTAGCCCAATGTCTTGTTTAGTTTGTGACTCTATCAGCATCAACATTTGGAGAGGAGTGGAGAGGAGTCGCCTTCCAGACCACAACAGAGGAGGTGCTTCCTATTAAAACTCCATCAAGACGGTTGACTGTGGGTGGAGAGGAGGGTTTGCCCATTTCTCTGATGGTCCCCGGGGAGGAGAGAAAGAGGAGCAGTGATGTCAGAGCTCCAGTGGAGAGGAAATGAGGACTAAAGCACCAGTGAAGCCTTCACAGCCCACTTTTGGGGACATGAGGAGAGAGGGTGGAGGACAGATGGGGACAGCAGAGGTGAGAGAGGTTGGAAGTAGGCTTTAAGGATAATGAGATCAGTTCAGTTCAGTCACTCAGTCATGTCTGACTCTTTGCGACCCCATGGACTGCAGGACACCAGGCTTCTCTGTCCATCACCAACTCCCAGAGCTTACTCAAACTCACGTCTATCCAGTCGGTGATGCCATCCAACCATCTCATCCTCTGTTGTCCCCTTCAATATCATTGACTCCAGCCAATATCAGGATTCCAGTCAGGATCTCAGGGCTGAGTTGGTCCCACCTCCAGCCTTCAAGAGAACCTCTTACCTGGGTCAGGCTGGGGGGATCCTTGAATTCTCCCCAGCAGCCTGGTGGGGATGAATCCTCCAGAGCCAGGGGGATAGGCCTAGCACTTTCCCTTCCTTCTCGGGGAGGTGTTGCTGTTATTCAGTCATTAAGTTATGTCCTACTTTTTATGACCCCATGGACTGCAGTATGCCAGACTTCCCTGTCCTTCACTATCTTCTGGAGTTTGATCAAACTCATGTCCATTGAGTTGGTAATGCCATCCTATCATCTCATCCTCCATGACCCGCTTCTCCTCCTGCCTTCACTCTTTCCCAGTATTAGGGTCTTTTCCAGTGAGGGTGGGTCTTCTATTATCTGTGATCCTCAGCACCACACACAGTGCTTTGCACAGTGCAGGCGTTTGAAACATCTTTGTGCAATGAAAGAACCACCACCTTTCTATTGTGTAAATACAGAACCTTAACACTATGAAGATTATTATTATTGTTCAGATATATGAACACCCAAGTGACCTGGTCTATGCAGTCATGATTTTATTTCATTGACCCTCATAGCAAATACTATGAGGTTAAGTAGGGAATGGGGACATGAGTTCTGTGGTGGGTAGAAATGTGATCTTTCCCCCCCAAAAAGATATTCAAGTCATCACCCCTGGGAATCTGTGAATGTGACCGTATTTGAAAATAGGGAATTTACAAATGTAATTGCCTTAAGAGGAGGTCATAGAAGTTGGGTGGGTACTAATTCAGTGAATATTATTCTTATAAGAAGAGGGATGCAAACAGAAACACACAAGGACAGCATCAAATGAAGACAGAGACAGAGAAGGAGTGAGGCACAAGCAAGGCAGTCACCAGAAGCAGGGGGACAGGCCAGATTCTCCCCTGGCAACAAAGAAGGACGGACCCTGGGGCCCCTTGATCTAGGTCCTGAACAGGGAGAGAATAGACATCTGTCTGTCATTTCAAACCACCTGTTTGAAACTTTTACAGCCTCAAGAGATTAATGAAGGCTCAGATGGGTTAAAAGGCTTGCTTGTCACAGTGAAGTCAGGGGTCTGGTCAGGATTTACAAAGTGACTATATCCAGTCTCAGTCCTATACACGATTCCTGCCTCCTGGTCTAGTTCTTTTTTATTGCCCAGGATCCTCTTTAACCCTATATGTGAGACAGCAAAAGAGACACAGATGTAAAGAATAGTCTTTTGGATTCTGTGGGAGAAGGCGAGGTGGGATGATTTGAGAGAATAGCATTGAAACATGTATATTATCATATGTGAAACAGATTGCCAGTCCAGGTTCGATGCATGAGACACAGTGCTCAGGGCTGGTGCACTGGGATGACCCTGAGGGATGGGATGGGGAGGGAGGTGGGAGGGAGCTTCAGGATGGGGAACACATGTACACCCATGGCTGATTCATGTCAATGTATGGCAAAACCACTACAATATTGTAAAGTAATTAGCCTCTAATTAAAATAAATTAATTAAAAAAAAAATGCCCCCAGCAGTGACTTCCTGGAAATCTCTGTGCTGTCCCCTGCAAGAAGGGCTTTCATTCACAAGAGCTGTTTGGCTCATTTTTTTTTTTTTTTAATTAGGATAATCTAGATTTTAAAAAAATGTTTCTTTTATACTGGAATATAGAGGATCCTGGGTTTCCCTGGTGGCTCAGATGGTAAAGAATCTGCCTGCAATGCAGGAGACCTGGGTTTGATCCCTGGGTCGGGAAGATTCGTGGAGAAGGGAATGGCAACCCACTGCAGTATTCTTGCCTGGAGAATCCTGTGGACAGGGAGCCTGGCAGGCTACAGTCTATGGGGTTGCAAAAGAGTGGGACACAACTTAGTGAATGAACAACAATAGACAGTTGCCAGTGTTGGCTGAAGCTGGGTTGAAATGCAAAAGATAAATGTTTCTGTTGGAGTGTGAGTGCTTGTGTGTGTCTTCTTTTGTCTTGTTTTTCATCTTCCTTTGAAAGAAGAACTAATACAAAGAACTGAGAATATGCCAAAAAAAAAAAAAAATGTTGAAGGTGGGCCAGAGGTCAAGTCGCATGAGGTTAACACCCTCATTTAGGCTTCCAGGCCTTTTCCTGTATGTTGTACTGATGTGAGAAGAAAATCCACAGTTTAAATATTTAGTTTAAATGTTTAAATGTTCAGTTTTCCCCAGATCCAAAGAATAATGGAGTCCACGGTAGAGAAAGAAAGCTAGGAGTTCTCAGAAATAGGCAGAAAAATTGTAAAATAAATAGGATTTTAAGAGAAGTCAAGAAAGGAAAAAAGGAGTCCAATATATGGCATGGACAGAGAAAAGAGACCTTACAAGACCCATCAGGTTTGTTTTAGGAGAGAAGTTGCATTCCTCCCTAATGTCACAAACACGAGAAATAAGAAGACAAGCCGTGGACTGCTACTTGGGGAGTTTTAACCCTCTGTGTTGCGGTTTTCTCATCTGTAAGATGGGCTGGTGGCTATACCTGCCTCACAGATTTTCATGAGTGTTAAGTGAGGCCATAGATGTGGCGAGCTGACTCCACCTTACTTATGGTGAGTGCTCAGAGTTAGCCCTTATGGTTATTTGAGGCTGTCTCTTAGGTTTCCTCAAACTTCTGGGAATCCTGGAATATGGACTGAACTTGGTGAGGAACTAGAGGAAGCATGGTCAGTTGGGTGGTGTGGGTTTCCTCCACACGTATTCATTTTCTCTTTCTCTCCAGTAGAGGAAGAGCAGGGACCCTGTGGGGCAGTGAGAGGGAGATGCAGGTGATGGTTTCATGGGATGACCTTGGCAGGCACACTGGCACCGTTTTGATAGACTAGATGACATTGTACTACCCTGCCAGCTAGGCCCGTTCATACCTTTAATTCTTGGGCAGAGCTGCTTTTATTTTTCTCTTCCCCTCCTAAAATCCCTGCCATATACTTGTCTCTTATGAAGGTTAAGACTTTCCAGGGCTCTGCTCTATTTCTCTCTCTACCTGGGAAGGGCTTCAGGGAGGGATCACTTTCCCATTTACAACTTGGATTCATTTACTCATTCACCAAACATGTATTGAATACCCTTGCTGGTCCCAATTCTAGGCACAGCCAATGTAATAGTAAGTGAATTGGTTCTGCCCTCGTAGTGAGGACCAGATAAGCGGAACAAAGGTGCAGGTGGATGTCACCTGCTCCAAGCAAGAAGTAAGGTTTTTGAGCTTCACCTCCAATGAGGACATTTCCTGCGTTCCTTGAAAGGCTGGAGGTGACCAGGTGGGGTTTCTAGGGTGGAAGTGACAATGCTGAAGTGGTTTCCTCTAATTCTGTGTGCGCTGCAGCGGGTTTCTCAACAGGCTTTGTTTAAGACATTGCTGGACATTGATGGTGCTGGTGGTGCTTTAGTTGCTCAGTTGTGTCCGATTCTTGCAACCCCATAGATTGTAGCCCACCAGGCTCCTCTGTCTGTGGGATTCTCCAGCCAGAATACTGGGGTGAGTTGCCTTTCCCTTCTCCAGGGGATCTTTCTGATCCAGATCGAACCCAGATCTCCTTCATTGCAGGCAGAGTCTTTACCATCTGACCCAACAGGGAAGCCCACGGAGGAGCAAACTATGTGTTAAACATTGTTCCCAGGCATTAAACTGCACTAAACCCTTCCAACAAGGCTTTGATTAAGGCTTCTCATCATCTCCATAGAGATGAGGAAAGTAAGACAGAAAAATGCAGCATCACCTAGCTGGACCAAGCCAGAGCAGAAATGCAAGTTCACTTGACAGTCAGTCTTTACCTTTTCAAATACACCATCCTAGTTACATGTCTTCTGTTTTAGTGCAGAACTGGTTCTGAGTACAGAACAAAAAGATTACAAAGAAAAAATTAAAAATGGACCTAGCCCTGGGAGGAGGAGACAGAGAAGCTGTGAGAAACTTGAACTTGACTTTAGACAGGTGTGAGTTTGCACATGGAGAGCACCCCAGGCAGGGAGGAGATTGGTTTTATATGCCCAGAAGGCATCCGTCAATATCACATCGGCCCTCCCGGCTCCCTTTCCTGGGCAGGATGTGCCATTTTCTGCGTATCCATGTTGATCTAAGCTAACACATGAATGTCAAACTTATTCTCATTAATTTTAATTTTATAACATTTTTATCCATCCTGTATAAAACTTCTCTTTGAATGTTATAATCTGTTCAGCGTGGGTACATTCATAGTGATTATTTAACCTTGGCTAATTTTTTGAATACTTTCCTCCAAAGCTCCCCGCATACCGTTCTGCAGTAACACAGCCTTCCAAGTAGAGTAATCAAGATTTCTTGTGATATGATGTCTTTCTTCATTTGTTCCATGTCTCTTCATTATTTGATCCTTTTTTATTTTAGGAAGTGGGAGCAAAAGATTTAAATTGAACATCAGCAATGAAGAAAAGCTTAAATTCAGACCAGGAACAAATGTATATAGGCCTGAATGTGCTGTAATCCTTGGAGAACAATGGAAAATATCCTGGATTTTAAAAAGTATATGAATGAACAATGATCAAGAAGGGGAAAAAAAAATTGGACCTAGTTGGAAATCTCAGGTATTTTTTAAAACTTCACTTCTTTTTAACTTTTTATTGTTCAGTTGCTCAGTTGTATCTGACTTTGCCACCTCATGGACTGCAGCATGCCAGGCTTCCCTGTCCTTCACCATCTCCCAGAGATTTTCAACCTTGGGAAAGTCATTTATGTTGTCTGAAATAGAGTTTCTCTGTGTTTTGTTTTTTTTTCTCACATAGTCTCTCATAACCTACAAAAAGAATACTATATAATTGTATAGTCATTATGAAGATTGTAAAAGTGCAAACAACTCAAGAAAAATCATACACCATAGATCTGGGAAAGCTGGACTTTGGACCCATATTATATCCAGCATCAAAATTATATTCATCCCACAAAATGACAGTCAAGAAGATTACTAGAATGTATAAGGCATCAAGATCAAGGTGAACAGTAGGTCTTAGCCAGGCAAACAGAAATCAGAACAGAAATGCCAATAGGTGCTGATCTCAGGCCACTGTGAGCATGTAAACAGGGAGGATAGGGTTAAGTCAATGTTAGGCCTAGATTCAGGGCATCCTGTACTTGCCAGTCTTCAGTCAGGGAGATTTCCAATTGCATGAGTCAAAGACTTATTCAATGCTTTCATTAAGAATCCATCCATGCATCTACCCATTCATTCACCTGTCCATCCATCCATCCATCCATCTATCTGCCCACCCACCTACTGTCCACTCATTCATCCACCAATCCATCCCTCCATACACCCATCCATCCAACCATCCATCCGTCTACCATGCATCAGTCCAATTACTCATCTGATGTATACAGAGCTCTTTTTAAATGGCAGGTGAGTGATACAGGCAGGTGATACAGATACAATGGCAAGTGATACAACTCTGTGCAGACTGGCTCAATTCCTGTCTGTTTAGAGTTTATAATATGATGAGGTCTCAACAATTATTAACACAGTGTTGTGTTAGTCACTCAGTCATGTCCTACTCTTTGCAAGCCCAGTGACTGTTGCCCATCAGGCTCCTGTGCCCACAGAATTCTCCAGGCAAGAATACTGGGGTGGGCTGCCATTTCCTTCTCCAGGGGATCTTCCTGACCCAGGGATCAAACTTGCTTGTCCTGCTGGGCATGCAGATTCTTTACCTCTGAGCCACCTGGGAAGCCCCCCTGTAAGGTGGACCTCTACTTTTAACTTCCTGTGCACTTAGAATATCTCCCACAAAGAGAGATCTTGGGGTGATCACTCATGCATCCAGAGAGTCTTGGATGAGGGTCTTCAGGAGAACAGGTCAATGATCTAGACTTTCTCTTCTGCCATTTTAATAAGCATAGTTTGCAATTAGCATTTGAACAATACTGCTCTCTGACATATTTTAATTGTTAAAAATTATATAATCAAAATCTCCATTAAAATAAGTGGGCATCATTAATGGTGCAATTAGGTTAACATGACAGAGCTTTAGGGAAATTGAGTCTGCTGTTTTCCTCTCCTTCCATCTCTCTCTCTCTTTCTATTCTTTTTTTCTCCTTCCTTCCTCCCTTTTCATTTCTTCTTTCTTTCTGTCTCCTGTATATGTGAATTGTGTGTGTGCGTTTGTGTGTGTGTATGTGAGTTTGAGAAGAATAACAAAAATACAACAGGCACTCAGCATTTTGACTATAGGTCTGATTCTTGGTCAGGTAATAATACTATGCTTTTCTTTTTTGGGGTCTTATTCATGAGAAGAAAAGACTCACCATTGCTCTTAAATCAATCGCAAGAAATCAGCAAAAGAAACACAGATTGGTCTTGACTACATTTCCTAGATCTGCACTTCATCGCCGCCTTTGTTCTTTCTTTAAATAATCGTTTCACCTTTAATGAGACAGTGGCACACAGTAGAGAGAGTAAAGGCTTTGAAATCAGAGGCTTAATGCAAATCCTGATTCAGGCACTTTCTAGTGATTTGATTTCTTGTTTCTCTTTCTCCATCTGGCTCTCAAACTCATTCATTTATTTGAACTTTCACAAACACTTACTGAACACCTTCTTATGCACTATTAGGCACTAAGAATAGAGCAGTGGAGAAGATTGTTTCTCGATGCACTTACACTCAAATTTTGCATTTTGTGTATTTTCTGCAATGTCTGAGAACTCTTTTCTCTCAGGTATATGCAATGTATGATGTAATCCAAATCCATAGCCACCACATAAAGATGAATTCCTGATGTTATTGGTAGTTCTTCCTGAAAAAACACCCTGTGATTTTACTCTCCTTTGGCCTTTTTCATCTGGTTGTCCACAAAAACACATAAAAACCAATACTGAGTTCATGATCTACCTCCACCAATGAATTTCTTCCCTAGACTTGTTTAGCCATATAGCCTAACAAATATATAGTGATGCTAATAAAAGCATTGAGAACATGTGTGACATTGTCTTATCTTGTTCTTGCTTATGCACCAGCAGCTAGTCAATAAATACAGGTTAAGTAAAGGATGCAATGAATGGATAAGGAGGACCTAGTCTAGGAGGAAAGGAAGATATGGGAAAAAATGTCTTCTATGTCATTTCCAACACTTACATCACCTAGTCCAATCTAGTAGATAAACTCCTTAAGTCCTTAACTGGAAGCATGAACAAAGTACCCTGAGAGGGCATTAATGCAAGCTCTGATCAAGTCAGGAAATTCTTTACTGAGGAGGTAACATGAAACTCGGATCTTCAAAGAATAGTAGGGATTTTTTTTTAAACATAGAGATAACCTGTAGGAAGAAGACAAATAGAATGAAAAGGGAGAAGAGTCAGAACTGATCTGTTGAATGAGCTGAATTGAATAGATTGTAGCTTAAAGCACTTGAAAATGTTCCCTTCCTCTGCTATAAAGCCCATTCTGTCATCTCCCCCTTTCCAAAACTGGAGTGATATTTATTTGGGTAAGTACTTTTAAATCATTTTTAGGTATGCATTAGTCAGCTCTTTCTGAGACAATGCTCTGTAACAAACCATTCCAAACTCAGTGGCTTTTAAGAATGAGCAAGTGTTCTCACTCTCTGTGTCTGCAGGGAAACTGTGGTTCAGCTGGCCTAGATTAGGCTTGACTGAGCAGTTGTCTCACCACAGGTCAGCTGGATTTGACTGTGGGTTCTTGGTCTGCTCCTCTGCCTTGTTCTGAGTCCAGTCAAAAGGCTCGGAAACCAGCACTGAGAAAGGGAGGATGCAGACTGCTCATTTATCCCTGATTGTTTTGGTAATCTTTAGAGCTTCTGACCAGAGAAGGCAATGGAACCCTACTTCAGTCCTCTTGCCTGGAAAATCCCATGGACGGGGGAGCCTGGTGGGCTGCAGTCCATGGGGTTGCTGAGGGTTGGACACGACTGAGCAACTTCACTTTCAATTTTCACTTTCATGCTTTGGAGAAGGAAATGGCAACCCACTCCAGTGTTCTTGTCTGGAGAATCCCAGAGATGGGGAGCCTGGTGGGCTGTTGTCTATGGGGTCGCACAGAGTTGGACACGACTGAAATGACTTAGCAGCAGCAGCAGCAGCAGCAGAGCTTCTGACAGACATGCCAGCTCTTTCTCCTCAGAACAGGTGAGACCACACATGTACTTAAAGTTAGCTGTGGCCATACGACTTCTTTTAGCCAAATAACTGTGTACCTGTTGGGTGGGAGTTATAAGAATCAGTGCAACTAGCAAAGCTCCTGAGATGGACATATAGCATGTATGGGAAAGGAGTTTTTATTTAAGTAAAGGAGGTGTGTGTGTGTGTGTGTGCACGCACATGTGCATGCATGTGTCTGATACAGCATAACCTTATCTGTACTGATAATTCTTCTACTCTCCACATCTCTGTTTGTATCTGCTGTTTCGGACTCCTCTGTTGCACATGAGGGTGGAAGAAAGAAAAGAAAGTGGTCCGGTTTTATGTCTCTGGCACAGTTGTAGTTCTCCCGTGAAGGCTCTTTGACATGGCAAATGTCTAAATGCTGAGTGTTCCCTCATGGGGAGTTGGAGGAATTTCTTACAGTGCCATGGCTGTCCCGTTATAGTAATTTACTGAGAAGGATGATGCTTGATTCTACTGATGTCTTTTGACTCCACCCTTGTACCTGCTTCTGGTGAGATTCCTCCAGTCATTTTCTGCTGCTGTCTGCTGTCCCCTGCAGGCAGACCTCTTGAAGAAGGTCTACTTGAGACAAGCCTAATCTAGCTGCTCTCCTTGGCCTCCCCGAGACACACAGGAAGCACGCTCTTGCTGCATTGTTGGGGAGGTGCTGTTCCCACAGCAGCTGTCTGTCCTTTTTCTGCTGCTGGAGCAGCTCCAGCCAGGCTTTTCCATGTGGGCAAGGGTTCAGCACCACCCCTGTGCCCTGCCACTCTTTAAGGCATGACTCCGTTCCTTAGAAAGCCCTCATTGCACTTAGTGGAGTCCAGTGTCAAGAGTGGAACTCAGGGCCTCCTCACTCACCTCCCCAGAGAGAAGAGGAAAATTGCCTCTTCCCTCCATCTAGACTGATGACTTTCTTGAAAAAAATTCTCCAGTCGAGCTGCTTGCTGACTTTCTGGGCTGTTCTTGTGAACGATTAGGTTGGTAACGAGTTTGGGGTCTCAGGATTTGATTTGTCCATCTCTGAGAAGATCTGGCTGAGATGGGCTTGTATCCCCTTAACAGTCACTGTTGCTTAGTCGCTCAGTCGTGTCTGACTCTTTGCGACCCCATGGACTGTAGTCCTCCAGGCTCCTCTGTCCATGGGATTTCCCAGGCAAGAATACTGGAGCTGTTGCCATTTCCTTTTTCAGGGGATCTTCCTGACCCAAGGAGCAAACTCGTGTCTCCTGCTTAGCAGGCAGATTCTTTACCACTGAGCTTCCTGGGAAGCCTCCCCCTGCCACCCACCTTGATAGTACATATGGACAATTAACCTCTATTGTCCCAGCTTTGGGATCTCAATAGAAATTACAGAGACACACATATCCATTTACCACTTCACAGAGATTTAAAAGATTACCATATGTCCCAGGAGAGGTAAGAAATTCCGTGTGAACAAAGTCAGTGTTTTCTCGGCTGGAAAAGAGACAGGGTGTGGAGATGAGCAGGCAGCCTGGACCCAGCAGTAAAACATGTATTGTCCTGTTTTCCTTGATGCCTGGTACCCTGACTTCTATTCCATCTTGTTCTGAACTTATGGGGGTTCACAGTTCAACTCAGGTCATACCTCTCTTTTCTCAGTGGAGTTTTTACTACCTGTAGTAGGTTAACTAGTGTTCCCCCATCCTCCAAAATCCACACTTACTCAGGACTTCAGAATGTGACTTTATTTGGAAATAGGGTCTTCAAAAATGTAATTAAATTAATATGAAAGCATACTAGATTAAAGTGGGTTTTAAATCTGGGGGCTGGTATTCTTATAAGACATAACTGGACCCAGGGAAGAGTACCATGTGCAGATGGAGGCAGAGACTGAAGAGATGCTGTTACAAGTCAGCGATCACCAAGGATGTCCAGGAACCAAAAGAAGTTGGAAGAGGCAAAGGGGATTCTCCCATAAGGCCTCTGGACAGACAATAGCCCTGCTGATAGCTTGATTTGAACTTCTGGCCCCTGGAACCATGAGAGAATACATTTCTGTTGTTTGAAGCCGCCCAGTTTGTGGAAGCTTGTTATAGTAACTGCAGGAAACATATATTGCCACGTATCTATTTTCTATATCCCCTTCCAACTAGAACAAGTTCTTCAGATGGTAGGAGTCTGGTTCCGATTTCTCTTTGGGTTTCCACCAACATAGTACATTGATAAGGAGGTATTTATCATATGTTTGCCACAATAAAAGCATTGATATCCAGGTGATGATTAGCTTTAACTTGAAATCACTTCGCAACAAAATGGAAATTTATAACAGACACAGAAGTGTGAATGAAAAGAATGAATCATTACATGTTATTACCTCCTACTATTGTTCCAGCCTCATGATAGATCCTCTCTCCCATTAATTTCAGATTCTCACTCAATTATCTAGGTCAATTCATAGTCTTTAGAAACAGTTTACATCTCTAGTCAACCCATTTATGATTCATCTGAAGGAGTGAATGGATTTAAAAAAAACAGAGTGAAATACAAATTATTTTGAAATTGCAAGTAAACAGGAATTTATTAAAAATAACTTGGATTTAGGAGAGTGTAATTTCATTTCAATTTACTTGCAGAGTGCTAATTATTCAATTATTGGAGACACACAAAAGGAAAGATAACGTGGATCTTCAATAACAAGTGCTTTACATAATTTGTTTCTGTGACTTTCTCAGAGAAAAGTACTATGCCTAAAACCCTTATTTTATTGCATTTTTACGTTAAACATATATTTAAAAACATATATCTGCTACTTAGGCAGAAAGGGTCTTTTTGAGGTAAATGGCATACAATAAAAAGGAAATTGTGCTTATCATATAAAGTGGTGTCAATTAAAAATGAGAAAAGGAGGATAAAATTACCAAAGCAACATAAATGTGAGAATTTTCTAAAAAGAACTTAAATACATTCATTTTGCCCACTATTTGTATTGTAGATATTATCTACATGAACATGTATGAAAACCATGAAAGAAGTGGATGAAAACATACTTGATTTGCACTAGAAACTGTAAGGTCCCAAGTTCAATGTCTTAGGTAGAATATTAATATCACAGATGTCACCTCTGAACTACCACAAACTCCCTGTTTGGGGGCTCAGATTAATGAGGACTGGCTGCACATGTAAAAATGGGAAAATACTACATGGACAGTGTTTCCTTCTTCTTTTCTAATAAGTCATTCCCAGATGGTAAGCCGCACCCCAGAGACTCGAGTTTTCAAGTTGTGTTAATTTTTTTTCCATCGTACTTCCTGCTGATCGATAGTGCTACCAAAAGCTGATTTCTGCAATGAATACAATTTAGCTAATGAGGAAGTAGGCAGCACTTCTCTGTGAATTATGGATCGTGTGCTGAGAAGGAGCCTGCTCCATATGTCACTTTCATCTGAGTGAGTGAAGAGAGGATGCATATTATTATTTTGTTTTAGCTGGAATGGCTTACATGCGTAGCTGGCTGTCTAGATTTGGGGCTGGTTATGACGATGGGTAAGTAATCTTTGTAAGTGTATACTTTATGCCCAGAAAATGATACCAGCTAGTGCAAGTCAGGAAATTAAGGTCTTGCTCCAGTTTCTTCCCTTATTTTCTTTCTCTTATTTCCAAGAGTGACCTTGGGCCAGGTGTTTGATCCTTAGATGTGGCAAAAGATTCTCTCCTGAACAAATTTTAGCCAGGCTCTGCTGAGCATTCTTCTTGACTATACTGGACCGTTCCCCCTGTTGCAATGCGATAGTACTGGTTAGAATCTGCTCTTGCCGTTTTAACTAGTGTCCAACTTTGCCAGAGGCCACGGCTGTTTTTCGGAAGAGGTGGATAATAACCTAAGTTCCCATCAGCTCTGGTATTTTTTGATTCAATATATTCATTTCCAGGATCAGTTCTGTGTGGAATTTGGCACCTGTGTCCTGAAGTTTCCTCGATTCCCTTAGCAAAGAGAGTTGGCCTTTGTGAATCTGCCTCATCCAAAAGTAAAACCCTGCCATTGTCCTTTGCCAAAAACTCACTGAATGAAATTCCTTGCATTGCTACAACTTCTCCAAAGTCTTAGGAGGCAGGAAATAGAACCAGTTGGGAAGGTCAAAGATAGCATTAAGCACTAGCTTTTAAAAATTTTTTATTTATTTTTAATTGGAGGATAATTGCTTTACAGTATTATGTTGGTTACTGACATATATCAAGATGAATCAGCCATAGGTAAGCATATGTTCCCTCTCTCTTGAACCTACCTCCTACCTTGCATCCCATCCTACCCCTATAGGTTGTCACATGGATGACTTCTGCTTGGAAAGTAAATATGGAAATAATTCCTCCCACTCATAGGAGAGGCCAGCATACTAGGCGGGCTCACTCAGATTTCACTGGGATAGTAAGAAGCAGTATTGTTGACCTTTGCCTAGTTTTCCTAGTTGTTCAGTCATTAAGCCATGTATAGCTCTTTGCAACCCCATAGACTGCAGTATGCCACACTTCCCTGTCCTTCACTATTTCCTGGAGCTTGTTCAAATTTATGTCCATTGAGTGGATGATGCCATCCAACCATCGTACCCTCTGTTGTCCCCTTTTCCTCCTGCCTCAATCTTTCCAAGCATCAGAGTCTTTTTCAATCAGTTGGCTCTTCCCACTGAGTGGCCAAAGTATTGGAGCTTCAGTTTCAGCATCTCTTTCCAATGAATATTCCGGGTTGATTTCCTTTGGGATTGACTGCTTGGATCTCCTTGCAGTCCAAGGGACCCTCAAGAGTCTCCTCCTGCACTACAATTCCAAAGCATCAGTTCTTTGGTACGAGCCTGCTTTATAGTCCAACTCTCATATCCATACATGACTACTGGAAAAACCATAGCTTTGACTAGATGGACCTTTGTTGGCCAAGTGATGTCTCTGCTTTTTAATATGCTGCCTCGGTTTGTCATAGCTTTTCTTCCAAGAAGCAAGTGTCTTTTAATTTCATGGCTGCAGTCACCATCAATGGTGATTTTGTAGCCCAAGAAGATAAAATCTGTCACTGTGTCCATTGTTTCCCCATCTATTTTCCGTGAAGTGATGGGACCGGATACCATGACCTTAGTTTTTTGATATTGTTTTAAGTCAGCCTTTTCACTCTCCTCTTTCACCTTCATCAAGAGGCTCTTTAGTTCCTCTTCACTTTCTGCCATAACAGTGGTGTCATCTGCATATCTGAGGTTATAGATATTTCTCCCAGCAATCTTGATTCCAACTTGAGCGTCATCCAGCCCTTCATTTCGCATGATGTACTTTGGATATAAGTTAAATAAGCAGGGTGACAATAAAAAACCTTGACAGACCCCTTTTCCTAATTTTGAACCAGTCCATTTTTCCATGTCCAGTTCTAACTGTTGCTTCCTGACCTGCATACAGGTTTCTCAAGAGGCAGGTCAGGTGCTCTGGTATTCTGATCTCTGAGAATTTTCCACAGTTTGTTCTGATCTATGCAGTAAAAAGGCTTTAGTGTAGTCAATAAAGCAGAAGTAAAAGAAAGTCATAATTTGCAGATAATGTCTCTATGTCTATAATACTGTGGCTAGTTGTATATGCCAATGCAGCCTCACTAATGATGCTGCATATAAAGGTGCTTAGCAAGTGATTGACACTCCTCCAAGAGAGAGGTGGCATCTATGCTCCCTTTCCTTGAATCTGGGAGGTGATTTGTGACTACCCAGATCAACAGAGTCCAGGAGAAATAGTGCTATGGTTCTCTGTCTCTCAGGACACTTATTTTGGTGCCCAACCACCATATTGGAAGGAAGTCCAAGACACAAGGAGAGACCTCATGTGGGTGTTTCAGCTGATAGCCTCAGCTAAGGTCTTAACTAAGAGTCAGCATTAATTGCTGGGAAGTGAATAAGACTTTCAGTTCAATTCAGTTCAGTTCAGTCGCTCAGCCATGTCCGACTCTTTGCAACCCCATGAATCGCAGCATGCCAGGCCTCCTTGTCCATCACCAACTCCCAGAGTTCACTCAAACTCATGTCCATCGAGTTGGTGATGCCATCCAACCATCTCATCCTCTGTTGTCCCCTTCTCTTCCTGCCCCCAATCCCTCCGAGCATCAGGGTCTTTTCAAATGAGTCAACTCTTTGCATGAGGTGGCCGAAGTATTGGAGTTTCAGCTTTAGCATCAGCCCTTCCAATGAACACCCAGGACTGATCTCCTTTAGGATGGACTGGTTGGATCTCCTTGCAGTCCAAGGGACTCTCAAGAGTCTTCTCCAGAACCATAGTTCAAAAGCATCAATTCTTCGGTGCTCAGCTTTCTTCACAGTCCAACTCTCACATCCATACATGACCACTGGAAAAACCATAGCCTTGACTAGATGGACCTTTGTTGGCAAAGTAATGTCTCTGCTTTCAAATATGCTATCTAGGTTGGTCATAACTTTCCTTCCAAAGAGTAAGCGTCTTTTAATTTCATGGCTGCAATCACCATCTGCAGTGATTTTGGAGCCCCCCCCAAATAAAGTCTGCCCCTGTTTCCACTGTTTCTCCATCTATTTCCCATGAAGTGATGGGACCAGATGCCATGATCTTCGTTTTCTGAATGTTGAGCTTTAAGCCAACTTTTTCACTCTTCTCTTTCACTTTCATCAAGAGGCTGTTTAGTTCCTCTTCACTT
Source organism: Bos indicus x Bos taurus (assembly GCF_003369695.1). Classification (NCBI taxonomy): domain Eukaryota; kingdom Metazoa; phylum Chordata; class Mammalia; order Artiodactyla; family Bovidae; genus Bos; species Bos indicus x Bos taurus. The sequence continues at coordinate 105,442,553 of NC_040081.1, forward strand.
TCTGCCATAAGGGTGGTGTCATCTGCGTATCTGAGGTTATTGATATTTCTCCTGGCAATCTTTATTCTAGCTTGTGCTTCCGCCAGCCCAGTGTTTCTCATGATGTACTCTGCATATAAGCTAAATAAGCAGGGTGACAATATACAGGCTTGATGCACTCCTTTTCCTATTTGGAACCAGTCTGTTGTTTCATGTCCAGTTCTAACTGTTGCTTCCTTACTTGCATATAGGTTTCTCAAGAGGCAGGTCAGGTGGTCTGGTATTCCCATCTCTTTCAGAATTTTCCACAGTTTATTGTGATCCACACAGTCAAAGGCTTTGGCATAGTCAATAAAGCATAAATAGATATTTCCAACTCTTGGTGTCCATCTAGGAACAAGGTGGAGGAGAGACATCTTTCTCTGCTGTACCCCATATGAATTACTGACCCACTGAAAGCATGAACAATAATAAATTATAATTATTGCTTTTGACTGCTAGATTTGGGGGATAATTTATTATGCAGCAATAGATTGCTACAAATATTAAAAGAAACTATAGCTGCAATATTAGAATTAAGAAGAGTTTAGCACAGCTGCTGGATTAAAAATCTATAAAGAAATCAATTGTTTTTATATACTAATACAAACTGAAGTCAAATTAAAAAGCTTGCAACAGTATAAAAGCATAATTACCTAACAATAAACACAACAAAAGTCATACCAATCCTTTAAAGAGAAAGTTACAGAACAGTATTCAAATATTCTGAAGATCTGTGTGTTTTAGTCACTCAGTCATATCCTACTCTTTGTGATCCCATGGACTGTAGCCCACCAGGCTCCTCTGTGCATGGGGATTCTCCAGGCAAGAATACCGGAGTGGGTTGCTATGCCCTCCTCCAGGGGATCTTCCCGACTCAGGATCGAACCCAGGTCTCCCATGTCGCAGGCAGATTCTTTGCTGTCTGATCTGACATAAGATGTCTTTGAAGTGGAAATGGAAGTCACTCAACTGTGGCTGACTCTTGGCGACACCATGGACTATAGAGTCCATGGAATTCTCCAGGCCAGAATACTGGAGTGGGTAGCCGTTCCCTTCTCCAGGGGATCTTCCCAACCCGGGGATGGCACCCAGTTCTGCAGTATAAGATATCTTTTAGATCTTCAAAACTTCAAAAACATATATTACGCACAAGGATAAAGAGTCTACACTGTGTATATATCTTATGTCAGATAAACCAAAATCACGATTATGTTTTAACATAATGAGATGATTCTAAAAAATTATATGGGGATTGCAAAGGCTGTGCCTATTGGTGGTTCTCCAAGAGGAGAATGAAGTGACTACTTGTTGCACCTGATTATAAAACTTAAGAAGTTTAAGGACTTAAGATTCTGGATTACGGATACAAGGACTGTGGATTATAAGTAAACAGACTATGACAGACAACTTAGACACCCACATAGATTCAGAGGCTTTAAGTATGGCAGACATGGTGGTGTAGATTAATGATGAAAAGACAGATTTTTCACTGAATGTCATAGACACAACATTGGTCAAATCAAACAAAAGATGAAATTAACTCCACCACACAAAAACCAGTTCCAGGTGAATCAAAACCTATACATGAAAAAGTAAAAAGTAAAAAGTTTAAAAACGTAGAAACAAAATAAAACCTTTTTTTCATAAGCTTGTAGTAGGAAAGTTTTTATTTTAAAGTCATCTAATAGACTGCACCTTCTCAAATAAGAGTGATTAATGTGATCATTTTAAATTGAGTATCTTTTCATCAAAAATATTTTTATAGATTATAGATGGAGTCATAGAAGCCTTTAAAATAAGTGGGGCCAGAGTAGGAGGAAGGAGGTAATATTTAGCTCAAGTGCAGCCATGAGAAGGTGGGTGCTGTAGCTGGGAAATGTTCATAATAGTAAAAACTGGCAACAGTGCAAATGCCCACAAATAGCAGGGATCCAAAAAGCAAAACAGAAATGAACACCATCACACATGTACACAGCAGGAGGGAGCTAAGATTCAAGAGACCACTGAGAAGTGACTGGAGTTAAGGATTTATTCCCTTGGGTATGGTGGTTATTAAACATTTTGATAGACTTGAAAGATGAAGAGAATGATCTGTATAAACTGCTCAAAAGAATTATCTGAATTTTTTTTTTTCTTTTTACCTTTTAAGTGATTGTGGTTTATTTGTCTCCCTACAAGGGATCCACAGGTGTCCAGTCTAGGGCTGGGGAAGATGCTGGCTGATGCTGTCAAGGGCTCATAATCTTCTACTCTTGTAGAGCTATCCTAAGCTAGTGGCTGTCCTTATGGTCCCTGGAAAGCTGCTATCCCTCTGGACATCACACTTGAGTTCCAGTAAGGAAGAAGAAAACAGGGCTATGCATGAAAAGCCACACTAGGTGAGTTTCACTTTCTGTTAGGCAATTGAGAGCTTTCTTGGAAGTTGCAACCAGAATTTTCCTGCTTGAATCTCATTGGTTGGAATGATGCTCCATGACCACCTTGGGATGGGAAGAGGGTAGGGAGAGGATGAATAAGATATAGGGTTGGTCATACACCCCCAGAAGAGAACACCTTCTTTTCAGTCTTTGAAGATGTCAGCTTATGTGTTTTCTAGAATATGTAGCTTACTTAGGGAAAGATTTCTCTTGATAGATTTTAACATGACACCTTGCATATCTCATAGCAGGGCAGGAAAACTCCCTCCTCTGTTGTGGACTCATTCTTTCCTTGTCTTATATATGGTAATTAGAGTGCTGTCTTTGAAGCCAGACCCTGTGGGCCTGTATCTCAGCTCTTCCTCTTATTTTCTGTGTGACTTTGGGCAAGTTACTTGCTCTCAGGGTCTGAATTTCTCCATCTGTAGAAAAAATATTAAAAATGCCTCTCACTTTATCAGAATGTTGTGAGAATTAAATGAGCTGATCCCTGTGAAACAGAGCAGTGATCAACCCACAGCAAGCACTTGATAAGTGTTGGCAATTATTCTTCAAAGTTTAGAAATTTACATGGTGCCAACTCCTATCAACAGGCTTGATTGAAATGCCTTTTATTTCCTACTGACTTATTCAAAGCATCTTATTTTCCATTTGCCCTTTGAGTTTCTTGTTTCTGAAACCCAGAACTGCTCTGTGTGAGCTTCTTTTTTTTTTTAATGTGTATGTGTGTTTTATTATTTTTTAATATAAATTTATTTATTTTAATTGGAGGCTAATTACAATATTGTATTGGTTTTGCCATATATCAACATGAATTCGCCACGGGTATACACGTGTTCCCCATCCTGAACCCCCTTCCCACTTTCCTCCCCATACCATCCCTCTGGTCATCCCAGTGCACCAGCCCCAAGCATCCTGTTTCATGCATCGAACCTGGACTGGCGATTCGTTTGAGTGACAACAAGGCTATTCTCCCTTTAGCAAGCATTCCTAGCTCTGACAATAAGTTTGTGGTCATGACTTCACATACTTTCTCTTTATTGTTCAGTTGCTCAGTCATGTCCGATTCCTTTGTGACCCCATGAACTGCAGCATGCCAGGCTTCCTAGTCCTTCACCATCTCCTGGAGTCTCCTAAAACTCATGTCCATTGAGTCAGTGATGCCATCCAACCATCTCCTCTTCTGTCATCCCTTCTTCTCCTGCCTTCTATCTTTGCCAGCATCGGGGTCTTTTCCAATGAGTTGGCTCTTCCCATCAGGTGGCTAAAGTATTGGAGCTTCAGCATCGGTCCTTCCAGTGAATATTCAGGGTTGATTTCCTTTATGCTTGACTGGTTAATCTCCTTGTAGTCAAAGGGACTCTCAAGAATCTTCTCCAGAAGCACAGTTCAAATGCATCAACTATTTGGTGCTCAGTCTTCTTTATGGTTCATCTCTCATATCCATACATGACTACTGGAAAAACCATAGCTTTGACTAGACAGACCTTTGTTGGCAAAGTGATGTCTCTGCTTTTTAATACACTTTCTAGGCTATCTTCTCTTAGGCCTGTGAAATCTACTTTCTGGGAAAAGTTATTGCCCAGACCCACATTTGTTAAAGCTGGGACTCAAAACACCCCTGGTGGATTGCTGAAGTGAAGGTGTTGATGTTTCTCAAATGTGTATTTCCTGGAATTCCAAGCTCTCCAATGCCTCTATCCTGTGTTCCTCAAGATACAGTCTTTCTTGATCTTTAAATGCTCCATGCTTAAAGCAGCATTTTTATTTTCTTGATTTTCCCTTTCTGTTTCAGTGCTCCTTCAGGAGGACTCTATGGGGTTTCCTCACCTTGAGCTGTACTCCTTTAGAAGGTCAGTTTCCTGCTCAAGCACTGGTCATTGTATCTGTGAGCCTTCTTTAATTTTCCCACTGCTTTGTGGCCCAGATATTTACATCACTAATATTCTCCTATAGATAATCTCTTTAATGTCCACCATAGTAAGAGACTTGAAATCAATGAGTCTTGGACCCACAAAAAAACAGGAGTCCAGATTTGGATGATCCAAACACAGAGAGACTCAATATCTAGCCCAGACCTGATCTTCCTTCATTATTTTCCTGAATGGTTTCTCCTAAATATTCCAATCTAAATCTATTGTGCTTACCTCTAGATCCCTAATTCCATAAATTCATCAATCATATCCTCTCAGGCACAAAGAATACCTCCATTGCCATTTCAATAACTAGGGCCTTGAGACATAGTCTGTGATTCTTCATCAAGCTAAAAATTAAAAAAATCACCCTGTCTCACTTTTATTCACTGTGATATGATGCCAGTGTATGAAATATAAGCCCTTTTGTCCAGGAAACATCAATCCCCCAAGTTTCAAAGTTAAATTACTTGGAAAAAAGTCATCATCTTCCTTTCAGGTAAACATGGCAAGAGCTCCTGGGTTGATTATGTGATCTTTTGTATGAAAATGTCATTATAACAATTCTAGTAAATGTTTGATGAGTTGCCAGCCAACCTATGTAATAGAGAATCTATTTAACATATTAAAAAATCAGACTTTATGTAAGAAGGTATGTTCAAATCACTTGTAATAAGTTATAGAGGATATTTTAGTTTAATTTTGTTCAACTTAACACTGAGTTCTGATTAAAATTTTCAGAAGGGCAGCAAACTTATGCATTGACATTTTTTTCTGTTTCTCAGGAAAAAAAATAATTGCATTTACAAGAAAAAAGATAGGAAAAGGAACACTGATGCCAGTGAATTTCATGGCAAGTTACCAGAATCATATTTACTGTTTGAAACAATCTTGATACCCAATAAACAGAAAATATGTTGCAAGAATTTTATATTCTTTCTATTTTTAGGGGAGGATGTTTACCATGGGAAAAAATGAAGTAATCTAGTAAAAGATTAAAAATAATGTAATCAAGTAGCATATGACACTTCTTCAAATGCTTATTATTAACATTTCAAAGTACACATAAATTCTCTTGGTATTACAAACCATATATATTCAATTGTCAACAATGTTTTCTATGCACATGTCTTCTCACTACTAATAGAAAACAATATGCTTAAGGTCAAGTACCAAATTGAATTTGTCTTTTTATTTTTGAAAGTAAAACTCTATTGACATCTCTCACACACTCAATGTTTTTTCGAAACAACTAAATTCATGAGGTCATGGTTAAAGTTTCTGAAATTCACAATTCCCTTTTAAGAAAAAAATAAAACAGCTCTTGACCCTGTTGATCAACAGAGTGGAGGAGAAAAATGTAGACTAATTATTTACTGCAAAATAAAAAAAAAACTATGAATGCATAGTATTCTTCTTTGAGCTTGCCAATACTTATATAAAAGAAATATATAATTCATATCTCAATTTTACATGAAAGTAAAATATTATTGGAGTTCTCAGGTGGTGCTAGTGGTAAAGAACCTGTCTGCCAATGCAGGAGACATAAGAGATGCAGGTTCTATCCCTGGATCAGGAAGATCCTCTGGAGGAGGTCATGGCAACCCACTCAAGTATTCTTGTCTGGAGAATACCATGGACAGAGGAGCCTGGTGGGCTACAGTCCGTAGGGTGGCAAAGAGTCAGACACGACTGAAGTGACTGAGCATGCATGCACACAGAATATTATTGCTGATTGAGAAACTAAGACAAATTTCTTTCTTACATACCTTAATCTTATAAAATGTAACACATAAATTCTTTACTGAAAATACCTTATTTTCATAAACCACTTCATCGTATTTTATGTAGTTCTTACTGTTGTTCTTCAATCATTAAATCATGTCTGACTCTTTGTGACCCCATGGACTGCAGCACTCCAGGCTTCCTTATCCTTCACTATCTCCCAGAGTGTGCTTAAACTCGTGTCCAATGAGTCAGTGATGCCATCCAACCATCTCATCCTCTGTCATCCCCTTCTCCTCCTGCCTTTGCTCTTTCCCAGCATCAGAGTCTTTTATAATGAGTCAGCTCTTCAGATCAGGTAGCCAAAGTCTGGAGCTTCAGCTTCAGCACTGCACCCAAGAACTGATGCTTTTGAACTATGGTGTTGGAAAAGACTCTTGAGAGTCCCTTGGACTGCAAGGAGATCAACCAGTCAATCATAAAGGAAATCAACACTGAATATTCACTGGAAGGACTGATGCTTAAGCTGAATCTCCAATACTTTGGCCACCTGATGTGAAGAGCTGACTCACTGGAAAAGACCTTGATCTGGGAAAGATTGAAAGCAGGAGGAGGGGACGACAGAGGATGAGATGGTTGGATGGCATCACCGACTCAATAGACTTAAATTTGAGTAAGTTCTTGGAGATGATGAAGGTCAGGGAAGCCTGGCGAGCTGCAGTTCATGGGGTCACAGCAGTTCATGGGGTCACAGAGTTGGACATGGCTAAGCGACTCAACAACAACAATTTGCCATGAAGTGATGGGACCATATGACATGCTCTTACTTTTTTGAAGGTTGAGTTTTAAGCCACCATTTTTATACCCTCTTTAACCCTCATCAAGAGGTGATTTTTTTTTTTTTTTGTAGTTACTTCTTTGAAGTACTTATTAGCAAATATAATGTGATTTAACCAAATTCTAAAATTTATTTTTTTTGACTCTTTAACAAGTGGTGCTGGGAAATCTGGTCAACCACTTGTAAAAGAATGAAACTAGACCACTTTCTAACACCATACACAAAAATAAACTCAAAATGGATTAAAGATCTCAACGTAAGACCAGAAACTATAAAACTCCTAGAGGAGAACATAGGCAAAACACTCTCCGACATACATCACAGCAGGATCCTCTATGACCCACCTCCCAGAATATTGGAAATAAAAGCAAAAATAAACAAATGGGACCTAATTAACCTTAAAAGCTTCTGCACATCAAAGGAAACTATTAGCAAGGTGAAAAGACAGCCTTCAGAATGGGAGAAAATAATAGCAAATGAAGCAACCGACAAACAACTAATCTCAAAAATATACAAGCAACTCCTACAGCTCAACTCCAGAAAAATAAACGACCCAATCAAAAAATGGGCCAAAGAACTAAATAGACATTTCTCCAAAGAAGACATACAGATGGCTAACAAACACATGAAAAGATGCTCAACATCACTCATTATCAGAGAAATGCAAATCAAAACCACTATGAGGTACCATTTCACGCCAGTCAGAATGGCTGCGATCCAAAAGTCTACAAATAATAAATGCTGGAGAGGGTGTGGAGAAAAGGGAACCCTCTTACACTGTTGGTGGGAATGCAAACTAGTACAGCCACTATGGAGAACAGTGTGGAGATTCCTTAAAAAACTGGAAATAGAACTGCCTTATGATCCAGCAATCCCACTGCTGGGCATACACACTGAGGAAACCAGAAGGGAAAGAGACACGTGTACCCCAATGTTCATTGCAGTACTGTTTATAATAGCCAGGACATGGAAGCAACCTAGATGTCCATCAGCAGATGAATGGATAAGAAAGCAGTGGTACATATACACAATGGAGTATTACTCAGCCATTAAAAAGAATACATTTGAATCAGTTCTAATGAGGTGGATGAAACTGGAGCTTATTATACAGAGTGAAGTAAGCCAGAAGGAAAAACATAAATACAGTATACTAACGCATATATATGGAATTTAGAAAGATGGTAACAATAACCCGGTGTACGAGACAGCAAAAGAGACACTGATATATAGATCAGTCTATGGACTCTGTGGGAGAGGGAGAGGGTGGGGAGATTTGGGAGAATAGCAGTGAAACATGTATAATATCATGTAGGAAACGAGTTGCCAGTCCAGGTTCGATGCACGATGCTGGATGCTTGGGGCTGGTGCACTGGGACGGCCCAGAGGGATGGTATGGGGAGGGGGGAGGGAGGAGGGAGGAGGGTTCGGGATGGGGAACACATGTATACCTGTGGCTGATTCATTTTGATATTTGGCAAAACTAATACAATTATGTAAAGTTTAAAAACAAAATAAAATTAGAAAAAAAAAAAAGAATTACTTGTATGAAATACTTAAAATAATAGTTTTACTCATATGTTTTTCCATAAAAGACAATTTCCTATCGCTGGTTTAACAAATCACCATATAGCAGCTTCAGACAACACAAAAATGTTGTCTTAGAATTCTAGCTGTAAGAAGTCAGAAATAGCTTTCACTGGCTTAAAATCAGGTGTCAGCAAGGTTGCAGTATGGTTACTCTTTGCAGTTTTTAGTGGTTGCCAACATTCCTTGACTTGCGGCCTCTATCCCTCCAACCTCTGCTTCCATAGTCACATCTCTTTCCCTGACCCTGACGCTCTTTCCTTTCTCTTATAAGGACACCTGTGATTATCCTGGTCCCACCTGTCCAATGCACTAAACTCGCTTCATCTCAAAATCCTCATCTAACCACATCTGTAAAGTCCCTTGCTGCCATGCTATATAACATGCACACAGGTTTCGGGGATTAGAACACGGAGGCCTTTGGAGGCGGAAGGCATTATTCTGTCAATGACTTTGTGTTTCAGGTGAAATATGAAGTGAACTGTTGGAAGCTACTTTTGAGTAAGTGAAGCTACGCTGCATTTTCCCCACTTCACTGACCTGGATGTAGCAAAAGTTTGCAGGTACAGACACATGAAGGGTCCAGTGGGCTTTGGTGCCTTAACACATTTAATTTTACCCAGCAGGAATGGTTGTCATTTTAGAGACGAAAAGGATTCCCACAAGCTTATTTAACAACTGAAGGCCTGAGTGTGCCAGCTGGTATGATGCTTACCCACTCTTTTTTCACATATCCTGATTTTTTCTTTTCTTTTTTTGTTCTTAAAGAGTTTAAATACTCTTGATTTAAAGACAAAAAACTATATCCTGAGAATAACTCCAGAACTCCTTTTTAGAGCAGCTAAAGCATTTTCCGTATCCATCTGTTACCTGAAGTTCATGAACATTTGGTGAAACGAAGCATTAGGTTGTTGGAGGGTTAATGCACAGGAGGAAAACAAGGACCTCAATGTTATAACAAATGCTCTGTCATAGCTTACTCCTTTTAAGATGTAGGGTGAACACCCATGGAGCGTGCGACATCCATGTTCATCTTTTGCTCTTGAGTGTGTGTATGTTCTTGTGTGCCTGCTTAGTCACGTTCAACTCTTTGCAGCCACATGGACTGTAACCTGCTAGGCTCCTCTGTCCATGAGATTTGCCAGGCATGAATACTGGAATGGATTACCATTTCATCCTCCATGGGATCTTCTTCCCAACCTAGGGACCTGCCTCTCTTGCATGTCTTGGATTGGCAGGCAGATTCTTTACCACTGGCACCACTCATCTTTTGCTCAATTGATATCAAATATGATTTGGCGTATGATCATGAAGTAGTATAAGATTCTATAATAAAAATATAATATTTTGTATGCTAAATTGGCCTCCAATGCATAAGCTTTCCAAAGAATTGATGTTCAACTATTAGAGGGAAACCTACATTGAATTATTATATAAACATTGTTTTTTTTCCTAATGCTACTTTTGCTGGCTGGCTCTTAAATAAAATATACATTCATCTCTTTATCTCCTGAATGATATGGACAATAACATTTATTTTCCTTGTCTGGAGGGAAGCTAGTTTTTATGTGACTGTTTTTCTATATGGCTAAACATTTGACAAATGTATATGGCCAAAACTATGACAAACATCGTATTATCTTATTGCTTTATCCTCCCAAGGCATGCTGCTTTCATTTGCAGTGTTGAAACTGGCTCACAAACTCTGTGTCTATGTTCTACCCTTCAAAGGGGAAAAGGGAAGGTGAAACGCAACCTGGTTTGTCTCTGAGGACTTAACTTTAACTTGCATATGTAATTTCAGATGACATTCTATTGGTCAATGGATTGTCACAAGATTCAGACAATCTGCCAAGGAAGCTGTGAGTTATATTCAGGTGGGTAACCACGAGCACATCCAACCCCTAGGGAGTGGTAGATAGAGAGAGAGACAGAGACAGAGATAGAAACAGAGAGAAACAGAAGGAGAGGGAGATCCTGTAACTACAGTGTTCATGCGTGCTCATTCCATCATGTCTGACTCTTTACAGCCATGGACTGTAGCCCCCCAGGCTCCTCTGTTCATAGAATTTTCCAGGCAGTTATATTGGAGTGGGCTGCCATTTCATTCTCTAGAGGATCTTCCTGACCCAGGGATCGAACTCACATTTCTTGTGTCTTCTGCATTGGCAGGCAGATTCTCTACCACTGTGCCACCTGGGAAGCCATAGCTACAAGACAGTAGGCTTTATATCAAACTAGATGCAAGGGCAAGCTATTTTACTTAGAGATAGAAGTATAAATGGAAACTTCCATTTATATATGGGGGCATATATTTTGAAATGTTCATTCATTTCCCTCCCTCCCTTCCTTGGCTCCTTCCCTCCTCCATTCCTTTCTTAAATAAGCATTACATCAGATACTATTCTAAATATGAGGGCAGGGGTGAGGGATGTTAAGAGATGGGAAAAAAAGAAGAGCCTTGCCATCATGTAGCTAACCATCCAGGTATCATGGTGGTTTTCAGTCTTGACTGATTACTAGAATCACCTGAAGAAAGTTTACAAACTGAAATGCCCAGAGTGTAACCAAATGCATTGCATGGGACTCTGGGTTGAGACCCAGCACCAGGATATCAGACAGTGCCTCAGGTGATGCCCACACACAGCCAAGCTGAGGATCACTGAATGGAGATGAGATCATCTCTAATGCTGACCCTTCCCATCTCTTGGGAAGTGAAGTCAGCGAAGGAACCTGACAGGGAAGTCAGATGATTGGAGGCTGTGGTCTTCCAGATGGAACCACCCAGTGGACCTTCCAGAGTCATTTACTGTTACTCTTATAGCCTTCTCCCCTGATATCCTGTTGTCTGTTTTCAGGTTCCTCTCATGCTCACTCTTCCTTCAGGCTTTATATAAGCTTCTTTTTTTTTAATTTAATTTTTATTTTATATTGGATTGTAGTCGATTAAAAATGTGTTAGTTTCAGATGTACAGCAAGTGACTCAGTTATAGATACATATATATCCCTTCTTTTTTCAGATTCTTTTCACAAGTAGGTTATTACTGAATACTGAGTAGAGTTCCCTGTGCTATACAATTGGTCCTTATTGATTACCTCAAACTCCTAATTCATCCCCTCCCCCACATTTCCCCTTCAGTAACCATAGGTTTGTTTTCCAGGTCTGTAGGTATGTTTTGGTTTTGTAAGTAAGTTCAGTTACATAGCTTCCTACCATGAGCTCCCACTCTCTTACCACCTACCTACACCCAGGTAACTCCTGCTCTCTCATTGGATCTGGTATCAAATGTCACTTCCTCAGGCAAGGTTTTCTTGGCTACTGCCCAGACTAGGTCAGTTGCCCTATTACAATCTCTCACAGAACCCTGAAGTTTCTTTTCACAGCATTTATGACAGTTTCAGATAGAAATCTATCTGGATAATCATTTCATTAATTTCTAGTCTTGTTGCTGCTGCTAAGTTGTTTCAGTCGTGTCTGCCTCTGTGCGACCCCATGGACTGCAGCCTACCAGGCTCCTCCATCCATGGGATTTTCCAGGCAAGAGTACTGGAGTGGGTTGCCGTTGCCTTCTCCCTCTAGTCTTGTTAATAGACTGTAAAAGCTCTATGGAAGCTGATATCATTTCCATTGCACTCATTTTTAAACCTCAAATACCTAGAAAGATGACTCCTGCTTACTAAGCATTAATTTTATTTATTTCTTGAATGAGTAAAGCAGACAAGAAGCTGATCTCAGAAGGGTTGATAGGGTATTTAACACATTGAGGAACTATTGTGACAACACTGCAATTGACAGAGGCAGGTGCATAAACTGGATTTGTGGTATCAAGCCTGGGTGACTGAACGAATAGTCGTATCGTTAACAAAAATTGGTATGCCAATTGCAAAGAGTGATTAAACAATGATTGCTTTTTCTGGCATACCAATTTTTGTTAACGATTTGACTATTCATTCAGTCACCCAGGCTTGATACCACAAATGCAGTTTATATACCTGCTTCTGTCAATTGCAATGTTGTCATGATAAAAAGCAATCACTGTTTAACCAACTAGTAAATGGTTATCTCACTGGAAAATCAGAAGTTGAATTCCCAACCCATTCAAAACAAATCTATAAGACTGGGAAGAGGAGAAAAATAAGACCATAAATGAGGGATTCTAACATAAAGTACTATTGCTTCCAGCATTTTCTGGATGTTAGGAATGAGACAGAGACACCAACAGGAGCCTTGGGAAAGTTAAGCCTCTTGGGTTCCCCTATCAGACACACTGCACCACCAGGTTTCTCTTGCCAGGCCTGAGTCTTCCAGCCTGAGTCTCCTACATCAGCAGGCAGATTCTTTCCCGATGTACCGCCTGTGAAGTCTCTGTTACAGGGCACCTGTTAGGTATTGTTGTTGTTCAGTCGGTAAGTCGTGTCCAACTCTTTGCAACCCCATGGACTGCAGCACTCTAGGATCCTCTCTCCTTCACTATCTCCTGGAGTTTGCTCAAATTCACGTCCATTGAGCTGGTGGTACTGTCCATCTCATCTTCTGCCTCCCGATTCTTCTTTTGACTTCCAACTTTTCCAGCATCAGGGTCTTTTCCGATGAGTTGGCTCACAAACACTATAAGCTAAGAGACAAGGAAGGAGTCTCCAGAGGGAGCACTGCTCTGCTGACACATTGATTTTGGACTTCACCTAAGGTGGCCAAAAAACTGGAGCTTCAACTTCATCATCAGTCATCCAATGAATATTCAGGGTTGGTTTCTTTTAGGATTGACTGGTTTGATCTCCTTGGAGTCCAAGGGACTCTCAAGGGTCTTCTCCAGCACCACAGTTCAAAATCAATTGGAACACAGCCTTGTTGTGGCAAAAGGGCTTGCATAAGCAACTCAGTGAAGTTACGAGCCATGCTGTGCAGGGCCATCCAAGACAGGTCATAGTGAAGAGCTCTGACAAAACGTGGTCCACTGGAGAAGGAAATGGCCACCCTCTCCAGTATTCTTGCCTGGAGAACCCCATGACTTTTGAGGTAGCCTTCTTCCAAGTTCTCAGAGAAGTTTGGTGAGAGGCCCTCTACTCCTATCCCGGTTACCTGATTTTCCCACATCATTCAGGCAGAAACCCAGAGTGGGAAATAAGGATGCAGATATTCACCTCTTGCTTTCATCCTTTTTCTGTCATCCATAGTACTTGTGTTAATTTCCTAGGGCTCCGCTAAAAAGTTACCATAGATTGGGTTGCGCGAAGCAACAGAGATGAATTGCCTCATAGTTCTGGAGGTCCAAAGTCCAAAACCAAGGTGTCATCAGAGCTGTCCTCCTTCTGGGAGACTCCTTCTTGTCTCTTTTCGCTTTTGCTGCTGGTGAGCAATCATCAGCTTGTAGATAAGCTACATTAGTCTCTGCTTCCACTGTCATGGCATCCTCCCTGTGTCTGTGTGTCTTCACATGGCATTCTTCTGTGTTTGTGTCTTCCTATGGCTGTTTATTTATAAAGACCCAGTCATATGGGATTATGACATCATCTTAACTGGATTCATCTGTAGAGACTATTTCCACATAAAGTCACATTCACATGCTATCTCTGGAGGTGAGAACCTCAGCTTATCTTTTGTGGGGACACAATTCCACTGTACACTGTACTCACATCCTTTCTGTTTCTCATGAAATGGCTGGCTTCCCACCCTTGCTGCTAGAGGTGAAAGGATCTCTCTTTGCATTGCTAGAGAATATGATGACAATGGAGCCTATAGACAGTCTTGTTCATAGACCAAAGGAGAAGTAAAGATTTGGAAACTTACTCTCAAGACCCTTGCCTGGCTTGCAGGGCCTTCACTTTAGTGCCCAATCCTGTTTTTGCATGACAAAGCTCACATATCGCTTTGCCTTGTTCCTTCTCTTTGCATTCTGTCTAGGACAAGCTCTCATTTTTGCCTCCAAGCAAGTGTATGCTAGTGAGGACAAAGTTCATGCACAAAGGCAAAAGAATAAAAATTCTGTTAATAATGTAATAGTACCTAAACATCTCAGTTCAGTTCAGTCATTCACTCGTGTCCAGTTCTTTTTGACCCTATGGATTGCAGCACAGCAGGCCTCCCTGTCCATCACCAACTCCCAGAGTTTACTCAAACGTACATCCACTGAGTCAGTGATACCAGCCAACCATCTCATCCTCTGTCATTCCCTACTCCTCCCGCCTTCAATCTTTTCCAGCATCACGGTCTTTTCCAATGAGTCATCTCTCTGCATCAGGTGGCCAAAGTACTGAAGTTTCAGCTTCAGCATCAGCCCTTTCAATGAATATTCAGAACTGATTTCCTTTAGGATGGACTGGTTGGATCTCCTTGAGAGAGGGATTCTCAAGAGTCTTCTCCAACACCACAGTTCAAAAGCATCAATTCTTTGGTGCTCAGCTTTCTTTATAGTCCAACTCTCATATCCATATATGACCACTGGAAAAACCATAGCTTTGACTAGATGGACCTTTGTAGGCAAAGTAATTGTCTCTACTTTCTACTTTTTAATATGCTGTCTAGGTTGGTCATAGGAGCAAGTATCTTTTATTCCAAGGAGGAAGTGTCTTTTAATTTCATGGCTGCAGCCACCATCTGCAGTGATTTTGGAGCCCCCCAAAATAAAGTTTGTCACTGTTTCCCCATCTATTTGCCATGAAGTGATGGGACCAGATGCCATGATATTCATTTTCTGAATGTTGAGTTTTAAGCCAACTTTTTCACTCTCCTCTTTCACTTTCATCAAGAGGCTCTTATAGTAAAGAATCCACCTGCAATGTGGGAGACCTGGCTTCAATCCCTAGGTTGGGAAGGTCCCTGGAGGAGGGCATGGCAACCCACTCTAGCTTTCTTGCCTGGAGAATCCCCATGGACAGAGGAGCCTGGTGGGCTACAGTCCATAGTGTTGCAAAGAATCAGACATGACTGAATGACTAAGCACAGCACATTTCTGAATAAGCTCAACTCTATGCTCCTATAGTCTGGTTCAGTTTTTGTTTGCTTGCTTGTTTACTGAAGTATAGTTGATTGATAATATTGTGTTAGTTTTAGACATACAGCAAAAGTGGTTACATATATATACACTCTGCTGTGCTAAGTCGCTTCAGTAGTGTCTGACTCTTTGCAACCCTATGGACTATATAATTTCCTATACTATACAAAAGGAGTTTGTTGTTTATCTGTTTTGTATATAGTAGTTTGCATCCACTAAATGTAAACTCGTAACTTATCTCCCTCCCCCTCCCCCCACCACTATCCCCTTTGATAAGTCTCAGTTTGTTTTCTATGTCCATGAGTATGTTTCTGTGTTGTAAATAAGTTCATTTGTATCATATTTTATTTTGAACATGCAAATGATATCATATGATATTTGTCTTTGTTCTAACTTACTTCACCAAGTATAATATTCTCTAGGTCCACTCATGTTGCTAAAAATGGCAAGATTCCATTCATTTTTTATGACTGAGTAATACTCCATTATACATATGTATGTGTGTATGTATACACACACATGTATATGTATGAGTGAGTAAGTGAAAGTCTTTCAGTCATGTCTGACTCTTTGCAAGTCCTTGGACTGTAGCCTGTCAGGCTCCTCTGTCCATGGAATTCTCCAGGCAAGAATACTGGAGTGGGTAGACATTCCCTTCTCCAGGGGATCTTCCTGACCCAGGGATCAAACCTGGGTCTCTGTATTGCAGGTGGATTCTTTACCATCTGAGTTTCCAGGGAAGCCACATGTAAAAACACGTTTTCTTAAGCCAGTCATCTGTTGATGTGCACTTGGATTGTTTCCATGTCTTCATCATTGTAAATAGTGCTGCTATGGACACTAACTTTTTGAATTATAGTTTTATCTGGATATATGCCCAGGAGTGGGGTATACTAACTTTACAAATTAGAGTTTTTATTTTTTCCAGATTTATACCCAAGAGTGAGGTTGCTGAATCATATGAATGGTTCAGTTTTCAAAGTAACTCAGTATTAGTCTTAGATTTAGGTGCTTCTACAAATGACAGCCTCATTTAATAGAGCTGACTTTGGTCCCAGGTCCTAAGCTGTTTCCATCTGGAAGCCAGAGACTGAGTTCTGGCTTCAGATAAGATAAATAAGGAAGAGCCCTCTTGTCTGATATGGTCTCTCCTCATCCTTCAAAATCTTCTCTTCCCTGCCTGGGATTCTCACTGCCATGTCCACTGAAGACAGGCTCTGTGTCATTAGCTGCTTGTCCTTAGACCACCGGTGCATCTGTTGGGTTTGGGAAGACAAATTAAAGCATCTCACCAGCTGCTCACATTGTGTTGCCTCAACAACTAATTGAACGGTCAGAAGAGTTCATTTTTAATTTAGCTGTACTCATCTTGGTAGGAGTAGTCACAGCTCAGAGGGAGAAAAGACAGTTGAAATAAAAAGACTTGAGAAAAGGACTTGAATTCCAGACAGCCTTTGACCAGGAGGAGATTAGACATTTTTTATTTTGTGAATTCGGTGAACTTTGAGTAGCATTTGCAAGGAACATAGAATATAGAAAATCCTTGTTCAGTTTCATGTCTTTTGTCTTTGAATCAGAAACACAAGGAAAACAGCTTCCATATGGTCTCACTTTCAAAATTGTGGGATAATTAGTACACTTTAAAGAGTCAGTAGCTCTGACTTCTGTATGAGCGTCATATGGTTCATGCAGTAAATTGATAGCTTTCAAGTGTCTCAGGCAAGGCCGGATGTGGGATTGGGGTTCAGGTAGATGGGAGGCTCTGATGATGGGCTATTATTTATTCTTCCTTAATTAGGTGACTGCATTTTGCATGTGCTTTTAGATCATAATAAACAACTCATTATCAAGCTCCTCCCTAAATACTCCAAAATAATTCTCAATAGGAAAAAAATATTTACTGAATTAACTGACAGCCTTGCTCACAAATACAGCCCGACCTCATGTTTGTGTTTTTTATTTTAACTTTTACTTTTTCTAATGCTCCCTGAAATGTCCATTTTTTTTCCCTATGGATCAATTTTATTTTAAAGCAACTTCTAAATATTCTTTCTATTACGATTGTTATCACTGACTGTTTGGAACCTTATCTCATGAGCAAAGAAGGCTGTCATAGATGGAAATTGCTAAAGAAATTTTTTTACAGTGAGAAACAAAACAAGAGCCTTTTATTTGCCAGGCTCATTTGTCTTTGTCTATAGGTCTCACTTCATGTTTATCCTGATACTTTTAAACATTTATTTTAGTTACAGAATGAAGGATCTTTTGTTGTGGTGTACAGTCAAGGCTATGGTTTTCCAGTAGTCATGTATGGATGTGAGAGTTGGACTATGAAGAAAGCTGAGCACTGAAGAATTGATGCTTTTGAACTGTGGTGTTGGAGAAGACTCTTGAGAGTCCCTTGGACTCCAAGAAATGCAACCAGTCCATTCTAAAGGAGATCAGTCCTGGGTGTTCTTTGGAAGGAATGATGCTAAAGCTGAAACTCCAATACTTCGGCCACCTCATTCGAAGAGTTGACTCATTGGAAAAGACTCTGATGCTGGGAGGGATTGGGGGCAGGAGGGGAAGGGGACGACAGAGGATGAGATGGCTGGATGGCATCACTGACTCAATGGATGTGAGTTTAAGTGAACTCCGGGAGTTGGTGATGGACAGGGAGGCCTGGCGTGCTGCAATTCATGGGGTCGCAAAGAGTCGGATACGACTGAGCGACTGAACTGAACTGAACTGAGCTGACAGTCTTAGTTGCCCCATGGCAGGTGGGATCTCAGTTCTCTGATCAGGAATCAAACCCGTGTCCCCTGCACTGGAGTGGGTTGCTATTTTCTCTTCCAGGGGATCTTCCTGATGCAGGGATCAAACTCACCTCTCTTGCATTGCAGGCAGATTCTTTACCACTGAGCCACCTTAGAAGCACTGTAAAGCCAATCAGAATCGTTCATTCAAAGGAAAATGTTAGCCTGGAGTTGTTCTTTGCCTGAATTCTTAACCATCAGGGTAGTCACTCTATCCTGATCTTTAGAGAGGGCAGAGCAGGGATCTTTTCCCTGATTACACATGAGAATGTGAAAGCTTAATTCATTTGTTTCTTAATTTTTTTGGTTTGTTTTCTTTTCTTATTTTACTCAACCAGGAAATAAATTGAGACCTTGCCTCTGTCTACGTTAAGCTTACAGTGATAAAACAAGCAAGCATCTAGCATTAGACAGTGTTAGGAATGTGGTGTGATGGCGGGGGCGGGGGGCCCTCTCTTACTCAGGAGATCGAGTAGGCTTACTTGAGGAAGAGAATTGGGAAATGACACTAGGAAGGAAAGAGATGAGTAGGAGAGTTAGGTAGGGGAAGATAGGCCAGAGGAGAAGGAAGAGTATGAAGGGCAGGGGAAGAGCATGTGTAAGTCCTGGGAGGTAAGAAAGAGATGCTTTTTTGAGGAGATGTTTTGGACAAACAACAGCTAGAAATGACTGAGAGAAGGTTGAATGAAGTGTGTTGGGGAGATGAGTGAAATCAGCAATTTAATTCTTTAGAATGAACTAAAGAGATTAATGAATATCCTTACCATGAAATGATGGGTCATCTAGGGATTATCTGATTCTATCAGGTTGTGTACAGATGTGAAAGTTGTACCATATAGACGGTTGAGCATGAAAGAACTGATGCTTTTGAATTGTGCTGGAGAAGACTCCTGAGTGTTCCTTGGCCTGCCAGGAAGTCAAACCAGTCAATCCTAAAGGAAGTCAACCATGAATATTCATTGAAAGGACTGATGCTGAAGCTGAAGCTCCAATATTTTGGCCCCCCGATGTGAAGAACTAACTCACTGGAAAAGATCCTGATGCTCGGAAAGACTGAAGGCCAAAGGAAACGATAAGTGGATAAGATGGTTAGATAACATCATCAACAAAATGGACATGAATTTAAGCAAACTCAGGGAGACAGTGAAGGACAGGGAAGCCTGGTGTCCTGTAGTCCATGGGGTCGCAAAGAATCGGACACAACTTAGTGACTGAACAAAGCAAACAAAAAAAATCATGTTGTAATCTTCTGTCTTTGATTAGGTTGCTTTATAATTCTGAAAGTAGAATGTAGTTTGCAGAAAACTGAGAGCAACACAAATAACTTTACCTAGATAAAAGCTAATTACCTGTGTCCAGTGCAATGAAACGGCAACCCACTCCAGTGTTCTTGCCTGGAGAATGCTAGGGACAGGGGAGCCTGGTGGGCTGCCAGCTATGGAGTCCCACAGAGTCAGACATGACTGAAGCAACTTAGCAGCAGTAGCAGCAGCAGTGCAATGAAGTTGATTATGCCCTATGGAAAACATTTTTTTTTTTTTTTTTGCAAACTCATGTTAATATTTTTTATTCCATGTACATTTGTGGTTCTTTGACTTTTCATCTAAACAGATTATAATTTTTTCCAGTTCCTTCATTAAATAATGTATTAGATAAAGTCTTTGACTCATGCTAATTTTATATATGTGTACCCAATAATCTTAGTTTCCCACAGAAGTTTAGTTCAGGCTTTGGGTAAAAACTGATAGGCTTATATTTGTATTTTCTTTTGTCTTCACAGAGTAGTTCACAGAACACATATACTTTTGTACCTTCAGACACCAGGTAAATGTTTTCCTATAAATGAATGATTTTGATTGACTTTACAGCACTTCCAAGGATGCTCAGTGGAAAAGAATCTGCCTGCAATGCAGGAGATGTGGGTTTGATTAGGAAGACCCCTAGAAGACAAAATTGCAACCCACTCCAGTATTCTTGCCTGGAAAATCCCATGGACAGAGGAGCCTGATGGGCTACAGTCCATGTGGTCACAAAGAGCTGGGCATGACGGAGGAACTCAGCATGCATACACAGTGCTTCTCTGGTCACTTTCTGTTATCCACACTCAGTCAGTTCAGTTCAGTTCAGTTGCTCAGTCGTGTCCAACTCTTTGCGACCCCATGAATCGCAGCACGCCAGGCCTCCCTGTCCATCACCAACTCCCAGAGTTCACTCAGACTCACGTCCATCAAGTCAGTGATGCCATCCAGCCATCTCATCCTCTGTCGTCCCCTTCTCCTCCTGCCCCCAATCCCTCCCAGCATCAGAGTCTTTTCCAATGAGTCAACTCTTCCCATGAGGTGGCCACAGTATTGGAGTTTCAGCTTTAGCATCATTCCTTCCAAAGAAATCCCAGGGCTGATCTCCTTCAGAATGGACTGGTTGGACCTCCTTGCAGTCCAAGGGACTCTCAAGAGTCTTCTCCAACACCACAGTTCAAAAGCATCAATTCTTCGGCGCTCAGCCTTCTTCACAGTTCAACTCTCACATCCATACATGACCACTGGAAAAACCATAGCCTTGACTAGACGGACCTTTGTTGGCAAAGTGATGTCTCTGCTTTTCAATATTCTATCTAGGTTGGTCATAACTTTCCTTCCAAGGAGTAAGCGTCTTTTAATTTCATGGCTGCAGTCACCATCTGCAGTGATTTTTGGAGTCTATTAAAATAAAGTCTGACACTGTTTCCCCATTTATTTGCCATGAAGTGATGGGACCAGATGCCATGATCTTCATTTTCTGAATGTTGAGCTTTAAGCCAACTTTTTCCATACTAATGAATATTTTTTCTGCCTGTTCTCCTCTATCTTACCACTACACACGCACACACACACACACACACACACACACACACACACAGACTGTTCTGCAAAGGGCTAGAGTTCTACGGAGGATCCTAAGGGGCAGTTACAGGCTCTAAAACATTCAGGTGAATAGGCTCCAGGCCTTTAGCTGGACATAGGTGATACAATTAGCAAATGCTATACATGTCTATGGGCTTCCCAGGTGGCACTAGTGGTAAAGAACCTGCCTGCCAATGCAGATGACTTAAGAGATGCAGCTTCAGTCCCTGGATTGGGAAGATCCCCTGGAGCAGGGTATGGCAACCCACTCCAGTATTCTTGCCTGGAGAATCCCATGGACAGAGGAGGCTGGTGGGCTACAGTCCATAGGGTTGCAAAGAGTCAGACACGACTGAAGTGACTTAACAGACACATATGTGTTTATAGAGAAGAATCCTTCCTGAAGGTTGGTGTTGTCAGACAAAGACTTTTGAAGGAGGTAACGCTTGTTCTTGTGCTGGGACATCAAGGATGAAGAGGATTCCAAAGTGGAAAAGAGATTATGTGGCATAGAAAATTAGAACAAAGGAAGAAACATGTGCTTGGGAGGCAGATCTTTGAGTTGATTTAGCTGGTCACACAGAGGGCTCTGATCAAACTGGAGAAAGAGGCTGAGGGGCCCACTGCATTCCTTTAGTGGGATATTCTGGAACTGCACATGGTAATTCTATTTGCAGCTCACCCTCTCCAGACAAAACTGACAGGGGAAGCTGAAAAATGAGTTTTAGATTAGAACTCATACTTTTAATTGATTTCGATACTGAGCAATAAGTGAAGACGTTGTGAATTAACTATAGTGTCTGCTCTGGTCCAGCCCAAGGAACACTTTGTTATTGCACCTGGTTGTTATGATTATGAAGGGTCCAACTCTCCTTCCTCTGATATTAGAGCTGGCCCTCTCAACGTAACGGGCAGATTATCCTTACAAAAATCACAGCTTTGAGCCAAGGATCTAACACTTAGAGACACTCTCTTGGCCTTTCTGAGCCTGAGTCTTGAAGCTTCTTGTTCCGTATCAGTGAAATGAAGCAGATGTTTTGAAAACATTTCAGCATCTCTTCCAGGTCCCTTGTGATGGTACTTGTCCCTTTTCTTAAACCATAAGATCTTTTATGACAAAGACCACAATGCTCTGACTCAGGCTTGGTGGGATTTCACATGGAGAGATACTCAGGAAAGCAAAAGTCTAGATGAATGAGTGGATAAATGGGCACGCCATTTATGTTGGCTGTATGTATGTTGGCTACTATCTCTGTTTTTGTTCCTCGTTTATATAGCGGCAGAGTTGAGCTTCTCATTGAGTTTCCTAACAAGCATCCATTTATGCCAAAAGCTCTAATAAGCAAAGTAAGTTCTAAAAGGGTTTATGGGAGTGTCAAAGCAGGGAGCTTGCATCACATGCTTGGCAGCCAGTGGCTTCAGAACTCATAAGGGTATTTCTAGTCTTCAAAGTCATTGCTTGGCTGTACCAGGGTGGATTGTACCAGGGTGGTATGTCCCCTCTCCCTACCTTGCTATTGCTCCAAGCAGGTCCAGCTTTTCTTTTACCTCTTTCATTGGCTTCCATCCCCAAACCACCTCCAGAGAAGACGGCAGAACAAAACAGCAAATAAGAACTGCAACTTTCTTCCAACTAAATAAATCAGTTAGTGAATTATCCCTGCAATGTGTTATTTTTCTAAGCAAAATGGAGGGCCAAGTTCACAGAGACACTTTATTTAAAAGGCAGGTGGGGTTATAAACATTTTATTTCTGTTACAGTCTAGTGGATGAAGAGATAAAGATGAGGTAATGGAAAGAAGAGCAAGGATGTAGTTAGCCATTTTTAACAGTTGACATTTACTGACTGAACACTGTATACCAGGCTTAATCATCTAAAATGTATTATTATCCTCCTCCTGTGCATACAAAATACAGTGGTATCAGAGCAGTTTGGACTTGTTCAAGATGATAGATTGTATTTGCCATAAAAGGAATTAAGCCCAGAGCCATCTGATTCCAGTGCTTATCCTTTCCTTCCTCAAAATATTGCTTTGCTGCCTTCTGTATGAGTTTATTCCATAATCAGGGCAGCCATCTCTCTGAATGCCTGACTTCCCCAGGTAAAGAAAGGGCACCCAGCAGCAGCTAATTATACCCGAGAAGCTATAGTTGCCACCAAATTACTCACACTGTCTTGGCTTATGCTTCACCAATGATCCCCTACAGGACTCTGTAATCTGATAACAATCAGAAACTCAGCAAAGCGCTTATCAGCTATTTCACAATGACAAATGTTTGCCAGCAGAGCAGATGAAAAGGAAGATCACAGAGGTGGTTCTTTATGTGGGAAAGGTAGAGAAAGCATTCTGTTTAGGGGATGTGGTTCCAACAACTGGGATAACTGTAATCAAGCAAAAGAGAAAAATAAGAACTGCTGTGAGTGGAGAGCCTTTCTTCTGTTTTCTCAAAATTATCACAGGCAAAGTTCATCCAGCAGTAGAGAAAGATTAACACAAAAGTCTGTGTGTGTGCATGCTTGGCCATTTCCGACTCTTTCTGACCTCAGGAATGTAGCATGCAAAACTCCTATGTCCATGGAATTTTCCAGGCAAGAGTACAGGAGAGGATTGCCATTGCCTCCTCCAGAGGATCTTTCTGACCCAAGGGTTGAACCCAAGTCTCCTGCATTGGCAGGTAGATTCTTTACCACTGCACCACCTAGGAAACTAGACTAGTATTAATGTAGAAGGCTCTTGTGGCTACATGGAACTACTTAAATTCAATTCATGGTATTTAGATAAAAAATGTAGATCCTCAGTCACACTAGGCACATTTCAAAGGCTCAGCAGCCATACTACTTGTGATTATTGCTTTAGACAGACAGCTCAGTTATATAATAATCCCATCATTGCAGGAGATTCTATTGGACAAGATCTCCTTGGACTGCAAAGAGATCAAACCAGTCAATCCTAAAGGAAATTATCCTGAATATTTATTGGAAAGACTGATGCTGAACCTGAAGCTCCAGTACTTTGGCCAGGTGATGAGAAGAGCTGACTCATTGGAAAAGACCCTGATGCTGGGAAAGATTGGAGGCAGGAGAAGGGGACGACAGAAGACAAGATGGTCGGATGGCATCACTGACTCAATGGATATGAGTTTGAACAAGCTCCGGTAGGTGGTGAGGAACAGGGCAGCCTGGAGTGCTGCAGTCCATAGGGTCACGAACAGCTGGACATGACTGAGCGGCTGAACAACAACTACTATTGGGCAACACTTGTCCAAAGCATAAAGCACTGTGGATAAAGGAAACCGCTGATGATGATGCAGAGCTATTTAGCAGAGGGAATGTTTGCTGAGAGTGAATAGGATTAAAGTCCTGGAATTGCTCTACCTCTCCCATCCTTAAATGGCATTGTCATAGCCACCATTTTTTTTTTAAATTTTGATATAGTGCATATAACATAAAATTTATCATCTTAATCATTTTAAGTATACAGTTCTACATTTTTAAGTTTATTCACAATACTGTGCAACAAAGTCTACAGAATTTTTCTTCATGCAAAATCACAAGTCTATACCCTTTACACAACTCCCCTGGTCCTTCCCCTGCTAGCACCCGACAACCTCCATTCGACTTCATGTTTGTATGAATTTGGCTGCTCTAATTCTTCCTATAATGGAGTCATACCGTACTTGTCCCTTCGTGACTGGCTTATTTCACATAGCATACTGTCTTTGAGATCCATTCATGTCATAGTATGTGTCAGAATTTCATTCCTTTTAAAGGCTAAATCACATTGAATTGTATATGTGTATACCACATTTTAGTTACCCGTTAGTCCTTTAATGGATGCATGGGTGGCTTCTGTCTTTTAGCTATTGTGAATAGTGCGTCTGTGCACGTCGGTATAGCGATATCTCTTTGAGACTCTGTTTTCCGTTCTTTTGGACACATACCCAGAAGAGAAATCTCTGGTTGATATGGTAGTTCTATTTTCAGTTTTTAAGAAGTGCCATATCGTTTTCCATAGTTGCTGTGCCATTTTTACATTCCCATCCACAGTACACAAAGATTTCAATTTATCTACATCCTCACCTCATACATTATTTTCTGTTTTTACTCCTTCCTTTTTGGATAGTAGTCATCTTGATTGGGTGTGGAGAATATCCACCTATTTTTAAAGGCTACTGTATTTTCCATGATGTGAACATTATTTGGCAAAACATTTTTTTTTTAATTTTTGGTTAAAATAACTGCATATTTATCATAGAAAATTGAGAAAATATGGTGAAGACTTTGGAAGAGAGTGAAAAAAATAGGCATAATTGTACCATTGAAAGGTAAGTGCTACTAATATCTTGATGCACATTAAAAAAATATACATTTGTAGTTTTCCAGATGGGAACTGTATTTTATGTACTGCTGTGTAATTTATTGTTAAAATAATACTTATTGGTATTTTTATGTCATTAAATAATTTTAAATGTTTTATAATAATGTGGTATAGATGTTAACATACTACAGCTTAAAATTGGTTCAGAATGGGGAACACATGTATACCTGTGGCAGATTCATTTCGATATTTGGCAAAACGAATACAATATTGTAAAGTTTAAAAGTAAAATAAAATAAAAAAACCCCATGTTTTTATTTGTTATTTTAAATATATAAATAATGAACATTCTTAAATCACTACATAACTGTATGAAAACATTCTAGGACAAAATTCTGGATTTTTCTAGTCACAGGGTTTAGGTTTTTAAAAAACTTTTCTTCTTGAAAAATAGTGTACATGGAGAAAACTAAAAATAATAATTGCCCAATAATCTATTCTAAAGTGAACACATCAACATTACCAGCATCCTTTTGGTCCAACTAGCTTTTTCAAAAACAGCTGGCTATTGCCTTCCTACTCAGGCTCGGTTTCCCAGAAGGAGATGCCACGAGGAGAAATTGTCTGCAAGTGAATTACTAAGGAAATGCTCCCATGGGAGACAGATGAGGGAAGGGGAGGAAGGGGTCCTCAGAGTGAAAGGCCTTCCTCCCCAGGTCGCTTCAGTCTGAGCCGAGAGGAGGACTCAGGGGTGGGCGAACTCAGGGGTGAGTGGCCTCAGCACTGTTCCTTGTGTGTCCTGGGGGCTGAACTAGCCTACTCCCAGTGGCAGCAAAGTCTGCAGGAACAGAAAGCACAGACTCCAGACCCTACTAGCCTCTGTGCTTACTGCCAAAGGCTCCACAAGGACGGCTGGTCTAAGAAGCCCCGCAGGTACTGTCCACTGAAAGGCCTGCAGAGGCACAGGGGAGCTGATTGTACCGAAATGATAAATGGGATCTGAGGGGGCTTAGGGGAGTCCATCACACTGTCCACCACACTCTCCAGGGCCCCTCCTGCCAAGGGGAAACTGAGACCAGCTGCAACTTGGGCTCCTCTTGCAGTGCTGCAATGTTTGCGCCTGGACACGCCTCCTTGAGCAACAAAATGCAAGGAAACTGTATGAGACTAAAAAGGAACAGCGTGGGTATACAGCTGGGGCAAATTCTGGATGAAAGATACAAAAACACCAAAACAAAACAAAGAAAAAACCCCTACTGCAACTTCTGAAGAGCCAGGAGCAGAAGCAGGGTACTGAGTAAGCCCCCTGCACTCAGTACCAGCAGAGGGGCGAGCAAATGAACTAAGCCTCTCTCAACCAGACCCCTGGACATATTCCTACTCTCATTCTGTGTAAGAAACAAACTCACCCTGTCTCAGAGAGGGGGCAAGCAAAGGAGCATGTTACTTATCCTCACTCCTCCATACTCCAACCAGGACCCTGAGAAAGTCTTGCCTGAATTTCTTGTCTGGGTCTAGTCAATTTCTGCTGACGGGGGAAGACCAAGAACCCAGGTGTGCTGCAGTCCATGGGGTCACAAAGAGTCAGACATGACTTAGCAACTGAGCAATAATGACAAAGAACCCTGGTCAGTACCAAAACCATGACCCTGACTGTTACCAACATAGATCAGCGAGGCTTGCTGCTGAGCTCTATAATAGAATCACACAGATGGTTCTCCTCTGTGTCAGCCGTTCTTTCCCTACTGTGATGTTTAGGAGACCCTGCCAAGAAGTTGCACACAGCAGCGGCATGTGCATTTCCTCATATTGTGGCACTGTTTACTTATATCACTGTTTATTTATACAGTCTACTCTTCTTGGAAATCTGAGTTGTGTCTGCCTGTGAAATATTATTGAATGATGTTGCCATGAATGTTGTTGACTGCAAGCTCTCATTTTCATAGAACTTGCTGGATCATAGGGTAGGCAAGATTTAGTTTTAGTAGACATGGCTGGAAACACTTCTCCAAATTGATTACATCAATTACAATGTTTACTAGAAGTTTATATTAATTTCAGTTTACAGCCTCATAGTACCTGGTATGGCCAATTTCTTAAATTTTAGCTATTTTGGTGGGCTGGTTTCTCATTATGATTTAAATCCATATTTTTTAAAAAACAAAAACAAAAAATTCCAGGTTGTCATTGCTTATTGGCCGTTTGGATGTTCTCACATGTGAAATCAGATCAGTTCAGTTCACTCAGTCATGTCCGACTCTTTGTGACTCCATGAACCACAGCATGCCAGGCCTCCCTGTCCATCATCAACTCCCAGAGCTCACCCAAACCCATGTCCATCTAGTCGGTGATACCATCCAACCATCTCATCCTCTGTCATCCCCTTCTCCTCCTGCCCTCAAATTTTCCCAGCATCAGGGTCTTTTCAAATGAGTCAGCTCTTCGCATCAGGTGGCCAAAGTATTGGAGTTTCAGCTTCAGCATCAGTCCTTCCAATGAACACCCAGGACTGATCTCCTTTAGGATGGACTTGTTGGACCTCCTTGCAGTCCAAGGGACTCTCAAGAGTCTTCTCCAGCACTATAGTTTAAAAGCATCAATTCTTAGGCACTCAGATTTCTTTATAGTCCAACTCTCACATCCATACATGACCACTGGAAAAACTATAACCTTGACTAGACAGACCTTTATTGGCAAAGTAATGTCTCTGCTTTTTAATATGCTGTCTAGGTTGGTCATAACGTTCCTTCCAAGGAGTCTTTTAATTTCATGGCTGCAATCACCATCTGCAGTGATTTTGGAGCCCCCCAAAAATAAAGTCAGCCACTGTTTCCACTGTTTCCCCATCTATTAGCCATGAAGTGATGGGGCCAGATGCCATGATCTTAGTTTTCTGAATGTTGAGCTTTAAGCCAACTTTTTCACTCTCCTCTTTCACTTTCATTAGGAGGCTCTTTAGTTCTTCTTCACTTTCTGTCATAAGGGTGGTGTCATCTGCATATCTGAGGTTATTGATATTTCTCCCGGCAATCTTGATTTCAGCTTGTGCTTCTTCCAGCCCAGCATTTCTCATGATGTGCTCTGCATAGAAGTTAAATAAGCAGGGTGACAATATACAAGCTTGACGTACTCCTTTTGCTATTTGGAACCAGTCAGTTGTTCCATGTCCATTTCTAACTGTTGCTTCCTGACCTGCATACAGGTTTCTCAAGAGGCAGATCAGGTGGTCTGGTCTTCCCATCTCTTTCAGAATTTTCCACAGTTTATTGTGATCCATACAGTCAAAGGCTTTGGCATAGTCAATAAAGCAGAAATAGATGTTTTACCGGAAATCTTTTGCTTTGTCCATGATCCAGCGGATGTTAGCAATTTGATCTCTGATTCCTCTGCCTTTTCTAAAACCAGTTTGAACATCTGGAAGTTCACAGTTCACATATTGCTGAAGCCTGGCTTGGAGAATTTTAAGCATTACTTTATTAGCATGTGAGATGAGTGCAATTGTGCAGTAGTTTGAGCATTCTTTGGCATTGCCTTTCTTTGGGATTGGAATGAAAACTGACATTTTCCAGTCCTGTGGCCACTGCTGACTTTCCCAAATTTGCTGGCATTTTGAGTTCAGCACTTTCACAGCATCATCTTTCAGGATTTGAATAGCTCAACTGGTATTCTATCACCTCCATTAGCTTTGTTCATAATGATTCTTCCTAAGGCCCAATTGGCTTCACATTCCAGGATGTCTGGCTCTAGGTGAGTGATCACACCATTGTGATTATCTGGGTCATGAAGATCTTTTTTTTTTTTTTTTTGTACAGTTCTTCTGTGTATTCTTGCCACCTCTTCTTAATATCTTCTGCTTCTGTTTGGTCCATATCATTTCTGTTTTTTATTGAGCCCATATTTGCATGAAATGTTCTCTTGGTATCTCTAATTTTCTTGAAGAGATCTCTAGTCTTTCCCATTCTATTGTTTTCCTCTATTTCTTTGCATTGATCACTGAGGAAGGCTTTCTTATCTCTTCTTGCTATTCTTTGAAACTCTGCATTCAGATGCTTATATCTTTCCTTTTCTCCTTTGCTTTTCACTTCCCTTTTTTTCACAGCTATTTGTAAGGCCTCCTCAGAAAACCATTTTGCTTTTTTGCATTTCTTTTTCTTGGGGATGGTCTTGATCCCTGCCTCCTGTACAATGATACATGCTTGTAACTGTTGTCCATCTGAATTTTGGGGTTTCTTACTTTTTCTTTCTGATTATTAGAATATTTTGTTTTGGAGAGATACCATGGGGACATGAAATGTCAGGTGATATTCATGAATAAATCAAACCTGGGGGAAACTGCAGTGTTAAGAAGTGAGGCAAATTCATTACCTGGCTTTTGGCTGGTGTAGTCTCTTCTCATTTCTTTTCATGTGCAGATATGTTAATAAATGGTAGTGTCACATTTTAATGTTTCTGCAGTCCTCTGGGCAGGGTTTGGAGTCTTCTAATCTGGAGAACAATGGAAAAGGGCTACAAAGTGACAATCACGTGGACATATGATGAGACCCCTTGATGTCTCAAATCTGTCTTCTCCTTACCACTCCTCTGTCATCTAGGGATTGATGATGTCGTGAGGCTCTATTCTTGAGCTAGTCGATGTTCCGGAAAGCTTTCACTCATATGTAGGAAGCATAAGCTGAGCCTGGCTGTCTGGCTTCCTTTTGCTGCTTGACTCCTTCCCCTCTTCAAACTGGAGATTGCTTGTGTGTGTGTGTGCTGCATTTTGATTCCTATATAAAATGGATCGTTCCAAATTTTTGAGCTCTTAAGAACACTTACACCTTAATTTTTGTTGAACTATGATGGTCCTCTTATATGGTCCTTATAATATGCATTAAGAGAGAAAACCAGCTCCCCACGTGAAGAAATAAAACTGTTAGCTGCTTAGTTCTGTAGACTTTTTATGACTCCATGGACTGTAGCCCACTAGGTTTCTCTGTCCGTGGAATCCTCCAGGCAGGAATACTGGAGTGGGCTGCCATTCCCTTCTCTAGGGGATCTTTCCGCCACAGGGATTGAACCCATGTTTCCTGCATTGCAGCAAGATTCTTTACCGTCTGAACCACCAGGGAATGAATTAAGAGAGGAAACCAGCTCCCCATAGATATCCTCCAATAATGGTTTTCCCTTGTTAGATCCTGAACCATGGGAGAAAAAACATGGAAAAATTATTCCCTTGTCAAATAGGTATGAAATATCCATAGGAAGATGAGGCTTACAAAAGAAAGATGCCGTCCTGCCTGACCTCCCTCACAACATTCTCTGGAGAGGTTTCTGAACATGATTAAGAGCCTACAGAGAAGAGGGGAAACTGGAGAAGACTTTTACAAATACCAAAAATCCACAAGACCAAACCCTCACATACACTAAGTCTCCTACACACAGACCTTCAAGTTGCGAACTTTCAAAGCTGTGAACGTGTGTTCAGTCACTTGGTTCTATTAGAGGAATTACAGCTAGTTTTTGAGGTGCAGCACCCAAACAGAGAGCTGTGCACAAAGGTTGCAGCAGTCATTCAGAATGCAAATCAGTGATATCGTGTCATCTATGATGAGAAAAAAAGAGCCTCTATCCAGACATCTCTGGCTTGTTTTTTTAAAGAGGATAGATAGAACTGAATTCAGCCAGGAACCAGAACCTGTTCCATCAGCAGCAGGTGTGAGTGAAATTGCAGCCTGCCCTCTATCTCCTGTTGCTAATGATTCTTCAGCTCTACCATCTCCCACCTCCTCTTCCTCCATTAGTCAGTAGTTCTTCTTGCTTGTTCACTGGATACCAGCCCCTGATGCCAGTTATTGTACTGTACTACTCTACTTTTCAAGGCACTGTATTGTGAGTTTTAAAATGTTCCCTTTATAATATTGTGTTGGCTTCTGCCAACAACTATATGAACTAAGCATCAGATCAGATCAGATCAGTTGCTCAGTCGTGTCCAACTCTTTGCGACCCCATGAATCGCAGCACGCCAGGCCTCCCTGTCCATCACCAACTCCCGGAGTTCACTCAGACTCACGTCCATCGAGTCAGTGATGCCATCCAGCCATCTCATCCTCTGTCGTCCCCTTCTCCTCCTGCCCCCAATCCCTCCCAGCATCAGAAGCATAATTATAACTAAAATGAACATAAATATATATGTCCCCCTCCTCCTCTGGTAGCTCAGTTGGTAAAGAATCCATTTGCAATGTGGGAGATGGGGGTTCTATCCTTGGATCAGGAAGATTCCCTGGAGAAGGAAATAGCAACCCACTCCAGTATTTTTGCCTGGAAAATCCCATCCTTGGCAGGCTATAGTCTATGGGTTTACAAGAGTCGGTCATGACTTAGCCACTAAGCCACCACCACCACATATATCCCTCCCTCTTAAGGCTTCCTCCCATACTACCGCCCGTCCTTCCTCTCTGGATCGTCAAAGAGTGCTGGACTGAAGTTATTGTGTTATATAACAGCTTGCCACTAGCTATGTTACATATGGTAGTGGATGTATGTAAACGCTACTTTCTTTAAATAAAGGGCATGATGTAATGATAAAGGAGTTGATGATGATTGCAGCCATGAGATTAAAAGACAATTAGAAGAAAAACTATGACAAACCTAGACAGCATATTAAAAAACAAAGACATCACTTTGCTGACAAAAATCCATATAGTCAAACCTATAGTTTTTCTGGTAGTCACATATTGATGTGAGAGCTGGACCATAAAGAAGGCTGAGAGCTGAAGAATTGATGTTTTTGAATTGTGGTGCTGGAGAAGACTTTTGAGAATACCTTGGACAGCAAGGAGATCAAACCAGTCAATCCTAAAGGAAATCAACCCTGAATATTCACTGGAAGGACTGATGCTGAAGCTGATACTCTAATACTTTGACCACCTGACGTGAAGAGCTGACTCATTGGAAAAGATCCTGATGCTGGGAAGGACTGAAGGCAGGAGGAGAAAGGGATGACTGAGGATGAGATGGTTGGATGGTATCACTGACTCAATGGACGTGAGTTTGAGCAAACTCTGGGAGATAGTGAAGGACAGGGAAGCCTGACATGCTGCAGTCCATGGAGTCACAAAGAGTTGGACATGACTTAGCAACTGAACAACAACAACGAAGAGTTTATTCTCAAAAAAACATAAGAAAACTGAATGTGTATATACCTAATGAAAGTTCAAAACACATGAAGAAATGTTTATTTTTTGTATTTATTCATTTTTTATGTATTATTTGTGTGAAAAGCATTATAAACCTATAGTACAGTACTCCATAGCTTATTGTGTTACTTGGGTGCCCAGGTTAACTTCGTTGGACTTATGAATAAATTGGATGTATGAATGTGATCTCGGAATTGAACTCATTCGTGTGTTGGAGACTTACTCTATTTAAAAACTCGATCCATCTATCACGGCAGGTTAGGAAACTGTCACCACTAAAGAATGCAGGCATTGGAAAAATGAACGTCCAAATAAAGCCTGTGACCTTCATGTGTTTCTCGTGTGCTTAAAACCATACTTGCACCAAGTGCCTACACTTCTGTTTTCCTTTCCAGAGGATGACAGAATCTCCTTTATGAAATTGTCTGTGTCAACATAAGGATAAGCCTTTCAAGCATCATCACTGAAGTCTCTGAGCCCCTAAGAGTGCTCATTCTAGAAACCCTAGCTGGTAGTCTCTCTTCTAACTGTAATAAATGGACTAGAGACTTCTTGCCAGACTGAGTTATTTTACTGAAATGACTTTTTCTATTGCCCAGGCCTTAATCTTTTATTATAACTTTTTACTTTGAAATAGTTTGTCTCTCAAGAAGTTTCAAAAATAATACAGGATTCCTGTGTACTTTCATCCAGCTTCTCCCAATTGTTAATATAATTAAAAAAAAATCATAGTGCTTTTTCAAAACTACAAAACTGGCATGGGTGCAGTAATAATAACTCAAGTGCAGACCTTATTCAGATTTTGCAAGTTTTTGCATGAAGTCTGTTAAGTTTTATTTTTGGTATATAGTTCTATGAAATTGTACCACATGCATAAATTCATGTAAACATAACCACAATCTGTTCCACCACTACAAAAACTTTTTCATTGTTGACTTAAATTTTTGAAAGCTACTAGTAGAAATAATTCTAGGTAGAATGACTTTCTTTGCTTTCATTAATTTATTATAAAGATCCAAAGTGAAAGGAAGAATTAGTAAATTTTACAAGGTCATAGTGTATCAGGAGGCACTTACAAGATACTAGAATGTAAATATGTTTAAGAACTTTCATTCAGTTGTAGATTACAAAATTGTAAGCAGTAGTACTCTAGCTATTTTTGCTGCAGAGTAAATTGCCCCAACTATGGATGGAGGTTCGTGACATTGTACAGGAGACAGGAATCAAGACCATCCCCAAGAAAAAGAAATACAAAAAGGCAAAATGGCTGTCTGAGGAGGTCTTGCAAATAGCTGTGAAAAGAAGGGAAGCAAAAAGTAAAGTGGAAAAGAAAAGATACACCCATCTGAACGCAGAGTTCCAAAGAAGAGCAAGGAGAGATAAGAAAGCCTTCCTCAGTGATCAGTGCAAAGAAATAGAGGAAAACAATAGAATGGGAAAGACTAGAGATCTCTTCAAGAAAATTAGAGATACCAAGGGAACATATCATGCAAAGATGGGCTCAATAAAGGACAGAAATGGTAGGGACCTAACAGAAGCAGAAGATATTAAGAAGAGGTGGCAAGAATACACAGAAGAACTGTACCAAAAAACAAGATCTTCATAACTCAGATAATCACGATGGTGTGATCACTCACCTAGAGCCAGACATCCTGGAATGTGAAGCCATTTGGGCCTTAGAAAGCATCACTATGAACAAACCTAATGGAGGTGATGGAATACCAGTTGAGCTATTTCAAATCCTGAAAGAGGACGCTGTGAAAGTGCTGAACTCAAAATGCCAGCAAATGTGGAAAACTCAGCAGTGGCCACAGGACTGGAAAAGGTCAGTTTTCATTCCAATCCCAAAGAAAGGCAATGCCAAAGAATGCTCAAAGTACTGCACAATTGCACTCATCTCACACGCTAGTAAAGTAATGCTCAAAATTCTCCAAGCCACACTTCAGCAATATGTGAACCGTGAACTTCCAGATGTTCAAGCTGGTTTTAGAAAAGGCAGAGGAATCAGAGATAAAATTGCTAACATCCGCTGGATCATGGAAAAAGCAAGAGAGTTCCAGCAAAACATCTATTTCTGCTTTATTGACTATGCCAAAGCCTTTGACTGTGTGGATCACAATAAACTGTGGAAAATTCTGAACGAGATGGGAAGACCAGACCATCTGATCTGCCTCTTGAGAAACCTGTATGCAAGTCAGGAAAGCAACAGTTAGAAACTGGACATGGAACAATAGACTGGTTCCAAATAGCAAAAGGAGTACGTCAAGCCTGTATCTTGTCACCCTGCTTATTTAACTTATATGCAGAGCACATCATGAGAAATGCTGAGCTGGACAAAGCACAAGCTGGAATCAAGATTGCTGGGAGAAATATCAATAACCTCAGCTATGCAGATGACACCACCCTTATGGCAGAAAGTAAGGAAGAAATAAAAAGCCTCTTGATGAACGTGAAAGAGGAGAGTGAAAAAGTTGGCTTAAAGCTCAACATTCAGAAAACGAAGGTCATGGCATCCGGTCCCATCACTTCATGGCTAATAGATGGGGAAACAGTGGAAATAGTGGCTGACTTAATATTTCTGGGCTCCAAAATCACAGCAGATGGTGATTGCAGCCATGAAATTAAAAGACACTTACTCCTTGGAAGGAAAGTTATGACCAACCTAGACAGCTTATTAAAAAGCAGAAACATTACTTTGCCAACAGAGTCTGTCTTGTCAAGGCTATGGTTTTTCCAGCGGTCATGTATGGATGTGAGAGTTGGACTATAAGGAAAGCTGAGCACTGAAGAATTGATGCTTTTGAACTGTGGTGTTGGAGAAGACTCTTGAGAGTCCCTTGGACTGCAAGGAGATCCAACCAGTCCATCCTAAAGGAAATCAGTCCTGGGTGTTTATTGGAAGGACTGATGTTGAAGCTGAAACTCTAATACTTTGGCCACCTGATGTGAAGAGCTGACTCATTTGAAAAGACCCTGATGCTGGGAAAGATTGAGGGCGGGAGGAGAAGGGATGACAGAGGATGAGATGGTTGGATTGCATCACCGACTCGACGGACATGGGTTTGGGTGGACTCTGGGAATTGGTGATGGACAGGGAGGCCTGGTGTGCTTGGTTCATGGGGTCACAAAGAGTCAGACATGACTGAGCGACTGAACTGACTGAACTGAAATTGTCCCCAAATTAAGTGGATGAAATAACAACCACAGTTTATTTTGCGCACAAATTTGTAATTTGGGGAGCAGGGATTGTTCATCTCTTCTCAATGCTGTGTTAGCTGAGGTTGTACAATGTGGATTAGTGAGTCACCTGTCTGTCCATCAGTTTTCTCTCATAAGGTCTCTTCTATGGAGTGGCTTGCTTGTCCTCACTGTCCGTGGCAAGATTTTTGAGAGTAAAAGTAGAGACAGGAAATAGTAGCGATCAGTTTTTGAAGGTCTAGGTACAGAACCTGTACAGCATCATTTCCATGTATTGGTCAAGAAGACACAGAGACTAGATTCAAGGGGAGAGGACATATATCTTACTGTTTGATGGGAGAAGAGTCAACATTTTGGGGACCCTGTTTTTAAACTACCATGTTAGTTTTTGTATAAAGAAATTTGCCACCTTAAAAATGTTTGGAATTTAAAAACGTATTACAAATATGTTGCAATGAAAATGAAGTTCAGAAATAGCTTAACCTTGAGATACATTTGTTTGGAAAAGAGCCCTTTCCCCAAGAAAATTATTAAGATATACAAGTTGAAATATATGAAACATATGTTTGTAAAACATATAAAATGTGATACATTTGAAGCTGAATATTTTCATTATATGTAGCTAATGATTTTTATCAAAAGCAGTGGGATAAGAGTAAATGTTTGAAACTAAAGATTAAAAGAATTAAACATTTTTAAAACTAACAATCTTTTTTTTTTTTTTTTTCTAGTGGTGTTCTAACTTGGCGTGATAAAACAAGTCACAGGGCAATGAATTGACAAAACACTTGGTCCTGATGCCAAGAATCTTAACATCTTGCTTAATAGCAAGGATAGTACATCCTCTTTCTTTACAAAAGGCCCTTTTTGAATTCTGTATTTTTCAAAATATTAATTCCAAACTTAAAGATTTAGTATTAAATTCTTTTTAAATATGAAAAGATGATAAAAGTAAATTTAAAAGTGAAATAAAAGTGTTTATTGACTTTTTTTGATTTTACAAAGCTGTATTTTGTGTGTTGTTCTGTAGTATTAAATGAGTTAACAACAGAAGGAAAATCAGAAAAAGGAAAAATCTGTTTTTGGCTCATAGTATATTTGGTTTTACTTAAGAATTTAGATTTCTGCACCAAAACTAAACTAAATAGCTAAAGCTTTATGCAAATGACCTAAAATATGGGACTTCAGTTGAAATAAATTTTTCTGTCCCAGAATCCCATCCAGGATTCCCCTTACTGATCATATTTCCTTAGCCTCCTCTTGAAAAGTGAGATGCTGTCTGTGAAGTCTTGTCCCTTGTTCTAGCATGTGGATTTCCAAATAAATGACATTAAATATGCATTTATTTATTTACCAATTTTGTGATTTATTTATTTATTTTTCTATTTGACAATCATTTATGTATCCAGATCCTCTATACATGCTGAAGTGACAGACCAGCTCCCTATCTCACAGATTTTGTCTACTTTGTCTCAGACAGTGAAGAATTTGCCTGCAGTGCAGGAGACCTGGGTTCAATCCCTGAATTGGGAATATACCCTGGAGAAGGGAATGGCTACCCACTCCAGTATTCTTGCCTGGAGAATTCCATGGACAGAGGAGTCTGGCTGGCTACAGTCCAATGGGTCACAAAGAGTTGGACATGACCAAGTGACTTAACACATACATTTGTTTTTTTCAGCTCTTCAATAAATTTTATATATATATATATATATATATATATATATATATATATATATAAGTTTTTACATGAAAAGGCATTTTATTTTAAATACAGCACCGTGTACCTGTCAATTCCAAACTCCCAATGGACTTCCTAGTGGGTTCAGTGGTAAAAGAATCCACCTGCCCATCAGGAGACGTGGGTGGACGCTGGTTCAATCCCTGGTTCAGGAAGATGCTCTGGAGGAGGAAATGGCAACCCTCTCCAGTATTCTCACCAGGACAATCCCATGGACAGAGGAGCCTGGTGGCCTACAGTCCATAGAGTGGCAAAGAGTTGGACAGGTCTGATCATGCACACATTCGGTAATCTTTCCCTCCCCACCTTTCTCCCTGACAACCATAAGTTTGTTCTCTATATCTATTTCTGTTTTGTAAATAAATTCTAATAACATTTTTTAAAATTGAGATTTGTTTGAAGTCCCTTATCTCATACAACCAGGAGGATGCTGGAAGCTTTCTTCTGCTTGTTAGTCTTCCAGCTGCTCTTGAGAAACGATGAACTCAATACACTTTTCAATCCACTAGATGAAAAGTACTGCCAAATGTCGGAGTCACCTGTATGGACTTTGGGTCAAGTAGTTGCTGCTTTAATAGTGCTCTGATGCTTCAAATATATATATGTATTTTACAGTGGGAATGTCCATCTGCACAAAACTGGTTTACCTTAACAATAATGGGCAAAGGCATTTAAAAACATTTGCCCTATATTCAAACTAGCTTTCCCAAACATTGTGCCCATTTGCATTCTTGCCAAAACTTTATAACAGTAAATATGTCTCCAAACTTCGATGACAATGTGTATAAGTAGTATTGTTTAATCTTTAAAAAAAAAAGAGAATCAGGATTCATTTATTAGTTTATTAAACACATACTTTTGAGTTCTTACTGTGCAGCAGGCATTGTATTTCTTTCCTTTTACTTTGAAAGGAATTTAGACCCTAGAGGAATTTTTCCATCCCTCTCTTCAGCAGTCTTTAAGCTGTAAGAAGAAGTTACATTCTAAGGAAAAAATCATGTTAATAATATTTCTCTGAAAACCTACTTAATATTCACCAACTAAAGAGTAACTGTAAGGTCTTATAATTGAGTGAACACCATGTACTCCAACTGATATTCTTTCTGTTTAACTAAACACACACACACACACTCAGAATAGAAGTTCTACTAGCAATCTTTACAAGAAAGTTTCTCTTGCCAAACAAACGAATAAATAGATAAAATAAAATATGTAAGAGAAAGAAGAGGAGACTACTTGAGATCTCCTATATGGTTTGAATTGCTTCATTATGTATACATAGCTTGGTGGTCTATATGATTTGTTTTTAAATAAGGTCATAATAGACATTCTTTTAAGCACTTTAATTAAATAAGGGTATATCAAGATATAGAACATTATGTCTTAATATTCTTTTCTCCACCCTCAACCCATAAATGTTTTATCATGCATCATTTAGACTAACATAAGATAATTTAAAATTATTGATCAACTACTTTTGTGGGCTACACAATGTTCTAAGGGCTTTCATCAACAGCAGCAATGGAACATAATTAAAATAAAACCAGTATTAGTGGCTGCCATATATTTACCGAGCATCACATGCGAGGCTCACTATAAGTACTCTACAATCATGATCTCAGTTAATCCTCACATCAGCCATCTGAGTTAAATGTTTCTAGTTTTCACATTTTCTACTGATCAGGGAGCTGTTGCTCACTTAGAGGAAATTTGGATATCAACTGAAGCACCAAAACACTTCTGAGAATAATTGATATGAACACAAATACCAAGTTATAGCTAATTTAATTAAACAATAAATACAACTATGTGTTCATTCCATGGTAAAATTTATGAGGCATTCAAGCCTTAGAAACTTGGTTTTAATTAGGCAGGGCTAAATAAATGACTAGTTCCAAAGATGGAAGGGATTTGTTCTTCTCAGTATGCCATTCTCTAGAAATTCAATCTTTTTTTTTTTCTCCATAGTAAATGCTTCTGTTACAAGGACAAGTCCTACTGATCCATTTTTTTACTTAAATATAGCAATGGCATATAGAAAGAGACACCATTTCCGCTCTATAACCCCCACTCTACAGCTGGGGATTATAACCCTAATGTTCCACTAATTTATGATCTACTAAAAATGAATTAAGGGACACCTGGGTTCGATCCCTGGGTTGGGAAGATTCCCTGGACGAGGGCACAGCAACCCACTCCAGTATTCTTGCCTGGAGAATCCCCACGAACAGAGGAGCCTGGCGGGCTTTGGTCCGTGGGGTCACAAAGAGTTGGACATGACTGAGTGATTAAGCGCAAGAATGAATTAAGAGTATATGCAATGTAAAAATATACTGCTTTTTATAAATACCTTTTCACAAAACTATACTGTTTCTTAAAGGAAAAATAATGCTTTTAATAGGCATATCATATCATCCTTGAAAAGAGAACGATCGTGCCCTTTTTACAGGTGAGAAAACTAAGGCTTAGTGGAGTTAGGTGAGTAGGCAACTTTCTAAATTCGAGAATTTAAAGAAATTTTATCTCAAATAGTATTCGTTCTGGTGCATTTGATGTGCATGTGTGAATTTATAGGGAAGGCATAAAGGAAATAGAAGGAAAAGTCTGCTTTATGTGACTGTTGGAATTCTCATATAGTGAACCCGAGTTCTGATTCCAAAGCTATCAATACAGCCAGTCTTTTGGAGAATTTGAATGCCAGGTCATTATCACTTGGCTATCACTTCTTTGAAAAGAGTTCAAAAGTGTGTTTTAAATGTTTGATTCTCTTGACTACACAGATTTTAAGAAATATAGAAACATTTCCATTATTGTTTATCGTAAGTAGATTAATCGAGTAGGATTCCTGATAGCAAGTCCTTACAATTCCTTTTTCACTCCTTGTTTTTGAATTGCTTTTCTTTGATTGACTTACCTGTGTCTGTATACATAAAATGCAATGCTTCGCCAGAGTATAGCCCTTTCCAGTCAGATAAAGCATCATTGCCAGAGTGCTAGGATGGCTATCCCCACACATTTCCTATCTTATTATGGCTCTTGCCCAAATGCTTCAGGAACTCCTCTTATACTAGACAAGATCCAAACGCCTTCTCATGGTGTATCTCCTGCCTTCTCTCTCCAACTTTATATTCTGCTACTCTCTCCCTCAAAACTCATGCTTCAGAAAAGATGGATAACCCGTAGTTTGCAGAATATGCCTTGTGTTGATGTTACACTCTCTGCAATGCTCCTCTCCTTCTTACCACCTTCCTCTCGTTGGTCTTTGTTCAGAGCTACCCTGAAATGTGTGTAGCAACACATTGTAATGGTTTGCATCTCTACGTCCCTTTAAACTTTAAGTTCCCATCCATTCATTTCCTCAATATTCATTCAACACTCATCGGATGTCCAACATTGTTCTTAGGTTTGGAGACAACTGGGGCTCTAGGGTTAAAACAGTTAACTGGAGGCACAGTTCCTGCTCTAAAGCAGCTCCAGTTCTAATGCGGAGAAAAATACTTAATTCTGTATCTTATAAAAGTGCTTTGATATAGATGTCCACTAGTCATTAACGCCCTGTTTCAAATTGATGATCTGTACATTAAAATTTCCCTGTTTGATTACTTGTGTGATTTCTGCCTCCTAACTGGACTTTGAGCAATACAATAGGGGAACCCACGAGCATTGGAAGCACATGTAGGACCTTTAACATAAGACCTGAGGGAGAATGCAGCATTAGGAAAGCTTCTTATTGAAGATACCCTTCAATTACTAGAAGACACAGTGCTCACTAATATGGCCCACTCCAGTATTCTTGCCTGGAGAATCCCAAGGACAGAGGAGCCTGGTGTGCTACAGTCCAAGGGGTCATGAAGAGTCAGACACAACTGAGCGGCTAACACACATATAGTGCTCATAATTGATTAATTGTTCATTGAGTGAATACATAAATAAATGCTTTTAAATGTTCTTTTGCTACTTATGAGTCCTATAAAGTAGGTAGAGGAGCAATCATTATCGTCTAACAAATGAGTGTGGTGGAAGCCAAACTGGTCAGGTCAATTTACCAAGGACACTTAATAATCACCTGACAATTCTTTACCATTTGATCCAGCAATCCCACTTCTGGACATTGTCAGGAGGAATTGAAGTCTGGATCTCAAAGAGTTATCTGCACTCCCATGTTCATTACAATGTTAGGAAGAGTAAAGATATGGAAACAACTTAAGTGCCCATTGATAGATGAATGGATATAAAGAAAATACAGACTTTGGAATGTTACTAAGACTTAAAAAAAAAAAAAAAAAAAAGACTATCTTGCCATTGCAACAACATGGCTGGGTCTGCAGGACATTGTACTAAGTGGAATAAGGCAGACCCAGAAAGACAAATTCTGCAAGCTCTCACATGCAGAATCTAGTCAAGTGAGGTAGAAATAGTCACATTCATAGAAGGAGAGAATAACTGCCAGGTGGTTGCCAGGGGCTATGGAGGGTGGGAGAGGAAACTGGGGAGGTGCAAAGTTTTAGTTATGTAAGGTAGGTAAATTCTGGAGATCTACCACACAACATGGCACTTATGGTTAACAATAATTTACTGTACACTTAAAATTTTGCCAAGGTGATAGATCTTCAGTTCAGTTCAGCTGCCAGTCATGTCCAATTTTTGCAACCTCATGGACTGCAGCATGCCAGGCTTCCCTGTCCATCTCCAACTCTTGGAGCTTGCTCAAACTCATGTTCATCAAGTTGGTGATGCCGTCCAAACACCTCATCCTCTTTTGTGTTTTTCCCACAAAAGGAGAGAGAGAAAACAAAAACAATAACAGCAATAGCAATAACAGCCAAAAAAAATTAAGAGGACAGGCAAATTTTTGGAGGTAATGGATAAGTTTATGCCCTTGATTGTGATAATGGTTTCACTGCTGTGTGTTTAATGCCAGAAAAATCAAGTTGTATACATTAAATATCTGCACCTTTTTGTATGTTAAACAAAAGTCATTGTATGGCAATTCTTGGACTAGAGCACAGTTCTCTTCATGTCTGTGCAAGCGTTCTTTCTAATTTTTCAAAAGTGTTGCAAAAAATTACATTTAATGTGCAGGTATTAAATGTGGAATGAATGTCTCCTTTCATTTAAGGAAGTATGGGAAAACGTTTTGGCTCTTCAGAAATCTGATTCAAGATCTTTGTTTCACTGGACAACAGTGAGAACACACCAAGAGTAGAGTGCTAAGCCTGACTTCCTGTCTCCAGACCTGAGTTTAGTCTAGCTCTTTTCTGCTTCATATGGAAGTAGATTCCGTTCCTTGATGGCTACACTTTTTTTTTTTTTTTTTCTGGCTCCCATGCCAGCTGGCTTCCAGCTTGGTTCATCTAATGGGAGGCATTAGTGGAGATTGTGTCCTTGGGAAAAAGAGAAGACAGGTTAAGTCACCCTTCCGGTCTGCCTCAAGCTGCATCCCCACAGCAGCAGCATTTGCCCTGTGATTCCAGCTTCTGCCCGACAGGCTCATTAATGTCCCAGTGTCTGCCAAGGGACCCTGTTTCTCTGCTGACACTGCCTCTCCCATTTGAACCTGCCATCCCAGGGCTCCATGGTGCTGGCTGCTGCTAATGCTGGGCTCACTCACCATCAGTTAAACCTTTGCCTATGCAACCCAAATTCTCTCCATTAAAAATAGTTGACCATACCCTTATCTCTGGTGGGGCTTTGACTGATTCAACCAGGCTAGGGTTACGAAACACCCTTTAAAGTTGAGTTAAATATTCAAATATATTCTTAAGTAGGCAGGTGACAAATGAGTGAAGCAAACCAGGTGTAGAAAAATGCATTCCAAATATAAAAGGACAATAGAGGAAGTGTAATGATAAATGGCACCTGTTGTTTAACATTGAGGTTGGAAGACGACAGAGAGGGGAAGAAAAGAGAGTTATAGTGTGCTCGGGCAGTCCAAGTCTTCCCTACTCCAAACAGGCTCCACTCCACCTGTGTCCATAGTTCAGTTGATAGAAATATCCAAGCTGGGGCCCCATATTGGATCATCTGCATTTAAACAAGGTGCCCAGGTGACAAAGATGCTCTGAAAACTTGGAGAAATTCCCGGTCCACAGGCTCTTTTGCTAAAAGTGTGCCTCAGTTCCAGATGACTGTTGCCATGTATGAAGGTGTTCTTCACATTGACAAATCTTCCAATATTTTCACGGTAAATTGGAAATTGCCAAAAACATTGTGGGGGTTGCAGGAAGGGATAGGTAGGGATTTGGGGAAGGTCATGTACATACTGCTACATTTAATGGATAACCAACAAAGACCTACTGTATAACACATGGAACTCTGCTCAATGTTATGTGCCCCAGCTTGGATGGGAGGGAGGTTGAAGGGAGAATGGATACATGTATATGTATGGCTGAGTTCCTTCACTATTCACATGAAACTACCACAATATTGTCAATCAGCTATATCCCAATGCAAAATGTTTTTGGTGTTAAAAAATCAAAATTAAACAACAAACAAAAAACATATGAAATTCTCT
Organism: Bos indicus x Bos taurus; assembly: GCF_003369695.1. Classification (NCBI taxonomy): domain Eukaryota; kingdom Metazoa; phylum Chordata; class Mammalia; order Artiodactyla; family Bovidae; genus Bos; species Bos indicus x Bos taurus. Next base: position 105,486,670 of record NC_040081.1, read on the forward strand.
GATTTTCAATACTGTACTTATTTTTTAAGGGTGTGCATGTCAGGTAGAATTCTTCTCTGGGTCTCAGAGGACAGCAGGGTCAGTTGGTCCTATGCTAAAGGAAACAAAGGATGGAGCTTAGAAAACATGCCCACAAGGCATATTGGCATCTTTTATCTTAGTGAAATTTACCTTTATTTCACAAAGTTTTCTCCTTCTGTGGATGGGTAATCACAAAGAACCTGGCTCCCCGAACAGAGAGTGGTTCAAAGGCACACAGTGTGTGAAAAGAGGCTTAGCCAGAACTTCATCAAACTCCAAATGGCCCATTTCTTTCACCGCAAAATTGCTTCCAGAGTTAATGGGTCAGTGCCCTGGTGACCTGTGATCTATCCAACGGCTAAAATCCTGGGCTTTTATCCCTGTTGAATCTCTAGCAAATAGAACAACGGTTGAGTGCAAAGACTTCCTCACCGTTCACAAAGTAGACGTTTAATTACCAGAAGCTTCTGTGTTCCCACAGCAGGATGCATAAAAGGAAGTAAAGCATAATTGTGGCAGTGCGTCTGGTTCGGAAATTAAAACTCAGCAAGGAAGGGCGTGCAGGGAGCCAGATGGTGTGAAGCATAAGGTGGTGTGCAGTGAGCCATTTCCCGCTCAGCAGATCTCATTGGGACCTGATTTGTCTGAGGCTGTGCTGCCTCTGGCCAGGCTCCTGGCTCTCTGTTTGGGGATTATCAGTGCCTGTTTTAACAACCCTTCCTTCTCTGGCAGATTTTTTCCAAAGAGGCTCAGATGTTTTGTCAACAGTTAGGGAGCAAAATTGCCAGATCTTCAGGAACTCCTGGAAGATGGATGGACAGAGAAGTGCTGGGAAATAATAGTTCTGTGTTTCTCATCTTCCTCAAGTGACATATTTAAGACCCCACCTGGGACCTGGAAGGATGTTTAGGGTTTTGGAATTGCTCCACCCTGTGCCCTGTGTTTGTGAATTTAGACTCCTGAAGTGTCTGAACTTGCTTGTTCTATATGAGATTCCTTGCTCTTAACCTCTTGGATGTTACACAAAAGCTTCAAAGGATGGAGGAGAAGATATCACAGCACGTGACAATGGCTTTCAACCTCATCAAGCCTGGTTTCCAACCACAATTTCTCTCCAAGAATGTTAAACACACTTCCTCACGGCAACCGTATTGTGTATAATTCAGAGGTGTTCCTGCTCCAAAGTTCATCTCCCAATTCCTTTTTCTACCAACTCCAATTTATTCATATATTTATTCTTTCTTTCAACAAGTATTCAATGAGCAACTATTATATGCCAGACATTATTCTCAATGCTGGGAACAATGTTATGAATGAAATACATAATGAACATAGACACAGCAGTTTTGGAAAATAGGAGATTCTGAGTAGGCATGCATATCTATACATACACACGCATGGACATGCTCACACCTCAGGACCCGGGGACAGAGTAGGGTCATTAATTCAGGTAGGATAGTGAATTGAGGCATCTCTGGGGATGGGACATTTGAGCTGAGGCCACAGTGATGGGGAATCTAGCTATAAAGATGAGACAATGGGAAAAGAGGGAAGAGTTCAATAAAGAGAAAGGATTGAATGAAGGTTTGGATGGAGAGGTGGGAGTGACTTTGAGTGTTCAGGACTTGGGGAGACTTGCTGGTGACTGGATAGAATGACAGGAGGTGTGATTCAAGAGGGTGACAGAGGCTGTATCATGTAGGACCTTGTAGTCCAAGGCAAGGATTTTAGTGTCCTCTCAGTGAAAAATGTACACAAAGATCTTAATTCCTAATCTAATCTGTGTCTTACAGAGATTGTTCTGGCTGTAGGGTGGATGATGAACTGTAAGAGGGATAAGAGTGGAAAGAGCAGTTAGGAGGTTATTGCAGAAATCTAGGTGTGAAATGATGGTGGCCTGGCTAGGATGAGAGAAGTCAGGAAGGTGAACAGTATTGGGCTTCACTCCAGGAAGCTCCACCTTGGTTATGCCAACCTTATTTTTTGAGTTGCTCAATTCCAGCAGGTGTTAAATAATATGGGTCCTTCCTATTCTGCATGTAGACCTCCCACAATTCAAACAAAATTGCAAAAGTGATTACTTGGTATATTAAAAACATGCACTACTCAAGGCCCAGTGCTGGGTGTTGGGTTCAACTTATCGTGTTTTCTGAGGGAAGCACTATTCAAACCATAAGAAGGACCAATTATCAGAAGTTGAGAGAAGGCAAGCATTCAGAAAGCTTGCACTGATTTATGTGCACAGGCAGAGAAGGGCAGGAGATTGCAGCAGAGAGGAGGTCACACAGCTGGGTGAGCATGGACATCATTAACCTGGAGAGGAAGAGCCTTCAAAATGGAACAGGTGAGCTGACATCAAGTATTTGAAAGATCATCATGTGTGTAGGAAAAGGCAAACTCTTAGGCACCTGAGCAAAAACTACAGGGCTGTATTACTTTTCTAAGGCTGCTCTAATGGTTTCACAAGCTGGGTGGCTCAAACAGCAGAAATTTGTCTCCCAGTTCTTGAAACTAGAAGTCTGAGATCAAGTTGTTGGCAGGGTTGACTCCTTATGAGTCCATGAGGGCATCTGTAGCAGGTCTGTCTCCTGATTTCTGGTAGTTTGTTGGCCATCTTGTTATTCCTTGGCTTCTAGAAATGCCACCCTGCCTTGTATCTTCACATGGAAACTTTCTGTGTGTATCTGGCTCTGAATTTCCCTTTTGATAAGGATGTCTGTCTTGTTGGGTTATGGTCCATTCTGATGATCTTCTCTTCACCTGAGTACATCTGCAATATGCTGGGTGTTGGGCTAAACATATTGTGTTTCTGATGCTGCTGCTGCTGCTAAGTCACTTCAGTCGTGTCCGACTCTGTGCGACCCCATAGACGGCAGCCCACCAGGCTCCCCCATTCCTGTGGGAAGCACAATTCAAACCCTAAGAAGGACTAATTAGTAGAAGTTGAGAGAAGGTGGGATATTTTTCATTGTAAAGATTAAATAGTCAGAATCTTGCAGCTATAGAGAAGATTTGCTTTCTTAATAAGTGAGTTCCTAGTGCCTGGAGATTTTCAAGAAAAAGTTGGAGGATATTCCATCAAGGATATTGAGAGCAGCGATGTCTACACTGCATATCATGATGGGTTGAAATGATCTCTAGGCTTCAAAAGCTAGTTGCCCATAGTTCTATAATATTTACCTTATTAATAATAATAGTTGACATTTACTGATGCCTCACAGAAAGCCAAGCTCTAGATTGAGAGAGGTTTTTTTTTTTAATTACAAAACCTCATGAGGTTACAACATGGATGAACTTTGAAAACATTATGCTAAGTGAAAGAAATCAGACACAAATGGCAATACATTGTATAATTCCATTTATATAAAATGTCAAGAGTAGAGAAATCCACAGGGAGCGAAAGTAAATTAGTGGTTGCTAGGAACTGGTGAGGGGGGATGGAGAGTGATTGCTTTTGGATAAAGAGGATCTTTAGGGGGGTGATGAAAATATTCTGAAATTAAATAATGATGATAGACACACAACTTTATACATAAAACCAGTGAATTATATACTTTTAAATGGTGAATATTAAGGCACAAAATCGCATCTCAATAAAAGATGAAAATTTCATGAGATGGGGACTATTGTTCCCATTTTACAGATGAGAAACCTTGGATTTAGAGAGACAAAAGGCTAGGCATGCTCAGATGGGGAATGACAGAGGTAGGTTTTATATTATCTTTATTCTTTTTATTTACTGGTTGATACTTGATCACTTGCTAGGAGTACCTACTGGGGGTAAATGTATCTTTCCTTCAGGAGTTCTATAATCCAACCTGTCTGGTCCTTTAAGCTATCCCTGGACTTGAAATTATGGATATTAAAGTTTTCTTTCCTTCACGGTCAAAGAGAGACAGAGATAATTTTTTTTTCTTTCATCAAGTGTTATGATTCTCTACCAAAAGAAGGAAATTCTGTGGTGGGATAAGACTTGATGCTAATAAGACACAATTTCTTAAGTATAGTGCATGTGGCTGTATGTGAAAGTGTGTCTGTGTGTGGAAGTTGTGTAAGAAAGAAGAGATCCAGCATTCTGGCTTTGCAGTAGTTTCCTATCTCTGAAGTAAGCGATTACCATTAACTTAGCAGCTTTAAGCAACCAAGTTTATTGTCTCAAGATTTCCTTGGGCCAAGAGTCGGAGCCTGGGTTAGCTGAGTCCTCAATTCAGGGTCTTAGGTTAGGTCTGACTGAAATCCAAGTGCTGACCACAGCTTATATCCTATCTGGGGCTCTATGTCCTCTTCCAAGGGCTTCCCTGGTGGCTCAGTGGTAAAGAATCTTCCTGAAATACATGAAATGTAGGAGACATGGGTTCCATCCCTGGGCTGGGAAGATCCTCTGGAGAAAGAAATGGCAACCTACTCAGTATTCTTGTCTGGGAAAGTTTCCAAAGTTATCCGAGCTCTTAGAAGAATTCAGTTCCTTGAGTTTGCAAGACTTAGGTTCCTATTTTCTTTCTGTGTTGCTCTCAGCACTTAGCAGCCTACTCACACCCTAATCACATTGTTCCTTCACAGTGTGGCCACTTTCTCCTTCAAAGCTGGAGAAACTTTCCTTTTGGTCTTCCAAGTCAGATTCATACATAATATAATATTGTGAGAGTGAGTATTTCATCACTGTTACCATATAACATAACCTAATCAAACCATAGTCCCACTCACTCTCAGAGTGCTCAGTCACTCACTCACGTCCAATTGTTTGTGGCCCCATGGCTCCTCTGTCCATGGAATTTTTAAGGCAAGAATACTGGAGTGGGTTGCCATCTCCTCCTCCAGGGAATCTTCCTAATCTGGAAGATTGCATTGGAGGTGGATTCTTTACCGGTAGCGCCATCTGGGAAGCCCATACTCTCAGAAGGAGGAGATTATACTGGGCATATACACTGGAGTGGAGGAGGGACCATGGGGGGCCCTCTTGGAATTCCGCTTGCCACAGGCACCTACTTGCGTAGATCCAATGAGCTCAGCTTGCTTTGATCCCATTACCAAAACAGTGGCCTTTGAAAAGTCCACTGTTTAGAACATTGCACAGAAAGACCTCACATACAAAATATATGAAAGGCAGGAGAAAGTAGTGGACGTGACTTCTAAAGTGTCTGTTTTGCACTATTGATTCAGAAAACACGAGCATAAGCATCTGTGTCTGACAGTCTCATCTGCAGCTTCAAAAAGGCTCAAGAAGTGTCACTTATGGAGCAGGCGCACAAAAATTATCACCTGATGTTTTCAGGTTGTGACTATAGTGGTGGTGCTGGGGCCACCGTAGCAAATTACCCCAGGCTAGTGGACTTCAAGATAGATTTATGTTTTAATAATTCTAGGAAGCTAGGAATTCAAGATCAAGGCGTCAGCAGGTTTGGTTTCTTCTGAGGTCATGCTCATCTTATGGGTATTTGTCTTCTCTGCGCGTCCTCACATGGTCTTGTGTGTGTCTGTCCTGATTTCCTCTTTTATAAAGATACCAGTCACACCAGATCAGGGTCCACCATAATGATCTCATTTAAACTCATTACTTTGTCAACTTAAAAACAGTGCACAATGTGAAAGTTGCAAATTAAGTTTTATCTGGGGGTAAAATGAAGACCATAGCCTGAGAGAGAGCACTGCAGAGAGCCCTGAGAAACTGTTCCAAAGAGGCACCGGGGAAAGGTCAGTATATATGTGAGTTCACTGAAGCGGGAGATAGATACAATCAAGCACATGTTTTTCTAGAAGATTTCTGCTAGTTTCGTGAAGCTTTCCACTAGTCATGAGAAAGTCATCACCGTGAAGGATTTTAGTGCTTCTCTAGATATGAGGAGATACAAGAACTGGGCTCATAAAATCAGCTTCTGAATATATCTAACTATCTGAAGACCTGTCCTGCCAGTTTTTCCTAGAGCACATAGTAACTCATTTCTGGTCTCCTTCCTGAACTTCTTTCAGGAGGTGCTGAAAATCAGCAGCTGAACCACCAGCAGAACATGGTTTAGTCCTTGTAGAGGTCCCTGGTAGCTCATCTGATAAAGAATCTGCCTGCAATGCAGGAGACCCCAGTTCGATTCCTGGGTCAGGAAGATCCCCTGGAGAAGGGATAGGTTACCCACTTCAGTATCTTGGGCTTCCCTGGTGTCTAAGATTGTAAAGAATCCACCTGCAGTTAGGGAGACCTGGGTTTGATCCCTGGGTTGGGAAGATCCCCTTGGGAAGGATACGGCAACCCACTCCAGTATTCTTGCCTTTCAGAATCCCCATGGTCAGAGGAGCCTGGTGGGCTACAGTCCATGGGGTCACAAAGAGTCGGACAGGACTGAGTGACTAAGCACAGCACAGCACAGCACAGCAGAGGTAGATGGCAAATGCCAATGGCAAGTGCCAGTTTGTAGCTGACAACTTCTCTAAAGACCCCAACTCCAAATACAGCTACATTCTGAAATACTGTAGGTTAGGACAACAATGTACGAATTTTGGAGGGAACATAATTCACCCATAACACCATCCAAGGCTGAAGCACACAGAAGAGCTGTTGGTATCTTCACAACTAATGAGAAAGTTAGGGCACAGGTAGAAATGGCTCAAGGTCGAATACGTAGTAACGGTCTGTACAGGCGTTCAAGCACAGGGCAGCACAGCTTCAGCTTCTGGGCTCTTTCAAGTGTTCCCAACTGTGTGGCAGGTTGAAATTCACCTCTGAGATATCAGAAGAAAAGCTATTAAGTTAGGAAGCTGCCTATAAGCACAATGAATTAAATCTCAGAACATTGAGTTAACTCTGTAGCTCTTTTTTGGGATGTGAAATTAGCCTTGCTTTCTATGCTGCATGAATACTATTCAAAGACTTTTTGTTTTACCTCATCCTCTTGTTTTATGATGAATTTGTGCGTGAAAAGACTCATTAAGGACATCATTATTCTGCATTTATCAGTAATGAACTGTCTGTGGCACCTATTAGCGGGAAAATGGTCCCAGTCTCTTTTTGTATCTGTCTACATTCTTCTTCATTATTTACTGCTCAGCTCTCATCCATTTCAAATGGATTTGGCTGCATGCAATTTCCCCCCCAATTGTTCTTTTATTTGAGAGACAAATATTAATAGAATTCATAAACCTTGAAGAGTCCAGTATGCAGGTTTGAATGCTAAACTGACTTTTTAATTTTTAATATCAGAAAGGGGCAGGGGAGACTCACCTGAGGAACAGACAATTAGGCAGACCCTTCGCATTCCTCAATGTACTGACTTTTTACAAGAACTCAGAGATGGGTATTATCAACCCCGTTTTATCAAACGGACACTGGAAAAACAGAGTTGCAGACTGCCTTGTTCTGGTCACCCAACAAACAGTTAAAAGTGAAGCTTGAGGCTGGAGATCATTAAGAAACCCACAGTCAAACTTTCTGCTGCAGGATAAGTTTTCTCTGACTTCTGCAATCATGCTGATTCCAGTGTACCCAGACACAGTCTTAAACCTTGAACTTATTAAAACGTGTGAGCACTTCTGCTGACTGCAAGCCCCACGACACCTTTGGCTCAGCCTAGTTCATTTCTGTAGTGTTTTATGATGCAAATGACTCCTTCTGGTACAGTCTGTCACCTTTTATGTAAAAAAACACATTTTTTTTAAAGAATTTTTTTCACTTCTTTGGTTCCTTTGCAGAGTTTTTCTCTTATCTCCCTTTGCAATGATTAACATTCCTTTTGAGGACTCTGGGATAGGAATCACATCTGAGTCCCCATCCTGTGACCTAAAGTGGTAAGGGTTTTTACATAGAGCCTCTCCAGCATCTCCTGCCCTCCGTGGTAATGGCGTGATTTGTCTAGTTGCACTTCATGTGATTTGCTCAGAATGGAAAAAAAAATGCAATCAATGGTTAATAAAGCAACTCTTAAAAATGATTTTAAAATGCTAACAAATTATTATTTATGTGTTTCTGCCCGGCTAGCCTTCAGAGTATGAGAATTTTTGTGGCCATCTGCTGACATGATGATATCATCTGAGGTCCTGAGTCTTTCTGCGCTAGAACTTCAGCCTTACCCTTTCAAAAACATTTAATTACACATCAATGGATTTCCTTTTTCTTTTGAATCTTGAGATACAGACATCTAATTTGAAGTGGCTTAAACAAAGGAGTCTGTCAAATATTGTGACTACATCTCTCTCAAATTTTGATTTTAAGTACTCCACAGCACCTATATTTTTATGCACAGTAAGATCATAAAAAATATTTAGACTGACCTTCTATATGACATTGATATATTTGTATTTATTTCTGCAAATTGTTATTCAGTGATCTTAGCAAAATTCAGCTGAACATTTCTATGACCTCAGGTCGCTCAAGGGCCTTTGAAGCACAAATCTGAAGGTTCCAGAATAGCACATGGAAGGGAGGTGGGTACCATTCCCAGGCACCCTGAGCAACACCCCTGCTCATTCTAATTGTGTGACTTTACGAATGTTGTAGCATCTCAGGTATGGGAGGCAAAAAAAAAAAAAAAAATCTTTCTAAAGGAAGAGATTTCAATTAATATACAGTCCATGGAATTCTTTAGGCTAGAATACAGGAGTGGGTAGCCTTTCCCTTCTCCAGGGGATCTTCCCAACCCAGGAATTGAACCTGGGTCTCCTGTAATACAGGTTGACTCTTTTACCAGATGAGCTACCAGGGAATACCTAATTAACAATATACCTATTTTTAAGTGGAAGGTCCAGATAAAGAATTTCTGTTATTCTAACAAATGTGAAGAAAGAATATATGTATATGTTTTGGCAAGGAATTCATTGGATATGAAGTCATGGAGAAAAGAGATTCAGAGAGGTAGAGGGTGATTAACAAGTTTGAATTTGAGGACACATATGAAATTGTGAGATGTATGCATATTCAATCGATCCAACCATCCTTGCTCAGATTTTGCACTCTCTGATTCACATCCTAATTACTATTCAACTTTTCCTGTAGGTCAGCCCAAAGGTGATAATGGTTGGCCTTATGAATTTAAGCATCTTGAACCTTATGATTAGTGCTTCTTATTCAGTTCAGTTCAGTTCAGTCCAGGCACTCAGTTGTGTCTGAATCTTTGTGACCCTATGAACCATAGCACACTACGACTCCCTGTCCATCACCAACTCCCGGAGTCCACCCAAACCCATGTCCATCGAGTTGGTGATGCCATCCAACCATCTTATCCTCTGTCTCCTTCTCCTCCTGCCCTCAATCGTTCCCAGCATTAGGGTCTTTTCAAATGAGTCAGTTCCTCACATCAGGTGGCCAAAGTATTGGAGTTTCAGCTTTAGTATCATTCCTTCCAATGAACACCCAGGACTGATCTCCTTTAGGATGGACTGGTTGGATCTCTTTGCAGTCCAAAGGACTCTCAAGAGTCTTCTCCAACACCACAGTTCAAAAGCATCAATTCTTTGGTGCTCAGCTTTCTTTATAGTCCAACTCTCACATCCATACATGACCACTGAAAAAACCATAGCCTTGACTAGACAGATTTTTGTTGACAAAGTAATGTCTCTGCTTTTTAATAAGCTGTCTAGGTTGGTCATAACTTTCCTTCCAAGGAGTAAGTGTCTTTTAATTTCATGGCTGCAATCACCATCTGCAGTGATTTTGGAGCCCAAAAAAATTAAGTCAGCCACTGTTTCCACTGTTTCCCCATCTCCACTGTTTCCCCATCTATTTGGCATGAAGTGATGGGACTGGATGCCATGATCCTAGTTTTCTGAATGTTGAGCTTTAAGCCTACTTTTTCACTCTCCTCTTTCACTTTCATCAAGAGGCTCTTTAGTTCTTCTTCACTTTCTACTATAATGGTGGTGTCATCTACATAGCTGAGGTTATTGATATTTCTCCCGGCAATCTTGATTCCAGCTTGTGCTTCATCCAGCCCAGCATTTCTCATGATGTTTTCTGCATATAAGTTAAATAAACAGGATGATAATATATAGCCTTGATGTACTCCTTTTCCTATTTGGAACCAGTCTGTTGTTCCATGTCCATTTCTAACTGTTGCTTCCTTACCTGCATACAGGTTTCTCAAGAGGCAGGTCAGGTGGTCTGGTATTCCCATCTTTTTCAGAATTTTTCAGTTTATTTAACCTCTCTGCCTATATGTATTATAACTATGAATGTGGTTAATGTGAGTAATCCACAGAAAGAGGAATTTTCACTCAACGTGTTAACATAAATCAAATTTCTAAATCTCTAGGACTCAGTGTGTGTTAGTCACTCAGTCGTGTCCTACTCTTTGCGAGCCCACGGGCTGTAGCATGTCAGGCTCCTTTGTCCATGGAATTCTCCTGGTAAGAATACCAGAGTGGAGGACTCAGAGCTCCTTTAAAACAGGGCAACCTGAAGACTGTCGGAATGCCACTTATCCAAGTGTGTCCTTAGACCAGCAGCAACAGCATCACTTGCAGCCTACTAGAATTTCAGGCTCCACTTCAGAACTAATGAGTCAAAATCTGTGTTAAGATCCCTAGGTGATTCACATGACATGATCTTAGAAAAAGCATTCAACCATAAGGACTGCCTGTCCCACCCCAAGCAAATCCACATATTCTCCTGGCTGAGCTTCTGTCTATGGGGTAGAAAGTGGGAGAATGAGAGTTGAGGTGATTGAGTAGAATGTTGGGTTTTGCTTTTAATGGGGAAAGCAGTTGTTGTGGCAATGGATGACTATTATAGGAAACATCAGAAAATGTGAGGAAATAAGGAACCCTGGGGTTCAGTTCAGTTCAGTCATTTAGTCGTGTCCAACTCTTTGTGACCCCATGGATAGCATCATGCCAGGCTTCCCTGTCCATCACCAACTCCTGGAGTTTACTCAAACTCATGTCCATTGAGTTGGTGATGCCATCCATCCATGTAATTCTCTGTCATCCACTTCTTCTCCTGTCTTAAATCTTTCCCAGCATCAGGGTCTTCTCCAATGAGTCAGTTCTTCACATCAGTTGGCCAAAGTACTGGAGTTTAAGCTTCAGCATCAGTCCTTCCATTGAATATTCAGGACTGATTTCCTTTAGGATGGACTGGTTTGATCTCCTTGCAGTCCAAGTGGCTCTCAAGAATCTTCCCCAACACCACGGTTCAAAAACATCAATTCTTTGGCACCCAGCTTTCTTTATAGTCCAACTCTCACGTGCATATATGACTACTGGGAAAAACACAGCTTTGACTAGATGGACCTCTGTTGGCAAAGTAATGTCTCTGGTTTTTATTTTTTTATTTTTTTTTATTCTTCCAATTTTATTTTATTTTTAAACTTTACATAATTGTATTAGTTTTGCCAAATATCAAAATGAATCTGCCACAGGTATACATGTGTTCCCCATCCCGAACCCTCCTCCCTCCTCCCTCCCCATACCATCCCTCTGGGCCGTCCCAGTGCACCAGCCCCAAGCATCCAGCATCATGCATCGAACCTGGACTGGCAACTCGTTTCCTACATGATATTTTACATGTTTCATTGCCATTCTCCCAAATCTTCCCACCCTCTCCCTCTCCCACAGAGTCCATAAGACTGTTCTATACATCAGTGTCTCTTTTGCTGTCTCGTACACCGGGTTATTGTTACCATCTTTCTAAATTCCATATATATGCGTTAGTATACTGTATTTATGTTTTTCCTTCTGGCTTACTTCACTCTGTATAATAGGCTCCAGTTTCATCCACCTCATTAGAACTGATTCAAATGTATTCTTTTTAATGGCTGAGTAATACTCCATTGTGTATATGTACCACTGCTTTCTTATCCATTCATCTGCTGATGGACATCTAGGTTGCTTCCATGTCTTGGCTATTATAAACAGTGCTGCGATGAACATTGGGGTACACGTGTCTCTTTCCCTTCTGGTTTCCTCAGTGTGTATGCCCAGCAGTGGGGTTGCTGGGTCATAAGGCAGTTCTATTTCCAGTTTTTTAAGGAATCTCCACACTGTTCTCCATAGTGGCTGTATTAGTTTGCATTCCCACCAACAGTGTAAGAGGGTTCCCTTTTCTCCACACCCTCTCCAGCATTTATTATTTGTAGACTTTTGGATCGCAGCCATTCTGACTGGTGTGAAATGGTACCTCATAGTGGTTTTGATTTGCATTTCTCTGATAATGAGTGATGTTGAGCATCTTTTCATGTGTTTGTTAGCCATCTGTATGTCTTTTTTGGAGAAATGTCTATTTAGTTCTTTGGCCCATTTTTTGATTGGGTCGTTTATTTTTCTGGAGTTGAGCTGTAGGAGTTGCTTGTATATTTTTGAGATTAGTTGTTTGTCGGTTGCTTCATTTGCTATTATTTTCTCCCATTCTGAAGGCTGTCTTTTCACCTTGCTAATAGTTTCCTTTGATGTGCAGAAGCTTTTCAGGTTAATTAGGTCCCATTTGTTTATTTTTGCTTTTATTTCCAATATTCTGGGAGGTGGGTCATAGAGGATCCTGCTGTGATGTATGTCGGAGAGTGTTTTGCCTATGTTCTCCTCTAGGAGTTTTATAGTTTCTGGTCTTACGTTTAGATCTTTAATCCATTTTGAGTTTATTTTTGTGTATGGTGTTAGAAAGTGGTCCAGTTTCATTCTTTTACAAGTGGTTGACCAGATTTCCCAGCACCACTTGTTAAAGAGATTGTCTTTAATCCATTGTATATTCTTGCCTCCTTTGTCGAAGATAAGGTGTCCATATGTGCGTGGATTTATCTCTGGGCTTTCTATTTTATTCCATTGATCAATATTTCTGTCTTTGTGCCAGTACCATACTGTCTTGATAACTGTGGCTTTGTAGTAGAGCCTGAAGTCAGGTAGGTTGATTCCTCCAGTTCCATTCTTCTTTCTCAAGATCGCTTTGGCTATTCGAGGTTTTTTGTATTTCCATACAAATTGTGAAATTATTTGTTCTAGCTCTGTGAAGAATACTGTTGGTAGCTTGATAGGGATTGCGTTGAATCTATAAATTGCTTTGGGTAGTATACTCATTTTCACTATATTGATTCTTCCAATCCATGAACATGGTATATTTCTCCATCTATTAGTGTCCTCTTTGATTTCTTTCACCAGTGTTTTATAGTTTTCTATATATAGGTCTTTAGTTTCTTTAGGTAGATATATTCCTAAGTATTTTATTCTTTCCGTTGCAATGGTGAATGGAATTGTTTCCTTAATTTCTCTTTCTGTTTTCTCATTATTAGTGTATAGGAATGCAAGGGATTTCTGTGTGTTGATTTTATATCCTGCAACTTTACTGTAGTCATTGATTATTTCTAGTAATTTTCTGGTGGACTCTTTAGGGTTTTCTATGTAGAGGATCATGTCATCTGCAAATAGTGAGAGTTTTACTTCTTCTTTTCCAATTTGGATTCCTTTTATTTCTTTTTCTGCTCTGATTGCTGTGGCCAAAACTTCCAAAACTATGTTGAATAGTAATGGTGAAAGTGGGCACCCTTGTCTTGTTCCTGACTCTAGAGGAAATGCTTTCAATTTTTCACCATTGAGGATAATGTTTGCAGTGGGTTTGTCATATATAGCTTTTATTATGTTGAGGTATGTTCCTTCTATTCCTGCTTTCTGGAGAGTTTTTATCATAAATGGATGTTGAATTTTGTCAAAGGCTTTCTCTGCATCTATTGAGATAATCATATGGTTTTTATTTTTCAATTTGTTAATGTGGTGTATTACATTGATTGATTTGCGGATATTGAAGAATCCTTGCATCCCTGGGATAAAGCCCACTTGATCATGGTGTATGATCTTTTTAATGTGTTGTTGGATTCTGATTGCTAGAATTTTGTTAAGGATTTTTGCATCTATGTTCATCAATGATATTGGCCTGTAGTTTTCTTTTTTTGTGGGATCTTTGTCAGGTTTTGGTATTAGGGTGATGGTGGCCTCATAGAATGAGTTTGGAAGTTTACCTTCGTCTGCAATTTTCTGGAAGAGTTTGAGCAGGATAGGTGTTAGCTCTTCTCTAAATTTTTGGTAGAATTCAGCTGTGAAGCCGTCTGGACCGGGGCTTTTGTTTGCTGGAAGATTTTTGATTACAGTTTCAATTTCCATGCTTGTGATGGGTCTGTTAAGATTTTCTATTTCTTCCTGGTCCAGTTTTGGAAAGTTGTACTTTTCTAAGAATTTGTCCATTTCTTCCACGTTGTCCATTTTATTGGCATATAATTGTTGATAGTAGTCTCTTATGATCCTTTGTATTTCTGTGTTGTCTGTTGTGATCTCTCCATTTTCGGTTCTAATTTTGTTGATTTGATTTTTCTCCCTTTGTTTCTTGATGAGTCTGGCTAATGGTTTGTCAATTTTATTTATCCTTTCAAAGACCCAGCTTTTGGTTTTGTTGATTTTTGCTATGGTCTCTTTTGTTTCTTTTGCATTTATTTCTGCTCTAATTTTTAAGATTTCTTTCCTTCTACTAACCCTGGGGTTCTTCATTTCTTCCTTTTCTAGTTGCTTTAGGTGTAGAGTTAGGTTATTTATTTGACTTTTTTCTTGTTTCTTGAGGTGTGCCTGTATTGCTATGAACTTTCCCCTTAGGACTGCTTTTACCGTGTCCCACAGGTTTTGGGTTGTTGTGTTTTCATTTTCATTCGTTTCTATGCAAATTTTGATTTCTTTTTTGATTTCTTCTGTGATTTGTTGGTTATTCAGCAGCGTGTTGTTCAGCCTCCATATGTTGGAATTTTTAATAGTTTTTCTCCTGTAATTGAGATCTAACCTTACTGCATTGTGGTCAGAAAAAATGCTTGGAATGATTTCTATTTTTTTGAATTTACCAAGGCTAGCTTTATGGCCCAGGATGTGATCTATCCTGGAGAAGGTTCCATGTGCGCTTGAGAAAAAGGTGAAATTCATTGTTTTGGGATGAAATGACCTATAGATATCAATTAGGTCTAACTGGTCTATTGTATCGTTTAAAGTTTGTGTTTCCTTGTTAATTTTCTGTTTAGTTGATCTATCCATAGGTGTAAGTGGGGTATTAAAGTCTCCCACTATTATTGTGTTATTGTTAATTTCTCCTTTCATACTTGTTAGCATTTGTCTTACGTACTGTGGTGCTCCCGTGTTGGGTGCATATATATTTATAATTGTTATATCTTCTTCTTGGATTGATCCTTTGATCATTATGTAGTGACCTTCTTTGTCTCTTTTCACAGCCTTTGTTTTAAAGTCTATTTTATCTGATATGAGTATTGCTACTCCTGCTTTCTTTTGGTCCCTATTTGCATGGAAAATCTTTTTCCAGCCCTTCACTTTCAGTCTGTATGTGTCCCCTGTTTTGAGGTGGGTCTCTTGTAGACAACATATGTAGGGGTCTTGTTTTTGTAACCATTCAGCCAGTCTTTGTCTTTTGGTTGGGGCATTCAACCCATTTACATTTAAGGTAATTACTGATAAGTATGTTCCCGTTGCCATTTACTTTATTGTTTTGGGTTCGAGTTTATACACCGTTTTTGTGTTTCCTGTCTAGAGAATATCCTTTAGTATTTGTTGGAGAGCTGGTTTGGTGGTGCAGAATTCTCTCAGCTTTTGCTTGTCTGAAAAGCTTTTGATTTCTCCTTCATACTTGAATGAGATCCTTGCTGGGTACAATAATCTGGGCTGTAGGTTATTTTCTTTCATCATTTTCAGTATGTCTTGCCATTCCCTCCTGGCTTGAAGAGTTTCTATTGAAAGATCAGCTGTTATCCTTATGGGAATTCCCTTGTGTGTTATTTGTTGTTTTTCCCTTGCTGCTTTTAATATCTGTTCTTTGTGTTTGATCTTTGTTAATTTGATTAATATGTGTCTTGGGGTGTTTCTCCTTGGGTTTATCCTGTTTGGTACTCTCTGGGTTTCTTGGACTTGGGTGATTATTTCCTTCCCCATTTTAGGGAAATTTTCCACTATTATCTCCTCAAGTATTTTCTCATGGTCTTTCTTTTTGTCTTCTTCTTCTGGAACCCCTATGATTCGAATGTTGTAGCGTTTAATATTGTCCTGGAGGTCTCTGAGATTGTCCTCATTTCTTTTAATTCGTTTTTCTTTTATTCTCTCTGATTCATTTATTTCTACCATTCTATCTTCTAATTCACTAATCCTGTCTTCTGCCTCTGTTATTCTATTATTTGTTGCCTCCAGAGTGTTTTTAATTTCACTTATTGCATTATTCATTATATATTGACTCTTTTTTATTTCTTCTAGGTCCTTGTTAAACCTTTCTTGCATCTTCTCAATCCTTGTCTCCAGGCTATTTATCTGTGATTCCATTTTAGTTTCAAGATTTTGGATCAATTTCACTATCATTATTCGGAATTCTTTATCAGGTAGATTCCCTATCTCTTCCTCTTTTGTTTGGTTTGGTGGGCATTTATCCTGTTCCTTTATCTGCTGAGTATTCCTCTGTCTCTTCATCTTGTTTAAATTGCTGAGTTTGGGGTGTCCTTTCTGTATTCTGGCAGTTTGTGGAGTTCTCTTTATTATGGCGTTTCCTCACTGTGTGTGGGTTTGTACAGGTGGCTTGTCAAGGTTTCCTGGTTAGGGAAGCTTGTGTCGGTGTTCTGGTGGGTGGAGCTGTATTTCTTCTCTCTGGAGTGCAATGAAATGTCCAGTAATGAGTTATGAGATGTCTATAGTTTTGGGGTGACTTTGGGCAGCCTGTATCTTGAAGCTCAGGGCTGTGTTCCTTTGTTGCTGGAGAATTTGCTTGGTATGTCTTGCCCTGGAACTTATTGGCCCTTGTGTGGTGCTTGGTTTCAGTGTCGGTATGGAGGCATGTGATGAGCTCCTGTCAATGAATGTTCCTTGGAGTCAGGAGTTCCCTGGAGTCAGGGTTTGGACTTAAGTCTCCTGCTTCCGATTATCAGTCTTATTTTTACAGTAGTTTCAAAACTTTTCCTTCTATACAGCACCATTGATAAAACATCTACATTAAAGATGAAAAGTTTCTCTACAGTGAGGGTCACTCAGAGAGGTTCACAGGGTTACATGGAGAAGAGAAGAGGGAGGAGGGAGTTAGAGGTGACCCAAATGAGATGAGGTGAATCAATAGTGGAGAGAGTGGGCTAGCCAGTAGTCACTTCCTTATGTGCACTCCACAACTGGACCACTCAGAGATGTTCACGGGGTTATACAGAGAAGAGAAGAAGGAGGAAGGTAACAGAGGTGGCCAGAAGGATAAAAGGGGGGAATGAAAAGGAGGGAGACAGATCCAGCCAGTAATCAGTTCCCTAAGTGTTCTCCACCGTCTGGAACACACAGAAATTCACAGAGTTGGGTAGAGTAGAGAGGGGTTAGGGAGGAGACACAGGCGACCTGGTGGAGAAAAAGGAGGGTCCAAAGGGAGAGAGAGCAGTCAAGCCAGTAATCTCACTCCCTAGTGAAAAATGGGTCCTGAAGATTGGGTCCTTAAAGGTACAAAATTGGTAACAAATACATAAAAGCAAAAATTTAAAATCTAGAGTAGAGTTTGGAATTTCAAAAATACGATGTTAAAGAAAAGAAGAAGGAAAAGAAAGAGAGAAAGAACGAACAAACAAAAACAAACAAGGTCGTGAAAATTATAAAGAAAGTACAGGTACAAAATTGATAACTAATACCAGAAAGCGAAAATTAAAAATTTAGAGTAGAGTTTGGAATTTCAAAAATACGATGTTAAAGAAAAGAAGAAGGAAAAGAAAGAGAGAAAAAACGAACAAACAAAAACAAACAAGGTCGCGAAAATTATAAAGAAAGTACAGGTACAAAATTGATAACTAATACCAGAAAGCAAAAATTAAAAATCTAGAGTAGAGTTTGGAATTTCAAAAATACAATGTTAAAAAAAAAAAAAAGAAGAAGAAAAATAAAGAGAGAAAACAAACAAACAAATACGAACAATGTCACAAAAATTATAAAGAAAATACAGGTACAAAATTGATATCAAATACCAAAAAGCATAAATTAAAAATCTAGAGTAAAGTTTGGAATTTCAGATATACAATGTTATATAAAAGAAGAAGAGAAAGAAACAGAGAAGAAGAAAGAAAAAAAAAAAAAATTCACAGAAATTACATTAAAAAAAACTATAGGTACAAAATTGATAACATATACCAAAAAGCGAAAATTAAAAATCTAGAGTAGAGTTTGGAATTTCAAAAATACAATGTTAAAGAAAAGAAGAAAAAAACAAAACCAAAAACAAACAACAAAAAAAAAAACAAGGTCAAAAAATTATAAAATATATATATATGAAGTTTGCTGAAGAAGAAAAAAATAGGGTCTTTTTTTTTTTTTTTGCAAAGTAATAGGTTATAAAAGTGAAAATTAAAGGAACAATAGAGGACTTAAAAAAATTTTTTTTAATTAAAAAAAAAGAAAGAATGATCGTAAAAATAATAAAAATATATCTAGGGCTTTTTTTTTTTTTTTTTTGTGGGTGTTGTGGGTTCAGTTCATTTTTGGCTAGTTCCTTGGTCAGATTTATATTTCTCAAGATCTATAGGCCCCTTCCTATGTAGTCCGTAGTAACCACAGGGTTTTGATCTATTGCCTGTAGCTTCCAAGGCGTTTCCCTCTGTTATATCTTCTTCTGTTTGCTAGTCTCTTCAGTATCTGGTTTCCGCCCTGACTCAAAGGCCACGGTGGAGGACACTTTTTTTTTTTTTTTAGGCTTACTTGTTCAGTCGCGCTGTGGGGAGGGAGGGAGGGATGCTGCAAACAAATAACACTGGCGTGGGCTCGCAGTGCCTCAGCCACCCTGGGTCTGCCCCCACTCACGGCGCGTGTAGCCTCCCTGTCCACACTGCTCGGACTCTAGGTTGTTCCGCCAGGAACAATCCGAGGCTGGCCCTGGGCTGCATGCACCTCCCAGGTCCAAGCCGCTCAGGTTCAGGCACTCGGGTAGTCCTCAGAGGCGCAGACTCAGTTGGGCCTGCGTTTTGTGCTCTTCCCAGGTCCGAGCGCCAATTTGCTCTTCCCAGGCGAGCGCCAATGCTGCGACTTATCGCCTCCCCGCCACTCGGTTATCTGGATGTAAAACCGGCGCACCTTCTCAGGCAGATGTTGACCGTCCAGACCCCCAAGAAGTTTTAGTTAGCAAAGAAGCCTGCTTACAATTTTATAGATAATGTCTCTCTGGGGCTGCGATTGCCCCCTTCCGGCTCTGGCTGCCTTTCACCGGAGGGGGAAGGTCTGCAGCCGGCTATCTCTGTTTAGTCCTTTGTTCCGTGCGCGGGCCTGGCGGTCTTAGGTTAGGGCTGGCTTTTCGCGTGGTAGGTATCCCACAGTCTGGTTTGCTAGCCCAAATTATTTCCCTCAGATAGCGCTCAGGGTATTCAGGCCAGATTCTTACTCTCAGTGATGCAGCCCACGCCGCGCCTCCCTGCCCAGCCCCGGTTTGCTAATGGCGGATGCAGGCGTCTGCGCTGCTTCTCTGCTGGGGGAGTTACCATAGGGCTCGCAATCTGCGAGTTTTAAATTGTTTATTTATTTTTTCTCCCTGTTATATTGCCCTCTGTGCTTCCAAAGCTCGGCGCAGATTCGGCAGTGAGAAGGTTTCCTGATGTTTGGAAACTTCTCTCTTTTTAAGATTCCCTTCCCGGGACGGAACTCCGTCCCTCCCTCTGTTGTCTCTTTTTTTTTTGTTTTTAATATTTTTTCCTACCTCCTTTCGAAGAGTTGGGTTGCTTTTCTGGGTGCCTGATGTCCTCTGTCGGCATTCAGAAGTTGTTTTGTGGAATTTACTCGACATTTAAATGCTCTTTTGATGAATTTGTGGGGGAGAAAGTGTTCTCCCCGTCCTACTCCTCGCCATCTTGGCTCCTCCTGTCTCTGGTTTTTAATATGTGTTTAGGTTGGTCATAGCTTGTCTTCCATGGAGCAAGCGTCTTTTAATTTCATGGCTGCAGTCACCATCTGCAGTGATTCTGGACCCCAAAGAAATAAAGCCTGTCACTGTTTCCATTGTTTCCTCATCTATTTACCAATAAGTGATGGGACTGGATGCCATGATCTTAGTTTTCTGAATGTTGAGTTTTAAGCCTACTTTTTCACTCTCCTCTTTCACTTTCATCAAGAGGTGCTTTAGTTCTTCTTAACTTTTTTCCCATAAGGGTAGTGTCATCTGCATATCTGAGGTGACTGATATTTCTCCCAGCAATATTGATTCCAGCTTGTGCTTCATCCAGCCTAGCATTTCTCATGATGTACTCTGCATATAAGTTAAATAAGCAGGGTAACATTATACAGCCTTGACATACTCCTTTCCCAATTTGGAACCAGTCCATTTTTCCATGTCCAGTCCTAACCGTTGCTTTTTGACCTGCATACAGATTTCTCAGGAGGCAGGTCAGGTGGTCTGAATGTGAAGAAATAGGAATCCTGGGGTTACAGTTTTGAATGTGTAGTTTGATTGGACATTGATTGCCTTAAGGAATATCACAAGTCATTGGGGGAAGGGGTGCTTTTTATTAAGGCATCAAGGCATCAGTAAGTATAAGAAAGAGATGTACAAGATGTTTCAGATGACAGGAGTAGACGGAGCTATAGCCCACAGAGGATTTTGTACCTGTTTGTTAGACTAGTTTTACACTGGAGGTGACAGCTTCACTCATCCCAGTATCCCTTACAGTGACAGAGAAGCTCGTATGCAGTTGGTTCTCAATTAGGCTGGTTGCATAAATGAATGATAATGACAGTATCTCTTGAGGGATCTTTGTTTTCAGTGTTTCACATATATTAAAGTGCAATTCTCTTCATAACCCAACAAAGTCCTATTCCTTCTCTCCATCTCCTCCCCTCTTCTACCTTCCC
The DNA here is from genome assembly GCF_003369695.1 of Bos indicus x Bos taurus. Classification (NCBI taxonomy): domain Eukaryota; kingdom Metazoa; phylum Chordata; class Mammalia; order Artiodactyla; family Bovidae; genus Bos; species Bos indicus x Bos taurus. The sequence goes on from NC_040081.1 coordinate 105,507,472, forward strand.
CTCTTTCTTCCCCCATGCTTCCCCCCCCCCCCCCCAATATTGAATAAATATAAAGTGAAAGTCATTCATTTGTTCCCGGCTCTTTGTGACCCCATGGACTATACAGTCCATGGAATTCTCCAGGCCAGAATACTGGAGTGGGTAACCTTTCCCTTCTCCAGGGGATCTTCCCAATTCAGGTCTCCTACATTGCAGTTGGATTCTTTACCAACTGAGCCATCAGGGAAGCATAAATATGGGCTAAAGTAAAAAGAGTAACTCGCCTAAAGCCACGTACCATGTGAATCTCAGAGATAAGTTTCAAACCCCTCAGAGAGTCTGACCTTGTATCTTACTCTCTGAGGGAAGAATGAACAAATATGACAGAATGTTTGCATTCAACCACAGATCCAGAGCAAGAAAAGAAAAGAAAGTGAAAGTGAAGTTGCTCAATCATGTCCAACTCTTTGCGACTCTGTGAACTGTAACCTACCAGGCTCCTCCATCCATGGAATTTTGCAGGCAAGAGTACTGAAATGGGTTGCCATTTCCTTCTCCAGGGGATCTTCCTGACCCAGGGACCAAACCCGGGTCTCCTGCATTGCAGGCAAACTCTTTACCATCTGAGCCACCAGGGAAGCCCCAGAGCAAGGCACCATCTTATTCCTTGGTGACAAGCTATGAGCCCATGTTCACGGTTTCTCATGGTGGTGTGAACTTGTATGTTGAATCAACTTCTTAATGTCCAGGTGGCTTTGACATGAAATCACTTGACTTTTCTCATTGCAACAGCTCATTTAGTAGGAAGTCACAAGCTGAAGTGGAAATTAAGAATGTGAGAATGAGTATACTACCCAAAGCAATGTATAGATTCAATGCAATCCCTATCAAGCTACCAATGGTATTCTTCACAGAGCTAGAACAAATAATTTCACAATTTGTATGGAAATACAAAAAACCCTGAATAGCCAAAGCAGTCTTGAGAAAGAAGAATGGAACTGGAGGAATCAACCTGCCTGACTTCAGGCTCTACTACAAAGCCACAGTCATCGAGACAGTATGGTACTGGCACAAAGACAGAAATATAGATCAATGGAACAAAATAGAAAGCCCAGAGATAAATCCACGCACCTATGGACACCTTATCTTTGACAAAGGAGGCAAGAATATACAATGGATTAAAGACAATCTCTTTAACAAGTGGTGCTGGGAAAACTGGTCAACCACTTGTAAAAGAATGGAACTAGAACACTTTCTAACACCATACACAAAAATAAACTCAAAATGGATTAAAGATCTAAACATAAGACCAGAAACTATAAAACTCCTAGAGGAGAACATAGGCAAAAAACTCTCTGACATACATCACAGCAGGATCCTCTATGACCCACTCCCAGAATATTGGAAATAAAAGCAAAAATAAACAAATGGGACCTAATTAACCTGAAAAGCTTCTGCACATCAAAGGAAACTATTAGCAAGGTGAAAAGACAGCCTTCAGAATGGGAGAAAATAATAGCAAATGAAGCAACTGACAAACAACTAATCTCAAAAATATACAAGCAACTCCTACAGCTCAATTCCAGAAAAATAAGTGACCCAATCAAAAAATGGGCCAAAGAACTAAATAGACATTTCTCCAAAGAAGACATACAGATGGCTAACAAACACATGAAAAGATGCTCAACATCACTCATTATCAGAGAAATGCAAATCAAAACCACCATGAGGTACCATTTCACGCCAGTCAGATTGGCTGCGATCCAGAAGTCTACAAGCAATAAATGCTGGAGAGGGTGTGGAGAAAAGGGAACCCTCTTACACTGTTGGTGGGAATGCAAACTAATACAGCCACTATGGAGAACAGTGTGGAGATTCCTTAAAAAACTGGAAATAGAACTGCCATACGACCCAGCAATCCCACTGCTGGGCATACACACTGAGGAAACCAGAATTGAAAGAGACACGTGTACCCCAGTGTTCATCGCAGCACTGTTTATAATAGCCAGGACATGGAAGCAACCTAGATGTCCATCAGCAGATGAATGGATAAGAAAGCTGTGGTACATATACACAATGGAGTATTACTCAGCCATTAAAAAGAATACATTTGAATCAGTTCTAATGAGGTGGATGAAACTGGAGCCTATTATACAGAGTGAAGTAAGCCAGAAAGAAAAACACCAATACAGTATACTAACGCATATATATGGAATTTAGAAAGATGGTAACAATAACCCTGTATACGAGACAGCAAAAGAGACACTGATGTATAGAACAGTCTTTTGGACTCTGTGGGAGAGGGAGAGGGTGGGATGATTTGGGAGAATGGCATTGAAACATGTATAATATCACATATGAAACGAGTCGCCAGTCCAGGTTCGATGCATGATACTGGATGCTTGGGGCTGGTGCACTGGGACGACCCAGAGAGATGGTATGGGGAGGGAGGAGGAAGGAGGGTTCAGGATGGGGAACACGTGTATACCTGTGGCAGATTCATGTTGATATATGGCAAAACCAATACAATATTGTAAAGTTAAAAAATAAAATAAAAAAAAAGAAAATTAAAAAAAGAAAGGAATGTGAGATGGCCCTTTCACTAAAACGTGTACATATATCTGTAGAATATATGTTATGAATATAATTAAATATAGATATATAATTTAAAAGTGTTCCCTTACAGCAATAACGGAGAGATGGTTGGCATTCCATTTTTGTCACATTCTTCGTACTCCAAAGATCATACTGATTAACCTGACATCTTTAAAATGTACGTTTTAAAATGAAAATATATAGTAAAGAAGCAAGGAAAATTAATGGAGGAAGAAAGAAAATATGGGAGAATAATTCTACAATATTATAACAAATGAGTATCAATGTCCACACCCATTTTCTAAGTGTAAGGTAACCTCTTAACTAGTAACCTTCAGATCTAATAATGTACTGCACACCCTGTAGTATCTGCTGAGCCTGTGATCACGTCTTCCCTGGCATTCATGGCATCATGTTCCCCACCCCCCCCACCCCCCATGGCTGTGTGTGTTCTGAGAGCATAGAAGGGGTTTTTCTCTGCTCTTTGTCCTCAATGCTTACAAGTCCTCCATCTACCCTACTCTGATCTTTTTCAAGCTGTCTTGTATATTTTTTATTCCATTCTGTGTCCTCAACCCACATTTTTCTGATAATGAGCCAGAATACAGAAAAATCTTGGCCTTAGCATTGAGTGATATTGTCCATCTCGGTAATAACTGTCACCCTGCTTCGATGTTATGACACTTTAATGGGCATCCTAAAGCTTCTCTGAGATCTTTGATAGCTCTGAGATGCAATGTTCTCTGCTAGTCATTTTCGGTTTCAGATGAGTGTGTGTGTGTGTAAGAGAGGGAGAGAAAGAAGAGAGAGAGCTTTCTCCCTCCTTATTTTTTCTGATGATGTATAAACAAAATAAATAAAATGAAATAGGATAAGATAAAGAGCAATAATAAAATAAAAAACATTTGAAAGTGTGTGTGTGTGTGTAGGAAGCAATTTTGTTCCCTGAAGGAACAAAATTTCCTTTAGACTCCACATTAGTCTCCCCAGCTGTGGTCTTCTGCTGCTTCTTTGACTTAGCTCTGAGCACTTTGCTGAATGATAAAGCAGTGCTTTTAAGGGCAAAATTCCCCCTCAGCTTCAATGATGCTTTTATATTGTTGGTACAGCACCAATGGGAAACACTCTGCTCCTCTCTGTAGATCTCCACATTTGAGTGCCCAGGGCAGGTTCCTGTTTCCTCTCTTAACAATCTATACTTTTTCCCGAATGATTTCATCCACAGCTTTAAATAACATCAACAAGCTGATGACTCCCCACTTTATGCCTTCAGTCTTGAAAACTCCCTTGAGCTCAAGAATAGTTTTCTAACAGCTTACTTGACTGTTGCACTTGGATATCTAAGAGAATTTCAAATCTAACAACATCAAAACAGAAGCTGCTTTCTCTTGTATCCCCGAATGTGTTCCTCTTGTTGATCTCTCTGATTGTGTAACACCAGCACACCTGTTGGCTTAAGGCGGTGAGTGAAGTTATTTTTTATTACTTATCTCGTTAACCTCTTACCTAATCCATCAGCAGATTTTCTTCCAAGATTCATCCTAAGTCTATTCATGTTTCTCCATTTCCACTGACCTACTTCAGCCCATACCAATAGTGTCTCTTTATGATTTACTTCACTTTGTATGAGCTCAGCTGGTAAAGAATCTACCTGCAATGCAGGAGACCCTGGTTCAGTTCCTGGGTCAGGAAGCTCCCTTGCAGAAGGGATAGGCTACCCACTCCCGTATTCTTGGGCTTCTCTGGTGGCTCAGACAGTAAAGAATCTGCTTACAATGCAGGAGGCCAGGGTTCAATCCATGGGTTGGGAAGATCCCCTGGAGGAGGGCATGGCAACCCTCCCTAGTATTCTTGCCTGGAGACTCCCTATGAACAGAGGAGAGCCTGGTGGGCTACAGTCCATGGGCTCACAAAGAGTCAGACACACTGAGTGACTAAGCACAGCACAGCAGTTTACTTCCATCCATGTCTCTACAAGTGATCCAATTTCATTCCTTTTTGTGGCTGAGGAATATTGATACTATGGATAAAATAGGTAACTAATGAGAATATGCTGTATAGCACAGGAGACTCTATTTAATGCCCTCTGGTGACCTGGATGGGAAGGGAGTCCAAAAGGGAGGGGATGCATGTTTCTGTGTGGCTGATTCATTTCACAATACAGTAGAAACCAACACAATATTGTAAAATAACTATGTGCCAATAAAAATTAATTTCAAAAGTGTCTCTTGCTTAGGGTAATTATAATAAAACAGCATCATTTTCTCCCCTACAATCTGTAGCTACAGAGATATTTTAAAAGTAGCTACAGATTATATCACCCCTCTTACTGTCTAAAGTTTTTCTGTGGTTTTCCTTTGTACTCAAAATAAATTCTGACCTCTATATCATAATTCTCAAAATATGACAAGACCTCTGCATCCTTTTCCTAAAAAGTCATATGCTCCCTTAGTTTTACCTAGCAGTCTTTCCTTTGCTCTGTATTCCCAGCTTGGTTTGTCTCCCGAGCACTGGACTTGCTGTTTCCTCTCTCTGGCGTGCTCTCATCTGACTAATTACACACAGACCTCAGTGCATGGGATGATTTTTCCAAGTAGGCTTCCATCTCTGAACAACTCGTGGAAAGCCACTTCTCTCTGCTAACAAAAGCTTAGCATTTTGTTCTCTTTTTTATTTTTTCATTTCCTTCATAGTACTTGGAAATGAATGAAATGAAAGGAAGGGCTTCCCAGGTGGCTCAGATGATAAAGAATCTGCCTGCAGTGCAGGGGTCCCAGATTCTATCCCTGGGTTGGGAAGATCCCCTGGAGAAGGGAATAGCAATCCACTCCAGTATTCTTGCCTGGAGAATTCCATGGATGGAGAAGCATGGTGGGCTACAGTCCATGGGGTTGCACAGAGTCTAATACTTTCATTTTCATAGTACTTGACATTGTCAGAGATAATTTACTTTTAGCTTGTTTTGTGTCTCATTCTTTCAGCTGGAATATTCCTTCCCAAGCCCAGGAGTTCTGATGTTCTTCTGTTTACTTATATCTTAGATTGAACTTGGTATAAAAGAGATGCTCACAAAATATATATTGATAATGAATGACTAACTGAATTCTTACTTTAAGCTTTACTCTTACACAGGTGAACTTTGCTGCTATTGGGAGGGTATATTTCTTCAAAATTTTATTAACATCAATACTTCCCTACTCAGTGGGAATTTAGAAGTATTTTGAATTATTTTTGCAAGACTCCAGGTATGAGAAATAAAGGTATTTTGTCCAAATTTCAAAGCCTGTTGTATATTCACAAGTGTTCATGGCTATAAGACAGCAAAATATGGCTTATGCAACACACATGGCTTACATTATAAGGCTAAATGGCAGGAGTGTGATTGAAACCACTAGCTCTCTGGGTTTATTGCTATGGATAGTGTCCTTGCCTTTATTAATAGATGGTGGCTCATGCATCTAACTTGGCCTTCCCTCTATCCAACCTTTACTTGGTCTAATTTTCATCATTTGATTTTTATGTGCTGGCACTGTTTCCAGGCTCACTCCATTGGCTTGGACTTTCCGGCCAAGGTGTCTTATCTTTCAACTCCTGATAGTGATCAATCTTTTGGTTCACTCCTTCACAGCATGTGCTGTCATCAGAGCACTTAATGGTCAAGACCTTTGGTTGTCATCAGTATCTCTACCATGTATCAGTTCAGTTCAGTTGCTCAGTCGTGTGTGTGACCCCATAAGTTGTATAAATTTCGGCAAATTATGTATCCATTCTCAGAAACAGTTTCATTAACTACAAGAAGAGATATTATTGTAATAGTGTCAGTGCTGGACTGATGCCTTTGAAGAAGAGACTTAAAGCAGTTCTGAAAAAAGGGTGTAAGGAGATAGTTGGTTGTCTATTTTAAATATAACAGCGTGTATCTGTCAATCCCAAACTCCCAATCTACCCCTCCCTTCCCCTTCTCCCCTGGAAGCTATAAGTTTTTCTTCTAAGTCTGTGAGTCTGTTTCTATTTTGTAAATAAGTTCATTTTGACCTTTTTGTCTTAATTGTGCCTTTAGATATTTCCTAGTATTTGTTATTGCCAAGCCTTGTGTCAAAATAAAAGATATCATCCAAAAATATAGGTATAGGATGTTCAGTTCAGTTCAGTCCCTCAGTCGTGTCCGACTCTTTGCGACCCCATGGACTGCAGCACACCAGGCTTCCCTGCCCATCACCAACTCCCTGAGCTTGCTCAAACTCATGTCCATTGAGTCCGTGATGCCATCCAACCATCTCATCCTGTCATCCCCTTCTCCTCCTGTCTTCAATCTTTCCCAGCATCAGGGTCTTTCCCAATGAATCAGTTCTTCACATCAGGTAGGCTGACTGGGTGTCAAATTCTTTCCCTGGACAATAAAATTTCACCTTCCAAATTTTCTGGACTGATCTCGGTCTGAGGTCTAGGAATCGAGGCTGGATCAGATGTCATGGGTCATGGAATGGCCAGGGCATGATGAAGCTAGACCATGAATGCATGCACAGTTTCTTTTTTAAAATTTCATCAGGTAATATTTTATTTTGCTTTCTTCTCTCTTTTTTTCAAATAAATAGAAATCTGCTTTTCACAATTGGTTACTTATAAATTCTGGATTATGCATGTCTTATTTATAGTGGAGTGCGGAGGTGAGTGTTGATGAGGCATTATGGGTCATCATATATATGTGGATGAGCTGAGAAAAGAAGAAAAGCTAAAGGCAAAGGAAAGATCTAAGCATCTGAATGCAGAGTTCCAAAGAATAGCAAGAAGAGATAAGAAAGCTTTCCTCGGTGATCAATGCAAAGAAATAGAGGGAAACAATAGAATGGGAAAGACTAGAGATCTCTTCAAGAAAATTAGAGATACCAAGGAACATTTCATGCAAAGATGGGAACAAAAAAGGACAGAAATGATATGGACCTAACAGAAGCAGAAGATAGTAAGAAGAGGTGGCAAGAATACACAGAAGAACTATACAAAAGAAACCTTCATGACCCAGATAATCACAATGGTGCAATCACTAACCTAGAGCCAGATATCCTCGAATGCAAAGTCAAGTGGGCATTAGGAAGAATCACTATGAACAAAGAATGTGGAGGTGATGAAATTACAGCTGAGCTATTATAAATCCTAAAAGATGATGCTGTGAAAGTGCTGCACTCAATATTACAGTAAATTTGGAAAACTCAGCAGTGGCCACAGAACTGGAAAAGTTCAGTTTTCATTCCAATCTCAAAGAAAGGCAGTGCCAAAGAATGTTCAAACTACTGCACAGTTGCACTCATCTCACATGCTATCAAAGTAATGCTCAAAATTCTCCAAGCCAGGCTTCAACAGTTCATTTCAGTTCAGTTCAGTCACTCAGTCATGTCCGACTCTTTGCGACCCCATGAATTGCAGCACACCAGGTCTCCCTGTCCATCACCATCTCCCGGAGTTCACTCAAGCTCATGTCCACCGAATTGGTGATGCCATCCAGCCATTTCATCCTCTATCGTCCCGTTTTCCTCCTGCCCCCAATCCCTCCCAGCATCAGAGTCTTTTCCAATGAGTCAACTCTTCGAATGAGTTGGCCAAAGTACTGGAGTTTCAGCTTTAGCATCAGTCCTTCCAAATAACACCCAGGGCTGATCTCGTTTAGAATGGACTGGTTGGATCTCTTTGCAGTCCATGACTGTTAATTTCCAGATATTCAAGCTGGATTTAGAAAAGGCAGAGGAAGCAGAGATCAAATTGCCAACATCTGTTGCATCATCAAAAAAGCAAGAGAGTTTCAGAAAAACATCTACTTTTGCTTTATTGACTACACCAAGGTCTTTGACTGTGCAGATCAGAACAAACTGTTGGAAATTCTTCAAAAGATGGGAATACAAAACCACCTGACCTGCCTCTTGAGAAATCTGTATGCAGGTCCAAAAGCAACAGTTAGAACTGGACATGGAGTAACAGACTGGTTCCAAACCAGGAAAGGAGTACGTCAAGGCTATATATTGTTACCCTGCTTATTTAACTTATATGCAGAGTACATCATGCGAAATGCTGGGCTGGATGAAACACAAGCTGGAATCAAGCTTACCAGGAGAAATATCAATCACTTCAGATATGCAGATGACACTACCCTTATAGCAGAAAGTGAAGAAGAACTAAAGAGCCTCTTGATGAAAGTGAAAGGGGAGAGTGAAAAAGTAGGCTTAAAACTCAACATTCAGAAAATTAAGATCATGGCATCTGGTCCCATCACTATGGCAAATAGATGGGGAAACAATGGAAACAGTGACAGACTTTATTTTTGGGGGCTCCAAAATCACTGAAGATGGTAACTGCAACCATGAAATTAAAAGACACTTGCTCCTTGGAAGAAAAGGTATGACCAACCTAGACAGCATATTAAAAAGCAGAGACATTTCTGTCAAAGTTTCGTCTAGTCAAAGCTATGGTTTTTCCAGTAGTCATGTATGGATGTGACAGTTGGACTATAAAGAAAGCTGAGCACCAAAGAATTGATGCTTTTGAACTGTGGTGTTGGAGAAGACTCTTGAGAGTCCCTTGGACTGCAAGGAGATCAAATTAGTCAATCCTAGAAGAAATCAGTCCTGAATATTCATTATAAAGACTGATGCTCAAGCTGAAATTCCAATACTTTGGCCACCTAATTCGAAGAACTGATTCATTGGAGAAGACCGTGATGCTAGGAAAGACTGAAGGCAGAAAGAGAAGGTGAGGACAGAGGATGAGATGGTTGGATGGCATCAGCGACTTAATGGACAAGAGTTTGAGCAAGCTCTGGGAATTGGAGATGGACAGGGAATCCTGGCATTCAGCAGTCTGTGGGGTCACAAAGAGTCGGACACGACTGAGTGACTGAACTGAACTGAAATGAACTGTTGAAGCCTGGCTTGGAGGTGAGGCAGGCTGGGGAGAAAGTATGGAGGTGAAACACAAGATTAGATGACAAAAGACACTATCATTTTCTTAGAGAGAGAAGCTGGGATCCTTAGTGGGTGTCAGCTACATTAAGGATTGATTGGTGCAGGCACAGAGTCTGGGTGAGGGTAGATTTTAGCTCTGCCTGATAAAACCCTAAGAGTTTGTGAACCAAAGCTGTCTACCCATCCCCCGGCCCCTCAACCTGAACCCCGAACTGAAATCACACTTTATTTTCCATAGTAACTTGGCTTTGCTATTTTATTGTCCTTAGGACACCACCTGACTTTACTGAAATTGTTCTGCCCAAGCAAACAACTGGATTGTTTATGTCAGGAACTTCCTAAAAACTCCATTGACTCTTCAAAGGAAGGCAGCAACAGATAGCTTGCACCCTCAAATTCTGAGTCCTGCACCTCAAAGTCCCTGCTTGCAATCTCCACAAACTGTGGATTGTTTTATCATAATCCTTAGCCAGTCCTTATCCAGTCACTGCATTAAAAGACTTTCTTTCCTTAAGCCAAACTTTCAAGTCTTAATGAATTCTGATCTTACCATCCCTATGCTAAGACACTGCTAAATCTTTGCAAAGATGGTATTCTCCTTTACCTCTGTAAGCAATAAACTCATTCTTGTTTTATCAGCAGGTTATGTTGGTGATGTTTGGATAGCTAGGTTTTGACAGGTTCCATGAAGGGTCCAAGAGAGGATAACTGCAGATATCTGAATCCCACCTTAAACAGAGTAGTTTTGCTCATATATATTGTTGCCATGTCACATTTCATTAGAAAATAAAGATGTTCAACATATAAAATAATTGTTTTCAAAATCATTGCTGCATTCAAAAGAAAGATAGCCTTTGAATGGTTCTATCTGAGTCTGGTATATTTCTCCATCATTATCTAAACAGTTTCAAGGAAATTTTGCCCACACAGATCTCCTGTCCCTTTCTCTATGTAATAGAGGTGTTTAACCAGAAATCCTCTAAGGTACCTTCCATCTTTAACATTGTCTGGTTCTAAAATGGCTTTGCATGGATGCCGTCTGTCAAAATGACCTCTTACGGCATAAACTTCTGTTCCCAAAATGCTAATTTTCCTCACAGCATCTCACGGAATGCTAGGCACATACCAGTCGCTCAATAACCAGCTGTTGGTAGTTTGTACAATTGGAGCTGGATCCAATTCAATGTCTGGGCTTTTTTTTTTTTTTTTCACTGTCTGATTCTGTAATGTGCCAAGATAATTTTATATCAGAAACAAAGTTGATTGATGGAGGGAGAGAGAGTGCACATTTATTGAATGTCTGACAATAGGAGGCCCAGTGCTGAAGTTTTTATGTGCTGGAGGAATCATCTCACTCTCTTCCAAAAGTTTGAAAACAGAGGCCAAAGCAGTCCAAGGAAATTTCCCATGTTACTAATCTATGCAAGGATCAAAACCATGTGTCTCTAATTCCCAAGATCTATTGAGCATCAGAACCAACTGAGTCTTTATTAAATGCACAAATCTTTGAGCATGAAGGCTAGGTTTTAGGATTTACAGATGATGGAAGGGACCTGCATTTTTCTTTTTAAGATATTTTTTTGATGTGGACCATTTTGAAGTGTTTATTAAATTTGCTAAAATATGGTTTTGGTTTTATGTTTTTTGGTTTTGAGGCCATGACGCATATAGGATCTTAGCTTCCCAACCAGGGACTGAACCCATACTCTGCATTAGAAGGTGAAGTCTTAACCACTGGATCACCAGGGAAGTCCCAGTGACCTGCATTTTAACAATTTAACAATTTCAACTCAGACAATCGCTGAGAAATGCATTATTAAAGACTTTTCTATGTGCATTTTAGTAGTGAAAGCTTCATAGTTTGTCCTTCTAAAACTGCAAAATGGGCTTAAGTATCTTCATTTTATTAAAAGAAAGGGAACTGAGATGCATAGGTACCTTGAAAAACACTTGTAGTTTATGGAAGTGTTTCCACTTGAACTCAGCCCCTCCAGACTCTTAAGTTTAGGATATTTTCTTAAAAAAAAAAAAGAAGAAGAAGCAGCTTAAAAAAATTATCAGTTATGCAGGCATTTAGTATAAAAAGTAAAACCATTCTACAAGTACTGTTATGGAAGAGATTGTCCTTAAATGCCTTTCAGTTTCTTTTCTCCTCACTAAGAATAGCCACTTCTGTCATTTATCTCCATGTTTATATAACAAAACTAAATGTCTGCTTATTGCTTTTACAATTTTTAAACTTTATGTAATGTGTTCTTAGGATGGAAAGTGAGGATTTTTTTCTTTCTTTTACATCTCCTTTCCGTGCATCAATCATCAGTTCATTTTGCAGCTTTCCTTCTACCTGTGGTATACATATCATATTTTGATTTTAATCATTATTGAGAATTTAAATTATCACGGTCACATAAATCTATTGATTGCTGGGTCATTTAGTAAGCTATGGTGATTTTAAATTTTCCGTGTGTAATATTTGTCTTGTCAGTAATCATCTATGCACTTGTTACTAATGTGTTCCCCATAGTTCTCTCAACTATGAAAACTTTGCTGCATTGAAATATATAAGGCTTTGTGCTGCCTTGAGACTTCTGACCTGTTCTTATCTGTGCTGATTGATTTCTGGTTTAGTTGTACAGATGAGATCTAGAAATTTTCTTAACGATTTATCTGGGAGTTTCATTGTCTATTATTTGCATCTTCTGTGCTATGGATCTCACGCCTTCTACATTTTGTTTTGGTTCCTTATTTTTATGGAAACAACTTTCAATAGCTTTCTACGAGAGAGTGCAAAGAAAGTAACACTCAGGTAAGAACGCACTTACCTGAATACTTGTCTTTAGTCTATCTTCACTTGCAGTTAATGTTTGAGGTATAGAATCCAAGGTTAAATATTTTATTTTCAGAATTTCAAAGGCATTTTTAAGTGTCTCATGGCTGTCAGTTTTTCTATTTGCAAATGTAATGTCTTTCTGATTCCTGATCCTTTGAATATGTCCGTTTCTTGTTTTCCTTCCTAGAAGCATTTAGAAGTTCCTCTTTATAAAGTTTAATTTAGGTGAAACTGGTCAGATGTTAACTAAACATTTTAGGTAGAATGTATTGTTTTGGTAAGAGAGACAAAAATTTCAAACTTGAGTAAAAACAGGGTATTTCTTTTTTGGTGAAAGATGGTGCTTACAAAAAATTTCAGACTGAATCAGATGTTCATGAAATGTTTTTATGAATGTTAAACTTATTTCCTACAAAGGCACTAAGGCAAATTCAAGGGCAAGAAAAATTTTTAAATAGTGACAGAAAAACATATTTCATATCAGTAATATGAAAATAGATGAACCTCCACCTGTATCTCACTTCATATGGTATTTAAATTCAAGAAAGATCAGAACACAAACTGTAGCTAAAATTATAAAATGTGGGAGTTGGACAAACTTTTCTAGGACACCAAAAGCACTAACTCCAAAAAAATCAAAAATTGAATTTAAAATATTAATATGTCTGATTAAAACAAAAATTTGGGTTAAAAGATAACATTAAGAAAGTTTAAAGTGAAGTCACTCAGTCGCGTCCGACTCTTTGCGACCCCATGGACTGTAGCCTACCAGGCTCCTCCGTCCATGGAATTTTCCAGGCAAGAGTACTGGAGTGGGTTGCCATTTCCTTCTCGAGGAGGTCTTTCCAGCCCCGGGATCGAACCTGGGTCTCCCTCACTGCAGGCAGACGCGTTACCTTCTGAGCACCAGGGAAGGCCTAAGAGGATTAAGAGGACTTCCGTGGTGGCTCAGGCAGTAAAGCTTCTGCCTACAATGTGGGAGACCAGGGTTCGATTTCTCTAATTGTGGTGAGCAGGGGCTACTCTCAAGTCGTGGTGCACGGGCTTCTCATTGCAGTGGCTTCTCTTGTTTTGTAGCACACGCTTTAGGTACATGAGCTCAGTAGTTTGGCTCATGGGCTCTAGACTGCAGGCTCACAAGTTGTGGCACAGGGGCTCAGTTGCTCTGCCGCGTGTGGTATCTTCCCAGACCAGGGATCGAACCTGCATCTCCTGCATTGGCAGGCGGCTTCTTATTCACTGCACCACCACAGAAGTCCACAAAGCAACTTTATTCGTAATAGCTCCAAAACAGAAAAAAACTCAGATGCCCGTTATTAGGGAAAAGAATTAAGAGAGAAAAATAAAAGATGGTATAATTTTACACTGGAATACTACTCAACTGAAAAAAAAGGGAATTGCTGATCCATACAATAACACGGTTGAATATATATATATATATATATATATATATATGTGTGTGTGTGTGTTGAGCAAAAGAATCAAGGCCCCAGGAGAATAGCCAATGTATTTATCTGTTCATATGAAATGATGGAAATCAAATCAGAGACTGCTAGGGGGATCACTGGGAAAGAGCATGAGGTACATACCTGAGTGATGGGAAAAATTCTTGATGTGGTGGGAGGTAAGGATGATTTGGTTACACATGTCTGTCTAACTTTATTGAGAAGACTCTTGAGAGTCCCTTGGACTGCAAGGAGATCCAACCAGTCCATTCTGAAGGAGATCAGCCCTGGGATTTCTTTGGAAGGAATGATGCTAAAGCTGAAACTCCAGTACTTTGGCCACCTCATGTGAAGAGTTGACTCATTGGAAAAGACTCTGATGCTGGGAGGGATTGGGGGCAGGAGGAGAAGGGGAGGACAGAGGATGAGATGGCTGAATGGCATCACTGACTCGATAGATGTGAGTCTGAGTGAACGCTGGGAGTTGGTGATGGACAGGGAGGCCTGGTGTGCTGCGATTCATGGGGTCGCAAAGATTGGGACACGACTGAGCAACTGAACTGAACTGAACTGAACTGAACCTTATTGACCTTTACAACTCAGATGAATGTATATCTTAGTGTGTAAAGTATAACTCAATTGGAATTATTAAAAAATATGAGTTTTCAGAAATGGCATGATCTTTCACTAAAGTTGCTTCAACCTAGAAGCATAAAAATCATGTATTAGCAGCAGCAGCAGCAGCAGCAGCATTAACACAAAAATTCTGTCCACTTACAACATAGTTTTCCTTTATATATATATATATATATAAAATGGAACTATTCATCCCTTCTTATTAGGATGCTATTAGGGTTAAATGATACTCCTTAGGTGAAAATTTTCTCTTGTGTTTCCAATGGCATTTGAATTATTTCATTTATTTAGTTCTTTTCTCTTCCACTTCTATCCTGAATCTCAAGTTCACATTAGTTTGGACTATCTAGAAGACACATTCAATGTGTCATTCCTTTAACTGACTGCAGTAAAGTCACAGCTCTCTGTTACCTGAGGTCCTGTTCTGTGTTTCTTTGTTTTTTAATTCACAGCAGTCAAAAATGCCTCTTAAATGAAGGAAACCCTCAGTCCATCTACTCTTCTTAAGAAGAAGAAGAGTAAAGGGCAAAAGAAAGATCATGGACTAGCACTAAATGCCAAGTAGGCTGGCTGCCTCTCTCCCAGGTCACTTCAGGGCCAGGGGTTTTGTCCTTCACCACTGTTGATGACCCAGAGCACAGGCAGCTCGCCCCAGCTGAACTGTTCTGTCTCCTGGGATTGTCACGTGAAAATAGAGAGATACTGGTGCTGAGTCATGTTAATGACACCACCTCGCTTGTTTAGAAGACCACCCAGCCCTGTGCTGAGCTCTAGAGAACCCTTGCCAAGTCTGGGACTTAAAACTCACGTTCTGAGTCTTCCCAGTATCTTCCCCTCGATATATTGAGTTCTGTGATTTGTGACTTACAGAATCAGAAATATGGTAACCATTAAAAGCCGCCTATTCATTAAAAAAACAAAAAACTTTCTTCCTTCTATGTCTTCCAGATTCCAAATTGTGTTACTTCCCTTCCCTCCCCACCCACTTGTAATACCCAGAAAAGGAGGCAGAAAACACCTACCATACCCCCTCGTCACAGTGGAACATCTCAACCTTGAAATCCTCCAGAGGGTCTCCTCTTCCCATTACATTATACAATGCACCCTCCCCATCTTCCTGAGGCTATTGAATTGAGAGGAAAACATGGGAGACTCTGGGGCCAAAACCCTATAAATATTTGAAGAATAGCTCTCTTTTCATGTCCTGCTTAAAGAAAAAAATTCTTTTTATGTTTTTTCCTTCCTTCTAATTAGTTTATTTTTTGTGGAGCGCTGGAAAGCAAAACCATTCTGTTTATATATATATATGTGTGTATATATATATATATATATATATACACACACTAAAATGTGTCCCTGATGTTTGAAGACTTATTTTCAATAACATCTGTACTTTTCTGTCATGTAGTGTGGTGAAAAAATACAAATAAGGAAAAGTCAAGATAATGTCTTTTGGAATTTTAAGTAGATTTTTGGTATATATAAATTTAGATTCAGTAATATTTGTTAGGCACTCCTGTGTGGAGGCTGTTGTATCACGCTGCTGCTGCTCGCTTCAGTCGTGTCTGACTCTGTGCGGCACCATAGGCAGCAGCCCACCAGGCTCCTCTGTCCACGGGATTCTCTACCCAAGAATACTGGAGTGGGTTGCTATTTCCTTCTCCAGTATCACCCTAAAACTAGCTTAATAATAACAATAATAATAACTGTTATCATGTAGATGAACTCGGCGGTATACTAATTATATTATTTTATTTAATCCTTACAACAATTCCAAAAGGCACATATTATTCTAATATCCATCTTTTAGGGGAAAATCTGACTTAGATACATAAGTAGAGTGATTTAAGTTCATATGGTTTATGGATGAAACAGGTCTAGTCTTTTCTCCTCACTTTACTGTGATATAATTGATACATAACATCGTGTATGTTTAAGGTATACAACATGTTGATCTGGTACAGTTATATTTTGCAATCTGATTACCATGGTAGAGTTAGCTAACATATTTATCACATCACATAATTACCATTTCTTTTTTGCAGTGATAACAGTTGAGATTTACTCTTTCAGCAACTTCCAACTATATAATGCAGTATTATTAACTATGTTCCTAATGCTATGCATTAAATCCTCAGAACTTATTCATCTTCTAACTGGAAGTCTGCACCATTTGATCAGTATCTCCTCATTTCTATGTTGTTGAAAATGGCAGATTTCCTTCTTTCTGCTGACTGACTAATACTCCAATACGTGTGTGTATATACTCACACACATCTCACTTCTTCTTTACCCATTTATCTACTGATGGACACTTAAGTTGTTTCTGTATCTTGGCTATTGTGAATGATTCTATAATAAATATGAGAATGCAAATATTTCTTCAAATTCTTGTTTTCATTTCTTTTGGATATGTGCCACAAAATGAAATTGCTGGATAATATGATAGTTCAATTTTTAATTTTTAGGATCCTCCTATTGTTTTCCACAGTGGCTGCACCAATTTACGTTCCCACTAATGATGTATGAGAGTTACCTTCTGATCACCACCAATGCTTTTGATCTCTTGGCTTTTAGATGGTAGTGTTTCTAATAGGTATGAAGTGATATGTTATTGTGGTTTGATTTGCATTACTGGTCAACATGGAAATCAGATTGATATATTCCTTGCAGCCAAAGATGGAAAAGCTGTATACAGTCAGCAAAAACAAGACCAGGAGCTGACTGTGGCTCAGATCATGAACTCCTTATTGCCAAATTTAGACTTAAATTGAAGAAAGTAGGCAAAACCACTAGACCATTCAAGTATGACCTAAATCAAATCCTTTATGATTATACAGTGGAAGTGAGAAATAGATTTAAGGGACTAGATCTGATAGATAGAGTGCCTGATGAACTATGGACTGAAGTTCATGACATTGTACAGGAGACAGGGGTCAAGACCATCCCCATGGAAAAGAAATGCAAAAAAGCAAAATGGCTGTCTGGGGAGGCCTTACAAATAGCTGTGAAAAGAAGAGAAGTGAAAAGCAAAGGAGAAAAGGAAAGATATACCCATCTGAATGGAGAGTTTCAAAGAATAGCAATAAGAGATAAGAAAGCCTTCCTCAGTGATCAGTGCAAAGAAAGAGGAAAACAACAGAATGGGAAAGACTAGAAATCTCTTCAAGAAAATTAGAGATACCAAGGGAACATTTCATGCAAAGATGGGCTCGATAAAGGACAGAAATGACATGGACCTAATAGAAGCAGAAGATATTAAGAAGAGGTGGCAAGCGTCTTTTAATTTCATGGACTCAATAAAATCCCTATCATAAACCCAATGGCATTTTTCACAGAAACAGAGAAAAAAAAAACCTAAAATTTTTATGGAATCACAAGAGTCCAGAAAGTCAAAGCAACCTTGAGAAAAAAAGGACAAAGCTGGAAGCATCACATTTCCTGATGTCAAACTGTACTATAAAGCTATAGTAATTAAAACAGGTGGGACTGGTTTTAAAATAAACAAAAGACCAAAGGAATATAATAGAGAGCCTAGAAATAAACATACACATGTATGATCAACTTATAATTGATAAGGAAAACTAAAGTATGAAGTAGGGAAAGAATAATCTCTTTAGTAAATGGTATTGGGAAAATTGGATAACCACATCAAGAAAATGCAATTGTATCTTTATCTTATACCACTAATAAAAAGTAACTTGAAGTAGATTGTAGACTAGAATATAAGATCTGAAACTGAAAAACTCGTAGAAGAAAGCATAAGTAAAAAGTACCTGAACTTTGATACTGGAAACCATTTTTTTTTGATGTGACACCAAGCAACAAAAGCAAAAAATTACAAGTGCAACTACATCAAACTTAAAAGATTTTGCACAGCAAAAGAAACAATCAGTAAAATGAAAATGCAACTTACAGAATGGGAGAAAATATTTACAAACCATTTATCTGATAAGAGGTTAATATCCAAAATATATAAAAAACTCATACAATTTCATAACATAAAGCAAACAACCAACCTGATTAAAAAGTGGTCAGAGAAACTGAATAGACTTTTTACCCCAGTGTTCATCGCAGCACTGTTTATAATAGCCAGGACAGGGAAGCAACCTAGATGTTCATCAGCAGATGAATGGATAAGAAAGCTGTGGTACATATACACAATGGAGTATTACTCAGCCATTAAAAAGAATACTTTTGAATCAGTTCTAATGAGGTGGATGAAACTGGAGCCAAAGAGTCTAATTTTAATTAATTCTAGTTTTATGTTTACAGGGGCATCCCTGGTAACTCAGCTGGTAAAGAATCCAGCTGGTAAGAATTCAGCCCACAAAGTGAAAGATCCAGTTTGATTCCTGGGTTGGGTAGATCCACTGGAGAAAGGATAGGCTACCCACTCTAGTATTTTGGCCTGGAGAATTCCATGGGCTGTACAGTCAATGGGGTCGCAAAGAGTCGGACACGACTGAGCGACTGAACTGAACTGAACTGAACTGAGCAGCTTGTACTTTATGGCAGAAGCTGTCCTTGCCGCTCTCACAGTCCCTCGCCATGAGTGAATGTATGATGAGGCACTTCACTCCTGTCTGACTCTTTACAACCCTATGGACTGTAGCCTGCCAGGCTCTTCTGTCCCCTGATGGATTTCTAGTTGCAAGTTTCTGATTTCTGAAAGCCTGAGTTCATTCTGCCTATGATGTGGCTGAATAGAAATATTGGAGAATTCATGCTGACTCACCAAAAGTCCTCAAGTATGGCAGGAATTTGTATTGAAATATTCCAGCTCACTAATATTGTAAATGGGCTAACTCTTAGAAGCATCATCTTCATTGTTCTAGAATTCTCCAGAGTGATAACAAACCCTTATTCCTTGCTTTCTGTTCCAGGGTTCACTCCTTAGTCCTCTAGTGTTTTGTTTTGTTTGTTTGTTTGTTTGTTTACTTGCACCTGCTTACTTGATACCAAGTCTGCATCTGAGTGAACCCAAACTGAGATAGCTATTGTGCTGAATCCTCATGGAAGAACACCATCCACTTCCAGGAAAATAACCTGGAGCCAACAGAGGTGGGTGAATGCTTCAGTTTTGTAGAGCTCTGATGAGGATACAGTCCAGGAGAGGACTTTAGCTCCTTATGTAGCACCAGGGATGACTTATTCACAGGAAAACACAAGTCAGTATGAACTGAAAGCTAAAATTCAAGTACTGAAAACAGGATAGGAAAATGAGAAAGTACAAAGAGGGGTCAAGGCATATTTTATGGAGAGGAGACACTTGCAATATAATGTGAGGACAAGAAAGAAAACATTACAGAACACAGAGACCTTCTGAGCACAAGCACAGAGTAACTGACAGACGTTCATTCACTGATGAATGTGTTTACTAGAATACATTCATTCATTCACACTGAAAGACATCAAGTTTGTAGAATAGACCTCTTATGTGTTTGCCACACAGCTCTGAACATGTCACATAAACCACCAGTCACAGGCCATCCATCAGTATGGGCCACAGCATTTGAATTGTGTCCTCTGATAAATTCTCTCATTTTAGTAGCCCTGTGCTCAGATGCCTAGTCATGTCTGACT
This sequence comes from Bos indicus x Bos taurus, assembly GCF_003369695.1. NCBI lineage: Eukaryota > Metazoa > Chordata > Mammalia > Artiodactyla > Bovidae > Bos > Bos indicus x Bos taurus. Next base: position 105,527,493 of record NC_040081.1, read on the forward strand.
CTCATGTCTGTAGTCCACTGATCCTGTGGACTATAGCCCTCTAGGCTCCTCTGTCTATGGGAGTCTTTGGGCAAGAATACTGGAGCGGATTGCCATTCCCTTCTCTGGGGGATCTTCCCAATCCAGGAATCCAACCCACAGCTCTTACCTCTCCTGCACTAGCAGGAGAATTATTTTACCACTAGTGCTACCTGGGAAGCCCACTTTAGTAACTCTAGTAGGTATTATTCTACCCTTCAGTTTGGAAAAGTGAAGCTTCTAGAAACAAACCCAGAGGTTATACAGCTGGTCTGTAAAGCTATGTTATTGAACCACAATGGAGAAAACCATTATTTAGAGCTATATGCCAAGAATTACGGAGAAGGAACTGGCAACCCACTCCAGTACTCTTGCCTGGAAAATCTCATGGACGGAGGAGCCTGGTAGGCTACAGTCCATGGGGTTTCAAAGGGTCGGGCACGACTGAGCGACTTCATTTTCACTTTTCACTTTCATGCATTGGAGAATGAAATGGCAACCCACTCCAGTATTCTTGCCTGGGGAATCCCAGGGACAGAGGAGCCTGGTGGGCTGCTGTCTATGGGGTCGCATAGAGTTGGACATGACTGAAGTGACTTAGCAGCAGCAGCAGCAGCTAAGAATTAGGGTGAGCTCTCTGCAGTGTGAATTGTATGCCGTTCAATTCTCCTTGCAATTATCTCTAGGGCATTGTTATTTCTATTTTTCAGGTGAAAAATCAAGGTCAGGATGGTTAAGCTATTTACAGAGCTGATGAGTGATGTATATCTGAGTGTGAGAGAAAGGAAGAGAACTTGGAGTCAGTTTAACTTCCCTGGCCCTTTCATTTTTACAGATCCCATGATTTTGTATGTTACTTCTGAATTAAAACAATCTCATCTCTTCTGCCAGGGTAGAGATTCCTGTCTCCTTGACCAAGTGCTTCCTTCAGACTCATCCGGGCCCAAGGAACCTGTGTGGATACTTTGCTGTATAGATCCTGCCAAGCCAGGGCCTTTGGGGCAGGGCCTCTGACCATCTTGGTGGAGAAGATCATCAATCAAAGAACTCTGTTTCTGTTGTCACTCACATTGACTGTCCTGTTATCTCCCTGAGAATTTTGTTTTACAATCACAGGACTCCGGGTTCTGTTTAATACAGTTGGGCCATGGGTCAGTAAGAGACTCTGATCTCTCTTTGTCTGTGAGAGGCTCTAAACTCTGCCAGCACTCAATAAAGGCAGAATATCTACAACGTGCCTGACATTATCAATCAATAGAGAGCTGAATAATATCCTCTCCAAAGATGTCCATGTCCTGATCTCCAGAGCCTGTGATTGTATTACCTTACAAAGTGAAAGAAACTTTGCAGACATAAATAAACTAAGGATCTTGAGATGGGGAGATGATGTTGGATTATCTAGATTGATTATCCAGGTTGGCTTACTTATTCAGGTTGATTCAGTGTAATCATAAGGTCCTGATAAGTAAAAAAGGTGTGATGACAGAAGCAGAGGGGAATGGTAGGCTTTAAAAAGTGGAAGAAGGGGACATGATCCACCCATTTTGTACCTTATGATAAGTGTATATTGGTTTAATCTAACTAGTTTGAGGTGCTTCACTATAGTAGCAACGGAAAGCTAATGCATTAGTTAAAAATGTCACCTGCCAAGTCTCAAGTCAACCATGAATTAGTACCAGGATCAGAAGGGGTGTGTTAAGGGTCAAAATCAGAGTTTAATGGTAAGATGTCTTGAATTTGAATCCTGGCAGGGCCTGTTTGCTAGCTTTATGATCTTGGGCATATTGATTATACTCTATATATCTTAAATTACTACTTTGTAGCTCAGAGGGCATGCTAGCTTTCTTCAAGTTTTATTATGATTGAGAAGTATAATAGATTAATTCATCTTGGGCAGTGGCATCTGCATTCTGCATTAGCTTTATTCTCATTTCTTTTCTTTTCCTTCTGCCATTCAGTAAGAAGCATCTTTTCCCATTTCACACTATCCAGGCACCAGAATTTTTGCTAAAATTCTCAATACTCTCACCCCTCTCTTGTTCGTTTGACAACATTCTTAGTTTAGGATTTCACAAAGACAAGCCATTTGTTGAGAAAATTCATACCTGTATAATAGACTGTTTTTAAAATTTCTGCTGTAATTGTGATTTGACAGATACATATAGCCACCAAACTCTCCTTTCTAGAGCTCTGATGCTCGGCTTCTGTATCATCTCCAACTTCACTGGTCCATCTTGGAAGTGCTGGCTACATTATTTCTGATATCTTAACTGATGAGAGAGTTTAAGAATTCTCTGACTTCTGAGCTACAAGTGCTCAAAGTTCAGCCTTCCTGACCTTGGTGCAGTGGGGTTTCTATGTGGCTTGTGAAATCCCCTTGTAGAAAGTCCCCCATTTCTCCTGTCCTGTCCACTTCCATGCTCTCTGCTTCCTTCTTATGTGAGAATAACTTTATTTGCATCCTCAGTTACAAGACAGAAAGATGACACCTTTTGGGATCAGCCTTATCTTCAGACTGCTCACTTCCCCCGATTCCAGTTTTTTTCCTGCTATAGATTCCTGTCTCTGTTTGCAAAGGTGCTCTGGTAATACTACCCTAGAGCTGAGTTAATTTGGTTTCTGCCTGAGGGTCTCCTGATAAGCCCATACTGTCTCAGAACTGAAAGAAGATCCAGTCTCTGATATTTAGCTTTGATTAATCTGACAAACGTGACTTGACACTTCCCAAACACAAAGCAGTCCTGAGCTGAACACTGAAGGCAGATCCAGGAGCAGGAGGCACGATTACCAAATTCCCAGAAATCCCACCCCTTTCCTTTGCAGGGTGCAGAGCAGAAGAATAAATGTAAGCCCACACACCATATGTCTAAATATTTAAAGTGTATAAATAAAAATAATAAGCTGTTAAAATATGCTGTATTCCTTACCTATTTCTTTTCACATCTCCAGTACCATTAAATAGAACAAAAAGGACTCCTGTTATGACAAAAAACTTTTCTTTATTGTGCAATAATTTAATGTACTCTTGCCATCTGAAGGGAAAGATGTGATAAACTAATAAATCTGTCTTTTCTTGGTACTTCCTCTGCTCAAATCCTCCTTGGATTCGGAAGGAGCAACCACATTGAAAGTCAGCAGTTGGTTTAACCCACATACCTTCAAGTCTCTGGGATGTAGTCATCTCTTATTCAAGGATACAGGAGAAAAGATATGGGAAGAATTTTTCCAGTGGCTGACTAGTGTGTTATGAGAGAGGATGTTTAAGGTTAAGGTTCATACTATATCAGCAGGACAAAGGTCCATGTAATCGAAGTGATGGTTTTTCCAGTAGCCATATAAGGATGTGAGAGTTGAACCATAAAGAAGATTGAGCACCAAAGAACTGATGCTTTCGAATTGTGGTGCTGGAGAAGACTCTTGCATGCATTGGAGAAGGAAATGGCAACCCACTCCAGTGTTCTTGCCTGGAGAATCCCAGGGATGGTGGAGCCTAATGGGCTGCTGTCTATGGGGTCGCACAGAGTTGGACATGACTGAAACGACTTAGCAGCAGGAGCAGCAGAAGACTCTTGAGAGCCCCTTGGACTGCAAGGAGAGAAAATTAGTCAGTGCTAAAGGAAATGGACCTTGAATATTCATTGGAAGGACTGATGCTGAAGCTGAAGCTCCAATATTTTGGCCACCTGATGTGAAGAACTGACTCATTGGAAAAGATCCTGATGCTGGGAAAGATTGATGGCAGAGGAAGGGAGCAACAGAGGATGAGATGGTTGGATGGCATCATCAACTCAATGGACATGAGTTTGAGCAAACTCCAGGAGATAATGAAGGACAGGAAAGTCTGATGTGCTGCAGTCCAGGGGGTTGCAAAGTTGGACATGAATGAGTGACTGAACAACAACAATGTACATGAAGGGAAGCACCTGATTCAAAGTAAAAGAGGCATCTCTGTTTCTTTTACTAAATTTGTGTGTGTGAATGTACTTTAAGGGAAATTCTAAAGCATGGGTCCTGGGCAAAGGCCCCACACTAAGCTTTAAGGAATATACTTTTCCAATAAGTTATATTCTAGTTGAACAAATATGAGTTAGGAATATAAAACCATTATGAAGCATCACAAGGCATCACATGATTTAGTTAACAAGTAGTGGCAAGGATGGTCGCTTTTATCCTAGTGTGGAGTTGCAGGCATGGGTCTCAGGAAAGATCAACTTTTGTATGTGGAAAAAAAAAAATTGGACTGAATTGGAGCAGAGCATAAACATTACAGTGCATAAAATTCCAATAAAAGCATCCTGCCATATTTTATGTTTTGTTATCACACGGGATGAGAATCCAAACCAGAATTGTGACATTACTCATCATAATAGGGTTTATTAATACACAATCATGAGGTTCTGAGACTGCTGCCAAGTGGAAATGGGAAAGAGGAACCTGGTGGAAAAACAGCATGATGGGTAGCCCAGGAAGATGAGAGATGATGCTGGATCAAGCCCAAAGAGTGAGTAAATCTAACATGGTATTGGGTTAGCATTGAGAAGTGAAGAGAAAATTCAAAAAGCAAGTCAGAGGCAAGCATCCAACATTCAATGCTGAGGTCATAGGAGCCTGAGCTAGGGCAGGAAAATTTAGAAATCATCCACAAAGCTGAATAAATGTCAAGTGGTTCAGATGACAGTATCATGAAAGCAGTTAGACATATTCTGGTCCATCCATAAAAGAATATCACTGTTATCTGAAGAGCTGATATAAGAGAAAAGTTTAAAGATACAAGTATATATGTCAATCCCAATCTCTCTATCCCATGTCCAGAGGGGTGGGATAGGGGTGGGTGGGAGGGAGATTCCAGATGGGAGATATATAGTTGATTCACTTTGTTGTACAGCAGAAACTAACACAACATTATAAAGCAAGTATACCCCAGTGAAAAATAAAAATAAATAAAATAGAGATAAAAGTACCAAGAGTTCATTGTAACCCCTGCGATCTTTGAGTTCTAAACACTAAGAGTGAGAAACAAAGATGTAAAACATACAGAGATCCAGAGGTCTATTTCAATACTGATATGGACTTCCCTAGTTTTTCCTTGTGGCTCCGCTGGTAAAGAATCTGCCTGCAATGCAGGGTCCCTGGGTTGGGAAGATCCCCTGGAGGAGGGAAAGGCCACCCACTCCAGTATTCTAGCCTGGAGAATTCCATGGACTGCGTAGTCCATGGGGCCAAAAAGAGTCAGACTGGACTGAATGACTTTCACTTTCACTTCCTTGGACTTCCCTGAAGTGGCTGGTGGCTCAATGGTAAAGAATCTACCTGCCAGTGAAAGAAACATGGGTTTGAACCCCGATCTGGGAAGAGTCCTTGTAGAAAGAAATGGCAACCTGCTCCTGTATTCTTGACTGGGAAATCCCATGGACAGAGGAGCCTGGTGGGATACAGTCTATGGGGTCACAAAGGATCAGGCATGACTTAAATAAACTGAACAACAGCAACAAAAAATGGAATGGAAGAAAGTGACATAAATATGCAATCAAGTGGGCTTCTGACCTTGATCTTGTTAGACTGATTCATTTACCCTAGCACAGTCAATGCCAAATGCTCCAGCCCTGCCCATGTAGGGGCCACCCCTGTAAGGATTGTGACACAGAGAAGCAGGGTCAGTCCTGTGATCCTAGTGGATGCTTTCCCACCAAGCAAGAGGGTGGACATTTTATGCATTAGTTCTCCTGCAACTGCTGTAACAAACTGGGAGGGTAGTTGCTTAAAACAACAGAAATCTCTTCTCCCACAGATTTAGAGGCCAGAAGTCCAAAAACAAGGGGTCAGCAGAATTACACTCTCGCTGAAGGCTCTAGAGAGATCCTTCTTCCTTCCCTCTTCCAGCTTCTCCAAATGTTCTTGTCTTGTGGCCGCATCATTCTAATCTCTGCATCCATCCTCTTGTGGGATGTCACCTTTATTTTCTATCTTTCTGTCAAAACTCCCTCTGCTTTCCTTTCAAAGGATGCTTGCCATTGGGTTTAATTGGCAACCTTAAATCCAGGATGACCTTATCTCAGGATTGGCAGAAATCTCTTTGCTAAGTAAGGTTACATTCATAGGTTTCTTGGATTAAGACTTGGGCATATCTTTTTATTTTGGTAGGGGGCACTATTCAACCCACTTCGTTGTTGCTCTTCAGTTGCAGTTGTGTCCCCATGAACTGCAGCAAGCCTGGCTTCCCTGTCCTTCACTATCTCCCATAGTTTCTCAAACTCATGTCCATTGACTCAGTGACGCCATCCAACAATCTCATCCTCTGTCGTCCCCTTCTCCTCCTGCCTTCAATCTTTCCCAGGTCTTTTCCAAGGAGTCAGCTCTTCACATCAGGTGGCTGAAGTATTGGAGCTTCAGCTTCAGCATCAGTCCTTCCAATGAATATTCAGGATTGATTTCCTTTAGGATTGACTGGTTGATCTCCTTGAAATCCAAGTGACTTTCAAGAGTCTTCTCCAGCACCATAGTTCAGAATCATCAATTCTTCAGTGCTCAGCCTTCGTTATGGTCCAACTCTCACATCTGTACATGACTATTGAAAAAACCATAGCTTTGACCATATGGACTTTTGTTGGCAAAGTGATGTCTCTGCTTTTTAGTATGCTGTTTAGGTTTGTCATAGGTTTTCTTCCAAGGAGCAAACAGCTTTTAATTTCATGGCTGTAGTCACAATCTGCAGTGATTTTGGAGCCCAAGAAAATAAACTCTGCCACTGTTTCTAATTTTTCCCCATCTATTTGTGATGAAGTAATAGTATTGGATGGCATGGTCTTAGTTTTTTGAATGTTGAGCTTCAAGCCAGCTTAAAACCCACTTCCCTGCACATGCTCATTCCTTCTTCCAAATTCCCATGAAAGAAGGTCCATCCTCTGAAGGGTAGCAGGAAGGGAAGCCATGGATTAACCAAAGGGGTCCACCAACAAGAAAGTCCATATTAGGCATAAGAATGTCTCCTCCTAACAACCTTGGACTAATTAAAACAGCTTAATGCAGCAGAACTATCATAAACCAGCTGTAGATATTAAGTCATTTAATCCTTCCAACAACTCTACTTTTATTATCCCCATTTCAGAGATGAGGAAATTGAAACTCAGCATATTACAGAGCTTGCCAGAGGTTATGCACAAAGCAAATGGTTCAGCCTGAATTAAATGCAGATGGGGTGGTTGCTAAGGGCACTCTGAGCTCCCGTACCTTCTGACCTCTGACCTCTCAGGTCATCTGGGCCACATGCCATCTGTACAGCAATGAGACCCAATCTACAGTATCAACTGTTCTGGAAGAGCTATGACCATTGAAGCACTGATCTAAATATATAACAACAGAACAATGATTGAGTAAATTATTGTCTTTTCATCAGAGAGGATATTATGCAGCAACTTTAAAAGCATGTTTTAGAAGATTTTTAATGATAGTCTAAAATATTCATGAAACAATGTTAAAAGAAAATATCAGAATATATATAATACAAAAGCATCAGATTGCATATCTATGAATAATATATTCATGAAAAATTAAGACAGAAAAATAACATATTTTTGATATTGATTGTCTCTGGGCTGGGGATTTTGTTTCTTCTTTGATTTGCATTTTTCAGATCATGTATAATAAACGCATATTGATTTTAAGATAAGTTAAAATCAAGACTGCTATTGATTTGGGATAAAAAAAATAATTTGAATTGGTCTTGGGGGCTTCTAGGTGGTGCTAGTGGTAAGGAACCAGTCTGCCAATGAAGGTTATGTAAGAGACATGAGTTCAATCCCTGGGTTGCGAAGATCCCTTGGAGGAGAGCATGGAAATCCACTCCAGTATTCTTTTTGGGAAAATCCCATGGACAGAGGAGCCTGGTGGTCTACAGTCTGAAGTGGTTTAGCACAGGAAATGATAGATAAAAAAGCAAAAACAAAACAATGAAAAGTCCCCACTTATAGGCCTATGAAGGAGCATATGGAGGAGAAACTTTAGGTTCTGAAGGATCTGAGTTAGAAGGAGCCAGAAAGGGGCATTAAGGTGTGGTGGGATTGTAGATGAGGGGATATACCATAAACCACACCAAAGTCTCAGAAGCCTCTCAGCACTGAGACTGTCAAGTGTTTTTCTGGCTAAAACTCAACAGCTTCAGAGAGGCCCGTAAGATGGCTCAGCATTTTGTGTGACAATAGCCCAAGCTTAATCTTGCTCATGAAGGTTTTATATTTTCCAAATGGGAAGATTGAATTGGGCTAGCTAAATATCTCTCTGTGGCTTCCCTGGATGACTCAGCTGATAAAGAACTCACCTGTCAATTCAGGAGATGCAAGAGATGCGGGTTCAATCCTTGGGTTGGGAAGATCTGCTGTTGAAGGAAATGGCAGCCTACTCCAGTATTCTTGCTTGGGAAATCCTATGAGCAGAGGAGCCTGGTGGGCTACAGTCCATGGGGTTGCGAAGAGTCAGACACAACTGAGTGACTAAGCACAGCACAAAGTTTTTACTTGTCATAAGCAAAAATCTTTGACCAGTTCCTGGACTTTCAGTTTAACTGTTTAACAGTCGCAGTGACTTGGACACGACTGAGCACACACGCAGACACGCACACACCTGTCCACCACGCAGCCTCACTGGGGGCTTCGGAAGAGCATGCTTCCTGAAGTCCAGCCCCTAGGAGATCACCTCCAGATCTTACAGCAGTCTCCCTTAAAATTTTTAAGGCTAGGTTTAGGGTGGTTTCTACTCCATAGCACATTGCCAGCATTCTCATAAAGAACCTGAACTCTGTCCAGCTTAAGTGAAAAGCAGGTTGTAAAGATGCACATGGACCAGGACAAATCTAGGATTCAGAAGACCAAGGGGCCTTCAGTAACCAAGGCTGTGCCAGGGACCTGCATGGTTTCATTCACTGTCTTGGGGTGACCCCACATTCTACATGTGCTCCTGCCTCCTCTTGCTGCCAGCGGGCTTTTCTCACCCTTCATTCATTTCTCTGTTTTATAGATTCATAGCTTTGGTTCTTTCACTGGAGATCCAGCATGCGCCCTCTAACCTCTCACTCTGCTGAGGCTTTAAGCAACTGCTTCTTTGCTCAGGCTTCTTTTGTTCAAAATTTCTTTTTGCATTGCAGAGAGGAAGAGCATTTGATTGGCTCAGCCTGACTTTCCACTTAAATGCAAGATAGCCGAGCACTGCTTTGGCCATGGACTGGCTATCTTGGCCAAAACCCACTTCTTCAGGTCCCATGGGTGTCAATTTCCTTTTAAAGGGGCTGTCTGCATGGAAGGAACTCTGATCAAGGTGTCTTCTGCATAGTTTATGCAGGAAAGAATATTTTCTTCAAGAAGTAACATTATACTGAATGAAGAAACTCAGAGAAGCAGAAACATTGTAAGACATCACTTATATGTGGAATTTTAAAAGACATTATAAAATGAACTTATTTTGTTCAGGATAAAATGAACAAAACAGATTCACAGACTTATAGAACGAGTTTATGGTTGCCAGGGGGAAGGATGAGGGGAAGGGATAGTTAGGGAGTTTGGAATGGACATGTACACACCGCTATATTTAAATGGATAACCAGTAGGGACCTACTGTATAGCATAGGGAACTCTGTCTAATGTTATGGCAGCCTGGATGGGAAGGGAGTTTGGGAGAACATGGATTCATGTGTATGTATGGCTGAATCCCTCTGCTGTCCACCTGAAACTGTCACAAAGTCGTTAATCAGCTATTGTCATTGTTCAGTTGCCCAGTCGTATCCAACTCTTTGTGACCCCATGGACTGCAGCACTCCAGGCCTCCCTGTCCCTTACCATCTTCTGGAGTTTGCCCAAGTTCAAGTTCATTGCATCAGTGATGCTGTCCAGCCATCTCATTCTCTGATGCCCTCTTTTCCTTCTGCCCTTGATCTTTCCCAGCATCAGGGACTTTTCCAATGAGTCCTCTGTTTGCATCAGATGACCAAAATACTGGAAGTTCAGCTTCAGCATCAGTCCTTCAGTGAATATTCAGGGTTAATCTCCCTTAAGATTAACTGGTTTGGTCTCGTTGCTGCTCAAGGGACTCTCAAGAGTCTCCCTATAATTGGCTATGCTGCTGCTGCTGCTGCTAAGTCACTTCTGTTGTGTCTGACTCTGTGCGACCCCATAGAGGGCAGCCCACCAGACTCCCCAGTCCCTTGGATTCTCCAGGCAAGAATACTGGAGTCGGTTGCTATTTCCTTCTCCAATGGGTGAAAGTGAAGTCGCTCAGGCGTGTCTGACTTTTAGCAACCCCATGGACTGCAGCCTACCAAGCTCCTCCATCCATGGGATTTTCCAGGCAAGAGTACTGGAGTGGGGTGCCATTGCCTTCTCCAATAATTGGCTATACTCCAATACAAAATAAAAAGTTTAATAAAAATAGAAATAGCATCTACATGTCAGGTGCTTAAAGCTAAGTGGATTCCTTGGTCAGCGATCCAGTAAGGATCTTTTGACTAAAAGGAAAAGAAAAGACAGGAAAGCTCTCATCATCTATGGAGAGTTTATCTCAAAATATGAGAAGAGGGGTCAGACAAGTCAGGGAAACAAAACCTTACGGTGTTTTCTTTAGCTTATAGCATTAAGAGAAATGGCAAGGTTTTTAACACTGATACATCCCTTTCAAGGACTGAATAATTATTTTTCATAATGAATATGAAATACGGATTTTACCCTAGAAAATTATTTTGAAGTGTTGTCTTGGGGGAGCCTCTAAAGAAAATATACCTTGACCTTATGCTAGCTTGGTGACTCTATCTACTGATTACCAAGTTGTGGCTCCAGAAATTTCAGACAGAGCTGGCCTAATTGGGGATACTGCATATGAGAATGAATTGCACAGCTGGGACCCTCAAAACTGCCTGCGCTAATTAGCAGGAAGTAGCTTTGAACTTTTTGCTCTACTGGGTTTCCTGGTAGTTACTAAATCACTGGATCAGGTCCAAAAGCAGCTAGAAAGACCCAAGAGTGAGAGGACATATCTCCCAGGAGTGTGCTTTATGGAGAGGGGGAGGATGAAGGCTAATGCTATTCCAGGCATAGAGGACTTTGAATTTTTAAAAAAAATATAGCTCATATATAAGTCTGGGGGTTGGGTGGGACTATTTAGCTCAGTGAGGATCACACGGATTATATACTCTTGGCTTCAGCTCAAGTCAGTGAAGAAGGATTTGAGAAAAGATTAAGGCTGCTCTGAAGGCCCAACACCTTTTGTTTCCATCTCCTCTATCTCCTGACTTCCTTTTGATTCTAGGGCTAGATATAATCCTGGTTATACCACTTACTGGCTTTCTGCTAACCTCTGTGATTTTCAGCTTTTGTCATATGTTAAATGGGTCCATTCATCCCTACCTTTTCTATTTTGTATGTTGTTGTCGTTTAGTTATAAATCGTGTCCAAGTTTTCTGTGACCCCATGGACTATAGCCCATCAGACTCCTCTGTCCACAGGATTGGCTAGGCAAGAATATTGGAGTGGGTTGTCATTTCCTTTTCCAGGGAAAATTCCTGACCCAGGGATCAAACTCGGGTCTCCTGCAATGGCAGGTGGATTCTTCTACTGCTGAGCCACCAGAGAAACCCTACTCTGCATGACTGTTGTATGTTTCAAACCATGTGCTAAGCTTCTCAACATGTTATTTTTCTAGGTATGCCAGTTATCCACTGTAATGTAATGAAATGTCCCAAAACTTAGTGGTTTACAACAGCAGTGTATTATGATCCTTCATGGCTCTGTGGACCACTGGAATCAGCTGAACTGTTTTGCTTGAATTCTCTCATGGGGTCACAAACAGATGGCAGCTGGGGCTGGAGACTCACAGCTGGACTGAGACACTTGTGGCTGCTCAAGTTTCTCTCCTTCCACATGGCCTCTTGACTTGCCTACCTTAAGCTTCTTCCCATCGTGGAGGTCTTACATAGTCAGTTTAACATTGTGGCCTGCTTCTCCAGAATGAGTGCTTTGAGAGCTGTGAGATGATGTTGCAACTTTTTTGAGTCATAGCCTCAGAAGTCTCACAATGTCACCTCTGCCAAGTTACTTTGACAGCCAAGTCATGACAGCCCACCCAGAATACAGAGGATGGAAACTACTCTGCTTTCAGGCTGTCACAGATGTCTATAATGGGAGGGAGGGATGGGTATTATGGCACTGTCTTCAGAGGCTATCAATCACACCACGTTCCTCCTAATTTCTTCTCCATCCATCCATCCACCCATTCATTTATTAAACAAATATGTAAAGCCTATTATGAGTCTATCTCTCCCTGGGTGCTAGTGATATAATGCCAAAAAGACAGATAACGGCTATCCCTGTATCTCATAAAGATGATAGATTAGTTGGGGGTGGGTCAAGGACATGAGCAAATAATCAAATAATACGTGGTTTCAGACCATCACAGGTTTAACTGGTCAAAACACACCATGGGACTAGTGGACCTTATCTGGGTGGGTGATAGGTAACAAAAATTCTCTTTGAGAGAAGGGCCACCAAGAATGAGTAGACGTTGATCAGGAAAGGAGTGAATGCAGAACTTTCTATGCAGGAAGAGCTGTATGAAACAATTTAGCCTTTGTCCAGTGTCCACGCATGCTTAATTACTCAGTTGTGTCTGACTCTTTGCAACCCTTTGGACTATAGCTTGCCAGGCTCCTCGTCCATAGGATTTTTCAGGCCAGAATACTGAAGTGGGTTGCTATTTCCTTCTTCAAGGGATCCTCCCAACCCAGGAACTGAACCTGCATCTCCTGTATCTCCTACATTGCAAGCAGAGTCTTTACCCACTGAGCCATTGGGGAAGCCCCTTTTCCAGATATTACTGCATAAGAGAAGTGTTTCCTTCTCAAATTATAATTCATATTAATTCTTTGTGTGTTCCTTACTCCCTTTCTCTACATGACTTTTCACTGTGGCACTTAACGTACTAGGTACCTTATTTATTTCCAGGCTTATTTATTATCTGTCTCACCCATCAAAACATAAGTTCCATGAAAGTGAAGATATTTTTCTATTTTGCTTCCTGTTTCATCTAAAACAGGGTCTAGTACATAATAAGTATTCAAGATATTTATTGAATAAATGCATGACATCTTTAGTCTCTCTATTCAATTTTTTATTATGCTTCATGGACTATAGGTCACTTTTATACAAATATTCTCTTTGATGTATACCAAAAGCACTGAACAAATATTGAGGAGACCTAGATTCTATTCCCTGTTCTGCTGCTAACTTCCTGTTAGACTTTCAGCAAATTGCTCAGATGTCTTCTGTTGAGTTCCTCATCTCTAGAATAAAGATGGTAGCTTCTGTTGCCTCCTTCTATTGTAAGCATGCTAAGTTGCTTCAATTGTGTCCCAATTATTTGTGACCCCATGCACTATAGCCTACCAGGCTCCTCTGTCCATGGGATTCTCCAGGCAAGGATACTGGAGTAGGTTGCGATGCCCTCCTCCAGGGGACATTCTCAACCCAGGGATGAAACCTATGCCTCTTATGTCTCCTGTTTTGGCAGGCGGGTTGTTTACCACTAATATCACCTGGGAAGCCCTTCTCTTCTATGTGACTGTAATTCTTTGACTTTTATACAATGAAATCATTGCATAGGGACCAAAGACTTAATTGATCTAATTCACAAAAGAGATGGCTGTGGTGGGGGTGAGAGGAGGAACAAAAGATTCTTGGGGGAGGCAGGGTTTATAAGATGTGTTTTCTTCTTTATAAGAAGAGAAAAAGAACTTCTTTCCTGAGACTTGGGTACTAACATCAAAGTAAAAGTGTTAGTCACTCAACCGTGTCTGGCTCTTTGTGACCCTATGGGCTATAGCCCTCCGGGGTCCTCTGTCCATAGGATGATTCTCCAGGCAAGAATACTTCAGTGGGTTGCCATTTCCTTCTCCAGGGGATCTTCCTGGCCCAGGGATTGAACCCAGGTCTCCTGCATTGAAAGCAGATTTTTTACCATCTAAGCCACCAAAGAAACCCCTTGGGAACTAAATTCAGTTCAATTCAGTTCAGTCTCTCAGTTGTGTCTGACTTTATGCACCTACATGGACTGCAGCACACCAGGCCTCCCTGTCCATCAGCAACTCCCACTATTAACTTAGACCCAAGCTGACGGCTGGGAAAGCATGAACTCATTCTTAGATGTAAGCCCAGACATATATTCTAATAACCAGGAAATAGCTTAGGCATTTGCAAGTCCTTCTTTGGGATTGAAGCATTCGAGATGGTTTTTTTAACATGTTACCTGGGTTCTCTCAGAAGCAGATCCTGAGACAAAGATTCAGGTACAAATTTTTACTTGGGGTTGATTCCAGGTAAATGAGACAGGAAGGAATTCTCATGTGATATCACAGGGTTAGGACTAAGCAACTGACTACTAAGGCTCAGTGCAGTTCAGTTCAGTCGCTCAGTCATGTCCGACTCCTTGCAACCCCATGAATCGCAGCACGCCAGGCCTCCCTGTCCAGCACCATCTCCTGGAGTTCACTCAAACTCATGTTCATCGAGTCGGTGATGCCATTCAGCCATCTCATCCTCTGTCGTCCCCTTCTCCTCCTGCCCCCAAACCCTCCCAGCATCAGAGTCTTTTCCAATGAGTCAACTCTTCGCATGAGGTGGCCAAAGTACTGGAGTTTCAGCTTCAGCATCATTCCTTCCAAAGAACACCCAGGACTGATCTCCTTTAGAATGGACTGGTTGGATCTCCTTGCAGTCCAAGGGACTCTCAAGAGTCTTCTCCAACACCACAGTTCAAAAGCATCAATTCTTTGGCACTCAGCCTTCTTCACAGTCCAACTCTCATATCCATACATGACCATTGGAAAAACCATAACTTTTACTAGATGGACCTTTGTTGGCAAAGTAATATATCTGCTTTTCAATATGCTATCTAGGTTTGTCATAACTTTTCTTCCAAGGAGTAAGCGTCTTTTAATTTCATGGCTGCAGTCACCATCTGCAGTGATTTTGGAGCCCCAAAATATAAAGTCTGATACTGTTTCCACTGTTTCCCCATCTATTTCCCATGAAGTGATGGGACCAGATGCCATGATCTTTGTTTTCTGAATGTTGAGTTTTAAACCAACTTTTTCACTCTCCTTTTTAACTTTCATCAAGAGGCTTCCTAGTTCCTCTTCAATTTCTGCCATAAGGGTGGTGTCATCTGCATATCTGAGGTTATTGATATTTCTCCCAGCAGTCTTGATTCCAGCTTGTGCTTCTTCCAGCCCAGCGTTTCTCATGATGTACTCTGCATATAAGTTAAATAAGCAGGGTGACAATATACAGGCTTGACGTACTCCTTTTCCTATTTGGAACCAGTCTGTTGTTCCATGTCCAGTTTTAACTGTTGCTTCCTGACCTGCATATAGGTTTCTCAAGAGGCAGGTCAGGTGGTCTGGTATTCCCATCTCTTGAAGAATTTTCCACAGTTTCTTGTGATCCACACAGTCAAAGGCTTTGGCATAGTCAATAAAGCAGAAATAGATGTTTTTCTGGAACTCTTGCTTTTTCAATGATCCAGCGGATGTTGGCAATTTGATCTCTGATTACTCTGCCTTTCCTAAAACCAGCTTGAACATCTGGAAGTTCACGGTTCACATATTGCTGAAGCCTGGCTTGGAGAATTTTGAGCACTACTTTACTAGCGTGTGAGATGAGTGCAGTTGTGTGGTAGTTTGAGCATTCTTTGGCATTGCCTTTTTTTGGGATTGGAATGAAAACTTACCTTTTCCAGTCCTGTGGCCACTGCTGAGTTTTCCAAATTTGCTGGCATATTGAGTGCAGCACTTTCACAGCATCCTCTTTCAGGATTTGAAATAGCTCAACTGGAATTCTATCACCTCCGCTAGCTTTGTTCATCGTGATGCTTTCTAAGGCCCACTTGACTTCACATTCCAGGATGTCTGGCTCAAGGTGAGTGATCTTGGTCATGAAGATCTTTTTTGTACAGTTCTTCTGTGTCTTCTTGCCACCTCTTCTTAATATCTTCTGCTTCTGTTAGGTCCATACCATTTCTGTCCTTTATCGAGCCCATCTTTTCAGGAAATGTTCCCTTGGTATCTCTAATTTTCTTGAAGAGATCTCTAGTCTTCCCCATTCTGTTGTTTTCCTCTATTTCTTTGCATTGATTGCTGAGAAAGGCTTTCTTATCTCTTCTTGCTATTCTTTGAAACTCTGCATTCAGATGCTTATATCTTTCCTTTTCTCCTTTGGTGTTCACTTCTCTTCTTTTCACAGCTATTTGTAAGGCCTCCCCAGACAGCCAATTTGCTTTCTTGCATTTCTTTTCCATGGGGATGGTCTTGATTCCTGTCTCCTGTACAATGTCACAAATCTCTGTCCATAGTTCATCAGGTACTCTATCTATCAGATCTAGTCCCTTAAATCTATTTCTCACTTCCACTGTATAATCATAAGGAATTTGATTTAGGTCATACCTGAATGGTCTAGTGGTTTCCCCTACTTTCTTCAATTTAAGTCTGGATTTGGCAATAAGGAGCTCATCATCTGAGCCACTGTCAGCTCCTGGTCTTGTTTTTGCTGACTGTATAGAGCTTCTCCATCTTTGGCTGCAAAGAATATAATCAATCTGATTTTGGTGTTGACCATCTAGTAATGTTCATGTGTAGAGTCTTCTCTTGTGTTGTTGGAAGAAGATGTTTGCTATGACCAATGCGTTCTCTTGGCAAAATTCTATTAGCCTTTGCCCTACTTCATTCCATATTCCAAGGCCAAATTTGCCTGTTACTCCAGGTGTTTTTTTACTTCCTACTTTTGCATTCCAGTTCCCTATAAAGAAAAGGACATCTTTTTTGGGTGTTAGTTCTAAAAAGTCTTGTAGGTCTTCATAGAACCGTTCAACTTCAGCTTCTTCAGCATTACTGGTTGGGGCATAGACTTGGATTACTGTGATATTGAATGGTTTGCCTTCAAAATGAACAGAGATCATTCTGTCATTTTTGAGATTGCATCCAAGTACTGCATTTCGGACTCTTGTTGACCATGATGGCTACTCCATTTCTTCTAAGGGATTCCTGTCTCCTGCTGCTGCTGCTGCTAAGTCAGTAGTAAATATAATGGTAATCTGAGTTAAATTCACCCACACCAGTCCATTTTTGTTCGCTGATTCCTAGAATGTTGACGTTCAGTCTTGCCATCTGCTGTTTGACCACTTCCAATTTGCTTTGATTCATGGACCTAACATTCCATGTTCCTATGCAATATTGCTCTTTTCAGCATCGGACCTTGCTTCTATCACCAGTCACACCCACAGCTGGGTATTGTTTTTGCTTTGGCTCCATCCCTTCACTTTTTCTGGAGTTATTTCTCCACTGATCTCCTGTAGCATATTGGGCACCTACTGACCTGGGGAGTTCCTCTTTCAGTATCCTATCATTTTGCCTTTTCATACTGTTCATGGTGTTCTCAAGGCAAGAATACTTAAGTGGTTTGCCATTCTCTTTTCCAGTGGATCACATTCTGTCAGACCTCTCCACCATGACCCGCCCGTCTTGGGTGGCTCCATGGGCATGGCTTAGTTTCATTGAGTTAGACAAGGCTGTGGTCCTAGTGTGATTAGATTGACTAGTTTTCTGTGATTATGGTTTCAGTGTGTCTGCCCTCTGATACCCTCTTGCAACACCTACCGTCTTACTTGGGTTTCTCTTACCTTGGCAGTGGGATATCTCTTCACGGCTGCTCCAGCAAAGCGCAGCCATTGCTCCTTACCTTGGAGGAGGGGTATCTCCTCACCATCGCCCCTCCTGACCTTGAACATAGCTCCTCTCAGCCCTCCTCACACGTGCAGCACTGCTCGTTGCTTGGGGTTGCTCCTCTCAGACTCCGCCCCTGGCCTCGAGTGGGGTGTAGCTCCTGTCGGCCGCTGCCCCCTGACCTCAGATGCGCGGTAGCTCCTGAGGCTAACAGAGCTTAAATTTTTCTGGGAAACTCTGGGCATCAGAAGAGAATGTGTGTCTCAGAGCCATCCTAGACAAAGGGAAGGTGCTGTTGGTTCATACCAATTTCATCCAATCGTTTGTTGAGTTTACTTCCAGAGAGAGGGTGGCGCATGCACTGTGGCACTTTTAGATCCTTATATGTATGGATAGAGTGGGTCTGGAGGCCAGAGGAAACCTTAGGTGAAGGCTATGTGGCTGATGATAGCTGGAAATGGTATGAGATTGACTGGAATGGTACAGGCGGATGGTATAAGGGCAGCACATAGTATTCTCCGCTCCATCTGGCTTGGTATTAAATGCCATAGACCAATACCTGCCATTAATAGCTTCTTTCGGATTAACAGAGTAACAAAAAATATTTTTATTTTTTTGTCCATTAGGATTATAAGGGGATGACAGATAAGATAGGTAAACGTTGCTAAGGGGAGGAGCTAAGGGAATTACAGCTATACTTCTGTGTCAAGAAAAAGCAATAGTGTAGAAGGGACTTTCCTGGTGGTCCAACAGGTATTGGAAAGACTTCATATTCCCACTACAGGCATGGGTTCACGCCCTAGCTGCATAGTGCAGCCAAAGAAAAAGATAAAAGCATTTTTGAATAATAAAAAAAAAACAAAAAACTGAGGGCATTCTCCATCAGCAAACATTTATGGCAATAAATGCCAGAGGATATTTGTACTGGGAGTCCTAGCCAGTACAGCAGGGCAAGAAAAAACAACGGTGAAAGCCATAAAGATTGAGATAAGAGAAACAAAACTATCTTTTGATGACTTGATGGTATACTTACAAATCCAAAGGAAACTATAAAACCCTGAGGCCTCATAAGTGAATTCAGTAAAATCTCAGAATACAAAGTCAGTACACAAAAATCAGGTCTATTTCTTCATATCTGCAAAAAACATCTGGGGAAAAAAATGCTTTTAACTATCTTAAACTTTAATTTATTTTTACATATGAATTTTATTTAGTTAAGCTGCATAACAGGATTATTTGATATGCATGTATGTAGTCAAGTGATTACTACAGTCAAGCTAATTAACATATCATCTTCACGTAGTTACCATTTGTATGTATGTGTGTGTGTGATAAGAAAACATACTTTGAGGAAGGAGAATCATATTTTCTAATTTCAAATTATATTACAAAGCTATGATAACCAAAATAATACAGCACTGGCATAAAAATAGACACATAGAGTAATGAAACGGAATGAAACAGAATAGAATGCCTAGAAATCAAACAAGCATATATGAGCAATTGATATTTGACAAGGATGCTAAGAATACACAATGAGTAAAGGGTAGTCTCTTCAATAAATGCTGTTGGAGTAACAGATATCCACATGCAAAACAATGAAATTGAACCTTTATCTTGTACCATACACAAAAATAAACCAAAATAGATTAAAAGCTTAAATATAAGACCCAAAACACTAAAACTCCTAGTAGAAAACATAAGGAAAATCTCCCTGACTTTGGTTTTGGTAATGACTTTTGAATATGAAATCAAAAGCTCAGAGAACAAAAGCAAAACCAAACAAGTGGCAGTATATAAAACTAAAAAGCTTCTCCATAGCAAAGGAAACAGTTAACAACATGAAAAGACAACTTATGAATTGGGAGAAAGTATTTGTAAATTGTATATCTCATAACGGGTTGATATTTGAAATTTAAAAAGAAATACCATTTAGGTCATCCCTAAAACATAACATATTTAGGAAAGATGAATAAGATTTATGTGCTTAAAATCAGAAATTATTGCTAAAAGATAGTTTTAAAGAACTATCTAAGTTAAGGATGATAAGTACTGTGCTCATGGGGTGAAAGACTCAATACAGATGTCAATCTTCTCAAAATTAATACATAATTCAGTGTAGTTCCAATTCCATTCTCATGGATTTTTTGTAAAGTTGACAAGCTTACACTAAAATTTATCTTGAAAAAGACGAATAAGGCAAGAGAGCACACACTATCTGATTTTAAGGCATCATAGAGCCACAATGATTAAGATGTGTTATGAAAATAAACATAGGCAAATAAATCAAAGGAACACAATATAAAGCACAAAAATAGACCAGACAATGTGTCCAGAAATATCCTGCCAAATGGTCTTTTATTAAGATGGCAAATCAGTTCAATGGCGAATGGAAAATATTTTCAATAATAGTGTTAGAAAACATGAACTTCTCTATGAAAAAATATGAGTCTCTAATTATACTTCATACTTCCTGGGTGGTACCAGTGGTAAAGGGTCCATCTGCCGATGCAGGAGACAATCCCTGGGTAGGGAAGATCCCCTGGAGTAGGAAATGGCACCCCACTCCAGGATCCTTGCCTGGAAATTCCATGGAGAGAAGAGCCTGGTGGATTACAGTTCGTAGGGCCACAAAAAGTTGGACATGGCAGTGGCTGAGTACCACAACTAGCCACACTTCACACCATAAACATAAACATAAACATAAATCATAGCCTTATGTATAAAAACAAATACTTTGAAGTTCCTAGAAGAGGATATGGGAAAGAATCTCTTAGCTCTTGAGGGAGGTAAAGTTTTCTTAGAATTCAAGAAGCAATGCTTTTAAAAGAGAAGAAAATCAATTGACACCCTGAACCTCATGAAAAATGAAAACTTCATTAAAAGTCAGCTTTGAAAATGAAAAGGCAGGCCACAGATTGGAAGAAATAATTTATGATCATATATTTGGCAATGACTTTGTATCCTTAATATATAAAGAACTCCTATAGCTCAATTTTAAAAAGACAAAAACCTTGTTTTCCCAGTGGCTCAGTGGTAAAGAACCCGCCTGCCTATGCAGGAGACATGAGAGACATGGGCTTGATCCCTGGGTTAGGAAGATACCCTGGAGAAGGAAATGGCATCCCACTCCAATATTCTTGCCTAGAGAATCCCACGGACAGAGGAGCCTGGCAGGCTACAATTCATATGGTCACAAAGAGTTGAACTTGGCTGAAGAGACAGCATGATTCAATTCAGTCACTCAGTTATGGCCGACTCTTTGCAACCCCATGAACTGCAGCGTGCCAGACTTCCCTGTCCATCACTAGCTTCTGGAGCTTGCTCAAACTCATGTTCGTTGAGTTGGTGATGCCATTCAACCATTTCATCCTCTGTCATCTGCTTCTCCTCCTGCCTTCAATCTTTCCCAGCATCAGGGTCTTTTCCAATGAGTCAGCATCAGTCCTTCTAATGAATATTCAGTACTGATTTCCTTTAGAATTGACTGCTTGGATCTCCTTGCAGTCCAAGGGACTCTCAAGAGTCTTCTCCAATACCACAGTTCAAAAGCATCATTTCTTTGGTGCTCAGCATTCTTTATGGTCTCTCACATCCATACATGACTACTGGAAAAACCATAGCTTTGACTAGACAGACCTTTGTTGGTAAAGTAATGTCTCTGCTTTTTAATACACTGTCTAGGTTGATCATAGCTTTTCTTCTAAGGAGTAAGCATCTTTTAATTTTATGGCAGCAGTCATCATCTGCAGTGATTTTGGAACCCAAGAAAATAAAGTCTGTCACTGTTTCCACTGTTTTCCCATCTATATGCCATGAAGGGATGGGACCAGATGCCATGATCTTCGTTTTTTGAACGTTGAGTTTTAAGCCATTTTTTTCACTCTCCTCTTTCACATTCATCAAGAGTCTCTTTAGTTCCTCTTCACTTTCTACCATAAGGGTGGTGTCATATGCATATCTGAGGTTATTGTTATTTTTCCTGGCAATGTTGATTCCAGCTTGTGCTTCATCCAGCCCAGCATTTTGCATGATGTACTCTGCATATAAGTTAAATAAGCAAGGTTACAACATACAGAGCTGACATACTCCTTTCTCAATTTGGAACCAGTCTGTTGTTCCATGTTCAATTCTAACTGTTGCTTCTTGATCTGCATACAGATTTCTCAGGAGGCAGGTAAGGTAGTCTGGTATTCCAATTTCTTTAAGGATTTTCCACAGTTTGCTGTGATCCATACAATCAAGGGCTTTGGTGTAGTCAATGAAGCAGAAGTAGATGATTTTCTGGATTTTCTCTTGCTTAATCTCTCACCCTTAAGGAGAGAGTATCAGCACAAATTACATTAGCATCAATATATTATTTTAAAACTCTCATCTTGCTTTCATATGATCACATATGAACTGGGCGATCATAGAATTTTATGAGACAAATCTGCATATTTATGAGAGTAAAAGGACATCATCACTTAGGTGAGGCAATGATCTGGGATTGACTTGAGTACACTGGCTGTAGGATTACCCTAACCAGGGGCTGAGATCTATTTGAACAAGTATCAGTTTTTCTTAGCAGATGATGAAATTGAGTGTCATGTCTTGCTCAATATCATCTGTGAGTGACAGAGTCAGGATTTAAATACAGATATTCTGAAGCTGAAACCTGTGAATTTTCTAGAATAATACAATTTATTTTAAAAAGTTGTGCAAATGTCTGATTTGTGTTCTGTTGGAATTTTGCTCTATTAAATATTGCATTGGCTAGAATTCAAGCATTTTTTTATATATAACTTTCTGGCTTAAGCTTCATTGTAATTAGACTTAAGAAGCATCATAAGTATCTTTGCCCACTGGGGTACTATTAAGTGCCTTACAAAGTTATGGAAATGCGAATTTCCATAGCTAGGAGTAATCTTTGCTACTGAGTTGAAGTATAATCGCTTAGCCTGATACTTAAGGTCCATCATTATTAGACCAGAACTCCCTAACTCTTCTCTCCATGCTTTCATAGAGTGGGAACTTCCATAGTCTCCTGCAGAGAGACATATAAGGGGGGACATTTCTGGTCTTTCTTTTTTCACTCTCTTCTTCACATCTCAAAGGAGTTAACATACATGGCAAGTTCTGAGGTCTGCCTTACAGAAGCAGGTGTGTGTTTTTGAGTAGACCACACATTCTGAGAGCCTTATGGCCCTACAGGCATGATTTACTGTAGGTAGATCCAGCCTAAAAAGTGCAGGGGTTGGGGTGAATTCCCTGGCAGTTCGATGGATAGGATTCGGGGCTTTTACCGCCAGGGCCCTGGTTCAATCCTTAGTCAGGGAACTAGGATCTTGCAAGCCTGTAGAATGGCCAAAAAAATTAACAAATAACATGCTATTTATTGTATTTAAATGTAAGTTTTTGAAAGTCTGGGGAAGTGGGGAAAAAAACTTTATTTTGGCCCCATTACAAAATTCCCCAGAGACTATTGGATGAGGGGTTGTAAATAACTTGTGAACATGCCTAGAACTGATATTTATGTCCCTTTTGCACAAATTCTATATGTGTTGGCTTTCTAGGCCAAAAACTTGGAGAAAAGGAAGGATAAAGGGTTTGATACCTGAAGCCCAAACAGTTACTCTAAGACATCCACCCGAGCTCTTTGTCACTGAGCCCATAAAATAGATCGTTATTCTTAAGCACAACATGACTTTTATGTCCCCATAACTAAGTCACTCCTTTTCCTGAAATGGCTATGGATGCCATTAAGGCTAGTTTATTATTTTCCTAGGGGTGCTGAAGCAAAGTATCAGAACCTGAGTGTCTTAAAACAGTAGAAGTTTATTTTCTTACAGCTCTGGAGACTAGAAGTCTGAGATCAAGATGCTAGCAGAACATTCTCCCTCCGAAGCCTCTAGAGTAGAATCCTTCTTTGTCTCTTGTTGGTTGTGGTGGTGGCTGAGCATCTATGGTGCTTCTTAGCTGGTAGATGTAGCATTCTACTCTGCTTCCATAGACACATGGCATTCTCTCCTGAGAAATTGTGTCTTCATACCACCTTCTTAGAAGGACACTAGTCATTGGATTTAGGATCTACCCTAAACCAGTGGAACCACATCTTAACTTGATTGCATCTGCAAAGATCCTATTTATAAGTAAAGTCAGTCAGGCACTGGGAGTTAGGCCTTGAACATGTCTTTTTGAGGGACAAAATTCAACTCGGTACAGCTAGTATCTCTATTTGTATGTCAGATCCAACCTCTTCCCTACTTTCCAAGAGTATCACTCCAGCTATTCTCCCCTGTCTTCCAGTATCATCAGTTCTCTTAACCTCTCTCCAGGGTCTTCTTTATTAGAATAAAACATGTGGTTAACTGCTTGCATATTTAAACAAACCAACAAATCGCCCTCTACCTCTGTGTTAGTCAAGATCCTCTAGAGAAGTAGAAGTTATAGGATTAGTGTATATATATATAATATGTGTATATATATATTAATATAACTATACCTATATGTTTATCTATATATCCAACTACTATATGGAGAGGGAGAGAAAGAGAGAATTAAGGAATTGTCTCACATGATTGGGCTTCCCTCATAGCTCAGTCGGTAAAGAATCTGCCTGCAATGCAGGAGACCTGGCTTCAATTTCTGGGTCAGGAAGATTCCCCTGGAGAAGGAAATGGCAATCCACTCCAGAATTCTTGCCTGGAGAATCCCATGGGCAGAGGAGCCTGGTGGGCTACAGTCCATAAAGTCACAAGAGTCGGACACGACTGAGTGACTCACACACACACTCATGGGATTATGGAGACTGACAAGCCCCAAGATTTGCAGAGTGAGTTAGTTGTTGGTAAACTGGAACCCTGGAGAACTGATAGCGTAGATTCCATTTCAAAGGTCATTATGAAAGTGCCAGTGTTTCAAGTTCAAAGGCAGGAAAAACCTTAAGTCCCAGTTCAATGGCTGGCATACAAAAAAATTATTTAAAATAATTATTAGTTTACTCAGGGGAGGATCAGCTTTTTTGTTCCATTCAGACCTTCAACTGATTGGTGAAGCCCATCTACATTAAGGAGAGCAATCTGCTTACATCAGCGTACTGATTTAAGTGTTAATTTCATCCAAAACATCCTTATAGACACACCTAGGATAATGTTTGAATAAATTTCTGGACACCAATGGCTAGGTCAAATTAACACAGACACTTAACCTCTACACTCTTCTTTCTCATTTTTCTTTTTGTCTTTAGAGCAAAAACTCTCAAAGATAGGACTTGACTCATTGCCTTTAATTGCTGTCATTCATGCCTGATCTCATTTCAATTAAACTCTTCCCCCACCTCAATCACAGAAAAGACCTTTTTCAGGGGCAAATTTCCTCCACATCCTGAATTTTTGTCAACTTAGTTGATGTTCATTAAAAGAAGGATACTCATCTGTTTTTTCACGGTTCTATTTTTGTCACTTAGGAGACTGATTAGTGCATAGTAGGTCTTCAGTTAGTATTTGTTGAATTAACAAATAACTTTTTCTTCTCACTGACATTCAACACATTTGATCATCCCTTCTTTAAATTATGTCTCCCAGTAGCTTTCCAAGCCAATTCTGGTTTTCTTCCCAATTTGTTGGATGTCCTTTTTCATTCTTCTTTGTTGTTTCCTATTCTTCTCCCAGCCTCTGAGTTAAAAACATCCAAAGGGACTTCTCTGGTGATACAGTGGATGAGATTCCACCTGCCAAAGCAGGGAACATGAATTTGGTCCCTTATCTGGGAAGATTTCCACATGTCATGGAGCAACTAAGCCCATGTGCTACAACTACTGAGCCAGTGCTCTAGAGTCCGCAAGCTGCAGCTACTGAAGCCCATGAACCTAGAGCATGTGCTCTGCAACAAGAGAAGCCACCACAATGAGAAGTTTATGCACTGCAATGAAGAGTAGCCCCCGCTCGCAGCAACTAGAGAAATCCCGTGCGCACTAATGAAGACCCAGTTCTACCAAAAATAAATAAATTTTTAAAAAAAAAGAACATGCAAGGGGGCAGTTTCTGGTCTCCTTGTCTTCAACACATCATTCCTGAGGGGATTTCATCCACTGTAGTGGTTTTAAAGCTATTCATACGCTGATGACTCCAAATTGCATGTCATCACTTATTTCTTGAACTCAGAACCTCTCCATGCTATGCATGCATGCTAAGTCACTTCAGTCATGTCTGACTCTTTATGACCTCATGGGCACTGTATGCCAGGTTCCGCTGTTCATGGGGAGTCTCCAGGCAAGAATACTGGAGTGGGTTGCCATGCCCTTCTCCAGGGGATCTTCCCAATCCAGGGATCGAACCTGTGTCTCTTAGGTCTCCAGCATTGGTAGGTGGATTTTTTACCACTAGCACCACCTGGGAAGCCCCCAGGACCTCTCCACTCAAGTGTTTAATTGATCTCAAGTTAAATATGACCAAAATACGCACTGTCTATCTTCTCCCAAAGATGCTCTGTTAAAGCCCTACTCTTAGTCAATTAGAAAATACTATCAGCTTTAACTTCAAAATATATCTGGGATCCAAACATTCTCTCATTCTCTTCACTTCCAATGTTTAGAGCCTGACTCACTCACTCATCTCCAGTTTTTAATCAACTATGACTTTCTCAGTGAGGCCTTTCTGCCACCTTAGTTGCAATCTCAAGTTATTACTTCCAGGAATACCAACTGATGAAAAACCTTGTCCACTACCTGACCATATTTTTCTATACTACACTTATTACTAACTGTTGTTGAATTTGAGTCTCCTGCATTGGAGGTAAATTGTGAAGCATAGATAGAGATATATGTGTGTATATGAGCTATGGTTTGAATTTTTTCATCATCTCAAAATTCATATACTGAAATTCTAACCCCAAAAGTGATAATATTAGGAAGTAGGACTTTGTGAAGTGATTAGGCTATGAGAGCAGAGCCCTTATGATTGGGATTAGTGCCCTTATAAAAGAGACTCAAGAGGTCTATCTCATCTCTTCTGCTATGTAGGGTTGCAGATAGAAGAGCCTAGGCAGCAGACTTTCATGATACATCACAAGTACTTTGATCTTAGACTCCCCAGCTTCCAGATCTGTGAGAAATAAATTTCTGTTCTTTATAAGCTGCCCACAACTGGCTGTTGTTTTTGCTTTGGCTCCATCTCTTCATTATTTCTGGATATTTTTCTCCACTGATCTTCAGTAGCATATTGGGCACCTATGAACCTGGGAAGTTCATCTCTCAGTGTCCTATCTTTTTGCATTTTCATACTGCTCATGGGGTTCTTAAGGCAAGAATACTGAAGTGGTTTGCCATTCCCTTCTCCAGTGGACCATGTTTTGTCAGAACTCTCCACCATGACCAATCCATCTTGGGTGGCCCTACCTGGCATGACTCATATTTTCACTGAGTTAGACAAGGCTGTGATCCATGTGATCACTTTGGTTAGTTTTCTGTGATTGTGGTCTTCATTCTGTCTGCCCTCTAATGGATAAAGATAAGAGGCTAATGGAAGCTTCCTGATGGGAGAGACTGGCTGAGGGGGAAACTGGGCCTTGTTCTGATGGGCATGGCCATGTTCAATAAATCTTCAATCCAATTTTCTGTTGATGGGCGGGGCTGTGTTCCCTCCCTATTGTTTGACCTCAAGCCAAACTGTGGTGGAGCTAATGAAGATAATGGCAACTTCCTTCAAAGGGTCCCAAGCACGCACTGCTGAACTCAGTGCCCTGACCCTGCAGCAGGCCACTGCCGACCCATGACACTGCTGGAGACTTCTGGACACTCACGGGTAAGTCTGGGTCAGTCTCTTGTGGGGTCACCGCTCCTTTCTCCTGGGTCCTGGTGTGCACAAGGTTTTGTTTGTGCCCTCGAAGAGTCTGTTTCCCCAGTCCTGTGTAAGTTCTGGCAGCTCTATGGTGTGGTTAATTGTGACCTCCTCCAAGAGGGCTTAGGCCTTACCCAGCTTTAGTGCACACAGAGCCCCTGCGACAGGCCACTGCTGACCCATATCTCCACAGGAGACACTCAAACACAGTTCTGGCTCAGTCTCTGTGGGGTCTCTGGGTCTTGGTGTGCACAAGGCTTGTTTGAATCCTCTGAGCATCTCTGGTGGGTATGGGGTTTGATTCTAAATTTCACCCCTACTACCATGTTACTTGGGCTTCTCTTTTGCCCTTATACATGGGGTATCTTTTTTTGGTGGGTTGCAAAATGCCAAAGAATGCTCAAACTACTGTACAATTACACTCATCTCACATGCTAGTAAAGTAATACTCAAAATTCTCCAAGCCAGGCTTCAGCACTATGTGAACCGTGAACTTCCTGATGTTCAAGCTGGTTTTAGAAAAGGCAGAGGAACCAGAGATCAAATTGCCAACATCCGCTGGATCATGGAAAAAGCAAGAGAGTTCCAGAAAAACATCTATTTCTGCTTTATTGACTATGCCAAAGCCTTTCACTGTGTGGATCACAATAAACTGTGGAAAATTCTGAAAGAGATGGGAATACCAGACCACCTGATCTGCCTCTTGAGAAATTTGTATGCAGGTCAGGAAGCAACAGTTAGAACTGGACATGGAACAAGAGACTGGTTCCAAATAGGAAAAGGAGTACGTCAAGGCTGCATATTGTCACCCTGCTTATTTAACTTATATGCAGATTACATCATGAGAAACGCTGGACTGGAAGAAGCACAAGCTGGAATCAAGATTGCCGGGAAAAATATCAATAACCTCAGATATGCAGATGACACCACCCTTATGGCAGAAAGTGAAGAGGAACTAAAAGCCTCTTGATGAAAGTGAAAGTGGAGAGTGAAAAAGTTGGCTTAAAGCTCAACATTCAGAAAACGGTCCCATCACTTCATGGAAAATAGATGGGGAAACAGTGTCAGACTTTATTTTTTTGGGCTCCAAAATCACTGCAGATGGTGACTGCAGTCATAAAGACGCTTACTCCTTGGAACTTCCCTGGTGGCTCAGAGGTTAAAGCATCTGCCTCCAATGTGGGAGACCTAGGTTTGATCCCTGGGTCGGGAAGATCCCCTGGAGAAGGAAATGGCAACCCACTCCAGTATTCTTGCCTGGAGAATCCCATGGATGGAGAAGCCTGGTAGGCTGCAGTCCATGGGATCTCAAAGAGTTGGACACGACTGAGTAACTTCACTTTCACTTTCACTTTACTCCTTGGAAGGAAAGTTATGACCAACCTAGAAAACATATTGAAAAGCAGAGACATTACTTTGCCAACAAAGGTCTGTTTGGTCAAGGCTATGGTTTTTCCTGTGGTCATGTATGGATGTGAGAGTTGGACTGTGAAGAAAGCTGAGCACCGAAGAATGATGCTTTTGAACTGTGGTGTTGGAGAAGATTCTTGAGAGTCCCTTGGACTGCAAGGAGATCCAACCAGCCCATTCTGAAGGAGATCAGCCCTGGGATTTCTTTGGAAGGAATGATTCTAAAGCTGAAACTCCAGTACTTTGGCCACCTCATGTGAAGAGTTGACTCATTGGAAAAGACTCTGATGCTGGGAGGGATTGGAGTCAGGAGGAGAAGGGGACGACAGAGGATGAGATGGCTGGATGAAATCACTGGCTCGATGGATGTGAGTCTGGGTGATGGACCGGGAGGCCTGGTGTGCTGTGATTCATGGTGTCACAAAGAGTCGGACATGACTGAGCGACTGAACTGAACATTCTCCTGTCAATGGTTGTTCAGTAGCAAGTTGCAATTTTGGAGTTCTCATAGAGGAAGATGAGCTCACATCCTTATATTCCACCATCTTGTCAATCTATGTCATCAAACAGGAGATGACAAGAGTGCGCATCAACATTTTAGGAATGAGTGAACTAAAATGGACTGGAATGGGTGAATTTAATACAGATGACCACTATATCTACTACTGTGGGCAAGAATCCCTTAGAAGGAATTGAGTAAGCGTTGTAGTCAACAAAAGAGTCCAAAATGCAGTACTTGGATGCAATCTCAAAAACGACAGAATGGTCTCTGTTCATTTCTCAGGCAAACCATAGAGTATCACAGTAATCCAAGTCTATGCCCTGACCAATAATGCTGAAGAATCTGAAGTTGAATGGTTCTATGAAGACCTATAAGACCTTGTAGAACCAACACCTAAAAGAGATGTCCTTTTCATCATAGGGAACTGGAATGAAAAAGTAGGAATTCAAAAGATACCTGTAGTAATAGGCAAATTTGGCCTTGGAGTACAAAACAAAACAGGTCAAAGGCTAACAGAGTTTTGCTAAGAGAATGCATTGGTCATAGCAAACACCCTCTTCCAGCAACACAAGAGAGGACTCTATACATGGGCATCACCAGATAGTCAATACTGAAATCGGATTGATTATATTCTTTGCAGCCAAAGATGGAGAAGCTCTATACAGTCAAAAAAAAAAAAAAAGGCCAGAAGCTGACTGTGGCTCAGATCATGAACTCCTTATTGACAAATTGAGACATAGATTGAAG
Organism: Bos indicus x Bos taurus; assembly: GCF_003369695.1. Taxonomy (NCBI): domain Eukaryota; kingdom Metazoa; phylum Chordata; class Mammalia; order Artiodactyla; family Bovidae; genus Bos; species Bos indicus x Bos taurus. Next base: position 105,557,734 of record NC_040081.1, read on the forward strand.
AAAATAGGGAAAAACCACTAGACCACATGACCTAAATCAAATCCCTTACAATTATATAGTGGAACTCAAAAACAGATTCAAGGGATTACATCTGATAGACAGAATACCTGAAGAACTATGGGCAGAGGTTCATAAAATTGTATAGGAGGCAGTGATCAAGATCATCCCCAAGAAAAAGAAATGCAAAAAGGCAAAATGGTTGTCTTAGGAGGCATTAAAAACAGCTGAGAAAAGAAGAGAAGTGAAAGGCAAAGGAGAAAAGTAAAGATACACCCAATTGAATGTGGAGTTCCAAAGAATAACAAGGAGAGACAAGAAAGCCTTCCTCAGTGATTAATGCAAAGAAATAGAGGGAAACAATAGAATGGGAAAGATTAGAGATCTCTTCAAGAAAATTCAAGATACCAAGGGAAGATTTCATGCAAAGACGGGCACAATAAAGGACAGAAATGGTAAGGACCTAACAGAATAGAAAATATGAAGAAGAGGTGGCAAGAACACACAGAAGAACTATACAAAAAAAATCTTCATGACCCAGATAACCACGATGGTGTGATCACTCACGTAGAGCCAGATATCCTTGAACACAAAGTCAAATTAGCCTTACGAAGCATCACTAAGAACAAAGCTAGTGGAGGTGATGGAATTCCAGTTGAGATGTTTCAAATCCTAAAAGATGATGCTGTTGAAAGTGCTGCCCTCAATATGCCAGCAAATTTGGAAAACTCAGCAGTGGCCACAGGACTAGAAAAGGTCAGTTTTCATTCCAATCCCAAAGAAAGGCAATGCCAAATAATGTTCAAACTATTGCACGATTTCACTCATCTCACATGCTAGCAAAGTAATGCTCAAAATTCTCCAAGGCAGGCTTCAACAGTACATGAATCATGAACTTCCAGATGTTCAAGCTGGATTTAGAAAAGGCAGAGGAACCAGAGATCAAATTGTCAACGTCTGTTGGATCATAGACAAAGCGAGAGAGTTCTAGAAAAACATTCACTTCTTGATGGTAAATTTCAATAGGGATTACATTTTTTGTTAATGATAATACTCATGGCATCCAGAGCACTGGAACATAGTAATTGCTCAATAAATATGTTTTGAATAAATACACCCTTCCTATTCTTTTTAGGAAATTTTTTTTCCCATGACTTACTTTATTTTTTTTAAATGCAGATCAATATATTTATTTATTTTACTTTTTAAAAAATTTATTTATTTTAATTAGAGGCTAATTACTTTATAATATTGTGGTGGCTTTTGCCATACATTGACATGAATCAGCCATGGGTGTATATGAAATTAAAGTCTTATCTCATCTTTCAAGGTCCTGCTTATATCACCTTTTTCCTAAAAATTTTGTAAGTCTTTTCAACTAGAATTAACCACGCATTCCTTGGGCTTCCCCCCCACCCCCGCCAAATCTTGCTTTTATATTTTATCAAATGGCTTCTATGTCTTAGACTCACACATGCCCTCTCATTTGATAATTTATTCCAACCAGTAATACAATGCTTATGAATTTTCAACAAATGTTTTGCAAAGGATGAATAAATTCTCACTAAAGCCTTATAAGATGAAACTAATAATGCCTAATGTAATGTATATTGTCACCCTGCTTATTTAACTTATATGCATAGTACATCATGAGAAATGCCAGGCTGAATGAAGCACAAGCTGGATCAAGACTGCTGGGAGAAATATGAATTACCTCAGATATGCAGATGACACCACCCTTATGGCAGAAAGTGAAGAAGAACTAAAAAGCCTCTTGATGAAAGTGAAAGAGGAGAGTGAAAAAGTTGACTTAAAGCTCAACATTCAGAGAACAAAGATTGTGGCATCTGGTCCCATCACTACATGGCAAATAGATGGAGAAACAATGGAAACAGTAACAGACTTTATTTTGGGGGGGCTCCAAAACCACTGCAGATGGTGACTGCAGCCATGAAATTAAAAGATGCTTGCTCCTTGGAAGAAAAGCTATGACCAACCTAGAGAGCATATTAAAAAGCAGAGACATTACTTTGCTGATATAGGTTCATCTAGTCAAAGCCATGGTTTTTCCAGTAGTCATGTATGGATGTGACAGTTGGACTATAAAGAAAGCTGAGCACTGAAGAATTGATGCTTTTGAACTGTAGTGCTGGAGAAGACTCTTGAGAGTCCCTTGGACTTTAAGGAGATCCAACCAGTCCATCCTAAAGGAAATCAGTCCTGAATATTCATTATAAAGACTGATGCTGAAGCTGAAGCTCCAATACTTTGGCCACCTAATTTGAAGAACTGACTCATTGGAGAAGACCCTGATGCTGGGAAAGATTGAAGGCAGGAGAAGGGGATGACAGAGGATGAGATGGTTGGATGGCATCAACCGACTCAATGGAAGTGGGTTGGAGTAAGCTCTGGGAGTTGGTGATGTACAGAGAAGCCTGGAGTGCTGTAGTCCATGGGGTCACAAAGAGTGGACATGACTGAGCAACTGAACTGAACTGAATTGAGTGAAGAAAATGAGTTTCAATGGCAATAAGCATCTTATAGAACATTTTATAGTTGGTGAGTGAGACTCAGGATGGAACTCAAGGTCTTTGACTCTAATTCTAGTGCATTCATCACTTCTGTATACTCTTTCACCCATATAGGTCATAGTTCCCTGCCTAGATATAAATGAACAAGTTTCCCACATGGACTGTAACACCAATGTACTTCATTCTATAGGAGAAATATTGAGCTACTTTATGACTTGGAAACAAAAACTTCAAGTTTTGTACTGCTAAATCAAAACCTTATATCACTCACCAGTTTGGTTCTATGATTTTCTTGAAAATCTTTTATTGCTATGAGAAACAATACAATTAGAAGAAGTGAGTGTGGTTGAGAAGGGAAGGCTGGTACTACCAGATGTCAAATCACCAAGAAATGAAAACAAAACAAATAACAACAATAAGAAAATTAAGTGTGATAGGAGAGGTAAGGAAAAGATCAAAATTAAGCAAGTCATAGTAGGAAGAATGTAAAGAGAGAAAGCTAAGTCTTATGTATTTATCTAAAATATAAGAGCAATTTTGGTTAACTGGACAGAGGGATGTATAGCAGTTTTTCAAAATAATCTCATCATGTTACCCTTTTGCAGGTACATATGGTTCCTGATTGCTCTTAGTTTGATCTGAACGTGAATCAAATCTCAAGTTTATGGCTAAAATTATATAACTTAATCGTGGCTCAAAATTACTTTGGAGAGACTTTTACATCTGGTAAAGATGAAGTCATCTCTTCTAGAAAAACTAATGATTTAAAGAAATACTACAATGGCTTTTGAGACACTAAACTTCAAGCAGAGTAATCACTGAGATAAAGCAAATTAAGTAAGTGCTATGCCTGCCTCAGCCTACTGCAGTGCGATAATTTCTATTTAGTAACATGCTCCCAGTGAGTTCAACACTGTGTCTTATCTATCTATCTATATCTATCTATATATATATATATTACAAATATACACTGAGCTTCTACTATATAGAAGATACTGTTCTAAATGTTTGAGGAAGAATATACACAAGCCAGAAAGGTAATAGGCTGCATATATGTTTTGGTTATTTGCATAAGAGTGATCAGGCAAACGTTCAAGTACAAGCAGAAATTTCACTGGTCTCCATCCAAAATATGCCATTGGCTGTAGGAACCATATCCATTCAGGCAGACCCTTCATTTAATTCACAAAGGACTTACGATCGGATCTTAACAGACATGGGTCCTATTCTTTTTCAGCTTTCATCCTTGTGGCAGGGATGTGTAATAGAAATATGAAGAGGACGATTATAAGCAATAAGTGCTATGCAGAGATCATATACAGTAGTGAGGAATACAGTCACTAAAAGGTTACTTTATTTATTTATTTTGTTGTTTAGTCACTATATCATGTCCAACTCTTTCCAACCCCATGGACTGTAGCCCACCAGGCTCCTCTGTCCATGGGATTTCCCAGGCAAGAATACTGGAGTGATTTGCCATTTCCTTCTCCAAGGGATCTTCCTGACCTGGGGATCGAACCACACCTCCTGCTTGGCAGGTGGATATTTAATTACTGAGTCACCTAGGAAGTATTTATTTACTAATTCCTTTTGATTTTTTTTTAAGCACTTACATTATAGAAGTCAAAGAGATGAAAGAGGATACAAGAAAAAGTAATACTGTGTTTTTCCTTCCCTCATGCAAGTTTTCAACTCACCATTTCTCCTCTTCAGAGATAACTAAAGTTATCAATTTCCAGTGCAGTGAGTACATATTCTTCTATGCTTATGAAACACATGTGAATGTTTTAAAATTTTCTTCACAAATGGTAATATATAAGACACATGGTTCTGTATCTAGCTTTTTTTCCCTTTTAAATATATATATATATAACATATAAAATAAAGATCATTACAAATCAGTATATAGAGCTCTCTCATTCTTTTTAATGGCTGATTAATATAACATAAAGGGAAGAATATAGATTTATTTGGTTGTTTTTGTTGTTTGGTCACTAAGTCATGTACAACTCTTTGTGATTACATGAACTGCAGAATGCCAGGCTTCCCTGTTCTTCACTATCTTCTGGAGTTTGGTCAGCTTCATGTCTATTGAGTCAGTGATGCTATCAAACAATCTCATCCTCTTAAAGATACTTTTATCTGATTTTTATCCTCTGCATTTTCACTTTGCACTAGGCCCCACAATTGACATGCATGTATGTGTTATTTGTGTCCGACTCTTTGTGATCCTGTGGACTGTAACCCACAAGGCTTCTCTGTCCATGGAATTTTCCTGGCAAGAATATTGGAGTAGGTAGCCATTCCCTTCTCCGGGGAATCCTCCTCACCCAAGGACTGAACCCATGTCTCCCACATTGCAGGTAGATTCTTTATGATTTGAGCCACCAGGGAAGCCCCGATTTATTTGGCTAGTTTTACATTAATGGAGTTTTAGGTCATATTCTACTTGCTGCTGTTAAAAAATAAAATAGCATTGAATATTGTTGAATATACATGAAGGCTTACCCAAAATTTCCTCAAATTGAAATTGCTGAGTAAAATTTTATTTGGATTTCAATTTAATAGAAATTTCTAATTTTCCCCTGAATTTGTACCAACAGAAACTTTTATCAGCCATCTATAAGTGTTCCTCTATATGAGAGTATTATGAAATTTTAGATTTTTTCCTATAAATCAGGTTTAAAAGATCAGTTCAGTTCAGTTCAGTCGCTCAGTCATGTCCAACTCTTTGTGACCCCATGAACCACAGCACACCAGGCCTCCCTGTCCATCACCAACTCCCGGAGTCCACCCAAACCTATGTCCATTGAGTCAGTGATGCCATCCAACAATCTCATCCTCTGACATCCCCTTCTCCTCCTGCCCACAATCTTTCCCAGCATCAGGATCTTTTCAAATGAGCCAGCTCTTCTCATCAGGTGGCCAAAGTATTGGAGTTTCAGCTTCAACATCAGTCCCTCCAATGAACACCCAGGACTGATCTCCTTTAGTATGGACTGGTTGGATCTCCTCGCAGTCCAAGGGACTCTCAAGAGTCATCTCCAACACAGCAATTCAAAAGCATCAATTCTTTGGCTCTCATCCTTTTTTATAGTCCAACTCTCACATCCGTACATGACCACTGGAAAAACCATAGCCTTGACTAGAAGGACCTTTGTTGGCAAAGTAGTGTCTCTGCTTTTTAATATGCTGTCTAGGTTGGTCATAGCTTTTCTTCCAAGGAGTAAGCATCTTTTAATTTCATGGCTGCAATCACCATCTGCAGTGATTTTGGAGCCCAGAAAAATATAGTTTCACTTTCAGTTATATACTGAGATAGTTTATTTCTCTATCTTAAACAGCCTGTGCTCACCCTTTATTTATTTTTCTGTTAGGTCTTTTTAAAAATTATTTTGTATTTCTTACTGAGTTTTAGGAAATCAATGCATGTTTAGGACATTAGACATTATTAAGTCTATGATGCAATCTGTAAATATTTTCCCCAGTGTATCTGTGTATTTTAGTCAATCAGTCATGTCTGACTCTTTATGACCACATGGACTGTAACACTCCAGGCTCATCTGTCCACAGGATTCTCTAGGCAAGAGTAACAGGTGGGTTGCCATTCCCTTCTCCAGGGCATCTTCATGACCCAGGGATTGAAAGTGAGTCTCCCACATTGCAGGCAGATTCTTTACCACCTGAGCCACTAGAGAAGGAAGTCCAGTGTATATACTTCCTCTAGATTTCTGTTTGTGGCACGTTTCCAGTCCAACTTTAAGGTATATATTTTTTATGTAGTCAAGTGTTTATACTGAATAAAATTTGAATCGAGGTCTTGAGAGGACCAATAGTACTGAGGAGTTGGTTAATGGATTGGTGATCCGAGAAGGCACAAGAATTAACTACTGGATAAAGGATCACAAGTTTGAATGAGCTGGTAGATTGAGGTGGAGCACATGGGGTAGAATGATGTCCTATTCCTGCTATCAGAGGAGTATTGGTGATGACTAGCTTAGAGTGTGATATTGGGAGTGGTGGCTGGGAGGAAGTTGATAACTGGAGATACTCAGGGGGAAGAAAACATAGAACTGTGTGTTAGAAAACATTCTTCTACAAACATGGAAGTGACAATTGTATAGGTGGAAAAGTTGGAGGGAATAGTGACCTGTAGGATTGAAAGCAACATAAAAGTACTTACTAAGTGCTCAACCACAAGAGGTAAGAGGCCAGCATTTTATTTCATGTCATTGTTTTAATCCTATCATGGTGTAACAGCATAAGCACTGTGGATCAAGGTTTAGATGGAGTCAAAAAATAGGTCCTCTTTGTAGGCTTCTTTGTTTCTCTGAGCCTCAGTATTCCCATTTGTAAAGTTGGTCTGTTGGACTAAGTGAATTATATAATCATGTCTAATCATAATATTCTATGAATTTACAGTGTCCTGAGCAGCATCACTACAGACTGATACATTTTATACCATACACATGATGGGAGCAGGCCTGAAACCCCAGCACACTAACCAAACCATCAGATGGGGTAGACCAGTTCTCCTAGTTGGCATGGGGCCATCTTCTAAGTAAGGCTGGCTCCAAGGGAGCTTTTGAAATATTGACAGCCAAGTTGGACTGAGGCCCAGAATTGAAAAGAGATCAAAAGCCTAGCTTTAAATAAAACCAGCTGGAAACACAGCTATTAAAAAAAGGAGAAAAAAAAAAAACAAACAGATATTGTAGGCAGGGACCTTATTTTAACATATAAAACACAAACACTGGAGGCTGAGAATCAGACCCTTTGCCGAGCATTTATAGAAGAGGTTGAGCGAGCATTTTGATTTGTGTAATGAGAACCGGCTGTTTAAACATGTTTAGTCTCATTAACCATAAGTAGGAAGAGATGTCTTTCTCTTGTGCTTGACAGGACTGTGGCAAATGTGTTTTTGTAAAAAAAAAGAGAAAAAAGAAAAATGTCTTGGAGGTGAAGTGGGTAAAGCTGCTTCCACATTATCTCATTTAATTTTCATAAGATGAAGAAATAAAGCTCAGGGTGGTTGAGTATGCTTCTGAGTAACTGAGGCCCAGAATATTTTGGTAATTTTTCCCAGTAAATGTCCAGGTGGAAGCCCTTAAAAGTATAAAACCAGCAGTAAGAATGAGAAGTACACTTTAGAGTCATGTTAACAGAGAGGCTGGGAGAGGATGTGCTCCCACGGCCAAGCCATGGATCTAGACAGGATGTCTCAGCCTCGGCACTAGTGACTCTGGGTCCTCTGACATTGTAGGGTGTTTAGCAGCATCCATGACTTGGTCAATAACACTCATTCCCCTTGTGATGACAACCAAAAATGTCTAACTGTCCCCTGAGTAGGGGCAGAATTATGTCCTGTTACAAACTACTGAGCTGGAGAATGAAACAGCTCTATGATGAGAAGTGGTGCGGACTTGATGACATTAAGAAAGAAGAAGTTTGTTTGCAAGAATAGAGTACTGATGGAGCTCTCCTACAGTCCTAGTGTAAATGTAAATTGGTACAGCCATTATGGAGAATAGCATGGATTTTCCACAAGAAACTAGAAATACAGCTACCATATGATCTAGTAACCCCAATCCTGGGCATATATCTAGAGAAAAACATGGATCAAAAAGATACATGTGCCCCATGTCCATTGCAGCACTGTTTACAACAGCCAAGACTTAGAAGTAACCTAAATGTCCCTCAACAGGTGAATGAATGAAGAAGATAAGGTACATATATACAATGGAATATTACTCAGTCATTAAAAAGAATGAAATAATGCCATTTGCAGCAACATGGATGGACCTAGAGATTATCATATGAAAAATGGTTGTCTGAGGAGGCCTTACAAATAAGTGAGAAAGGAAGAGAAATGAAAAGCAAAGGAGAAAAGAAAAGATAGAACCACCCATATGCAGAGTACTAAAGAACAGCAAGGAGAGATAAGAAAGCCTTCCTCAGTGATCAGTGCAAAGAAATAGATGAAAACAATGGAATGGGAAAGACTAGTGATTTCTTCAAGAAAATTAGAGATAACAAGGGAATATTTTATGTAAAGATGGGACAATAAAAGGCAGAAATGGTATGGACCTAACAGAAGCAGAAGATATTAAGAAGAGCTGGCAAGAATACACAGAAGAATTATACAAAAAAGATCTTCATGACCCAGATAACCATGATGGTGTGATCACTCACCTAGAGCCAGACATCCTGGAATGCGAAGTCAAGTGGGCCTTAGGAAGCATCACTATGAAAAAAGCTAGTGAAAGTGATGGAATTCCAGTTGAGTGCTTTCAAATCCTAAAAGAAGATGCTGTGAAAGTGCTGCACTCAATATGCCATCAAATTTGGAAAATTCAGCAGTGGCCACAGGACTGGAAAAGGTCAGTTTTCATTCCAATTCCAAAGATAGGCAATGCCAAAGAATGCTCAAACTACCGCACAATTGCACTATCTTACACACTAGCAAAGTAATGCTCAAATTCTCCAAACAGGCTTTAACAGTACATGAACCACGAACTTCCAGATGTTCAAACTGGATTTAGAAAAGGCAGAGGAACTACTGATCAAATTGCCAACATCCACTGGATCACTGAAAAAGCAAAAGAGTTCCAGAAAAACATCTACTTCTGTTTATTGACTATGCCAAATCCTTTGACTGTGTGGATCACAACAAACTGTGGAAAATTCTTCAAGAGATGGGAATACCAGACCACCTGACTGCCTCCTGAGAAATCTGTATGCAGTTCAAGAAGCAAGTTAGAACTGGACATGGAACAACAGACTGCTTCCAAATAGGGAAATGAGTACATTAAGGCTGTATATTGTCACCCTGCTTATTTAACTTATACACAGAGTACATCATGCAAAATGCCAGGCTGGATGATGCACAAGATGGAATCAAGATTGCTAGGAGAAATATCAATAACCTCAGATATGCAGATGACCCTCATGGCAGAAAGCAAAGAAGAACTGAAGAACCTCTTGATGAAAGTGAAAGAGAAGAGTGAAAAAGTGGGCTTAAAACTCAACATTCAGAAAACTAAGATCATGGCATCTGGTCCCATCACCTCATGGCAAATAGATGGGGAAACTATGGAAACAGTGACAGACTTTATTTTCTTGGGCTTGAAAATCAGTGCAGATGGTGACTGCAGCCATGAAATTAAAAGATGCTTACTCCTTAGAAGAAAAGTTATGACCAACCTAGACAGCATCTTAAAAACCAGAGATACTACTTTGCTAACAAAGGTCCATCTAGTCAAAGCTATGGTTTTTCCAGCAGTGCTGTACGGATGTGAGAGTTGGACTATAAAGAAAGCTGAGCACTGAAGAATTGATGCTTTTGAACTGTGGTATTGGAGAAGACTTTTGAGAGTCCCTTGGACTGCAAGGAGATCCAACCAGTCAATCATAAAGGAAATCAGTCCTGAATATTCATTGAAATGACTGATGCTGAAGCTGAAACTCCAGTACTTTGGCCACCTCATGTGAAGAACTGACTCAATGGAAAAGACCCTGATGCTGGGAAAGATTGAAGGCAGGAGGAGCAGGGAATAACAGAGGGTAAGATGGTTGGATGACATCACCAACTTGATGGACATGAGTTTGAGCAAGCTCTGGGAGTTGGTGTTGGACAGGGAAGCCTGCCATGCTGCAGTCCATGGGGTCGTAAAGAGTCAGACATGACTGAGGGACTGAACCGAAATGAAATGAATTAAGTCAGAGGAAGACAAATACCACGTGATATCACTTCTATGCAGAATCTAAAAACATGACACCAAAGAACTTATTTGCAAAACAGACAGAGACTCACAGACTTGGAGAATGAAACTTTTTTTATCATTAAGTTTGGAATAGTAGTATGTAGTTTTTACAGTTGTTGAGAGGTTTAAAAAGCAGAAGAGGTTGTATGTAAATGCATAGACTTTCAGTGAACTTCAGAGATGTGAGAGTGTCTATTTGAGTATGTTTGCTGTTCATTTTATTTTAGAACATGTTATTCAACAGTAGAAATAATGTCTTAATCATCTTTATATTCATTATTCTCCCCCAATGCCTTGTGCATTTGTGTATGTGAGAAATGCAGAAATTTTAAACAAACATTTTTTCTTCTACCTTTAGAATATTTAGTTTTCTGATTGATACACTATATATATATATATATATATATATATATATATATATATCTAAGTCTTCCATTTAACACAGAAAAATGCTAGTATTTTACCAATAAAAAAGCCAGGTTTTCACAACTTTTGAATTTGGGAGGTTTTGCTTAATTTTTTACTCATTGAAGCAGATCTTGCTTTTTGAAGATGTAAGAGTAGCTGTGACAATAAGTAACTGGTGCATGCAATAGGTTTCTGAGATGCACCAAACCTGACTTTCCAGTAAAGTCATAAAAGGAGACACAGAGGCCCTGATGGAAAGCTGACTTTCAAAATCACCCTGGGGTAGCATGAGGCCTGGGCTTACCAGAAGGAGCTGTTGTTTTTATTGGTCAGTTGCTAAGTCATGTCTGACTCTTCAACCACATAAAGTGCAGCCCATCATGCTCTCCTGTCCTCCACTATCTCCTGGAGTTTTCTTTTCTTTTTTTTAATTATTATTTTTATTTTTTTTTACTTTACAATATTTTATTGGTTTTGCCATACATCAACATGAATCCGCCATGGGTGTACATGTGTTCCCCATCCTGAACCCACCTCCCACCTCCCTCCCCGTACCATCCCTCTGGGTCATCCCAGTATACCACCCCTAAGCATCCTGTATTGAGTTTGCTCAGATTCATGTCCATTGAGTCAGTGATGCTATTTAAATATCTCATCGTCTATCATCCCTTTCTTCTTTTTCCTTCAATCTTTCCCAGCATCAGGGACTTTTCCAAAGAGTTGGCTCTTCGCATCAAGTGGCCAAAGTATTTGAGCTTCAGTTTTAGCATCCATCCTTCCAATGAGCATTCAGGCTTGATTTCCTTTAGAATTGACTGATTTGATCTCCTTGCTGTCCAAGGGACTCTCAAGAGTCTTCTCCAGCACCACAATTCAAAAGCATCTATTCTTCTGTCCCTAGCCTTCTTGATGGGCCAACTCTGACATCCATACATGAACTACTAGAAAAACCATAGCTTTGACTACACACACCTTTGTTGGCAAAGTGATGTCTGTCAGGGTAAAAAGGAAAAAAAATAGCATAGTGAAATTAGGATAACTGAAACACTGTTACCTATAAGGAGATTAATTTAAGGTGGGTGTGTGGTGTAGGGAACTACAAAAGATTGTGCAAATATCCTGTTCACAGCAATGACCTTGAAGGGGTGAGGAGAAGGGGATTTACTGAAATCTGGAAGGCCAGAGAGAGTTCATGTACAGAGCTGACTTCCTTGGAGGGGCAGTGAACTGGAAGGGGACAGAGCTATGCTGAAGTAACCAATGGAAGAAATACCCTGACCTCTCTCTTCCCTTTAGTTTCCTTCTGAGGTTCCCTATTGGCTCAATTCAATCAGAGGTCAAAGGGCACAAGAGACAGCCAAAGTTGCTTAAGAGGTCAGCCTCCCAGATGAAGAGCTAAGTGGGTCTTGATGGACAAATGGAAGATACCTGCAGTGACCAGGTCGGAGAATGCACCTGGTAGAGGAGGCATTTGAATAAGTAAGAAGTGAGATTGGAGGGTGTATGTGTGTGTGTGTTGAAACTTGTCTGACTCTTTGCAACCCCATGGGTTATAGCCCACCATGCTCCTCTGTCTATGGAATTTTCCAGTCAAGAACACTGGAGTCGGTTTCCATTTCCTCCTCCAGGGGAACTGGGGTGGTTTGGGGCTAATATTTACAGTTTGTGAAGCAAGAGTTCAGTATTTGCTTTGACAAGAATGCTGTCAAGGTGAACAGCAACCTGGTCTATTTCATTTTAACTGAAGTTTGTTCTTTAATTTATAAAAATAAATGCACACATTATGTTGGGACTCCAAGTATTGGTTGGTTGGGGTTGCATTTTCAGACAGATTCTGAAAATCCTCAAATAACTCTTAGCTGTGTGTTCGTATGTTTGTATTAAACATTTGCAGAAAGACCTCACTCATTTAAAAGTAATTATAAGCAAACCTCTAAAGAACACCTACTGTATATCAGCCTCTATGACTGGGGTGAGAGGTGTACAAATGTGGTTATTGTGAAAATGGTTACAGCCCAGTGCAAGACACTTAAGCCAACAATGTCCCTGAGTTTAATGCTACTTTAGTAGAGGTTTGTACAAGAGAAAAGACTCAATTATATATGAAACTGCAGAGGTCAAATATGCTGTTTTCATCTCTAAGAATACTATTAACATGATATTTGAATGGGTTGTGTGTCCATTCAGGAATGAATGATCTTACTCCACTAGAGCTTTGTCCTTGGGCTTTGGGGAATCGAGTAGGTTTAACAACATACAAAGAGGCTAAGAGACATTCTGCTTGACCCCAAGAAATGATTTTTCTTTTCATCTTAAATTATAAGTGTAGACAATCTTGAAAGGCTTGAAAAGGATTATTTCTTTTTATTTATTTACATGGTCATCATCGTTATTGCCACATTTAATATTTATTGAATATGGAGCCATCTTGTGCTAAGAATGGAGTAGAATAAAGGAGAAAGCTAGCGGGATGACATACAAAATGAGTCTCCAAAATGGAAACTGTGAGATTCATTTGTGATGAGCTCTGGGGTGAGAATTGGCTGGATTCAGGACAAGAGTAGACCACACAAATGGGTGTAGATTCTATTATGGATGATATTGCTCCAGTTGGGTACCTTTGGGGGCTACTTGCATTTCTTCATAAAGAGCCAGTTTGTTTTCAGTCAGTCTCTGTCTAAGAAAATGGTTATTATATACTTGCACTATGTTCAGGAACTCAGGCTAGTTTTATACAAGATAAAGCAAATATCTATTTCTCAGAGGGAAAGATAATGATATCATGAGCAGACACAGAAGGCAGAGAATAAAACAGAGGCTTTGAGTGTGATTTAGTCACTTAGGTTTTAAGTTTCTAAGAAAATAAGAAAAGAAATAAAGAAAAAAGAAAAGAGAGAAGCAAAAAACAAAGGAAGCTCAGTTCTCACTCACCATGTTGGTAAATGAAAGCTGGTCTGTTTTCACTGAAGATGTTTTATTTCAGTGTGTGCCTGAGTACTAAATTGCTTCAGTTCTGTCTGACTCTGTGACCCTATGCACTGTAACCCACCAGGCTCCTCTGTCCATGGGATTCTCTAGGCAAGAACACTGGAGTGGGTTGCCCTGCCCTCCTCCAAAGGATCTTTCTGATCCAGGGATCGAACTCGTGTCTCTTATAACTCCTGCACTGGCAGGCAAGTTCTTTACCACTAGCGCCACTTGGAGGTTGAGGCAAAGAAGAATGAAATATAGGGGGAGAGAAAAAAACAACTATGAGAAATTTCAGGATATTAAAGTTAAAAAAAACAAACAAACTCTCAGATTCATTTGCCTTCAGAATGTGCAAAATTGATGACAGTACTCTTCAAACACTATTGGGGTTGCACTACCGGTAGTAAGTCCCCTGTTGGTTGCCCCATCCGTGTCAATTTCTTCATTGTCTCTATTGGAAATGCCTTGATTTCTATTTGGGGACCCAGGTGGGTTTAGAGAAGCTGACCCCCCACCTGTCTCCAAGAATCAATCATTGTATTTGGCTGACATTTGATTCAGTAATGGAGACGTGATCTAAACTAGTGCAATTAGGGTTAGAGGTGGATCTCTTTTGAGTGACTTTCCAGATGGGGCCAGTGGTAAACAATCTGCCTGCCAATGCAGGTGATACAAGAAATGTGGGTTCGATCCTCGGGTGGGCAAGATCCCCTGGAGTAGGAAATGGCAACCCACTCCAATATTCTTGTCTGGAGAATCCCATGGACAGAGGAGCTTGGTGGGCTACAGTCCATGGGGTCCCAAAGAATCGGACACGTCTGAGCTTGTGTGCACGTGATGTGGAACTCTTGCATGAGCTTCTGGGACACAGGGGCCCTCTCTGCCTCTGAGGGTTGTAAGTTGTAGAGATGAGGCTAGAATTGCCCTAGGCAGTACTGGTAGGAGGCCAGCCTGAGGATGGTATCACAGCAGAGGGCAGAGTTCAAGTTTCCAAGAAAAATGAAACTGAAATCTTGATAACACGGTAAACTAAACAAAACTATACTAGGTATATAAATATACCCTCTTAATCTTATGGTTCTAGTTAAAATTATTTTTGCTTTTTAGTCAATTGAGATGTGGCCTTTATTATTAATAGTAATAAATAAAGTGATTCTAACTGATACATGTTTAGAAACGACAACTCTTTTTTTGCCTGTTGTTGTTTAGTCACTAAGTCATATCCAACTCTTTGGCAACCTCATGAACTGTAGCCCACCAGGCTCCTCTGTCCATAGGGTTCTCCAGGCAAAAATACTGGAGTGGATATTCCCTTCTCCAGGGGGATCTTCCTGACCCAGGGAGTGAACCTGCATCTCCTTCTTGGCAGGATTCTTTGTTAATACCACTGAGCCACCTCTTTTGTGCTTGGCCTTGTGCTAATTCTGGAAGTTACAGGGAATTACAAATTCTCTGAGTCCATTCTCCCCTCTTTCCTCAAAAAGTTGAAAAATTCCTAAAAACCCTTTATGGCTTAGTTCAACTTCCTGCTCTTATGTGAATGAGCCCAATCTTGCTCTGATCTTAATAAAACAAGTTATATCCTCTTTACATTCTCATCATTATAATTACAATTTACAGGAAGCATTCACCACATTGTCTTCTGTTTGCTTGTTTACATGATTACCTTCTCACAAAGGTCTCTGAATCCTGAGGACCTAGAACAGAACCTTGCCTGTAGTATGTGCCCAATTTTGTCAACATTGTACGAGGCACTTGCAATTCAAATATGAATGTCCTGGTCTTAGCTTTTAAAGAGACTATAGTCTAAGGATATGAATTTTGGGGGGATTGTACTTTTCTAGTTGTTTATATATTGCTTGTTTATGCATACAATAGTAATTCAAACACAACTGCAATATTTAACTTTATTTATAAATTATATAGACTACAACAACAGCACCTACTGTGCTATTATATTCTCATTACAAATTTAAGGTAAACACTGTGTGTATTAGATGTTCAGTTGTGTCCAACTCTTTGCAACCCCATGGACAGTGGAGCCTGGTCCACTGTCCATGGGATTCTCCAGGCAAGAATACTGGAGTGGGTTGCAATTCCTTTCTCCAGGGAAAGTACATTAGATGGGCTAAATGAAGCGTAAAGCAAAGGCTTACTGATTTAGTGATGCTTTCTAATGAACTGTGTTACATATGCCCTAGATCCCCATTCCATGATGAAGACCACTGGATCATCAACTCAGAGATCAGTGGGAGACAGACAGGTTGGGTATTCCAACCTGTGAGGCTTTCCCACTATGGAAGGTAGCACATGGAAGATGTACCCCTAATGCTTTGAGCCTGAGGCTTCTGGGATGGTGGGAAGAGCTATTCAGATGGCTGCATTTCTCCACCTTCCTGCTCTCAGTCTTCAAAGAACGGAAAGGTTTGAGTCTCCCCTCCAACCCAGAAAAAAATATCAAGTTTCCCCTCCTCCCAGAACAGTCCACAAAAAGCAGGCTTCCTGTGGGGACTAAAGGCAAATGTCCTCCGGTGAGGATTAATCCTGTTGTTTCCGCAGCATTCTGCTTACATGGTTCCTGGCAATACAGAGTGCAGAATGTGTCTGGAATTCGACACCACCAAAAACAACAGTCTTTTCTAACTTAGCCATTAGCTCTGTGTCCGTCACCCATAGTCAACACAAAGGGCTTGACTTTAACCTTGACGCCAAGAGATCTTTATTAGCTCCCTGACTCCCAATGTCTCCAACCAGGCAGAACTAAGGGGGTTCAGTATTTCATTTGCCATATGCCCGCTGGGTATTTTTTAAAAGGACAGAACAAATGAACTAGAATGCAGTGTCTCATGGATTTTTCTTCCCTCACGGAAGTCCCATGAGGGGTTGTATCATCCCATTTTACAAATAAGACAACCGAGGCCATGAAAATTTAATAAATTCCTCCAAAGTCAATTAATGTGCAGGAGAATCCAGATTCAAACCAGGGCTCTCTGGCTTTGGTTTCTTCTTTTCACTACACTACACTGCTCTACTTCATTAATGATGGTGGAATTATTTGTTATAAAAGGATTAGTTTCTATTTTATTTGTAAGTGGATAGCAGGTGCGTGGAAATCATGCAGGTTCAGAGTCTGAAAGGGCTGTAGGAATAGTTTTCTTTCTGTTTGTTAAGTGAATGTTTAATTCCCTGGCAGGGTGAGATAACTGACTCGCCTGGTGGTGGCATTGGGAGTACAGTCAGAGTCCTTTCTTCGTGCCCACCTTTCCTTTTTCCCTCTCTCTATTCTCTATCTGGTTCTTTCTGAAGAAGGAAGGGCAGGGCGTTACAAACGTAATGCATATTAACGTGTTACAGGATCTCAGAATTTAGCACATTCTTTCATGTTCATTGGAGCTTCCCTGGTGAATCAGGCAGTAAAGAATTTGCCTGCAATACAGGAGACCTGGGTTTGATCCCCGGTTCCAGAAGATTCCCTGGAGAAGGATACAGATACCCACTCCAGTACTCTTGCCTGGATAATTCTTTGGACAGAGGAGCCTGGTGAACTATAGTCCATGGGGTTGCAAAGAGTTAAACACAATTGAGCAACTAAAATTTTGTGTATATTATTTCCTTTAAATCTCATCACTACTTTGTGAGGTAACTATTATTCTTCTCCACCCATTGGCAGGTAAGAAAACAGATTTGGAGACCACAAATATGTTCAGTTGTATGACTGGGGAGCCAGGACTTAAAAGCCTCAGGATTCTGCTGTCCCCAGCTAAGTTGGTCAAAAGATTCATTTGGGTTTTTCAGTAAGCTCTTACAGAAAAACGCAAGCAAACTTTCTAGCCAACCCAACACACCTAACACTAGTTGTCAGCTTTATATTTTATTATGGAGACGTTTATCATTCAAGGCATTACTTCACCATTTCATCAGCTATTAACATCAGCTCATGCATAAGGAAGACAGCGACAGAGAGGGTCAAACTGACTTGCCCCAGATCATATTGAGTGACTGTTGAGACTGACTTTTTATTTAATTAGGAGACTAAAAGGGATCCTAGTTATCTCTAATAAGACACTTTATTTAATTTCCATATTGAAACGGTTCCATATTGAAATTAGTTATCTCTAACTAATAGAAAGTAAAAACACAATAAAAATTATAAAAGTATAAAAGATACAGATGAAGACACGCGAGCATCAGAAGCCAGACTCGTGGGAATGAGCTGCGGTTTCCTTCTTGTAATACTGATGTTAGTAGACACATTTGTGGTCTGTAAGCATGGTATATATATTGTATCCACACATGCTCACAAAGTCCTGTGAAGTTGTAGGTTGATATTATGGCTATCATTGCTCTAATTTTAGAGGAAAGAGAGCCAAGCTGGGCTGGAGCTCCATAGGGTCTGTTTGAGCTCACAGTCTGGATCAGCTAAGTACGGCCCTTTATGGCAATGCTTCTGGCATACTCTCCCTCTTTGGTGATAGGTTGGCTACTTTATGAAGTAAGAGCTTGTACATACCCTCGTCTTCTTTATTATCTTTTAATGTTTATTTCTTTGATTGCTCTGGATCTTAGTTGCAGCATGTGAGATCTTACATTTTCTCTGTGGCATGCAAGACAATTAGTTGTGGCATGTGGGATCTAGTTCCCTGACCAGGGATCCAACCCAGGCCCTTTGCATGGGGAATGCAGAGACTTAGTCAGTGGACCACCAGCAAAGTCCCACCCTCATCTTCTTTAAAAGATTTCTTTGACATTCTAAGACCCAAAGAACAATAGATGTGAATGCTTTGGGGGATAATATTCTTGCCAGAGAACTGGCAAAATAATGTCTCTTCTGTTATGTTTCCAATCAAAATGAAAGCTGAAATCATTTTTATAGGAGTGCTAAGACCAGGTACAGCCCTAGATATTTAATATAAAGCATTACATTTTCTCTGTAACTGTGATATAAACAGATTCAGACAGCAATAGTGCTTGCATGAGAAAAACTAGAAAGAAGCAGAGAATAGTCTGGTGTTTAAGCAGAACCTCTCTGAACCCAAGAACTGTCATTTCAATCGCGGTTTCAGCAAACGTTGAACCCCCATTTTATGTGAGAGCAGTGCTGTGAGGAAACACAGACGAAGAAGGACCAGGCTGACTGTGTTCAATAGGATTAAACATTTCAAAGGCAAGTATGACTGGTACTGTAAGAGCCACTTTGATAAAGTTTCTGGGTAAGAATGAATGGGGAAATACCACATAATTCGGGTGGAGGACATAGAGTGGAGTGAGTTAGAAGAGGCTTTGTAGGCCAGGAAGTGATTGAATCGAATGCAGAAAAGGAAATAGGACAGAGATGAAAAATTTCCTTCACAAACCCAAACATGCTGGAAAGGAAGGGGGCATACTTAGGTCCTTATAAGTACTAATACAAATAGTAATAGCCACAGTAGTATGCGATAAGGCTGGACTGGGCTGGTTACAATCAGAGAATATCTTTAGTCTTCATCTCCTCTCCTCATCAGTCTCACTCTCTGGACTATTGGTATATCTGGGAGACCCAATGCCTCTCATTTCTCTTCCCTGTGTGAGCTTTGAACAGTTTGAGAAATTAGATGAGAGTAAACACACGAAGACCCATAGACCCATAGGGTCTCCATGTCACAGAAAGGCTGGTGGTAGGACTTAGCTGAAAGTGAGAGCCAAATGCACCAGATAAGTGAATTCCTGATTTAATCAGATTCCCCAGTTGTCACCAGTATGCTGGCCCAGCACGGGTATCCATAGGAGGTGTGAGCAAGGTGCTGCCCAGGTAAGACTCACTTTCTGGACCGCAGAAGGTTTGTTCTCTTCAGAGCTTGCTCCCAACTGGAGGAGATAAGCCGAACATAGCCAGTTTATTCTTGCAAATATATCACTGAGAGAAGTCACTATACCTGCAATAAGGAAGGTGCCAAAAGGTATTAACAGTGTGAAATTTATTAACTTCCTCCCATATGAGAAGGATCCTTACATGGTCCTGTGATTTCCTGCCCTGGACCAAGTCTCAGCTATTCTTGTACTTTCTGGGGTGACGTCACAGTATAGAGCCTTTAGAATCATAATGTCCAGACCAGTGCAAACATCAAAATTTGAACCTTATTCAAATATATAACCCCTCCCCTGCCTGAATCAGGCCATCTTTAAGTTTGGATGCCTTGGTTGTTACACGGGCAAGTGAGCATTATTTTTACTTCTTCACTCTGTACTTTTCTCCCTCCTGCTGTCTTTAGTGTAGGTTTCTGATGCCTCCATGACCAGATGCAAGAGGAGAGGGCGATAGGGAAAAAGAGCTTGATGTAACATGGTGGCCAATGTGATGGGCAGACACATGGCTGAGTGCGGTTCCCGCAACACATGAAATAGTCACTCTCTGTTAGTCCCTTGAGGTGACACATTTAAGGACTCATTTCAGAGGTCTTCCTTCTAGAGGCTCAGTACAGATGATCCCATACCTCTAGTTGGCCACTTCCAGCTTCTCCTCTGGTGCCCTTGTCTCCCAATAATCCATCCCACAAAGACGACAGGCTAGGTTCCAACCTTGCCGTCATATCTGGTGCCCTAGAAAAGGCTTCTTGCCTCATGGATAGAACTCCATCTCCTTCCCAGGCTGGGAGGCATAATTCTGACTGCAACTCTCCCAATTGTGGTCTTCCCCAGGCAAAGACCACGTGTTCCCAAATTCCACATCATATAGGAACATCAGTGCTCCTTTAAAGCCCCCTTCACTTGGTTTGAGGTAATGGGCGAACACTCCCCTCCTCCTTGTTTTTAGGAGATGGCACATGGCCCCCACAGACATGCTCTTAAATGGGGAAACCTCTTTCACCTGTTTTCTCACTCAAACCCTTTATTCCTTGGAGGTGGGTGATGGACAGTTTTGTCTCGAATATGGCGCAGCCCTTACTTAGGATCCAGGTGATTGGTGTCCATTATCGTAGTCTTTGGGCAGCCAAGAGAGGCCCCACTTACAGGCCTTTTATGCTGGCATTTATTAAGGGCTTATGACACGCCAACTACTGTGTTAATCTCAGGTTATTCATTTAATCCCCAGAAAAGCCTATCGGGTAGGCATTGTTTTACTGATGAGGAAATGTTGGCACAATAATTCAAGTTAACATAGTAGTTATGAGCACTGGAGCTGGGCATTATTCCAGGCCATCTGACAATTCCCAAATAAACACTGTGTTGAATTCCTACTTTTCCTACAATAGCAGCAGGGTTGGGAATTATGCCAAGGTCAACTTCTTGGAAGGAATTCATGCTTATATTCCACTAGTGCTGAGTACAGAGGTTGATTTAGACAGAACGTAGAGGACTTGGGGGGAAGAAGGTGAAGAGGAAATGGGTGGGTGGCCTTAGGAATCACAAGGCCCAGCTTGATCCTGAATTTTGTCTTTACTAGGAGAGTGACTGTGACAAATTATTCATCAACTTGAGTCTTGCTTTCAATTCCATAAAGCAAGGATAATAGTATAAGTTACAGGAATGATCGGAGAAGTCAAATTTGGGAAATAGTAGATGATCCAGAGCTGTGATGATGGTGATGGTAATGATTATAGTTACTGACATAATTAACATTTATTAAGCCAGGTTTATTTATTAAGCCTGACATTTATTACATGCCAGGTGCACATATACACTTTGAATGTTTACTTGGTTAATCTCCACAGCATAAGACATAGCACAATCCCTAGATCCATTTACAGAATAAACCCAGGTATGGGTGAATAATCTGCCTCGTGTTAACACAGACAGTGAGTGGCAAGCTTGAGGATGGGCACAAGCAACCTGTGAATGGAGCCTGCTGTAGCAATATCTAGAACCTTCTAGGGAAGATCCATGAGTATTCTCAGCCAAAATAAACAGTAATGTAATCATTATAAGTATTTTTACACATTTTTTTTCAGGCAGTAGGAAGTCACTTGAAGTATAGTAGTTTCAAAGTATACCAATATTATCAGAGTATATTTGAGGTATGAGTAGTGAAGAGTGAATTATTAATTGTCTATTATTTGCATATTTTTGTATAAACTACTTAAAAACTATTTGGTGGACACAAAGAAGTTATTTAACATTTTATTTTGGGTATAAAGGGAGGAAAACTAGACATATTCTGTAATTTCGCAGAGATTCAAATTTGTCCTTGATGAATACATTTGGGATATGTTTATCTCAAGAATGCCTTGGTTTA
The DNA here is from genome assembly GCF_003369695.1 of Bos indicus x Bos taurus. Lineage (NCBI taxonomy): Eukaryota > Metazoa > Chordata > Mammalia > Artiodactyla > Bovidae > Bos > Bos indicus x Bos taurus. The sequence goes on from NC_040081.1 coordinate 105,579,612, forward strand.
AGGTTCATAGAGCATAAATGCTCCCAGTAGCAGAAATAGATTTCCCTTTGTTTCCCTGCTCACCTACAGAATCCAGTCTGTTTGCAGTGATCTAATCAGCAATGAGTTGTTTACAGGAAAACTCCTACATAAATCAAAACCTTCCAGTACACGTTTGCTCCTGGCTTTTCTGCTGCCCTCTGAACAAACTGGTTAGCCATTTGTAACTCTATTTATCTGTGTGTGTGCATATGTGTGTGATAGAGAGATTTTTTATAATTATAATAATTATAGCTTCATAACATATTATTTTTTAAAGTCTGATGATCACTGGCATTTTAGCTGATTCATGTATGCTCTGGTGTTTGGAAAATGCATTTTCCTTTAAATGTAGAGGTCTGAATTTTTTTCTAGAAGAGAATTTATTTAACAGCTGGACATCCTTCTTTCCTCTTTTCCTCCTCTCCATTTTGTCCTTCATTCCTTCCTAGTTTGTCTCAGGTAGGTTTCTTTGGTCTCAAGCAATATTGTTGATTTTGTTCAGTTGTGTCCGACTCTTTACAACTCCATGGACTGCAGCACACTTCCCTGTCCTTCACCGTCTCCTGAAACTTGCTCAAACTCATGTGCATCGAGTTGGTGATGCCATCCAACCATCTCATCCTCTGTTGCCCCCTTCTCCTTCTGTTCTCAATCTTTCCCAGCATCCAGGTCTTTTCTAATGAGTCAGCTTTTTGTATCAGGTGGCCAAAGTATTGGACCTTCAGCTTCAGCATCAGTCCATCCAATGAATATTCAGGGTTGATTTCCTTTAAGATGGAATGACTTGATCTCTTTGTTGTCCTAGTAACTCTCAGTTCAGTTCAGTTCAGTCGCTCAGTCATGTCAGACTCTTTGCAACCCCATGAATCGCAACACGCTTGGCCTCCCTGTCCATCACCAACTCCTGGAGTTCACTCAGACTCACATCCATCGAGTCAGTGATGCCATCCAGCCATCTCATCCTCTGTTGTCCCCTTCTCCTCCTGACCCCAATCCCTCCCAGCATCAGAGTCTTTTCCAATGAGTCAACTCTTCCCATGAGGTGGCCACAGTATTGGAGTTTCAGCTTTAGCATCATTCCTTCCAAAGAAATCCCAGGGCTGATCTCCTTCAGAATGGACTGGTTGGATCTCCTTGCAGTCCAAGGGACTCTCAAGAGTCTTCTCCAACACCACAGTTCAAAAGCATCAATTCTTCGACGCTCAGCCTTCTTCACAGTCCAACTCTCACATCCATACATGACCACAGGAAAAACCATAGCCTTGACTAGACGGACCTTTGTTGGCAAAGTAATGTCTCTGCTCTTCAATATGCTATCTAGGTTGGTCATAACTTTCCTTCCAAGGAGTAAGTGTCTTTTAATTTCATGGCTGCAATCACCATCTGCAGTGATTTTGGAGCCCCCCAAAATAAAGTCTGGCACTGTTTCCACTGTTTCCCCATCTATTTCCCATGAAGTGATGGGACCAGATGCCATGATCTTCCTTTTCTGAATGTTGAGCTTTAAGCCAACTTTTTCACTCTCCATTTTCACTTTCGTCAAGAGGCTTTTGAGTTCCTCTTCACTTTCTGCCATAAGGGTGGTGTCATCTGCATATCTGAGGTTATTGCTATTTCTCCCAGCAATCTTGATTCCAGCTTGTTTCTTCCAGTCCAGCATTTCTCATGATGTACTCTGCATATAAGTTAAATAAGCAGGGTGACAGTATATAGCCTTGACGTACTCCTTTTCCTATTTGGAACCAGTCTGTTGTTCCATGTCCAGTTCTAACAGTTGCTTCCTGACCTGCATACAGATTTCTCAAGAGGCAGGTCAGGTGGTGTGGTATTCCCATGTCTTTCAGAATTTTCCATAGTTTATTGTGATCCACACAGTCAGTGTATGGCAATTCAGATTATTTTAAGTACAAAAAGAAAGAAACTTTCTGTTGGATGGATTTAGGGAAGCTTTCTGAATGGAAAAAGAAAGGAAAAGCTGAACCCCAAGATTTTTCATCTTTTACCAACAATTACTTCTTTTTCCAGTCTTTGACTAACACGCGATCTCAAAGTTATTTCTAAGCACTGATATTAAATCATTATGTTTTAAACCTTAAAGGCGTATACAATGCTGTATATCAATGAAATCTCAATAAAATTGGGGAAAAAACTCATTGTTGTGTAATTAACCAATTCAAATCTCAGTACCTTAAAACAGTAGGTGTTTGTTATCCCCCATCAGCAGTTTGGCTGGAGAGGTCAGCTCATCTGAGTCAGGCCCAACTTTGAAGAGCGAACAGAGATACCATCCATGTCTGTGCCTCTGAGGTCAGCTGTAGGTTGGCTAAGTGCTGGCTTCACAGATCTTGGCCAGCTCTTCACTTACTCCTGGGATTTAATAGGGAGAAATGGCAGGCTCTGCCCCACATGGCCTCTCATCCCCAGGGGACGATTGGGGCTTGTTCAAATGAAGGTGGAGGGGGTCCAAGAAAATGAAAAGATGCCTAGGCTCAGACCTGCTCTGACACCACCCCCAACATGTCTACTGACCAAAGTAAGTACCATGGCCAGCCTGGATTCAAGGCAGGGTGTGGAGCAATCAGATGTCCCCTAATGCACAATCACATTACAGAGGGACATGTTTGTGACCATTTTTGGAAACAATCTACACAGAAACTACAGCCCCTAAAGAATCTAGGTAACAAGAGAATGCATGAACACATGATTTATGGCATCGCACTGGGATGAATCAACTCCATTCAATGCCCTCCCCCACCCCCTTCTTTTCTTATTCCACTCGAGACAACACTCTCCATTCCTGGAATGGTATCTTGATTGGTGGCCTTATCAAAATTTATGAATATTGGGAAACAAGAGCCCTAAAGAAAAAATCAAAGTCATGTTGCAACAAGAGTGGGAAAGAGGTGCTGAGCAGAGACAAAGTAATGTTTTTAGATGCAGCCCTCAAGGACCTGAGTCTTTTAAGAAGGCAGTTCTTGTTTAAGTCTTCCTACACACTTTCAATGGGGCCTATTGGAGGACTCTATTTTAATTTTTAATTGGGGGATAATTGCTTTATAACGTTATGTTGACTTCAGCCATACATTCACAGGAATCAGCCCTAAGCCTGTGTGTTGTGTGTGTGTGTGCACAATAAGTAACTTCAGGCAAGTCTGACTCTTTGAGATGCTATGGACTGTAGCCTGCCACGCTCCTCTGTCCATGGGGATTCTCCAGGCAAGAATACTGGAATGGGCTTCCATGCCCTCTTCCAGGGGATATTCCCGACCCAGGGGTGAAACCCACATCTCTTACGTCTCCTACATTCCTGCATTGGCAGGCAGGTTCTTTACCATTAGTGCTACCTGGGAAGCCCTCTGTGTGTAATGTGTGTGTGTGTGTGTGTGTGTGTGTGTGTATAAACTATGTTCCCTCCCTCTTGAGCCTCCCTCCCACCTTCCCCATCCCACCCCTCTAGGTTGTCACAGAGCACCAGGCTAGTCTCTCTGTTTTGTATAACAGCTTCCCATTTGTTGATAATGCCTGGGTGAAGACTTGAAGGATGTTTGCTAAGAGGATAAGAAGCAAGCTCAGCAATGGTTAGTGAGGAACTCTTCCTCTTCTAACATTCCCATTCCCTTAAAGAAGCTCAGTTAGTGTAAATCTTGGCCTTTCTCTGCTCCTTTAGCTTATGAGTGAAATGATTTACCTGGATGAGATATGTAGAAAGAATAATGGGGGATGCTCAGCTCAGCCAAGCTGTCTGTGTCATAAGAGTTACAGGCAGGGAGGGCTGTCTGGGCCCAGCACTGCTGGATTTCAGTAGGTAGGATTCCTTAGATCCAGAGTTCGCTATTATCATTATCAAATCCACTTAATCCACCTAACGACGTGCATTCCATCTTGGTCTCCATCTGTAATAAGTATCATACTCGGATTCCATATTTCTTTTTTGCTTTATTCCCTACTCATTAAAAACCCAGGTGGTGAAGGGGATTTTTTTGGGGGGGGGCAAAATAAAACAATTTGGAGCTTTTTGGAAATTATGGTTCAGATACCTGGATTAGAGATGTGGGATGGAATATAAAGCTCGAAGGGCATGGGAAAATCAGACAATGAAAGACTTGTGTGCCGTACTGAAGAGAGCAGGCTTTACACTAAAGGCCCAAGTTGCTGATGTACCTGGGTCTCTGGAGTCTCCTACATTGGCAGGCGGGTTCTTTACCACTAGCACCACCGGGGCAGCCCTTGATGCAGTGGACAGACAAGAAAACCTTACTATTTTTGAAAATCTACTCAAGCACTATTGCTGAGGATGTTCAGTCAGAGCCTCAAATACAAGGCGATGGAGCCAAGTCATAACCATCACCTTCCAGAGTCAAATGCATGTGTTCCTCAGAGCACTAAGCAAAGGAACAAAGCAATCAAGAAAAAGAGAAAAGAGTCAAAGCAAACTAGAGAGATAAAGAGAGAGTTTTCAAATAGTATAGGTGATTTCACTGTCCTTTCTTAACCATTATTATATTGGGCTTAGTCTAGCTGTTAAGTAACAGAACCAAAATAACGATGTGCTCCCAATACCAAATTCAATCAGCAATTATTGACTTCTGGATCTAAAGGGACTCAGAGATGATCCATTTACCACAACAGGTTCAGTGGTTTGCCCCAAAGTCCCATAGTTCACTTTTGAATCTTTTTCAGCTCTATAAATTACTAAATTACATAAATTCTGCATTCAATATTCCACATCTATTTTTGGGCTCCAAAATCACTGCAGATGGTGACTGCAGCCATGAAATTAAAAGATGCTTACTCTTTGGAAGGAAAGTTATGACCAACCTAGATAGCATATTCAAAAGCAGAGACATTACTTTGCCAACAAAGGTTCATCTAGTCAAGACTATGGTTTTTCCTGTGGTCATGTATGGATGTGAGAGTTGGACTGTGAAGAAGGCTGAGTGCCAAAGACTTGATGCTTTTGAACTGTGGTGTTGGAGAAGACTCTTGAGAGTCCCTTGGACTGCAAGAAGATCCAACCATTCCGTTCTAAAGGAGATCAGCCTTGGGATTTCTTTGGAAGGACTGATGCTAAAGCTGAAACTCCAGTACTTTGGCCACCTCATGTGAAGAGTTGACTCATTGGAAAAGACTCTGATGCCGGGAGGGATTGGGGGCAGGAGGAGAAGGAGACGACAGAGGATGAGATGGCTGGATGGCATCACTGACTCGATGGACGTGAGTCTAAGTGAACTCCGGAAGTTGGTGATGGACAGGGAGGCCTGGCATGCTGTGATTCATGGGGTCGCAAAGAGTTGGACACAACTGAGTGACTGAACTGAATTGAACTGAACCGAATATATCTATATCTATTTTCTCACCCCGAATTAAATCAGTTACTTTATTACTTGTTTTTTCTGCCTTCTGAGAGTTGCCATTGCACTTCCATGGCAGTAAAGCACGGTATCATTCATGGCGGTCCCTGATCAAAAGTTGTCATTCAACAAGGATGCCAAGGCATTGAAATGTCAGAGTTCGCAAATGTAGCAGTATTCCATGCTTCCTTTCACTGAATATGTCCTAGATGCTCAAACTTGGAAGAGATGTTTGAAGGATGCCAGAAGGAGAGCTTGTTGTTGTTCCATTGCTAAGTCATGCTGGACTCTTTGCGACCCCATGGGCTGCAGCATGCCAGGCTCCTCTGTCCTTCACCATTTCCCAGCATTTACTCAGATTCCTGTGCTTTGAGTCAGAGCTTAGGCTTGAGTAAACACCTGACTTGCTCTAAACCACTCCCAATTCTTGCCTCTGTTTAGGCTTTTTCTTCCACTACACTTTCCATCTGTCTGCTAAATCCTGTAGTTTCAAAGCCACTGATGATTCCTTGTAGTTAAACTTCCCATTATTTTCCATTCAAACAAGGGTTGGCAAACTATGGCCCGCAGGTTGGCCTCCTGTGTTGATAGATTTATTACAGCACAGCCTCACCCCTTCAGGTACACATGGTCTAGGGCAGCTTTTAGGCTACAACAGCAGACCTGAGCAGTCATGAGACAAGCCCTACAGCCCACAGAGCTGAAAATATTTACTCTCCAGTCATCTACAGGAAAAGCATGTTGTCTCCTAATTGAGAAGGTTAACCACACAGCACTTTGCTTTTACCACTCTTAATAATAAATAACAGTTATTAGCAATAGTCACCACTGATAGAGTGATTGATTAAGAACTTAGGTAACAGTTGGGTCCTTTTTTAACATTATAGAAGTCAACATTCATGACATATCTGAGTATAATTTTTCACATGATATAGAGGAGCAAAAAAAGGCTAGAGAGGTTAAGGAGTCTGCTCAATACAGCACATGCTAAGTAGCAGAAGGGAGGTTTGAACACAGTTTTTTCTGCTGTTGAAATCTGTGCTTTTGATCTACTCTGCAGCTGAGAGTGTCTCTTCTTTCCTGGGCTGAGTTTTCATTTCCTCTTTGTATGGTGCTTAACAGAATGTTTTGCATGGTTATGCCATCAGCCTATTCAATTACTAAATTGATGTAAGGCTGAAATCACACAAGAAGAGGAAGGAGGTATAGATTGTTTTGAAATTTGTCTTATTAAAATCTAAGACCCTTGAAGGCACAGATTCACATGTCCATGGAAACAACCAAGAAATAGCTCATTTCTAGGCTTGGGGAAAAAGGTCCTTCTAGTCGAAGTTATGGTCTTTCCAGTAGTGGTGTATGGATGTGAGAGTTGGACTATAAAGAAAACTGAGCATCAAAGAATTGATGCTTTTGAATTGTGGTGTTGGAGAAGACTCTTGAGAGTCCCTTGGACTGCAAGGAGGTCCAACCAGTCCATTCTAAAGGAAATCAGTCCTGGGTGTTCATTGCAAGTATTGATTCTGAAGCTGAAATCCAATTCTTTGGCCACCTGATGTGAAAAACTGACTCATTGGAAAAGACCCTGATGCTGGGCAAGATTGAAGGTGGGAAGAGAAGGGGACGACAGAGGATGAGATGGTTGGATGGCATTACTGACTTGATGGACATGAGTTTGAGAAAGATCTGGGAGTTGGTGATGGACAGGGAAACCTGGCATGCTGCAGTCTGTGGGGCTGCAAAGAGTTGAACACAATTGAGCAACTGAACTGAGGCTTGGGGAATGCTTGTGAACTAGAAACCAGGAGACTAAGTCTGTACTCATGTTTCAGCTGCAAATTAAGAGTGACCTTGAGCAAGTCATTCATCTTTCTAAGCTTATTTACTAATCTTATTTAAAAGAATTTGATTAGTTGATTTTCAATGTTGTATTACAAAGCTTATCCAAATCTAGGAGTCTGAACATAACTGTAACACTCCTTTTGGTATATTTATCATAGAACCACCAGGTCTAAGACAGAATGAGGAAAAGGAAGAGAACTAACTTTAACATTAAAATGTCAACTGTGTGCAGGCACAGGTCTGGGTATATTTCATGCATCATGTCATTTTAACCTCAGAGCAGTCCTGAGATTACAATAATTACTAAAATGATTTAAATGGAAGTTCAGAGGGATTAGCCAAGTTTTCTAAGCTTAAGCACAAAATGAGAGTTCCAGCAGGAATTTGAACCCAGGTCAAATTCATGACAAATAATATGCTGTTCTCAGTACATCAAGGTTTGTCCAATGAGGTCATTCCACACTGGACACTAACTGAAGGTTGTAATTCATCCCTTTGCTTTTTCAGTTCAAGGCAGTTGATCTGAAAGCATTGAGAGAAGTTCAAAGAACAATACAAGCACAAAGCATTTTTAGAGTGGGACTTGAGTTTTCAGGTCTTCAGAATCATAGGCTGCCTGCTACTAAAGCCTGTTGTGTTGCATGGTAAATCTTATCAAAGCTCTTAAACATAACATGTTTTAAAAAATCATCTACCAGTGTCTGAAAGTAGGCCTTGGTGGTTCTGATTAGGACAGGCCATTAAAACCTCTGCTCATTTCCTTTAAATAAATCTCAAACTTTTCTGAACCAGTTTTTGTATTTATCAGAGTTGATCATGTCCACTCCAAATTGAGGCAAAAGATACATTCTTAGCATTTATTTTCTGAAAATAAGAGACTATTTTTATATCAAGTTCTCTGATTATATAGAGAGTGTTACATGTTCCCTTCAACTTTGGTGTAAATGCACAGATCGCAACAAAAAATAATAGTACCTAATTGGGAAATATCTCATAATTTCCAATCATATATATCACTATAATGAATCTATGACTTCCTAGTACATAATGAATCTATAGACTTCCTAGTCTATGAAGTATGTTTACTGATCTGTATTTTATAGACAAGGAGTAGAGAATTGAAAATACTTAATATGGTCCAAATATTTTATATATATATAAAATCTCAGTGCATTTTTATGAAGAAGCAGAATCAAACTAGAATCCAGGCTCTTCAACCGAATTCCACCCTTTTCCTTCACTCATCATCACCTTTCATTGGGTGATACTGGAATATAATTTTACCCATTTTGCTTATTTTGTGGGTTATTTTGTCCTATAATCAAAAAAATATATAAAGAATACAGTATGATCAACAATTGCATAGTGCTTCATAGCCTATACATCAATTTTGGTAGAAATGTTTTCAGTTTTCTTTTTGTCATTGTACTCAAGACTGACAGATTTTCTTTTCTTTGGCTTCAAAATCAGTGTAGATGGTGACTGCAGCCATGAAATTTAAAAAATGTTCTCTCCTTAGAAGGAAAGATATGACAAGCCTAGATTGTATACTAAAAAGCAGAGAAATCATTTTGCCAACAAAGTCCATATAGTCAAAGCTATGGCTTTTCCAGTAGTCATGTATGGATGTGAGAGTTGCACTATAAAGAAGGCAGAGCTCCAAAGAATTGATGCTTTCTAATTGTAGTGTTTGGAGAAGGCGATGGCACCCCACTGCAGTACTCTTGCCTAGAAAATCCCATGGATGATCCAGCAATCCCACTGCTGGGCATACACACCGAGGAAACCAGAAGGGAAAGAGACACGTGTACCCCAGTGTTCATCGAAGCACTGTTTATAATAGCCAGGACATGGAAGCAACCTAGATGTCCATCAGCAGATGAATGGATAAGAAAGCTGTGGTACATATACACAATGGAGTATTACTCAGCCATTAAAAAGAATACATTTGAATCAGTTCTAATGAGATGGATGAAACTGGAACCTATTATACAGAGTGAAGTAAGCCAGAAAGAAAAACACCAATACAGTATACTAACGCATATATATGGAATTTAGAAAGATGGTAACAATAGCCCTGTGTACGAGACAGCAAAAGAGACACTGATGTATAGATCAGTCTATGGACTCTGTGGGAGAGGGAGAGGGTGGGGAGATTTGGGAGAATGGCATTGAAACATGTATAATATCAGGTATGAAACGAGTCGCCAGTCCAGGGTCGATGCACGATACTGGATGCTTGGGGCTGGTGCACTGGGATGACCCAGAGGGAGGGTATGGGGAGGGAGGAGGGAGGAGGGTTCAGGATGGGGAACACAGGTATACCTGTGGCGGATTCATTTCAATATTTGGCAAAACTAATACATTATTGTAAAGTTTAAAAATAAAATAAAATTAAAAATAAAATAAAATAAAATAAAATATAAAAAAAGAAAGAAAGAAAGAAAATCCCATGGATGGAGGAGCCTGGTAGGATGCAGTCCATGAGGTCGTGAAGAGTCGGACACGACTGAGTGAATTCACTTTCACTTTTTACTTTCATGCATTGGAGAAGGAAATGGCAACCCACTCCAGTGTTCTTGCCTGGAGAATCCCAGGGACGAGGGAGCCTGGTGGGCTGCCGTCTATAGGGTCACACAGAGTTGGACACAACTGAAGCGACTTAGCAGCAGCAGCAGCAATTTTAGTGTTAGAGAAGCCTTTTGAGAGTCCTTTGGACAATAAGGAGATAAAATCAGTCAATCCTAAAGGAAATCAACCCTTAAGATTCACTGGAAAGACTGATTCTGAAGCTGAAGCTCCAATACTTTGGCCACCTGATGCAAAGAGCCAACTCATTGGAAAAGACGCTGATGCTGGGCAAAATTAATGGCAGGAGGAGGAGGGGTCAACAGAGGATGAGATGGTTGGATGGCATCACCTACTCAATGGACATGATTTTGAGCCAATTCCAGGAGATGGTGAAAGACAGGGAAGCCTGACATGCTGCAGTCCATGGGGTTGCAAAGAATCCAACATGACTTAGCGACAAAAACTTATTAAAACACACAACACTAAAGGCTCAGAAAAGTGTCAGCACAAGGGTTTCCATACCCTCAGTTCTAGTCTATATGTTTTCCTCTCATGTTGCTATCTTTTTCTTTCCATCTTTAAATAACTGAAAGTTCATCCTGACTCAGTATTCTCATCCATTTTCAGAAGCTGATTAGGCAAAAGAGAAGAGAGCCACTAAATGAAATAGAAAGAACATTTAGCCAACTGCTTCTTTCTTGCTTCTGCTTTGTGTTATACCATCAGGCTACACAGGTTTCTGGAAATTAGAGAGATTAGATTGTATGATGATGAAAACTTCTCTCTAGAGGGCTGCATTTCACCTCGTGTGCACTGCAAGCCTGTTTTGACAGTCCCAATTGTAAGAAATGTTCCCCCACTAACTGCTTGGCTATGACTCACCTCCAATAGTCTCTGTCTGCAACATCTGTCCACTTTGTCTTTTCTCTTTCAAATCGTGATTTTAATTTTACACTGAGCATGCTTTACAGCAAAACCCACGTACGGCTGTCCTACCAGGGAACTGATTAAAATAAGTATGGAAGTTGAAATGTGGAAAATATATCACTCTCCAAAGTTTTCCTAAACAGGTTCTGGTCTTGAGCACCATCATCAGTGGAGGGATAGAGGTAAGAGTTGAATTTTATGCTCTCAGTAGCTTTGAGCATTTGGTAGACAATGTGCTTACGTTCACAAACTGTAGACCTGGCAGAATAATTCATTATTTTCTTTAATATTCAGATGCTAAGCTCCCATAGAGCCCTTAGCATGCAGTCTTCCATCAAGTCTAAGAGCTAGTTCTCCAGTATAGTATTCTTCTTCCTTTCTGTCCACCATGATTTATGTGTTGCCTCTGTCATAGGGTATATTTTCTGTGATTTTTCTCAACAATCCTTCCTGAAGCTAGCATGAATCATCTTCTTAAAAATTCAAGAAATACTGCAACTTAATAGGTTTCTTAGAACTCTGACTCTATTTAAAGCTAAAGCCCAAATAAATTTTTATTGCTAAACTCACTGATTTTGCATTGTTGTTTCGTCACTAAGATGTGTCTGTCTCTTTGAGACCCCATGGTCAGTAATCCACCAGGCTCTTCTGTCCGTGGGATTTCCCAGGCAGGAATATGGAGTGGGTTGCCTTTTCATTCTCCAGGGAATTTTCCTGACCCAGGGATGGAACCTGTTTCCCATGTCTCCTGCATTGGCCTGCGGATTCTTTACCAATGAGCCACCAGGGAAGCCCTGATTTGCATAACAACATTACTGTGACTGTGTAGTTACTTTCACACTGAACTGTATGTTATAGGTCATGTGCCTACAGGTGAGTTCAGAGAACGTGCCGTATTCATCTCAGATTCTCTAGCACTTAGACTCAACTATAACCCATCTAGTAATGCATAGACTCAAATAGGTTAGATTTCTTAGAATCAACTTCTAGGACAGTCTCTACATAACTATTTGATCTTAGACAAGTATCTTAACTTTTGGTTTCCTCACATGTAAAAAAAAAAGGCTAATGGTGGCCCTTTACATAAATATTTTGGTGGCAGATTAAATGAAATTAAATGAGTTAATTTATGTTAAGAGAAGAACATACTGACTGACAAATAGCAAAAGCGTAAAAATGGTAGTTGTTATTGTTAGAGAAGGAACTGATTTAAAATCTGCTGAGTTAATCTTGAATAAAGTTGGAGAATATATAATCATATAAAGTCCAGAATTTTCTGTTACTATAAAATTTCAAAGAAGACACAGAGAAATAGTGGAAAGAATATATATATTTATGATCGGCATCCTGGCTTGGAGTCTGTGCTCTGTGACTTATTAATGGGCAAGTTTCCCATCCGTCTGTGGTTTGTGGACCTTCATTAGTAACAATGGATAAGACAAATAACTACTGCATGAGTTTGTCATGAGGATTGTATCTGTGGAAGCATTCCCCAAGGCAGGAATTTTCACATTTTTAGCTCCCAGAGCTTTTTCTCAGGGCTTTTCTTCGCAAAGAAGCCCAAAGAGTAAGCAAAGAAAGCACATTACAGCAGAACCGAGTTCATGGACTTGGTCCTGGCATGGATGACAGTCCCTTGTACTGTTCTCACTCACCTCCCTCCCTTCCACCCCTCCCTACCCCTTTTCCAGTTACTACACAATTAGAAAAATGTTTATCTGGGATAAATAAATCCTGAATCAATGTAAGAATTATCATACCACAAAGAATGAGTAGACTGGAAGTTTTTTCTCTGTCTCTTCTTCTGTGGTTCCAAATATTTCGATAATGCATCATATTCTTCCTGGATTGGGGAAGATCCCAATGACCTTAAACAGGGGTACTTTTAGGGTAGCCAAGATTTTGTGGATCTCCATGGCGACTAAATTTTGCACTAGAAATCACTGTAAAAGCAGTAGATATATGGCAGTATGGAAATTTGGTGTCTGGGTAGTCACTACACTAAGAGCATCCCATAGAATTAGGATTTTGGTGATAGAGTCCTGGGTTCATAAAATTACTCTCTCTCTTTCTGCCAAGTTCTCTCTGACTGATAGAACTTGTTTCATTGAATGCCAATTTATTAATGACTGATGGATTTGACAGAGAAGGAAAGATCAATAGAGGATTTAAAATTGGGAGGGATTTTCATACCACTTCATTCTAAATGGTGAGGGGCTATCTCTAGATGACTCGTACATCTTTAGTGTGGGTAAAAGAGAGGGGAAAACAGGTACATAGCTAATTTGGAAGGTGATGTGATCAGAGAGAGACAGATGGATAAATGGGTAGATAGATAATTAGTATCATTTAGAACTTGAACTTCCTACATGCCAAGCACTGTTGAAAGTGCTTTATGTATATTTTATTTAATCTTCACCACAGCTCTATGTGATTATTCCTTGCTATTATCTTCATTTCACAAGTGAGGAAATTGAGGCCCTGAGAAGTTACCTACCTAGCATAATGTCACTCAGTTAGTGGGGCAGAGTAGGATGGAACTCGGACAGTCTGACTCAAGAACCACTCTGTCATTCTGCTGCAGAGAGAGACCCTTAACCATATAGGGAGGGGTTGAGAGGTTGGGAAATGCAGAACATTAGCCATGGCCCCTGGGTGTGACAAGCCAATTCTCAGGGTCAACTCCAAGTACTGTCCTCAGGGACGTACCTTCCTATGTGGCCACCAGCCTGGAGCTTACTGTCTTACACTCCTTCTTCCTGCTGCACCATACCCCATCATGCAGTGTAGTCCTTGGGTCCTTTGAATCATCCCCTTTGGGCCAAATTTCGCCAACTGTCTCCTCCCAGATATCTGCTTTCCTTGTCTCCTCTTGCAGCTCATTCTTGTACATGTTTTGAGACCTGATTCTCCTCCCTTTCATCTGTTTTTCTGGCTGGGATGTGGAAGACGGAAGCCAGGGGACCTGAGGCTGAGCTTCTCACCAAGTGCTGAGAGTTGGAAGTGACAGCAGTCTTTCCAAATAGGCTATAAAAGAAGTCCCTTACATATGAACAAATTCTGCTTCCAGAGCATGTTGGTAAGTCCAGTTTGTTTCTAAATCCAACAGAGTTAGCCCAGGTACCCAACTAACACAATTGGCTGTATAGTACTGTACTGTAATTGGTTTAAAATATTTTCATGCAAATAATACATAAAAAAAAAAAACACAAAAAATAAAGAAAACATTTAAAATCTTACAGCACAGCACTTTGAAATGTGCAGTAGTACAGTATAATAGCTTGTATACAGGGGCTGGCATCAAATGAACAGACAAAAGACTGTGAAGGGAGAGCAGGTGAGAGATGATAGAGCTGAAAGGTTGTCAGCAATGGGAGATGGAGGAAAAGTTGCAATTTCATTCCCACCTGGTGTTGATGGAATGCTCACTCACATCTTTGAAAGTCTGCAACTTGAAGATTTACATGTTGGGGACTTGCTGTAGAATCCATCAGGATGACAACTGTGGCTTCCTGCTGTGTCTTGCTGGGGAGCAGTGGTCATATGGGTGACATTGTTTCATATGTACCCAAAAAAGAATTGCCACTCTCAGGAGGGCAGGGTCTTAGGGGTCCAAGCAGATTGACTTGGATGAAGCCTGGCAGAAGAATTTTTCATTAGGGCCTTAGAGTGTTTCCTGCTCAGGGAACGTTTGTGGAAAAGCCCCCTCACACTGAGGAGTGACTATGAGGATGGGGAACACATTTTTGTGGTCAACCAAATGTCACTGTATAGTCTCTCTGCATCTCTGCCTGTGCTCTTGGCCCTGAGAGTTTCCATTTTACCTGCAAAGAGGTTTTTCACCATGGACTAAGAAACAAACAAAAAAAAAGAGTAAATAGACAATTACATAACTGTGCCATGACTACTAAGATACTGCTCTAGGACTCTGGGCTCATAAAAGAATACCTAACATGGGAATCAGGTGAGACTATTTGATAATTTTAAATCCTGCTGAAGTTTTTGTTCATGCCTCACACTGGTCTTCCTCAAGCTACTCTGAGTTTGGTTCTCAGATCTTATGACCTCTGCTGGACGTCCCCTTGCCAATGTGTTTGCACTACTTAGAGGTCCTATTAGGGCCTATTTATCGACAGTGTTGCTCAGGAGTTTGTTCCATCCAGTGCTCAATAGAGAGCGGTCTCCTACCTTCTGATGAAACCAAATATGGCTTCTTGTCTTCTGTTTCCTGGGTGCTGTAGCTCTCCCACGTTCTCTTTATCCTGGTCTTACAGATCATTTTTTTTCTACAAACCTCTTCTCTGCCATAAAAAGGAAGGATATTTAAAACATATCCTGGCAGTAGAAAGTCACTCTCTACTTAAGCTCCAGTCCCACCCAAGATGGATTGCTCAATTGGCTGCGGATCAGGTTCCCAGGAAACAAATCCTGAGACAGAGTGGAGAATGCAGAATATTTATTAAAGAGTGACCTTGAGATCAATGTCCTCAGAAAAGACAGGGAAAGCAGAACTGGGCAGAAGGAAGTTGAGTTACAGTGCAGCGCGTGCAGTGAACATGTAGCTGATCCATGGGAGCTCTGGAGCTAGAATGGCCCTTCAGATTTGTCCCAACTTGCACCAAGATGACCAGACCTTTAGATTTCCACATTGATCAGCCATCAATTGTGAGACACTGCATGTCCAACTGCAAGGTGACTGTTTACAGATAAAGCAATCCCTAGAGGCGCTGAGAGCTGAAGGTTTTGTGATGACGGCATTTCTAGCAAATGGAGCAATGTGACCTTCATTGAAGGGGATTCTGGCTCGTGCATTACAGTGTCCCCCTACTTGTTAAGGTCTCCCATCTTTGAAACTTAGAAGTTATTACTATTTAACCTTCCATGCTCTACATTGTTTACTGTATCCATTGAGCCTCTGGGAAACAGATGTCAAGACAGGAGAAATGGATTAGGAGGACTCTGGAGAAAGATAAAATGGAGAACACACCACAAGAGGAGGTGGGAAGAGTCTGTCAACCTCAGCGCAGGTCTAGTACCTATGAAGGTAAAGGAGAAAGAAGGAGCGCTAGAGAGGAAGAGCCTCAAATGGCAGTGTAGCTCTGAAAGTCAAGGTCAACGACTGGGAGCCCCCGAGAGGATCCTGTCTCGGGCAGTGTCCTCTCTCTCTTACACCTGCTGTGCTCAGAACTTGGTGAAACCCAGCTCAGGAAAGTGTGATGTCAGCATGCACACTGCAGCAGATTTGAGGTACAGGAGCTGGGGGCTACAACTAAATTCTCCTTACAGCAGCAGGTTCTCTTCTGAAGAGAGATCTGGGTGCCACACTCCCATGGCTGCTACCAGGACAGACCAAAAAGTGCCTAAGGTGGCACTTGAACATATTATTTAATAGTGTAGTCGGTGTGCTTTTGGAAATCTGTCTGGCCTACAATTCACTATTAGTCCCTCTCATGATGGGGTGGGTAAGAAGGAACACATCACACATTTTTAGATTGAGGGCAAGAGGAGAACGAGGTGACAGAGGATGAGATGGTTGGATGGCATCACTAACTCAATAGACATGAGTTTGATCAAACTCAGGGAGATGGTGAAGGACAGGGAAGCCTGGCATGCTGCAGTCCATGGGGTCACAAAGAGTCAGACACGACTTAGTGACTGAACAACAACAACAAATATTTTGCCTTTGACCTATGATTCATAGGACAAGGAATGGAACTGCTGAACCAATAACTCGAAATTATCCCTCTATTTGGAAATATGAAAATGGAGATACTAGACAATAGTTCAACATATATTTTTTGTGTCTATTTAGAGTCACTGCAGTTCTGTTGTTGAGGGCACAGAGCCTAGGCAAATCCTGCTTCAGCCACTGAATAATCCAAAGTCTGATGTAACTCCTGAATATCCAGTCTGCCATCAGCAGAATACTCTATGCAATCCCCCGATCTGGCACCATTTCAATTGACCAGTTGGTGGCAAGTACTCTCACAGTGATGAGTACTGGGCATTTATTCCTGGCATAGGTTTATGTTGCCTGCCCACAGAACCTCAGTGAGCACCACTCTCAGATGCCTTTTAGAATTTCTGGTCTAGAGTTATAGCATCTTTAATAATGTAGAGTCTGACCAGGGGATCCATTTCATAACAAAGGAGCTGTGGGAGTGGCCCCATGACCAAGGACCTGACACTGATGACACACAAGATACCATTCTGAGTCTGCCATCCAATCACACATGGACATGACCTCCTGCAGGCTCAGCTGAGGCCAGCTCAGAGGCAGTCTGCTGAGTAAGGGGTGTCATTCTTCAAAATGCAATACACACACTGACTCAGAAATCTCTCTATGGCCCTGTACCTCTAGTAGGAAAAGACACCTGAGTCTGGGATTCAAGAGATGTGAAAGAGACTGGGATCACTTACTCATCATTCTCAGTGATCCATTGGGGGAATTTGTAAGTCTTGTCTCTGTATCTCTGGACTTTGTAGCTTGAGCAGTCCTGTTCTCAAAGGGGGTGCAGTCCTACATCAAGGGTGCAATTGAACATGCTGTGTCCAGGATCCAGCAGGGGAGAGGAGTCACTATCTAAGTGAGAGTAATTGGGTCTGATCAGCTGTGCTTGCTAAGGCTGCTGTAGCATGATGGAGCAGGGAGGGCTATGAGAAGACCTCAGGTATCCAGTTGGCTCTCTCAGGAGGTCCTTACCCAGTCATGACTACACGTCCTGCAAGCCTGGTCAGAGAGGAGAATGGTTTCCAGGGTTCAGGCCACTCAGGGACTAGGGTCTGGGTCACATTCCTAGGTACTCTGATGATTAATCTTGTGTGACAACTTGGCTTGTGTACTTGGGTTTTTAGCCAAATACTAATCTCAGTGCTGTATTGAAGATACTTTGTAAATGTGGTTAAAATCTGCAATCACTTGACTTTAAGTAAAGAAGGTTATCATTGATCATGTGGGTGGGCCTCATCCAATCAGTTGGAGGGCTTAAGAACAAACACTGAGGTTTCTCTGAGAAAGAAGAAATTCTATCTCAAGGCTGACATATCAACTCCTGCCTAAGTTTCCCAACCTCTGTATGCCCTTCAGATTCCAAACTTACCCAGCTGGGCCCCACAATTGTATAACCCAATTATAATCATGTAAGACAATTCCTCCAAAGAAATTTCTTTGTCTTGTATATAGATAGGCAGATAGATAATAGATGGGTGGATAGATAGATAGCATTCAAATCAATTTCAGTATCTGCCTTCAGACATATATCCTTCTATCTTTATAAGACCTTTCCCACTTCTGTGTAAGTTAGCTCAGGTTACTGTCTGTCCAATGTGTGTGGCCAGAGAAGGCAATGGCACCCCATTCCAGTACTCTTGCCTGGAAACTCCCATGGACGGAGGAGCCTGGTAGGCTGCAGTCCACGGGGTCGCTAAGAGTCGGACACGACAGAGCGACTTCACTTTCACTTTTCACTTTCATGCATTGGAGAAGGAAATGGCAACCCACTCCAGTATCTTGCCTGGAGAATCCCAGGGACAGAGGAGCCCAGTGGGCTGCTGTCTATGGGGTCGCACAGAGTCAGACATGACTGAAGCGACTTAGCAGCAGCAGTAGCAGTTGCCTTCATTACATTTTTGGATTCCTTTAACATTCACTTGCTTTTTGATCATCTTAAATCTGACCTGACCTGGACTCAGCCTTGCAACTGATGCCTATTATCTTATATGTATAGTTCATCATTTACAGTTGCTTTTCTTGCTTCTCTGACAAGGATCTAAGATCTGAAATAAAACTGAAATAAAATCTAGATACAGCTGCTACTTTTTCTATATTTCTCTTAAGTCCTGGACATTGCTATTGTGTGTGTGTGTGTGTGTGTGTGTGTGTCTAAACTGGAGAATGAGATTGAATAGCAAAGGTCATACTGAAGAAAGTATCAAAAAACTTCGTATCCTTGCAGAAAAGAGGCTGCACTCAGATTTGAAGGTGTGTCATTCTGGATCTATTTTTTAAAAAGTGAAGAATTTCTTCCCTTTGAGGAGCATTCCAAAGAACTGTTGCATACATAAACCTTTTAGACTGGATACTGACACTAGCCACTGACAGTAACATACTTCTAAGCGTCAATTGTTCATGCAAAGACACCATATTATCAGTGCAAACATATTCTGATTTTAGCTTTTAGAGGCAAACTGCCCACACTTTAGGTCATGCAGACTCAAGCTGAGTTTAGAAGCTAGTTATATATATATATATTTCATACCAGGCGTCATCTTTATAAATATAATTCAAAACATTAAGGACATTTCTGGAACAATCTAACAGGCTACCTGGATCCTCCACTCAGGAAATTATTTGATCAAGAATATTGATCATCTTCTATGCACTAGACATTCCCCTGGGGATTCTATGGAGATGTAATCACATAGATATACAACCTTACCTTCAAGGAATGGACAGTTTAATAAGACAGTTTTAAAATTAGGTGTATGGTCTCTTTTGGCTAATAAAGTCATTCAGAATTAGAGGCAATAATAAATTCTGTTCTTACCTGTGCTACACCCTTGGAAAGCAAATTAACTTATCTGAGCTTCTTCATCTTTAAAATGTGGATAGAATTACCTATGTCCTAAGATTGCGGTGAATATAAGATGAGGCAATGCTATGTATAGCACATGAAAAAATAGCTGAAGAATACTGAATATGCTTTTTCTAAATTCTTGTTTCCACTCCTCACCATCCAATAATAATAATAATAAATGCAGATAGGCCAGTTGTATATAATTCTATATTTTATGTATGTATGTGCTTGCACATATATGTGTATGAATGCTTAGTCGCTTCTGTCGTGTCTGACTCCGTGGCCATGTGGACTGTAGCCTGCCAGGCTCCTCTCTCCATGGGATTCTCCAAGCAAGAATATCAGAGTGGGTTGCCATGCTCATCTTCAGGGGATCTTACTGACCCAGGGATCGAACCCATGTATCATGTCTCCTGCCTTGACAGGTAGGTTCTTTACCACTAGTGCTACCAGGGAAGCCTATATATATATATATATATATAATTGTAAAACTATCATTTTCTCCCATAATCCAGTTTGGTAGAGTTATCACAACAAAGAAATGTTCTCTTTGAGAAAATACTTCCTAACACCAAAGGAAGAAATTTGAACTACAATTACGGACACTAAGAGTGTATATCTTTCTAATTCTGGCAAACTGCTAAGACAGGAAAGGTCTAAAAGAAAGGTAGTGGGACTTCCTAGTGGCCCAGTGACTAAGATGTCAGGCTGCCAATGCAGGGAACCAGTTTGATCTCTGGCCAGAGAACTAGATACCACATCAGCAACTAAGAGGTGGCACAGCTAAATAAAAATAAATAAATAAAAAGGAAGGAAACAAGACACTGGTTAGCAATATGATGCTCCTAGAAGATGAGTGCGTTTGCTCATGTCCCAAACCAAGTGAGCTCTCCGTGATCTCTGCTTTTAATTTGGATGAATATCTAAGTGACAGGGAATAAATGTCTTACTAGCTCTACAGCTCAGGTTTCTGGAGAATTTGCCTTGTCCCCTACATCTTCTGAGAACTTGAACACATTGACAGGCCTCTCTGAGCTTCACTCCCTCTACTAAGCATAGTGAGACATGGTTAATGATGCTTTCCTTGCATGTTTATTATGAGAATCAAATCAGCACTAAAATGGGAGTAACTTGAGAATGAAAACTGCCTCCACCCAGCTTATACCTCTTGGAAACAAGTTACTTCTCTTTTTCTCTCTTTATTATTTATTTTTCTTTTTTTCTTTCATGGCCTTATGTTGTTCATCTGTCGCATGACACAATTGCCAAAGCCCCTTCAGCATGGAACAACAAAATACAATTATGTTTCCATTAAATAACCAAATTAGAGGGACTTAAAGCTCCAGTTACCCAACCAATGGGAACTCAACTTTTTATTTCTTCAGTATTCTAGGATTTCCTTTACTATATTGTTTAGGAGTCAGTGGGGACCTTGTCTTCTTACTGAAAGCTGTTGCTAAAAAAGAAATTTGAATCTTACCTCTGATGTTCATATTTGCAGCGGCTAACTGTGTTGATATTAATAGGCTTTCCTGGTTTTTTTTTTTTTTTTTTTTTTGCACCAGGGTCACCATCTTCAGTTGGTATTGACAACCTACTGAGTTCTAAAACCTATGGCAATGTACACCCAGTTGAGCTGCTGACTTTGGCACCCTGACATGTTTCCTTCTGTCTCCTTTTCCATTTCCCAGGCCATGGTTGGTCTTTGAGTACTTTCTCAGGGTGCCTCCTAGCCATTCTACCTAGGCTCCCAAATACATTCTCAATAAGATATTTTGTATTTATACAATCCAATCATTTCCTTCCAAGATACATATGCACAGTGTCAGAGTTGATTTGGACAGCTTTTAGTACTAGGTACACATTGGGGCAAGAACTGGGCTTCACAACTGGCTCTGGTTCCTACTCTTCATAGGGGAGGGCTCCTCTTAGGGTTCCTCTGCTGAATGAAGAAGATATGTGGTTTAGATTCCTGCCCTACATTATTCAAGAGAAGTTTTGAGCCCCAAATACCAGTGGATTCATTGGTTTGGGGTGAGAACAGCTTTTCTCCACCAGCCCTAGAGGAGCCAAATTTCCCTGATCTAAATTCATGTCACCTAATCAAGACTGTTGTATTTAAGATGGACTTGAAAGGTAAACAGAAGCAGAAAATACTAAGAAAAGTGGCAAGAATGCAGAGAAGAACTAAACAAACAAGATCTTCATGAACCAGATAAGCATGATGGTGTGATCACTCACCCAGAGCTAGACATCCTGGAGTATCAAGTCAAGTGGGTCTTAGCAAGCATCACTACAAAAAAAAGCTAGTGGAGGTGATGGAATTTCAATTGAGCTTTTTCAAATCCTAAAAGATGATGCTGTAAAAGTGCTGCACTCAATATGCCAGCAAATTTGGAAAACTCAGCAGTGGCCACAGAACTGGAAATGTCATTTTTCATTCTAATCCCAAAGAAAGGCAATGCCAAAGAGTGTTCAAGCTACTAGACAATTACACTCAGCTCACAAGCTAGCAAAGTAAAGGTCAAAATTCTCCAAGCCAAGCTTCAACAGTACGTGAACTGAGAACTTTCAGATGGTCCAGCTGGGTTTAGAAAAGGCAGAGGAACAAGAGATCAAATTGCCAACTTCTGTTGAATTATAGAAAATGCAAGAGAATTCTAGAAAAGCATCAACTTCTGCTTCATCGACAATGCTAAAGCATTTGACTATGTGGATCACAACAAATTGTGGAAAATTCTTTTTTTTTTTTGAAAATTCTTAAAGAGATGGGAATATCAGACCACCTTACCTGCCTCCTGAGAAATCAGTATGCAGGTCAAGAAGCAGCAGTTAGAACTGGACATGGAACAACAGACTTGTTCCAAACCAGGAAAGGAGTATGTCAAGGCTGTATACTGTCACACTGCTTATTTAACTTATATGCAGAGTACATCATGCAAAATGCCAGGCTGGAAGAAGCACAAGCTAGAATCAGAATTGCCAGGAGAAATATCAATAACCTCTGATACGCAGATGACAGCACCCTTATGGCAGAAAGTAAAAAGAACTAAAGTGCCTCTTGATGAAATTGAAAGAGGAGAGTGAAAAAGCTGGCTTAAAACTCAAATTCAGAAAACGAAGATCTTGGCATACAGTCCTATGACTTCATGGGAAATAGGTGGGGAAACAATGGAAACAGTGAGAAACTTTATTTTTTGGGGTTCCACAATCACTGCAGATGGCGACTGAAGCTATGAAATTAAAAGACACTTGCTCCTTGGAAGAAAAGCTATGACCAACCTAGACAGCATATTAAAAAGCAGAGACATTACTTTGCCAACAAAGGTCTGTCTAGTCAAAGCTCTGACTTTTCCAGTATTCCTTTATGAATGTGAGAGTTGGAATATAAAGAAAGCTGAGCGCCAACGAATTTATGCTTTTGAACTGTGGTGCTGGAGAAAATTCTTGAGAGTCCCTTGGATTGCAAGGGGATCAAGCCAGTCAATCCTGAAGGAAATCAGTCCTGAATATTCATTGGAAGGACTGATGCTGAGGTTGAAACTGATGCGAAGAACTGACTCAGTGAAAAATACCCTGATGTTGAGAAAGATTGAAGGCAGGAAGAGAAGAGGGCGGCAGAGGATAAGATGGCTGGATCGCATCACTGATCTGATGGACATGAGTTTGAGGAAGCTCTGGGAATTGGTGATGGACAGGGAGGCCTGTCATGCTGCAGTCCATGGGGTCACAAAGAGTTGAACACAACTGAGTGACTGAACTGCACTGAAAGGTAAACAAACCACTAAGTGGAATTAGGTTGGGAAACAAGATGGGCAGAAGGAAGGTACAGGAAGGAAAACTCACACTGTATTTTAAAAGCAGCACCTATTTCATTGCGTGAAGAAAGTAAGTTGCATAACTGGGTCATTAGCTGATAAGGCTGAAATTGTACTGAACTCTACAGAATTCAGAAAGGTTGTGAGTGCCACATTAAGGTATTTGAAGTTTATTCTGTGGCCAGTGGAACCACTGCTAGAGATAACTGTTAGAGATTACTTAGCATACAGCAGTGGAGCTAAGCTCAGAGAATCAACATAGGCATTGCTAGCACAAAGTCCATTCTGTTGATAACAAGTTTTGCTTTCTGATTATCAGGTCTGTGGACTATTGTGGCCCATGCTTACCAGTAGATATTTTGCTGCAAATTAGCAGACACGAGTCTCTGAAGAGGTAAGGACAACCCCCCACCACTAGTCATAAACTTCTACATTAGTCTCTTTCACAGCCCCAGTTCAGCAACAAGATATGCTAGCTCTGAGATTCCCCAGCAAACACCAGCTGGCTCACCCCTGCCAGGGCTAGCTAGGGTAGACCAGTTGTCTAAAATCTAGTTTGTATCCAGCTGTGATTCCATAATTTTCATAGAGTTTCTTCCCTGATTGAACTTTAATATGCATATATATCTGGAGCAGGAAGTGGCAATCCACTGCAGTATTCTTGCCTGCAAAATTCCATGGACAGAGGAATCTGGCAGGCTACAGTCCATGGGGTCACAAAGAGATAGGACTGAGCAACTGAGCATGCAGCGTATACATCACCTTTTATTTATAATATACCTAAAATACTTTAATGGCATTTTATTAGTCATTAACAGTTATCATTTTCACAAGTTTATGAACTACTTATGATTAACTACGTTTTGAAGACAGAAAGCATAAAGCTCAGAGGGGTGAGGTGAGCACACACCATGTGATAATGGCAGGTCAGCCCTCACTCTTAGGACTCCTGGTTTTCTTCCATGCAGCAGGTGGCCACACACAGGTCCACTGGAAAATGGGATCTTTGCTGAAACTATAAGCTACAGCTAGAGCTATTTGCCCATTTTTCATGAAACCTCTTTGGTTCTCAAAGAGTTTTGGTTGAGGTCATTTCACAAGGAAAGAGTGGATCCTGAAAGATGACCCTCTGACTCAGATCAGGAAAACCACAGCTGAGCACTTCTTGTAAGCTCAAGGCATGTGTTCATTGTGGTTGACCACAGCAATTGTGTTCACATGGCCTTGTTCACTGAGGAACAGCTGGGGAGATGTGGGGGTGTGGGGGGTGATAGATGTTGAAGAGTTCAGAGTCAGAATTAGATGGTATAATCACCAAGTATGGGTGCACACACACATGCATACACACACACACACACACACACACACCTGGCAAAGTTCAAACACAAAGTATAAACTCTGTGAGTATTATGGAATCAGAACTTTATAGGAATCAGACTTAACACAAGTGGTCTGTACTAGGCATCCCTGAGATGGGTGAAAGAGTGGGAGCTTGCAGGAATATCTCAGAGCCAAAATATCCTGGTTTAGAAGAGTGTGGTAGGTTGTTGGCTAATTGTGGCTCTATCTCTTTGAATTTGCAGCAAAGCAATACACACACACACACACACACACACACACACACACTTTACTTAGTCAAATTTACTGTGAAAAGCTCATGCTTTCTTTTATGGGCCCGCCTCTTTGGAGATTTTGACATTAGATTTTCTGGCCTGAAGAGCTAATTCTCTCAGAAACAAGAGTAATGAAACATATCGCAACAAATGTTTCTTCCATTTTAATGGCGCTCTAATCTTTCTAAAGCACTTTCACATTTGGTCCTAACCACAATGAGCGGGAAGTGGGGCTGCAGCACCGGCCTGAGTGACACTGTTCTCTTTAGCAGAGGGTGAACTGAATTGATAAAGTGACCTAGCAGATTCGGAACTTAAAGGTAGGTTCTGGTAAAGAACTGTCACGTGCGTAGTTGCCCTCACATTCTTCTTAAAAAGTGAAACAAAACACAAGCAGAGGAGCCCTGTGTGAATGTATGTATGCACATAAAAAACAAATATATCGTAGACTACTAGTTGAGTTCTAAATAAATACAACTGATATTTATCCTGGATAAGGTAGAATCTGAAGAGGGATTTCAATGAAGCGTCTGTATATATAGAATAAGATTTTTTGACGTGGTGCTCATCCATGCACAGGCTTCTGGGAAATTTTGAATCCCTTAAATTATAGGCAACACGTTGACATACATGGACCTAAAAGTGGCTTCCACATAGTAGGCTGTTTCTGTTGAGGTCCTTCTCTAAGAATGTGGCCTGCCAGGGTGGGAGAAAGGAAGTCTGGGTCCACAATTGCTCTCTTTTCCTTAGACAATGTGAGTACTGGACTCTGGACAGCCCTCAGGCTCTGGAGGTTTAATCACTCCATTATATCTGTGTTCAGCTCCCCATCTTTGGAATAGAAGGAATGTGCTGGAGACGAGCCCATTCTCCCCCCGCCCCCCGCCCCACCAAAGGAGCTCCAGCTGCCCACCTCCTCCTGCTAAAAGAGATGCAAGCCAAAGCAGCCCTCCTACCAAGGGCTCTGAACACAGCCCACACCTCTCCAAGAAGGACTTCTGGATAAAAAGGAGAGAATCCTAAGGGGAAAAAATAAATGTGAAGGAATCTGCTATAGGTTTTATGTAGACTCTTTGAGTTGCATTACTGCCAAGTCACTTCAGTCATGTCCGACTCTGTGCGATCCCATAGATGGCAACCCACCAGGCTCGCCCGTCCCTGGGATTTTCCAGGCAAGAACACTGGAGTGGGTTGCCATTTCCTTCTCCAATGCAGGAAAGTTAAAAGTGAAAGTGAAGTCGCTCAGTCGTGTCCGACTCTTCTCGACCCCATGGACTGGAGCCCACCAGGCTCCTCCATCCATGGGGTTTTCCAGGTGAGAACACTGGAGTGGGGTGTCATTATTGTGTCATTTGCTGTGTATGTTTCTCGATTTTCTTTTCACTTGACACATCACTTAATCTTTGTACCAGCTTAGCTCAGGTGATGGTTTTTGTCCTTGTACTGGTGAGAAAAAAGAGGCTCAGAGAGGCAGTCACTTTCCCTGGACCCAGCAGTTGATGAAGAATGCATCTCCCTGGTTTACAGTCACAGTGGAAAGTCCCTCGGTGGTGTAGTTAGTTGGTAAAGAATCCACCTGCCAATGCAGAAGACTCAAAATATGCAGGTTCGATCCCTCAGTGGGGAAGATTCCCCCAAAGAAGGAAATGGCAACCCACTCCAGGATTCTTGCCTGGAAAATTTCATAGACAGAGCAGCCTGGCAGGCCCCAGTCCATGGGGGTGCAAAGAGTCGGACATGACTGAGCATGCACACACAGAAGGTCCCACAACCAACAGGACAATGATGGAATTTGCTTTTTATTTCTTGTTCTCATAATTTTTTCCAAGGAAATATAATTATTATCAAAGATGCATGTGGCTGTATGATTTTAAGGAAAAGCAGAAACTGTTATTTATTAAGTAAATGTACTTTGTCCTCTGAACATACATTTGCAAAGCATTTAGTATAACATAGAAACATTTTCTTTTATAACTAATAAAAACCATAGATACTGAAATTTCTATATTAAGCTCACTGATCTCAAGAAAAAAAAATATTATAGTCTAAGCTGGAAAAAGTAACAAGATATTTAAAATATTTATATGTGAGTTTTCAGTATCTTCCAGACCTTTGGAATAGTCATAGACTAACTTTTTAATGGAAAAAATTTAATGAATTAGGATTCATTCATTCTGTTCATGCTATTCACCAGTAGCACTGGTTTGGGTATCTACCCTGTGCCAGTGTTACAGGCTCAGTATTTGCGTTCCTTCAAAATTTATACGTTGCAGAGAATGGACTTTTGGTTGCCAAGGAGGAGGGTAGTAGGGGAAGGATGGAGTGGGAGCTTAGGATTAGTAGAGGCAAACTATTACATATAGGATGGATAAAAAACAAGGTTCTACTGTATAGTACAGGGACCTATATTCAGTATCATGTAATAAGACATTATGGGAAAGAATATGAAAAAGAAAATGGATATGGACAATAGAATCATTTTAGTGTATAGTAGAAGCTAACACAACATTCTGAAGAAACTCTACTTCAATAAAATACATTTTTAAAAATTAAAAAAATCCATATGTTGCAGCTGTAACCCCCACCTCCCACACTGTGTGTTGGTATATGGAGGTGGGGCCTTTGGAGACTATTAGGTTTAGATGGGCTCATGAGGGTGAGACACCCACAAGAGGATTAGTGTCTTCTTAGAAGAGGAAGATGAAGCATTTCTGCCTCCATGTGCAAGCATAGAAGAAGGGTCCTGTGAGCCCAGGGTGAAAAAGCAGCCCTCTACAAGCCAGGAAGTGGGTTCTTATGAGGAACTGAATCTTCTGGCATGTTAATCTTGGGCTTTGCAGCTTCCAAGACTATGATATGTAAATCATAGTTATTGATTATGATTATGATAAGTAAATTATGATAAGTAAATGTCTGTTGTTTAAGACACACAGGCTATGGTGTTTTTTTAATAGCAGCCTGAGCACACTAAGACAACCAGATATTGACATAAGTACTTTTACATATCATTTGACAGACTTTTTTCTTGACTAAATTTTAGTCTGACTCCTCTGAGCCTTCTGACCTTGTTGGGTCTGCATTGTTCAGCATTACCAAGAATTCAGCAAAGCCAGTTTAGTGAGAATCACTTCCTATCCTTGATATATTTAATATATTTAATATGATCACCCTTGAGACCTAATCAAATGCCTCATCTCACACACTTAATATCTGATCATCCTGGCCTGCCTTCAGGAAGAATACTGTAAGTCGGTTTAGCAAAAATCTCCCTACCATCTGTGCCTCCTCTTAGCAATATCCCATCCAATGATGCCCTGCCTCTGCTCACTGGCTATAAATCCCCAGCTGTATTCAGAGGCGAGTCTCATCTCTCTTCCTTATATGATAGTCTTAACACCTACTGTGATAGCCCTAAATAAAGTCTCCCTTAACATTTTAACAAGTGTCAGTATGTTTTAAAAACAATTCCTTTAAGCTTCTAACAACATTTGAAGGTGGACATCATCCTGTTTTACAGAAGAGAAAACTGAGAACTAAAAGCATATTGCCACTTTTTAATAGTTAGCAAGTAAGTGATCATGCCAATATTTAAATCTGGACAGACAGCCAGTAGAAGAATGTATGCCATTCTGCTTACTTTAGCTGGGTCTTTTCTTGGACCACACTCCTTATTTGCTTAGGGATTCTTTCTTAAAGTGCCTTTCCATTCACCTGATATTCACAAGATTGTTCATTGAGTGCTCTGCATTTCTCCTGGGGACTCTGGATTGGCCCTTTCTAATTACCTCTGTTTACCAATAACCTCAGATATACAGATGACACCACCCTTATGGCAGAAAGTGAAGAGGAACTCAAAAGCCTCTTGATGAAAGTGAAAGAGAAGAGTGAAAAAGTTGGCTTAAAGCTCAACATTCAGAAAACGAAAATCATGGCATCTGGTCCTATCACTTCATGGGAAATAGATAGGGAAACAGTGGAAACAGTGTCAGACTTTATTTTTGGGAGCTCCAATATCACTGCAGATGGTGATTGCCGCCATGAAATTAAAAGATGCTTACTCCTTAGAAGGAAAGTTATGACCAACATAAACAGCATATTAAAAAGCAGAGATGTTACTTTGCCAACAAAGGTCCATCTAGTCAAGGCTATGGTTTTTCCAGTGGTCATGTATGGATGTGAGAGTTGGACTGTGAAGAAAGCTGAGTGTCGAAGAATTGATGCTTTTGAACTGTGGTGTTGGAGAAGACTCTTGAGAGTCCCTTGGACTGCAAGGAGATCCAACAAGTCCATCCTAAAGGAGATCAGTCCTGGGTGTTCATTGAAAGGATTGATGCTGAAGCTGAAACTGCAATACTTTGGCCACCTTATGCGAAGAGTTGACTCATTGGAAAAGACTCTGATGCTGGAAGGGATTGAGGGTAGGAGGAGAAGGGGACAACAGAGGATGAGATGGTTGGATGGCATCAACAACTCGATGGACATGAGTTTGAGTGAATTCCGCTAGTTGGTGATGGACCGGGAGGCCTGGTGTGCTGCGATTCATGGGGTCGCAAAGAGTCAGACATGACTGAGCGACTGAACTGAACTGAACCTATTGAGCATGATCCCTGACATATTGGAAGTACTCAACAAATATTTGCTAGTTTCAAAAAAGTGCATATTATCATAGCACTTGGGAAATATCAGGTGACCAAAACATATACCTGTTAAAATTGTTGAACTGATTTTTTTAAAAAACAATATTAGTTTTATAGAAAGTTTAAGCAAAGTGTATAGCAGCTCTAATACAACCCTATTCCTCACCCCTAGCTTTCCCTAGTCTCATACTATTTTTGTACAAAAAAAAAAAAAAATGTGGTGAGATTGAAAAAGGTGACAGATTTGTTTCAATTTGCTCCTGACTCACTAATATGTATTAGGGAATGCCCCAGCACTTTTCTGAGGTCAAGACTGCTCTAGAGAAATTTGTTCATTCCTTTGGCTCATATAAGTAGATGTGTATAAGGTCTGTATAGTCAAAGCTATGGTTTTTCCAGTAGTCATGGACATATAGGAGAGGTGGACCATACAGAAGGCTGAGTGCCAGAGAATTGATGCTTTCCAACTGTGGTTCTGGAGAAGACACTTGAGAGTCCCTTGGACTGTAAGGAGATCCAACCAGTCAATCCTAAAGGAAATCAACTCTGAATATTCATTGGAAGGATGGATGCTGAAGCTCCACTACTTTGGTCACCTGATGCAAAGAGCCAACTCCTTGAAAAAGACAGCATCCTTGGATACTGGGAAAGATGGAAGGCAAAAGCAGAAGGAGGTGACAGAGGATGAGATGGTTAGATAGAAACACCAGCTCAATGGACATGAACTTGAACGAACTCTGGGAGATAGTAAAGGACAGGGTAGCCTTGGGTGCTGCCATACATGAGGTCGCAAAGAGTTGGACATGACTTAGCGACTGAAAAACTGCAAAAGATTTGTTGAGTAAATGAGTTAAGTGTCAAGCATAAGAGGAAGAGGGAGCGGACAGAGCCAGCTCCCTGGGAAGGAGTGGAGTTTTGTTATGAAGAACATACTTGATTGTCTCTCCTCCCACTTTTTCCTGCTTTTTAATGAGGCTGCATAGGATGTGGGTGCAGAGAGGACTCTGGGGTCCTGTAATTACCAGAAGACTTTCCTTATCAATCAGCATATAAGACCTAGGAAAAAATCAAACTGAGAGGCCATGGTCCATGATACTTTCTACTTTACAAATGCCCTGCTCTCTGCAGATACGGATAAATGAATGAAAGAGCTAACACCAGAAGTAACTTCCAGGTGAACTGTTGTTGCTGTTTAGTCACTAAGCCATGTCTGACTCTTTGTGACCTCATGGACCGTAGCCCGCCAGGCTCCTCAGTCCATGGGGTTCTCCAGGCAAGAATACTGGAGTGGGTTGCTGTGTCCTCCTCCAGGGGATCTTCATGACCCAGGGATGGAACCGGTATCTCCCATGTCTCATGCATTGGCAGGTGAATTGTTTATGGCTGAGCCACCTGGGAAGCCCAAAGTAAACTATAGAAGGTGCCAAATGAAATATGGAAAAATTGAGGGACACAGGATATCAGAGCAGAGAGGCCTCCAGCTGGACCCAGAGAGAGGAGGTTGGCAGAGGTAACTCAGGTCTTGAAATGCAGCTTCAATTGGTTAGAATTGCAAATGCATTTTACACTGGCTGCCAGCATCCCAAACCCCTCCAGCCTTACGCCTCTAGAGCTGCACAGAAACCAGATACCAACCAGTCAGTGGTCCTCAAATGTGGTTGTGTATTAGAAACCTCATTCAGATCTTAAAAGACCACATGAGGTCAGGAGACAGAGTAACTGGGAGAGGGCTTAACAGCAGGGATAGGGCATGCTGACAGAGGGCTGGTGTGCCCAAAGACACAGCAACAGGATTCAGATAAAACTGTCAGGCAGCAGGAAAGAATAGTGAGAAAGGAGCAAAGATTGTTTACAAGACAGCGGTAGGACATGAGACAGGAAGGGTTTCCTTCTTCACGTCACAAATGTGGACCCCATTTTTAAGCATCAGCTAAATCCAGACATAGACACTTTTCACTTCGGCTTTTTAATCTTCATAAGGTATTCATCTATCCATGTAACACATACATACTTAGTGTCTTCTTTAGGAGCTCTTATGAGAAGAATCAAACAGATGTACTCCTTCCTTTGTTCCTTTGCAGAAGATAAACAAAAATCAAATAAGCAAAAATTAATTAAAAAATCAAGCAAGTAAACAAAGAAAAGGAAAAAAAAAACAACTCCACCAGAAATGAGTGTTATGAATGAGTAAGCGGTGTGATGGAAGAGAGGTTTTCAGTAGTTAAACCATGCTTACGATGTATCTTAATATTCTCTCTTCTTTAAGTGAAGGTCCTTCGTTCTTTCAGAAATTTCCGTGACCCACATAGTGCATAGCAGAGCAGTAACCTGAAGACAGAAAACTCAAGGATGGGAGAGTTTGCTTTCTGGGTTTTGGTATGAATTCTGAGTTGTATCCACCAGCTGGGAGATCTTAAGAATACTGTCTGTCTCCTTACCGTAAAAAATGGAGAGAGAAATTTTGTTTCACAAATGCAAATGTCTAGATTTAAAGGTGGCATGTGTGTGCTATTTCTACCATAGTTCTTGCTACATAGAGTGTGCTGCAAAATAGTCCTTCCTTTACACCGTCCATATGCATGTCTACAACCGAGCCCCATCATAGACACACACACACACACACACACACACACACACGTCCCTGATGGGACCCCAAAGGTAGGTCTGTTATTACTTTTAAAAGAAAGTGCAACTACTGGGGGCACACAAAATAGCCCATGATTTCTGGTTGGCTGTCCAGAAATTTATTTCCAGTAAAGTCACTTCCTGAGCATTAATACTGCAGAGGCACCCCTAGGCAATCTCTTCTTCAAACTAGCAAATGTATGAATTTGTGAGACCCCCTGCTTGGGCTGCAGAGAACATAAGCCCTATTAGGAGAGTGGCTGGAAAGACAGTACTTCACAGTCTAATGCACATTTGTGGTTGATCCCCAAAGATTTATCATGAAGAGTAATAGAAGTGTCCTCGGAGGTTACACAGACATTGTTTCTGAATTCAGGGTTCCTAGCAATGAATGTTCTCTTAGGGAACTATTGGGGTCTTGGGAAAACCAGACCAGCTTACTCACACTCATGCTGGCCTGAACCCCTTGAAAAATGGGTGATGTGACCACAAAGCAAGTCTGTATTAGGGCACCCCATCAAGGCATTCCTTGAAATTGTGCTTTTCTTTCTAACACAGGAAGTAAAGTTAGACGAAAATGAGTGAAGAATGAAAATCGCCTTTCTCCGTTAGCCATTATTGACCTCTGAGATTTGAAACACTGACATTTTTCAAATGTCAGCTCAATGACAATGCCAACTGTCACTATCTGGGCATGAAATTCTACTGTAATTTTGCAAAGTGCCACCATTAGGAGTGAGTGACTGAAGGGGTACACAGGGTCTCTCTGTAATATTCTTATAACTACGTGTGAGCCTATGATTACATCAGAATATGAAATTTAATTTTTAAAAGTGATTAAGTGATTTAGGAGACTATATAGGGCTTCCCTAGTGGCTCAGTGGTAAAAAAAAAAAAAAAAAATCTTCCTGCAATGCAGGAGATGTGGATTTGATCCCTGGGTGGGGAAGATCCCCTGGGGGAGGCAATGGCAACCCACTCCAGTATTCTTGCCTGGGAAATCCCATGCCTGGAGGGTTACAGTCCATAGGGTCACAAAGAGTTGAGAAGGACTGAGTGACTGAGCATGCATGCAGGAGAATTATCAACCAGATGCCACGTGTAGACCTTACTTGGATCTTGATTCAAATGCATGCTGGAAAAGGACATTTTGGGGTCAATCAGAAAAATACGGAACCAGAATCAGATGGTATCAGAGAAACATTGTTTATTTTGTTAGAGATAATAATGACATGTTAGAAAGGTTTCCTTTTTTTTTTTTTAATGCCCTTCTCTGTTAGATATATGGATGCTGAATTATGGATAGACTAAAAAGGCATTTGACCTGGAATCTGCTTTTAAGGACATAAGGCGAGAGTGTGGGGTCAGAGAGATGGGTACATGGTGATTTGTTATACATTCCTCTCTACTTTCATATATTTTTAAAAAATTCTATGATTAAAAAAGCTAAATAAATAAATAAACAGTCAGCCCAGGGCCAAGCACAGTGCATAGCTAAATTCAGCTCAAAAGGCTGAGGTGAACCTGACTGGCTGGGCCTTCATGGGTGGAGAACAGAGGTTTCTCACAGACCACTGCCAGCAGAGAAGGTGCTGCTGCTCCAAGCACGTAGTACTAAAGAGGACAAGCCAAGTCAATTACATGATGGCGGCTCTAGTATTGGCAACCAAAGATCTCGGGCGGGACATGGTGTCCTTGCATGAAATGACCTGCAGGGCAGTGGCCTCATTTGTTCTGTCTTCCTGATAACAGGGACTACCATGCCTTGTCCAAAGCTAGTTCTCAAAAACCATCCATTAAATGAATGCTTGGCAAGGAACTGTGGGGGCAACAGGGGAATACAATCTGAGTAAGGAACACCCACAAGGGTGAGTTTAGATGGACAAGACCTTGCCTGGCAATGAATTCCAATTAAGTGGAGGAAGAGTGTGTACCAGAGAGGCCGTGAGTGTGACTGACCAGTAGTAGGTATGGCATCCTTTCTCATCCTCTCCCCTTTCCCTCCTCTTCCAAGCTTCCTTCCTTGTCCATAAAGTGGGAACTCCAGCACCTGGTTCACAGTTTTCTGGTGAGCACTGATCGTGTGTGTGTGTGTGTGTGTGTGTTAGTCACTCAGTCATGTCTGACTCTTTGCTACTGCAAGTACTGTAGGCTGCCAGGTTCCTCTGTTCATGGAATTCTCTAAGCAAGAATACTGCAGTGGGTTGCCGTTCCATTTTACAGGGGATCTTCCTGACCCAGGGATTGAACCTGGGTCTCCCACATTGCAGGCGGATCCTTCACTGTCTGAGCCATCAGGGAAGCCCTAATTGGGTAACAGCAATTTCCCTGAATATCCGATTAACTTGTCTTTAGTTGCATCTGGGTTATTTTTGACTCTGGGCAAGTCTCTTAGTATCTGCATACTTCAATCTCCTCATGTGTAAAACATAGCTCTTAGGAGCACCTACCCCAGAGGGTGTCTTAAAGTTAGATATTCCATGCCAAGTGCTCGGCACTGCACTTGACACTTAGGAAGTACCCAATAAGTGAAATAATTACCTTCAATAATTACCATCATTAGCAAGATATCTAATGCTAGAGGAGTCAACAAAGAGCAGCTCCCATTTTTCCTCCCATTTCTTTGCACTCAGGACAGTACAGTAAGGTTTCTGTTTCATGGAATGTGGCACCAAGTTTTGAGTTTTGGAAGAACTGAGGAATCCACATGACATGCTTAATCCTTGACTTGGTACAAGATACATATGGAAGCAAAAAAGCAAATAAACCCCAACCTTATTAGTAATAGTTGTCAGTGCTTTTAATCCCCAATGCAATGCTCTTCCCTTTATAGTCTGTCCTGGATTTGCACAAACAATTCCAATTTAATATACGCTTTCCATTGAAAAAGCAAATGTCAGAGTGTTCCTTCCTGAAATCTGACTGCTGCAGTCACAATTTCCAGTATCCAAGTCAGCTAAGTCACTTCAGCTTTGAATTACAGTGGAAGAAAGGAAATCTGTTCATGTTTAAAAACAGATGTCTGTGTTCTGGTCTAACAACTCATCAAGGGTGAAACACACATAGGTACACTCATACACATGAAGAACACATGCACGCATGTACACGCCTGCACACACACACACACTTCCACGCACATGTACACAAACAGTAGAATAGCAGACTGACAGGCCTGTTCAGCCTGACAGCTTGGCAAATGGGCCTCCAGAGTGGAGATGGAAAGGAAGTAGTTGGAGGGCACATGAACTGGCAGGGGGTCTCTCCTGAACTGCTTCACTTCTTGTTTAAGAAGAGTAATGCTGACTTACAGGCACCTTTTGCTCCCTGGGATGGCAAAGCCCTATCTCTGTAGTTATTCTCAGAGATGCTGATTATGTTGACTAAGGGAGGCTTGTTGCTCAGCAAGCCCTGAGCTGAATATCTGTAAATTCATTGCAGCTAAGAGTCTCAGATCTGAGAAGAAGGTGGGCAGAGTCCACATAGATTAAATGCTTGTACCTGGAGGAAGGTAGGGTATGATGGAATCAGTGTCAGAAGATTTGGGGTCTGCCTCTTACGAACTCTAAGGGTTTGGGCAAAACACTCCCAACTCCCACCTAAAAAGAAATGGTTGAACACTTAGAATGTAGTCATGCTTGAAAAGTGCTTAGAACAGTCCTCAGAACATGGCAAAAATTCAATAAATAATGCCCTCGTGACTGTGTGCGTGGTGCTGTGCTATGTTACTGGGGAACTCTCAGTCTTTGAGGATAAGGAGTCACTGATCATATAAAAAAATAACAAATGCAACCAGAGAAATACACGAAACACACAGGGCAATGTAGAAAAGGATTGGGTCTTTCTTTGCAGAAGTGGGAAAGATAAGGGCAGGTTTCCCAAGAATGGCAATATCTAAGCCAAGCTAGAAAACATCAGTAAGAGCTCAGTCATGTAGGTTTAGCTTAATTTAGATGGAAGAAAGGGTCTGTTCTAAAGGAGACAGAGAAAGCTTCTGACATAGGAATCAGAAGGGGGCAGAAAGAGTACCCGCTTGCTAGTGTTAACAATGAAGTTATATACTCTCCAATGAATCCAAAGAGTGTCTGGAGGTTGTAAAGACCTCACCACACCTACTCCCATGATTTACATATTAAGATAACACAATTAGCCAGAAGGTGTAACCCAAAGACTGTCCTTAATCCAGAGACTGTCCTCAGGCAGGATACATTATTGTTATATAATACTAAGGAATGTAGAGAAGGAAAGGTTTGTCCTTTCTTCCCCCTTGAGAATTCCAGACCCCTCTCTCCTTGGGGACCCCTAGACTCCCTATCAACCTGCCTAGGAAATGACTCTCTCATTCCCCCCTTTTCTTTTAGGAGAATTATGTTGCCTAGGGAAAAGGGGCATCGTTCTCATTCCATAACTGCTTCCGAGCTGACAAGGGGCGTTGTCCCTAAATTGGTGAGGCAACATATTCTCCTAATCCTCATATTGAGGATATCTGATCCAGGGGCCCCAAATAGTAGTTGGAGGAAGCTACAGCAGTAGCAGGAGTTTGAGCAACCATTTGTAACTTAAAAGCTTTCATGCAGCTAGAAACAAATCCAGTTATATAGTTACAGATGCAGGCAACAGTCATTAAAACAAGTTAAAATCGAAATTAAAAGTCACATTATGTACATAGTTAAAGTACAAAGTGTTGCACCAGTCCATTTTAGGGTTGGTAAATGTCATCAGATGAAGAAGAGGCATCGCATGTGATTGTTGTCGAAGGTATTCACAGACTTGGAGAAAGTCTTTTCCTTGAAGTGGGGATGTCCACCAAAGGAAGCCTTCCACTGATGAAGAGGGGAGCGCTCCGATTGTGGAATGTAGCATAGGAGTGAGCCCAGGACAGGAAGGCATTGTCTTGAGGATCAAACGGCAGACTCAGGATTTTTGGAATCAGCAGAAGTAGATGCACATAGGTTATCAGGTCCATCCGCTGCCCTTCGTTTAACTCTAGAGCTCGGGTCAGAGCCACAAGCTCCGCTAACAGAGCACTGGTTCCCTGGGGCAGAGATTTTGCTTCCAAAACTTGTTCAGCAGTCACCACGGCGTCACCTGCTTTACACTTTCCATCTCGAACAAAATAACTGCCATCTGTAAATATTTTCATGTCAGGATTGTCTAATGGGGTATCCATTAGATCCCGAGCTGCATAGTTTAAAGTTAGGAATTGAGAACAATCGTGATCAGGTGTTTCATTTTCCTTCTCAGGAAGGAAAGTGGCAGGATTTAAATTCCACAAACTTTAAGCTTAGTTACTGGTCCTTCTAACAACAATGACTGATATTTAAGAAGCCTACTGTCTGTCATCCAAATATTAACCTTAGAACTTAAGATTCTACTCACATCATGAGAAGTCAGTACAGTAAGGTTTCATCCATTAATTATTTTTAAAGCTTCAGATGCTAATAAAGCCGCTGCCCCGATTACTCTTAGGCAGTGGGGCCACCCCATTAGATGTAGATGAAACTACATCTAATTCTCTGCTTAGATAAGCAATAGGTTGCTGGTGAGGCCCTCGGAGTTGTGTCAAAACTCCCAATGCCACACCTTTTCTTTCAGTGACAAACAAATTCTGACCCTGTGGGCAAGCTCAGAGCTGGAGCTTGCAGGAGAGCAGTCTGAAGAATCTTAAAAGCCTTTTGAGTTTCTAGAGACCAAACCAGTTTGTCCGTTTGGGCCTGCTGAGTTTCAGCTATGTTTTTTTTTTTTTTTAATTTTATTTTATTTTAAACTTTACAATATAGTGTTAGTTTTGCCAAATATCAAAATGAATCCACCACAGGTATACATGTGTTCCCCATCCTGAACCCTCCTCCTTCCTCCCTCCCCATACCATCCCTCTGGGTCGTCCCAGTGCACCAGCCCCAAGCATCCAGTATCGTGCATCGACCCTGGACTGGCGACTCACTTCATACATGATATTATACATGCTTCAATGCCATTCTTCCAAAGCTTCCCACCCTCTCCCTCTCCCACAGAGTCCATAAGATTGTTCTATACATCAGTGTCTCTTTTGCTGTCTCATACACAGGGTTATTGTTGCCATCTTTCTAAATTCCATATATATGTGTTAGTATACTGTATTGGTGTTTTTCTTTCTGGCTTACTTCACTCTGTATAATAGGCTCCAGTTTCATCCACCTCATTAGAACTGATTTAAATGTATTCTTTTTAATGGCTGACTAATACTCCATTGTGTATATGTACCACAGCTTTCTTATCCATTCATCTGCTGATGGACATGTAGGTTGCTTCCATGTCCTGGCTATTATAAACAGTGCTGCGATGAACATTGGGGTACACGTGTCTCTTTCAATTCTGGTTTCCTCAGTGTGTATGCCCAGCAGTGGGATTGCTGGATCACTTACACAAAAATAAACTCAAAATGGATTAAAGATGTAAACATAAGACCAGAAATTATAAAACTCCTAGAGGAGAACATAGGAAAAACACTCTCTGACATACATCACAGCAGCATCCTCTATGACCCACCTCCCAGAATATTGGAAATAAAAGCAAAAATAAACAAATGGGACCTAATTAAACTTAAAAGCTTCTGCACAACAAAGGAAACTATTAGCAAGGTGAAAAGACAGCCTTCAGAATGGGAGAAAATAATAGCAAATGAAGCAACTGACAAACAACTAATCTCAAAAATATACAAGCAACTCCTACAGCTCAATTCCAGAAAAATAAATGACCCAATCAAAAAATGGGCCAAAGAACTAAATAGACATTTCTCCAAAGAAGACATACAGATGGCTAACAAACACATGAAAAGATGCTCAACATCACTCATTATCAGAGAAATGCAAACCAAAACCACTATGAGGTACCATATCATGCCAGTCAGAATGGCTGCGATCCAAAATTCTACAAGCAATAAATGCTGGAGAGGGTGTGGAGAAAAGGGAACCCTCTTACACTGTTGGTGGGAATGCAAACTAGTACAGCCACTATGGAGAACAGTGTGGAGATTCCTTAAAAAACTGGAAATAAAACTACCTTATGATCCAGCAGTCCAGCTATAAGTTTATATAAAGGCCGGGCAAGTTCCCCGTAACCCGGAATCCAAATGCGACAGTAACCTGTGATTCCCCCAAATCCTCTCACTTGTCTTAAAGTCATAGGTAGGGGGTGATTTAGTAGAGGTTTAA
Source organism: Bos indicus x Bos taurus (assembly GCF_003369695.1). Taxonomy (NCBI): domain Eukaryota; kingdom Metazoa; phylum Chordata; class Mammalia; order Artiodactyla; family Bovidae; genus Bos; species Bos indicus x Bos taurus. Next base: position 105,618,780 of record NC_040081.1, read on the forward strand.
TTCTCTCAGGACCTATGGCCCTAGTCCCTTCTGATATGATTAGGCCCAGATATCTAACCGATTGTTGACAAAGCTGAGCCTTTTCTCTTGATGCCTTGTAACCACAGCCTGCCAGAAAGTTTAAGAAATCTTCTGAGGCTCGCGAACAAGCTTCCTCTGTCTCAGCACAGAGCAAAATATCATCTACATATTGTAACACCACTGCTTCAGAGCTATTAAAGTTTTGTAGATCCCGTGACAAACTTTATCCGAATAAGTGAGGACTGTCACAAAATCCCTGGGGCAAAACTGTCCAGGTTAACTGAGAAGCTGGCTGCGTAGGGTCTTCAAAGGCAAATAGGAATTGACTTTCTTCCGACAAAGACACTGATTAGAAAGCATCCTTTAAGTCAATTACTGAGAAATATTTGGCCCGTTCAGGAATTTCAGACAATAGAGTGTAAGGATTAGGCACCATGGGGTGTAAAGGAACTACAGCCTCATTTATTATTCATAAATCTTGAACTAGTCTCCATTTACCATTCGATTTCTTTATACCCAAAATAGGAGTGTTGCAAGGACTGTTGCAGGGAATTAATAGTCCCTGCTCCTTTAAATTTTTGATGATGGGTTTTAACCCTTCCTTAACTTCAGGTTTCAGTGGATATTGCTTCTTATGTGGAAATACGTGTGGGTCTTTGAGCTTAAAAACTACAGGAATAGCATTTTGTGCTCGACCCACATATTTTCCATCGGCCCATACTCTAGGAGTTACATTTTATTCAACTAAAGGAAGAGAAAGGAAGGGCTCCATATTCATGAAAACAGAGGCATGGACCTTGCTCAGTATATCCCTTCCCAAAAGGGGTGAGGGAGATTCTGGCACAATCAGAAACTCATGTGAAAACATCACAGAATCCCAGTTGCAAGATAAAGAATAACTGAAATAATATCTTTTGGCTCATCCAGACAGTCCCATTACGGAAGCAGATCGGGAAGAAAGTGGGCCAGGGGCTTCAGTAAGCACAGAATAAGTTGCCCCAGTATCTAAAAGGAAATCGACGGATTGGCCCCCCATGATTATTAATACCCAGGGTTCCTCAGGTGTAATTAGGACAGGAGCTTGTGTAGGGACCCCCGGGCACCTTCAGTCCTGATTGTCTTGAGAGTCCGACCCCGGAGACCTACGCCTCTGGGGGCAGTCTCTCTTCCAGTGTGGTCCTTTGCAGACCGGACATGGAGCCCAGGGCGGCTTAGATGCCTGAGGGCAATCCCGCTTGAGGTGCCCCTCCTTTCCACAGTAATAGCAAATCCATCCCTTTTCACCTGGGCCCCTCTGGGCATTTTTCTCAGGCTGCTTAAGAATGTTTTTCATAGCCATGGCGAAGGCTTCCGCCTTTTCCTTTGTCTTTTTTTGCCTTTCTTTCTTTTCCTCATATTTCCTACCATAATAGACTGTCTGAGCCAGTTGTAACAGAGTATCTAAAGACTGATTTGGTCCATACGCCTGTTTTAATAGCTTACACCGGATATCTGGAGCCGACTGAGTGAGAAATCTATCCTTTAAGATCACTTTTCCCTCTTCACTTTCGGGATCAATCTCAGTGAATCTGCGAAGGCCTTCTCTCAGTCTATCTAGGAATCTACCAGGAGCTTCCTTCTTCTCCTGTTCTATGTCTGCCAATTTGCCATAGATTAAAGGCTTAGAACGCGTCTGCCTAAGTCCCTCAAGAATACATCTAACAAAATGACTCTGATCCCATCTTCCTTTAGCTGTGTTGTAGTCCCAGTCTGGTTCTACAGTTGGGACCGCCTGATTCCCAGTGGGGAGGGCCGCTATCTCGTTCTCCGTCTTCTCTACTGATTCATTACCAAGCCATTCATCTCCATAAGCAACCGCTTTTCCCAAAACTCGAGTCTTTGACTCGGGAGTCAGCGTTTGTCCCAAGATATACATCACACCCTTCCAAGTGAGGTCATAAAGCAGAGTAACACCTTTAAAAGCTCTAATATATTTTTCTAGGTCCTCTAAATAGTCTCCCAGATCCTCCTTGATTCTTTGTATTTCTTGATAAGACAAAGGCTTATTAACTCTCACAGACTGATTATTTTTCCCTGTGGGTGTTTCATAAAGAGACAACAGCTTGTGTGGCTGTTCCTCAGTCTTTCTGGCTGCTCTGCGAATATGATCCCAGGGATAGATTGGAGAAACCTGTTTTTCCTCTTCTCTTTGTCTCCTGTCCTCCATCTCATCTCTTACTTTGATGGTCTGAGTTTCTACTGAAACCAGAGTAGTCTGAGGTCGTACTGAGACAGGAGTTGTTTGGACCTCCACGTGGGCAGTTTGAATCCCAGTTTGGACTTCCACTGAGACCAAGGCAACCCTTCTGAGGGGGGTTCTCTAGCTTTCAGTTTGCTCAACTTGGAGCCCCAGGTACGGGGGCAAAGTAAGAGGACAGGAGGGAGCTGAAGGTTTCACGCCCAAATCTATACCCTTAGGACCTGTCTGGCATATTTCGCAGAGAGAAAAAGGGCAACACATATGCTACTTCTACCCATTTCCCTTGTTCCTTACAGAACTGGTCTAATTGTAGAACAGCATTATACTTAAGAGATCCTTCAACTGGCCACCGTTCGCCGTCCTCCAATGGATACCGTGGCCATGCAGTATCACATAGGAAGACCAGGTGTGTCTTCTTTAAGCCCTGGGGATCAAATCTATCCCAGTTTTTCAGGATACAATTCAAAGGAGTGAGGCTGGAATTGTTAGCTCCCATCTGTAAGAGAGAAAAAAAGCAACCAGTGCCATTTTCTCTACCAGAGGCGTCCCTCCCTGCTCTAGATGGGGGTGTAGACAGACGTTACACCAAAAGCTTTTCCTTCCTGGTCGGACTTAGTCTGTCCCTTACCGACGCAGGCGCTGTACTCGTCCCTCTCGGTTCTACCACCGAGATGGGGTGGGGATGTACCAGGGGTAGACTTGATAGCATCCCTACTTGATGTCCAGCTCTTCACCTTTAATCTTGCTTGCCTCTGATGTCACCCGGGGTGAATCAGAGTAACCTTCCAGAATGCCTCCCAAGCTAAGACTACTGGGGGAAACATTCGTCATCTGAGTGCCTGTGCACGACCCTGAGTATTTCCTGACCACAATAAGGCCGACACAAACATAAAACTGAGATGTTCTTTCCAAGCATCACAACACCAGTATAACAGCCTCCTCTGATCCACTAAGAGTCAGCGTTACCAAAGGAAAAAAAAACCCATCGCAGTCCCAATCTGAGTAACCTTTAACCTCAGATATGTTCTGGGAGCTAGAGCTCCATCTAGCTTCTGAACTTTCGATTCCTAGCGAGGCTAGGCGCTTTCTTGACTACCAATTCAAGTTTGGGACCTAAGCCACAGTACACAATAACAGTATAGATCACAAGTCCCTTGAAAGTCTATGATTCGATAGATTAGGTTAGTACTTCTAATTCCCAAGGAGTTGTGAAATGGTCAAAGAGACCAAAAAGTTTGACCGAGAAAGGAGAGTTCGGTCCACACGCTTTGCCCATTTCTGGTCCATTCCCGAAGGAGACATTGGGTGCCTCTTGGCATTGGCAGGTCGGTATAATGCCCCGACAGGTTTCTGCCATAAGCCGTATTAGATCACCATGGAACCGCAGAGCAGGGCTCCTTACTTGCTTCATGCAGGGCATGCCATTCATTCACACAAGCACATGGTAGAGTTAGTACAGCACAGTAGAAAATGTGTTCTCTAAGAGAACAAAGAACTAAAGCTCCAAGCATCCTTACCTTGTCCTGAAGGATCCCGGACGAGCCCCCAGGATGAAAGGTTGTTGTTGAATCACGCGAAGACACCAGGATTCTTGGCCCTCGGAGGAGAGGAATTCAATCCGGGGCCAGAGACGAGGCTTGATCGCTCAGAGCTTTTGTGTAATAAAGTTTTATTAAAGTATAAAGGAGATAGAGAAAGCTTCTGACATAGGCATCAGAAGGGGGTAGAAAGAGTACCCGCTTGCTAGTGTTAACAATGAAGTTATATACTCTCCAATGAATCCAAAGAGTGTCTGGAGGTTGTAAAGACCTCACCACACCTACTCCCATAATTTACATTTTAAGATAATAGAATTAGCCAGAAGGTTTAACCCAAAGACTGTCCTTAATCCAGAGACTGTCCTCAGGCAGGATACATTATTGTTATATAATACTAAGGAATGTAGAGAAGGAAAGGTTTGTCCTTTCTTCCCCCTTGAGAATTCCAGACCCCTCTCTCCTTGGGGACCCCTAGACTCCCTATCAACCTGCGTAGGAAATGACTCTCTCAGTTCAAAGCCCAGAAGTTTGAAATAATTTGGTCTCTCTGGGGAGTTCCAATGATGTAGAATGGTGTCCAGGAGAGAGAGGGTGGTAATAATGCTGCAAGGAAGTCAGATCCAAGCCATGATCTCCAACCTTCCATCCCTCACAATGTGTGTGACTCTAAAACTCCCCATCTGGGTCCTCTATTGACCATATCATTAGCTGGTCAGTGTTCATCTTGACCTTGCATGGCAGATGTTTATTATCTGTCACTGGAGCCTGGGAGCCTGGCCTGGAGAATGCCAACTTCTTCATTTACCTTTAAAACTGGAGAAGCCTCTGCCTTCTCTCTTCATGAGACTGTTCTCATGAAAACTGCAGAAGTCAAGATGGGAGTAGGGAACAGTACTATCCACCGCCTCAGTGTGTGATGACCTGCCCTCTGCTCCCTTGAGTTGGTTCCGGTGGAAGCCCCTCCTCTTCTTCTGTTTGCCAGGTCACTCAGAATGTCCCATGCTGGCTCTTCCTCTCTCCTTGCTCTCTGCTTTCTGATTGAACACTTGAGATTCCCTTCCCCCACAACTGGCTAATTTCTATTCAAGTTTCTGTTTAAAATTTTATTTTTAATTTGGGGTTGGTAGATGCAAACTATTACATAAGGAATGAATAAACGATAAGATTCTACTGAATAGCACAGGGAACTACATCCAGTCTCCTGGGATAAGCCATAATGGAAAAGAATATTTAAAAAAACGAATGTATATGTGTAAAATGGACTTACTTTTCTGTACAGCAGAGATTGGTGCAACACTGTGAATAAACTCTTTCTGTTGTTGTTGTTTAGTTGATAAGTCATGACTGACTTTTTTGTGACCCCATGGATTGCAGTCTGCCAGGCTCGTTGTTCATGGGACTTCCCAGGCAAGAATATGGGAGAGGGTTCTACTTCCTTCTCCAGAGGATTTTCCAGACTCAGGAATCGAACTCGATTCTCCTGCATTGCAGGTGGATTCTTTTATCACTAGGCTGCCTGGGAAGCCCAAAGTAAACCATACATCTATTAAAAAGAATGTCAATATAGAAAGCACACAGAAATTAACATTTTTAAAAAAATAACAAAATGAACTTCTCTGTCCTCAGAATACAGCTTACAATTTGGAGCATTTCTTGAGTCTCAGAAGCCATGGGAGTAAGCCATGAATAAAGGAACATCAATCATATCTGAATACTGTGTTGATGGTCCTGACCAGCATGAAACTCAAGACCATAAAGCAAAGTGTATAAAGACTGCAAAGGAAGAAACAAAACTTTTTATTAACACAGATAATATGATTGTCTACATAGAAAAACTGACAAATCAAAAGACGGAATTTTTTAGGATTAAAAAAGTTAGTAAGTTTCCTGAATACAAAATCAATATGCCAAAATTAGTTGAAGGCCATATACAGAGTTTGAAGATGTAATTTTAAAATCTAAGATTTATAATAGTCAAACACACACACCATTTCTATCTATCTATCTGTCCATCTAAGCACATAAGACATAAAACACTTGGGAAAAAGTTCAGTAAACTTTATGTAAGCCCATTATGGTGAAATTACAAAAACCTTTTGAAAGATACTAAATAGCTAACCGAATGAATAGAGAGACTCAATATTATAAAGATGTCATACATCTCCCCCAATTGAGCTATAGCTGTAATGTAATTCCAATGAAAATGTCAATAGGATATATCATATAATTTGACAAGCTAAAACCCCAAATCTAATTGGAAGTGCTAAGGTCAATAATAGTCAAGACAAAGAAGAAAAATGGGTTGTATGGCCTTTCCTCTGCAGATATTATGAATTACTGTAAAGTTAGGGTAATTAAGTGATGGTGACATTAGACATAGGCAAATTGACAACCATCAGAATACAGGGATCACCAACAGCCCTGACAAATATGGAAACCTGATTTATGGGAAACCTGGTGCAGCAAATCTATGGACAAAGGAGAGACATCTCAAAAAATGGTGCTAGGACTCTGGGTTATCAATAAGGGGAAATAAATTGAACCCCTAAATCTCCCTATACATGAAAATCAATTCCAGGAGGATTAAATATGAAAGATGAAACTGTAAAGCATTTAGACGATAACAAAGGAAAAAGCCTGTAAGTTTCTTTCTTTTTTTCTTTTTCCCGGCCCCGCCACCTAGGCGAGTGAGGCCGGGCCACAGGAAGAGAAAATAAGGCCCAGTAGACCCGCTCCAGCCTGTAAGTTTCTAAGCAGGGAAAAAGACTTCTTAAATAAGACACAAAATGCAAACACAGGAGCAATGGCACAAGAGACCAACAGAACTAAAATTTTGTAATTTGAGAACTATTTGGATTCTATTTGTAAGGCCTCCCCAGACAGCCATTTTTCTTTTTTGCATTTCTTTTCCATGGGGATGGTCTTGATCCCTGTCTCCTGTACAAGGTCATGAACCTCATTCCATAGATCATCAGGCCCTCTATCTATCAGATCTAGACCCTTAAATCTATTTCTCACTTCCACTGTATAATCATAAGGGATTTGATTTAGGTCATACTGAATGGTCTAGTGGTTTTCCCTACTTTCTTCAATTTAAGTCTGAATTTGGCAATAAGGAGTTCATGGTCTGAGCCACAGTCAGCTCCTGGTCTTGTTTTTGCTGACTGTATAGAACTTCTCCATCTTTGGCTGCAAAGAATATAATCAATCTGATTTTGGTGTTGACCATCTGGTGATGTCCATGTATAGAGTCTTCTCTTGTGTTGTTGGAAGAGGGTGTTTGTTATGACCAGTGCATTTTCTTGGCAAAACTCTATTCGTCTTTGCCTTGCTTCATTCCATATACCAAGGCCAAATTTGCCTGTTACTCCAGGTGTTTCTTGACTTCCTACTTTTGCATTGCAGTCCCCTATAATGAAAAGTACATCTTTTTTGGGTGTTAATTCTAAAAGGTCTTGTAGGTCTTCATAGAACTGTTCAACTTCAGCTTCTTCAGGTTACTGGTTGGGGCATAGACTTGGATTACTCTGATATTGAATGGTTTGCCTTGGAAACAAACAGAGATCATTCTGTTGTTTTTGAGATTGCATCCAAGTACTGCAGTTTGGACTGTTTTGCTGACCATGATGGCTACTTCATTTCTTCTGAGGGATTCCTGCCTGCAGTAGTAGATATAATGGTCATCTGAGTTAAATTCACCCATTCCAGTCCATTTCAGTTCGCTGATTCCTAGAATGTCGACATTCACTCTTGCCATCTCTTGTTTGACCACTTCCAATTTGCCTTGATTCATGGACCTGACATTCCAGGTTGCTATGCAATATTGCTCTTTACAGCATGGGACCTTGCTTCTATCACCAGTCACATCCACAGCTGGGTATTGTTTTTGCTTTGGCTCCATTCCTTCATTCTTTCTGGAGTTATTTCTCCACTGATCTCCAGTAGCATATTGGGCACCTACTGACCTGGGGAGTTCCTCTTTCAGTATCCTATCATTTTGCCTTTTCATACTGTTCATGGGGTTCTCAAGGCAAGAATACTGAAGTGGTTTGCCATTCCCTTCTCCAGTGGGCCACATTCTATCAGATCTCTCCACCATGACCTGCCCATCTTGGGTTGCCCCATGGGCATGGCTTAGTTTCATTGAGTTAGACAAGGCTGTGGTCCTAGTGTGATTAGACTGACTAGTTTTCTGTGATTATGGTTTCAGTGTGTCTGCCCTCTGATGCCCTCTTGCAACACCTACCATCTTACTTGGGTTTCTCTTATCTTGGGCGTGGGGTATCTCTTCACAGCTGCTCCAGCAAAGCGCAGCCGATGCTCCTTACCTTGGACGAGGGGTATCTTCTCACTGCCGCCCTTCCTGACCTTCAACGTGGGATAGCTCCTCTAGGCCCTCTTATGCCCACCCAGCCACGGTGTGGGGTTGGTCCTCCCGGCCACTGCCCCTGGCCTCGGGTGTGGGGTTGCTCCTCCTGGACGCCGCCCCTGGCCTCAGGCTTAAGGGCATGGGGTATCTCCTCCTGGCCTCCATCCCTGAAAAGAAGAGAAGTGAAAAGCAAAGGAGAAAAGGAAAGATATAAACATCTGAATGCAGAGTTCCAAAGAATGGCAAGGAGAGATAAGAAAGCCTACTTCAGTGATCAGTGCAAAGAAATACAGGAAAACAACAGAATGGGAAAGACTAGAGATCTCTTTAAGAAAATCAGCGATACCAAAGGAACATTTCATGCAAAGATGGGCCCTATAAAGGACAGAAATGGTATGGACCTAACAGAAGCAGAAGATATTAAGAAGAGATGGCAAGAATACACAGAAAAACTGTACAAAAAAGATCTTCATGACCCAGATAATCACGATGGTGTGATCACTGACCTAGAGCCAGACATCCTGGAATGTGAAGTCCAATGGGCCTTAGAAAGCATCATTATGAACAAAGCTAGTGGAAGTGATAGAATTCCAGTTGAGCTATTCCAAATCCTGAAAAATGATGCTGTGAAAGTGCTGCACTCACTATGCCAGCAAATTTGGAAAACTCAGCAGTGGCCACAGGACTGGAAAAGATCAGTTTTCATTCCAATCCCAAAGAAAGGCAATGCCAAAGAATGCTCAAACTACCGCACAATTGCACTCATCTCACACGCTAGTAAAGTAATGCTCAAAATTCTCCAAGCCAGGCTTCAGCAATATGTGAACCATGAACTTCCTGATGCTCAAGCTGGTTTTAGAAAAGGCAGAGGAACCAGAGATCAAATTGCCAACATCCGCTGGATCATGGAAAAAGCAAGAGAGTTCCAGAAAAACATCTATTTCTGCTTCATTGACTATGCCAAAGCTTTTGACTGTGTGGATCACAATAAACTGTGGAAAATTCTGAAAGAGATGGGAATATCAGACTACCTGATCTGCCTCTTGAGAAATTTGTATGCAGGTCAGGAAGCACCAGTTAGAACTGGACATGGAACAACAGACTGGTTCCAAATAGGAAAAGGAGTACGTCAAGGCTGTATATTGTCACCCTGTTTATTTAACTTCTATGCAGAGTACATCATGAGAAACGCTGGGCTGGAAGAAGCACAAGCTGGAATCAAGATTGCCAGGAGAAATATCAATAACTTCAGATATGCAGATGACACCACCCTTATGGCAGAAAGTGAAGAGGAACTAAAAAGCCTCTTGATGAAAGTGAAAGTGGAGAGTGAAAAAGTGGGCTTAAAGCTCAACATTCAGAAAATGAAGATCATGGCATCCAGTCCCATCACTTGATGGGAAATAGATGGGGAAACAGTGGAAACAGTGTCAGACTTTATTTTTTTGTGCTCCAAAATCACTGCAGATGGTGACTGCAGCCATGAAATTAAAAGATGCTTACTCTTTGGAAGGAAAGTTATGACCAACCTAGATAGCATATTCAAAAGCAGAGACATTACTTTGCCAACAAAGGTCCAGCTAGTCAAGGCTATGGTTTTTCCAGTGGTCATGTATGGATGTGAGAGTTGGACTGTGACGAAGGCTGAGTGCTGAAGAACTGATGCTTTTGAACTGTGGTGTTGGAGAAGACTCTTGAGAGTCCCTTGGACTGCAAGGTGATCCAACCAGTCCATTCTGAAGGAGATCAGCCCTGGGATTTCTTTGGAAGGACTGATGCTAAAGCTGAAACTCCAGTACTTTGGCCACCTCATGTGAAGTGTTGACTCATTGGAAAAGACTCTGATGCTGGGAGGGATTGCGGGCAAGAGGAGAAGGGGACGACAGAGGATGATGGCATCACTGACTGGATGGACATGAGTCTGAGTGAACTCCGGGAGTTTGTGTTGGACAAGGAGGCCTGGTGTGCTGCGATTCATGCGGTCTCAAAGAGTCGGATACGACTGAGCGAATGATCTGATCTGATCTCTGATCTGATTTGGATTCTGCCACTCTCTGGGCAAACTTGTGACACTTAGGCTGGGGAAGAGGGCTTCTGAGAAGCACATAAACTGCACCTCATACATGGAGATTGTGAAAGCTATTAGGCTTTGTTACAAAGCAATTAATCAACACTTACCAATGGTTAGTTTGTCAGTTTGCACTGAGAGCATTTTAGTTGCATAAGAATGTATGTGCTTAGTCTCTCAGTCATGTCCATCTCTTTGTGACCTCATAGACTGAAGCCCACCAAGTTCCTCTGTCCTTGGGGATTCTCCAGGCAAGAATACTGGAGTGGGTTGCCATGTCCTTCTCCAGGGGATCTTCTCAACCCAGGGATCAAACCCAGGTCTCCCGCATCGCAGGCAGATTCTTTACCCATTGAGCTACCAGGGAAGCCCACATAAGAATAGGAAGAGCATTATATTCTTTTTGAGTCTACAAATATTTACAGAAATTTAATTAACATACAAGGCTATCTGAGATTAGATTATATCACCGCTCCAACATTTACAGATTGATGCACTGGCAAGCATGCTACTGACCCACCTAGTATGTAATATATATGTAAAATTATCAACTACTGTATCAAAACTGATTTTCTTTAAATATTTGGGGTCAGTGTACACTGTAGCTAGATTTGTCTATCTTTGCTTTAGTTGATAGTATGTTTCTATTAATTTTTATCTTTAAATATTTATTTCACAGAAAATAATTGATATATATCCTAAAGCTAAGGATAACTTTGGCAAAAATGGGTCAATAATACATCCTAGAGATTGCAATACAGTCTGTGCCTATTGGGACTGATTCTAAAGGCTTGAAAATGTTTCTGCAGTCAAAAATTTTCCAGTGACATAACTTTGCCTGCAGTTTACTATAAATTTCAGCATATTTGGTAAAACTTTGAAAGGTATTCTGCAAATATCAGAGAAATGACTGAAGGATAGAAGACATTGAGACCTTTTCATCCATTGCTTTAAAAGGAGTGTCAGGTCTTGGTGAAAAGGATGCAAGCATTCAAACTGTTCTTTACATTATTTTCTGTAAAGCAAGACCAGCATCTTTTGTTATTTCAATCCTGGCATTCTTCTTTAAAATTTGACTCTTTTTCCTATGTAAGTGTTGCTAGTCTATAATTAGTTTCTACTCTAATTATGCTCATCTAAAAAAACAAAATCTCATATAGCTGTCATTGTCTATTTTATTTAAACTCAATTTTACTTTATTTTATTTATGTTTTTGATTGCCCTGGGTCTTTGTGGTGGCATGGGCTCTTCCTTGTGGTGTGAGAGCTTCTCTAGTTGTGATCCACAGCTCCAGATCATGTGGACTCAGTTCCAATACCGGGCTTTATTGCTCTGCAGCATGTGGGATTTTAGTTCCCCATCCTGGGATTGAATCTGCATCCTCTGCACTGGAAGGCATATTCTCGACCATTAGGCCAGTAGGGAAATCCTTATGAGTGACTATTTTAAATCGACTGCTCAAACATAGGAATATGTATCACAGCACCAGTGTTAGACGTATAAACTTCTCCCAAAACAAGCTTGAAAAATTTCAGAACATAACATCTTATTCTTTTATAATAACAAATGCATGTAATTGAGTTTGTGTTTGGGGGAGTTCGCTGTACAAATGAACAAATGAGAGTTTTCCAAATTAACCTCAACATACATTTATTTTTAATTTATTAGAGGATAGCTAGTAAAAAAAAAATCTTGCTATTAAGCTTATATATATGTTGTTAAAAACCAGCATTAAACATAGCAAGTTTTAGAACATAGACCAATAAAATATATTTTTTCAAGGAGAAATATTTTATCACTGACCTTGTACAGTTGCTGGCATTTAGTGACACAAAAAAAGCAAATGAACTTTAGTTTGCTTTATCATTCTTATAAATTCTCTATATATAGTATGTCATTTTATTTTTTGTCCTCTGAGAGACCACTTTCACTTCCTAAGCTTAGTTTACCAGTCTGCACAATATTAAACAAAATAACCTTAAGATACACAGATATTTATATATTGAATTTTTAGCTATTTAATTCAACATAGGTCGTGAATCTTTCTATTAAAGTCCTGTTTTGGAATTCTTCACATCTGGTGAGCCTGAACCGAAAGCAGAATGTCAACTTTGCCACCTCAAAATTTCACAAGGATTAAAAAAAAAGTTCCCAAATCATGTATAATATCCGTGATAAATCACTTTCAACTGAGACATAAAAGGAATGTAGAGTTCGAAGAAAAGAAGAAAGCGGGTTTTGCGTTGTTTTGTTGTTGTTTAAAGAGGTATCCACAAGGCCCTGGCTTCAGCACGGGCTTCGGAAGGCTTTCATGTTCTCTAGTACAGCCCTGGGGCTCCGCGGAGTCCCAGAGGGAGAAACTGCCTTTGTGCTCAGTCACCCCTCAGATTCTTCACTTTCACCTATGCCTTTGACCTCTGCAAATTCCTTACTTTCTTACCAGCTGAGAGAATGATTAAAACTATTTTCAAAATATTTTTCTGTCTTATTCAGCTTTTAAGTTGTTTGCATTTGAAAAGTCATTCAGGGCACCTACTCTGCCATCCCTCTGGACATTGACAGCTTCTAAAGAATGTTTTTTTTCTTCACTTCCTCCAGCATGACTCTCTGATGTCCACAACTGGCTCCTATCACCGCAATTTATGTTCTCATAGCTTTGTGCACTTCCTCTTTCGTAGCAGGTCCTTATAATATTTGTCTCTCTTTTCCAACAAACTGTCAGCTTCCTGAAGCCACTCTGCATTGCTTCCTGTAATGGCCCCATAGCTTCACTTGGATACATTCAAGATCCTCTTTCTTGCTTGCTTCCTTTCTTCCTTCTTTCTTTCCCTACTCAATTCTTTTTTCTCAGTCACTTTTTCTTTATTCATTCCTTCAGTAAATATTTAATGAGAGCCAACTGACCTATTTAAACAAGCAGCTAAAATACAATGTCCTAAGAATTATAGTCCCCTTCATGGATCATGAATCATGGATCATGGAGCATGGATCATGGCCTTGTTGTGGCGAAGTGGCTTACATAACTCAATGAAGCTATGAGCCATGCCTTGAAGGTCCACATTACTTTGCCAACAAAGGTCCACATATTCAAAGCTATGGTTTTTCCAGTAGTCATGTATGAAGAAAGCTGAGTGCTGAAGAATTGATGCTTTTGAACTGTAGTGCCGGAGAAGACTCTTGAGAGTCCTTTGGACTGCAAGGAGATCCAACCAGACAATTCTAAAGGAAATCAGTCCCGAGTATTCATTGGAAGGATTGATGCTGAAGCTGAAGCTCCAATACCTTGGCCACCTGATGTGAAGAGACTGGAAAGCCTGGTGTGCTGCAACCCATGGGGTTTCAGAGTCAGACACGACTTAGTGACTGAACAACAATTATGGTCTGAGAATTATAAGATGACATAGATGTGTGTGGGGGGTTATGCTTAAGCTAAACTTGAGAAATGTAGGGAGAACCCACAGAAGACTTTATAAATTTCCCACAGCAATTATCCACTGTTTAATACTCTTTTTTCTACCCTCTCCCTTTCTCACTGTCTTCTCTCCCTTTATATTCTCCCTGGAATCATCTCCCAAAGAAACCACCCAGATCAAACACCTACCTCAGGATTTGCTTTTAAAGAAAGCCATATGAGTAAATGGATAGACCATTGTTCCAGTCTTTCCCTGTCTTTCACTCTACTGTGACTTTTTAGTCTCAGATCTTACTGTTACCTCCGTCATTTTCACCAAGTTTTTCAAAGTAAACTTCTGAGAGAGAAGCTTATTTTTCCCAAATCCTCTTTCCTAAACCAGACTCTTCCTCCATTCATCATAAGCCTATAGACTGGCTATTTCAGGGTAAGGCACATGTTCCCACCCCAGTTCAATCCATTGTGGTTGGCTGCATAGGGTACAGAGGGCTGACCTCAGTAACATCTACTGGCAGAGAAATGAGGTGGCAGGCACCCATGGAATTCTCCAGGCCATAATATTGGAGTGAGTAGCCTTTCCCTTCTCCAAGGGATCTTCCCAACTCAGGGATCAAACCCAGGTCTCCCACATTGCAGGCAGATTCTTTACTAGCTGAGCCACAAGGGAAGCCCAAGAATTCTGAAGTGGGTAGCCTATCCTTTCTCCAGAAGATCTTCCAGACCCAGAAATTGAACCAGGGTCTCCTGCATTGCAGGTGGATTCTTTACCAACTGAGCTATCAGGGAAGCCCCAATAATATCTCAGTTCAGTTCAGTTCAGTCACTCAGTCGTGTCTGACTCTTTGCGACCCCATGGACTGCAGCATGCCAGGCCTCCCTGTCCATCACCAACTCCTGGAGCTTACTCAACTCATGTCCACTGAGTCGGTGATGCCATCCAACCATCTTATCCTCTGTCATCCCCTTCTCACACCTTCAATCTTTCCCAGCATCAGGGTCTTCTCAAATGATTCAGTTCTTCTCGTCAGGTGGCCAAAGTATTGGAGTTTCAGCTTCAGCATCAGTTCTTCTAATGAATATTCAGGACTGATCTTCTTTAGGATGGATTGGTTGGACCTCCTTACAGTCCAAGGGACTCTCAAGAGTCTTCTTCAGCACCACAGTTCAAAAGCATCAATGCTTCAGCTCTCAGCTTTCTTTACAATCCAACTCTCACATCCATATGTGACTATTGGAAAAACCATAGCTTTGACTAGACAGACATTTGTTGGCAAATTTGTGTCTCTGCTTTTTAATATGCTTTCTAGGTTGGTTGTAACTTTTCTTCCGAGGAGGAAGTGCCTTTTAATTTCATGGCTGCAATCACCATCTGCAGTGGTTTTGGAGCCCCCCAAAATAAAGTCTGTCATTGTTTCCATTGTTTCCCCATCTATTTGTCATGAAGTCACAGGACCAGCTGCCATGATCTTAGTTTTCTAAATGTTGAGTTTTAAGCCAACTTTTTCACTCTCATCTTTCACTTTCATCAAGAGACTCTTTAGTTGTTCTTCACTTTCTGCCATAAGGGTGGTGTCATCTGCATATCTGACGTTATTGATATTTCTCCCTGCCAATCTTCATTCCAGCTTGTGCTTCATCCAGCTCGGCATTCCACATGATGTACTTTGCATATAAGTTAAATAATCAGGGTGACAATATACAGCCTTGACGTACTCCTTTTCCTATTTGGAACCAGTTTATTGTTCCATGTCCAGTTCTAACTGTTGCTTCTTGACCTGCATACAGATGTTTCAGGAGGCAGGTCAGGTGGTCTGGTATTCCCATCTCTTTAAGAATGTTCCACAGTTTGTTGTGATCCACACAGTCAAAGGCTTTGGCATAGTCAATAAAGCAGAAGTAGATGTTTTTCTGGAACTCTCTTGCTTTTTTGATGCTCCAGCAGATGTTGGCAATTTGATCTCTGGGTCCTCTGCCTTTTCTAAATCCAGTTTGAACATCTGGAAGTTCCTGGTTCACATACTGTTGAAGCCTGGCTTGGAGAATTTTGAGCACTTCTTTGCTAGTGTGTGAGATGAATGCAACTGTGCGGTCATATGAATATTCTTTGGCATTGCTTTTCTTTGGGATTGGAATGCAAACTGACCTTGTCCAGTTTTGTGGCCACTGCGTAGTTTTCCAAATGTGCTGGCATGTTTGCCGGCACTTTCACAGAGTGTAGTGCTTTCACAGCACTATAATATCTACTGGCAGAGAAATGAGGGTTGCAGACAGTCTGAAAATTAGTATGAATTGAATTCTTTCAACAGTACTATACAGGAAGTAATATTGTTCCACTATCAGATGAGAAAACTGAAGTTCAAAGAGGTTAAGTGATCAGTTTAAGATTTCACACACGTTAATGGTGGTGTCTGGGCTTACATCCCAAACTTTCTAACCCCAGCATTGTTTTTACCAGACTACAATGTATCTATAGCCTGAATGGTCCAGCATCAGCAGATTAGATGTAAAACCAATACGCCTCTTTTAAGTTAACTGCAATATGTGACAAAGTAAATTATTTCCTGAAACAAGCTCTTGCCTGTCTTTTACCTTTTTTGTTTTGAGAGCATAAAAGTCAAAATATATAAGCAAACAATTGCATCTTTGTAGTGGAAACAGAAAGTTTAGGGGCCAAGTGGTGGGCAGTGGATAGTTTGTCTTAGAAAATTCATAGGTAATTGGTGACATAGTTGGGATCTTAACAGGAGATATTATAGTCAGAGGGGCTATAAATCTAAAGCCTGTCTCACTCAGAGTGGACATTTCATCACATCACTGTGAAAGCTGTAAGCAAAAAGCATGTCTGTAAGATTTCCCCCTTGACCCAATATCTATTTTTGTGATGTGAAGCAATGGCTCTTCAAAAATACACAGAATGCCTGGCAGGGCATTTATTGTTTCAAGTGGAAAGGGAATGTATTGCCTCAATGTAATAGAAGACCCCAGTAGGGTAAATAAACTTCACATTTGTCTCTAGTCAGGGTCAAATGAGGCCTCCCTGGTGGCTCAGAGAGTAAAGACTCCACTTGCAATGCAGGAGACCTAAGTTTGATCCCTGGGTCAAATAGCACCATCAGGATTCAGCTCTTCTATCTTTTAGCTCTGTCTTTGGTAAAATTTTAGTCTCTATCAGATAGAAGCAGCCATTTCAGTCCCCACCCCCTTTCAGGTTTCAAGTCTATAGAGTCAGAGCAAATGCCTGTTTGCTAGGAGACTTAGTACAGATCTCAGTGAATACTGTTGAGTTCTAGGTAATGGCTTGCCCATCCCTGAACCAATCATTGTGATGAAAGAAATTAGGTTGCCTGATTGGCTGCACCTGATTCCCTGGTTTGGCTACAGTGTTGGATTTACCTAAAACACTCCAATGAAGAGTGACAGGAGATGGAACTCCTAACAAAATCAAGATCCTTTTATCACAAGAAAAGAATAAACTCTTGATGGCCCCAGTAGATTGGCTTTCCAGGTGATGTTATTGGTAAAGAACCCTCCTGCCAATGTAGGAAACATAATAGACGTGGGTTTGGTCTCTGGGTCAGGAAGATCCCTGGGAGGAGGGCATGGCAACCCACTCCAAAATTCTTGCCTGGAGAATCCCATGGACAGAGGAGCGAGGTGGGCTACAATTCATAGGGTTGCAAAGAGTCTGACACTACTGAAGTGACTTAGCATGCACACATGACCCCAATACATGCACATGCATAGATACAACAAGCATCCCTTACATAACCTATGTTATCCTTACAAAGAAAGCTGTGGTTCTAATGCACTGGGATACAAACATGTTCAAAAACTTGTTGGATTTGAGCTGTTCTCAGATACTCAAACTAATTAATGGGCTGACAGATTCTGTAGGTAGAATTCCAAGGGTTCAAAAAACAAGGGACATCTGGATTGCTTTTCTAATGCCGATCTGGCAAATTCCTATTCATTCCTCTATCCTAGTTTATTTGCTATCTTCTCTGTGAAGCATTCCCTCATTCTCTGATCAAGGTCCTTTCCTTTCATAATTATAGTGGTTATTGATAGTTCTGCAAAGAAGGTTGTTGCAGAATGCTATTGTTTACTCACCCAGTTGTGTCTGACTCTGCAACCCCATGGACTGCAGCATGCCAGGCCTCCCTGGCAGATTTAGTTCCAGGCCACCACAATAAAGTGAATATTGCAATAAAGTGTGTCACAGGAATTTTTCCTTCCCAATACATATAAACATTATCTTTACTATACTGTGTATAAGTGTTATGTAATACATTATGTCTAAAAAAAAAGTGTATACCTTAATTAAAAATACTTTAGTGATAAAAAATGTTAACGACCATCTGAGCTTTCAGTGAGTCATAATAGTTTTGCTGGCAGAAGGCCATGATGTCAATGACTGCTGACTGCTCAGGGTGGTGGTTACTAAAGGTTGGGGTAACTGTGGCAATTTCTTGAACTAAGACAAAATAAAGTTTACTGTATCGATTGACTCTTTTATGATAGCACTTCAAGGCCATTGTAGGGTTATTAATTGGCCTAATTTCATTATTACTGTGTCTCAGGGAATAGAGAGTCCTCAAAGGTGGAAAGAGACAAGGAACAGCAAGTTGGTGAGCAGATAGAACACACACACAGTATTTGTCAATTAAGTTCATTGTCTTCTAAGGCCACATTTTGTAGCATCCAAAAGAGTGACAATGGTAACATTATGAAGACCGATTATAGATTATTATAAAAATATAATAAAAATGAAAAGTTTTAAATATTGTGAGAATTATCAAAATAAGACAGAGACACTCGGTAAGCAAATGCTGTTGGAAAAATGATGCCAATAGGCTTACTCAATGCAGGGTTGACACAAACCCTCAATTTGTAAAAAAAAAAACATGGTGTCTGTGAAGAGGAATAAAATGAGATGTGCCTGTACACATTCTTGTTAAGAAAACATGGAACATTATCCAGAGTAGATCACATATTAAGCCACGGAATAAGTCTAAACAAACTTAAGAGGAAGAAAATTGCACCAATTATCTTTTCTGACAATAACTGAATGAAGCCAAAAATTAATAACACTAAGAAAATAGAATAATTCATTAGCATGTGGAAACTACACAACAGATTCTTAAATGACCATTGGGTCAAAGAGAAAAAAAAATGTAAAAGGGAATTTAAGAAATATCTCAAGACAAATAAAAATGAAAAAACAACATTCCAAATCTTATGGGATCCAGGGGAAAAAAGTATTAAGAGGGAATTTTATAGTTGATAGAGGTGAACACTTATAGTTAAAAACAATAAAGATCTCAAATAAACAACCTAATTTTACACCTCAAGAAATCAGAAAAAGAGAAACAAATTAGGCCCCCAAATAGTAGAAGAAATGAAATACTAAAGATTAGAGCAGAAATAAGTGAAATAGAGAACAGGAAAACAATTTTAAAATCAACAAAACCAACAGTTGGTTTCTTGAAAAGATAAAGAAAATCCACAAATCATTAGTTTTCCATATGTATGGCTGTTCTTTGTCTTATTGACCTCGGTCTGGTCACACTTGCCCAGGATAGGACCCCAACAAAGTCTTCACATGAGTTTACTAAGCAAATTGAATGAGACACAACACCCAGCATAGCCCTGACATGTTGTTAAGTATCCAACGTGCTAAATGCATTGAGCACAAATTTCCCTGGAACAAAAAGCTCTGCTTGTTTATTGGTGGAAATATGTTTATTTTATTTAACATGCAATGATGAAATAGATACATCAGTAGTCAAACCTCAGACATCTTGTTTACCTAAAGTTGTCTGTCTGTCTCCACAGTCCCGGAGAACGGTTCTGAGAGATTCTCCTTAGAGAAGAGCATAGGCTGCTGCACATACTTTATTTTGATTTATTTCACCTTCAAAGACTCATTTGTGGCTGATTTCTCACTTCAGTAAGGTTGTCAATGAGCGTGTACAGGATCATGCGGAGCCCAGGAATTTCAACCTGAAGTCACACATACAGCAAAATGCTTAAAAACACAGTCACTGTCATCACACACCCAGGCTATGTACTGATATTTCAACACATTAATGAATGCCCACAGTGTTCATTCCTCTAGGATTGTTCCTTGTCATCCTTGAGCTCCAATTTGTTTATGCGTAAAAGAAAGGAAAAGAATCATACCTAAGTTATGGGAAATTTAAGGAAAAGAGCATTAAGCTATGACAAAACTAGATAGCATATTAAAAATCAGAGACATCACTTTGCCAACAAAGGTACATATAGTCAAACTACTGGTTTTTCCAGTAGTCATGTATGGATGTGAGAGTTGAACCATAATGAAAGCTGAGCGCCAAAGAATTGATGCTTTTGAACTGTGGTGTTGGAGAAGACTCTTGAGAGTTCCTTGGACTGCAAGGAGGTAAAACCAGTTAATATCAAAGGAAATCAATTCTGAATATTCATTGGAAGGACTGATGCTAAAGCTGAAGCTCCAACACTTTGGCCACCTGATGCAAACAGCTGACTCATTGGAAAAGACCCTGATGCTGAGAAAGATTGAGGGCAAGAGGAAAAGGGGGCAACAAAGGATTAAGTAGTTGGATGCCATCACTCATTCAATGGACATTAATTTGAGCAAACTCTGAGAGATGATAAAGGACAGGAAAGCCCGGCATGCTGCAGTCCATGGGGTCACAAAGAATCAGACATGACTTAGCAACTGAACAACAAAGAAACCTCTAATCTGGGCTTAATAAAAGTCACCAAGCTAGGAACACACATATGGTTGCATGCTCATTTGTGTCTGACTCGGTGACCCTATGGACTGTAGCCCACCAGGCTCCTGGATTCTCCAGGCAATAATACTAGAGTGGTTTGCCGTTTCCTCCTCCAGGGTGTCTTGCCGACCCAGGGATCTAACCTGTGTGTCTTGTGTCTCCTGTATTAGCAGCCGGGTTCTTTACCACTTGGGAAGCTAAGAATGCACAAAATAAGAAAGAAAGAAAGAAAAAAAACTTAAGGAAGATTACCAAGTGAAATTGTCTTAGGTTAAACAGATAATTTGATGTATATCTCCTTTGCAAGGTTTTTTCTTCCCTTTGTCATGTTTAACATAAAAAACCAAGCACCTGATCCTGGTACACACATTTGTCCACCATTTGGCTTGGTGGCCCCACTTGCCTCATCTCTTGCAATAGCTGACTCCTTTTTTTAACAGTGAAAATATTGACATGGTTACATCATGATTTGGTCATGTCATTCCATCTCCCTGGAACTCCCTCCTGCTCCTCTCTGCTAGATGAGAAATTCCTCCTCATTGCCCAAGTCTCAGCTCAGCCTCCATCTTCTCCACCTTCTCCAAATGAGTTCCAAGACCCTGCTCTGTGCTCCTAGAGCACATTGGATAGGATTCTGGCAAAATGCTCTCAATTTTGTGCATACCTACATCTGCTTCCCAGGTGATAAAGAACCCACCTGTCAATGCAGGAGACTTAAGAGACACAGGTTTGAACCCTGGGTCAGAAGGATCCCCTGGAGAAAGGAAGTGGTAGCCCACACCAGTATTCTTGCCTGGAGAATCCTATGGACAGTGAGGCCTGGCGATCTGTAGTCCATAGGGTCACAGAGAGTCAGGCATGATTGAAGCAACTTAACACTTACAAATGTATGTATTATTTCTCAAACTGGATTATAAGATCTTCCACAGAGGTGCCCAGGGCTGCTTCTTTTTCACATCCCTGGAGCATATAGCATACGTGCTGGTGATAATTGGAACAAAGGAGGCTCGGTGACATTGGCTGCTTGAACTTTTGCAAAGGCAAGTTTGGTCTGGCTACCTGATTTTAGTCGAACCCCAGGTTTCACCCAGGGCTTTCCTGGTGGCTCAGATGGTAGAGTCTGCTTGCAATTCAGGAGACTGGGTCACTAAGATCCCCTGAAGAAGGGCATGGCTACTTCCTCCAGTATTCTTGCTTGGAGAATTCCGTGGACAGAAGAGCCTGGTAGGCTACAGTCAAGGAGGTCGCAAAGAGTTGGACATGACTGAGCCACTAACACTTTCACTTTCCGGGTTTTACTCAGGCTTGAGTGATGCTGCAGAGCTTGCTGGCCACTTTTTGGGCAGATCTTGAATGCTGTTATCCCCACAAGAGAGAACAAGCTCTGGGAACAGAGTCACACTGAAGCAGCTGAGCAGGAAACTACCATGGTAAAGGATTTATTCGCTTGGAGAAAGCTTGTGGCCAATATTTCCCGTGGCCAGGTTGGAGAGTCTCTTTGGGACCTTGAGCTGAGAGCTGGCAGCTTGCTTGGAAGCCAGTAAAGGAAAATGTCATTAATTAATGACATCCTCTTTCCACCCTCGGAAGTGTGGCATTTGGAAGCAGACTGACGGGAATTTTAATTTTCATTTCAATCTTCACCTATGTGACCTTGAAAAAATTACTTAACTTTTCTAAGCCTCCATATTATCTTCATCTGTGAAACAGGAATAACTGTATTTTCCCAAGAGAGTATGTTGTGAGGAATCTGGACAGACTACAGTATAGAGTATATAGTATCTATACTTTTGAATATTTAGAATATAGTTTCTGGAGGAGCTTGGCTCACAGGATCCTTGACTCAACAGCAACAGTTGTTACTGAGATAAACCAGCTTATGACTAGTTAGTTACTTGAATCAGGCAGGGCATCTTCTGTGCTGAAACCACAGATTCCATGTAACTAACTCCCTCTTTTCAATACTCTGTCACTTTCCAAAACATGAATGCATTGCCATATTAATACTTCTCAAGATAGCCGTGTCATTACATGTCTGTGTAAGGCATTCAGTCACATCTGACTCTTTGTGACCCCATGGCCTCTAGCCCACCAGGGTCCTCTGTCCATGGAATTCTCCAGGCAAGAATGCTGCAGTGGATTGGCAGTTCCTTCTCCAGGGGATCTTCCCAACCCAGGGATCAAACCTGTGTCTCCCATACTGCAGAGAGACCCTTTACCATCTGTCATTACATGGGTCTCCTTGAAGTTGGCAGACCCCAAAATTATGAGCCCTAAATTCAAGCAGGTTATTTCTGGGTTCTTGGCAAATGGCTAACCTCATGCAGCAATGAAATTCTATAACTTCCTACTTGATGATGACACTTCTTGACTCTCTATCCTTGACAATAATACTCACTTTTCCTATATTGTCTTCCAGATTTCTTAACATGGTTTATAAAGTCGTCTACCTTCCCATCCTTAGGACTTTGTATAATTGTTTCCTCTGCCTGGAGCTTTACCATTTGCTCATCTCAACTCTCATCCTTCAGGTCATGAGTTATCTGCCATTATGACCACCCCATGGAGGCTTCACCAACCCTCAGTAGATATAGGACTCAGTGAACTCAGTTTTTTCTATCACTTATCATGCTTTATATTACTTTTGGATTACATCCCCAAACGTGGTTTAATCCGAGCCACTCCCCTTGTGCTCCAGGCACCAACACTAATAAAGGGGAAAAAAATCCAATAATTGGCCTAGCCATATTCACACCCTCATAAAGCAGATATTCTTGTTTTTCTATTAATTTTCTTGGAGCTCTTTTACCTCTCATGAAAATTGAGATGGTAACACCTTCCAGAGATAATTTCTTTGGCTCTTTGAGAACAAAAGATAACCCCACAAAAAGAGAGAATCCCTGCACCTGTGTTCTGTTTCTACACTATTCCAACCAGGTAGGTTGTCTAACATTCAGGTCTCTTGATTCTTTAGTAAAACACAGAGAGAAATCTTCCCTCCCCATTTCATGGGTTTATTAAATGGATCCAAAGAGAACAAATAGTATTAGAACATGATGTGCAGAATGTTGATGTAAATGTGAATAGTGCCTGTAACTAACACACCTTGTCTCGGGGAAAGGAGAAAACTGAGTCCTAATAGCGGATTTTCTAATAAAGTTCAGATTACCAGGGAAGATTGGGAAGTGAGACATGGGTATTTAGTGAATATATTTATAAATTACCTGGCTAGAGATGCAGTTTGGGTGGGGAGGATGTGGGGGAGGCATTCTGAGAAGCTGATTTTGTCTCAAATCTCAGGTCTAAAGGTTCTGGGATGGGATGGGAAGGAAGGTACAGAGATTTTGTTCTCCCCATGCCAGACTTTGCCTCATTTTTGTAGCTATTTTATTCAGAGTTTAAATTTACAGACTTTAGGTGAATAATAAGCATTTTTTTTTGTTCTTTTTTGAAAGTCATAAATGCTCATCAAGCAGAAATTGTCAGTGTGAGGTCATTCTCTTGGCATCAAATCACAGTTTAATGGCAGATCTAGGGTAGGGCTGTGCTGATTCTGTGGCAAAGAGATTTGTGCTGTGTTTTCTAAGAGAATGTAGCACAGGAGACTCATGCTTTTCGCCAGGTTGTGGAACAGGCCCTTGCTGATCAGTTCACTCACCCACATGTTTTCAGCTGGATGTATTCATTTCAATCTAGTCAATACCTACAACAACTGAGTCCTTGACATGTTGGCTTAATCTATCCCTTGGGGGAAAAAATGACTGTAGTGAACTATATCTGAGGTCCCTTAGGCACCAGCCCTGAACCTTTGTTTTCTAATCTGCATAAATTTGTATAAAGACATCAACAATGCCTCTGTTAAAGTCCCAGTCCAACCTAAGTGTGTCATTAACTTTGGTTTCTTTTCTATTTGCTTCTAGATCCACGCTGTCTTTTCCTGATATGCTACCACCCGTCCACCCTCTCTTGGCTACCCTCTGAGGTGATGGTAAGAGATCCACCTGTGAGGAGCTGAGATGCTTATCTTTTAACTCCCAACCCTCATTGGGTGGGGGTGCCCCTGTGGTGTGCTCTTCAGGTGGGCTCAGAGAGCAACCCATCTGGAGACAGCCTCAGGTGAACTAGCAGAGAAATGCAGATGCTTGAAGAAGGATGCTGTCAGCCTTCAAAAGAACCTGTCCACTTGGGCTGTAGGTGAGCTGGGTGTGGGCCAGGGAGTGTGGGTGAGACAATGGCAGTTTGTGTCTGCTGCAATGTGTATCCCAGGCCAAGAGGGATCAGGAGATATGAACAAGAAGCAATGGGTACAGAATGGAGAACACAAGGCATGATGCTAGGAGGCAATAGGGCAGTAGGCACAGAGAAAATATGAGTTAGACTAGAAGACCTAAGCAGTTAGCACAGATCTACAAATTTCCCTGCCAAGGTGACTGGAGCCCCCAAGGGCCCACATACAGAATCCATCTGCCATGTCAGTGTGGTGAGACCAAAAACTACTTTTCATGATACCTGTGAGATTCTGTCCTTTCTGTCAACTCATGTGTGTCCTTAAACTATCCCATCTCTTCTTCCTTAAACCTACTTGAGTGCGTCTTTGTTTCTTGCCAGCCAAAGAGCCCCAACTAAATCACTCCTTAAATCTGTAACCCAATCTCAGCTAATCCAGAGCCTCGGGCCTCATCATAAATGCTGGTTGGTGTTCTGCCAGGCAGCATGGTCAGGACATGAAGAAGGCAGACTGTGGAGTCAGATCACTTGGGTTTAATTTCCAGCTCACCTACTTTTTACTGTGTGACTTCAGCAAGTTACCTTAACTTCCTTGTGCCTCAATTTTCTTATCTCTAAAGTGGGGATAATGATACCTATCTTCCTGCAATGGGGCTTCCCAGGTGATACCAGTGGTAAAGAACCTGCCTGTCAATGCAGGAGACATATGAGACATGGGTTCGATCTGTGGGTCGGCAAGATCCCCTGGAGCAGGAAATAGCAACTCATTCTAGTCTTCTTACCAGTTCATTTCAGTTCAGTTCAGTTGTTCAGTCGTGTCCAACTCTTTGCGACCCCATGAACTGCAGCATGCCATGGTGATGGTCTCCCTGTCCATCACCAACTCCCAGAGTCCACCCAAACCCATGTCGATGGAGTCAGTGATGCCATCCAGCCATCTCATCCTCTGTCGTCCCCTTCTCCTCCTGCCCTCAATCTTTCCCAGCATCAGGGTCTTTTCAAATGAGTCAGCTCTTCACATCAGGTGGCCAAAGTATTGGAGTTTCAGCTTCAATATTAGTCCTTCCAATGAACACCCAGGACTGATCTCCTTGAGGATGGACTGGTTGGATCTCCTTGCAGTTCAAGGGACTCTCAAGAATCTCCTCTAACACCACAGTTCAAAAGCATCGATTCTTCAGCACTCAGCTTTCTTTATAGTCCAACTCTCACATCCATACATGACCACTGGAAAAACCATAGCTGTGACTAGATGGACCTTTGTTGGCAAAGTAATGTCCCTGCTTTTTAATATGCTATCTAGGTTGGTTAGAGTCGGACATGACTGAAGCAACTTAGCAGCAGCAGCAGCAGGTTGGTTATAACTTTCCTTCCAAGGAGTAAACGTCTTTTAATTTCATGGCTGCAATCACCATCTGCATTATGGAGCCCAGAAAAATAAAGTCAGTTACTGTTTCCACTGTTTCCCCATCTATTTGCCATGAAGTGATGGGTCTGGACGCCATGATCTTAGTTTTTTGAATGTTGAGCTTTAAGCCAACTTTTTCACTCTCCTTTTTCACTTTCCTCAAGAGGCTTTTTAGTTCCTCTTCACTTTCTGCCATAAGGGTGGTGTCATTTGCATATCTGAGGTTACTGATATTCCTCCCAGCAATCTTGATTTCAGCTTGTGCTTCCTCCAGCCCAGCATTTCTCATGATGTACTCTGAATATAGGTTAAATAAAGGAAATCCCATAAACAGAGGAGCCTGGTGGTCTACAGTCCATAGGGTCACAAAGGGTTGGACATGACTTAGCAAGCACATGCATTGTTACTCTAATTTTTTTTAACATCTCAATGGATAGGAGGGAAAACTTGAAGACCAAGGTCCAATCTTGAAAGTTGGTGTTTTTCCAAGATTGAATGCCTCAAACATAATCTAGGAATGCCTCACTGTAGCAAGGGACCAAGTGGATACTCTTAGAGTCTCTTGGCAGATACTTCTGTTATTCCCAGATCTTTGGGGCTTCTTTGCCCATAAATGAGGGTGGGCAAGCTGGGATAATCTCATTCTCTGCTTCAGGACACCTTGCGTATATGTAGCTGGGAGTTTCACTAAGTCTTTGCACAGGAAGATGTTAGAGGTAGCTTCGAGTCTGCTCAGTAGGAACCCCCAGCAGTTCCTCCATCGAGCAGGGATACTGCTGAGGTTGACACCCCTGGCAAGTGAGAACTGGCTGGCATTCTGTCACCAAGTCCAGGGACATCTTATTAAACTATTAGACTTTTCTAGTTTCTGTTTACATTTTTCACTACCCATTAAATTCTTAAAGGACAGAAAAAGTGTGATTAAGGCTGGAACTCTGTCTTGTCCCATGGTTTCTTCCCCTAGACTGTGATGCTCCTTAGAGTTGAGACAGGTCCTGGCTCCTCTGTTGGCCCCACTGGTCTATGGTCCCTGAAAACTGGAACAGAACTGAGCTGTGAAAACACATGATGGCCAAAAAACATTTGATGCACATAGACACAGATAAAGTAATACTATCAAAGTCCTCCTCCAGGGGCATTCACATAATACTGCTCCCACCCTCCCCACCTATAACACTCTTTCAACATTGATGCCTATTAAAACTATTAATCCTTTAGATCTCAGCAAATATATTACCTCTAAAAGGAGTGATCCCAGGTTGGCCAATTAGCCAAGCCCCCTTGTTATACTTTGATGTCAAACTCTACAGCCTATCAAGATGGTTATTCAATTGATAGGAATACAATGGTTAGTAAACTTCATAATTATATATTTAATGTCTGATTATATTTTATATTATGCTCCCCTTCCCCCCACTATAACCTTCATTATACCTAGAAACACATCAACTTCAGGCACCACGGCATCTTAGGTGTCCAGCAGAGTGACTGGAACATAGAAAAATCACAAAAAAATATTTTCTTAGTCAATGAAAAAATGAACAAATATAAAGATGGCACACAAAAAATATGTTTACTACAACCCTGAGTCCTAAAATGATTAAAAAGCCAGTAGTTGGCTTTTGTAGATCCAAGGTTGGCCAAAAACCAGCTGGAGGAGAAGTGGTTTAGGAAATATATAAAAGCTTTCTAATTATCTTTGTTATGGGGGTCCTTTTAGCCAGACAATTATGTTCTCTTGCTCTCCTTTCAGTAAACAGGTTTTGGAAGGGAGGTGCATTTCCATGATGTTTGCCGATTTTATAGATGCTTTTTTTTTCCCCTTGAGCTGATGAGTGAATGATTATTTAAAAAAAAAGAAAGAAAGAAAAAAAAAACAAGTGGTTCAAATGGAGAGAGTTTTAGCCCACTGAAGCATTAGTTTAGTGTGGTACTTTTTTTTTTTTTTTCTTAATTGCTTTGAGGAAAATAGAAACCTTTAATAATTAGAGTGATGTGCCCTTCAGGGTTGTATGGGTACCAATCTTTGTAAAACTACGTGTAAATATCTTTGAGATGGAACTTAAAATCATCATTGTTTCTTTTATTTTTATGATTATTTTTAATGTAGCATGAACCAAATTGCTTGTTTCCACCACCACACATGTTATTTTGAAACACTGTCCATATTCAGCACAAATCCTATATATTAATTGAAATGTTCATATAACCCATCAATGGGAGGGTCACTGATTTCTCTTTAAAGAGAAGTTCAAATACCAAATGGTTATCTTTAAAGAATAGAAAGGGCATTTCCACTCACACATTGGGTATTTCATAGAAACTACCTAACCCAAACATATAGATTTTTCTTTTTTTCTATTTTATTGTTATTCTGAGGAACTCAGATTCATTGATTTTTACTAACCTATGCCAGTGTTTTCCAAACAGTGCTTTATCTAAATGAATGTCTTATCTCCTGTTTTGACAGTCTTCATGGTAAAGCAGGAGACTGAGTGAAAACCATTCCTTCCTTCATTTATTCACCTGTTCCTTCACCCATCTATTTGTTCAAATATTTGTTCATAGACTGAAGACAACTTTATTTGAAGTCTACCACCTGTCAGAAATGGTGCCAGGCTCAGCGTCGTGATACCATGATTCAAATTACCCTTCACTGCACCTGTGTGACCCTGGTGGAGGCCGTCCTCACACAGTTGGCAGATACATGATCCTTGTAGTGTTGGTCATTACCTCAATGCGTCTCTCCTTTTCTCACCAAAGCCTTACCTCTTGGGTGCAGAGATGAATCAACAGGATTGTCTGATGTTGGGTAGAAAAGGCAGGTGAGTCAACGGTTACAACTCAATGTGGTATGTGTGAAGATAGGGCTGAGAGTAGGTGTGTGTGAGAGCACAGATAAAGGGTGAATCCACCATGCTGAGGACATAGGGATGGAAAGGGAAGATGACCTCTGAGTTGAGTGTTGTCAGACACGTAGAACTGAGTGTAGCGAAGGGAGAAGGAAGGGAACTTAAGAGAGGGAGCCAGGTGTATCTGGATTTCCACAAGCTCTTTGACAGAGAGTTTCATAGTCAATGGAACTGCTTCTAGAATTGGAAATTGACATATTTTTCATTAGTCTAATAAAGGGGGAGCCTTAGAGAGACTCAGCATGGCCCTCCTGCCTCTTTTTTTTCCACCCCAGGTTCTTCCTCTCACCTTCCACGTGGTCTCCCCTCCT
Source organism: Bos indicus x Bos taurus (assembly GCF_003369695.1). Lineage (NCBI taxonomy): Eukaryota > Metazoa > Chordata > Mammalia > Artiodactyla > Bovidae > Bos > Bos indicus x Bos taurus. Next base: position 105,648,064 of record NC_040081.1, read on the forward strand.
CAGCTGCTTTGTCCAAGTGGAAACTCACTCACTGCTGCTGGTGCCTGGAGCACACATTCCATGCCCATGTCTTTTCAACCAGTGCAATCCCGGGCTGAGTCCCCTGCCAGCCATCTGCTGATCTTGGCCAGCTGTGCAGACTCAGCGCCTCTGGTGGAAGGTGACGGTGAGCCTTCTGCAAACAGGAAGCACCCGGCTAATTCTGCTGATGATGCAAAATGGGAAAGGAAGATAGGCAGTCACCGTTTTTCAAACTGACAGCTGGAAATAATAAAAACAGACATGAGGCCAAATGTTCACTGGGGCAGAGCATCTTGATGGGAAAGTTGAAACTGAATCAACTTAATGAGGAGAGGAGGTGGCTTTGGGTATATTGCCTATCAGAATGCTGGGCATAGGCAGATAAAACCCCCAAACATTGACTTAATAGACATTAAGGAAGGAGATAAGGCCTCCAGGAAGCCTCCTGTACTTCCTATCTACATATAACCTCACTTTATCAACACCAATGCACTTATAAACCAAAATCTGAAATTCTGAAGCAGAGATTGCCTTTTCAGACAGAGTAATACCACAGGACCCAATTAACTGGGGACAAATAGAAAGTGGGAGATAAAATATTGTATAATGAGATCAGTTGGGGGATGTAAATGAAATCCCACAGTCTTGTAATATGATAGAAAAAATATTTATACAAATCATTATATTTATATGTAGAGCATCAAAGAGTTGCCCAAATCCAGTGCCCATGTGAAATCACCCTCTGGGCAATGGAGAATTCCAGGTATAGTTAGATTCTGGTCCAGAGATGCTCCATTTAGGAAAACCCGAACTGAATGAATCATCTATTATGAATCTGTGGTTGCACTCAGTTTCCGGAAAAACATAGACCTGGATTCTCAGAAATGTATTCCTCTACTGCTTCAGGCTTTCATTTCACATGATGTTACAGAAAGAGGTAACAAAAGGGAAAGGAAAACCTCAGTCATTTTCACAAACCTACAATTTACCAGATAATTTTTTTTTCACATACTTTCTTTAATTTACTTCACATTCATGCAAGAAACAGAACATAGTTCTTCATTTTACAAATTTGAACTCAAGGCTGTGTGTGTGCTTAGTCACTCAGTCATGTTTTCCAGCAAAAATATTGGAAGGGGTCACCAGTCCCCACCCCCACCCCCAGGGGAATCTTCCTGACCCAGGGATCAAACCCACAATTCCAGGATCTTCTGCATTATAGGTACATTCTTTACCCACTTGAGCCACTGGGAACTCAAGGATAGTAGATGCTAACTGACTTACTTAAGGCTGAAGAGTAGAAGAGCAGGGTCTGGGCCACCATTTCAGAAATGCTAGAAGCAAAGTGAATGACTCTGTTCTATACAGGATGAATCATAAGTTGTTCTAAGTACTACCTGGGTACATCTGTGTTTTTAACATCTGTGTTTTTAACATCTAGGTCCCCTCATCTTTATAATCCCACCCATCATGCTGCTGACTAGTGATCAATCATGTCGAACCCTGCAACCCCATGGACTGCAGCCCATCAGCCTCCTCTGACCACCAATCCCGACAAGCTGAAATAAGGTGCTTGCAATTCAAGGTGCTTACCTGTCCCATCTCTTATCTTCAAGATTAGTGACTCAAAGGAGAACTTTCCATTCACACTGAAGCTTTTGGAATAGAAGGAGAGGTGGAATTTATGCCATTGTTTGTGACTCTTTCTCTTTGATATTATTTAATAACCAGATAATCTCAGAAACAGAATCAAGCCAATAAATACCCAGGGACACAGCTACATAACTTTTAGTTAAATCACTTATTTTCTGTGGTATGCTGGTCGCTTGTTTGGGATTTCAGGTTCATATTAAGAAAGCTCCCATATATGATCTCCATCACCTAGTGGCAGTCACGAGCTACTATAAGAGCTACCAAAATCCAGCACAAATGCTGTTTCTTGTTTGGCTCTCAAGCAGTTTTTCTTTATTTTTTTCTTTCTTTTTTGATGATCAAAAACTATTTTTCTTCCAGTTTATTGTGATAATTAACCTACAGCACTGTATAAGTTTAAGGTGTACAGCACAATGGTTTGACATGTATACATCATAAAATGATGATCACAATAAGTGAATATCCATCATCTTATATAGATATTGTTGTTCAGTTGTTCAGTCGTGTGTGACTCTGCAACCCCATGAAATGCAGTATGCTAGGCTTCCCTGTCCAACACCAACTCCCAGAGTCTACTCAAACTCATGTCCATTGATTCGGTGATGCCATTCAATCAGCTCATCCTCTATCGTCCCCTTCTCCTCCCGCCTTCAATCATTCCTAGCATCAGGGTCTTTTCAAATGAGCCACTTCGCATCACGTGACCAAGGTATTGACTCTTCAGCTTCAGCATCAGTCCTTCCAATGAATATTCAGGGTTGATTTCCTTTAGGATGGACTGGTTGGATCTCCTTGCAGTCCAAGGGACTCTCAAGAGTCTTATCTAGCCCTGCAATTAGAAAGAATCAGTTGTTTGATGTTTAGTGTTCTTTATAGACATTAAATAACTAGAAAAAAGCAAGTATTTTTTTCTTGGATTTACTCTCTTAACCTCATATATAACATAAAGCAGTGTTAATTATATTTATCTTGATGTAATTTTTAAAAATTCAAATCTATACGTGCACTAGCTATATTTTCCAAGAATTAAACAAGAAGGAAGTGGAGATGCTGGGGATTGAACCCAGGACCTCATACATGCAAAGCATGTGCTCTACCACTGAGCTACATCCCCATGTTCATGCAATGCTTTTAAATAAGTTTTGCCAGTGTTTAATCAAAGAAACTTGCCTGAACCAAACTATTTTACGTTAGGGAAAAAAAAGCAGTATTATTTCATGTGGATGTAATTTTGATAACGGAAGTTGAAGTATATCACAGTTAGTAGCTCAACTCTGGCTTTATAAGAGATATATTTTATCTTCCATAGAGGCAGTAAATCCACAATTTACAAATTATTTTCACAGGAAAAGTGACAGCAGATTATATAAAAGAAAGCAGACAAAGATATAATGATCCAGGAATCCATTCCTTTATGAGGATCCAATTAAATTATATATTATTTAAATGGGTGATTATAAAAGTTATATAAGCTCATTATCAATATTTTTAAATATATATTTATACTATCAGAGATAACTTTTCCATGCAGGGTTACTGTTTCCCAGTCTTTCTTATAGAGTTCATTGGATATACAGCTTTGTATTCTGAATTATTCCCAGTTACACTATATAATCAACACTTCCCCACATTCTTCAAAAACCCACAGCAGCAGTTTATATGTAGCTGGCTCCAAATCTTTCAGTTAGCACAGTTCAGTCCCTGGCCACCAAAGCTTTAGGTACATTCACAGCAAAGATCAATTCTCCTCTTTGAATCTCTTGTCTCTGTGTTTACATGTTTGTGGCTTATTAATTTCATTTACACATAAGGCCTAATATCAGTTTCCCATCTTTTCCTGTAGATGATACTCAAGAAATATGCTTGGATTTGTATTGCTTCCCGCCTCTAGGATGAGCTCTCTTGAGCCACTAAGACCCAGCTTGGTCCACCTCAGCCTTCGTGGGATAGTGTGTTAGTTCCAAGAGGGCCTATCACCGTAACCCTGGTTTTATAATCCCTTGCTTACATGTTTATCTCTTGCACTGTGCTGTGGGCTGTACCCCAACTGAAGATGGAACTTAGTTTATCTTCACTCCTGAATCTTTGTCCTTTAATCTCTACACTTCATACCCAGTTCACAGGTGCTGAATAAGTGTTAACCATGTAAATGAACAAAGATGTAACTATTGAATTGGTTTGCTTTGGTTTTAATCTTTAAGTTGTTTTTGACTCTGCAGCCCCAAGAACTGTAACCCTCCAGGCTCCTCTATCCTAAGATTTTCCAGGCATGAATACTAGAGTAGGTTGAATATTGAATGGATAGATTCAAGTTACCAGTCAAGAGAGCCAAGAGTTAACACATAACATTATCTATCTTGGTAGGTTCAGCATATTTGAATCTACAGACCACAGCTTGGATTCAAGAAAAAGGGATAAAGAGTCCCCATTGTATATGGCAAGGCACCCTTCATGGGTCTCAAAATTTTTCCATGTTGTGAAAGACCTAAAGAGAAGCTGTTAGCTTTTATAATGGCTCATGATTGTAGGAATGGCAATACATAATGTCTCTTCACACACCTTTCTATCTACAATGAACAATGCATCTCTTGAAAGCCAAGCCCTTGAAGACATCTATGGACCAGAAATAGATCTTATATACATTGAGATGACTAGGGCAGAATCTCAATCAAGAGCTATCTGGTGTCAACTGTTTGCATCATGCTTTCTTAATAATGTTTTGTTTTAATCGTATAATACTTCAAAAGCATAAGTAGAGCAAGAGTTATTATTTACATTTCAAAGATAAAAAGTAGGCTCAACAAGGGAAAATAAATGACTTATCTAAGGACTTAGTATCAATGAATAGGGCAGCCAGAACTCAAATTGATGTGTTCAATCCACTCTATAATGCTATTAAGGAAAAAAAAAAAAATAGAAGAAAAAAAATCAAAAACATCCACTTACTTATATTCTTTAGGCATATCAATTGAACTAAACTTTTCTGTTAGATGCTAAAAGCTAGAAATAGTGAGTATTTATAATTGGAAATAACAGGCACATGGCAGTCAAAACAGGTCTATGCTTGGCTCACAGACATACTATCCATTCCATATGACCTCTGGGAAATTGACTCATCTCCCAAGGTCAGTTTTATCAACATAAAACTAGAAAAATAACACCTCCAACAAACAACTCTTCTGAAGATTGATACGGTGATATCATTGTGCACAGTGTCTGGAACACAGTAGGTCTGCCAACAACAGTACTGATATTTACTACCCCAATTCCTACAGATAAAGCAGACACTAAATATGTGTGCATGCTCAGTTGTGTCTGACTCTTTGCAGCCCCATGGACTGTAGGCAAAATTCTGTCAATGGAATTTTCCAGGCAAAAATACAAGCGGGTAACCATTTCCTTCTCCAAGGAATCTTCCCAACCCAGGGATCAAACCAGGGTCTCCTTGCATTGTAGGCAGATTCTTTACCATCTGAGCTACCAGAGAGGTTGACAATTCCACATGGAAAAACTCTCTTTCCTGTTGTACAGCTGTATCTCCATGGCCCTTCTCAGCATGAGACCAGCATTCCTGTGTGTGTGTATTAATGCCTGGGACAATGAGCTCTGTCTGGTCTGTCCATAATCTCCAAGATAAACTCTACATTCTGAAGGTTTCTTCTGAGTTCCCAGCTGTGATGCTCAACCTTGCTCCAAGAAAAGCAGGACTGTGTCTTCAGCCAGCCAGATGCTTTGTGCTCTTTGTACAATCTGAGTCAAGTTGAGAGCTTTTCACAAATAAATGGTCAGAAACTGATGTGAAGAGTCGACTCATTGGAAAAGACCCTGATGCTGGGGATTGAAGGCAAAAGGGGAAAGGGGCAGCAGAGGATGAGATGGTTACATAGTATCACCAACTCAATGGTCATTAACTTGAGTAAACTCTGGAAGATAGTGGAAGACAGAGGAGCCCAGTGTGCTACAGTTCACGTGGTCACAAGGAGCTGGACACAACTTAGTGACTGAACAACAACTGTTTGGTTGTTAAATCCTGCTTCCAGAAGACAGACCTCCAAACAATCAAAGGCATAAATCTATTGTCATTTTTTAATCTTTTTTTAAAAAATGTTTTGATTTTATAATGGAGTAGAATTGATTAACAATATTGTTAGTTTCAGATGTATAGCAATGTGGTTCAGTTATACATATATCTTTTTCTTTTTCAAATTCTTTTCCCATTTTGATTATTATAGGGTATTGAGCAGTGTTCCTTGTGCTATGCAGTAGATTCTTGTTGGTTATCTATGTTATATATGGCAGTGTGTAGGTGTCAATCCAAACCTCCAATCTAGCATTTTCCATCCCTTGAGTCATCCTCTAGCAAAATCCCATGCCCCTCAACATCTCTGAATTCTTAGTCCCCTTTTCTACTCAGAACCTCCAAAAATGGCTGAATCTTTAGGATAAGGTGAGATCTTTGATTTCTCACAGGAAACAGTCCAGGATTTCTTTCTATCTGTCTGTGTGAGGTCTGTCTCTGGTACAAGGAATAGAGAAATGAGCCTATGGATGCATTGGGGCTCTGAGAGCTCTAAGATGCCTGCTTGTAAGATCTATGAACTAAGCCTCAACACATCTACCTTAGTTGCATCTTCCAGATCAAAGGAGGGATTCCTTCACCAGCAGAATTCTTTGATTTCTATGTGTCTAAAAATGGGAGCACAACTATTGATAAAGGCATAAATTAGCAAAGTCTACATCAGCTGTAAATTATCTACATCAAAGCTGTGTTTTTATCATTTCCAGTGCTTTTTTTTTTTTTTTTTGGTTTCTTTTTTTCTAAACAGGCCAAGAAAGTGTTTGCAAAGAGAATGCATTCAGTTTAAGCTAATAACAGTTTTTTCATTAACAGTAATTTCAGTGTGTGAAATACTCAGGTTGTTTGATGCTTGCTTGTGTGTAAAGGGTTTTGCAGGGGGTGTGGGTACCAGTTATAAGATTTTCTGTGGTGACTTTAAAAATCTTCACAAAGTCTTTGATAGTCTTCTGTTGATAGGTGGGATGTATAGCCATTTTCCCAGAATTTTGTCTGGCTTTAGTCCCTCATTCTTAACTGTAGAATTCAGCAGATATGACCTGCCTCTTATGAGGCTGGGTCATAGAAAGGGCAGAGGCATCCACTGTGTTAGCTGGGATGTGTTCCTTTGGAGAACTGAACTGGTACGTAGTCAGCTGTTCTGCTTTGAAACGGCTATGCCTTGAAGAAACCCAAACTATTGGAAAAGATACCACACTACTGGTATATGGGCACATAACTACTGTATGCTATTATCCATGTGGGGAGATGGCATGGGGAGGCCCAATGAGTTACAATGGACTACAATGGACAATACCTCAAAATCCTTTAGCTGAGCCCTTCCCAAATTCCCAATCGAGACAAACAGTGAATGATAATCAAATTATTGGCATTGCTTTAATTCACTGATTTGGGGCTAATTATTTTAAAAATAGAGACTTCCCAAGTGGCACTAGTGGCAAAGACAAATAAATAAATAAAATAAATAACAGCATGCCAATGCAGGAGACTAAAAGACACGGGTTTGATCCCTGAGTTAGGAAGATCCCCTGGAGAAGGGCATGGAAACCCACTCCAGCGTTCTTGCCTGGAGAATCCCATGGACAGAGGAGCTTGATGGATTATAGTCCATAAGGTCACAAAGAGTTGGATATGACTGAATCAATCCAAAAACGACAGAATGATCTCTGTTCGTTTCCAAGACAAACCATTCAAGATCACAGTAATCCAAGTCTATGCCCCAACCAGTAACATTGAAGAAGCTGAAGTTGAACGGTTCTATGAAGACCTACAAGACCAGGTTCGATGCATGATACTGGATGCTTGGGGCTAGTGCACTAGGACGACCCAGAGGGATGGTATGGGGAGGGAGGAGGGAGGAGGGTTCAGGATGGGGGACACATGTATGCCTGTGGCGGATTCATTTTGATATTTGGCAAAACTAATACAATTATGTAAAGTTTAAAAATAAAATAAAATAAAATAAAAAGATGTCCTTTTCATTATAGGGGACTGGAATGCAAAAGTAGGAAGTCAAGAAACACCTGGAGTAACAGGTGAATTTGGCCTTGGAATATGGAATGAAGCGGGGCAAAGACTAATAAAGTTTTGCCAAGAAAATGCACTGATCATAGCAAACACCCTCTTCCAAAAACACAAGAGAAGACTCTACACATGGACATCACCAGATGGTCAACACCAAAATCAGATTGATTATATTCTTTGCAGCCAAAGATGGAGAAGCTCTATGCAGTCAACAAAAACAAGACCAGGAGCTGACTGTGGCTCAGATCATGAACTCCTTATTACCAAATTCAGACTTCAATTGAAGAAAGTAGGGAAAACCACCAGACCATTCAGGCATGATCTAAATCAAATCTCTTATGATTATACAGTGGAGGTGAGAAATAGATTTAAGGGCCTAGATCTGATAGATAGAGTGCCTGATGAACTATGGAATGAGGTTCATGACATTGTACAAGAGACAGGGATCAATACCATCCCCATGGACAAGAAATGCATAAAAGCAAAATGGCTACCTGGGGAGGCCTTGCAAATAGCTGTGAAAAGAAGAGAAGCAAAAAGCAAAGGAGAAAAGGAAAGATACAAGCATCTGAATTCAGAGTTCCAAAGAATAGCAAGAAGAGATAAGAAAGCCTTCCTCAGTGATCAATGCAAAGAAATAGAGGAAAACAACAGAATGGGAAAGACTAGAGATCTCTTCAAGAAAATTAGAGATACCAAGGGGACATTTCATGCAAAGATGGGCTCGATAAAGGACAGAAATGGTAGGGACCTAACAGAAGCAGAAGATATTAAGAAGAGGTGGCAAGAATACACAGAAGAACTGTACAAAAAAGAGCTTCACAACCCAGATAATCACGATGGTGTGATCACTGACTTAGAGCCAGACATCCTGGAATGTGAAGTCAAGTGAGCCTTAGAAAGCTTCACTATGAACAAAGCTGGTGGAGGTGATAGAATTCCAGTTGAGCTATTTCAAATCCTGAAAGATGATGCTGTGAAAGTGCTTCACTCAATATGCCAGCAAATTTGGAAAACTCAGCAGTGGCCACAGGACTGGAAAAGGTCAGTTTTTATTCCAATCCCAAAGAAAGGCAATGCCAAAGAATGCTCAAACTACCGCACAATTGCACTCATCTCACACGCTAGCAAAGTAATGCTCAAAATTCTCCAAGCCAGGCTTCAGCAGTGTGTGAACTGTGAACTTCCAGATGTTCAAGCTGGTTTTAGAAAAGGCAGCGGACCAGAGATCAAATTGCCAACATCTGCTGGATCATGGAAAAAGCAAGAGAGTTCCAGAAAAACATTTATTTCTGCTTTATTGACTATGCCAAAGCCTTTGACTGTGTGGATCACAATAAACTGTGGAAAACTCTGAAAGAGATGGGAATACCAGACCACCTGACCTGCCTCTTGAGAAACCTGTTTGCAGGTCAGGAAGCACCAGTTAGAACTGGACATGGAACAACAAACTGGTTCCAAATAGGAAAAGGAGTACATCAAAGCTGTATATTATCACCCTGCTTATTTAACTTATATGCAGAGTACATCATGAGAAACGCTGGACTGGAAGAAACACAAGCTGGAATCAAGATTGCTGGGAGAAATATCAATAACCTCAGATATGCAGATGACACCACCCTTATGGCAGAAAGTGAAGAGGAACTAAAAAGCCTCTTGATGAAAATGAAAGAGGAGAGTGAAAAAATTGGCTTAAAGCTCAACATTCAGAAAACAAAGATCATGGCATCCAGTCCCATCACTTCATGGGAAATAGATGGGGAAACAGTGGAAACAGTGTCAGACTTTATTTTTCTGGGCTCCAAAATCACTGCAGATGGTGACTGCAGCCATGAAATTAAAAGACACTTACTCCTTGGAAGGAAAGTTATGAGCAACCTAGATAGCATATTCAAAAGCAGAGACATTACTTTGCCAACAAAGGTCCATCTAGTCAAGGCTATGGTTTTTCCTGTGGTCATGCATGGATGTGAGAGTTGGACTGTGAAGAAGGCTGAGTGCTGAAGAATTGATGCTTTTGACCTGTGGTATTGGATAAGACTCTTGAGAGTCCCTTGGACTGCAAGGTGATCCAATCAGTCCATTCTAAAGGAGATCAGCCCTGGGATTTCTTTGGAGGGAATGATGCTGAAGCTGGAACCCCAGTACTTTGGCCACCTCATGGGAAGAGTTGACTCATTAGAAAAGACTCTGATGCTGGGAGGGATTGGGGGCAGGAGGAAAAAGGGGACAACAGAGGATGAGATGGCTGGGTGGCATCACTGACTCGATGGACGTGAGTCTGAGTGAACTCCAGGAGTTGGTGATGGACAGGGAGGCCTGGCGTGCTGCAATCCATGGGGTTGAGAAGAGTCGGACACGACTGAGTGACTGAACTGAATCAATTTAGCATGCATTACAAAAATAATAATTAGAACATTCTCTTTGTTAAATTTACTTACAGTTCAGTCAATTAAAAAACAAACTTCCTACTGTATGCCATGATCTAGAACAAGATAACGTCCCTGATCTTTAGTAGTTCACATCCTAGAAGTGAAATTGACTATGCAAATCACCAGGAATTCATTCTTTAGGGGACCCAAGGCTACCTTATTGAGATAACTAAAATGAAAGCTCATCAAGCAAAGAAGATAGAGGAGGGCACTCCATCAAAGATGAACTGTGAGTGAAAGTTCAGAGTTCAGTCAGTTCAGTTCAGTTCAGTCACTCAGTCCTGTTCGACTCTTTGTGACCCCATGAATCACAGCACGCCAGGCCTCCCTGTCCATCACCAACTCCCAGAGTTCACTCAGACTCACGTCCATCAAGTCAGTGATGCCATCCAGCCATCTTATCCTCTGTTGTCCCCTTCTCCTCCTGCCCCCAATCCCTCCCAGTATCAGGGTCTTTACCAATGAGTCAGCTCTGCATGAGGTGGCCAAAGTATTGGAGTTTCAGCTTTAGCATCAGTCCTTCCAAAGAACACCCAGGGCTGATCTCCTTTAGAATGGACTGGTTGGATCTCCTTGCAGTCCAAGGGACTCTCAAGAGTTTTCTCCAACACCACAGTTCAAAAGTATCAATTCTTCGGCACTCAGCTTTCTTCACAGTCCAACTTTCACATTCATACATGACCACTGGAAAAACCATAGCCTTGACTAGACGGACCTTTGTTGGCAAAGTAATGTCTCTGCTTTTCTAGGTTGGTCATAACTTTCCTTCCAAGGAGTAAGTGTCTTTTAATTTCATGGCTGCAGTCACCATCTGCAGTGATTTTGGAGCCCAGAAAAATAAAGTCTGACACTGTTTCCACTTTTTCCCCATCTATTTCCCATGAAGTGATGGGACCAGATGCCATGATCTTCATTTTCTGAATGTTGAGCTTTAAGCCAACTTTTTCACTTTCCTCTTTCACTTTCATCAAGAGTCTTTTTAGCATCCAGAATCATGAGAAATAAATGTTTGCTGCTTACAAGCCACTCAATTTATGCTATTCTATTACAGCAGCCCAAACGGACTAAGACAGTATATAAATATAAAAATAACTTTAAAGAAATAGGATTATAATAAACATGCTATTTTATTGCTGCATAAAATTTCTGAATGCTTTTATATGTGAAAAATATATCTCTACATTATTATTTAAATGGCTAGAGACTAATCTGTTATATGCATGTACTATTATTAATTTAACCGATTTTTTATGGATGGACAATTATTTTTTGCTATTATAACAGTTTCTATGTTAACTATCCACTGACCACATGTTATTATGCACTTTCTTGAACAGGTATAGAGAAAAATTAACTGAAAAGGAAGTCTGTGTTAAAGGGATACACACTATAAATTTTGTATCATGTTGCTACATTCTTCACAAAATGTTATACCAATATTTACTTTCTATAGCATTGAATGAGAGTACCCATTTCCTTTTACCCCGTAATCACTAATGTTGCTATTTTTAACCTTTTCCAGTATTATAGGATAACAAAGCGTATCATTTCATTTCTATGAAAATATATCATCTCCTTTCTGTTTTCTGTGGGCTTGAATGTCTTGTCATATGGGTCCCTTTTGGGGTTAGGTATTTGTGTTTTTTGTTCCTTTTTCCATTGATGTAGTTGTCTTTTTTTTCGTATTTCTCTGTCAAACTTCTTAGCATAAAGCTAATAAAGCTATTTATTAAATTTCATATTTCAATTTTTGTTTTTATGTGGTTAAACTCACCAGTATTTTCTTTATGTTTTATATTTTTGACAGAGGTTGGAAATAATAATGTTATGAAAATGATACAGTTGCATTTTTGGAAAACCTCACAAGATCTATTGACTCATTGATGAATATAATAAGTAAGTTTAACTGTTATTTAAAAATGCAAAAGTCAATAGCTTTCTTGTAATAAAAATAAAAGGAAAATAGAACCCAAAAATCCCAGTCACAATGGCAGTAACATTAAACAAATATAAGTAACCTTAATAAAAGATATAGCTTTTTAAATAATAAACCTGGAAGAACCAACTTAGACTAACATGCTGCTGCTGCTGCTGCTGCGTTGCTTTAGTCGTGTCTGACTCTGTGCGACCCCATAAACGGCAGCCCGCCAGGCTTCCTGTCCCTAGGATTCTCCAGGCAAGAACACTGGAGTGGGTTGCCATTTCCTTCTCCAATGCATGAAAGTAAAAGTGAAAGTGAAGTCGCTCGTGTCTGACTCTAGCGACCCCATGGACTGCAGCCTAACAGGCTCCTCCATCCATGGAATTTTCTAGGCAAAAGTACTGGAGTGGGGTACCATTGCCTTCTCCAGACTAACATGAAAAATAAGCAAATAAAGAAACTTACCTAGTTGAGGTGAGGGAAGACTCATAATGCGAAGATGGCAATTTGCCCAACCTCAGTCTATAAATTCAGTGTACTTCTAATTAAAGATCCAATGATTTTTAAAATTCATTCAATTATTCTAAGGTTCATCTTGAAAAATACATATGCAACAGTGAGAAAGACAACTTTGAAAAGGAGAAGTAATGCAAAGACAGCTTTAATGTTATAAATTAAAATATGTTTTAAATCTCAATTCCAATTAAAACAGAAATCACTACAGAAATTGGCAAAATGATGAATGAAAGAAATACGAGTTAGAGCCAAATATGCATAGGAAGTTAGTCTATGGCCAAGAGAGTATTGAAATCAGTGGAAAAGCATGGATTATTCAATAAATTGTATTAGGAGGATTGGCAAGCCACTAAAAGAAAAAAGTTGAGATCGCTTGTTCACTTTTTTACACCAAAATGAGTTCCAAATGAGCAAAGATTTAAATGTGAAAACAGGCAAAACAAAAATTCCATATGGATGCTAAATAAAACAAGGTCACTGTCATGGTTTAAATATCAAATGAGTGCTTGAAATAAAGGATAGCAGTAGGGATGTGAAAAGAAAGGAAGGCCAGGCTGGTGAGGGAGGGGAGGCAATTAAGAGGTGGTGGTATTGACAGGGTTGGTGATTGATTGGATACAAAATAGTGTGAAAGGAGGGATGAAGTAGTGAAAAAAAAAAGTGACTGTTTTTTACTCTTGGAATACAATGAAGGCACACTGAGGTCATTATCACCAGCAGGTAAATCCCCCTGCCTTTTCCAAAGCCTGATCCAGACTCTAGTTCCTTGACAGGATGTTCACAAAGCACCCCAATTTGAAATAAACTTTTTCTCAATTACAAATCCATAGCTCCTTGTTTTAACTTATTTTTGCTTGAGCCAAATGACTCATCTACTTCGAGACATTTCCAATTAAGACTTGCTTGAAAGTCTGGATTTGTGACAATGGGCTCATATCTTATATATAGTGTCAATCAGCATCTCTGGACCTCAACTGATTTCTGTTTATAACTCTTCACCTTAATGGGTTGAATTAGAAAGGTAACACCACCTGGTTCTTCGGATCTCAGTCCCTTTGGAGTACCACTGTCCCCATGGAGCTGATGACCCTACAAGAGCTGGGTTTCTAGAAGCTCAGCCTCTACTTAGAGGTGCTTTTACAGATTGAATTATGTTAGTTAAAAAAAAAAAAAAATGGACCTTTAGTTAGAAGTGAATTGAATTTATAGATTGAGGACGGGCAAACTGTCATCCCAAGTCAAAGTCAACCTCCATTACTTTAGAATGTGACCTTATATGGAGATAGTGTCTTTACAGAGTAATCAGGTTAATGAAGTCTTCAGCCTGTGCCCTAATGCAATATGACCGGCATCCTTATTAAAAGAGGATTTGAACATAGATACACAAACACGGGGTAAATGTTGTGTGAAGATGAAAACAGAGATGAGGGTGATGGTTCTACAAAGGGACACTAACGATCAGTAGAAAATCATCAGAAACTAAGATGTAGGCAAGGAATAAATTCTCCCTTAAAGCCAAGAGAAGGAATCCAATTTGCCAGCATTTTGATTTGAGACATCTAAGCCCCTGAAATCTGAGATAATGAATTTCTGTTGTTAAGCTACTTAGTTTATGATATTTTGTTACAGCAGCCCTAACAAGCAAATGTAGGTGCCTACATACTTTTTCCTCCTTCCTACACTTTTTAAAGGCTAAGTGAAGTCAAAGGAAGGATTCCTACTCAAAGTTATCACCATTTTGCTACTAATCAAACTTTACAAACACCAGTTATGTGGTAGAAGTAGATAAAATTAATCATGGGATGATTTTCTGAGAATTCTAGTTTTATTGGTCATAATTCTTACATACAAATGCTAGAATCCCTTCACTATTTAAATAGAAAATATCTTTATTAAAGGATACTCTAGTGGCTCAATCAATAAAGAATCTGCCTGCAATGCAGGAGACCACCCGTTATGCAGGAAATTCCGTTTGATCCCTGGATTGAGACGATCCCCTGGAGAAGGAAATGGCACTCCACTCCACTATTCTTGCCTGGGAAATCACATGGACAGAGGAGCCTGGTGGACTACAGTCCATGGGGTTGCAAGAGTCAGACATGACTTAGCGGCTAAACCACCACCAGATAATACCAAGTATCCCAAGACGGTGGGAAGTGGATCTTTGATGCTGGACAGTTAGTGTATAATCACATAAGGGCTTCTCTAGGAAAAACCGTACTTGGTACTGTGAGGGAGTAGATGTCAGAAGTCCCAATGTCTCCTTGCCTGAAGGAACAGCTGACTCTGTCTCCAGACCTATTGTGTCCTCACACTGTTCATTTCCAAACCCAAGTCCAATCTAAAGAAACCAGGTCACATGTTCGAACCCTAGCTGCAAAGAATCATGATAGAGATTTTCTGTCTTTCTCTATAAGATAGCTAGACTTATAAAGTTGGAAATTACCAAAATAAATGGAAAGTGCTCAAAGATAACCACCAAAGGTTCTAATTATGATGGATGCAACTCAATCATCAACCTGCAATAGTGTGTGAACAAGACTCTAGTTTGGGCCCATGTGTTATCACTAGAAAAATAGATAACCAGAAAACATGATGTGAAATATATCAGCATTTTTGTTGGTGTGTTTATGAAAAAAACTTATTGGAAGAATAAGATACCTTAGATAGGATCCTGGAATAGAAAAGCATATCAAGTGAAAACTAAGGGAACTTGAATACCAATTCATTGGTTTTGACAAATGTACTGTACTCATGTCAGCTGTTAATAACAGGAGAAATTGAGTGGGGAGTGTAGAACTCTGTATAATCTTTGTGATTCTTTTATAAACCTGAAATAAAATTATAAAATAAAAACTATTAATTAAAATCTATTAAAGTCATTTTTTCTCTGAGAAAGGAAATAGCAGGCTGTGATAATTTATTTGAGAAAGGAAATAAGACTTCATATTGTCTCCTCCACTTACAGGACCTAGAAAGGAAGGGGAAAGGAAAGACTGTCATGTCAGCGAAACAGCCAACCCTTCTAGGCCACTGAGGATAAGATGTAGGACTCAGGAGCATGGGCAAAGCTGGAGGACATGGTGTTAAGTGAAATAAGCCACAGAAAAGCAAGTACTGCACTATTCCACTTATACGAAGTATCCAAAATAGTCAAATTCATAAACTCAACGAATGGAATGGCAGTCATCAGGAGTTAGGGGAGGGGATGGGTGTGTGCTTGTGCTAAATTACTTCAGTCTGCATCTGACTCTTTATGACCCTATGAACCATAGCCCTCCAAGCTCCTCTGTCTATGGAATTTTCCAGGCAAGAATACTGGAGTAGGTTGACATGCCCTCCTCCAGGGGATCTTCCTGACCCAGGGATCAAACCCATGTCTCTTACATCCCTGCATTGTCAGCGGGGTTCTTTACCAGTAGCACCCCCTGGAAAGACCTGGGAGGAGGGGTAACTGGGGAATTACTAATCAACAGGCATAAAGTTTCAGTGAAGTGAGATCTAGAGATCTTATGTACAACTTGTTACCTATGGTCAACCATAATGTGTTTCACCCTTTAAAGATGTTATATTTCATGATGTGTTGTTACACAAAAAAATAAAATTAAAAAAAAATTCAAAAACGTGAGATACAGATTTGGGGACGCTCGGTTTTAACAAAGCACAAGAGTTACAGGACATACAATGGTCAATGCAGAACAAAATTATTCTGAATAATAAATCTAGAGAATCTAAGTGGGACAACCTTCAGGGACAGATGGGGCTTAACCACATGGCATGGATGAGAGGATTTTGCAAAAGTGGACTGTTTTATAATAAATTGAAAGCCCTTTTTGTGCCAAGCTCACTGAAGAACACAGTGTTACAATGCTGGGTATGATTTTTGCTTTTTCAATTTGAAGCAAAGGGGATGATTTCCCAAGCCTGTAACTTTCAGAACAGAATAAAGAGTTTTAAGTGGCTATTCAAACGGGGAGAGCACATGTCCAGCAGAACAAGAACAGAAATGCATAAGGAACTGCAAAAGTAAACAGCCTGTGGGACATTTGGGGTGAGCACTGGAAGTCACCCCCAATGACTTGGTTTGAATATTTCCCCTGAGATTCCTAAGTTGAAACTTGAATGCACAATGTCATTATGGGTCCAAGCTCATTCTGCTTATCACACCACAGGCCAATAATTTGGAGATGTGTTGAGGCAAGGAATACGAATTTTGGAGAGCCAGCCAATTGAGAAGATGACAGACTAATGTCTCAAAATAACCATCTTACTGAGATCTGGATGCCAGGTTCTTTTATAGATCAGAGATGGGGGCAGTGAAGAAGCAAAATAAAAAGGCCACTAATTTTGCAAATATCTCCTAGAATGACAAATCTCAGGCAGGGGGTGTGTTAATTTTTTTCCTTCCTGCCATCTACAGATGGACAGGGTTCTGAACAAAGACACTTTAGTTTAACAGTCATGCCGAGGGGCAGGGTTCTCTGACCCAGGCCATTGTGTATGATTATAATAACAAACACAACAAAAAGCAAGTTAGAGACACAGTTCCAATAAGGAGTCAGAGTTGACTTCTCCCTGCAACAATATGATAGTACTGGGGAGGCGGGGAACGAGGAGGTGCATGGACTAAGATAGAAGTCCCACACAATGTGAAACTTCCATATGGATTTTATTTACACTTTAAGGATAGGGTGGCCTTAGCTGACAACTGTATTATGGAAAAAACCAAATTGAAGTCTTGTCACTGTAACTGACCCATAGCTTCATGTCCAGGCAGGGAAAATTTAAACTTGGCTCAGGGAGGTAGTCTGCTCATCTCTTGACCCCAAGAAGGGATGAGTATCATTTGAAGCCTTTTGGAAAGTGATCATAGCTACAAATGATTTTCTGAAACTAGTTCTTGGTAACCAGAGAACAAATCTTCTGATACTTGGGCTTTTGATTGCCTTGGTTTTCAGACCTGAGGACTCCAGGAGAGTGCTGAAAATGGTTTTCTGAAAAAAGCTCTCATTTACTTTATCTTAGGTATCCCAGCTGGCTCAGTGGTAAAGAATTCACCTTTTGATGCAGGAGAGGCCTGGCATGCTGCAGTCCACTGGGTCGCAAAGAGTCAGACATGACTGAGCGACTGAACTGAACTGAACTGAAATATCATTTTCTAAGTTAACTAATAATAGGCATTTCTCGAAAGAATTTATTTATGAGAATTTTATATTGACCCCTTGTAAAATTTTTGTTATTAAAATGACAAGTCGAAGTTAGACTTAGGGCTAGCATTTTTTTTTTAGCTTTTTTCAAGAAAATGTAGTTGCTATTAAGCTTAGATAAGATTTGGGAGCATTCTACAAAAGAAGAAAAATCAAAAGATCTGGACTGGAAAGACAATTGTGCTTATCAGTTCAGTTCAGTTCAGTCAGTCACGTCCAACTCTTTGTGACCCAGTGGACCGCAGCACGCCAGGCCTTCCTGTCCATCACCAACTCCTGGAGTTTACTCAAACTCATGTCCATTGAGTTGGTGATGCTATCCAAGTATCTTATCCTCTATCGTCCCCTTCTCCTCCTGCCTTCAATGTTTCCCAGCATCAGAGTCTTTTCAAATGAGTCAGCTCTTCACATCAGGTGGCCAAAGTATTAGAGTTTCACCTTATGAGTCCCTTTAAAGTGAAATGTAAAAATGTTATTGGGGAAACACTTCATATGAATTATCTTGTGTTTTCTCTTCTCAAGCAAGATATCCAAGCTAAAGCAAAGGTTAAAGTAGTACATACTCTTTAATGCAAATACAAATTAATTTAATCTGTCCCTGATAAAAGTTATCAGCAGTTGTCATCTAAGCATTTATTTCTAACTAGAGAAAAGATATAATTTTTTTCTTTTTCTTGATTCTGAATTTCCTCAAAGCCATACAAACATTGGGTATAATTTGAGAAAGAAAAAAAAAAATCAGGAAACATTAGTTTTCCTTTCAAACTCTGATTCTTAATCTGTGACCATTAATTATGTTTAATTTATCTTCTCCAAAATATTTCTTTTTGTGCCAAGATTCTTTTTCATCCTCATAGAAAGAGGTTCATACCTACTCTCTGCAAATAGATGCACGTAGATCTCACTCGAAGGTTCTAACTCTTTTCATTAAAGTTTGGTCCAGTTTCTAGGGCTTCCCTGATGGCTCAGATGGTAAAGAATCTGCCTGCAATGAATGAGACCCGGGTTTTAGCCCTGGGTTGGAAAGATCCGCTAGAGAAGGGAACGACAACCCACTCCAGGTTCTAACATTTATTTTATAGAGTCCAAACTTTTTCATTTATTTTTACTTGTAACATTCAAAGCAAACATATATAACAGAGTATATTTGTTTAGAGTTGTTTACATTTATGAATTCTGGCATTTCCAAAACTTAAAATATAACCTGTAAAAAAAAATATAGGGTGACAAATTTTCTTGCAGAAAATGAAATATAAAAATGACATCATATAGGCATCACCTCACTTCAGAGACTGCACATTATTAAGAAAACAATGGTAGTTTTCAAGTAAGGCAGGGCCTGGTTTGAAATATGCCTTTTATCACTTATTGGTTGTATGAACTCTAAGGATATTCTTAGCATCTTAGAACCTTCTTGTCCTCATCTGTATTAGGGTATGGTAATAAATGCTTCCAAGACTCACTCTCTCCAGCATCTTTGTGCTTTCCTTCTGTAGTATTATGTCCATCAGAATATAAGATTCTTTTTTTAAAAAAAAATCCACTCTTGACCTCAGTTTCCCTTCCAGTGATTGCCTCTCTTATTGCTTTCTACCCCACGGAACAACTTCAAAGAGCTTCACTTTCTTATCTTTCAATTGGTTTCCTCCAGTCTGCCTTTTGTCCCATCACCATGTCAGAGGCTCTGCAACCTTCATGTGATCGACCTAGATGGACATTTTCTTATCTCATCTTTTCTTACCTCACAGTGGTATTTAACACAGCCCATCATTCTATTCTTTAGGAAGCTGTCTTCTCTCTCTACTCATAATATGAGCAAGGAAACTGGTTTTCTTCCCACTTTAATAGCTATTCCTTATGGGTCTCCTGTGCAGACTCCTTTTATCTTCCAACTCGTGAATTCTGTAGTGCTTCCAGCCACAGTCTTGGGCTACTTTCCTTATTGATCTTCCATCCCCAGGTATCATCAAAATGCTGAGGCTTTGCTTTCTGTTCATATTTGGTGAATGCAAATTTAGATGTTCACCCCACTTTTTCAAAAGAATTTTAAAGATGTTCACCTTTTTAATCTCTAGACTCATGTGTCCAGCTGCCTACACGTTTATTTAAACATCTCGAAGTCATTTCAAATCACAATTACTCAAAGAAACCCCAAAAACCAAAACTAAAATCTATACACACAGGTCTGCTTCTACCTTAGACGTTTCCTTCCCAGGGACCACACCATTTTCAAGCCAATTATCAAATATCAGATTTGGGTTAACTCCACCTTATTCCTCATTACTCACATTGAAGGGACACCCCCGCCCCCCCAAGCCCTGAATGTCATCCTCCAAACATACGTTGGTATTTCTTCATCTTTACTCATCCAAGCCATCATACCTTCTACTATAGGTTGACTTGTGTCCCTCCAGAATTTTATGGTTAAGTCCTAACCCTCAGAACCTCAAAGGTGTCCTATAAGAAGATAGAGTTTTTACAGAGGTAATTAAGCTACAGTGAGTTCATTAGGGTGAGCCCTAATCCAATACAGTCATTTCCTTATTAAAAAAAAGGGCACTTGGAGAAAGACACATATAGGAGAGTGCAGAAGATGAATACAGAGATCTGGTGATGCTTTTATAAGCCAAGAAATGTCAAAGTATTCAACAAACAACTAGTAGCTAGGGGATAGGCCTGGAACAGACTATTCCTCAGAGGGCCCAGAAGATGCCAACCCTCCCAACACCAGGACCTCAGACTTCCAGCCTCTAGAACTGGGAGACAATCCATTTTTGCTGTTTAAACAAATGAGTTTGTGGTATTTTCTTACATTAGCTCTTGGAAACGAACATATCACCTTACCTATATTCTTGCTCTTAATCGTTTCAGCTTTGTCTGTTTCCAGGCTATTCCCTTACAGAAAAAAATGATGGTAAAAAAGGAAAGTAATTCCAGTCATATCACTCCCTGGACAGGTGCCTTCTCATTGTGTTTAGAATAAAGCCCAATTCTTTGTCATAGTTTATGAAAGTGAAAGCGTAAAGTGTTAGTTGTTCAATTGTGTCCAACTCTTTATGACCCCATGGACTGTAGCCCGTCAGGTTTCTTTTTACATATATATATATATATATATATAATACATATATATATATATATATATATAAAAATTTATTTATTTTAATTGGAGGTTAATTACTTTACAATATTGTATTGGTTTTGCCATACACCAACATGAATCCGCCACAGTTATACACGTGTTCCCCATTCGGAACCCCCCTCCCTCCACCCTCCCCATACCATCCCTCTATGTCGTCCCAGTGCACCAGCCCCATGCATCCAGTATCATGCATCGGTTTCTTATCCATGGAAATCTCCAGGCAAGAATACTGGAGTGAGTTGCCATTCTCATCTCCAGGAGATCCTCTTGACCCAGGGATTGAATCTGGGTCTCCTGCCTTGCAGGCAAATTCTTTACTATCTGAGCCACAAAGTTAACTCAGAGTTTATGAGAAGTTCAATGTTGACCCCACCTTATGTTTCAACATCATCTCATAACATTCTCTCCTTCACTTACCACAGTCAGTCATATTTATTTGCAATCACTCCTTGCTGCTGCTAAATCGCTTCAGTCGTGTCCGACTCTGTGCGACCCCAGAGACAGCAGCTCACCAGGCTCCCCCATCCCTGGGATTCTCCAGGTAAGAACACTGGTTGCCATTTCCTTCTCCAATGCATGAAAGTGAAAAGAAAGTGAAGTCGCTCAGTCATGTTCGACTCCTTAGTGTATTACAAAATTAATTCCTGATTCAGGGCCTTTCCATGTGTTGTTTCTTCTGCCTGAGACATTTATGCCAGCTCTTTTTTTTTTTTTAAGTATTTATTTACTTACTTATTTTTATTTTGGGCTGTGTTGTGTCTTCACTGCTGCCTGGGCTTTCTCTCGTTGTGGCGGGTGAGTGTTACTCTTCGTTTTGGTGCGACAGGCTTCTGATTGTGGTGGCTCCTCTTGTTGCGGAGCACAGCCTCTAAGTGTGGTGGCATCAGTAGTTGCGGCTCAAGGGCTCTAGAGCATGGACTCAACACAGTGGTGCTCAGGCTTATTTTCTCTTCAGCGTGTGGGATCTTCCCGGAACATTGTCCCCTGGGTTGGCAGGCAGATTCGTAATCACTGGATCACCAGGGAAGTCCGTATGCCAGCTCTTTACATGACTGTTTATTTCTCCTAATTAAGTTTTATGCTTCAATGCTGAAATATTGTTTTGGAGCCTCTCCCCTACCCTGATTCCCTGTCTCAATGCATCTTCTTTATTTCTACCTCAATATTACACAGAATGTCCACTTATTTAATAATCTACTAGTTCATTTATGTGTATGGTTAAAGTCTATCTCTGTGAAAAATAAAAAGTGTCAGAGTATAAGATCCTAGGCTTCATATTAACAATTTATTTCCAATATCTGACACAGGGTAACTCCCAAATAATTTGTTGAATGAATAAACAAAAGAATGGCCATCAATTACATTTTCAGACTCAGTTGATGCAATATGTACTTCATTTACTCAGCATGTGTTTACTGAGTTCCTTTTACATACGGGACACTATTTTAGACACTAGAACTTCAGCATGAACAACACAGACCAACTTTAAGTCTGGGAAAACAGTAAATACAGAAGCCCTGAGAAAGCAGTGTGCCTGAGCATGGAGCCTGCTGAAAGCACAGAGCCTGCTGACAGGGGAGAAGATTAAGGGTAAGGCTTTGAAATAAGACAAGTTAGAAGAGAGGCAAAAAAATAAAATAAAATTTAAACTATTGGCAAGCAAGGGTCACGACAGAGGGAACAATAAGGCTTTTTATACAGTGCAGGAGAGAGATAGTGACGACTTGAGCCAATGGTAGTAAGGCAGGGCAAGAGAAATGATCAGGTTCTAGGTGATTTTCAAAATAGAGCCCAAAGGAATAACAGATGAATTGGATGTGGGTAGTATTGATCAAAAAAGAGCCCAGTTGTGGATAATTTCCAGGTTCTTGACCTGAGCAACTTAACGAATGGAGTTGTCATTTACGAAATGAGGTCACCTAGGCAGGAGAAGGTTTCAAGGGAAAGATCAGAATCTGAATTTTGGATGTGTTAAATTAGAAATGTCTGATAGACAACCAGATGGAAATATGATATAAGAAGTTGGCTATATGAGTTTAAAGGTCAATACAGGGGTCAGTTCAAAGCAAGAAGTGAATTTCAAACCACAGGGTTTTATATCTAGAGACCCTATGAAGACAGTGCCTGCCATAGATTGCTATCAACAAATCATCATTGTCTATGGGTATGTTACTAATCCTTCCTTCTGCATTAAATGTGAAATAAAGTTCAGGAGTGATTTTGATTTAAATAGTTTTATTGGCATTCTATGCAACTGGCGGCCATTTATTTGACTGATTAAAACCAACTAGAAAAATGATCCTAAATTTCTATAATAACTCATGTGCTATGGACAGGGAGGCATTCTTTTCCAAATGTTTATTGGATAGTCTTTTAGCCCACAGACATTTATAGAGAACCTAGTAAGTGTCAGCGACTGACTGGATCAAGATTATATAATGAAAAATAATAGACAGTCCATAGACTTAAAGAAATTAAAATCTGTAGAAGAAACAAGCATGAGGGTTGCAGTTACTAGTCCTTGCCGCAATCATCTTAGCGAGTTGTGAGGTTCAAAAGAGATAATCCATGTGAAGTGTTGAATCATGTCCACATCTGTAATTAGCATCCTTTTTACATACACAGAATTTAAAGCCAGAAATGTCAAATACTTTCCCCAAAACAAAGCTGGCCTCAGACCCAGGTTTTCTTTTCTTCTTATTTCTCAGTTTTGTTGAGATATACTTGTCATACAGTGTTATATAAGTTTAAGGAGTACAGCTAGTGACCTGACATATATACTATGAAGTGACTATCACATAAGTTTGGTTAATATCCATCATATCATATAGATACAAAAAACAAAAATTTTTTTTCCTCTTGATAATTTTCACGATATACTCTCAGAATTTTTCAACTCTACTATACAGCAATGTGAGCTGTATCCATCATATTGTACATTACATTCCTAATACTTGTAATTAGAAATCTGTACCTTTTGACCATCATTGTCCAATTCTCCCCAGATTTTCTATTTCTGTATCAGAAACCCACCCACATGACTCCCTCTTAAGACTGGCATTACTTTGAAATGATGATGTCATATAAGCCTTTGGTTCCTTTTTTGAAAAACTGAGACTAAAAAGCAAATGCTTTCAAGCAGTCTATATGCACTTTTAATGAATACTATATGAATTGATGTGCAAATATGTGGTATGTTTTCTCCTGGCTCTTTCTCAGTGGCTTCAGATGAGTAACTGTCACTGAGCATTAATTTTCCCATGTGTAAAACGAGAAGCATAAATGTAACTATTTTGTGAAGCTAGTGTAGGAATTAAACAAAACGAAGCCCCCTGTGTGGACAGAGTGCTGAGCAGGACTGGACCTAACAGTTATCATTACTATGATGATGCAGAACGAAGTAGAAGATTTCATTACACTCATTTAAATTCTCTTTTCTTTAGTTTTCCATTAGCTAGCTCACTGGTCTGACAAATGGGAGAATAAAACTTTAGGGATTAAAAAAAAGGGAGAGACCTCTTCTAAAAGGGTTTGTTTTTCCCATTTGTGAATTATTATTTTTCATGGCACAATCTTCTCTATTTGTTCAGGTTTGTCTTCCTTCATGGAAAAGGAAATGGCAACTCACTCCAGGATTGCCATGAACTTATTGATAAGGATGTTTAAACTGCTAAAAAAAATGAGTATCAGGAATAAAAACCTGCATTCCCTTTCTAATTTCAATTTCTATAAAAAAAATTCTTATGAAAATGAAATGACTAAGGGATTGGGACTAATATCAGCCTAGAAAAATAATGAAAGCAGCTGCTCAATTTACTCAAAATTAGAAATGGGTGTGCTAAGTCACTTCAGTCATGTCCGACTCTGTGCGACCCCATAGATGGCAGCCCACCAGGCTTCCCCATCCCTGGGATTCTCCAGACAAGAACACTGGAGTGGGTTGCCATTTCCTTCTCCAATGCATGAAAGTGAAAAGTGAAAGTGAAGTCGCTCAGTTGTGTCCGACTCTAGCGACCCCATGGACTGCAGCCTACCAGGCTCCTCCGTCCATGGGATTTTCCAGGCAAAAGTACTGGAGTGGGGTGCCATTGCCTTCTCCAGAAATGGGTGTAGAGTGACTTAATTGTGTTGGAACAACTGGAGTGAGTGGGGGGAGGGAGGCTGTGAGAAAGAATGTTTTTGTAGAGTATCCATGCTGTGTCTTACACTACATGTCCCTCCATTTCATATTTACAGCCAGCATATTTTGACAGAGAGGAAAACTGAGGATCAGAGTGGTCATGCTACAGCCCTAAGTCACATGAGTGAAGCAAAGTGAAGTGAAAGTCATTCAGTTGTGTCCAACTCTTTGTGGCTCCATGAACCATACAGTTCATGGAATTTTCCAAGCCAGAATACTGGAGCGGGTAGCCTTTCCCTCCTGCAGGAGATCTTCCAAACCCAAGGTTTGAACCTAGATATCCTGCATTGTAGGTGGATTCTTTACCTGCTGAGCCACAAGGGAAGCCCATGAGAAGTAAGTGAAGTAATTAAAAAACAGGGGCATCTACCTCCAAGTCCTATTCTCCTTCTATTACATCATATTACCTTGAAGAACACTATTTATCATATCAAACTTGCTATTTACTTAGCACTGAATACATGGTGACTTTGTGCTGAATAATGAGACATCGCGGAAAAGAAGATAAGCTTAACTACTGCAGTTGAAGGATTAAGATCCAGTATCCTCCAGCCCTCAGCCAAAAAGAGAACAGGACCTGGTGGAGGAACCACTGAACTTCCAAAACTTTGGGGTGAGATGATTCCCAGGGACCTCAAATCCACTGATCCCCAGAGGGTCTCATGGGTCACCTGTCCTCGAGTGCCCCTGAGTGACCTCCTTCCCTCCCCTGTCTTACTTCCTCACCGTCTGTACTAGTCACCTAGGGCTGCCATAACAAGGGACCACACACTGGGTGGCTCAAACAACAAATATACATGTTTCTCATTTCTGGAGACCGAAGTCAGAGATTCAGGTGTCTGCAGGGTTGGTTTCTTCTGTGGCCTCTATGCTTGTCCTGTAGAAAGCTGTCTTTGCCTTGTGCCTGCTCTCTGTATTCTTGTATGCCAGTTTGCTTTTCTTAGAAGGACAGCAGTCATATCAGATTAGGACCTACCTTAAAGAACTCATTTTATCATAATTACCTCTTTAAAGACCCTGTTTTCAAATATAATCCTATCTGTGGCCCTGGGAGTTAGGATTTTAACATATGAATTTGGGGTGGGGAAGGGATGCAGTTGAACCTATAACACCCTCTCATGTATATTTCCTGCTTCATATCCTAAATATACTTCTTGTTCTCAAATCCCTGTCTATTGCTTCTGAGGGAACTCAAACTATTTTGCTATGGTTTTACTTTTTTAATGTTTTTCAGTTCTGTCTCTCAGTTGTATCTGACTCTTTGCGACTCCATGGACTGCAGCATGCCAGGCCTCCCTCTCCATCACCAACTCCTGGAGTTTACTCAAACTCATGTCCATTGAGTTGGTGATGCCATTAAACCAGCTCATTCTCTGTCATCCCCCTCTCCTCCCACCTTCAATCTTTCCCAGCATCAGGGTCTTTTCAAATGAGTCAGCTCTTCACATCAGGTGGCCAAAGTATTAGAGTTTCAGCTTCAACATCAGTCCTTCCAATGAACATTCAGGACTGATTTCCTTTAGGATGGACTGGTTGGATCTCCTTGCAGTCCAAGGGACTCTCAAGAGTCTTCTCCAACATCACAGTTCAAAAGCATCACTTCTTTGGCATTCAGCTTTCTTTATAGTCCAACTCTCACATCCATACATGACTACTGGAAAAACCATAGCCTTGACTGGATGGACCTTTATTATTTTTATAAATGACTAATTCTTTAACACACTTCTGCCAGTGTGGAATTATTAACATCTACATTGTACATATAAACTGACAGAGAGGCCATAAATATTCCCAACAATTTGTAAAGAGGAGGGAAAAGAAAAACCAGAGGCCTTTGATGAGAACACAGATCTATGTGAGTCAGCATCTTTACATTCTTTCCTCTTGCCTCTGTCATGGTCTTTAGTAATTTCCAGAAAGTCTCTAGAAAACCTCAAGATAACTCATGATACTGTAGATAAAAATCTTAACTCTTCTAAGTTGCTTTTTCTGTCCAAAAAATTGTTGGTACTGAGACTTGAACAGAAATGCATTCCTATTTCTCAGATCAGCTTAAACAGCCCCCCTGAGCACAGACTCCAGGGAATGCATTAGTTTGGTCTAAGGAAATGCAAGATGAATAAGATCCTGTTCCCCTAAACTCTCTTGTGAAAAATATCATGTAGATTTTAGTGCAAAGAAGCACTTCATTTTCAATGTGGAAAGACATGCTTCCTTTTTGGAAATTCAGAACTAAATAACAGCTTATATTTTCCTTTCAAGCAGGGCTTCTGGGAAACATTAGGCTTATCCATATTATTATTATGTTTGCAATTGGTTCCCATTCTCTTTGATGTATTTTGTTTATTCACATTCTGATATTTCACAGTACCAACCACCATAAAACAATGACACCCGACACCAACAATAGCAGTTTTTTTTTGCCAATATTAATAAAAACACATCATGTCTTAGGCTCCATGATTTACATGTATTTTATTATTTTATGCAACAACTCAATGATGTGATTGACTAAACAAGCTGTTTTAGAGAAATGGGATTCCTTTCTCAAGATCATACAACTAACGGATGAGATGCTGGGGATTCAAACTTGTGTCTGTATGACTCCAAAGCCTGGGGTTAACCTCAGTGATAAAATCTTCCTGCAGTAGTTGGGGCCATTTTAAATATCTTGTTAAAAGAGGTGGACTGGGCTTTCCCTGGTGGCTCAGTGGCAAATAATCAGCCTACCGATGCAGGAGACATGGGTTCAATCGCTGGCCTGGGAAGATCCCACATGTAGCAGAAAAACAAAGCCCATGCACGGCAACTATTGAGCCTGTGCTCTACAGCCTGGGGGTTGCAACTGTTGAGGCCATGTGCCACAGCTACTGAACCTCTACACCTAGAGCCCGTGCTCTGCATCAAGAAAAACCACTGCAGTGAGAAGTCTACACACCACAGCCGGAGTGTAGCCCCTGATCACCACAGAGAAAAGGTCTTGGAGCAACAAAGACCCAGGACAGTAAAAAGTAAATAAATTAAAAAAAAAAAAAAGATGTGGACTGTATACCATGGTGGGGGTGTGTGTGTGGGTGATGTGGAGATGCTCTGCTCAGAATCACTTTCCCAGATTTGATGCAGGAAGCATAAATACCTTCAGCCCAAGATAGTACATCTTCATACCCAACACACATGGGGGCAAGAATGCCAAAGTCATGATTTCCCCAGGCTTCTTGTGGTCAATGACTGAGTAAGGGGGTGGTTATCAAGCAGGCCCACTCCTACTCCTTGATGGGAAATTCTTCCAAAGGATTACTTTGACCTAGAGTCACTTTGGCCTAAGGACTTTCTCCAAATTTCAGAGTGGTCTGAGGCTCTTTCTATTCAACTCTTCTATCCCTCTCTCCTTTCACAGATATCAGATTTGATCTAAGACTCTCTTTATCTACTTCTCATCCCTCCTTCTTTAGTTTTCACAGGCGCTTATTTTTCCCACTATGATTTTTTTTAATTTAATTTTTATTTGGCATCAGACTATTGCAATGTTGTGTTAATTTCAGGTGTACAGCAAAGTCATTCAGTTATACATATACATATATCCATTCTTTTTCAGATTCTTTTCCCATATTACAGGATATTGAGTAGAGTTCCCTGGGCTATACAGTAGGTTTTTGTTGATTATTTATTTTATGTATGCTGTGTGTGTGTTCAGTTGTGTCTGACTATCCATGACCCCATGGACTGTAGCCTACCAGGCTCCTCTGTCCATGGAATTTTCCAGGCAAGAATACTGGAGTAGGTTTCCATTTCCTACTCCAGATCTTCCCTACCCAAGGATTGAACCTGCATCTCTTGCATCTCCTGCATTGGCAGACAGATTCTTTACCACCGCACCATCTGGGAAGTCCATTTCATATACAATAGTGTGGATATACCAAGCCCAGACTCCCAATTATCCTTCCACCTCATCTTTCCCCTCTGGGAACCATGCTTGTTTTTGAAGTCTATGATTCTGTTTCTGTTTTGTAAGTAAGTTCATTTTTATAATTTTTGAGCCATCTCCCGGTAAACCTCATGTACTTCTAATCTCATCTTTCATCAGAGAGAAGGCTAGAATAAAAGAAACTAAGTGTACTCATTCTTAAATTTTTTTGCTATAATCCAAAAGCTAACTTATGCCCGTGACATACTCAACACTCAAGAAATAGTAGTTGGATAAATGCCTTCTGCATTCCAGTTGCCTGTAATACTGGGGTAATGGGTAACAGAGACGGGAGCCATGATGTAAAAAGGATCTGTGATGAGAGAAGCACAGGTCAAGTTCTTTGGTTGGAGAAGATTATATTGGAGAGACAAGCAGAGAGCTTCATGGAAGGGGACCATTCCACACAATGAGGTTTGCTTGAGTGCGGAAAATTCAAAGATGTTCATTAGTAGAACTACAGAAACAGTACAAATGAAATAGAGAGCTCTTTTTCTATTACATAGCTTCTACTGGCCAAGTAAGTGGTGACACATGACTGGAGTAGCTTTACAGAGCATAAATGGGGAGCAGAATGGACAGGAGGACTGGCGAATGGATTGTGTGTGAAATTGTACTCTTTTATGGTTCTATTTCTTTTCCTCTTTAAATTGTAGGATAATTGCTTTACACTGTTGTATTGGTTTCTGTTGCACAACAATATGAATCAGTCATAAGTTTACATATACCCTCTCCCTCTTGAGCCTCCCTTCCACCTCCTGCAATGATCCAGAAAGGAGAATGTAGTTCTCTCCAAACAGGGCTGCCCAGTAGAATCACAATGCAAGCTACACATGAGCCACACATTTGTGACTCAAAATTTTCTGCTATGTGCATGAGAAAATGGGTGAAGATAACTTAATAATATATTTTAATTATCCAAAGTATTGTTACTTCATCATGTAATAAATATAAAAGTTATTCATGAGATGTTTTACATTGTTTTTTATTAAGATTGAATAAATTTTCAAAATCTGACATTTTATACTGAACAGCACATCTCAGTTCAAACCAGCCACATTTGAGTGTTCAGTGGCCATCTGTGTCTAGTGAACACTTCTACTGAACACCTCAGTTCTTGTCATTGTTGTTCAATTGCTCAGTTGTCTCTGAGTCTTCCTGACCCCATGGACTTTAGCAGGCCACTCTTCCCTATCCTTCACCATCTCCTGGAGCTTGCTCAAACTCATGTCCATTGAGTCAGTGATGCCATTCAACCATCTCATCCTCTGTTGCCCCCTTCTCCTACCTTCAATCTTTCCCAGCATTAGGGTCTTTTCTTCACAGAGTAAGTTCTTTGCATCAGGTGGCCAAAGTATTGGAGCTTCAGCTTCAGCATCAGTCCTTCCAATGAATATCCAGGGTTAATTTCCCTTAGGACTGACTGATATGATCTCCTTGGTGTCCAAGGGGCTTCAAGAGTGTTCTCCAGCACCACAATTCTAAAGCCCAGCACCACAATTCTAAAGCATCAGTTTTGCAGTGCTCAGCTTTCTTTTTGTCCAGTTCTCATATCCGTACATGACTACTGGAAAAACTATAGTTTTGACTATACAGGCTTTTGAGAGGATTGGCTTTGGAGAATCCAGCTCTTGCCCTGGCTAAGTGTGTGACTGTGAGCACATCAGGGGATCTCTGAGTCTCAGTGGCCTCAGATGTATAATGATGAAAACTCTATCCAGCTCTTCTTTACCCATGACATTATTGTACGTGCTTTGTTACAGGCACAATTCTATGTGCCTTGCAGCACAAATTTAATTTACCTAACAACTCTATGAGGTGGGTATACTATGATCTCCTGGTGCTATTAGAGATAAGGGTGCTGTGAGAAAGAGACGTGAATGACTCATCCAGGGTCACCCAGTGAGTAAGTGGTAGAGTCGGCATTCAAACCCTGGCCATCAGCACCAGAATCCATGTTCTTATCTTTCCATCATGCTGTATCCCTAACAGAGCTTTGAGACCCCAAATTATAAACAACAATAGCAATGAAACAACAGCAAAGCAAAGTGCTCAGGAGGCAAGAATTTCTAGACACAACCAGGAGGTGACTCTGTAGATAGCAGACTTGAATTCTGTAATGGAATTTGTATAAAACAAACGCTATTATCCCCAATCTAATACGAACTTGTTTCTTGACAGGCTTGGAATTAATTTCTATCCAAATAGAGTTTTAAAAAGTTATAGTCTTTAACATTTTATAGCACCGAGCAGTTTAACAAGCACTTTTATATGCATTCACACATTCAATCACTCCAAGGGAACTATCATTAATTTTCTTTCCAGGAAAGTGAGAGGAAGTTCAGAGTGGCAGAGAAACTTATCCATTGTCATAGAGTAGGAGGTCTTGAAACAAGGTCTCTGAATTAAAACCTGCCAATCTTCCTTGGCATTTTTAAGCCTGTTTGTAAAGCCCATGTACACTCGAATGAACATTGTTGTCCGGATTATCGTTTGAAAGAACTGTATGTCTCTACACAGGTTTTTTGCACTTGTCATTTCTTCTACTTCAACAGTAAATAATACCCATTCTTATAAGTTAAATGATTTCTCACCAAGGGATGGTGAAGTCCTAATCCCCAGTAGGTGTGAATGTGACCTTATTTGGAAATAGGATCTTTGCAGGTGAGCAAGTCAAGATGAGGTCATTAGGTTGGAAGCTTTTAATCCAGCGTGACTGATGTTCTTACAAAAAGGGGAAATTTGGACAAAGAGACAGACACATACAAAGGACAGATAACATAAAAACAGACAAAAGATGGCCGTCTACAAATCCAGGAGCACTGGAGTCTTCCAGAAGCTAGGAAAAAGGAGGAGTAGATTCTCTTTTACAGATCTCAGAAGGAACCAACCCTGCAGTCTTAGCTCAGACGTTATAATAAATCACCATGGAAGGACTGATGCTGCGGCTGAAACTCCAATACTTTGGCCACCTGGTGCAGAGAGTGACTCATTGGATAAGACACTGATACTGAAGACTGAGGAAAGGAGAAGGGCAGGAGGAGAAGGAGTCGACAGAGGATGAGATGGGTGGATGGCATCACTGACTCAATGGACATAAGTTTGAGCAAACTCCAAAGATAGTGAAGGACGGGGACGCCTGGCACACTGCAGTCCGTTGCAAAGAGTTGGCTGTGACTTACTGACTGAACAACAACAACAATGGCCTATGTGGCTTATTTACAAGAAAAATTTATTTCTCACAGTTCAAGATGTCTGAGAGCAGAGTGCCAAGGTGGTCAGGTTCTGGTGAAATCCCTCTTTCAGATGTCTGACTTCTGTCTGTGACCTCACGTGGTGGAAAAGAACAAGAGAACTCTCTGGGGGTCCCTTTTATAATATAATATCACTAATCCCATTCACGGGGCTCTATCCTCATGACTGAGTTACCTCTCAAAAAACCTCACCTCCTGCCTCCGGCCGTATCAGCCTGAAGGCGCCCGATCTCGTCTGATCTCGGAAAAAACCTCACCTCCTAATACCATCACATTGGGATGTGGGATGTCAACAAAGGAATTTTGGAGAAACACAAGCATTCAGATCATAACATCTGCCAATAGCTTGTTTGGGCTTCTAGTTTTGAGAGCTGCAAAACACTTAACACCTATTGTTTAAGTCATCATGGTCTGAGGTTCTTTTCTGCAGCAGCCCTAGGAAACACACACACTCGTGGCCTTTTCGCAACTCTGTGCTGTGTCGATCCCTTCAAAGATGCTTTACCTGAATGTCACCTGTCTCATTACTGGGAATCATTTCACCAGATCACTTCCTTCTTTATCAAATTTCTGGGGGGGGGGGGGAAAAAACAACTTGTCTGTCTGTGCCAAGTCCACCTCTTTAAATTAGAATGCTCGCATTGTGAAGGCAAGTATCACATGTGTCTTGTTGATCTAGCATGCTTGGCATAAAGTGCAAATAAACTAAATATTTACTGATTGGTAAAGAAGGGGGAGTGGGGAAGAAAGCCAGGTATGAGGGAAGGAAGAAAGGATGAAAGGAAGGAAGGAAGGGAGGAAGGAAGAGGAGGGAGGGGGGATATTAAAGATGGAGTTGGATCTACCTTTTGCAAAAGTACTTTGCACATTACAAGGAAATATGTGGATATTAGTGATCCTATCATCATTATTACTGCATTTTTCATTGTGTTTGAATCAATTTGTGCACCATTAGATCTGGACTTTAGTGGCTGACTTTATTTTTCTGGGCTCCAAAATCACTGCAGATGGTGATTGCAGCAATGAAATTAAAAGACACTTACTCCTTGGAAGGAAAGTTATAATCAACCTAGACAGCATATTGAAAAGCAGAGAAATTACTTTGTCAACAAAGATCTGTCTAGTCAAGGCTATGGTTTTTCCAGTGGTCATGTATGGTTGTGAGAGTTGGACTATAAAGAAAGCTGAGCGCTGAAGAATTGATGCTTTTGAACTGTGGTGTTAGAGAAGATTCTTGAGAGCCCCTTGGACTGCAAGGAGATCCAACCAGTCCATCATAAAAGAGATCAGTCCTGGGTGTTCATTGGAAGGACTGATGTTGAAGCTGAAACTCCAATACTTTGGCCACCTGATGTGAAGAGCTGACTCATTTGAAAAGACTCTGATGCTGGGAAATATTGAGGGCAGGAGGACAAGGGGATGATGAGAGGATGAGATGGTTGGATGGCATCACCGACTTGATGGACATGGGTTTTGGTGGACTCTGGGAGTTGGTGATGGACAGGGAGGCCTGGTGTGCTGCGTGGTTCATGGGGTTGCAAAGAGTCGGACACGACTGAGCAACTGAACTGTACTGAATGGAAGATATCTGCTGTTTCCTTGAATGTGTTTGTCCACAGTTTTATTTTGTCTTCAAATACTGATCCTTTTGACTTTGGTGTGTAGCAATCCCAAGATTTCCTAAAAATAAGTATTTATTAATATGCTTGCTCATTTACTAATTGCTTTTTTTAAATACCAGAGCCTCTTCTACAGCTGAGGTTTGTGTAACCTTTATAGATCTTACTTTACTTCTAATTACATGTGTTCCTCATTTGAGGCTAAAAGCAACTCTTGTCACCACTCCTGTCAAATTTGATTCATGACACCTTAATTATTATAATTTCTTTTTCCCGCAATAGCAGCAAAAGTGTCCACATAAATTTTTTTAGGTCAATTCTTCATGCAAAAAAAAAGGCAATTTGATTTTAAGGAAGCGGAGTTTTAGATGGGGTCCTTATATTTGCCTTTCAATAGGTGAACCCCTTTTATTCCTTTCTCATTGGGGATTATTTCTTGTGAGGACACTATTATTGTGTGGTAGAAAGAGAAGCTGAATCAGACACTAGAAACTCAGTTCAATCTCTAGGTTTGCAGTGTGTCCTTGTAATGGGACCTTGAACAAGTTACTTAAGTTTTCTGGCCTGTAGGTTCCTTGCCTTTAAGATGGACTCAGTGACATCACAAGTCTGGGAGTAGCCCAACTGGGATGACCTTAAATGCAGGTTGACATCCCCCATGAATTGCAGAGTTTTCAGAAAATGACACAGGCTTCCTTTGTGTTGTTTCTTCTTTACCTACATTTGCTTTCACTATCTCCTAGATTACATCCGGTAAGATGTAATCTTACCAGTGATAGGGGATAAAAGCCAGTGATAGGGGATAAAAGACGGGGGCAAGAGGAAAGAAGAAAGAGACAGAGAGAGACAGAGGCAAGGAGAGACAAAGACAGGGAAAGCCCTCTGTGTAGCTGGTCCATCCTTACATCTCACCCTAGAGCAAAGAAGAGGCTTTGGTGGAAGCAGGAAGTGATTGCAATGCTCACATAGCTGGAGGCGTGTATGCCTGTGAGAAAAAGACAAGGACCTTGCCTCCATACACCAGCTCTGTCACCAGCTAATCCAGAAACCTGAAAAAGAATGACTTAACGTCTCACATCCTCTGTTTCCTTATTTCAAAACAGTATTTGTGAGGTGAAAAGAGATTTATGTAACAAGTGTTTGAGGAGTGTGCCTCATCCATTCCATTTGACAGTATGCCTTCTATCTTATAAATTTTGTTGAACCTTTATGGCTACAGGCTTTGGGAATCTTTATGGATCTGCAGATTTGCAGGACTCCTTTTCCTTGCTCTTGTTTGGGCTTGCATGTTCCCATTGCTTGGGAAGCACTTTGGATGCTGAAGTTCTGGTGGGACCAGATGGGAACTGAGAGAGAGGGACAGGGAACTGAGAATTCGAGATCCTTTTGAGTGGAGGTAACCATGCTTCTCTTATAATCTTGTGTGAGAAATGGGAAAGCATGTTACCCCCTGGAGTCCCTTAATACATACATCAGTCAACACACATTTGGTGCCAGTTCCACAGCTGGTGGGCTTTAACACTATTGTCATCTGTTTGCTGCCCATTCTTTCCGGAAAAGAGAGCATAGGGAATTGTTGCTGTTGTTCAGTCACTCAGTCTTGTCCAACTCTTTGCGACCCCATGGATTTTGCGACCCCATGAAGTTCCATGGACTGCAACATGCCAGGCTTCTCTGTCCTTCACTGTCTCCTGGAGTTTGCTCAAATTCCTGTCCATTGAGTCAGTGATGGGGGCTTCCCTGATAGCTCAGTTAGTAAAGAATCCATCTGCAATGCAGGAGACCAGGGTTCGATCCCTGGGTTGAGAAGATCCTCTGGAGAAGGGAAAGGTTACCCACTCCAGTTTTCTGTCCTGGAGAATTCCATGGACTATATAGTCCATGGGGTCACAAGGAGTTGGACATGATTAAGCAACTTTCACTTTGAGCCAGTGATAGGGGATAAAAGACAGTAATGGAGCCACCTCAGAAGAACTCCAACAACTTTCATTATAATTTCATTTTCTACTGAAGAATATAGCCATTTGTGCTGTGCTGTATTTCTTCTATTCCCCCCTCCACTTTCTCTCTACATTTGTTTAATCTGCCCAGGACCCTGAGGCCACATTGCATGCACTACATCCATGAGCCTCTTTGTGTTCCACCTTCTGGGCAGCCCAGTCAACAGGCAGTGAGGTTCAAGTCTGGATAGAGTCAAGGACTAGGTTGAGGGTTTTTCACTTGGTGTCTTTCTCATGGCTGAGTCTCTCGACCAAGGACTACTATTCCTGGCAGGCAGTCCCCTCCACTCACTTCTCCTCCCTCTAGATTCTGGGATTTTCTTCCTCCTCTGGCAACTACAAGCCTGGGAGTGACAATTCCCCTTTCCACTGTTCATGACCTTGCACTTTCCTCAAAACCTGCCCATTCCTTTGTAACTTGTTCCTTTATTAACATTCTACACACGACCCACTTTGTGCCATCTGTCACTGCCTAGGCTGACCCTTACTGATTCAGATAACAACCCACTTTACCAAGGGTCTGTTCTTCTTTCCCACCATGCAGAATTGTCGCTGGGAAGGGGACTCTCTGCCAAGGGATTGCCTTACCAGACCCTTTGCCCCAGTGTGGGTCACGTGACCAGTTGGGACCAATAGCAGGCAAGATGCCATGAGGAATGCTTTGTGGTGCGGTCCTGCACTCTGATCTGTTTCTGAGTCAATTTTGGAGGCTGCTGCTTGAGGCAGAGTTCTCACAAGACGTGGAAAAAGTCTCCATTCCCACAGTCACTGAAGAAGGGGAACCTGCTAACCTAAAAATGAGTGAGAAATAAAATTTTAATATATTAAGCCACTGAACCTACACATTGTTCTACTGGTTAGCCTACCCTGAGTAATAGAAAGAAGTCACTACTTGATCTTTGAATATGTGATTTTTAATCTTCCTGATACACCTTTAATCTGAGGATGAATATTATCATTTCCAGATGTGGAAATGAAGACATAGCAGGTTAATCCTCCAAGGTCGCACAGAGAAGCATGTGCTCTAGGCTGAAGTGTGTACCTGGCCCCAAAATCAGATGTTGAGGTTCTAACCTCAGCACCTCAGAATGTGACTGGATTGGAAAATAAAGTCTTTAAAGAGATAATGGAGTCATTAGGGTGGGCTCCAATCCAATAGGGTGGGCTGATCTTGTAAGAAGAGATTTGAACACAGACAGATACAGAGGGAAGAAAATGTAGCAACACAGAGAAAAGAGGGTCATCTACAAGCCAAACAGAGAGACTTCAGAAGAACAAGGCTTCAAGGCTCCTTCATCTCACGATTCTGGCCTGAAGAACTGTGAGAAAATAAGCTTTTATAATTTAAACCATCTAGTCTATGATAACTTGTTATTACAACCCTAGCAAACTAATACAGTATCTTTACTGAGGTGGAATATTACATAGTCCTTTCTCCCTGACTCCTGGGACACAGTTACAGTTTCAGCTCTGGAGCCTGTACATAATCAGACAGATTGGTGTGCAGGAGACAGCTGGGTCAAACTAGGAAGTAACCTGGCATGAATTTTTGAGTATCCCCGTCTCCTTCCCAGGGCTTCCCAGGTGGTGCCGTGATAAAAGAATCCTGTTGCCAATGCAGGAGAAACAAGAGAGGCGGGTTTGATTCCTGGGTCGAGAAGATCCCCTGGAGTGGAAAATGGCCACCTACTCCAGTATTCTTGCCTGAAAAATCTCATGGACAGGTGCCTGGTAGGCTACAGTCCAGGGATTACAAAGAGTCAGACACAACTGAGCAACAACAATGGCACTCACATCTCCTTTTATCTACTCCCTCCACTTTCTCCAGCAGCATTCTTTCCCCTTTTACCTTGGGGCAATATTGTCATGATCTGGTTCAGTCAATGTTCCCACCTACATTTTGCAGGGTGGGAATTGTAGCTCTGAGAGGAAAAGCAACATTTCTGAGGGATCAGCTTAATGTCCTGCATCTTCACAGTTCTGCAAGGAAACTGGAGCTCACAGAGGCTGAGTGGTTCAGCCACAGACATCACACATGAGGTCTTTTGACCTTCATATCATCTCTCTGTCCTTACAGAGTAGACAGAGGCAAATTGTTCTGCAAAGGATGATACCTCCTTTCAAGTGCTATGAATTATAGAATATTTTCATATTAAAAATGCTTCTGTGCTGTTTAGAAAAGGACAGAATTGATATTGAGTGATGAATGAACCCCTGCCAGATTCCAGCGATGTAAATGAGCATGGTTTTAATATGTCAAACAGTACAATGAGAACCTGAGAACCCACAATTACTTCATCACAGGGGGAGAGACTAACACTGGGGCAGGAGTCTAATTGCCTTTGTTTTTGAAGCAGCTCAGTTTCTGAGAAACATTGGGGTGAGCTCAGTTGCTGAGGAAGTGAAGTGAAGTGAAAGTCGCTCAGTAGTATCCGACTCTTTGCAATCCCATGGATGGTAGTCCGTGGAATTCTCCAGGCCAGAATACTGGAGTTGATAGTCTTTTAGTTTCAAATTTGATTCATCATTCTGTTGACTTCCATGGCACAAACAGTCACCTACAGCTGGAATGAGACAGTCTGGGAGCTTCCAGTTGCAGGATCTTGGACTGATCCTTTACATTCACCGAGACTCCATTTTCTCTTCACAAAATTGGAAGCAGTAAAAATAACTAGATGGCAGGTTGGTTGGAGTAATTAAACATTTTCAATGCCTCCTTCAGCTTTTGAGATCTCATATTTGATCCGTCAGTTTTAATTCTGTCTACCCTAAACATCAAATTTTCACTCTCTACAATGTGTGTACATAACACTGGATTGTTTAACTCTCAAGGCAGTTGTCTGGGTTAAATTAGGTGATGTGTTCACAGGCAACTAGATTTTATACTGTTGTTTCCATGTAATGCTGCAGTAGTGATTCTTCCAGCTATTGCATCTCAGATCTTTGTGCATGAAAGTGGTTCAGTAAATGCTTATCAAATTGAATCATATTAAATCAAACCGCCTTGTTTAAATTCTACATTTTTATCGACTAAAGAAATCCACAAGTATTGTTTCTGAATCAAAGCACTAAAGCTGTTAGCATTTGTATATTAAAAAAGGAAAGGAAAAACAACCTGAGTATTGACTCAAAGTTGCAGTGCCTACTACAGATTACAGAAGGACACGTTTGAAGCAAATATACACTACAGACTGCAGACCTACCATTTCCTAACACACAATCATTGCACTGCCAAGGTTCCCAAACAAATAATTTTCATTTCCCAAATCACTCTGCTTTCAGTAAAATTGCAATCATTTTAAGGAACACCCATATGAGAAAATTGTAAAATATATTTCTAAAGATGATCACTGAATGGTCCGTGTGAATTATAGGTACAGATTTCCAATCATTTCACCCTGTGAGATTGCACAGTAATCAGATGGCAAAGTGTGGCACGTCTTCATCTCAAAGTCACTAAAGAAGTGGTGGAAATGCAATGTCTGATTCTGCCCCACATTAAGCAATATGGTGCTGGAAAAATGTCAGTTGGATTTTTCAGAATTTTCTGAAAGAATAACATTACTCAGTTGGCCAGATGGAATACCTGTTTCACAGGCTCTCAACTCTTGTCTAATCCTTCCACTGTTGTTGCCGTCGTTCAGTCTCTTTGTCCTGTCTGACTCTGTGACCCCAGTGGTTTTAGACCCCCAGGCTGCTCTGTCCATGGGATGTCCGGGGCAAGACTACTGGAGTGGGTTGCCATTTCCTTCTCCAGTGGATCTTCCCAACCCAGAGATTGAATCTGCATTTTCCACATTGCAGGCAGATTCTTTGCACTGAGCCACCAGGGAAGCCCCAATCCTTGCATACATATATCCATTTAGAGATGGGGAACATGTGTACACCCATGGCGGATTCATGTTGATGTATGGCAAAACCAATACAATATTGTAAAGTAATTAGCCTCCAATTAAAGTAAATAAATTTATATTAAAAAAAGTTTTTGAATATATTGCCTTAGGCCATTCTTATAACAATTTGATGAATTATTTCAATCCTTACTTGGTAAACAAGCAAACTAAAAATCAGATAAGTTTGCTACATGAGAGACTAAGTGAGGAGCCTTGACTCTCCATAAGAATCACCTCGGATGTTTATGGGAAAATTAATGACTTACCGGGTAAAGAATCTGCCTGCAATGCAGAAGACAAAGAAGACACGAATTTGACCCCTATGTTGGAAAGATTCTCTGAAGAAGGAAATGGCAACCCACTCCAATATTCTTGCCTGCAAAATCCCATGGACAGAGGAGCCTGGTAGACTACAGTCTATGGGGTCGCAAAGAATTGGGCATGACTGAATGATTAAGTGTGTGAGTCAGAAACTAAGAAACAGAAAACAAACAAAAAAAGAAAGTGCATATTTTTAGCACTCCTCTGTATATGCAAATCACCAGGTCTGGAGGAAAGGTCCAAGAATCTGTATGATTTAAATATCTCCAGGGATCTAAAATGGAGCCAAGCTTAAGAGCCACCAGAATATTGAAAAGAACATCGATTCTGAGCTTGGATTAGAATTCTGATACAGTCTGCTTTCTCTAAAAAGCTGAGAGTAAGACAGAAGTTTAAGTGTGTGAGGATTTTATTGGGATATGTGGTTCCAGGGATCAGGCAAGAAAAATAGGAGAAGAGAGGAGGGAAGAAAGGAAGAAGAGGCAGTGCAAGGCTGCTCGCGGATTTAGCCTCTGCCATGATGACCGGGTACACAATCCAAGAGGCAACATGGAATGAACTTTGGGACTGTCCATGTGGGGAGATCCATTTATGCAATGGTTCCATACCTCTTGGTCAAAGATTAGCCACAGCCTCACGTCCAGGCTGCACAGGCAGGACAGTTTAAGAACACAGAGATCTGTAGGCTGAAGGGAAAATGCTCAGGTCAAAATCTAATGGAGGTGCCCTTAGTCTGTGCCACCTTGAAGCTGGTCTGCTTCTGTGTAGAACTGAGGCTGTGGCAGAAATAAAAGAGGATCTGAAGAGATGTCTAAGAAGTACCCAACATAACCCCCATTCCATTCCCTGCCTTCTGGGTGACCTTGGACTTCTTACCTAAGCCTTCCTCAACCTCAGCAACTGCAAGTATAAATTTTCTAGAATTCGGGGATGGATTCATCTTCCAATGTTTAACATAACACAATATCCAGCACACAAACCAGAAGTGGAAAACGTGAAATCGCCTTGCCATGTTTCTTTTTTTAAACACAAAGAGTTCTGAACCTCTTTGTGGAGGCTGACCTCCTCTAGATCTCCACGGGTACCATCTATAGGAACCTCTCACCTCATCCACTGAAGAAAGGAAACAAAACTGGAGATTTCTCAGGAGATGAGGGAGAAGCCTACACTCCAAAGCCAGCAACAACACAAAAAGTCACCACGTTTGTTCTTTGGAGCAGAGGGAGAGGCTTGATCTTCAAATACAGATTTTTTCAATCAGAAAAACAACATAGGATAAAAGCTGGTATATTTTTTAACATAAAGGAATGGATAAAGCCTCAAACACATGCACTCAAAGAAGAAAAAGTGAAAGAAGAAAGAATAAAAGCACACTGTGAGGGCCCCTGGCACACAGATACACACATTAATTTTAGTTTCTATGTGTTTAGATTTGTTGTTGTTGTTCAAATGGTAAGTAATGTTCAACTCTTTGAGTCTCCATGGACTGCAGGGCACTAGGCTTCCCTGTCCACTATCTCCTGGAGTTTGCTCAAACTCACATCCATTGGTTCAGTGATGCTATCCAACCATCTCATTCTCTGTAGCTCCTAAGGGACATCAACCCTGAATATTCACTGGAAGGACTGATGCTGAAGCTGAAGCTTCAATACTTTGGCCACCTGATGCAAAGAGCTGATTCATTGGAAAAGACCCTGATGCTGGAAAACATTGAGGACAGGAGGAGAAGGGTGCAGTAGAGAATGAGATGTTTAGATTGGCATGACAATAAGATTCTAGATAGCACTACACTGGTGCACAGTATTTAACCAGCCATGGACGTCCTCAAAAGATTTACTGAGTAAAGGAGAGTAATGAGTACATTCACAGGAAGAGTGGGGGGTGGTCTTAGGAAGGCACAACTTGGACATAACTTAGTCATTCATGGACTTAGTTCATTGAGCCCATCTTTGTTGGACACTTGATAGAAGATGGGGACACAGAAGTAAATAGGATCCTGTCTATTGACTTCCCGATGGCTGTTCTTATACACATATTCATGATACCTGAGGTTGAAGACAACAGAATTTTATTCTGTAGAGATCACACAAGTCTTCCAGAGGTAGTGATATTTGAGCTGAATTTCAGTGTTCATATGCAATTCACCTGGTGTCCAAGAAGAGAAAGAGCTCAGTCTATGGAGAAGTGAAAAAAAAGGTCTAGAAGAAATAAAATTAAACTTCTGGTACACTCCAGCCTCTCATACTGGCTCACATACATTAAATAGCACAGGTATTAGAATAAGAGACACCTAACTTCAGTTTCTTGCTTGTTTATTTACTGATTATTTGCCATCTTTGCATCACACTAAAGCTTGCAACTTGGAGAGCTTGAGTAACTTGCCCCAAATTGACCTCCCTGGATAGATATAGTAGTGAAGAGCAAGCAGACGTAAAGCCTTACTCAAGGCTTGCAAAGTATAAGGTTTCAATACCCTTGGCTATTATCACTCAGTGTGATGGAAGCATGAAGGTTAGTCTTCATAGAATCCTGCCAAAGGGTTTTCTATAAATAAGCCTTTTCCCCATGTATCCATTTCAGCCAACAAATGGGAAGCTCTGGATCTGGAGGAGGTGAAATTTCTGGTCATCCAGGAAGGACTTCCAAGAAAGAAGGTAAAAATGGTTTATCCAAATTCTCCACGGCCAAAACACACCTTTGCTTCCTTATCCGTCTGCTCCCATTCTACTTACTAACCAAGCTTCCCCAGCGAGTACTGATTTCAGGAAAAGCAAAGTTCTGCTCCATGTCAGCCCCTCAAAGTCTGCTCTATCTAATGTACTCCCAGCTTCATTGTACCACGTCATTCTTCTCTTCTGTGATGCTTAACTTTTCTTCACCACATTTAAACATTTTTAGTATAAGATTTGGTTTTTATTTGTGATTCGTATATGCCTTGACCACTAGAATACAAGCACTATAAAGAAGGGCTTTATTCCCCCCTGCTATTTTCTTTAAGGTAATAGGTTTTCAAAAAATAATCATGGATATGTTATTACTATACATAGTAATTATGGATGTGTGAATACATGAATAATTAGTAAACTTG
The DNA here is from genome assembly GCF_003369695.1 of Bos indicus x Bos taurus. Classification (NCBI taxonomy): domain Eukaryota; kingdom Metazoa; phylum Chordata; class Mammalia; order Artiodactyla; family Bovidae; genus Bos; species Bos indicus x Bos taurus. Next base: position 105,691,372 of record NC_040081.1, read on the forward strand.
GGAATACCAGTAATTTGGAAGAGAAATCTTCATAGTACCAGTTCCTTTTTTGTATTCTTTATTTTACTAAATTGCACAAAATTCCTTTCATGTATTTCAGCCTCAAACATGAGTAGTCTCTGATACCTTCCCTGCTCTGAAGTTCTCTCTACAAGTAAGAAAATGTTCGGTTACGTCATTAATTCTACCTTGTAATTATGTATTCCTTTTTCCCTATCCTAGCTACTGGGATCATTGCTCACATGGCTCACCTTTATAACACCTGGATTGCTCTCTCTTTTCTTTTTTTTGTATGTCCATCTTCTTCGGTTTCCAGGCAGTAATCAGAAAAATCTTTCCAAAAAAAGCATCTGACTGTGTTAACCTATTCAAAATCTTGACCATGTTTTAGAGGAGTTTTCAGTTTCTCCAGCATTATTCTGTTCTTTAAATTTGTATCCTAGGGTCTAGCAATAATGAACTCCTTGCAGCAATTTCAAGCTTGCTTCTAGGCGTTTATGCAAGTACTGCATAGCATCTGGCATTTCTATTCACTTTTCTGAGCCCCTTGTGAGCCTATAAACTTCTTGAATTAGAAGACTGCATCTTGTTTATCACTGTATTTCCACAATCTACTAGAATCCATAGCACATCTACGTGTCAATACATATATAAACAAAATAATTTTTATATACCAATATCTTGTGTGTTGGTTAGAAAATATTAATCTTCTTGGGTTTGATCACCTGGGAAAAAGTAATTTCCAATTAAAATGTTGAGACTCACACCCAGTCTCTGTCCTGTCTGACTCTTCGTGGCTCCATGGACTGTAGCCTGCAAGGCTCCTTTGTCCATGGGATTTTTCAGGTAAGAATACTGGAGTGGGTTGCCATTTCCTCCTCCAAGGACTCTTCCCAACCCAGGGATAGAACCTGTGTCTCCTGCATTGGCAGGAAGATTCTTTACCACTGAGCCACTTGGGAAGCCCCCAAATATTGAGGACGACACTAAAACTTTGCAATACCTCTAAGGTACGTGCACTCTTCCTCTCTCTAGCATCAATATTTGCTACAATTAGAAAACCAACCTTAAGAAAATCTATAGCTTAACAGGATGGCCTGAATGATGCTTTTCCTCTTTAACTAAAAAAAAGAAAAATGAAAAAGAAAAAAAGTAAAAAATAAATCATTACTTTCTGTACTCTCCATCAGCCCATCTGTTTCTTACAGGCCATGCTGGTGACAGCTACAAAAAAAAGGTTGACTATGAACCATACCTCTGGCTTCTTGAGAAAGTCACATCTGTATATGCTTGTGTTCAGAAGCAGACAGGAGTTTATTTTTTCAAAAGAGTGCTGTAGCATACCACATTGAGATTCTGCAAACAAAGTATGTTTGTGTTTATTTTAAAGGATAGGAAAAGAACAAACACTTCATTAATTGGCAGATTGGAAGATATATGAAAGAGATATATGAATCAAAGTAAAAACTTAAGCTCAGTGGTTAGAAGCAAATTAATAATAGCTATTATTATATTAAAGGGGAAGAAGAGAAAGAGAATGAACAAGAACAAGAAAAGGATGGTTGTGGGCTAGAACATATCCCCGGAGGCACTAATTGCAAAGAATCTACCTGCCAAAGCAGGAGATGTGAGAGACTCAGGTTTGATCCCTGGGTCAGCAAGACCCCCTGGAGTAAGAAATGACAACCCACTGCATATTCTTGCCTGGAGAATCCCATGGACAGAGGAGCCTGGCAGGCTACAGTCCATGGGGTCGCAAAGAGCTGGACACAACTGAAGTGACGTAGCACAGCACACACTGGATTTACTGAGTTTTGTAGCAGAGAGTTAGTCCAGAGATTACTGGGTTCCATGTTTTTTGCTTTGTTTTGTTTTGCTTTTTGTACTGTGGACACAAAAACCCAGAGCACTGAAATGAGTTATAAGGTCACATGGTATAGAACACAGGTGGTCACCCAAATCAATTTTGATTTAAGAAGCGTTCTCATCTAATAACCTCACTGCACATGAGATTTCTTAGCTACTTCAAGGTAACCCAGTTAGAACAGTCAAACCTTGTGCTTGATGGTTTCTGAATAATTTTCTTTTCATATTATTTTTCCTCCTGGTGAATCTAAATACTGAAGATGTTCTGAATCATGGAAGAAATACAATCAAGTTTGCATGCTCAATTCTAGAAATGAAAAGAACTTAGATTTGGGGAGTTTGACAATTCAGAACTTAGTGTCCATTCTGTCAAATACTGTCTAAAAACCTGGGGCAAGTTTAAATTCATATTCTCAATTTCCTTTTTGTAAAATAGTGATAATAATCCTCAACATGAAGGCAGTTGGTGAAGTCCAGGTTTAATTATGTACCTTAAGACTATGGCATAGTACTTGGCACAGTGCTGTTGTTTAGCTGCCAAGTCATGTCCGACTCTTTGCAACCCCATGGACTGTAGTCAGTCTCCAGCGTCCATGGGATTCTGCAGGTAAGAATGCTGGAGTGGGCTGCCATTTCCTTTTCCAGGGCGTCTTCTCAACCCAGGGATCGAACTTGAGTCTTTGTTTCTTGCATTGCAGGCAGATTCTTTACCACTGAGCCACCTGGGAAGTCCCTACAAACTCTCAAATAGCATGTATATGCCATCAATACTTCTTAGCCAATGAAAATGATGAAATGTATGATAAAGAAGTATTTCAAAATACAGCTTTGAGTGCTACTTTTACATTATCAAGTGATAAGAAGTTGTTAATTTTAAAAGGATTTAAGTGTATACTGCCAATAAACAACACATTAAAAAAAATCCATAGAAAGCACTTAAAAGTGCATCTGGCGAGTGTGTTGTTACTCTGCGTAGTGCACTGGTGAGAGGTCTCAGTAGGATGGTGGGATCAAAAAGAACACAGTTTCTCAAGGAGCTATAGTACTTTATCCATTGAAAAAGCTCCAAGTGATACATATATGTTATATATAAACATATATGTAAACACATATATGTAATTAGTTTCATGTTTAACTGAACTACTTAAATATAAAACTGATTACTACAAAGAAAGTTAGAATCTGAGTGATTTTGTATTTTCACATCATGTAAGATGACCAGGGGGTGCAGTGGTAAAAAATCCATCTGCCAATGCAGGAGATGCAAGAGACTTGGGTTCCATCCCTGGGTTGGGAAGTTACCCTGGAGAAGGAAATGGCAACTCACTGCAGTGCTCTTGCCTGGAAAATTCCATGGACAGAGGAACCTATGGCCTGCAGTCCATGGGGTCACAAAGAGTTGGAGATGACTGAGCAGACACACACATGAGATGACCATGAGACAACTGAACACGATTTCTTTCTTTCTTCTTCAAAAGACGATACCATCAGTCAGTTCAGTTCAGTTCAGTCGCTCAGTCATGTTCAACTCTTTGCGACCCCATGAATCGCAGCATAGCAGGCCTCCCTGTCCATCACCAACTCCCGGCGTTCACGTAGACTCACGTCCATCAAGTCAGTGATGCCATCCAGCCATCTCATCCTCTGTCATCCCCTTCTCCTCCTGCCCCCAATCCCTCCCAGCATCAGAGTCTTTTCCAATGAGTCAACTCTTCACATGAGGTGGCCAAAGTACTGGAGTTTCAGCTTTAGCATCATTCCTTCCAAAGAAATCCCAGGGCTAATCTCCTTCAGAATGGACTGGTTGGATCTTCTTGCAGTCCAAAGGACTCTCAAGAGTCTTCTCCAACACCACAGTTCAAAAGCATCAATTCTTCGGCACTCAGCCTTCTTCACAGTCCAACTATAAATAACCAGAAATCACAGAAAATCATGTTACAGTTCTGGCTTTATCTGTCAGTGAACTATGAACTCACATCTGCCATTTACACTCTCATTCTCAGTTTCCTCGCTTGTGAAATATGGATAATGATAACTCTTTCCATCCCCTTCAATTCCAGCCCTATCTTAAGGGTGAAGTAAAATGCTTACAGGGCAGACATGAAACACTAAATAGGTGTCAATTCATTTCTTGGTACAGGCAAGGCCCCATCCTCACAGGGCTAACTAGTTAGTGAGGAAAAGAGGAAAGAGGGGAGGGAAGAACCATGTGAGGACCTGAACCAGGAGGAGGGAGCCTAGCAGTAGCATCAGACTTCAGTTCAGTTCAGGTGCTCAGTTGTATCTGACTCTTTGTGATCCCATGGACTGCAGAAGGTAAGACAGCCTTCCCTGTCCATCACCAACTCCCAGGGGCTTACTCAAACTCATCCACTGAGTCAGTGATGCCATCCAACTGTCTCATCCTCTGTCATCCCCTTCTCACGCCTTCAATCTTTCCCAGCATCAGGGTCTTTTCCAATGAGTCAGTTCTTCACATCACGTGGCCAAAGTATTGGAGTTTCAGCTTCAGCATCAGTCCTTCCAATGAACACCCAGGACTGATCTCCTTTAGGATGGACTAGTTGGATCTCCTTGTAGCCCAAGGGACTCTCAAGAGTCTTCTCCAACACCACAGTTCAAAAGCATCAATTCTTCGGCACTCAGCTTTCTTTATAAAGTTATTCTTTTCCACCTCACCAAAAACTCTGTATCTAAGAATTAATTTGGTGTTGGGGTACAGAGCTGAGAATTCAGCTTCAGGGCTCCAGGTAGAGGCAAGCTTGTCACATACAGAAGAAAGACAGCAGGCTGTTCAGGCAAGGGAAATAGACTTAGCTCATTGTATCACAGAATTCAAGGGGAGAATCTTTGAGAGGGATGAGAATCACATTGTACACGTCTTGCCAGCCACCTTATCTTAGATTTTGAGATCAGAAGGGGTCCTCTAAAGGATTTTATACAAAGTATTTTTTTATGATTGGTCTAATGAATCATACATGGGTTCATTTGGCAACTCGAATGCTAAAATGTCCCTGAGTCAGGAACAATGAGCTTTTCAGAAACAAAGTTCCTACTTCTATTCCTTTATCTCTTTCCCTACCCCAAACCCGACACATCTTCTCTTTGTCTACTTTTCAGTTTTGTGAACAGCTCCCATCTCTCCATACCCTTGACACTACTTCTGCCTTCAAGAGGACTCATCTGAGAGTTCTGTGTCTAAGACTGAAGCTTCTACCACAGGCTAAGAACCTTTCTCTTCAGTAAGTGGTTTTAAGATCACATCCACCTTTTCCTTGACTCAGAGCTGTCATGCTATACCATGTTGCTGCTATATCACACTCAGAATTGCAGAGTCTAGAGAGATGTTAGAAACCTGTGTTTACAGGTTCATCTCCTCTCCAGTGCCTCAAGGTGAAGCGCTGGACTAAATCCTGCTTTTGACTTCAGTTCTGTTTAATACAGTGGCTGGCCCAAGAGCAATACCATAAATGTGGGAACAAACAACAGATAAGGAAGCTGAGGCCCAGTCATATATGAGAAGTGTGGCTTCCAGCCCCATGTGCTTTCACTTGAGAAAGTATTTGGGTCATCCTTAATGCTGGGGGGGATGACCATCCTTCCTCCCAAACGAGACGCTGTAGGCCACAGGCAGGAAGTGCCACAAGTCTGATGTTCTAGTTCATCTCCGCCCCATGGGACTCTGTCTCTCCTGGGGAAGTGGAATGACTTAATTTCATTACTGAGTTTAGAAGTTGAGAGCAAGAAGTAAGTTGCAGGCACCCCAGCACAGGCCTGCTCAGTGCCTGGTTGACTTCCATTGAGGAAACTTAGAAACTGGAGTCTGGTCCTTCCTGGGTTGGCCTGCAGGTCTCCACCTCTCTCTCTCTCTCCCTCCCTCACAGGATTAGTACCAGTAGGGAGAATTCTATCTCCTTGTTCTTCCTGGCAGTAGCAGCTTCTGCTCTGTGGGGAAAAGGCAGCTCTACTGGCCCAGAATCACTTGTGATTATTGGGTGGCTCCTTGGAAGAAAAGCTATAACAAACCTAGACAGTGTGTTAAAAAGCAGGGATAGATATCACTTTGTCAACAAAGGTCTATTTAGTCAAAGCTATGGTTTTTCCAGTAGTCATGTAAGGATGTGAGAGTTGGACCATAAAGAATGCTGAGTGCCAAAGAATTGATGCTTTCAAACTGTGGTGCTAGAGAAGACTCTTGAGAGTCCCATGAACTGCAAGGAGATCAAACCAGTCAATCCTAAAGAAAATCAACTCTGAATATTCATTGGAAGGACTGTTGCTGAAGCTCCAATACTTTGGCTACCTGATGTGAAGAGGCAACTCATTGGAAAAGACCCTGGTGCTGGGAAAGAATGAAGGAAAAGAAAAGGAATTGGCAAAGGACAAGATGGTTAGCTGGAGAAGGCAATGGCACCCCACTCCAGTACTCTTGCCTGGAAAATCCCATGGATGGAGGAGCCTGGTAGGCTGCAGTCCATGAGGTCGCTAAGAGTCAGACACGACTGAGCGACTTCACTTTCACTTTTCACTTTCATGGATTGAAGAAGGAAATGGCAAATGGATTCTCCAGGAAATGCCTGGAGAATCCCAGGGACAGGGGAGCCAGGTTGAGAGGCCGTCTATGGGTTCGCACACAGTCGGACACGACTGAGCGACTTCACTTTCACTTTCAAGATGGTTAGCTAACGTTACCAACTCAATGGACATGAATCTGAGCAGTTTCTGGGAAGTTGTGAAGGACAGGGAAGCCTGGTGTGCTGTAGTCCATGAGGACAGAAGTAGTTGGACATGATTTAGTGACGGAAAAACAGCCTGCTTTTTTATCATCTCAAATAATTTGCAAACACATTGTCATTTCTTCAAATAGCTTTAAAGTACTATTTTCAATGTAGAACAGAGTTATATTGTATGGCTGAAAAAAGTATATCCCATTTTCTTTTACTTCATTACTCAGGAGTGTGTTATTCTAAATAAATAACTTTTGTGGTAAGATACCTGTGGCGGATTCATGTTGATATATGGCAAAAACAATACAAAATTGTGAAGTTAAAAAATGAAATTAAAAAAAATTAAATTTAATTTAAAAAAATAAATAAAAAACTTTTGTGGTAAGATAGCCATTCAAAAGAAATAATTAAGCCTAATTCCACAATCAAGAGATAATTCTTTTTTAACATACATCAATAGTATCTACTGTTTTGTTGTCTGTACCCAGAGATGTATCAGAAACATTTTTCATGCTATTAAATAGTTTAAAAATGTTACTTTTAATGGCTGAACAGTATCCCATGTGCAGGTAAAAATTCTGTATTCCATTACAGTTTTCTTTTTTTTTCCTTCTTTTTAAAGATGACCTGTGGACAAACTAGGATTGGCTCACTTTATAGATAAGGAAGAGGAGGCTTAGACTGGTGAGTTTCTTTGCCAAGGTGGCAGACCTATGATGGTTCTCAGACTAGAACTCAGGGTTCAGGACTAATGGGTTCTGCCTCTGGTAGGGCACATTCTCTTCATATCAGAAAGGTTAACTGAATTTATTATGCATTTTTCTGAGTACACACACACACACACACACATTTTTTGGACATAAATCACAAAGGAAATAAGCCAACACCCAAAGATATGGTTAGCCTTTTCATGAGGGATCAATGAACTCTGCTGTAAAAACAAAGAGTATATTGTAGCTTCACTTAGCTATAGTTATGCTTTTAAAACAGTAAAGATGGCCACATAAATCCTTTTATACTACTCTCATTGAAAAGTTCCCTTTTCAATGAAGAAGATTCATGGATGGACTTAAGCCTGCCCTGACACAGAGCCACAAGACACAGAGCCACAAGAAATAGACACTTGCTATGGAAACTCACTAAATGTTTGATAATGTTTATGAGGGGTGATGACAGTAAAAATTGATTAATTTGGAAACTGATTGCAGCCATTTGAATGCTTAATGTGTGCTGGATTGATCTACTTCCAGGATGGATTGCTCACATCGTTGTTAGCAGGAAGATTCAGTTTCCTGTCATATGGGCTTCTCTGTAGAGCTGCTTATTGGATCTTCACAGCCTGGGAACTTGTTCCTCCAGAGTGAGTGATACAAGCAGACAAGGCAAATGCAACTCTAGCTCTTAGGACCTAGTCTTGAAAGTGACATTGCCATGGCTCCCTCAGTGTGCTGTTGGTCACACAGAGGTACCCTGTTACAATGTGGAGGGAAACTATACAAAGACATAAATATCATAGGGAATTAGCAGGGGACATCTGAAAGGGTTGCTAGCATAGAACCTCCAAATATTGATGGTCAGAAAACATGCTTAGAAAGCTGTGTAAGCCTCAAGAAGGGTGTTATTTCTATTACTCTTTTTAGATATGGTCAAAGAGGACAATGGAAAGAGAAAGCCTTCTCTAAGTTTGGATTTAAGAGCCAGAGGGCAATGCTGAGAAGCTGCTGCCGGAGAGAGGAACCAGAGGATGATCAAAGCATATTTCTTAGCTTGAGATAGTGGACATTCACTCACAATAAGAACCTAGGAAAATGCACAAATTCTACTGTCTAGTAATATGTACCGTTAATCTTCCCCTTATACACAAGGGTGTTCATTTTGGTTATCCTGTCTGAGAAATGGAATATTTGCTGCTCTATCAGTAAACAAAGGATGTCACAGTCATCAGTGACTGCGGCCCTTCAACATGAGCCAGTGAGCCCTGAGGGACCTTGGGAAGGAAAGAATGTCTGCCATCTCAGTTCAGTTCAGTTCAGTCGTTCAGTCGTGTTGACTCTTTTCGACCCCATGAATCACAGCACGCCAGGCCTCCCTGTCCATCACCAACTCCCAGAGTTTACTCAAACTCATGTCCATCGAGTCGGTGATGCCATCCAGCCAACTCATCCTCTGTTGTCCCCTTCTCCTCCTGCCCCCAATCCCTCCCAGCATCAGAGTCTTTTCCAATGAGTCAACTCTTCGCATGAAGTGGCCAAAGTATTGGAGTTTCAGCTTTAGCATCATTCCTTCCAATGAACACCCAGGACTGACCCCCTTTAGGATGGACTGACTGCAGCCCCTCCCTTCAGTCCCTCCCTGCTGCTGCTGCTAAGTTGCTTCAGTCGTGTCCGACTCTGTGCGACCCCATAGATGGCAGCCCATCAGGTTCCCCCATCCCTGGGATTCTCCAGGCAAGAACACTGGAGTGGGTTGCCATTTCCTTCTCCAATGCATGAAAGTGAAAAGTGAAAGTGAAGTTGCTCAGTCGTGTCCTACTCTTCTCGACCCCACAGACTGCAGCCTATCAGACTCCTCTGTCCATGGGACTTTCCAGGCAAGAGTACTGGAGTGGGGTGCCATCGCCTTCTCCGTCAGCCCCTCCCTACTTACTGTTAACCCTAACAAAACTCAGGATGTAGAAACACAGGATACTGGTTCCAGATAGCTGATGTGCATACCAAGGGAATGATTTCAGTAAGCCAAGACTCTTGCATCTTCCCATACATAGAAAAGAGCTAAACCCCTTAACTTGAGATACCTGGTTTTCCTTTCATTGTTGTTGTTCAGTCACTAAGTTGTGTCTGACTCTTTGTGACCCCATAGACTGCAGCACACCAGGCTTCCCTGTTCTTCACTATCTCCCAAACTTTGCTCAGATTCATGTCCATTGAATCAGTGATGCTGTCCAATCACTTCATCCTCTGTCACCCACTTCTCTTCCTGCCTTTAGTCTTTCCCACCAGCAGAGTCTTTTCCAATGAGTTGGCTCTATGCATCAGGTGGCAAAGTATTGGAGATTCATCTTCAGCATCAGTCCTTCCAATGAATATTCAAGGTTGATTTCTTTTAGGATTGACTGGTTTGAACTTCTTGCAGTCCAAAAGACTCTCAAGAGTCTTCTCCAGCACCACAAGCATTAATTCTTTGGCAGTCAGCCTTTTTATGGTCCAACTCTCACATCTGTACATGACCACTGGAAAAACCATAGCTTTGACTATACGACGTCTTCTTTAATTAGCAATACTCTTCTGATGTTCATACTACCTGCCCCTTGCTACAAAATTTCTATATAACATGCTCCCCCACCTTGCCTCCTTAGAGTAGTTCTCTCAGGGTTACCTGAGATGCTGCTTCCTAGGCTTGAAGTTTTAAAAAAGCTCCGCCAAAGAAAACATAGCTCTTAATTTTTAGATTGTGAATATTTCTTAAGTTGACATGTCCCTGTTTCACCCAATATATTTTGGATATGTGGGAGAAAGCCACCGATCTTTTTAGCTTATAGTTCTCTGAATCAAAGGAACCACCTTTGAATCTGATGTGGAAAATATCATGAGATCCTGGATCTTGAGTCTGATGCCATTTTTATAGGAAGTTTTTGTTTCTGTTTTTTGTGGCAAAAGAGTAAATATTTGTGACCAGAAGTATAGACTACAGTATATTTTCTTATTGTAAAGCAAATAATAACTTTGCCTTTCCTACTTCTGTGGGAGAGGTAACTTTCCCTGTCCAGTGGTTGCTAGGTTTGGGCATGGATCCAATGTTTTGGTCAATGGAAATGAAGAGTTGATGTGCCATTTCCAAGCATAAAATCATATTCACTGGGAATTTCCTCCAGATTTACAAACTCTCTTGTACTCCTGCCCTCTACCATAAGAAAATAATACTCAAGATGCCTCTGTTTTTGAGTTCTGGAATGAGAAGACAGTTCAGACTTCCTGAACTAATTGATAGCTTAGAGCAGCCTCCTAGCATCTTATATGTGTGAGAGGTAAATATTAATTGTAAGTCATTTAAATATTGAAGTTGTTTCTTACACAACACCATTACAGCAAAAACTGGAGGGCATAACGGGCATAAGGAAAGATGTTTGGAAAAGCAAGGACCTTTGTGATCATATAAAGAACTCTTTCTTATTGTGTCTAAGACATCACTTTGCTGACAAAAGTCAGTTTAGTCAAAGCTATGGTTTTTCCAGTAGTTATGTATGTGTGTGAGAGTTGGACTATAAAGAGAGCTGAGTGCTGAAGAATTGATGCTTTTGAACTGTGGTGCTGGAGAAGACTCCTGAGAGTCCCATGGACAGTGAGGAGATCAAGCCAGTCAATCCTAAAATAAATCAGTCCTGAATATTCATTGGAAGGACTTATGCTGAAGCTGAAGCTCCACTACTTTGGCCACCTGATGCGAAGGGCTGACTTATTGGAAAAGACTCTGATGCTGGGAAAGATTGAAGGAAGGAGGAGAAGGGGATGACAGAGGGTGAGATGGTTGGATGGCATCGCTGACTCAATGGACATGAGTTTGAGCAAACTCTGGGAGATGGTGAAGGACAGGGAAGCCTGGCATGGTGTAGTCCATGGGGTTGCAAAGAGTCAGACATAATTGAGCAACTGAACAATAACAAGAAGTCACTGCATGTTTTTTTAAATTTGGTGAAATACATAAAATATAAAGTTTGGTATTAAATTTTAAGTGTTCAGTTCAATGGCATTAAGTGAATTTCCATCACTGTGTAACCATCATCATTATTTATCTCTGTAATATTTTATCATCCCAAACTGAAATTCTGTATCTATTAAATAATTACCTTTTTTATTTTTTAAAGGAAGGGGTTACTCATACAATTTTGAGCTGTCAGCACTTTATGTTTGTGCCAAAGTAAATGACCCGAGTATTTTCATTGATGTTTCTGCTTCCTACCTTTCCACTGACCCCAATTCAAATTGTGGACAGGCCAGCAACCCATTTTTCCAATGTAAAAACATAAGTTCCCAGAAATTAATGTCCCTTTTTGTTCTCTGTAAAGGTCTACACTCATTGAGAGATGTCAGTGGAAGAGAAAGGGAAATATGGGTGGAATTTTGAGTAAGGAGGGAAAGTAGGGAAGAGAAAGAGAGAAAAAGGAAGAAAGTGAAGTGGTTGTGTGAGCCTGGTAAGGAGGAAACTGCCCTGGAGATGGAGACCACCATGTCCCCCCCCAGTGTGGTCAGCTCTACTCTGCAGCAGTCCCCATCAGACAATGGTCAGCATATCCATCAGCTAAACACTGGCAGGATTTCCAGCAAAGCCATCAGACTTCCCGGAGCCGCAGGAAGTGAAGACAATGGGGATGTTATAGCCACCAGAAGGGCCTGAAGGCCAGAGGCAGTGGTTCCTTTGTCTAAGTGCCAATTAAACCTCCAGGCTGGGGACACACTTGACAGATGCTGTGGTCCAGTATTCACTGAGCTTAAATTTCCTACCAAGCTGGGATAAAGGAGTCCTATTTATTTTGACTTAAAGAAAATAGAATTACTATGTCCGAGCTTGTGGACAAAATTTTTATCACCTTCCATATACATTATGCCATTCTTTGGAGGCTGGTGTTATGAACTTCAGTTTTCACCAAAGCAGAAAATCAAAGCTGAAGGACGTTAGGCAGTTAGGCAAAAATATTCCTGTCTTATATAGCAGAATCAGGATTAGAACCCAACACACTTGACAGATGCCTAAATGGATGCTCAGTTTCTAGGTCCCAGCCAGAAGAGAACTTGAGGGCCCAAATGCCAGCTGTGAGAGTATCATCTAAAGGAATTCAGGAGGAGACACAAATGATTATTAGCAGGCAGAAGTGCCCGGTCTCCTGCTTTATGTTAATTCCTATGTCATTTTCCTTGGGCCTGAAGATGAATTATTCTTTGTTTTCTTTTTTTTTAATTTTATTATTATTATTATTATTTTTACTTTACAATATTGTATTGGTTTTGCCATACATCAACATTCGAGGCTTCCTTCAATCAGCACCAGCCAAAGATTTATAAAAAATGAAACACATTGAGTGAAAATAATGGAAAGAAAGCATGCTAAAAAGCAAAACAATAACAACTCAAACCCTAAGTAAAGTTATAGAGATAAAATGCAAAACACATTAAACACTTGAAAAAGACTTGCAAAAGAACTTCAGGAGTTGGATCTTTAAGTGAAAAAGTAAATATTTGGCAAATGTAATCAGGAAAATAAAATTTTAAAAACTACACACAAATTAGAGGTTAGAAGAGTAATACAACAAATGTGTGACTTATTCTAATAAGAAAATATAAACTAAGTTCACCAAAAAATATGGTGAACATAATACATTGCATTGGGATGGCCAAAAAGTTAGTTCAGGTTTTTCCATAAGATGTAATGAAAAAACCCAAATGTACTCTTCTTTGCCAAACTCTATATTATAATTGTCAGTCTATTTGCCCCTCTTCTATTGTATTAAGAATTTGAAGGTAGAGATTCTATATTCAGTTTCTGTCATTGTACCTCCAGTAGCAAGCAAAACAAAATGAAGATGAAAACATACTTTATTCCTGCACACAGAGGGCATTCAATAAATACCTATGAAAAACTTTTTTATACACACATAATTGGCAGTAACTGGAGAAAATGAAAAACATGAATAGGACAATCAAAGGGAAGCAATTTAAAACAGTTATTAGGAATTATATTTTATACTCCATCAGTTATTTAAGACTTACAAAAAGGAACTAATACATTAATTATTTTGATTTTCTTAAGTAGAAAATCCAGTCAATTATGAATAATAAGTTGTTCTTATGTGAAATAGGCTTTATTTGATTGGTTCATGCTTTATTCCACTAACCAGGAAATTATAGGGCATGCTCCCAGGCTATGTCAGTGTTAAATATGTAGACCATAAACTCTTAGCTCTTTGCTTTTAAGTAGCATACAGTCAAGTGGGATGGGCATTTATACTCAGCAGTTAGTCCTTCTTCAGCTAGCTAAAGGACTTTCAGTTTCTTTATCTATTAAGTAAAAGGGAGAAAAACTATTTATTTATGCCATTCAATTTCAAAGTGATATGGAAAATATAAGTAGAATTTAGACCTTAAAAATCATACGGTTTCCATCTCTCAGAAGAAATCATGTTTTTATATTCAAGATTCCAGATATGTTCTGTACATTCTGTAATTGAGAAGAATTGCCCTAGAATGTCAGTCTCATGAATTCAGTGTTTTATGCTGTATTAGTCTGCTTGGGATGTCATTATAAATGCCATAGATGGGGTGATTTTCAGCATAGACATTCATTTTCTTACAGTTCAGGAGCTGGGAAGTCTGAGATCAAAGTATTGGCAAATTTGATTCTTCTTTGAGGTTCTTCCTGGCTCATACATAGCTGTCTTCTATAACCATGGGAGAGAGACAGAGAGAGAAAGGAACGAAGCTCTCTGGAGTTTCCCTATAAAGGCACTAAATAGGGCTTCACCTTCCGGGCCTCATATCAACCTAATCACCTCCTGCAAACATTAATAAAGAGAAACCTCACTAAAGTGGAGTGGAGGGCCAGAAGGGCAGCTACCACTCAACATCAATAAAGATCACAGAAGGAAGAGTGGTAACCTCCTCCTCTGGAAAGAAGTAACACTACTTTAGTAACTCCAACAGGAGAAAGAAATATTTATCTCTTGCTGGCAACAACTCAGTCAATGAGAGACTATCCCAATTCATTCAATGAAAAGCCACTCTATACTGAACTCTCAGCTTCCTCCAATGGACATTGTGTTTATAACAACCCCTCCCAACTTCCTTTCCCTTCTATAAAAAAAAGTTTCCTTCTTTTTCTTTACTAAACTTGCCTGTGGTTTATCATATTTCATGTCTAGATTGCAATTCTAATTGCTCCCAAGTAAATCCTTTTTGCTGGCAAAAATAAATGGCAATTTTGTCATGTTAGGTTAAACACTCAAAGTCCCCCCTCTAAATACCATCACTTTGGGAGCTACAGTTTCACCCTATGGATATGATGGAACACAATTTAGTCTATAGCATATACTTTGCATAAGAAGAGTAGTTCTTCCTAAACATTTTGAATGTATTGAGTGCTTTAAGGAATCCAATAAAATCCATGGATCATTTTCCCAAGAACAGGAAGGAATATGGAATACATGTATAATCCCAGGCACACACACATATATGCATACTGGTGGGCATGACATTTACCTACAGATTTAGGGAATTTCATAAGCCTGAAGTATATTCAAGTCATTCCAGAAGTGCAAGGTAGGAACCTTTGCACTAGGCTATTGGAGCTTACTCCTTGGAAGGAAAGTTATGACCAACCTAGATAGCATATTCAAAAGCAGAGACACTACTTTGCCAACAAAGGTCCATCTAGTCAAAGCTATGGTTTTTCCAGTGGTCATGCATGGATGTGAAAATTGGACTGTGAAGAAAGCTGAGCACTGAAGAATTGATGCTTTTGAACTGCGGTGTTGAAGAAGACTCTCAAGAGTCACTTGGACTGCAAGAAGATCCAACTCGTCCATCCTAAAGGAGATCAGTTCTGGGTGTTCATTGGAAGGACTGATGCTGAAGCTGAAACTCCAACACTTTGGCTACCTCATGAGAAGAGTTGACTCATTGGAAAAGACTCTGATGCTGGGAGGCATTGGGGGCAGGAGGAGAAGGGGACAACAGAGGATGAGATGGCTGGATGGCATCACAGACTCAATAGACATGAGTTTGGGTAAACTTCGGGAGTTAATGATGGACAGGGACGCCTGGTGTGCTGCGACTCATGGGGTCTCAAAGAGTTAGACATGACTGAATGACTGAACTGAACTGATTGGAGATTCAATCAAATTTAAACATCATTCTGAAAAGTTAGAAGTAATGATTTAGTGTCAACAGAACTTAGAGAAAAAGTTAGTACTTAGTAAAAAAGTTGGCTTAAAACTCAACTTTCAGAAAACGAAGATCATGGCATCTGGTCCCATCATTTCATGGCAAATAGATGGGGAAACAACGGAAACAGTGACAGATTTTATTTTTGAGGGACTACAAAATCACTGCAGATAGTGACTGCAGTGAAATTAAAGGACTCCTCTCCTTGGAAGAAAAGTTATGACCAACCTAGACAGCATAGTAAAAAGCAGAGACATTACTTTGCCAACAAAGGTCCATCTAGTCAAAGTTATGGTTTTTCTGGTAGTCATGTATGGATGTGAGAGTTGGACCACAAAGAAAGCTGATGCCGAAGAACTGATGCTTTTGAACTGTGGTGTTGGAGAAGACTCTTGAGAGTCCCTTGCACTGCAAGGAGATCCAACCAGTCCATCCTAAAGGAAATCAGTCCTGAATATTCATTGGAAGGACTGATGCTGAAGCTGGAAACTCCAATACGTTGGGCACCTGATGTGAAGAATTGACTCATTGGAAAAGACCTTGATGCTGGGAAAGATTGATGGCAGGAGTAGAAGGGGATGACAGAGGATTAGATGGTTGGATGGCATCACTGACTCAGTGGGCATAATTTTGAGTAATCTCCAGGAGTTCCTAATGGACAGAGAGGCCTGGCATGCTGCAGTCCGTGGGATCACAAAGAGCCAAACAGTTCAGTTCAACAGAACTGAACTGAACTGAACTTAGACAGAATGGCTGCAAATATGTCTCTTATAAAGTTTTCCAAGTACAGCTTCTGACTCTCAGCCCCGGTTTGGGTGAGATGAAGTGATTTATTAAAGACCTCATGCTCTGCAGAGAGCAAACAGGCACATGAAAAGATGTTCGTCATCACTAATTATTAGATAAATGTAATTCAAAACTGTAAGAAAGTACTGCCTCACACCAGTCGTAATGGCCATGATTAAAAAACACATGTACACCCACGGCGGATTCATGTCAATGTATGGCAAAACCACTACAATATTGTAAAGTAATTAGCTTCCAATTAAAATAAATAAATTTATATATTAAACTCCTGTAACTCATTCAGAGTCTCCATGACCAACTTAATAAATACTTCCAGAATAGCTGTATTGCATGTGGTGGTTAAGATGTCTCTCAGAATATAGTATATTATGTCTATTTCATTTTCCAATATATCCAGAAAATTCTGGATTTTCCTTTTCTTCTGATGGAACTCAACTGAAATTTCAAAGACAGCTGACCAGTATATGGCTCCCATAGAATTTCATACTCCCCTGCAGAGATCTGTTCAGTTCAGTTCAGTCACTGAGTCATGTCCGATTCTTTGTGACCCCATGGACTGCAGCTCCCCAGGCCTTCCTGTCCATCACCAACTCCCGGAGATTACTCAAATTCATGTCCATTGAGTCAGTGATGCCATCCAACCATCTCATCCTCTGTTGTCCCCTTCTCCTCTCACCTTCAATCTTTCCCAGCATCAGGGTCTTTTCCAATGAGTCAATTCTTCACATCAGGTGGCTAAACTATTGGAGTGTCAGCTTCAGCATCAGTCCTTCCAATGAACATTCAGGACTGATTTCCTTTAGGATGGACTGGTTGGATCTCCTTGCAATCTGAGGGACTCTCAAGAGTCTTCCCCAACACCACAGTTCAAAAACATCAATTCTTTGGTGCTCAGCTTTCTTTATAGTCCAACTCTCGCATCCATACATGACTACTGGAAAAACCATAGCCTTGACTAGACGGACCTTTGTTGGCAAAGTAATGTCTCTGCTTTTGAATATGCTGTCTAGGTTGGTCATAACTTTCCTTCCAAGGAGTAAGCGTCTTTTAATTTCATGGCTGCAGTCACCATCTGCAGTGATTTTGGAGCCCAGAAAAATAAAGTCTGACACTGTTTACACTGTTTCCCCATCTATTTCCCATGAAGTGATGGGACCAGATACCATGATCTTAGTTTTCTGAATATTGAGCTTTAAGCCAACTTTTTCACTCTCCTCTTTCACTTTCATCAAGATGCTTTTTAGTTCCTCTTCACTTTCTGCCATAAGGGTGGTGTCATCTGCATATCTGAGGTTATTGACATTTCTCCCGGTAATCTTGATTCCAGCTTGTGCTTCTTCTATGATGTACTCTGCATGTAAGTTAAATAAGCAGGGTGACAATATACAGCCTTGACGTACTCCTTTTCCTATTTGGAACCAGTCTGTTGTTCCATGTCCAGTTCTAACTATTGCTTCCTGACCTGCATACAGATTTCTCAAGAGGCAGATCAGGTGGTCTGGTATTCCCATCTCTTGAAGAATTTTCCACAGTGTATCGTGATCCACAGAGTCAAAGGATTTGGCATAGTCAATAAAGCAGAAATAGATGTTTTTCTGGAACTTTCTTGCTTTTTAGATGATCCAGCGAATGTTGGCAATTTGCAGAGATCACACAGTAATTATTCTGATTGGAATTGCTTTGTGTGTCTATTTAAATTGGCCCTTTATTTGGACTTTCAGCAAAAGAGTTTTATTTGGTAGAATATATAACAGTATTACAAAATTATTTACTTCTTCCAAATTTTCTTAGTGATCATCAGCACCTATGATTAATCCCCAAGCTTGTGATATTCAGTTTCTGTACACTCCACTTCACTTAAATAGAAAGCCTTGTATTTATCCACACATCTTCAGTCTTACTGAAATTGTCCTCTCTGATATGTCCTTGAACCTCTAAGTTAATGGCAATAAAGGACCTTCTGTCAGCAAAGGGGGAAGAACCTCTAATTTAAATCCAGTGAAATGCAGGTGTTACTCACAAGGTTTCAAGGACCAGAGAAAGGCATAAAAAATTCTCCTGATTGAAATGGAAATAAAAAGGGATATTGGAGAAGAAACAGGTTCCTGAGGATTGTAAATAAATGGAGCCAATGGGATTCAATAGTATTAATCAGGAGAAAAGGTCAGTCTCGGATACAGACTCTTATTGAACTGAATAGACTTTGACACCTCTTTGAATCACTTGCATTTATTAAATGTGCATGATTTTCATAGGAAGGGCTCATGTACAACACACACAAAAAGTAAGGTGTAGGCCAAATTGGGCTTTTCCCAACACTGAAAGAAGAGGAAGACTGAATCAGAAGAGAGAGGGAGGTAGACTATCAGTGTGTAAAAACCCCCAGGGCCCTAAGTGTTAGTCACTCAGTTGTGTCCAACTCTGTGACCCCGTGGACTGTAGCCTGCTAGGCTTCTCTGTCCACGGAATTCTCCAGGAATGAATACTGCCATGGATTACCATTCCCTTCTCCAGGACATTGTCCCAACTCAGGGATTGAACCCAGGTCTTCCTCACTTCTTCCCTGGTGGCTCAGAGGTTAAAGCGTCTGCCTGGCATGAGACCAGGATTCGATCCCTGGGTCGGGAAGATCCCCTGGAGAAGGCAATGGCACCCCACTCCAGTACTCTTGCCTGGAGAATCCCATGGAGGGAGGAGCCTGGTAGGCTACAGTCCATGGGGTTGCAAAGAGTCAGACACAATTGAGCGACTTCACTTTCACTTTCTTCCTCACTGCAGTCAGATTCTTAACCATCGGACCCACCAGGGAAGCCCCAGGGCCCAACACCCTTGCAGAAACCCATTGAGACCCACAAAGAATAACTTCCTAGAATTCCAGCTGCTCTCCTACCCAATTAGATTATAATTGATGTTTATTTGTATCAGAACACTAACTTGTATTTTACTCTTTGCTCTTGCTATGTTTTTCTCACCTTGATTGAAGCCCGAGGGCCACTGTTTTTTAGATTTTGTGTGTGTAGTGCTGTCAGACTAAAAGCAGAATTGTCTAAAATTAACCTCCTTTTCAAGCTTCAGCCTTTGAATGAAAACAAAAGTATATATCTTCCCTTTGGCCTTGGGAGCCTAAAGAATCCTCAGTAAGGATAGATTGAAAATCACCCCCTGTCCCAAGACCTAGAGGCTTGAGTGGTCAGGTTTCAGTTGATTTGAAGAAGTTATTCCAACTTCTTTTAAGTAGTTGTGCTGGAAGATTCCTAGTCACTACATGTGCTTTCTCCACTCTTTGACTTCACTTCACCCTCTACTCCAACACCTCCAGTGTCTTCTATGGTCGACTCTGAGCCAACTGGGAACTCTCCCCTCTGCTCCCCACCCCCAGGAACCAGACAGGCTTGTTTCATGGCAATTAAGTTGAAAGGGTCTAGAGGACATCTGATCCACATGCTCAACTTACAGGAAATGCAGACTCTTGCCCATGTACCCAGGATCACAGGGTATCTCCATCCATTTAGGCTGCTGTAGCAAAATACCAGAGACTTGGAAGCTTGTAAGCAACACAGTGGATTTCTCAAAATCCTGGAGGCTGACACTCAGAGATCAGAGTGCCAATAGGTTTGGGCTCTGGTGAAAGCCTGCTTTCGAATTGCAGACTGCATGACATCTCTCTGCATCCTCATGGTGAAAAACAAGCAAGAAAGCCCTCTGGGGGCCTTTCATAAAGGCATGAATCCATTCATGAGAGTTTCACCTCCATGACCTAATTATGTCCCAAAGGTCCCACCTCCTAACGTCATCGGGTGTTAGGGTTTCAATGTATGAATTTTAGAGAGACATAAACATCCAATTCACTGCACACAGATACCTACTTAATTGCAGATTTCAGACTACACTCCAAGTTTGCCAGTTCTCTCCAGAACATATATAATAACTGGTATTCCTGGTGTGAAGTTCTGTTTTTTTTTTTTTTTTTTTTGAAGTTCTGTTGGTTATCTTCTGCTTAGTGAGACCACACAGTGGAGAATGGAAAGCCACTTCCCCACTGGGAATTGTCAAAGTTCTTTGCAAGGGCATAATCCACTACTGTCTTATCCATACGGCTGGGTCTCCTTTCCCACATCCACTCTGTATTATAGATTACCAGTGTGTGCTGTGTGCTGAATCGCTTCAGTCATGGCCAACTCTTTGCGACCCCGTGGGCTGTAGCCCATTAGTCTCCTATGTCCATGGGATTCTCCAGGCAAGAATACTGGAGTGGGTTGCCATTTCCTTCTCCAAAGGATCTTCCTGACCCAGGGATTGAACCCGCATCTCTTACGGCACCTGCATTGGCAGGCGGGATCTTTGCTACTGTTGCCCCTGCTCACTTATTCTTACAGAGCTTGTGTGTTGTTCACTTTTGTGCTCCATTCTCTGGCCAGTAGAAGGTTCTCCCTAAAGGCTTGGTGAGCTGGATCTAGAGAACTGAATTTCTTCACATCTAAGATTGCATTCCCCGATGATAATCTAGATCATAAACATCTTAAAGTGTTTCAAAAAGTGTCACATGGAACTTAATACTCATAGAAATTCCTAATATTTAGTGAATAAGAATACTTATCTGCTTCAAATCAGATGATAAGTCTTTTGCCTGGATTATCTCATTCAGTCTTTACAACAACCCTGTGAGGTAAACACCTCTGTTACACTCTCTTTACAGAAGAAAAGCCTGAGACACAGGAAGGTGATATGAACTTGCTGACTCACATCCAGCTAAGAAAGCTCATTCTTGTTCCACATGGAGCTAAATGAAGAGACAGAACATGAACCCAGGATTGAAAACATCATGGATTAAGATTTTGGTTTCACTCAAAGGAAGCTTCCAGACTGAAGTTAGCCTTGGGATTCATAGATTCTGTGACGATGATGGCTCAGCAGATAAAGAATCCACCTACAATGCAGGAGACCCAGGAGACATGGGTTCAATCTCTGGATCAGGAAGATGCCCTGGAGGAGGAAATGGCAACCTGCTCCAGAATTCTCACCTGAAAAATCCCATGGACAGAGGAGCCTGGCAGGCTACAGGCATGAGGTTGCAAAGAGTTGGGCACAACTGAGCGGATGTACACAAACTCTCTTTCCCTGAACATAATTTATAATTCCAGGAAAATTTCTTGACAGGCGCATTATAGAGGAGTTGAAGTGTGCAAGAATGCTTAAACGTCTAAAAGAATGCCTCTCTGTCCCAAAGTGTGATGATTTCTCAACATCCTCATATATATTTATGCATCTCTCTTATCCATGTTTTGTGTATCTATTTCTTAGCCAGTCTTGCCACCCTGTGTTTATAGGATCTGTTTTGTTCACTAGCTCACAAAGGAAAGGGTCAGGCCTGCTTTGTGCTACTGTCTCATATAAACACAGAATGGTTTGTTGTTGCTTTTGCTTTGAAAAACAAAGCTGGGTTTAGTTTAGAAACAGAAAGAGAAGCCAGAGCAAAGGTCTCTGGAAGCCAAACAACACAAACTGGAGGCAGGTGAAGGAGCTACATCATACTATTCTTTCAGTTTGGTTGTTTTGGTCCTGTCTTTTGTGCCCACCTGCAGTGCCATCCTGTCCCCTGCTCCTGACAGCAAAAGCCACGTGTGATAAATGAATGGGCTTTTCATCACTGGAGTTCTTGGATGTGGCCAGAGCCAATATCTATTCACAGGGGGGATCTCTGGGCTCCATTCACTTCTGCAGTTGCCCACTATTTTCTCCTTTCACAGGAGAAAATCAATAAAACAGGACATGGCGTGTTACTGATTGTGCCACCTAATGAATTCCTGAACTGCCCAAGCCTACCAAGAACGACTGTTAAGCACCCTTTAATGACATTAAGCAGGGCGAGTATAGGTGTACACTCTCCTATGGAAGGAAAGCAGGGTTCAGAGAGAGATCCCATTTTTTTTTTTACAAAACCCCTCATCTATTTCAATGAGCAGATTCATATGTTTCTGATATGCAGGCTTCCCTGTCACTGCAACCCTTCTGTCTGTGTCCTGAAGGAAGCTTATTTCCTGGCTAGAGCTTCATTTTGCTCCAGGGAATCAGATGCTAAAGTAGGTATGGCTTCTAAGCATGTACCTTTACACACCTACCATTACTGCAAGCCACTCGTAGAAGAAATCTCAGCTTCTGCTCTGCGCCTTCTGAGCTGGTTCCTAGATTCCTCTGCTACCTTTATTGGGGAAATAATCACTGCAAATGTTGATAGATAATATAATGCATTGCCACTCTGACTAGTACTTGATGTATTTCAAATAATTAACATAATTCTGTGGGTAGGGGCTATTAGCACCCCCTTATTTTTTGAAAAATTTTAATTTTATATTGGAGTGTAGTTGATTCACAATGTTGTGTTAGTTTCTGGTAGTCAACAAACTGATTCAGTTATGCATATTTGTAAAAGAATTTTACAAATTCATTTTCCATTTAGGCTGTCACAGAGTCTTGAGAAGAGTTCTTTGTGCCACACAGTAGGTCCTTGTTGGCTATCTGTTTTAAATATAGCAGTGTATATGTGTCAATCCCAAGCTCTCCATCTATCTATTAGCCCATTTTTAAAGTGAGAAATATAAAACATATAGAAAGTATACAACTTTCATGAAGTTACAGAACTGCTTTTGGAATAAGGATTTGAACTCAGGGCCGTTAACGCCAAAGACTCTGCCCCATGCTGTTACCTGCTGTTCCACCCCTTGTGATGTGACCCTTCCCAGCCTTAGACAGAGGGATACCTTCCTGTATCTTACTTCATTTATTTGTAGTCTTACCTGAATACTAGATATTGATCTTGCCAGCAGTTCTGAGTGGATATATTCCAATCCCAAAGGCTGGTATGAAAAGGGCCATAAATGTGTGAACAGTACTATTTATTTGGCATCCTTGTAAAAACGATGCGACTTCTGCTCAGACAAGGAAATTTCAGCTGCTGAAACAATTTCTACAGAAAAACGTTCCAGATACCTAAGTTCATTTAAACATGTGCTCCTGGACATACATTCACCTTCCTTAATTATCTGGGTAGTCCTCCCCAAAGTTAATGATTGCTGCTTTAGAATGTAGGGTGATGCTGGTTGTAATTATGGAGTGCAGAGTGCTGGGTCTTGTCTTAAATAACACCAGATTATTGATGGTTTTAATATTACTATTGTTGCTAATGTCAGAAGTTTTTGTCTCTTATTATCAGTTTTCTATCACCTTCCTAACTTTTGGGGTGGTGTGCTATCTTTTCTACCCTGGTGTGCTATCTTCACTACCCTTTGACATTTTCATGTATTATTTATAAGTTTGAGCCAACGCTGGAATATACGGAAAGACAGAGAATCCTGGTGTGCCACAGTCCATGGGGCCGCAAAGAGTCAGACATGACTCAGCAACAGAAACACAGCAACTATAGGAAAACACATACTCAAGGAGGTTTGAATTCAGAACATGTGTGTATGGCTTGTGGGGAGCACAGGATGCGCAGGCCCCCAAGGGACTTTATGATCAGGGTGATGATTGATAAAATATTATGTAAAATATGAAATGAGATGTAATTATTTGCCTTAGTAGATGTAGAAGTTAAACACTATAGGAACGAAGAACCCCATCAGAAGTAGTTCCACACCATTTTGCTCATTACTAGTGAAGTGGCTGATTCTCTTCTAAGACCACATCACACCGAATTTCCAGAGGGTCTGTGCTTCTCTTACTAAAAAAATTGGAGACATGGTGCTATCCTCAGATGAAAAGAGTTTTCCCAACTTACTAAAAACTTTTTTATCACCTTGTAGGAGTGGCTCGGCATAAAGAATCTACCAGCAATGCAGATCAAACCTGCCAAGTTTGGTTCCTGGCTCAGGAAGATTCCCTGGAGAAGGGAACCCACTCCAATATTATTGCCTATGAAATCCCATGGACAGAAGAGCCTGGTGGCTACAGTCCCTAGGGTCACAGAGAGTTAGATATGAGTGAGCATGCATGCATGCGTCCCCTACAGTGGATAATTTGTTGGTGAAAAGATAGCACATTTTGTCTTTAACTGTTTCCTCCACAGAACAAAAAGCTAGAGGTCACTTTGTAAGAGACAATGTGTTGTGGTAGAATGTGTACTTATTTTAGTGCTGTCAGAGCCAACTCCGTTACTCTGATGACTTTTTCATGTGCCCACTCTGTTACAATCTCAAGGGAGTCAAACAAACACTAACTTAGGTGCCAATATAAAGGAATTCTTCACAGGTGTTACAATTCCTCATCAGTTGGCTTAAAAATTCATCAAAAAGGAGATGATTACCACTGGTGGGTCTGCCCTAGTCAGGTAAATCCAGCCCAGATGTTCAAATAGTTTGTTTCCAAGAGATCCCAGGCCACTTGTGGCCTTTCCAGAGTTGAACTCTGACTGATACTACTATTGAAATAGTTACAGAAATGATCGCTCAGTTTCCTAATTTATAAGATAGAGGTTTGTGACTATAAGAAATCCTATTTATGGGCTTCCAGGCACTGGGTAAGCTGTAAACAAACAAAATTGGAATCATAGTAGTTCAGGGTCAGGAAGCCAGGAAGAAGTGAAAGATATTCTGGTTTAAAGTTTACAACTTTAAGCACATTAAGTGTTCGTTGCGTACATTTTCCCTGAGGGAATAAAACTAAGTACATAAAAGTCCCACGAGAAAAAACATTTTTCCCCTTAAGAGCAACACTAAATGTCCTGATTTCATTTTGATGTCCAGAGAAGACTGTGGACCAAACATATTTGAAGACTTCACTTAGACCCTCGCCTGCTGGACTGGAGTTTTAATGAAGAAAGTCTAGATTTTTTTTTTTTTTTCTATTGATATTGGAAAACTGTCTCACACGCTCAGATGTAGTAAAAATCAAGGACAGCTGAATAAGGGGCTGAGGGTCACATTCATGGGCAAAAAGCATTGCCTGTGTGAAACTGACTTTGTTATTTAAACATTTATGACAACTGTATGCTCAATCCTTGAGTCATTAGGCTAAATGATTTAAACTATGTTAAATATCAGTATATTGAAATGATTTAGGAAAATTGGGCTTAAAGTGCCATACATTAAACTACATTATCTAAATATATTTAAGAAATTAATTAAGGAAAAAGTCTCTTTTTAATTAATGATTCACCATATTATAGGATAAGCAGCAGTTTCAGATTTAAGAGTGGGTTTTTCAGATTTAAGAGTGGGTTTCATATCAAAGCTGTATTTAGAAGTGGAGTTAACATGAAAAGATGAAGTAGATAAATCTATTAAATTGTAGTATCCCATATATTCATGCATTCAATTATAAAACAGTTCAATGCAGAAATAAAGAAGTCCAAAGAATGCAGGTGGCATGTTTATGGCATATGAAGGGAAGACATAAGGTGAGGTTTGGGGGTATCACCAAATAGATGACATCTATCACCAGATAGATGACATCACCTGTAAAAGAGGCAATGCAATGCCGAGATTTGAGAGATGTGCTTTCCATAGAGAGAGGTCAGATGAAAGCACTGCATTATACTTCCTGGCAAAT
The DNA here is from genome assembly GCF_003369695.1 of Bos indicus x Bos taurus. NCBI lineage: Eukaryota > Metazoa > Chordata > Mammalia > Artiodactyla > Bovidae > Bos > Bos indicus x Bos taurus. Next base: position 105,717,245 of record NC_040081.1, read on the forward strand.
CTGTTGCTCCTCAAATTGTGACATCCATGCTAGTTCTCCAACACACACACAGAGGCAGAGGCAAGGGAGGATCTAAACGATAGGAGTGCTGGCTCTGGAGCCAACTGCTTGGGTTCAAATTCTGTTCACCCTGACCAGGTGCATCACCCGGGTACCTTCCTGTGCTTCGACATCTTCATCTTCATATTTGGGTACTGGCATTTCCCTCATAAGATGGGTTGTTGAGAGAACTGAATGTTGAAAGTGTTTTGAATAATACTTGGCCCATTACAAGTCCCTAATAAACATGAGTTTATTACAGTAGCATATAACTATTATATACACATGAGGGCTTCCCTGATAGCTCAGTTGGTAAAAAATTCTCCTGCAACAGAGGCCCTTGTTCAAATCCTGGATTGGGAAGATCCACTGGAGAAGGGATAGGCTACCCACTCCAGTATTCTTGGGCTTCCTTTGTGGCTCAGCTGGTAAAGAATCCGCCTGCAATGTGGGAGACCTGGGATCGATCCCTGGGTTGGCAAAATCCTCTGGAGAAGGGAAATGCTACCACTCCAGTATTCTGGACTGGAGAATTCCATGGACTGTTATAGTCCATGGGGTTGCAAAAAGTCAGACATGACTGAGTGACTTTCACTTATTATATATACATATATACATAGATACACAGTACCATATGTAGAATAGAAAAGAACCTATTGTATAGCACAAGGAAGTATATTCAATATCTTAAAATAACCTGAAGAATAATCTGAAGGAAAAGCACCTAAAGAATAATATATGTACATATATGTGTATAATATATATGTATAATATATACTCTTGCGACCCAATGGATTGAAGCTTGCCAGGCTCCTTTGTCCATGGGATTTTCTAGGCAAGAATGTTGGGGTGGGTTGCCATTTCCTGCTCCACAGGATCTTCCCAACCCAGGGATCAAACCCATATATCCTGCATGCACCTTCTGCATTGCAGGTAGATTCTTTACCCACTGAGCCACCAGGGAAGCATATATATATATGTGTGTGTATATACACATATATATGTATAACCAAATCACTTTTCTGCACACCTGAAAATAATACAACATTGTAAATCAGTTTTACTCAATAAAAAATAAAATTAAAAGATGGATGTACAATGTTTTATATATACACACCATATTTTATATATATAAATAATTTATATATATTATTATTATATTATATTAATAAAATATATTAATATTATATTTATATATTTATATATAAATAATTATATGTATATATATATAATTATACCTGCATAGAAAGAAAGAAAGAAAGTGAAGTCGCTCAGTCGTGTCCAACTCTTTGCAACCCCATGGACTGCAGCCTACCAGGCTCCTCCGTCCATGGGATTCTCCAGGCAAGAATACTGGAGTGGGTTGCCATTTCCTTCTCCAGGGGATCTTCTCGACCCAGGGATTGAACCCAGGTCTCCCACATTGCAGGCAGACGCTTTAACCTCTGAGCCACCAGGGAAGCCTGCTATACTTGCATATTATACCATATAAACAAGAGGAAGCCAAAGTGCCTCTCCCTTCTGAGACAAGAGGGGTGAGAAGCATGGAGGTGAGAACAGGTGTCCTAGGCTGGTGCTTTGCAGACAACCACCTGCTATCGCCTGAATTAACAATAAAAAATGAAAAGCCCCACAACAAACAAAAGAAAAAACACATGCTGTCTTACATCCAATCACAAACCATCTTTTGTTCCTTGCCCCTCCGGTGAGCCCTTGGAAAATGGAGAATCCCTGCTGGAGTGGAAGGTTCTCATCAAGAGGTCTTGGAGCTAAAGCAAACCGTCATCCCTGCCTGGCCACAAACCTGGGTGAGATTTGGGAACAGCTGGAGCGACTTGTAAGTTTGCTTTCATGGCAAGAAGCATGGCCTGCAGAAGGCCAGGAAGAGAGCACCATCTGTTTAAGAGTAAACTTCAACTAATGTTTGTCTTGTAAGCAATTCTTGCACATTTGCACTGTGTCGCCTTCTAATTTCCCCCAACATGTGGTTCAGTACAAAATATGAGACAGATGTGATGAACCCCATTTTACAAGAAGAAACCATGGTGCAGAGAAGAAATGGCTTACCATGCCCAACCGCTGCCGTACACCCACGGCACCAAATGAAAGAAGACCCCAGCACCAGACACAATGCCTTAGCTCCAGACCATCCATGGGCTAAGCCCTAGACCTGGCTATCTTCCTCTTACCTGTGACCCTCAAATATTAATTTTTCAGTCTACGGCCATATCACCTTGGATGCACTGGATCTTATCTCGTCAAATATTAGTTTTTCAGCTATTATCTTAGTTTTGGTACTTTATATTTTCAGACTAAACACTGAATACCATTTTCCTTGGTCCAAATTGATTCCTCAGTTCAGTTCAGTCGCTCAGTCATGTCCGACTTTTTGCGACTCTATGGACTGCAGCACACTAGGTTTCCCTGTCTATCACCATCTCCCGTGTCCATTAACTAACTCATGTCCATTAAGTCGGTGATGCCATCCAACCATCTCATCCTCTGTCGTCCCCTTCTCCTCCCATCTTCAATCTTTCCCAGCATCAGGCTTTTTTAAAATGAGTCAGTTCTTTGCATCAGGTGGCCAAAGTATTGACTCCTACTTATATGAATTAAGGTTCCAAACCCCTCAGCTTTCATCAAGTAAAACTTCTCCTAGTTAGTTTTGAAACCTGGATCTTATTATCACACACCCAGCTGTGTGAATGGGGTGTGAGTGAAGTTTTTTCTGGCCCTAGGATCAGGACTTAATTATTTGTCAATTGTAATGAAGGATTAAAACCCATACCTTCTGATGACTTTAGTTAGAATAGACAAAATTTTACTGTAAAATAGCAAACAACCCCAGCTGCTTAGAGGCTTCAATTTGTTATTATTGTTCAGTTACTAAGTTGTGTCCAACTCTGCAACCCCATGGACTACAGCACACCAGGCTTTCCTGTCCTCCACTATTTCTGGAGTTTTTCTAATTCATGTCCATTGAGTCAGTGATGCTTTCTAATCATCTCACCCTCTGCCTCTTCCTTCTCTTTCTGCCTTCAATCTTTCCAAGCTTCAGGGTCTTTTTCAATGAGTTGGTTTTTGCATCAAGTGGCCAAAGTATTGGAGCTTCAGCTTCAACAACAGTCCTTCGAATGAATAAGTGCTTAATTTTTTCTCATCCAATGTTTTCCAAGAGTAGCTTGTGGGCTTGATTCGCATGTCATAAGGAATATTTGAACTGGATGATTTGTTTGGCTTATACCAGATAATAGATTCTTAATTGTCTACCTGGAAGAAGAAAGCCAGATAATGTTGGACTCTGGGGAGGACACAGATTAAACACCAAAGATAGATTAAAAGTTTGTCATTTAAAGCAGAGTTAGACAAAAGTTAATGTGCTTAGGATATTATAACCAGGATCCAAGGGGCAAGGCATGTATTCTAGGGTCATTAATGAGTGGGTGAAAAGGAAACCACGTTGGAGAAACTGGAGAGCTTCTGAAATCTGCTGGATTCTGGAAGTCTCACTTGACCATAGTATTCTTCTGGGTTAAGGCCTGCCAGTCATTATGTCGCTACTGCTTAAAGGTTACCACCCTCAGAGAAAAAAGTCTGATTCCTTTCAGTGTTTATATTCTCTGTTATGTTAATTGAGAAGACAAGCAAAAGGGAAGGAATCTATTATTTTCTATATGTTAGATAAATTTCCCATGTAAATTTCATTTAATTTTCACTACAATCTTTCCAGGTAATCATCTGTATTTATATACATATATCATATACATATACATATATTATATATGTGTGTATGTGCTCAGTAGCTCAGTCATGCCAGACTCTGCAACCCCATGGACTGTAGCCCACCAGGCTCCTCTGTCCATGGAATCTATTATTTTCTATATGTTAGATAAATTTCGCATGTACATTTCATTTAATTCTCACTACAATCTTTCCAGGTAATCATCTGTATTTATATACATATATTATGTACATGTACATATATTATATATGTGTGTATGTGCTCAGTAGCTCAGTCATGCCGGACTCTGCAACCCCATGGACTGTAGCCCACTAGGCTCCTCTGTCCATGGAATTTTCCAGGTAAGAATACTGGAGTGGAGTGCCATTTCCTCCTCTAGGGGGTCTTCCCAAACCAGGGGTTATATCTCTTGCGTCTCCTTCATTGGCAGGCGGATTCTTTACTAGCGCCAGCTGGGAAGCCCATGTATTACATATATTTTAGAACAAATTAGCAGTAGTTCATGAAAACCATGTATTAAGTAACAGGAGTTTTGAGCTGGCTGACTAGCTGCTACCACCCTGACTCAATAACTTAAGTCCTGCCCCATTTAACATGCTGCCTCCCACTCTGAGAATTGGGAGGTGGGACTAGGTTAGTAGAAAATGATATTCAGTTACCATCGGGTGGGCTGTGAGGAATCAATGGAAACCCCTATACACAGCAGTGTAAATGCAAGTTCCTCCAATGATACTGATGACACAATTCCAGAAAAGTTGGCAGTGTCTGCCACCACAAGGCTTCCCTAAAATGTACCCAGCCTTGGCTATAATTACCAAATCCCAGGATGATCTCATAGGCTGTCAGCTCACAGAGTTGTCAGCTCACAGAGTTGTCATCTCCAAGTGCCATGGTATCTTAATTTCAACATGCGTGGAAGGCAGAGTATACTATGTTCTCTCAGGGGCTTTTTAAGTAAATTAGTCCTCATTACCCTGTGAGGACATCCATTTTGCTCACAATAAATGAATAATGAAATGCTAGGGAGTCTTCTGCCTTCAAGATTTTTCAGGCTGCCCAACTCCACTGTGTCCAAGCCCATCACAGTCACTCCTGCTTCAATCAAGTTACTTCGTGGCTCAGATGCTCCTAGTCATGTGTTATTGACCTTGTTGTTCCCTTCTGCACCTCTCATCTTTATTCCTTTTTTTTTTAAACTTCTTCCTGTGTTCTTTCCTGCCTGAGTCTTTTGCTACCTACTGCTTTTATGCAACTGGTCTTTCCATCTGTCTTTCCAATACATGTCACTCTTTGCTCCATGCCTTTGTGTGTGTTGCTGCTGTCTCTCCTCTGATCCAAATACAATATACTCCTTTTGAAAGACCATGGGATCTTCTCTCCTCCTGCTCTTACATTTAGGACAAGTCACTTTAAAATTTACCTTAAACTCTATTGGTATAAAAATAGATATATATGGACATAGATTCTATGTCTACATGCACATATGCAAATAGGAAGCCAGCTATCATGTCGTTCAGACACTCTGTCACCCTCTAAAGAGTTCCCTGCAGGGAGGAGCTGGGTCCTTTGTTAACTTTGCTAGCATGAAACTTTGCAGCCATTTTGGAATCATATCCTCCAAGCCCAGCCAAGAATTTGGATGACTGCAGCTCTAGCTGACATCCAACTGGATCTTCATGGGACACGCTGAGCCAGAACCACCCAGCTAAGTATCTCTAGGTTCCTGACCATCGGAAGCTATATGATATAATAAATGCGTATCATGTTTTGACACCCTAAGTGTTGTGGTGATGTGTACACAGCACTAGATAATGGATACAATTGTCTAGTGTTGATTATGTGTCAAAGGCTTTGCTGACTGCCCTACCTACTTCACTGTATCCATCTTTATTCCAGAAAAGAATTTCTGTTTATTTATTTATTTTATCCAAAATCTCAATTTATTAATATATTGAAGATCATTTTCCAGTCACATCCCAGTTCAGTTTGCATTGGTGTAGGAAGTTGGGGAGGTAGATCTTCTACTCATAGAAGGACCTGTACTTGTTCTATCTTGTAACTCCACCCACTCCTGCCTGTTTGGGACCCTCTTCACCCAATCAGAGAGAGGACAGAGAAAAAGAATGTGGAGGATTGTGCTTGAGAGGTGCTTATGGGCCAGTCGTCAGGTGGCCCGTATCGCTCTGCTCATCTTGCACTGACCAGATCAGGCATATGGCTGCATCCAACTGCAAGGAAGGCTGTAAAATTTAATCCATGTGTGGACTCTGGAAAAAGAGGTGAGTGCCTACAGGCTCTGCACAATGAGGCAAAGCCTCCCTCCGTGTGACATGAGGTTTAACCTGGGAAGAGTTTTACATTTCAATTCTGCTTGCCTCATAGAAAGCAGAGATTCCCTCCAGATTCTGTCTTTAAGCCATCCATCAATCTTTGTTTTCAACATTGTGAATTTTTACTACCCATTTTCCAGATGTGGATACCAGGACCCAGAGATGTTAAGCCACCTAGCCAAGATTACACAGCTAGTAAGTATTGCAGTCAGAATCCACAGTGGCTCCAAGCAAGGCCCAGAGCATGGTACATCCCTTCCAGTGCTCAACTGGTATCTCATACTGGGAGTTTAAAGGGCATACAACTTATCCTGCCAAACTCTAATATTTTACACCCTCCTATTCCTGAATTCTAGTTTAAAGTGTGCATTTTGAGGCAACATTGTTTCTGAGATACCCTTTACTTATTTAATGTTTGCTCAGATGAATTTGTGACATGTCAGAGGTTGCATAGATAAAAATGAACTTGTGAAACCCTTTTGCGATGTGTTTCCCTAACATTATTGAAAGTACAGAGGCAAGATATTTTGAAAACTACAAAATAATTTGCATGCATTCAACATTTCTGCAGGCTGGGATCTCTGTGTAACCCCTGAACAAAGAGCATAAATCTCCTGCCAGGTCTGAGCAATTTCAGAAATAAAGCTTGGTTAATATAGAGGTAAAACAGAAACTTTATTGGGGATAGAGGTTTTAGGACTTTGCTTCATGCCAAAGCAAAACAGCTCAGTTCACAGAATACAGCATTGAGCAGCGTCTTCATTTGGGTTGTTTCCTAATGAGGGACTATGACGAGGGCTTGGGTATAGGTAGATTATTTGGAAGGTGATTCCAGGAAGCAGAAATGAGAGTTTGAAGGATGGGAGTCGGGAGTAAGCATCCTTGGCTTCCCTCCTGATTGGTCGAGTAGTGTCTCCAGGGATATAGCTCCCTGATACTTCCACTGCCAGATTTTGAGGGTCAAGCAGCTTCTCACAGCCCCAGAGAAGTCAGGAAGTGGAAAGACTTGTGATATGCCCTGGATGGAGGTGGGGGGAGCAGGGGCGGGGCAGGAGATGTCTCTGCTACCTGAGTATGAACTTGAATTTCTGCAGATGTGGCTGCAACCAAAGATGGACCAAAAAGATGTGATAGAGAGCACAGAAAACTCCTTCCACACCCGGCACCTTTATACGGGCTATTGGCAGAAGAGGCTAGAGCTTGGAGGAGCCAGGATTACCTTTTGCGGGCAGCCAGGACCACACAAAAGAGAGACTGGGCTGCAGTGGGTGAGCCCACTTGACTTTTCCCAAATTTATCAGCCTGGTAAGTTACACCACCTCCTCAGGGAAGAGAAAGTAAAATGGGCAGAGAAAGAGCCGAAAATGCGTAGGTGAAGTGTCCCTCTTCACGGAACCACAAATGAAACAGGGTATCCGGCCTGTGCGTCTATGATCCTGGTGCCTGTTGGAGGGAATAAAGACATACATAAGATGCATGATAAATCTTTGACAGTGATTCTTTACCAAGCCCACCAGACAGGAGGCCCTCAATAACCCCCCTGACACCAAGTCAATAAAAATCTAATATGATAAAAGAGTTCTGTCCCCGTTTTCTCCTCTTTAATTTTTTTTTTTTTTGCAGGGCTTTGGAAAAGGTCATTGTAAAAGATTGCATTATATTTCACAAATCTTTAGAGTTCCCCACAGGGTACATTATTACCAATATATTCTCTTCCATTTGATGTCTTTTTAGCAGTTGATGCCAAAAAAGGTCTGTTGTTTTTAAACCAGTTTCCAAGTAGCAGATCCTGGGTGATTAAAAGGAGAAGAAATAACAACAAATAAGTCATCAGGAAACGTTTAGGAGAAAGAAAGAGGTGGAAGACACTGAGGCTTCTCTTATTCACAGAATCCTGCAGGTTTGCATAGCAGACTAAGGAGGTAGGCGGCCTGGGTTTACATCCCCAGCAACTCTACGCACAAACTCGGTGACCTCTTGGTTATCTCATAGGATGAGAAAACAATGGCAACTCATTTGAAGACATCGCGTGAGCATTCAATGAGTTTTCATATGAAAAGGACTTGACCCAAAGGCCATTATTGTAACAGCATATCCCGTTCCAGGAAACCAAAGCAATGAACTCCCTGAGGACTATTTTTTTCTCACTAGGTTCTTCATCTTTTGGTCATTATGGACCACTGATGAAAATTTCAGAGCACTTTCTGCATAGTGATAGCCAGTGTGGGACTTTGGTGGGGGGCCTAAGTGACACTCCCCAAATCCTGATTCAGAAAGTTACAAGTGTATTGATTGTGCAAAGATGACACATGACTCTGCTGGACTGCATAACAAAGTATCAAGACTAGGTGCTTAAACAACATTCACTATCTCTTAGCTGTGGAGACTGCCGTCTATGCGGTCGCACAGAGTCCGACACGACTGAAGTGACTTACAGCAGCAGCAGTTGTGGAGGCTGGAAGTCCAAGATTAAGGTGTCAGCAGGGTGGGTTCATTCTGAGACCTTTCTCCTTGACTTGTAGATGGTCATCTTCTTGGTGTGTCTTTACTTATTCTCCCCTCGCCTCCCATGTGTGTGTGTGGGTGTGTGTGTGTTAGTCACTCTGTTGTACTCTTTGTGACCCAATGAACTGTAGCCTGCCAGGTTCCTCTGTTCATGGGATTCTCCAGGCAAGAATAATGGTGTGGGTTGCCATTTCCTTCTCTAGGGATCTCCCAACCCAGGAATCAAACCCAGATCTCCTGCATTGCAGGCAGATTCTTTACCACCTGAGCCACCAGGGAAGACCCCCATGTGTGTCTGTGTTCAAATCCCTTCTTCCTACAAGGGCATCAGCCCCAGTGTATTAGGGTCCCCACCAATATGACCTCATTGTATCTTAATTATGTATTTAAAGGCCCATCTTCAAATATAGTCACATCCTGAGATGCTGGGAGTTATAGGTTCAGTATATGAATTTTGGGATGAGGGGGGACATGATTCAGCTCTTAATAGATGAGGTCAAGGAGAAGAGAATTTTGAAGGGAAGATTTTGGTGCAAATCAGAAGTTAGATAAGGGATATTTGGTATAGGAGGGTGCTTACTTTTCAGAGTCACTGTCCCTCCAGGGAATGGACACAGGTCTGGACAGAGTGCAGAATAGTTAAGAACATTAACTAAATATAAAATGAGTGCCAAGACTGAACTAGTTACAGGTTATATCTGTATTTATATCTACATGTACATCTACATCTATATCCACATCCACATTTGTATCTGTATTTTCCTTGGGCTATAAAAAAAGTATTGCCTCAAACTTGTGGCTTAAAACAATAGGAATTTATTCTCTTGTGGCTGTGGAGCCCAAAAGTTAGAATCGAGGAACAAGTTCCCTCAAAAGGCTCTGGGGAAATTCCTTCCTGCATCATTCAGCTTCTGGTGGCTCCTGGCATTACTTGGCTTGTGGCTGCATCACTCAGGTCTCACTCAGGTCTTGCCTCTGTCTTCACATGGCTCTTCTTCTCTGTCTCAGATCTCCCTCTGTCTTTCTCTTATGACACTTATTGTTGGGTTTGTGGCACAACTGGATAATCCAGGGTGATTGCATCTTGAGATTCTTAATGTAATTATATCTGCAAAGACAGATCTTTTTTGTTTTTGTTTTTCTAAATAGGTGCACATTTTCACAGATTCTGGGGTGAGCTTGAAGACAGAGATGGGTGTACCATTCAATTCACTCCTTGTTTATGTAGTTTCTCTCTTGGTGTGTGTGGGTACAGGCACACATCGTTTTATTGTGCATTACACAATTTTATTGTGCTTCACTTCATTGTGCTTAAATGATATTGTGTTGTTTACAAACTGAAGGTTGGTGGCAACTCTGTTGAGCAAGTTGGTCAGTGTCATTTTTCCATCAACATTCGCTCACTTCATGTTTCTATGTCACATTTTGCTAATTCTCACAATATTTCAAGCTTTTTCATTGTGATTCTATGGTTATTATCTGTGATCAGTGATGGTTGATGTTTACTACTACAAGGAGATTATAACTCCCTGAAGGCTCAGATGCTGGGTAACATTTTTTTTAGCAATAAAGGATTTTTTAATTAAGGTATGTACATTTTTTTATACATAATGCTATCCACACTTTAATAGAATACAGTATAATGTAAACACAACTTTTATCTGCATTAGGAAACAAAAGGCTAACATGTTCACCTTCTTGCTGTATTTGCTTTATTACAGTGGTCTGGAACTGAATCCACAGTCATCTCCTAGGTATGTGTATGTGTGTGTGTGTGTGTGTGTGTGTGTGTATGCACACACACATATGTGTACTAAGTTGCTTCAGTCATGCTCAACTCTTTGCAACGCAATGGACTGCAGTCCTCTAGGCTCCTCTGCCTATGGGATTCTCCAGGAGGAATACAGGAGTGGGTCGCCATGCCCTCCTCCAGGGGATCTTCCTGGCCCAGGGCCTAAACCCACATCTCTTAATCTATCTGCATGGGCAAGTGGGTTCTTTATCATTAGTGTCACCGGGAAAGAAATTTAATCAAAATATGTACACAGGAATTTTAAGTAGGCAGAAATAAGACACTCATAAGTTCAGGCTTCCATGTGAGCACTTTTTTTAAAATTTTATTTTATTTTTAAACTTTACAATATTGTATTAGTTTTGCCAAATATCGAAATGAATCCGCAACAGGTATACCTGTGTTCCCCATCCTGAACCCTACTCCCTCCTCCCTCCCCATACCCTCCCTCTGGGTCGTCCCAGTGCACTAGCCCCAGGCATCCAGTATCATGCATCGAACCTGGGCTGATGACTCGTTTCATACCTGATATTATATATGTTTCACTGCTATTCGCCCAAATCTCCCCACCCTCTCCCTCTCCCACAGAGTCCATAAGACTGATCTATACATCAGTGTCTCTTTTGCTGTCTCATACACAGGGTTATTGTTACCATCTTTCTAAATTCCATATATATGCGTTAGTATACTGTATTGGTGTTTTTCTTTCTGGCTTACTTCACTCTGTATTATAGGTTCCAGTTTCATCCATCTCATTAGAACTGATTCAAATGTATTCTTTTTAATGGCTGAGTAATACTCCATTGTGTATATGTAGCACAGCTTTCTTATCCATTCATCTGCTGATGGGCATTTGGTTGCTTCCATGTCCTGGCTATTATAAACAGTGCTGCGATGAACATTGGGGTACACGTGTCTCTTTCCCTTCTGGTTTCCTCAGTGTGTATGCCCAGCAGTGGGATTGCTGGATCATAAGGCAGTTCTATTTCCAGTTTTTTAAGGAATCTCCACACTGTTCTCCATAGTGGCTGTATTAGTTTGCATTCCCACCAACAGTGTAAGACAGTTTCCTTTTCTCCACACCCTCTCCAGCATTTATTGCTTGTAGACTTATGGATCGCAACCATTCTGACTGGCGTGAAATGGTACCTCATAGTGGTTTTGATTTGCATTTCTCTGATAATGAGTGATGTTGAGCATCTTTTCATGTGTTTGTTAGCCCTCTGTATGTCTTCTTTGGAGAAATGTCTATTTAGTTCTTTGGCCCATTTTTTGATTGGGTCATTTATTTTTCTGGAATTGAGCTGTAGGAGTTGCTTGTATATTTTTGAGATTAGTTGTTTGTCAGTTGCTTCATTTGCTATTATTTTCTCCCATTCTGAAGGCTGCCTTTTCACCTTGCTAATAGTTTCCTTTGTTGTTTTATTAGAACTGTGCATCATTTCAAGCTCCATGGTCTTGAGATGTGTGTGTTTGTGTGTGTATATATACACACACACACACATCCACATTCGTATCTATATTTTCCTTGGGCTACATATATGTATTATAAAATGTATTTAATCCTTACAAAAGCTCATAATCATCTCCTAAGTATGTGTATGGTATATGTGAGTGTGCAGGAGCCATAGGAGACATGGGTTCAATTCCTGGGTCAGGAAGATCCCCAGGAGGAGGGCATGGCAACCCACCCCAATATTTTTGCCTGGAGAATCCCATGGACAGAGGAGCCTGGTGGGGTGCAGTCCATAGGTCACAAAGAGTTGGACAGGACTGAAGAGACAGCACACATATGCGTGTGTGTGTGTGTATACATATATAATTTTATTTAATCATCAAAAAAATAAATACTGATGGGCTGGCAGAGACACATGAGGCAAAAATGCTTCAGCAGAAATGGAGTGTGCATTCAGACGGATCCTCTCACTGCTGCTTCCCCTCCCCAGGTTCCAGGTGCAGACCTGCAGGGCTGCCCTGCACGGGGAAGAAGACAGAGACTTGCCCGCCTGGCTCCCCTGGAGATGACTTGCCTCCACAGAGAGGCTGGGCTTGAGATGATGCACATTTCTAATAAAAGTGCTCACATGGAAACCTGAACTTATGAGTGTCATTATTTCTGCTTAAGTAAAATCCCAGCGTACATATTTTGATTAAATTTCTTTTACCAGGGAATGACAATGTCAAAAGATCAGAGAATCACAGAACACATTGCTAAGAAGTGTGACAAGAATGTATAAGGCGGATGAGAGACCCGGAAAGGTTCTTCCCTGAGCTTGGCAGCTGCATCTGTGGTTGGTAAAACTCGCTGTATTGCCACCTGTCCAGGGATACTGACAACTGTGTTAATGAACGGCAAAGGAATTCTGCTCAGTATTTTAAGCCATTTGAACTTGAAACTATATTGCCTTTAACAGGCAACAGATTTAATGGGTTGCAGATAGCTAGACATTCTAATTAATAATCTCTTTCCTGGGCTGTTTGCACTATTAAAGCTCAGCTGTGATGATGTGCATACATAGAGTCAAAGGGATACAACCCAACACAAAGCATAGAACAATGTGAATCTATTTTTCACTAATTCATTCATTATTTTCCTAAAATCAATGCCTCACTTCTGCCTAAACTCCAGATACAGGAATTTCCTTTTGGATATCACACACACACACACACACACACACACACACACACGCACACACACACATTCTTTTTGGATATCACCAGGTTTCCCTGGAGTCTCAGATGGTAAACAGCCTGCCTGTAATGCAGGGGACCCTGGGTTCGATCCCTGCATCAGGAAATCCCCTGGAGAAGGGAATGACAACCCACTCCAGTATTCTTGCCTTGAGAATTCCTTGGGAAGAGGAGCCTGGCATGCTACAATCATGAAATGACCAAGAGTTGGACACAACTTAGGGACTAAGGCACACACATCACACATGTGGAATCAGAACTCAATTTTGAAAATTGCCTTTCTAGAGAGTATCCGTTTTTGAGATTGCATCCAAATACTGCATTTCAGACTCTTTTGTTGACCATGATGGCTACTCCATTTTTTCTAAGGGATTCCTGCCCACAGTAGTAGATATAATGGTCATCTGAATTAAATTCAGGGGCTTCCCTGGTGGCTCAGAAGATAAGGCATCTGCCTGAAATGTAGGAGACCTGGGTTCGATCCCTGGATTGGGAAGATCCCCTGGAGAAGGAAATGGTAACCTACTCCAGTATTCTTGCCTGGAGAATCCCATGGACAGAGGAGCCTGGTGGGATACAGTCCACGGGGTCGCAAAGAGTCAGACACGACTGAGTTAAATTCACCCATTACAGTCCATTTTAGTTCGCTGATTCCTAGAATGTCGATGTTCACTCTTACCATCTCCTGTTTGACCACTTCCAATTTGCCTTGATTCATGGACCTAAAATTCCAGGTTCCTATGCAATATTGTTCTTTACAGCATTGGACCTTGCTTCTATCACCAATCACATCCACAACTGGGTGTTGTTTTTGCTTTGGCTCCATCCCTTCATTCTTTCTGAGGTTATTTCTCCACTGATCTCCAGTAGCATATTGGGCACCTACTGACCTGGGGAGTTCCTCTTTCAGTATCCTATCATTTTGCCTTTTCATACTGTTCATGGGGTTCTCAAGGCAAGAATACTGAAGTGGTTTGCCATTCCCTTTTCCAGTGGACCACATTCTGTCAGACCTCTCCACCATGACCTGTCCGTCTTGGGTGGCCCCACATGGCATGGCTTGGTTTCATTGAGTTAGACAAGGCTATGGTCTGTGTGATCAGATTGGCTAGTTTTCTATAATTATGGTTTCAGAGTGTCTGCCCTCTGATGCCCTCTCACAACACCTACCGTTTTACTTGGGTTTCTCTTACCTTGGATGTGGGGTATCTATTCAAGGCAAACCATTCAAGATCATGGTAATCCAAGCCTAGGCCCCAGCTAGTAATGCTGAAGAAGCTGAAGTTGAACAGTTCTATGAAGACCTACAAGACCTTTTAGAACTAACACCCCCAAAAGATGTCCTTTTCATTTTAGGGGACTGGAATGCAAAAGTAGGAAGTCAAGAAACACCTGGGGTACCAGGCAAATTTGGCCTTGGAAAACGGAATGAAGCAGGGCAAAGGCTAATAGAGTTTTGCCAAGAGAACGCACTGGTCATAGCCAACACCCTCTTCCAACAACACAAGAGAAGACTCTACACATGGACATCACCAGATGGTCAAACCAAAATCAGATTGATTATATTCTTTGCAGCCAAAGATGGAGAAGCTCTATACAGTCAGCAAAAAGACCGGGAGCTGACTGTGGCTCAGATCATGAACTCCTTATTGCCAAATTCAGACTTAAATTGAAGAAAGTATGGAAAACCACTAGACCATTCAGATATAACCTAAATCAAATCCTTTATGATTATACAGTGGAAGTGAGAAATAGATTTAAGGAACTAGATCTGATAGAGGGCCTGATGAACTATGGATGGAAGTTTGTGACATTGTACAGGAGACAGGAATCAAGACCATACCCAAGAAAAAGAAATGCAAAAAAGGAAAATGACTGTCTGGGGAGGCCTTACAAATAGCTGTGAAAAGAAGAGAAGCGAACACCAAAGGAGAAAAGGAAAGATATAAGCATCTGAATGCAGAGTTCAAAGAAGAGCAAGGAGAGATAAGAACGCCTTCCTTAGCGATCAATACAAGGAAATAGAGGAAAACAACAGAATGGGAAAGACTAGAGATCTCTTTAAGAAAATTACAGATACCAAAGGAATATTTCATGCAAAGATGGGCTTGATAAAGGACAGAAATGGTATGGACCTAACAGAAGCAGATGATATTAAGAAGAGGTGGCAAGAATTCACAGAAGAACTGTACAAAAAAGATCTTCAAGATCCAGATAATCACAATGGTGTGATCACTCGCCTAGAGCCAGACATCCTGGAATGTGAAGTCAAGTGGGCCTTAGAAAGCATCACTACAAACAAAGCTAGTGGAAGTGATGGAATTCCAGTTGAGTTATTTCAAATCCTGAAAGATGATGCTGTGAAAGTGCTGCACTCAGTATGCCAGCAAATTTGGAAAACTCAGCAGTGGCCACAGGACTGGAAAAGGTCAGTTTTCATTCCAATCCCAAAGAAAGGCAATGGCAAAGGATACTCAAACTTCTGCACGATTGCACTCCTCTCACACACTAGTAAAGTAATGCTCAAAATTCTCCAAGCCAGGTTTCAGCAATATGTGAACCGTGAACTTCCAGATGTTCAAGGTGGTTTTAGAAAAGGCAGAGGAACCAGGGATCAAATTTCCAACATCTGCTGGATCATCGAAAAAAAGTGGGCTTAAAGCTCAACATTCAGGGAATGAAGATCATGGCATCTGGTCCCATCACTTCATGGGAAATAGATGGGGAAACAGTAGAAACAGGGGCAGACTTTATTTTTGGGGCTCCAAAATCACGGCAGATGGTGACTGCAGCCATGAAATTAAAAGACGCTTACTCCTTGGAAGGAAAGTCATGACCAACCTTGATAGCATATTAAAAAGCAGAGACATTACTTTGCCACCAAAGATCCATCTAGTCAAAGCTATGGTTTTTCCAGTGGTCATGTATGGATGTGAGAATTGGACTGTGAAGAAAGCTGAGTGCCAAAGAATCGATGCTTTTAAACTGTGGTGTTGGAGAGGACTCTTGAGAGTCCTTGGACTGCAAGGAGATCCAACCAGTCCATCCTAAAGATCAGTCCTGAATATTCATTGGAAGGACTGATGCTGAAGCTGAAACTCCAATACTTTGGCCACCTCATGGGAAGAGTTGACTCATTGGAAAAGACCCTGATGCTGGGAGGGATTGGGGGCAGAAGGAGAAGGGGACAACAGAGGATGAGATGGCTGGATGGCATAACTGACTCGATGGACACTAGTTTGGGTAAACTCCAGGAGTTGGTGATGGACAGGGAGGCCTGGTGTGCTGTGATTCATGGGGTCACAAAGAGTCAGACATGACTGAGCGATTCTACTGAACTGAACTGAACTGAACTGAGAGAGTATCAGTTAGATTGGACCATTAGCATTGATCTGGTCAGGCAAGGCCGTGTTGCACTGCACAGCTTTGTAGTCAGAACTCTGGATGCCTGTGCCTTGATTTAGCTGGGACTTTCCTGGTTCATGCCTGTTGTCCTGGGGTGCCATCCTGTAAGCTCTTTTTTCACTCTCATTGATGTATTAGAGTCCAGAAAATAGTTAATATAGCAGATCACAGCCTGCTATCCTTAGAAAGCCCTTCTTGCAAGGTTGGCCCTTGGCTGTTTCTGGTCACTGGGCTGGTATATGGTTCCTTAAGCTAATGTAAAACTTCCTCTCATAATGAATGTGGCTCACTACATGCGCACCATGGAGACAGTGTGGTTTGTGTTGCCTTCCTTCTAGAAGTCTGAAATTTAAGTGTGCTAGGCTGAGGGTGCCTGTGTGACCAGCCCATGATACAACCTTGAGTGCCAACCATTTAGTGGATTTCTCTGGGCAGGACCATGGCCCATAGATTCTGCCTGTTCACTGCTGGGCTGAGACTGTGCTCTGTATGACCCCCTCATCAGGTAGGGAGAGACCACATGGATAAGCTGAAGCTGTAAGTCTAACTATAAGCTTAATCCCGGTGAATTTCCAAAGGTAGGTGTAACTTGGGGATCCCTGGCATACAAGGGCATTGTGATAGATGATACAGTTGCTCTATTCACTATATAACTTGACTGAGTTGCACAGAGACTCCAGAAGCCATCAGGGCTAAGATAAATATTTAAAGTTAAGAAACTGAACAGACAGAGTCTTACATGACTTGCCCAGACTCATTAGAACCCATGCTGTTTTGTTTGCATGCCAGGAGAGCTTCTTGTAGAGGAAACCGATGCCTTGTGTATCAAACCCTGTTCCTGTAAACATCAACCTTTGGGATACATCTACCTTTGGGAATTCACTGGGAGTAAGCATACAGTTAAACTCACAGCTTCAGTTGATTACAGTGGCATAGTAAGGATACACAGCTGGAGCATAAGGGAAATTAAGACAGGCAGAGTGCAGGAATCCATGTGGTCTCTCCCTACCCGATGAGGGGTCATATGGAGCACACTCTCAGCCCAGCAGTGAGCATGCTGAATCTATATGAATGACATGTAGGAGGCTCAGCCTCCTCCCCTATGCAGTGAAGATCACCATATCCGGCACACAGAAGCATGGTGAGGATGGAAGATGCAGGCGTGCCCAGCTATGACATATGCAGGTCCTCAGGAGATGTCAGCTGCCTCATCTTCTCTCTCTCGGGCTAGGGATACTCCAGCTCCCAGCATCACTTCTCTGATAGCAAAGCCTAAAGACTCGTCTCAACACGGACCACTGCAACAATCTGTCTGAGCTTTTTTTTTAACAGTGCTCTGGAGAGAAATAAAATGCTCTGAATGAAATGTCAGCATTTGTTTGATAAACTGCTGAGCCCCGATAGTGGAGGCTATTCAGATTTTACACATCCTGTCCTCACAGCAGCAAAGACAGAACAAGTTAGGAAGAGACGAACTCATTACACCAGCCAGGTGGATGGCTTGTGCTTCCAGGACTCCTCAAGTCTCTTCCATCAAAGAAGACAGGCTGGGATGATGACAGAGCTGATTTGAGAGCGGAGGAACCATCTCTTCTTCCTGCTCTGCTCTCTCTTACCCAAGGGCAGTCTTTGTCTTCTTTTTCCTGAAGCTGTCATTCATGCTGCCATGGAGGAAAGTGATAGAGAGTGAGAAAAGCTAAACTCGAATTCACTGTGGGCACAGAGCTCTTCTTGTGTGTCCACAGTAGCAGTAGAGGCTGTGTAATTAACTGGACAATAGAAGTGAGGGCATTAAGAAGGGGGGATCATTTACTGTGAGCCAAAACTGGTGAGACCCAATCTCCCAGCCATGGGAATTTCCTGTGGGGATAACTCTACCCATTTCACAAATGAAGGTCCACGTAAGTGCCGAGAGGCCAAGTATTGTGACCAAGATCACCCAGCTGGGTAGAGAAAGAGGACTGAATCCTACATATTGTCTCTTCATTATTTGGCTTTTTCTTCCCATCACCCTCATAACTTTGCCAATTGGGAAATTCCTTGAGGGGACCAGTTGTTGTTAGAAACCAGTTTGGACAGAATGAAAGGATCCTGGGTTATGAAGGGAGAGAGTTTCAGGTCTCTATACTATGGAAGCGATAGGAGCTGCCTCAGGCAAGGTTAGATTAAGAACTAGAGTCAAGCTTGGGTTGGAATCGGTAAGTTGTGGGACCCAGGGAAGGGGACAGAGGAAAGGAGACGTAAGTGTTCAGATGAGTCCTCCACTGTTTGAAGGTACCCTGGTCAAGGAGTTAAACTGAACTAGGTGTACAACCTGGAGAAAGCAATGGCACCCTACTCCAGTATTCTTGCCTGGAAAATCCCATGGGCAGAGGAGCCTGGAAGGCTGCAGTCCATGGGGTCGCTGAGGGTCGGACACAACTGAGTGACTTCACTTTCACTTTTCACTTTCATGCATTGGAGAAAGAAATGGCAACCCACTCCAGTGTTCTTGCCTGGAGAATCCCAGGGACGGAGGAGTCTGGTGGGCTGCCGTCTATGGGGTCGCACAGAGTCGGCACAGAGTCGCACAGAGTTGTACAGCAGCAGCAGGTGTACAACCTGATCAGGTTCTAGGCTTGCACCTGCTGCAAATGACTTGTACTTTAAACAAGTCATACCTTTCTCTAGAATTTCTCCTCAAACTGTGTTTTTATACATTTTAACAATCAGATAGGATGTGGTTTGAATGTAGGTTATAGAAATCCATGCAATACAGTAAGATTTCCTACAAATAAGGACATTGGAGTCAAGGTAAAATGCAACTGATGGGATCCAGATGGGAACATTCAGACGACAGAGGTGAAGTAGCTTTGGTTCTGCAGTTATTCCCCTGCTCTGAATGTCCTGTCAATCAAAGAAAGAAACACACATGGTCAGTGACGTGAGTCACATTATCTATAAGCTAAAAGCAAATTAATGTATCTCCACAATGTAGAGGAGGACCACGTTAGTCTTTTAGAGCTGACATTAATAAATGCCAGAAACTGAGTGGCTTAACACGACAGAAATCCTGGAAGGTAAAATGTGAAATAAAGGCATTGTCAGAGCCATGCTCCCTCTGAAACCTGGAGAAGGGAATCCTGCCTTGTCTCTTCATAGCTTCTGGCAGTTTTGCAAGCTTTGACTTTCCTTGTCTTGTGGAAACATGACCCTCATCTCTGTCTCTGTGTTCACAAGGCATTCTCCCCATCCGTGTGTCTCTCTGTGTCCAAATTTCTCCTCTTTATGAAGACACCTACTATATGTTAGATGCTCAGTCATGTCCAACTCTTTGCAAGCCCATAGACTGTAGCCCACTAGGCTCCTTTGTCCATGGAATTCTCCAGGCAAGAATACTAGAGTGGATGGCCATTCCCTGCTCTAGGGAGTCTTCCTGACCCAGGGATCGAACCCAGATCTCTTACATTGCAGGCATATTCTTTACTGTCTGAGTCACCAAGGAAGCCCCATATTAGATGAAGGGCCCGCCCAATTTCAGTATGAGCTCTTCTTAACTAATTAGATTTGCAACAGCTTTACATCCAAATAAGTCACATTCTAAGGTACCAGGGGTTAGAGCTTGACACATATGCTTGGTATACAGAATTCTACCCATAACAAGAATTACAGCAGACAGATTCTTTACTGTCTGAGCCACCAGGGAAGCCCATAACAAGAATCAAGGTAGCCATAAATATAGGCTGTTGAATCAGTCCAGCTTGTTCAAATCCTGATTCCAATGCTTGTTAGCTGTGTGACCTTTGGCAGATTATTTAACCTCTCTGTGCTTCAATTTCCATATCCATAACATGGCATTTTTGAGAGTATTTAACTCACAGAGGTTTTAGGAGAACTAACTTAGATAAGGTAGGTAAAATGACTTACAAGTTGACTAACAAGTGTTCTATTTTTATCACACGGGTCTATAATAATGAGAGGCCAGTCCAAGTTTACATAGTAAATAGCAAAACTGGATCTTGAGCCTCGGATTTCTGAATGTAAGAGAAATGTATTTTTCGCTACATACCGGTTTAATTGATTGGCCACCATATGTTAAGTGTCTGGATACTTCCCTGATGGTCCAGTGAAATTCACCGTGTAGTGCAGAGGATGTGGGTTCTCTCCCTGGTCGGGAACTATGATCCCACATGATTCAGAACAACTAAGACCTCATGCTGCAACCACTGGACCGGCTAGAAGAACCATAACTAGAGAGTCCACGCACCGAAGTCAAAGGTCCCACAATGCAGCAAAGATCCCAACTGCCACACGAAGACCCAGTGCAGCCAAAAAACAAATGTTTATGTTTATATACATATATATATTTCTGTATTTAAAAGACTTATTTAAAAAAAAAAGAATCAAACTGGATTCCTATGAAAGAGAGGAGAATTGAATAAAAGCAATTTAAAAAGATAGTTAAAAAATAAATAGTTTAACTATTGCCAAAAGGTGATTAGCCATCAGTATTCTGCAGAATGGAAACTACTTAGATAGGGATAGTTGATCTGTTTCATTTTCACTAATGAATCCCTACAGCTCAGAACAATGTCTGGTACAAAGTAGGTGCTCAAGAATTTATAGAGTGTTGAATGCATGAAATCCTTCTGAGTGGGCTTATGTTTTAATCTAGAAATCCTACTTTTAGTAATTTCCTTTAAGAAAACTATTAAAGCTAAGAAAAGATATAGTTACAGAATTTCTTATGAATAATTGTTTAGAAAGCAAAAAAATTGGCAGCAACTTAAATATAAGTTAACAGGGACTGGTTAAATGCACGATGACCCTCCAATTATCAGATGGTACACCACTTGAGGAAGAGAGACTAAAGGGCTGCAAAGTTGTCCATGTTCAGATCTCTAGAATCTGTGACTTACAGGTGTGACTACAGTTAAAGGCATTACATGGAAAAATTATCCTGTTATTCAGGTAGATGGCCTTCCTCAGTGGCTTAGCAATAAAGAATTTGCTTGCAATACAGGAGCCCAGAAACCATAGGTTCAATCCCTGGGTTGGGAAGATCCCCTGGAGGAGGGCATGGCAACCCACGCCAGTATTTTTGCCTGGAGAATCCCATGGACAGAGGAGCCCGGGAGACTACAGTCCATATGGTTATGAAAAGTTGGACATGATTGAAGTGACCTAGAATGCACCCAAAGATGAAGTCCTAGGTGGTATATGTAACTTTTGGGATTCCCTGGTGGCTCAGATGGTAAAGAATCTGCCTGCAATCCAGGAGACCCAGATTCAACCCCTGGGTTGGTAAGATCCCCTGGAGAAGGGAATAGCAACCCACTCTTGCATTCTTGCCTGGAGAATTCCATGTACAGGGGAACCTGGTGGACTATAGTCCACGAGTCAAAAAGAGTTGGACACAACTGAGCCACTAACAATTTTCATTTAGGTAGAACCAACTGGGTTACGTAAATCCTTAAATGAAGAGATCTGGTCTGTGATCAGAGAAAGGAGGTGATGGAGGAAAGATCAGAGAGATGCTACCTTGCTGACCCTGAAGATGGAGGAAGAGACCTTGAGCCAAAGAATATAGCCACCATTTGGAGCTGAAAAATGCAAGGAGACAGATTCTCCACTAGGGCCTCTGGAAGCAGTGCAGTCTTGCTGACACCTTAATTTGGGGCCAGTGAGACCCATATCAGGCACCTGACTCAGGACTGTAAGATCATAAATGAATCTTGGCTCAAGCCGCTGTTTGTGGTCTTTTGTTACAGCAGCAATTGGAAATGCATACAGCAGTCAAATGTTTCCCACGCTAGAGCAGGAAACTGAGGCTCAGATGCTGACAGCATCTGGGCAGTTGTGTGTAAGTTGCTAGCTCTAAGGTAGAACAGTAAATGGAAAAATATAAAATCTACCGCCTACTGTCTAGTTATTGAGCCTGCTAAGATATATGTGGAAGGGAGGTGGAAAATCTGAGCCACCAGTCTCTAACCTCTGCTGCAGAGGAAAACTTATTGGCATGAGTGAATGCTTAATAATGCATTTTTACAGAAAAATATCTGCTCTTAAAATAGCAGAGACAGTAAGGCTTTTTTTTTTTTCTTTTTGTAATTTTATTTACATAGAAAAAGATGGAGAAGGATGTGATCTGATAACAGATCATCTGGGAGGATGAGATAATGAAAACTTCAATGCATGTTTGTGTCTCTGTATATTCTAAATTTCTTTGCAATGAAATGTACATTGTTTTGAAGCTGTAGGACAAGTTAAATAGAGAAAGAGGAAGTGAATTGCCCCCATCTGGCAGGGCAGACAGTGGAAATGCTTGCGAAACCCCACTTGAGCTCCATTTCTCGCTGTTACCAATTTTTCCCTTGTCTCCTGGGTACTGGTGACAATTGCCTTCAATGCCATTTCAGCCAGGCTTTATTCATTCCTCTGTAGGGCCAGTTCAGTTAAAAGAGTGCTGACCCCTAGAAAAGGCAGAGCTCCCGGGGCTGCCTCCCCAGGGAGACCTCCACATTGAAGCAAGAAACAGGGCCATGCAAAACTCATAAATTCCTTGCCTTTTGAAATTAAGTCTTGCAGGATGGAGAATACAATACACATCACCAGGTCACGTCATTCATCTCAGGGGGTTGAAAGCAACAGAACTGAAAGCAAGAAAGTGAATGGAACTTTCTCCGTGGCAGTGAACTAACTCCCTGTTTCATTACCAGTCACTTGCCTCACTCAGCTCCTTTTAGGAATTGAAACTATTTCTCCCAGAAGGCAGTTTCCTCTAGTGCAGAAGTGTGTAGAATCTGGGGGCAGGCAGACTGGAGCTGGAGCCCTGGCTCCAACCCTCTCCAGTTGGTGTCCCTTCCCGAGTTGGGTATTCTTGGATCTCGTGCATGCTCAGTCTCTCGGTCATGCCGGACTCTGCTACTCTATGTGCTGTAGTTCACAAGGTTCCTCTGTCCATGGAATTCTCCAGGCAAGAATACTGGGAGTGGGTTGCCAATTTCCTCCTCCAGGGGATCATCCTGACCCACGAATTGAACCCACATCTCCCGTGCCTCCTGCATTGGCAAGTGGATCCTTTTATTATTATTATTATTTGTTTACTTGTTTTAATTGAAGGATAATTATTTACAATATTGTGATTTTTTTTTTTTGCCATTCATCAGTATGAATTAGCCATGGGAATACATGTACCTCTTCCATCCTGAATCCCCCTCTCGCTTCCTTCCCCACCCAGTCCCTCTAGGTTTTCACATAGCACTGGCAGGTGGATTCTTTACCACTGCGCCACCTGGGAAGCATGGATTTCATTAATGTGCAACTTCATCTGGTAAAAGGGATGATGATCTCTACCTCCAAGTTTATTATGAGGATTAAACAGGGAGGAAGCATTTGACATAGAGGGCACATCATAAGCACACAGGATATCAGCACTTATTAATTATTAATCAAGTTTATTATTTTCATCAGGTCTTATAGGTTATCTCTTGGGTTACTTCCTAGGAATAATCTCCCCCTTTCTCATTTGCTTCTTGGGGAGGCTTGTTTCATTGGAAAATATTGCTTATTTACAAATGTAACTCAGCCAAATGCTAAAAGGATATTGCAGTAGCTTATAGAATTTCAAATCAGTTCAGTTCAGTTCGGTTGCTCAGTTGTATCCAGCTCTTTGCAACCCAATGGACTGCAGCATGCCAGGCTTCCCTGTCTATCACCAACTCCCAGTGTTTACTCAAACTCATGTCCACTGAATTGGTGATGCCATCCAACCATCATCCTCTGTCATCCCCTTCTCCTCCTGCCTTCAATCTTTCCCAGCATTAGGGTCTTTTCAAATTAGTCAGCTCTTCGCATCAGGTGGCCAAAGTATTGGAGTTTCAGTCCTTCTAATGAATATTCAGGACTGATTTCCTCTAGGATGGACTGGTTGGATTTCCTTGCTGTCCAGGGACTCAGAAGAGTCTTCTCCAACATTACAGTTCAAAAGCATCAATTCTTCAGCTTTCTTTATAGTCCAACTCTCACATCCATACATAACTACTGGAAAAACCAAAGCTTTGACTAGATGGACATTTGTTGGCAAAGTAATGTCTCTGCTTTTTAATATGCTGTCTAGGCTGGTCATAGCTTTTCTTCCAAGGAGTAAGCATCTTTTAATTTCATGGCTGCAGTCACCATCTGCAGTGATTTTGGAGCCCCCTAAAATAAAGTCTCTCACAGTTTCCATTGTTTCCCCATCCATTTGCTATGAATGATGGGACCAGATGCCATGATCTTAGTTGTCTGAATGTTGAGCTTTAAGCCAACTTTTTCACTCTCCTCTTTCACTTTCATCAAGAGGCTCTTTAGTTCTTCTTCGCTTTCTGCCATAAGGATGGTGTCATCTGCATATCTGAGGTTATTCATATTTCTCCCGACAGTCTTGATTCCAGCTTATTCTTCATCCATTCCAGCGCTTCTCATGATGTACTCTGCATATAAGTTAAATAAGCAGGGTGACAATATACATCCTTGACATATTCCTTTCCTAATTTGGAACCAGTCCATTGTTCCATGTCCAGTCCTAACTGTTGCTTCTTGACCTGCATACAGATTTCTCAGGAGGCAGGTCAGGTGGTCCGCTATTCCCATCTCTTTAAGTATTTTCCAGAGTTTGTTGTGATCCACACAAAGGCTTTGGCATAGTCAATAAAACAGAAGTAGATGTGTTTCTGGAACTCTCTTGCTATTTTGATGATCCAACAGGTGTCGGCAATTTGATCTCTGGTTCCTCTGCCTTTTCTAAAACCAGCTTGAACATCTGGAAGTTCAAAGTTCACATACTGTTGAAGCTTTGCTTGGAGAATTTGCTAGCCTGTGAGATGAGTACAATTGTGCATTACTTTTAGCATTCTTTGGCATAGTCTTTCTTTGGGATTGGAATGAAAACTGACCTTTTTCAGTCCTGTGGCCACTGCTGAGTTTTCCAAATTTGGTGACGTATTGAGTGCAGCACTTTCACAGCATTATCTTTTAGGATTTGAAATAGCTCAACTAGAATTCTGTCACCTCCACTAGCTTTGTTCGTAGTGATGATTCCTAAGATCCACTTGACTGCGCATTCCAGGATACCTGGCTCTAGGTGAGTGATCACAGCATCATGGTCATCTGGGTCATGAAGATGTTTTTTGTATTGTTCTTTTGTTTATTCTTGCCACCTCTTCTTAATATCTTCTGCTTCTGTTAGATCCATACCATTTCTGTCCTTTATTGTGCCCATCTTTGCATGAAATGTTCCTTTGGTATCTCTAATTTTCTTGAAGAGATCTCTAGACTTTCCCATTCTATTGTTTTCCTCTATTTCTTTGCATTGATCACTGAGGAAGGCTTTCTTATCTCTCCTTGCTATTCTTTGAAACTCTGCATTCAAATGCATATATCTTTCCTTTTCTCCTTTGCCTTTTGCCTCTCTTCTTTTTACAGCTATTTGTAAGCCCTCCTCAGACAATTATTTTGCCTTTTTGAATTTCTTTTTCTTGGGGATGGTCTTGATCACTGCCTCCTATACAATGCCAGGATCCTCCATCCATAGTTCTTCATATAGAATTTCACTTAGTAGTATTGTTAATGAGGAAATGGTAGTAAAAGACAAATTAAGATAGGAAAATAGCTGATGACCAAGATAGTTCCCACAATTAGCAAATGGTTGTTCTTCACCTTCTAGACACTTGCCAGTGGCAGGCTGCACTCTTGGTTTTGGATTTCTAAGTAGATCAGGAAAGTGGGAAAGGCAATAAAGTTAAAAACCGGGGGGCTTCCCTGGGCACTCAGTGGTTAAGAATCCGTTTATCAATACAGGAGACACAGGTTCAATCCATGAGCTGTGAAGATCCCACACGCCTTGATGCAACAAGCCCAGGCACCGCAACCACTAAGCCTGTGCTCTAGAGCCCAGAGCCCAGTGACTAAGCCCCTGTGCCCTAGAGCCCACGCCCCACAATGAGAGAAACCACTGCAATGAGAAGCCCACACACCACAGCAAAGAGGCAAAGAGTAGCCCTCCTCACCACAACTAGAGAACACCCTCATGGCAATAAAGACTCGGCACAGTTAATGAATAAAATAATAAAGTAATGTAAATAGCATTATATTAAAAAATCCAGAAGTGGTGTGAATGTATTTTTTCGAGGAGTGGGATCTGAAGGGAATTTCTCTCATGCACTGTAACAACGAGGACAACCACTCAATAATACATACAACGCCACGTTTTTTAATGGCATATTGGGTAAAGCACAGCAGAATCCAAGCATACGTGTAATTAGAGAGGGGCCATGATAGTGCTGGAGGAGGAAATGGCAGCCCACTCCAGTATTCTTGCCTGGAGAATCCCAGGGATGGAGGAGCCTGGTGGGCTGCCGACTATGGGGTCTCACAGAGTCGGACACGACTGATGCGACTTAGCAGCAGCAGGAGCAGCACGATAGTGCTGTCTAAGAACACGGCTATTAGTTTGCTGGTTTGTCTCAGCCTAAGTTACAGTATCTTGAGGAGCTGTGAGGTTCTTCACCCACTGGGCACCTTTTCCTAATATGAAGAAAGTGATGCTTAGAATCAAACACAAGAGTTCAAAGTCCTGTATCAGCCACTTAAGGGTTTTAGGACTCGATCCAGTCACTGAATAATCAATCATTGGTCATTTTGAGCTTCTATTTCTTCATCCTCAAACTGGAAGGGCAAATATCATCATGTCATTTCCCTTCTAGGACTCGTGTATAGAATCAAAACAATTTAAAAGTGTAAGATGGTTACTTGGGCTTCTCAAGTGGCACTAGTGGTAAAGAACCAGCCTGCCAATGCAGGGGATGTAAGAGACACGAGTTAGATCCCTGGGTGGGGAAGATCCCAGGGAGAAGGCATGGCAACCCACTCCAGTGTTCTTGCCTGAAGAATCCCATGGAGAGAGGAGCCTGGTGGGCTATATAGTCCATAGAGTCACAAAAGTTGGACACGACTGAAGCAGCTTCACACGCAAGACAGTTAACAGTTATTCAGTACAGATCTCTCTTTATTGTACATATCCTCAACTCTTCTAGTCACTAAAAAATATAAAATAACAGTCTAAAAATAAGCAGGAAACTACTTCAGTCTGAGTAAATGCCAAATGAAGCTATGAAGGTAAAAATTCTCCTACTGCAGTAAAATCAAAACCGAGTGTTTAAAGCTGTATTCTCACGATCTAGGTCCTTCTTCTTTCATTCTTAACCCCACACACACCTCTGTTTCCTCCTCTGTGTAGATAATAATAGTTCCTGCGTGCTGGGCTGGTTGCAAAAATAAAATGTCTCAGCACAGGCCAAGTTCAAGACAAAGAGGGAGCTTCTGGTTTTTGCAATGTCCTCACCGTCCACCAAGGTTTGACACACAGATAGGACTTCTACACCCTTAGAAAGCCCACCGGTTGGTGGCTAAGACATATCTATTGCCCCTTTTAGTAAAGACTTAAAAAAATAAACCTTTACCACTATTCAAAATTTAGTTACTGCAGGAAGGAAAAGCGACATCCTTGGGTGACCTGTCTTGTAATTTTAGGGAGTGTAAAATTAAGCAGATTTCTGATGTGATATGGCAGAATACTGACCACATTGCATCAGGAAGTGATGC
Organism: Bos indicus x Bos taurus; assembly: GCF_003369695.1. NCBI lineage: Eukaryota > Metazoa > Chordata > Mammalia > Artiodactyla > Bovidae > Bos > Bos indicus x Bos taurus. Next base: position 105,745,371 of record NC_040081.1, read on the forward strand.
AGGATTGAAAATAATGGGATGTCAGAAATGTGCACTGTCAGCAAATGTGTGAATAAATTATTCAGTTCCAAAGAATCATTTGCTCCACAAATTGCAGGGATGTTGTGATTTTTCAGGTGCTGTGGCTACTAGATTAAAGGGGAAATTTCCTATTTTAAGCACAGAATGTTGCCGTTTACAGAACAACTTCTTCTAACCTGGGAAGCTAAATAGGTCATTGCAATTTTGTCAGTGAGCATGAGAGCAGCACAAACTCATCCCAGCTCTATGATAAGATCCTATGAGCCGTTCCTGCCACCAGCACAGACCTCTTTCCAGATTCAGCATTTTTCACTGGTGAAAACCGCTGAACACACTTTTTTTTCCTTCATTCAACACACCTTCACTGAACACCGGTGATGCACCAGGCAGTATTGTGGCCCAGGAGGATACAGGTATTAATGAAGCTTTTCTCTGCCTACAGGCTTCCCTTGTAGCTCAGCTGGTAAAGAATTCACCTGCAATGCAGGAGACCCCAGTTCAACCCCTAGGTTGGGAAGATCCCCTGGAGAAGGGATAGGCTACCCACTCCAGTATTCTTGGTCTTCCCTGATGGCTCAGATGGTAAAGAAGCCCTCTGCAACGTAGGAGACCTGGGTTTGATTCCTGGGTTGCAAAGATCCCCTGGAGGAGGGCATGACAACCCACTCCAGTATTCTTTCCTGGAGAATTCCATGGACAGAGGAGCCTGATGGGCTACAGTCCATGGGGTTGCAGAGTCGGCCATGACTGAGTGATAAAGCACAGCACAGCACTGCCAATGAGGATTGTAACTGCTGGAGTCGGAGGTCTGGAGAGCAGATCCTTTCAATTAACAGCTCTTCTGATTGCTTGAACTCCGTGTTTTTGTTGTTGATGTTGTTGTTGTTGTTGTTGTTTTCAAGGACTCATGGCTGAGCAGGTGGCTACAAGGCACACCCTAATTTTCTTTTGTAAGTGTTTGCTCTCTAGAGTTGGAGAAGGCAATGGCACCCCACTCCAGTACTCTTGCCTGGAAAATCCCATGGATGGAGGAGCCTGGTAGGCTGCAGTCCATGAGGTTGCCAAGAGTCGGACACAACTGAGCGGCTTCATTTTCACTTTTCACTTTCCTGCATTGGAGAAGGAAATGACAACCCACTCCAGTGTTCTCGCCTGGAGAATCCCAGGGATGGGGGAGCCTGGTAGGCTGACATCTATAGGGTTGCACAGAGTCAGACACAACTGAAGTGACTTAGCAGCAGCAGCAGCAGCTCTCTAGAGTAGAAGCTTCCATGAGAGCAAGGATTTTGTATGCTTCCATCAGCATCCCACTTATGGGTGTGCTAATTCGCTTCAGTTCTGACTGACTCTTTGCTACATTGTGGACCTTAACCCACCAGGCTCCCCTGTCCATAGGATTCTCCAGGCAAGAATACTGGAGTGGGTAACCATTTTCTTCTCCAGGAGATCTTCCTGAAGCAGGGATCAAACACATCATTTATGTCTCGTGCATAAATGCAGGCAGGTTCTTTAGCACTAGGGCCACCTGGAATAGCATCCCATTGGAGACGAATCAGTATCTGTTTGATGCACTTCTATGCCAACCCCAATATAGACTTCTTTTAACAATATTAAGATGTTGGGGGTGGTTCTGAGCCTTAGAAAGGACAAATGTCAAAGATTATACAGGTGATACATGTTGAAACTGGGATTCAAATCAGGTCTACTAGACTCCTTATGTCAGACACTGTTGCAAAATGTTCTTGCTTTTAAGGGCAATGTCAAAACTCTCAACAGAGACTTCAGACAGCCATGAACAGAGCATGTTTGCTCCAATAACCCCCTGTCCTCAAGAGAATGACACCACCATTACCAGCCAGGAAGCTGGGAATTAGCCTTAACCCCCTTGAAAGTGAAAGCCACTCAGTCATGTCCAACTCTTTGCAATCCCATGGACTATACAGTTCGTCAAAGCTGTATATTGTCACCCTGTTTATTTAACTTATATGCAGAGTACATCTTGAGAAACACCGGACTGGAAGAAACACAAACTGGAATCAAGATTGCCAGGAGAAATATCAATAACCTGATATGCAGATAGCACCACCCTTATGGCAGAAAGTGAAGAGGAACTAAAAAGCCTCTTGATGAAAGTGAAAGTGGAGAGTGGAAAAAGTTGGCTTAATGCTCAACATTCAGAAAACGAAGATCATGGCATCTGGTCCCATCACTTCATGGGAAATAGATGGGGAAACAATGGAAACAGTGTCAGACTTTATTTTTCTGGGCTCCAAAATCACTACAGATGGTGACTGCAGCCATGAAATTAAAAGACGCTTACTCCTTGGAAGGAAAGTTATGACCAACCTAGATAGCATATTCAAAAGCAGAGACATTACTTTGTCAACAAAGATTCGTCTAGTCAAGGCTATGGTTTTTCCTGTGGTCATGTATGGATGTGAGAGTTGGACTGTGAAGAAGGCTGAGTGCCAAAGACTTGATGCTTTTGAACTGTGGTGTTGGAGAAGACTCTTGAGAGTCCCTTGGACTGCAAGGAGATCCAAGCAGTCCATTCTGAAGGAGATCAGCCCTGGCATTTCTTTGGAAGGAATGATGTTAAAGCTGAAACTCCAGTACTTTGGCCACCTCATGTGAAGAGTTGACTCATTGGAAAAGATTCTGATGCTGGGAGGGATTGGCGGCAAGAGGAGAAGGGGACGACAGAGGATGAAATGGCTGGATGGCATCACTGACTCGATGGATATGAGTCTGAGTGAACTCTGGGAGTTGGTGATGGACAGGGAGGCCTGGTGTGCTGTGATTCATGGGGTCGCAAAGAGTCGGACACGACTGAGCAACTGATCTGATCTGATACAGTCCATGGAATTCTCCATGCCAAAATACTGGAGTGGGTAGCCTTCCCCTTCTCCAGGGCATCTTCCCAACCCAGGAATTGAACCAAGGTCTCCTGCATTGCAGGTGGATTCTTTATCAACTGAGCTATCAGGGAAGTCCATATGCCTCCCCTCAAGCCCATAAGGTTAACCTCCTTAGTTTCCCTTTAACTTCAGGTCCTGATAACTCAGGACCTGAACATCTCTCATACTTTATCTCCCTGTCCTGTTCCCACTTAATGTGGCCCACTGCCAGGACCACCAAAATAACTTCCAAACCATTCTCTACCTTTCTAATCTCTCTCTCTCTCCAAGCCATCCCACAAGCCCTGTGTATTATTTCTTGTTGTTTAGTCACTAAGTCATGCACTACTCTTTGCGACCCTATGGTCTGTAGACTACCAGGCTCCTCTGTCCATGGGATTTCCCAGGCAAGAATACTGGAGTGGGTTTCCATTTCCTTCTCCAGGGGATCTTCCTGACCCAGTGATCAAACACATGTCTCCTGCATTGGCAGGTGGATTCTTTACCACTGAGCCATGAGGGAAGCCCCGTGTTTAAAAGCACAAATCTCACCCTGTCTCTCCCTGTCTGAGCCCTCCTGGGCTCTGTATTCCCCAGGACAAAGTGCAGTCTCACCTGGAAAGCAAAGTCTTGATACTATAACCCCTGCTGCCTCCTTCTGGTGCCTTCCAGTCTTTATCCCTGCCTCACATGTGTCAAATATTAGAGCCACTTGGACTCCCTTCTAGTCCCCAACTTTATCAGAATAGCCCAAAATGCCAATCTTTTTCTGAGCTTGAAATGCTTTTCTGCACCTGCCTGTCAGGAGTGCACTAAACATTTTGGTTAATCCTGCAGACCCAGGGCCAGTCAGCCTGTTTCCAAGCTTGGACAGCTCATGTTACTTTTCATGCTTCAGTTTTTCCTTCTATCAGTCAACAGGAAATAATAATGTGCTCTTTCTCTAGGATCCTTGTGAGGAGTTATAGACTGCTTCTGCTAAGTCACTTCAGTCGTGTCCGACTCTGTGTGACCCCATAGACGGCAGCCCACCAGGCTCCCCTGTCCCTGGGATTCTCCAGGCAAGAACACTGGAGTGGGTTGCCATTTCCTTCTCCAATGCATGAAAGGGAAAAGTGAAAGTGAAGTCACTCAGTCATGTCTGACTCTTAGCGACCCCATGGACTGCAGCTTACTAGGCTCCTCCATCCATGGGATTTTCCAGGCAAGAGTACTGGAGTGGGGTGCCATTGCCTTCTCCAAGTTATAGACTAAATCAGCCCAAATCACTTAAGAGATAGACACTACATCAATGGTGCTCAGAGGATGGTCCCAGGATCAGCAGCATCACATCCCTTGCGAACTCATTAGAAAAGCAGATTCTTTGGCCCCACCCCAGACCTACAAAATCAGAAACCATGGGAATGGGGCCCAGAGGCTATTTTAACAAGTTCTCCAAGTGACTCTGCCTGCATCTAAAATTTTAAAACAATGGAATCACACAAGTTATTTTTGTTATTTAGTCACTAAGTCGTGTCTGACTCTTTGTGAGCCCATGGATTGTAGCCTGCCAGTCTCCTCTAGCCACAGGATGTCCTAGGCAAGAATACCAGAGTGGATTGCCATTTCCTTCTCCAGGGGACCTTTCACACCCAGAAACCAAAGCTGCATCTCCCACATTGGCAGGTGGATTCTTTACCACCGGGCCACCACAAAAGCCCCACCATGAAGGTTAGCTGCAGTTATTAATATTAGTATCAGTATTGGCATTAATATTGCTATGAATGGTGTCTCTATATATCAGGATGCAGGTGTTCTCTGGGACATACTCCTACTAGTTAAGCTTCTGGCTTGTAGACTGTGGTGTAAGTGGAAATTTAAGTCAATGCCCAATTGTGTACCAAAGGACCAGAAAAAGGAAAACAAAACAAAAAAAATACCTGTTCCCTCCAAGCATGGGGTATGTAAGACCTCTTGCTGTTTCACACTTTCATTAACACTTCATAATGAAAGATTTTGCTAAGATTTTAACTTCTTTAAGTCTCATTTTCCTTGTGTATAAAGTGGAGATAGATTCTAACTCACAGTATTATAGTACTAAAAGAAACAAATAATACAGATTTTTTTGGCACCATGAAATAATACTAAAAAATCAGAGACTCAATATCCAATTCAGAATGTCTGACTCCAAAGGGAGGGGGTATAACTCAGGGGTAGAGCATTTGACTGCAAAATGTCTGACTCCAAATCCAATTATAATAATCACAACATCACATTACCTTTTAGCTCCATTTAGCACTATAAAACACTAAGGATTAACAAGTGAAATGCTTTTTCCTTAGTTCATCCACAGTGTAAATAGTTAGAGTTAGGACTAACTTTGGGAACTCCAACTGACATTGTTTTTTCACTATATGAGAGTCTTTCAAAACCATAAAACAAAAAAACAAAATATTTTAAAAATGAAAAAAAGGGAAGGAGGCATAGGGGGAAAGATATTGGCCAGGAAAATTGTCAGAATCAGAATCATGACGTGGACAGAAAAAAGCAGGAAGTAGATGATAAGAGAGGAGACTGAGATCCTTACCATTTGAGCTTTCCCATATCAACTGTCACAGGAACCCTACTTAGATGATTCCCAGTGACTCATCCCCTGGAATTCAATCTCAAATACATCCTTCTTCAGCTGAGTGTGGGATGGATCTACTGACTTTTTTTTCTGACAAGTAGAACCTGACAAAAGTGATAAATGGTGCTCCAATGATTAGGTCCTAAGGACTTCTATTTTACTGGTATTCTCTCTCCTTTGCTAAATCTCTCTCTTACCCTCTCACTTACTGATTTTAATGAAACGAGTCACCATGTCACAAAATGCTGTATGGAGGGGGCCATGAGGCAAGGAATTGAGGGATATTGTTGACCAACTGCTGGTGAGGAGTTGGATGTTGCCGACCACCCTGGAGTGAGCTTGGAAGCTTCATTCTCAGGTGAGCCTTTGGACAGGGTTACACCCTCAGGCAGCACCTTGATTGCAGCCTATGAGACCCAGAAGTAAAGGACGTAGCTAAACCATGCTTAGATTCCTGTCCCACAGAAACTGTGAGATAATAAATGTGTGCCATTTGAAGCTAGTACATATTAGAGCCATTTGTTATGCATAATAGGTAGCTAATAGTTCAAAGATGTCCAGGAACAAGCCATGATGGAGGACTCTCTCTGTGCTCCCAACATCAATAGTTCTCAACCTTTGTGAAGAAAATGGAGTGCTGTCAGCTGCTAGACTTTTTGTTGCTGAATGTGAAGATACGAAAACACTCAAAAATTATCAATCGTTGGAGAACCACCTCTAGTGGTGAGCACCTGACTCTTGTTTAGTTCAGGCAACCACTGAGTGCTGTCAGAAATGAAATCTTTGCACTGTTCTGACTTCGTCCTCATTTACTTGTTAGGTGAAGCCCTTGCACTGCCCAGTGCCAGCTATTCATCATGCTTTACTTTCCACCTCTTACTTGAAGCATGTTGAACCCATACTTCTTTATATTATTTAACCAGCTCAGCTCTATGTTCTGCCTGGTGGGTATCATCCTAAAATTATTATACACTACTTTAACTACATTTACTTTTTGCACACAGATGCATATTGAGTGAAATCTCTTGGGTAAGTTTTATATTATGTCAGATGAGAGTTACTGTCCCAGAAAAGTGAAAGCCACTCAGTTGTGTCCAACTGTTTGTGATCCCATGGACTGTAGTCCACCAGACTCCTCTGTCTTTGGAATTCTCTAGGCAAGAATACTGGAGTGGGTAGTTCTTTCCTTCTCCAGGGGATCTTCCCAATCCAGGGATCCAACCCGGGTCTCTTGAATTGCAAGCATATTCTCTACCATCTGAGCCACGAGGGAAGCCCAGTTGCCCCCATTAATTCAGTAGAGGCTGTCCATGAAATGTCCTTGGCTGTCTGAGGTATCCCAAGATACAGCTGCTCAAAACAGTTGTAGATGGAATCTGTTCACAAACTCTAGGAAGACACAAGTCGGCTTGTAAAGTTCCACACTTTTCTGTAACTCTTCTCAGTTCCACAAGGGCTTCCTAAGGTCCATGGATGTATTTACATGCTCTGGTTACTACTGTTCCTAATGAAAGTATTAAAGGCTCACTCTGTGGTTTTCTCTTGGGCCATTATCTCATACACTTATTCTAGATTCCTCGTCTCTTAATCCAATTCATAATCACATGCCAGTGTAGCTTGCAATGAGATTTCTCGACAAGCTTCATTTAAAATGAGCAGATTATATTTTTAAAATTATTACTTACCATCATCATCATTATCATTATGGATATTATTTACTAAAGGTTCTTTATTGGTCATTGACGCTGCAGTTTTTTTTCTAAGCAATAATTATTCCATAATTATCTTTTTTTTTTAACAAGTGAGGAGACTGAGAATGATTCTGACTTGCTCAAGAGCACATCATTTATTAAAGATGAAGCTCAGATTCAAACCTGACTCTCTGCCTGGTGCTCCTTTTGTTCTAGGGTTAGCAAAAGGAAAGAATAAACACCTTCACACATAATTAAAATGTTATAAACTCACTTCTAATTATTTTACCCTTTTTAAAAATAATCTTATCCATTTCCCCCCTAAATTTTCCCAAAGAAAATGTCTCTGTTAATGATCTTATTCTTCCTTTTGATTCCTTCCAAAATGATATCTGATGACACCAAAGTGCTTCATCCTGACCGCAGATGTGACATTTCTTCCAGAGAAGTGACCCTAGGAGTGTTCCCATGCAGACAAAATGCAAAATAGCCTTCATAGTGTAAGGATTTTACTGAAACGATGGAAACCAAGAAAAGTGAAACATCCGATAATTAACACTGTTAGTTGAACTGGCACATTGTCTTACTGGAAACTACCATGAAATATACATTGGAGCCATTTTCATCATGAAAAGACCTAACATTTGAGCTCATCTTCAGTCTCTTCTAAAATATCACTCCATGTGGTAACTGGGTATCAGTGAAAAATGGAGGCTCATGTTTCTTTTTATCCTCCCTCTGAAGTCAGGTGCTTTCCTTGCACTTTGTATGCATTCTTATCTTCAGGATCTGCCAGTGGCTTGCAACTGATGGCTTGTCTGTCCCACACTTTAGCACGATGTGAGCTCCTTAAGGACAGAAGTCATGCATTCTCTAAACTCTCTGACATGCAGCAGTCACTCCAAAAATACTTCTTTAATAAGTGCTCAAGTCAACAGTAAATTTACCGACATGTGAATGAACAGGTAAATAGCAGCTTAGAACTGAAAGAGAAAGTTCAGTCACTCAACTGTGTCTGACTCTTTGCGACCCCAGGGACTGTAGCACGCTAGGCTTCCCTGTCCAACACCAACTCCCAGAGCTTACTCATACTTATGTCCACCGAGTCGGTGAAGCCTGAAATTTAGAACTGAAATTTTCCTTAAATATTTTCCTTAAATAAAGCAAATTTTTCATTGCAGTCATTAGCATATAGAATGCATATTTCAGACACTATTTTTTAAATGTATTTTAATGAAATACAGTTGATTTAAATATTGTGTTAATTTCTTCTGTACATAAAAGTCATTCATATATATGTATATATACTTTTTCATATTCTTCAAAGTTATGTTTTATCACAGGATATTGAATGTGATTCCTCATGCTATACAGTAAGACCTTGTTTATCTATTCTATAGTTTGCATCTGCTAATTCAAAACTCCCAATCCATCCCTCCCCCACAAATATCATATGATAGCACTTATATGACCAACCTAGATAGCATATTAAAAAGCAGAGACATTACTTTGACAACAAAGGTCTGTCTAGTCAAGGCTATGGTTTTTCCAGTGGTCATGTATGGATGCGAGAGTTGGACTGTGAAGAAAGCTGTGTGCCAAAGAATTGATGCTTTTGAACTGTGGTGTTGGAGAAGACTCTTGAGAGTCCCTTGGACTGCAAGGAGATCCAACCAGTCTATTCTAAAGGAGCTCAGTCCTGGGTGTTCATTGGAAGGATGATGCTAAAGCTGAAACTCCAGGACTTTGGCCACCTCATGCAAAGAGTTGACTCATTGGAAAAGACTCTGATGCTGGGAGGGATTGGGGGCAGGAGGAGAAGAGGACGACAGAGGATGAGATGGCTGGATGGCATCACTGACTCGATGGACATGAGTTTGAGTGAACACTGGGAGTTGGTGATGGACAGGGAGGCCTGGTGTGCTGTGATTCATGGGGTCACAAAGAGTCGGACAGGACTGAGCGACTGACTGAACTGAAGTGATGTGTGGACTCTAAAATATGACACGAATGAACTTATCTACAAAACTCTGCGCTTCTAAGCCTGTGTCGCTTAGTACTCACCATTGTCCCTGACATAGGTACTATTACGAACCCCATTTTATAAGTAATTATGCAATACTCAACGATGTCACACTTTTGTCCAAGGTCACAAGAAAATTGAGTGTCTGAGTTGACTTTGGAAGCCAGACCCTAAGCTTTCTTGTTGCATGCCAGATGGTGTGATGATTCCTTATTCTCCACACAAGTGGGACATGAGCAGATGAAGAGGGGGGCCCAAGATTCTAAGAGATTGAAACAATTTTCCTTTGTTCTTTTAAGTGCCTTGTACCATGTTGTATCATGCTAACAACACGTGGCCAGAAACTTGGATAGGGAGCTCGGATTTTCTGCCTCTAAGTTCATCACCTTTTCCAAAATAAAGCCCGTCAAGTTATGGTTAAACTGAGAAAGGGCAGGGAATAAATGAGGCGAATCCACATTCATTTTCTCTCACACTGAGATTCAGGAACTCCAATGAGACTTTTTATTTTCATTAAGCTGTCATGAAAACCCTGCAAAATGGACTTTATCCCCTTTAACCTAGGCCAAAGTTGAGGTTCAAAGAGGTTAGGAAATGGGTTTAAGGTCACACAGACACTAAGTGGCGGCGTGGGAATTGGGAGATGGTTGGATGCCATCACTGACTCAATGGACATGAATTTGAGGAAACTCTGGGAGATGGTGAAGGACAGGGAAGCCTGGCATGCTGCAGTCCATGGGGTCACAAGCGTCAGACACAACTGAGTGACTGAACAACACATTTGACTCCCAAATTCATATTTTGCAAGACATCATGTTTTTTTCCAAAATGGACCTTAAATTTGGCCTTTTATTAATGTGTGTATCTGAGCTAAAAGGATCTACTGTAACCAAGCCAAAAACAAACTGTAAAAATAAACCCTTGGTGAGTTTATTTGACTCATATTCCAGGATGAGTCACAAAAGATCAAGGCAGAAGAAGGAAGAGAAACTGACCTGAGTCCCCGATGTCCCCTCCACCAGTCTCAGATGCTGAGGGACCCCTGTGGAATTTCCCCCTTTGGAGTTCCGGGTTTTGTAAGTCCTACAATCACAAGCAGGGTACCTGTCTCTGAAAGTGTTTCTTTCTTGTTTTTTTTTCTTTTTTATAAGCTCTTGCTACATGGTTCAGTTATTTCAAGTTATGTGATGGCTTAGGGACCAAAACAGGCTATTCTGAAAGACACAGTGAGAGCAGTGACTAACTGGGATATATGGCAGACAGTGAAATGCTGATAAGACTCCAGGTCTGAATGTTACTTTCAGGTGTCCCTATTCTTGATCAGAGTTCAGAGTGCAGCTGCCTTTCTTGTTCTAAGACTTGCATACGGTCCCTTTGTTAAGAATAAAACATAGTAAATAGCATCTATCAATTTGATTTGAGGGAGATACTCTTTCTGTCGTGTACTGAAGCCATGACCTTGTGCAAGTGATTCAAGCTCTGTGTGCCTTAGGGCCTCACCTGTGAATTAGGATCAATGATGAGAAGTCAGAGGGGTGGTTCTGGGCAGTAATGAGATAATGCCAGCACAGCACATGGTGCAGAGCCGGCACTCAATCAGTGACTTTCCTCTGCGTGCTGTATTATATTATGGATGAGTCCCAACTGTAGAGCTGATAAATCCTAGAAAGCACTTTTGACTGGTGACCCTCATGAAAGAACACACAAATTGAAAATGCCGTCTTCCCTTTGTCAGTTGGGTCAGGTTTGCCATGTTTGGTAAAAATGAATTATTAAGCTGGCCAAAGTTAATGAAAATGAAACTCCCAAATTTAATTGGGTCATGATATTTAACATAAAGAAAAGTGAGCTCTCTGTCCTTGAATTAGTATTTCAGATTCCATGGACACAGTACTGATCAGTTCAGTTCAGTCACTCAGTCATATATAACTCTTTGGGACCTCATGGACTGCAGCACACCAGGCTTCCCGCCCTCCCAGAGGCTGCTCAAACTCATGTCCATGAAGTCAGTGATGCCATCCAACCATCTTATCCTCTGTCATCCCCTTCTCCTCCTGCCTTCAATCTTTCTCAGTATCAGGGTCTTTTCAAATGAATCAGTTCTTCACATCAGGTGGCCAAAGTATTGGACTTTCAGTTTCAGCATCAGTCCTTCCAATAAATATTCAGTACTGATTTCTTTTAGGATTAACTAGTTTGGTCTCCTTGCAATCCAAGGGACTCTCAAGAGTCTTTTCCAGCCCCACAGTTCAAAAGCATCAATTCTTTTGCTCTCAGCTTTCTTTATAGTCCAACTCTCATATCCATACATGACTACTGGAAAAACCATAACTTTGACTAGAAGGACCTTTGTTGGCAAAGTAATGTCTCTGCTTTTTAATATGCTGTCTAGGTTGGTCATAGGTTTTCTTCTAAGAAGTAAGCGTCTTTTAATTTCATGGCTGCAGTCACCATCTGCAGTGATTTTGGGGCCCCCAAAATAAAGTCTGTCACTTTTTCCATTGTTTTCCCATCTATTTGCTGTGAAGTGATGGGACCAGATGCCATGATCTTTGTTTTTTGAATGTTGATCTTTAAGCCAACTTTTTTTACTCTCCTGTTTCACTTTCATCAAGAGGCTCTTTAGTTCTTCTTCACTTTCTTCCATAAAGGTGCTGTCATCTGCATATCTGAGGTTACTGATATTTCTCCCAGCAATCTCGATTCCAGCTTATGCTTCATCCATTCCAGCATTTCCCATGATGTACTCTTCATAGAAGTTAAATAAGCAGGATGACAATATACAGCCTTGACATACTCCTTTCCCAATTTGGAACCAGTCTATTGTTCCATGTCCAGTTCTAACTGTTGCATCTTGACCTGCATACAGATTTCTCAGGAGACAAGTAAGGAGGTCTGGTACTCCTATCTCTTGAAGAATTTTCCACAGTTTGTTGTGATCCACACAGTCAAGGCTTTGTTGTAGTCAACAAAGCAGAAGTAGATGTTTGTTTGGAACTCTCTTGCTTTTTTGATGATCCAATAGATGTTGGCAATTTGATCTCAGGTTCCTCTGCCTTTTCTAAAGCCAGCTTTAACATCTGGAAGTTCATGATTCACATACTGTTGAAGCCTGGCTTGGAGAAATTTGAGCATTACTTTGCTAGAGTGTGAGATGAGTGCAATTGTGTGGTAGTTGCAACATTTTTTGGCATTGCCTTTCTTTGGAATTGGAGTGAAAACTGACATTTTCCAGTCCTGCAGCCACTGCCGAGTTTTCAATTTTCCTGGCATATTGAGTGCAGCACTTTCACAGCATCATATTTTAGGATTTGAAATAGCTCAACTGGAATTCCATCACCCCCACTAGCTTTGTTCATAGCAATGCTTCCTCAGCAATCATATTATTGGTAATAGTAACCATAATAGATGACAGCAATAGAAGGTAAAATAAGCATTATAGGAAATATACTATATGTTAGGCCCTGTTTTAATCATTCTTATATTAATTTCAAAATAACCTTGAAAGTGAGAATTTTAAGCATTAGTTGATAGTAATTTCTTTTTTCTCAAAAGATCTTTGAAATAAGAGAGAAATAAACTAACTGGAAACAATGGAAGAGAACAGTAATTTTAAACTGAACAGAATAAACAATAGATAAGTTAATGAAGTAATAATGATAATAGTAATCATCATTGCATGTAGCATGCAATGAATGTTTAAATTGTACTGGGCAATATTCTTGCTTGGAGAATCCCATGGACAGAGGAGCCTGGAGGACTACAGTCCATAGGATTGTGAAGAGTTGAACACGACTGAAGTGACTTAGCACAGGCACAGAGTTACATGATTTACATAAATTGAGCTACTTAAAGAAACAGAAGGCAATGGCACCCCACTCCAGTACTCTTGCCTGGAAAATCCCATGGATGGAGGAGCCTAGTCGGCTGCAGTCCATGGGGTCGCTAAGAGTCGGACACGACTGAGCGACTTCACTTTCACTTTTCCCTTTCATGCATTGGAGAAGGAAATGGCAACCCACTCCAGTGTTCTTGCCTGGAGAATCCCAGGGACGGGGGAGCCTGGTGGGCTGCGGTCTATGGGGTCGCACAGAGTCGGACACGACTGAAGTGACTTAGCAGTAGCAGCAGCAGCTACTTAAAACTTAAGGTTGTTGTTGCTATTTTAGTTCATGGTCATGTCCGACTCTTTTGGGACCTCATGTACTGTAACCCACCAGGCTCCTCTCTCCATGGGATTTCCCTGGCAAGAATACTGGAATGGGTTGCCATTTCCATCTCCAAGGGATTCTCCCAACCCAGGGGTCGATCCTGCATCTCCTGTACCTCCTGCATTGGAAGGAAGATTCTTTACCACTGAGCCATCAGGAAGTCTTACAACTTAAATTTGGGATATGTTGATTATATGAAGTTGTACCTAAGTATAGTCTGAGAGGAAGAGTTGAGATGTGGGATTCTCATGAATTCATACAGTAGGGAGGTAATCTGGGCTGTAATTAGGCATGTGATCTTGCTTTGTACTCACCAAACAGCAATAAAATAATTATCTCAGCCTTTATACTCTCTTAGTTTGAGTTTCCCTTGAAACAGAGCCTGAGACAAGGATTTAGTGCAAAGTGTTTCTTTGGAGAAGTGATTCCAGGATTTAGAAGTGAGGAAGTGCTGAGAGTGAAATTATGAAAGTGAATAGAGTGTGTATGATTGAATTGACTACCAGAATCAGAACTGATCTTCAGTTGTACTGTAGGTAACATAGAACCCTCTCAGAATTGTCCCTTCTAGGATAGGAGTCTGCACAATTTATCTATCAACTCTCAAGCTCCATTGGTTAAAAGATTCCATGAGAGCAATGTATTTTCATACTTTTAGATTTTCCTGCATGAGGGCTAAAATGGCATAAGAAAAACCCCAGGGCAGAAATGCAAGAGAGGCTGAAGCTCCTGCATTCGTGGGACACAGTCATTGTACTTGGAGCATCCTAGGGTCCCATAGGACATAGAGCATCACAATTGTCTGCTACCTCTTACATGCTCAGTTCTAATCATGCCTTCAGGAAGTTCATTTTGTCCCTGACTCTGCAAGCTGGTGGCTAGAAATAGTCTCTGAAGAATAATCTCTAAAAACTGTCATGAGGGTTAGTGGGATAACCCATGGTACCCATCACTGTAGGGTGCAATTGAGATTCATCATCCCTCTCTTCCATTGTTCAACTGATATTTTCCTCACCCTCAGCCAGCAGTACTTCAGATAATCTATAATATTTTCATGTTGGTGTGATCCAGGACATTATCCCATCAGACCTTCCATTATTGGGCAAGTTTGCTGCAACCCAATCATCTCTGTGATCACCAGTCACAGAAGCACCAAAATATGATTCTGTGAATTCTGAGTTAACCTCTCTACATTCATTATATGGCATTGTATAACTTCCCCATGAAAGATATGGTTGAGCAATCTGTATGATAACATTTTTTCTTGATGATCCAGCAGCATGAGGATTCTAAAGTGAGGGTATAGCAGTCTCAACTGCAGGTTTGGGAGCATTCTTAATGCGTTCCTGATTGTGAGAGGAAGCACAATGTCATTAGGGATAATGGGAGCAGTCAGTCCTATTTTTCCCTTACAACATGAACCTGTGAATTCTGTTTGTTAAGAATAAACAACCATATATCAATCATTGTTTCCAAGCATGCATCACATCCTGAAGGAAGGCACTCTGACATGCAAGGCATTTGTTCTCAAATAGTGCGAGTCGGACACAACTGAGTGACTTCACTTTTACTTTTCACTTTAATGTATTGGAGAAGAAAATAGCAACCCACTCCAGTGTTCTTGCCTGGAGAATTCCAGGGACAGCAGAGCCTGGTGGGCTGCCACCTATGGGGTCGCACAGAGTCAGACACAACTGAAGTGACTTAGCAGCAGCAGCAGTGTTTTAGCTTAGGTTTTTAAGACCATTTGAACATTCCATCAGGCTGTTGCTTCTAGGTGATGAAGACTGTGGTGGGGCCAGTAGATGCCTTTTACGTGTGTCTATTGTTGTTGTTGTTCAGTCACTCAATTGTGTCTAACTCTTTGGACCCCAGGGACTGCACCACACCGGGCTTCCCTGCCCTTCACCATCTCTCAGAGTTTGCTTAAACTCATGTCCATTGAGAAAGTGATGTCACCCAACCATCTCATCCTCTCTCATCCCCTTCTCCTCCTCCTTCTCCCTTTCTCCTTCAATCTTTCCCAGCCTTAGGGTCTTTTCCAATGAGTCTGCTCTTCGCATCAGGTGGCCAAAGTATTGGAGCTTCCACTTCAGCATCAATCTATTGTTGTACTTGTTTTCAGTAAAATGAATCCCATGATGTGAGACAAAGAAATGCAGGATTGCATGTTTATTAATCAAGTCACATCTTTGAAAACTGCTTCTGGCAGAGATACAGAAGTTGAGAAAGGCAAATACATAGCCATTTGCTGTTCCATTTATGGCAAATTGCTGTCCTATCAATGACTGCCCCAATATAACCAAGTAGCAGGCTATTCTCCTCCAGGGATAGAGTCATATTGAGGATTTGGTTTGGAGTTCATCTGTACCACTAAAAGTTTGGATATATAGTAGCAGAAGAGACTATGTCAAGTTTGGATAAGAATCTATACTATTAGGCTCACCAATAGTAGCCTGAACCCCTACCATCATGACTATTCTAATCATGGGTCCATTATCCAAACACTGGGTATCTGAGGACACAGGGGATGGTTGCAATGCAGAGGATGAATCCTTATACTTAACTGGTTATTCAGTGGTTCTTCTGATGTGGATTTTTTCTGATGGGCATTATCATGAGACACAAACATCCACACCCTATGTTCCCACTTCTATGTGCCCATCTACATGGGTCTTCTCTGGAATCCCTTGTCTATGATTCTAAATTTTTCTCTTTCCTGACTTCTACCAACTAGTCAAACCATTTTTCATTATTCAGAAATTCACTTTAAAAAATTATTGGAGTATAATTGGCTTACAATGTTGGATTCATTCCTGCTGTAAAATAAATTATATGTATACATATATTCCCTCTCTCTCAGACCTCCTTCCCACACTCACCATTTTAATTTTATAGCTAGGCAATGTCCCTCTCCACATAAATTTGAGAAATTTCACTTTCTGAGTCTGCCTTTTAGGATTAAAACTACATCTCCAAGCCACAGTAAATTCACCATGCCATCTCAAGAGGCTCCATGGTGACCACACTTCTCATTTACATTGCTCTATGCTCTATGACTTTCTTCCATTCTCACATCAGCACATAGTAAGGGCACCATGGTTTGTCTCTATCCACCCCAGCTTTTAACAATGACAACATCAAGGAACATTTGTTCCAAGCTACCAAATTCCATTCATATTTTGGGATGAGTTTGTCACTGGGAATTATGTTTGTGGGAGGTAATTTCCCTTCTCTTACTATGGAAGTTGAGACAAAGTAAGATTCTTGTAACATACCCGCAGCAGCAGGATTCCGTCTTGACCAAGAAGATGGTTCTATTGACTTTTTATTACAGTGTATCCTTGTTGGTTATCTAGTTTAAATATAGCAGTGTGTACATGTCAATCCCAAACTCCCAATCTATCCCTCCCCTATCTAGTTATCATACATAAATTCTCTGAGTCTGTGAATCTATTTTTGTATTGTAAATAATTTCATTTGTATCATTGTTTTAGATTCAGAATATAAGTTATACCATGGTATTTGTCTTTCTCTGCCTGATTTACTACTATCCTTGTTGCTGCAAATGACATTATTTTATTCTTTTTGATGGCTGGGTAATATTTCATTGTATATATGTACGATATCTCCTTTATTCATTCATCTGTCAATGAGAATTTATGTTCCTTTCATGTCTTCACTATTGAAAATAGCTCTGCAATGAATGTAAGGGTGCAAGCATACTTTCAAACCATGCTTTTCTCTGGATATAGGCCCAGGAGAAGGACTTATGGATCATATGGTAGCTCTATTTTTAGCTTTTTAAGGAACCTCTATACTATTCTCCATAGTGGCTGAACCAATTTACATTCCCTCTAACAGGGTAAGAGGGAAGGTAATTATTCCCTCTCCAGCAATTATTGTTTGCAGATTTTTTGATGATGGCCATTCTGTTGTGAGGCGATATCTCATTCTAGTTTTGATTTGTGTTTCTCTAATAATTAGCAATGTTGACCATCTTTTTCTATGTGACTCTTGGCCATCTATATATCTTCTTTGGAGAAATGTCTGTTTAGGTCTGCTCATTTTTTGATTGGGTTGTTTGTATTTTAGATATTGAGCAGTTTATAAATTTTGGAGACTAACTCCTTGTTAGTTGCATCATTTGCAAATATTGTCTCCCATTCTGTGAGCTGTATTTTCATTTTCTTTATAGTTTCCTTTGCTATGCCAAAGCTCTTGAGTTTAATTAGGTCCCATTTGTTTATTTTTGTTTTTGTTTCCCTTATGGAGACAGATCGAAAAAGACAATGATGCAATTTATGTCAGAGTGTCCTGCTTAGGTCTTCCTCTATGAGTTTTATAGTATCCAGTCGTACATTTAGGCCTCATAAGCTGATACAAGTACATATAGGTGGACGCCAGCACACTTCTACATATTACTCTGATGTAACAGCTCAATTTCCTCCCATTCAGTTTCTATACCTTCAATACCAGGAATGAATAGGCAATCTCCTCGTTTCACTCCCAGAATAAAATAATAAAATTTTATCTGAGAGTAGAAGGTTGTGCCAAAGAGGAATTAAGCCTAACACCATCCTTTTGATCAAAATGTTTGGTGAGACTTATGGATTCACTGTAAATAGTACCAGCAGTAAATATTTTTGAACGGGTGTATCATGACAAGAAATGCACTGTGATTAAATTTCCATTTTTAAACAGAAAAAAATGAAATATGTTTCTACTGCAGAAATCCCACTGCCAGCTTGTTGGAAATTTGTGGAAACAGTATTTTCAGTTGACGATGTGCATCAGTGTAGTGGGCAAGATACCAGGAAGGAAGGCCGAGAACTGGAGATGCTATACAAAGCGAAAAATTAGAAATGCAAGCTCAAAACCTTATGCTTAACTCGGTTGATATCAGAAGGTTTGTCTCACACTCTGACAAATATTTGAATCTGTTGAAAGATATTCTAGGGGAACGAAAAGAATTTAAATGTTTGAATTGCATGTGCGTGCATACAAATTTGCTTCAGTCATGTCCCCCCCATGAACTGTAGCCCTCCAGGCTCCTCTGTCCATGGGATTCTCCAGGCATGAATAGTGGAGTGGGTAGCCATGCCCTTCTCCAGGGAATCTTCCAGACCCAGGTATTGAACTTGTGTTTCTCACGTCTCCTACCTTGGCAGATGGGTTCTTTACCATTAGTGTCCCTGGGAAGCCCCCTTGTATGGCATACACTTATCCTAATAAAATAATCTCTGGCAGCCTCCATAAGTAAATATTTTCCATCTTTCTTTCTACTAGAACTCCATTCTTAACAGCTTCAAACATCAAGTTTCTGGCAGAGGTGGGGAAAGAAATTTCCATAAACCCAAGACTGAGTAGGAGAGGTCTGGGATGAAAATGTTCCTTGATTAGTTTGAGCCAGTATTGATAATTTTCTTTCCCATTGTCATCAACTAATTTGGGAATGGCACTACCATCTGGCCAAGGAGATGTAAACAGAGGTTGTTGGAAAGATTCTGGGAAATTTTTTCCTACCTTTAGAACAAGATGAAGAAAAATACTTTTCCTCTACAATCTAAAATCTAATTTCAAGTACTACTTGAAACTGTGGTAGCCATCTTGGGAAAATAAGGTGAAGCTGGGCAAAGATGACAATATAATACATTACAGGTGACAAGCAGAAAGAAATTGGACCCTTGATGATGTCACAGATTTTTGCCACTGAATTAACTTCTCTTGGAACTACCCTCGCGTTCGCATTCAGGTGTCTTACTCTTTACGACCCCATGGACTATATACCACCAGGCTCCTTTGTCCAAGGAATTTTCCAGGCAAGAATACTGGAGTGGGTTTCCATTTCCTTCTCCAAGAGATCTTCCAGACCCAGGGATTGGACCCATGTCTCCTGAGTCTCCTTCATTGACGGGTGAATTTTTTTTACCACTGAGCCATCTGGGAAGCCCTGAAACTGTCCTACCTTGGATCATTTTTTATGTGAAATAAACAAGTTTCCTTCTAAGTCATTTCTAGATGGTCTAATCTTCTACATGTATTATAAACCTACTTTCAATTATTCTTTGAATATTTGACATGACTTCATTCAACATATATTTATTATAAATAAGTGAATTTGATACATGTAGACCATGACTATTGTTATGAACAAATAAAGCTTTAAATAGAGATAACTTAGAGATGGGAATGGTCTACTTCATTAGTATGACCAAAAAAAAGTTTCCCAAAGGAGTTGGCATTAGAGCTAATACCTAAATAATTAGAAGCCGTCAACTTGTAAAGATTTGGGGAAAGAATTCCAAGCAGAGAAAAAAAAGAGGTCAGCAAGTTTTAGAGACTTGACATGTGAAGGAGCATGGTATGGGCAAAGGATAGAAAGAATGGGTAACTTAGTGAATATGATTATAAATGGAAATAAGCTAGGTCCTGCTTGAAACAGCCAAAAAAAAAAAAAAGAATGGACTAAGCGGCTTCCCTTCTTGTTCAGATGGTGTAGAATCAGTGTGCAATGTGGGAGACCTGGGTTCAATCCCTCGGTTGGAAAGATCCCCTGGAGGAGAGCATGGCACCCCACTCCAGTATTCTTGCCTGTAGAATCCCTGTGGTCAGAGGAGCCTGGTGGGCTACAGTCCATGAGGGCAAAAAGTCTGAGCAACTAAGCACAGCACAATACTTGAAACAGTCAATAAAATGGACAGAATGTATGAAATAATTCTTTACAAGATTTTGAAAAGCAACAAAAGAGAATGTCACTGAATGACAAAAAGCAAACAAGGACAGCTCTGATATTGTCCCAACTTACTTCCTGGAGAAAATTTCCAAGTCATGGTGTAGGGAGTAGAAATTGAGGCAGAACCCAATGGACTTCACGAGTGGAAGAGACAGAGATGACAGTTGAGGGAGACCAAAGAATTAAGAGTTGACAAGATGGGAGATAACTGCACAGAAAGATAACTTGGAGACATAGAAGCCATATAAAAGAGGCAAATCAATTCCTAGATATAAAAATTCAATGAATAAGAATAAAAGAAAATTAATTACTACATTTAAAAAGGAGTATAATTGAAGATACAGAAGTAAATGCTACCAAAATAAAGCATAGAGAGAAAAATAGAATTAAAAACAATGATCAAAACTTCAGTGAGTGAGCTGCTGGAAGCATTTACTGGCCTCATGCGTGTCACATTAGAGTCTTCAAAGAGTGTGGTTTATATGTGTGTGTGTATTTGAGAGAATAGCCATTTTTTCCCCTATTTTGATGAATGCTATAAACACATGGATTCAAGAAATGCAATGAAATTGAAACATGAGTAACATAATGAAAGCTATACCAAGGTACATATCTAAATTGCTCAAAATCAGTGATAAAGGAAAATTATTTAAGAGCAGACAGAGGAAAAAGACACATTATATATAGAGGAATGAAGTTAAGGGTGACAGCAGATTTCTCATTGAAAACAACGTGTGTGGGAAGGAGTTAAGTAATGTTTTTGAAATATTGACAAAGGAAGCAAATAAATAAAACTCTCAACCTAGAATTCTATGTAAAAACCAAAATACCTTTCAGAAAGAAGGTAAGAGAAACACTTTTACAGATATACAAAATCTGAAAGAATTTCTCACCAAGAGATCTAGTCTACAAGAAATGCTAAAATTTTTCATGTAGAAAGATGATGAAAATCTGCATCTATGGGAAGGAATTGACCTTAACCTAATAAAAAAAAAAAGCATCTTCAAAAACCCTTTACCTCACATCATGCTTAATGGTGAAAGCCTGAATGTCTTTTTCTCCCTACAGTTGGGGGATCTCATTCTCTTGCCCAATATTATCATTTCTATTCAACATTGTACTAAATAAATGTTTTAACCCTTGCTACTACATAAAGAAATAAAGGATTTACATTGAGAAAAAGGTAATGTCTTTAATTTGCTGATGAGATGATTATATATGTAGAAATTCTAATGTATCTATTTTGAAAATCTACCAAAATTAATAAATGAGTTTTGCAAGGTTTCAGGACACAAGATCAGCTTATATAAATTAATTGTATTTTTTTATTCTTGCAAAGAATAATGCAGATGTGTATACTGAAAGCTACAAAATACGGCTGTACAAAATTAAAGAGCTAACTAAATGATGAGATAAGCCATGTTTATATGTAAGGAAATTCATATTATTATTATTATAAATTGCCCCATGGATTTATTGCAATCCCAATCAACATCCCAACTGGCTTTATTTTTTGTAGAAATTGACAGATTTCAAAATTTATACAGAAATGAAAACAAACTAAAGTAGCAAAATAGTTTTGAAAAACAAGAACAAAGTTGGAAGACAGGCAGTATTTTATTTCAGAATTTATTCCATTCCTAATGTAAAGCTAAAGTATTAAACAAGTGTGGATGTGGTATAAAGTTTGACAAATATATGGGTAGAACAGAGTAAATCATTCAGAAATAGATCTACACATACATTATATATATATATATAATATATTATATATATAATATATATATATATATGCTGCTAAGTCTCTTCAGTCGTGTCTGACTCTGTGCAACCCCATAGATGGCAGCCCACTAGGCTCCTCTGTCCCTGGGATTTTCCAGGCAAGAATACTGGAGTGGGTTGCCATTTCCTTCTCCAATGCATGAAAGTGAAAAGTGAAAGTGAAGTCGCTCAGTCGTGTCCGACTCCCAGCAACCTCACGAACTGCAGCCTACCAGGCTCCTCTATCCATGGGATTTTCCAGGCAAGAGTACTGGAGTGGGGTGCAATTACCTTCTCCATATATATATATATATATATATATATATATATATATAAAGTTGCCAAAGCAGTTCAATGGAGAGTGAGTTTTCAACAAATAGTACTGGAAAATTTAAATACATGTAAACAAACAAAAAAGACCTTCAATCAGTACTTATAACATATGCAAAATTAAATCAGGTTTATCTAAACATAAAACGCATGCCCATAAAATTTCTAAAAGAAAGGATGCAATAAATTCTTTCTAACTTTAGGTTATGCAGAGACTTCCTCATATGCTGCTGCTAAGTCACTTCAGTTGTGTCCGACTCTGTTCGACCCCATAGACGGCAGCCCACCAGGCTCCCCCGTCCGTGGGATTCTCCAGGCAAGAACACTGGAGTGGGTTGCCATTCCCTTCTCCAATGCATGAAAGTGAAAAGTGAAAGTGAAGTCGCTCAGTCGTGTCCGACTCTTAAGGACCCCATGGACTGCAGCCTACCAGGCTCCTCCATCCATGGGATTTTCCAGGCAAGAGTACTGTAGTGGGGTGCCATTGCCTTCTCCACTTCCTCATATACTTTGTTAAAATTACACCACCTGCCTTTGAACAACACAGGTTCAAACTGCATGGGTCTGCTAATACACCGATGTTTTTCAATAAATACACAGTCAGCTTTCAGTATCTCAAGTTGCAGAATCCTCAGACCAGGAGAGCAGACTAGGAGAAAGGACCATCAATTTTTTGATATCAGCTGTAAGCCCTGGAATCAATCTCCTGCTGATCAGAAGAATGACTGAATTCCAAAAAACAACAATTTGATTAACTGGAATTAACCAAAAGTATAATCTTCTCTTTAAAAGATGCTGGTAAGGGAATAAGGCAAGCCACAGACTGGGAAAAATATTTGCAAAGCAAATATTTGATAAAAACTTGTGTCTTGTGTACACAAAGAACTTTTAATACTCAGTAATATTAAAACAAGTTTTAAAAATTGACAAAAGATTTGACAGACATATTACCAAAGAAGACATAGGTAGAGCACATAAACATATAAAGAGATGCTCAGTATGAGTAGCCCCTAGAGCAAAGCCCATAAAGCTGCTATTAGGTATATATCACTATTTACACTTCACAATTGAAAAAATTGAAAGACTGATAATCCTGTGTTGACTTGGAACTCTCACATAGAACTGATAGAAATGCAAAAAACTGTGCAACCACTTTGGAAATAGTTTGCCAGTTTCTTAAACAGTTAAACTTGCATTATCATTTGATGTAGTCACTCTCCTACTAGATATTTAGCCAAAAGAAATGAAACTATATGTCTGCATAAACACGTGTACAAGAATGTCCAAGGCAGCCATATTTGTAATAGTTAAAAACTAGAAACAGCCCAGAAGTCCATCAAGAGACCAGTATATTTATACAATGGAATCATACACAATAATAAAAAGTGATGAACTATTGCTATACTCTAAAATAGGGATACATTTCAGAATAAATACATTGTGTGAAAGTAGAAAGTACACAGCAAAATAATACATACCAAATAATTATATTTATATATAATTCTAGGGAATACAAATTAGTATATAGGGAGAGAAAGCAGATTAATGGCTACCTAACTATGGGACAGAAAGCATAGTAGGGAAGGTATTGGAAAAAAGAATTACAGAGGAGCAAAAGGAAGCTGGAAGGCATAAATACTTCATTATTATGATCATGGTGAGCAATTCATGTACATATGTGAACTAAATAAATTATACACTTCAATATGTGCAATTTATTGTGTGTGCGAGCATGCTCAAACACTTCAGTCATGTCTGACTCTGCAGCCCTGTGGACTGTAGCTCACTAGGCTCCCCTGTCCATGGGATTCTGCAGACAAGACTATGGAGTAGGTTCCCATGTCCTTCTCCAGGGGATCTTCCTCATCCAAGGATCGAACCTATGTCTCCTGAGTCTCCTGCATTGCAGTCAGATTCTTTACCGCTGAGTCACTGGGGAAGCAATTTATTGTATGTCAGTTTTATTCCAATAAAGCTAGTAAAAAAATAAACCTACAATGAAATAAATGAGGTCAAATAGGAGAAGTAGTAGGCAGATTATGTCCAGCCTTGTAAGCCCTATTGAGGAGTTTGAAATGAATTCAAAATGTGGTAAAAAGGCAGGGTTTTGTTTTGTTTTTTCTTTCTTACAGTTTTTTTTTTAACTTTACAATATTGTATTGGTTTTGCCATATATCAACATGAATCTGCCACAGGTATACACGTGTCCCCCATCCTGAACCCGCCTCCCTCCTCTCTCCCCGTACCATCCCTCTGGGTCGTCCCAGTGCACCAGCCCCAAGCATCCAGTATCGTGCATCGAACCTGGACTGGCGACGAATGGATAAGACAGCTGTGGTACTTATACACAATGGAGTATTACTCAGCCATTAAAAAGAATACCTTTGAATCAGTTCTAATGAGGTGGATGAAACTGGAGCCTATTATACAGAGTGAAGTAAGCCAGAAAGAAAAACACCAATACAGTATACTAACGCATATACATGGAATTTAGAAAGATGGTAACAATAACCCTGTATATGAGACAGCAAAAGAGACACTGATGTATAGAACAGTCTTTTGGACTCTGTGGGAGAGGGAGAGGGTGGGATGATTTGGGAGAACGGCATTGAAACATGTATATCATATATGAAAATAGGCAGGGTTTTAACAGCTCTTATGAGTGCTCAGTTAATGCAAGTGAAGAAAAGAAAGAAAGAAAGAAAGAAACTTGCTCCATATTCAAAGCACAATGCTAAGCACTTTCACTTAAACGATCTCATTTTGTCTTTCCTACACCCCAGTAGTTATTATTTTCACTGATAGAGAATCTCATGATAACGGATATTAAATCATTCCCCAAAGGACTAGGCAGAGAGCTGGGATTTGATTATGACTTGTCCTGCTGCAAAATCCATTCGTGCTCAACTACACAGACCATCCTATCCTAGTGGGAAGGTGCTTGCATTCCAGGGGGAAAGATGAGATAAATACTCAAATAACTGTAACACAAAGTAGAACATGGTCACCGTTATTCAAATACATAAAGAGTGAGAAACATTCTGAAGGAAGGAGGTGAGTTGGAAAATACGAAAACTTTATAGAGCAGGTAGTCTTCCTTGGACCTTCTGGGATGGGTAGGATATAAACAGATAAAGTGCAGAAGGTGACTGTCTTGGTGGAAGAAGCTGCATAAGTAAAGCTACATTAGAAAAAAATAAAGTTCTCAGAGAAGAATGCATCAGCTTTTGGGGGAGGGGCATACAAGTTTACAGAAACAGTAAAACATAATGTTTAGAAATTTAACGGAAGTCAGGTCACTTGGTCCATCCCAAAGCACAAAGCAAAGTTATGTGTTCACTGGATGGGTGATGGATGATGGGTGTGTCTGGGTGCTAATGGTTTAGATGGAGATTTGGTCATTCAAATATTGGTTTTGTTATAAGAATCTTCCATGGATGTATAGAAAACTAATGCTGAAAGACACCACGCGTTAGTCATTCATTCATGTCTGACTCTTTGCGACCTCATGGACTGTACTTGGCCAGGCTCCACTGTCCATAGAATTCTCCAGGCAAGAATATTGGAGTGGGTAGCCATTCCCTTCTCCAGGGGATCTTCCTGACTCGGGGATTGAACCTAAGTCTGCTGCATTGTAGGCAGATTCTTTACAGTCTGAGCCACTAGGGAAAACCCAATAAATCATCTAATCTCTTCTCTTTTTAGATAAAATAATGGTAGACAGGTGAAGTAACATGTCTAAGGTGAGTTGGTAGCAAATATACAGTTAAAGCCATGTATAAAGTTCCCAGACATGTCTTTCTATTGTATTATGTTGCCAGCTCCCCTCAGCCCATACTTTATCTTTCCTGAGCTTCCTCTACACGATTTTAATAACAAGGAGTTAAAGATAGGAACATTTGATGGAGGTGAGATTATCACAGCAAACAACACTTTGCAGGAAACAGATTGATGCCTGTGCTTGTGGGCAGACGTCTAAAAGTAGCCCATCTGGATTGCTGGATTGAGAATCTCTCAATATAAACAAAATTTTATGTTGGCAACTGAACACAGTATTTTGTGAGTTTGAAGAGTGTCTAGGACTTGAACAAAGAAATGAACTTGCAATCATGAAACACACAGAGTCAGATTCTTTCTATTGAATCAAAAAAGCCACAGATGGGATGAGGAAAAAAAATGTAAAACTATGTTTTTGCATATTCATTCAGTAAGTGAACATGTATTAAACACTCACTATGTGTCACACTAGTCAGTCTACTCACATGGACCAAAGCCTTGTTTAATGCAATGAAACTAAGCCTTGCTGTGTGGGGCCACCCAAGATGGACAGGCCATGGTGGAGAGGTCTGACAGAATGTGGTCCACTGGAGAAGGGAATGGCAAACCACTTCAGTATTCTTGCTTTGAGAACCCCACGAACAGTATGAAAAGGCAAAATGATAGGATATTTAAAGAGGAACTCCCAGGTCAGTAGGTGCCTGATATGCTACTGGAGATCAGTGGAGAAATAACTCCAGAAAGAATGAAGGGATGGAGCCAAAGCAAAAACAATAACCAGTTGTGGGTGTGACTGGTGATAGAAGCAAGGTCCGATGCTATAAGAGCAATATTGCATAGGAACCTGGAATTTTAGGTCCATGAATCAAGGGAAATTGGAAGTGGTCAAACAAGAGATGGCAAGAGTGAACGTCAACATTCTAGGAATCAGTGAACTAAAATGGACTGGAATGGGTGAATTTAACTCAGATGACCATTATACCTATGACTGTGGGCAGGAATCCCTTAGAAGAAATGGAGTAGCCATCATAGTCAACAGAAGAGTCTGAAATGCAGTACTTGGATGCAATCTCAAAAACAACAGAATGATCTTTGTTCGTTTCCAAGGCAAACCATTCAATATCACAGTAATCCAAGTCTATTCCCCAACCAGTAATGCTGAAGAAGCTGAAGTTGAACGGTTCTATGAAGACCTACAAGACCTTTTAGAACTAACACCCCAAAAAGATGTCATTATAAGGGACTGGAATGCAAAAGTAGGAAGTCAAGAAACACCTGGGGTAACTGGTAAATTTGGCCTTGGAATATGGAATGAAGCAGGGCAAAGGCTAAAAGAGTTTTGCCAAGAGAACGCACTGGTCATAGCAAACACCCTCTTCCAACAACACAAGAGAAGACTCTACACATGGACATCACCAGATGGTCAACACTGAAATCAGATTGATTATATTCTTTGCAGCCAAAGATGGAGAAACTCTATACAGTCAGCAAAAACAAGACCTGGAGCTGACTGTGGCTCAGATCATCAACTCTTTATTGCCAAATTCAGACTTAAATTGAAGAAAGGGAAAACCACTAAACCATTCAGGTATAACCTAAGTCAAATTCCTTATGATTATACAGTGGAAGTGAGAAATAGATTTAAGGGACTAGATCTGATAGAGTGCCTGATGAACTATGGAATGAGGTTCATGACATTGTACAGGAGACAGGGATCAAGACCATCCCCATGGAAAAGAAATGCAAAAAAGCAAAATGGCTGTCTGGGGAGGCCTTACATATAGCTGTGAAAGAAGAGAAGTGAAAAGCAAAGGAGAAAAGGAAAGATATAAGCATCTGAATACAGAGTTCCAAAGAATAGCAAGGGGAGATAAGCAAGACTTCCTCAGCAATCAATGCAAAGAAATAGAGGAAAACAACAGAATGGGAAAGACTAGAGATCTCTTCAAGAAAATTAGAGATACCAAAGGAACATTTCATGCAAAGATGGGCTCTATAAAGGACAGAAATTGTATGGACTAACAGAAGCAGAAGATATTAAGAAGAGGTGGCAAGAATACACAGAAGAACAGTACAAAAAAGATCTTCACAACCAAGGTAATCACGATGGTGTGAACACTGACCTAGAACCAGACATCCTGGCATGTGAAGTCAAGTGGGCCTTAGAAAGCATCACTACGCACAAAGCTAGTGGAGGTGATGGAATTCCAGTTGAGCTATTTCAAATCCTGAAAGATGATGCAGTGAAAGTGCTGCACTCAATATGCCAGCAAATATGGAAAACTCAGCAGTGGCCACAGGACTGGAAAAGGTCAGTTTTTATTCCAATCCCAAAGAAAGGCAATGCCAAAGAATGCTCAAACTACTACACAATTGCACTCATCTCACACACTAGTAAAGTAATGCTCAAAATTCTCCAAGCCAGGCTTCAGCAGTGCGTGAACCGTGAACTTCCAGATGTTCTAGCTGGTTTTAGAAAAGGCAGAGGAACCAGAGACCAAATTGCCAACATCCGCTGGATCATCAAAAAAGCAAGAGAGTTCCAGAAAAACATCTATTTCTGCTTTATTGATTATGCCAAAGCCTTTGACTATGTGGATCACAATAAACTGTGGAAAATTCTGAAAGAGATGGGAATACCAGACCACTTGACCTGCCTCTTGAGAGACCTATATGCAGGTCAGGAAGCAACAGTTAAAATTGGACATGGAACAATAAACTGGTTCCAAATAGGAAAAGGAATACGTCAAGGCTGTATATTGTCACCCTGCTTATTTAACGTCTATGCAGAGTACATCATGAGAAACACTGGGCTGGAAGAAGCACAGGCTCGAATCAAGATTGCCAGGAGAAATATCAATAACCTCAGATATGTAGATGACACCACCCTTATGGCAGAAAGTGAAGAGGAACTAAGGACCCTCTTGATGAAAGTGAAAGTGGAGAGTGAAAAAGTTGGCTTAAAGCTCAACATTCAGAAAACGAAGATCATGGCATCTGGTCCCATCACTGCATGGGAAATAGATGGGGAAACAGTGCAAACAGTGTCAGACTTTATTTTGGGGGGCTCCAAAATCACTGAAGATAGTGATTGCAGCCATGAAATTAAAAGACGCTTACTCCTTGGAAGGAAAGTTATGACCAAACTAGATAGCATATTCAAAAGCAGAGACATTACTTTGCCAACTAACGTCTGTCTAGTCAAGTCTATGGTTTTTCCAGTGGTCATGTATGGATGTGAGAATTGGACTATGAAGAAAGCTAAGTGTCAAAGAATTGATGCTTTTGAACTGTGGTTTTGCAGAAGACTCTTGAGAGTCCCTTGGACTGCAAGGAGATCCAACCAGTCCATTCTAAAGGAGACCAGTCCTGGGTGTTCATTGGAAGGACTGATGCTAAAGCTGAAACTCCAATACTTTGGCCACCTCTGGGAAGAGTTGACTCATTGGAAAAGACACTGATGCTGCGAGGGATTGGGGGCAGGAGGAAAAGGGGACAACAGAGGATGAGATGGCTGGATGGCATCACCAACTCGATGGATGTGAGTTTGAGTGAATTCCATGAGTTGGTGATAGACAGGGAGGCCTGGTGTGCTGCAGTTCATTGGGTTCCAAAGAGTCGGACATGGCTGAATAACTGAACTGAACTGAACTGGTGTCACACACTCTGCTCAGGGCACTTAGAACAAGCAGTTAGTAAACCATTGTTGCTTCCTTGTGTTGAAGTTTGTCCTCTACTTTTTTGACCCCTCTCACTATCTTTCTTTTGCGCCCCTCTCCCATTCTTGTGTGGTTTAGGAGTGATTGACAATCATGTTATCCTACAGCCATTGGAGTGAGCCGGTCACTCACTCTGACCTGCCTCCAACCACATTACTCTATCCACCCAGCCTCAGCAAGCTCCACAGAGGTGAGCATGAGATCCAGTCCTGGGCAATCAGAATTCTTTTCTGGGAATTTATAGTTGGCCACTTGAGAAAGATGGTCTCTCTTTCCTTGTAGTTTGTAAAGACAAGGATGTAATCCATGAACATCAAGTGGTCATTACATGGCAAAAGCCCGTTTGTATTTTGGGTGAATAAAGTCAGTACCAGGGTCTTGAAAAAGATCCTGAAGGTGGGAAAGACTGAAGGCAAAAAGAGAAGGGAGCAACAGAGGATGAGATGGTTAGATAGCATCACTGACTCAATGGATGTGAATTTGAGTGAACTCTGGGAGATAAGGGAGGACAGTGGAGCCCGGCATGCTGTAGTCCATGGGGTCACAAAGAGTCAGACATGATTTATCAATTGAACAACAAAGCCAGTCCTCAGAATGAAGAACCAGAGTCAAGAAATGTCAAGTGCTGACAACGTGAGTTCCCACATATAGTTATGCCTGATTACATCACCACCCCAGTGCTTTCCACTCATATGAACCAATGTTCTCTGTTTGGTGTTCAAGCTAGTTTGAACTCTGCTGTTTCAAAGGGAAGCATTCAGACTGATGCAGTAATACAAAGGACATATGGTGAGTGCCCATCGTGTGGCAAGGTCTGTTCTCAGGAGGAAGTTCAGAGATGAGTGTTGCATGCTCCTACCCTTGCAGAGGTCACAGTTAATTTGGGAGTCAGACATGCAAACTTTAGTGACAATTCTGTAATGTAATAACAAAAGTAAATACCAGGCACCCTGTAAAGATGAAGAAGTGGTCAAAAAAGTCATCCAAGATCTGCAGACACCACAGAATGTTTAATAACAATGGACAGTTCATTGCTCTGGGTTGGACCTTCAGGAAGGCTGAGCACTGAAGAACTGATGCTTTCGAACTGTGGTGCTGGAGAAGACTCTTGAGAGTCCCTTGGACTGAAAGGAGATCAAACTAGTCAATCCTAGAGGAAATCTAGCCTGAATATTCATTGGAAAGTCTGATGCTGAAACTGCAATACTTTGGCCACCTGATGTGAAGAGCTAACTCATTGGAAAAGACCCTGTTGCTGGGAAAGATTGAAGGCAGGAGGAGAAGAGGGTGACAAAGGATGAGATGGTTGGATGGCATCTCCAACTCAATGGACATGAGTTTGAGGAAACTCTGCGAGACAGTGATAGGGAAGTCTGACATGCTGCAGTCCATGGGAACACAAAGAGTTGACCTACTAAGAACAACAACATTGCTCTGAAGCAAAACTTGGGAGTTGATGATGCTCAGATAGAAGGTTATCAGCAAAATATGGATTTTAAAGTGGTTTGGCACATTTGAGGACCTCTCAGAAGGTGAGTATTGTCAGAGTGAAGTCAGTAGAGATGAGAATATAGGTGCAGGGAGAAGCCAGATGGTAGAGGGCTTGACAGAATCCAGACTACCAGCAAAGGCAAATGCTATGCTATGTCAAGCCATGGTTTGGTTTGGTTTGGTTTGGTGGAGTCACTAAGTCATGTCTGACTC
This sequence comes from Bos indicus x Bos taurus, assembly GCF_003369695.1. Lineage (NCBI taxonomy): Eukaryota > Metazoa > Chordata > Mammalia > Artiodactyla > Bovidae > Bos > Bos indicus x Bos taurus. The sequence goes on from NC_040081.1 coordinate 105,776,849, forward strand.
TTGCTACCCCATGGACTGTAGCCTGCCAGGTTCCTCTGTCCATGGGATTCTCCAAGCAAGAATACTGGAATGGGTTGCCATTTCTTCTCCAGCAGATCTTCTCAATACAGGAATCGAACCGGGGTCTCCCACGTTGCAGGCAGATTCTTTTAAGCCATGGAAGAGTGATATGATCACTAAGTTATAGAAGACTTGCATACTTAGGGTACAGGGCTCTAGTGCTTCTCAAAATTTACCAACAGACACAGAGAAATAATACAAGTCCAGAAAAGAATGTCAGCTATACCTACAAATAGATTGTTGTCAAAGTGGGAGCCTCAGCTATAGTTAGTCAATTATTGAAGGGCAAACTTCCTCGGGTCTCAGGTCCCAACAAAAGTACCTCATTGCCCAAGACACCTATTTATCTTGAAGGAGATTGCATCAGAATTTTTATGAACCTCCTGTCATCATTCTTAAGGCTTTTCAAAGGACAATTTTCCTGGAAACACTTTGCTCATGTAAGTCCAGGCAAGCCTTAAGCTAGTCTAAAGTTTACCCTGGAAACTTCTTCCCAACCAGAGGGAAACTTTTCCATGAAGTCGATGAAATCTATCAGCTTTTTTGACATGATGTTTATGAGATTTAAGCTGCCAAAGAGCTGGAGCTGTGTCCTACTTATCTGAATCCCAAAACTTACATCCTGACTCAGGTACACATGTTTACTGAGTGTGTTTGTTGGGCACATACTTTTCCCACTATAAGAATATCCAGAGTGAAAATTGCACACCTTTAATTTCTTGAATTAAGCTATCAGAGCTTCCTTGATAGCTCAGTTGGTAAAGAATCTGCCGGCAATGAAGGAGACCCCAGTTCGATTCCTGGGTCAGGGAGATCCGCTTGGAGAAGGGATAGGCTACCCACTCCAGTATTCTTGGGCTTCCCTTGTGGCTCAGCTGGTAAAGAATCCACCTGCAAAGCAGGAGACCTGGATTTGATCCCTGGGTTGGGAAGATCCCCTGGAGAAGGGAAAGGCTACCCATTCCAGTGTTCTGGCCTGGAGAATTCCATGGACTATACAGTCCATGGGGTTGCAAAATTGAGAGACTTTCACTTTCACAATTTCCTGAAAGTCTTGATGCATTATTTTGTCATTAATTATCCAGCAATCAGAGGTTTGGGTTTAATATTTTAAGAAGCAAAATTTTAATGAGAAATGCAGTGTAAATATTTATGTCCAAAAACAGCATAACTGCAATTAATCGGAGCTCCAGTGTCTAAGTGTCAGAGTTTCTAGGCATTGTGTTCTCTAATTATATTCTCCAGGCAGTGTCTGTAAGCATGGTCTATTTCTAGTTCCTCTTTTTGTATGACCCCAGTTTTGAAAGTACAAAGGTTCAAGAATAAATATAGGGTTGAAATCAGTCCCCAAGAACCACTCTAGGATAAACATGCTGAATCTATATATGCAATCCTACTGTATTATCCTTTTTTGAAAGACTGACTCTTTATGCAGACCTGCTATCAATTTCTATGTATAATTGTCTAAGCAGGTACATGTCTTCTCAAACATCTGCTAACATCGGCAGGCCCTAAAATAAACCTCCACATTAGCAACTTGCACTTAAAAAAAAAATTATCCGGAAACATCTGCTGAGCTATTTTCTGTTTTCTCCATCCCTCCCTGCTCCTTCCCAGGTCTGTTGAAACAGAGTGAGGTGAGCATGCAGCTTGAGATTTCCATCTCAAGCGAGGGAGGCTCAGAAAGAAGACAGTGACTGGGAAGAGGGAAGATAAAAGCCAGCAAGAGCTTGGGGAAGGAAGTGGTGTAGGGAGTGGGATGACAGATATGGGCAAGCAGACACAGCTCTACAAGTGTAGGTGGAACCCTGGGTTTACACCTCCACTCTGTCTCTTCCCAGCAGCTTCCCTCTGAACCTCCTGGGTTCCCTTTTAAATACTGATAATAACACCAGTCTCAGAAATTGATCTTGAGACTTCTATAGCTTGATATATGTAAATATGTTTAGCACATTGGCACAGTGGTAAGAATCCATCTGCCAGTGCACAAGCCACAGGAGATGCAGGTTTGATCCCTGGGTTGGGAAGATACCCAGGAATGGCAACCCACCCCAGTATGCTTGCCTGGGTAATCCCGGGGACAGAGGGACCTGGTAGGATGCACTCCATGGGGTCACAGAGAGTCAGACATGACTGAACGTACCTGCACATGCATGGCATTCAGCACAAAGTGACTGAATCTATTCTTGACCACAAGTTGCAATTTCAGGGGAAGTAATCAATGAAGTGATGAATTGAGGTTCTCTTTCTAAAATCATTCTGTTAGCTGACGTGTTGTTGGTTATTGTTAAGTCACTAAGTTGTCCCCAACTCTTTTGCAACCCCATGGACGGCAGCCCACCAGGCTCCTCTTTCCATGAGATTCTCCAGGCAAGACTATTGAAAGGGGTTGACATTTTCTTCTGCAGGGGATCTTCCCGACTTAGGGATTTAACCCGCATCTTATGCATTGGCAGCAGGATTCTTTACCACTGGGCCACCTGGAAAGCTAGGTGGCTGATATACAGATACTTAAAATGTTATTTGGCTCTCATTCACAACAATTACATTACAATGCATGAGAGAATGGGAGAAGGAAATGGCAACCCACTCCAGTACTCCTGCCTAGAGAATCCCATGGACAGAGGGGCCTGGTGGGCTGCTGTCTATAGGGTCGCATGGAGTTGGGCACAACTGAAGTGACTTAGCATGCATGCATGCATTGGAGAAGGAAATAGCAACCCACTCAGGTATTCTTGCCTGGAGAATCCCAGGGACAGAGGAGCCTGGTGGGCTGCTGTCTATCATGTTGCACAGTCAGACATGACTGAAGTGACTTAGCAGCACCAGCAGCAGCATGAGAGAATGGCCAGTAAATAAGCACTTGAAACCACCCCCAAATAGCCTCACTCATTACCTGACTCAAGACCAATATCATTCTTCCCATCCTTAGATTGAAAACTCCTCAAGAGAGGGGAATAACTGTGAATTTCACTCTTTTTTGTTCTGTTTGTTTGTCTGTTTTCCATTGGCTTTTAACACAGAATCCCAAGCAGCGCGGTACCCAGGAAAGCATATTGAATTGAACCCAGTTGGATCAGAATAGAATCCAGCAGATGGAGGAAGCATCTTACTTCTAGCATTGCTCTTTTCCATAGGTGAATGCATTCTGGATATCCTGGGAAATTCCAGCCCTTCAGAGTTCTTGAATAAACATGACACCCTTGAACCTCAAACTAGGTTCTTTCTAAAATACAACTAGCTTTGAGAGACATTTTGAAGAAGTTTTCAGTTGTTTTCCTTTTGTTATTTTAGATATCACATCCACCAGGAAGATTTTTTCAGACATCCAGTCTCTCCTGTGTACTTTCCTAGTTTATTTTATACATCTAGGCTTTCCTGTTGGCTCAGAGGTAAAGAATCCACCTGCCATTTCAGGAGACATGGGTTTGATCTCTGGTCCAAGACGATCCGATGGAGAAGGAAATGGCAACCCACTCCAGTATTCCACTCTGTGCCTGGGAAATCCCACGAACAGAGGAGCCTGGTAGGCTACAGTCCATGGGGCTACAAAGACTCAGGCATGATCTATTGACTAAACAACAGTGATATGTATTAGTTATGATAATTGTTATAATAGATGAATTTTGAAATAGTGATTTATTTTAGAAAAAATGTATTAATATGGATGTGGGATGGGGGAGGGGCTGTGCTCCACACAGCCATCTAAGGATCCAAGCTAGTAGAGGTGCTGGTTGTCAGTATATAGCTTCCAAGGTCATCCAGGGAACTGACGTCCTCCAGGCAGTGGGGGAAGAAAGATCATTAAAGATCATGTATAACATTTTGAAGGATAAGCTCTGGAAGTAGCATCTATCACCTTTTTTGTCTGATTAACTGAACAGAGGACACAAGAGGGGCTAGAATATGTGATCACAGCTGAGACAGCCCATAGCAACTCTACACAGGCTTTGCTGACCCCATGGACAGTAGTCCTCCAAGCTGCTCTGTCCATGGAATTCTCCAGGCAAGAATTCTGGAGCAGGCAGCCATTCCCTTCCCCAGAGGATCCTCCTGACCAAGGAATTAAACCCAAGTCTCCTGCATTGCATATAGATTCTTTACTGTCTAAGCCATATAGCTTCCCTAATAAGGGCAAAATCTCATGACAATTAAAAATGTGGTCCCTATAATCTGACTGCTTGACCTGACTCCCAGTTCTATGTCTTGTTCACTGATGGTTTCTTGATCTGTAAAATGGATGCAATAACAATTGTTGGGAGGAGATAAATGAGTGAATATATATAAAAGGCTTAGCATAGCATTGAGAATATTGCAAGAAACTCAATACATGTGAATTATTTTTATAGTTTCCTAAAGTTAGCATCTAATAAGTGTACCAACTTCTTCTTCTTTTTTTTTTTTTTAGTGTACCAACTTCTGTAGCACAGTTACCTGGATCGTACGTAAGTTCTTGTCCTGAGTTTGACTTTCCAGTTTTTCTTGTCCTCTTGAAAGCCACTTTAATCTATTATTCTTTTTGCTTTTCTTTTTAAATTTAATTTCATCTTTAATTGGAGGATCATTACAATGTTGTGATGGTTTCTGCCACACACCAACACGAGTCAGCCACAAGTATACACATGTCCCCTTCCTCTTGAACCTCCCTCCCATCCCCTCCCATCTCTCTCTGTTTCACTGAGCACTGACTTTGGGTTCCCTACATCATACAGCAAATGCCCACTGGCTACCTATTTTACATACGGTGATGCACGTTTCAGTGCTACTCTCGCAAATGGCCCCACCCTCTCCTGCCCACGCTGTGCTCACAAGCCTGTTCTCTATGTCCGTGTCTCTTCTGCTGCCCTGCAAATAGGTTCATCGGCACCATCTTTCTAGAGTCCACATATATGCATTAACATGTGATATTTTCTTCTCTTTCTGACCTACTTCACTCTGTATTAACCAGAGTTGGTTACTGTTGCTCGCAACCAAAATTTCCTTAGTTTATGCTCTGGAGTATTATTTATTTACCTGTGAAATTGTTTATACAAAGTAGATAAAGTCTGTCTTAGCATTAAGGTTCTAGCATGCCAGTTCCATTATTTAACTTTTTAAACAACTGTCATTTTGGATATAAAGAGATTCCTATAATTTTTACAAATATGATAGGCCTCCAGGATATTGCAGCTTGAGCTAGCCAGATGGCTGTTATTATTTTTTTAAGTTTTTTTGAAAATGCTATTTCATACTCCATGTTCAGAAACAGGTTTTATGCACATGTAACATTTGTTTTCCTTTGTTCTTTTTCACTTCTCTAATAGCATTTCCTAAGATTAACATTTTAAATAAATCAATTTGATGCTAATGCAAGTGACTATTAGAAGTGTCCCGCAAGAACTGTAAGCAGGAATGTGTACCCTTGTTTCACCAACACAAGTACACTTGTTTCTTTCTTTAAATTATGCAACTTCCCAGTCTTCTGTAACATCTCCAGTTCAGACTGAATTCCATTCAAGCCCTCCAAACAAAATGAGATCTCTCCTCAACCCCTAGTCTCAGGTCCCTCCTCAGATAATTGCAATTACCTGTCCACAGGTAATTACAAGCTATCCTGTAGAGGCAGTGCCTCTTATCTATCTAGCCTGGTTAAAGATTTTTTGGTATAGAGTGTTTTTTTTTCCTGCAGAGTTTTTTTGATCCTGATTTTTGTTACCAATTGAAATCATACTGTCTTTCTTACTTAACAATATGCCTTGAGGAGCCTTACATGTTAATATAGATTGCCCTTGTTAGTTTAGAGGCCATGTGGTATTCTGTGCAACAATCCAACTATTAGCCATTCTTCATTAAGAGATGGAGAGTTTCTTGACTTTTGCTATTCCAAGCAATGTTACAATGATGATGTTTATGTCTGGTCCGCCAGATCCCAGAAAAAGTGTTTCTCCAGGATAGATACATAAAATCATCAGTAATGCCAGTCTACCCTCTGAATTGGCCCTGCAAATGTATATTCCCACCAAAATGTAAGAGATGTGCTGTTCCCAAACACCTTGCTAAAAAGTACCTATTATCAATCCTTCCCTTTTTTTGTCAAACCATTGAGTGAGGAATAATATCTTCCTGTTGTTTCAAGATATGTTTCAGACTAGGATAGAATAGCTTTCAGTGTATCCATTGATCTTTTGTATCCTTCCTTCTGTAAATTTCATGTTCAATTTTCTATTGGACTATTTGTCTTTACCTTTCTGATTTGTGGGAGTTATTTATGCATCTTTAACATAGCTTCTTGCTTGCTACATACATTGTGAAAGTTTCTTCTTTACAGCTTTCTACCCATCTTTGATTCCATCCATCCCCTCCTTTGAATTCTTCATTTATTATTAGGCTTTTTGACTACTTGATCTTCTTGTTGACATCTATATTTGGTTGTACTTGCCTCTGATGCCTGTGAACTTTTACAGTTGCTTAGCTTTTGTTCTTAGAAGTGGCCTTTTGTAGTCTCTAAGCAATAAGTCATGGGCCTGGCTGGCCTTGTGCTGACTGGATCTTTTGGGTCAAATAGAAGGCATCTTGAATTGAAGACTTCATTCTTCCCAGAATCTATGCTATCCTGAACAGTATGGATGGGTAACATGGTCTGTGCCTGCACTTCTCCTAGGCCAGCTCCTTATCTCTCTACTTCAGGCTGTGAAGGAGAAGCTGATATTTATGAGCAAATCACAATTAAAACATACTCAGTCATTATTATGACATAATTATGATTGTTCTCTAAACAGTCATAAGTCTTCATAATTGTTTCCAGTTTTCTAGAACAGAGTTAATTTAATGCTCTTGTTTAAGTGAAGAACAAAAAACTAGAAATACGATATTGCAGTCAGCTTTTTATCTCCCTCTTACGTTCTGATCATCCCAGCTACTAAACTCTAGAAACCTAGGTGTACAAATTACAAAGCTATAAGAGTTCAGGCAAGAATAGAAATAAGATAATAGAGGGAAAGTATAGAAGAATATTTGTATGGTGAAGGTAGGCAGAGAAGGTAATCAGAGCTTTCTAGGCTAGAGCAATGACTCTGAGTTTAATTCCAAATGAAATGGGAGCCACTGGAGGACTTTAAATTGGGAAGGGGGAATATGCTTAATTTTTTTTTTTTCCTCCAAGAGATTATCATGGTTCTTGAGTGAAGAAAGGATAATGGTGGGGCAAGCGTTCTGGAAGACATAAGTGGACAAGGTGTATTCAATGGGAAAAGAGTGAGGATGTAAGGGATATTTTCATGTTTGGTCTCCCAACACATCAATTAATAAATATTTTCAGTATAACAATGTGAATCAGTCATACAACATATATTCTCTTCCTCTTGGACCTCCTCCCGCCCACCCCCATCCCACTTCTCTAGTTATCACAGAGCACAGGGTCAAGCTCCCTGTGTTCCACAGCAACGTCCCACTAGCTGTCTGATCTACATATGGTGATGTGTATGTTTTAGTGCTACTCTCTCAATGAATCACATCTGCTCTTTCTCCCACTGTGTTCACAATTCCTTTCTCTATGCCCGGGTTTCTATTACTGCCCTGCAAATAGCTTCCGGAGAAGGCAATGGCAACCCACTCTAGTACTCTTGCCTGGAAAATCCCATGGATGGAGGAGCCTGGTAGGCTGCAGTTCATGGGATCGTTGAGTCAGACATGACTGAGCGACTTCACTTTCCCTTTTCACTTTCATGCATTGGAGAAGGAAATGGCAACCCACTCCAGTGTTCTTGCCTGGAGAATCCCAGGGACAGGGGAGCCTGGTGGGCTGCCGTCTATGGGGTCGCACAGAGTCAGACACGACTGAAGCAACTTAGCAGCAGCAGCAGCAAATAGCTTCATCAGCACCATTTTCTTAGATTCCATATATACGTGTTATTATACAATACTTTTCTCTGACTTACTTACCAAGTCAATATTATAAAGCTATGATCCTCCAACTAAAAGTTTTAAAATGTCTCAAAAAATAAATTCTTGAGTCATTTTATCTTTAGTTTTCTCTTTTCCACCATCATTTAGAAACCTAGATTTTGCCTTTTGCAGACAATGTCCAAGAGGGTGGGGGATTACAAAAACAAACAAAAAAATCAATATCTTTTTAAATTAGAACTGTCTCTTAGGTTAATACCAAGCTATTTAGACTTACTACTACTATTCTGACAAAGAAATAATCAATCCTGTCAAGTTAATGTCAGTGATTCACGAGTGGAAGGGATTCTGGTTAATACAGCCCAGGTCAAAGAATGATTAATTCATCTATACCCTACATCATGGTCTTCCCTGATAACTCAGTTGGTAAAGAATCTACCTGCAATGAAGGAGACCCTGGTTCTTCCTGTGTCAGGAAGATCTGCTGGAGAAGGGATAGGCTACTCACTCCAGTATTCTTGGGTTTCTGTTGTGGCTCAGCTGGTAAAGAATCTGCCTGCAATGTTGGAGATCTTGGTTCAATCCCTGGGTTGGGAAGATCCCCTGAAGAAGGGAAAGGCTACCTTCTCCAGTGTTCTGGCTTGAAGAATTCCATAGTCATGGGGTCGCAAAGAGTTGGACACAATTGAGTGACTTTCACTACATCATATGTTTCCATTTAAAAAATAAATTTATTTCAGAGAAAATGAACTAGAGCAAAGTGAATTTTTATAGTGTTCTTGGAACGCTTTACTATGAGATATCTAATCGTGATCAGTTTAGACTATACTTCTTTCAAAAGCACAATTCACCAATTTTGTTTTGTTTTTGTTTGTATTTTAGTTTTTTAAAGTTTAGCCTGTTGGAGTGACCTTATACTTGGTGTTCAGATCAGATTAGTCGCTCAGTCATGTCCGACTCTTTGCTACCCCATGAATCGCAGCACGCCAGGCCTCCCTGTCCATCACCAACTCCCGGAGTTCACTCAGACTCACGTCCATCGAGTCAGTGATGCCATCCAGCCATCTCATCCTCTGTCGTCCCCTTCTCCTCCTGCCCCCAATCCCTCCCAGCATCAGAGTCTTTTCCAATGAGTCAACTCTTCGCATGAGGTGGCCAAAGTACTGGAGTTTCAGCTTTAGCATCATTCCTTCCAAAGAAATCCCAGGGCTAAAGCTTAATTACCCCTACACACACACACACACACACACACACACAAACACACACTCACACATCACTTACATAAGATTCAATGCCATAAAAATTTCTTGTTTTGTCTAAGCATCATTTTCTTCATGTTATCTTTAAAATGAGGATAATTATCACTTATTTTCTTCAGTCATAGGGTCTTGACATGATCAATGAATTTCATGGTAAAAAGATTACAAGGCATGATTATTGTTGATGTTATTATTATGCAATGAGACTAAATATGACTCAGCATCATGATACAAAAATGTAGTCCATAAAGTATGTTTCAAAAACACTACTTTGACAGGGCATTTTCCAAAGTATTTTCTACAGTAACCTAACATGACTGGTGAACTTAATGTGTTTCAAGTTTTCCTTTCACTCAACCAATATTAGTTGAGTGAGTGATTGATGCCACGAAATCATGCCAGTGTGGCTTTAATCCTTAAAAAACTTCCTTCATTTTATCCACTTCTTTTCTTCACACAATCTTGATTTTCCATCTCCTACTGTAACTGACTCTGTGCCCTCCCTACCAGGCTTCTCTTTCACCCATTATTCTTTCATTCTCTCTCCCAAAAAGCATCTTACACAGAGTGGCTCCCAAAAAGTGAATCACCAATATACCTCATCTGTCACTTCTCCACTTGTAAGTCTTCCACGGCCCCCATTACCTTCAGTATGACACAAGACTAGCTCCCCACCATGGCTTGCAAAACCTCCATTGCTCTAATGGGTCTGATTGGCCAGTTGCTAAGATATATCAGGTTGTTTTAACCGCCAGGGCTGTTACATGTGCTGCTTCTCCTTGTTTGCAACATCTTTCCTCCTCCCTTTAGCCTAGCTGAATCTTATTCCTTAATAGCCCAGCTCTGAAATAACCTCGATGATGTCTTTCACAACCTCTCACCCTTCAGTCATCAACATTTCCCTCCACTTAATTAATTGTGTACTTTGTTTGTAACTCTGTCATTTCACTTACCATGCTGTGTCACAACTCTCCAAGGAGAGCGTGAGATTTGGGATGTCAGAGTCCATGCACTGTTCTTCTCCTGGAACTTTGCCAGTTGCTTGACATCAGGCACTCAAAAATTTTTGTGAACTGATTTCCATCAGTTTGAATTGCATCAATATATCCTCTACCTTTCAATTTGACTAATATTGATTTTACACTTACTATATGACACAATCAGGGGGCGGGAGACCTACTAGATCAATTATGAACAGATGAGTCTCTGCCTTGGTTGGCGCCTTTTACCTAGAAAGAGAGATCAAACTTTTATAAGTGATCGCAATTGAGATTATTAATTTGACTGCATGTTCCATGAAAGCTGAGCTGTGTCTCTCTTCTAAAGCACCCTGCACACAGCTTGAGCACACTGTATGCCCTTAGTAAGTATCAATGAATACACTATTGGGCTGATCGGCTCCACCCCAGCTCCCACAGATTAGGCTAATGCTTTGTAATAATGTCTATTTACATTTTAAAATCTGGGAATCTATTTCATGTAATGGATCACATTAGAGTCTCTGGCTCTAATTTTGGGAGACAGAATGTTACAGGGCTACCAGCCATCTGTTTCCTTTGAGCAAATTTGCAACTGGAAAGTGTGAATCCAGATTTTTATAGCATCTAGTGCATTTTTATTATAAATGTTTTACCTTATTTACTGAAGGAAATTTATAAAATAAAATAAGATCGGGAAGAAAATGAAAATTACCTAGAGGTAATATATGTGAGCATTTTGATATTTTTCCTTTCAGTTTTTATGTGTTTGTGTAAAATGTGCATGCATGTATTTGTGTTTATACACACACACACATATATACATACACACACATGCAGGGTGATCAATAAATATAGGCAAATACATAATATAGGCAAATAGATAATAAGTGGCTGATTTCTTGTACATTGCAATATTTGATAAAATAATATTGTCTGTATTTCCAGAATTTGTGGTATATATGACATATGTTAATTTACCTGTTTTGTGGGTATATATATATATTTTTTTAATATAAATTTATTTATTTTAATTGGAGGTTAATTACTTTACAATATTGTATTGGTTTTGCTCTTCTGATAGAGCTTAGAAGAGTCTATGTCACACCCTCTTCCATTTCACTATCGGGCGGTTATACTGAAGCAAGGGCTCTACACAATTCTGTCAAATGCAGAGCAAGTATTTGTGAAGAGGCACAAAGACCATCTTGCTATATTTTCTGTGGTTCAAGGAATATCCCCTCCTACTCTCACTCCCCCAGAGCAGTCAGACTGACACTGAAACCATGGAAGGTGGAAATGGATATTTAAACACAGGATCCACTGGACTTGTGATTGGACTTAGTGATAACCCTACATGCCATGCACATTTAGGACGAATGGTACTCTGGACATCAACTACTAGAGACATTAGATGACAGGTTTTGCCGTATTGATGCCACAGTAGTAGATCTCCTATATTACTCCTAATCACCTTGACTGTTACTGTTTTCACCAATAACATAAATTTCTAGCAACATTTATGCTAATTAACACATGCTCTGGTGTAAATGTTAACAATATTATAAGTGTCATGTAACTACTCCAAAGGGAATGATTCTTGATAAGCATCTTCTAAGTGCTAAATAATAGCCTGGAATTAAATTTTACCATCAAACATCACACTATTTATACAGAAGTATTTTTAAAGCAAATTACCTTGCAGACATTATAAGCAATTAATAAACATCTTTGAATTTTGTGCATCTGTATGTAAGCTTTATTTGTTATATAAGAACACACCTGTGGATTATATATGTGATCATACAGCCACAAATACAGATATGGCTGAATATAACAAGTTTATGCTATTCAATGTTAGCTTCAAATATGCTTTTAAAAAATTAGTGTTGCACAATTTTCACACCTACTTACTATTTCACATCCTGCCTTCTCTAATTAGCAATATATCTTGAGCATTGCTTCTTTGCCATGAATATTTTTCAAATATAAGGTTAAAACAAACAAAAAAGCTATTCTTTGGGGATTTTCTTTTCTAGGTATTATATTATACAGTCCACTTCTTAAAATTAAAAAAAAAATGACTACCATTTATTGCATGATTCACATGTGTCAGAAATAGTGTTGGGAATTTTTAAACATTCTCTCATTTAGTTTTCACATATGCAGCTCAGAAGTTTTATATAACATTCCTAAGCTCAAATTCTAATAGTACTCAAATGTTTTCAAATATGAGATAAACTCTTATACTAAACTGTCTTAAAGAGTTTTTGGAAAACCGGCACTTATGCAGCAAATATCAAATGCCTATTCTAGGCAGAATGTGGGGCCATTTTTAAATGATAACTTATTTAATATTTATTCTCTTCTATTGCTGAGAGCTTGTCAAAGCTTCTTTGCAACCACTCTGTCCTTTGATCCTTTAATCAGACACCTGAGGAGGTTTCATGGAATCAAAGACTCTCAGAGCTCTGGGGTCAGCTGTCCAAGTGTTCATCTTGTATCGGGTACATGTCCAGAAACAAGGACCTCCCTTCCTGCTGAGATAGCAAATTCCCCTGCTGGTTTGGCTCTGACGGCATTGTGGTTAGAAAAGGAAGTGATAACAATGTGAGAGGATCTACACTCTGGAGATCAGAGTGCTTTTTCCTGATGAAATCCAAAGATTTTACTTTTGATGAAAGAGTTTGGCTTTTAACCCTGTGATGCCCCAAAGTGACCAAATACCCTTTCTTCTTAGAATAACTCCTTTCCCTGATCAGATAGGGTCCACTGTAAAGTAGAAGTTAGAACACTGGCTTTAGAATGATGCACTTGTGCTGTGTCCCACCTACCATTAGCTAGTTGACAACTCCTTTTTCCTCTGAGTCTTCTATGAACACCTGTTCACTTCCAATTCGGTAATATCTGTCCAAAGGTCACCCAGTAGGCTAAAAAATCTGAGTTAAGCAAAGAAATAAGCTTCAGAAATAAGATCAATCCTCTCTTCCTCCATCTTGCAGGGAAGAACATCTAATTAGTAACACCCCTCCATGGTGGCTCAGGAGTAAAGATTCCGCCTGCCAATGCAGGAGATGTTGGTTTGATCCCTGGGTCAGGAAGTGTCCCCTGGAGGAGGGCATGACAATCCACTCCAGTATTCTTGCCTGGAAAACCCAATGGACAGAGAAGTCTGGTGGGCTACAGTCCATGGGGTTACAAAGAGTCAGACACAACTTAGTAACTAAACAACAAATTCTTGTTTTAGTTTTCTAGGGCTGCTATAAATAATAAATACTTGGTGGCTTAAAACAACAGCACTTTAATCTCTCACAGTCCTGGAGGCTAGAATCTAAAATCAAGATGGCAGCAAGGCCACACTTCCTCTGAAAGCTGTGGGGAAGAATCCTTCCTTGTTTCTTCCAGTGTTTTGTGGTCCCTGGTAATTTCATTCACGGTCCTCATCTTCACATGACCTTTTTCCTGTGTCTTTTTTTTTTTTTTTTCTGTTACCTTGTTTTGTGACGTTAATAAGGACACGGGTCATTGGATTTAGGGCCCAGCTTAATCCAGGAAGATTTTATCTCAAGATTCTTGCCTTATTTACATCTGTAAAGATGCTTATCGCAAATATGGTCACCTTCTGTGAGTTTAGATGGACATGTGTGTTCAACCCACTGCACAGTGGAATCCATATCTTTGCTTTCTGGAAAATGCCATAACATTCTTCCAAGTTCAAGCATTTCTGTGTGGAAAAGGGAAGCAAAGAAATGGGATAGACTCTCAATATTATAGTCATGCTTACTAAGCTATTCTTTCAAATAATTTTATTTATTTACTTATCTGTATGTTCGGCTGTGCTGGGTCCTCGTTGCTGTGTGGGATTTTCTCTAGCTGCTGCAACCAAAGCTACTCTCTAGTTGTGGAGCTTGGGCTTCTCTACCATATAAGCCACCAGGGAAGCCCCATGGGCTTTTCATTGCAGTGGATTCTCTTGTTGTAGATCATGGGCTCTAGGGCACATGGGCTTCAGTAGTCGCAGCTTGTGACGTCAATAGTTGCGACTCCCAGGCTCTAGAGCACAGGCTCACAACTTGTGGTGCACGGGCTTAGTTACTTGGCTGCTTGCGAGATCGTCCCATGTTTCCTGCATTTGGCAGATGGGTTCTTTTCCAAAGAAGCCCTCACTAAGCTACCTTTTTATTAAATTGCAGTGGCCTTTCAGCTCTATCTCCCTGAGTAATGTTTTGAATCTAGAAAGACCTGCATTTAATGGGCTTTTCTATTCCTTAACTTGATGTGAAAGTTTGGGCAAGTGGTTTAACATCTATGGGATAGTAATACCTTGTATATAAAAGAGAACAATGAAACTGATGTCCAGAGTTGCCATGGAAATGAAATGACACCGCATGTGACAAATATCAAGTCTCCTGACTGACACCACACAACATAACACGGAGGTGTTTTGGCTTCCTCCCTTTCATGACTTGTATTTCCAGCCTGGATTTCTACCACAGACCACCAAGAGAAAATAACGTCCATTGAGTGTAGATGGGCTTCGCTGGTGGCTCAGCTGGTAAAGAATCCACCTGCAATGCAGGAGACCTGGGTTCCATCCCTGGGTTGGGAAGATCCCCAGGGAGAGGGAACAGCTACCCACTCAAGTATTCTGGTCAGGAGAATTCCACGGACTGTATAGTCCAACCGGTCTCAAAGAGTTGGTTATGACTGAGCGATTTTCACTTTCACTTTGAATGTATATATAACTCTCAGTGTCAATTCATTTCCTCTATTGCAAAGTTCTTGTGAGACACCAAACTCTTGTGCCATGTCCTGCCAGAAAATGTAAGGAAATTCTCCTAGCTTGTCTGGAATTAAACATTCATCCATGTAGCAGCTCCAAAGGGCCAGAGAAGCAATTCCTTCTGTGTATCTCAGGCCCTTCTGTGTACCTGAAATGCAGTGGGGCTCTGCATGTGCTTATCGCCAGTTTATAATTTCAAGTGACTAAAAGATGTCCATCTCACAGGTTCATGTCCTCATTTATACTCAAGGTTGAAAACTTGTATTTCTTTCTATGTTATTTATATTATGTGTCTTAAATCCCAGACAACCTTCTTCCTCTATCTTTTCTATCTACTTGTCACAGAGCAAAGCCCAGAATTAATACCGGACTGGGCTGAACGTCAGTTCTGTGTCTTGAGTGGCCACTGGGAATGCTCTGTATCCTTGGGCAGCCTATACACCAACCCCATACCCAATATTTGTGGTTATGTCCGATTCTTGGGTGGAGGTGGGAAGGCAGCAATGGGAAGACATTGGAAACACTAAGAGAGTGAAGTTGGATGCTTTGTTTTCTTGACTCCTTAGGTACTAGGTTCAGTTCAGTTCAGTCACTCAGTCATGTCCGACTCTTTGTGACCCCATGAATCACAGCACACGAGGCCTCCCTGTCCATCACCAACTCTGGGAGTTCACCCAGACTCAGGTCCATTGAATCAGTGATGCCATCCAGCCATCTCATTCTCTGTCGTCCCCTTGTCCTCTTGCCCCCAATCCCTCCCGGCATCAGAGTCCTTTCCAGTGAGTCAACTCTTCGCATGACGTGGCCAAAGTACTGGACTTTCAGCTTTAGGGCTGATCTCCTTCAGAATGGACTGGTTGGATCTCCTTGCAGTCCAAGGGACTCTCAAGAGTCTTCTCCAACACCACAGTTCAAAAGCATCAATTCTTTGGTGCTCAGCCTTCTTCACAGTCCAACTCTCACATCCATACATGACCATAGGAAAAACCATAGCCTTGACTAGATGGACCTTTGTTGGCAAAGTAATGTCTCTGCTTTTCAATATGCTATCCAGTTTGGTCATAACTTTTCTTCCAAGGAGTAAGCATCTTTTAATTTCATGGCTGTAGTCACCATCTGCAGTGATTTTGGAGCCCAGAAAAAGAAAGTCTGACACTGTTTGCACTGTTTCCCCATCTATTTACCATCAAGTGATGGGGCCATGTTGGGGGCCAGAGTGAGGTACTCCGCCCATGGCAAAGGTCATGAGGAAGGAGGCTCGACATACGCAAAGGCGGGATCGAGCCTCAGGAGTCCCCCTGGAAATCCTCGAGCATCTACCCCCATAACCAGAGCCTGCCTACTTTACTACTTTGTGCTCTTACCTACACCTCTGACTTTACGGGGGGCTGTCCCCCACGACCTCTTTCGGAGAAGGAGTTAACCTAGAGCTCCAGTTAATAATAATTCCTGGGCGTGATAAGAGTGTTTTAACCTACAAACTCCTCTGAAGTTTCTCTAGCCTGCCTGACAGGCTTGTCCGGCCACATGTGATTGCTCACAGCCTCCCAACCGTGAGAGGCACGAGATGCTTTAAACCTTCTAAAAACAGGTTCCTTAGAAAAGTTAGAAAACTATTAGTATAAGTATAATGGGCTGATTAGAAATTGTATTGGTGAAGGGTTTTTCATTTGTTGAGCCAATGTTTGTTGCTAAGTCTCCACATCCCCTGCCCTTACACACATTAATGAATATATAGAAGAAATAAGTATTAACCTTTGATATTAATCACGTTAGACCTTAGGCTAAGTAAATTCTTTCCTTAACTAAAACCCACTACACCCTCACCCTGTAGGAATGTAACTTTATTTGGGTGGCGTCTGTTTTGAGAATAATCAGCCCTGGAGAAATAAGTGTCTTGATTGACTGACCGCTGTCACAAGGAGAGGGTCGTAAATTGTCAGCAGGCCCCCCTGGCCAGAAGATGATGTAACACCCCTAAGACCTCTGTATACATTTGTGTGAAGCACCTGACTTTAATAAAAGTCAGGACTGCTGTCCCCACGTGACTTTTGTATAACATCTCAGTGTATAAAAACAGACTCTGGAAAATAAAGAATTGGGATCAGTTTCTCGAAATACTGGTCTCCCCATGTCGCTCTCTCTCTCACTCTGGCTGAGTCTCCATCTGGAGCGCGGAACCCACCATGCTTACTAATTATGCCTGGGCTTCTAAGATCTGACCGGGGAGGCCTCAGTGTCTCCTCTCCTTCGGGAGAATGGAAGGACGCCTGCGGCCTACGTAAGTGGTGCAAACTTCTTGTCTTGAAGTTTTATTGGTCTCCCGCATAAACCAAGCTACTCAGCCTCTTTTCTCCACTGAATTTTCCTACTGAGCTATCCTTATTCTATTACTCTTTATATCTTTAATTAATATCTAATTGAAGCTATTGTATCCTGATCCTCGCCTATGCCGTCTCTCCTTCGAATACCCTGGATCAGCCGGGGCTGGTCCCCAGCAGGGCCAGATGCCATGATCTTTGTTTTCTGAATGTTGAGCTTTAAACCAACTTTTTCACTCTCCTCTTTCACCTTCATCAAGAGGGTTCTTAGTTCTTCTTCACTTTCTGCCATAAGGGTGGTGTATTCTGCATATCTTAAGTTATTGATATTTCTCCTGGTAATCTTGATTCCAGCTTGTGCTTCTTCTATGATGTACCCTGCATATAAGTTAAATAAGCAGGGTGACAATATACAGCCTTGACGTTCTCCTTTTCCTATTTAGAACCAGTCTGTTGTTCCGTGTCCAGTTGTAACTGTTGTTTCCTGACCTGCATATAGGTTTCTCAAGGGGCAGGTCAGGTGGTCTGGTATTCCCATTTCTTGAAGAATTTTCCACAGTTTATTTTGATCCACATAGTCAAAGGCTTTGGCATAGTCAATAAAGCAGAAATAGATGTTTTTTTTTTTTTTTTTTTTCTGGAACTCTCTTGCTTTTTTGATGATCCAGTAGATGTTGGCAATTTGGTCTCTGGTTCCTCTGCCTTTTCTAAAACCAGCTTGAACATCTGGAAGTTCACGGTTCATGTATTGCTGAAGCCTGGCTTGGAGAATTTTGAGCATTACTTTACTAGCGTGTGAGATGAGTGCAATTGTGTGGTAGTTTGAGCATTCTTTGGCATTGCCTTTCTTTGGGATTGGAATGAAAACTGACCTTTTCCAGTCCTGTGGCCACTGCTGAGTTTTCCAAATTTGCTGGCATAGTGAGTGCAGCACGTTCATCACAGCATCATCTTTCAGGATTTGAAATAGCTCAACTGGAGGGCCTAGAGGAACTATTCCACATTCTAAGTCAGGAGAGGCGGCGGTGAGGAGATACCCCTTATCCAAGGTAAGGAGCAGTGGCTGTGCTTTGCTGGAGCAGCCGTGAAGAGACACCCCACGTCCAAGGTAAGAGAAACCCAAGTAAGACAGTAGGTGCCCTCTTGCAAGAGGGCATCAGAGGGCAGACACACTGAAACCATAATCACAGAAAACTAGTCAATCTAATCACACTAGGTGCTGGGTTACTCTCTACCAAAGCCCCAGCTCCTATTAGGTGGTCTTTCCCATGCAATCCTTCTATGTAATTCTCTCTTCAATAAAGAGAAGGCAGTACCACTCCTTCCCCTTGTCCTTCCAGACTCCTGGGTGGCAAGAGCTCCTCACTGTTGCCAGCACCTGAGCTCTACTTTGATGTCCTCTTTAAACCCAGACCACATCATTGGGCTGAGTCTCCCCTTTCCTCAAACTTGCCGACTGGAGTAGTCCATCTTTTTGCCATCTGGACTCTGAAAACACAGTCATTAATACTGCAGGTGGCACCAGAATAAAGACTTTCTAATGAGATACCGGGATGAAAAGGCTCTAGTATTGAGAAACACACAAACATCCTCTTCTCAGTGGTGCAGTGGAATAAGGGGCATCTGTGTCCTGCAGAGACCTTGTGATTATGAAATGATCATCGATACGGGCATGGGGTGAAGTGAATGTGTAGAGCACAGTATTGATAGAAGCCAGGAAATCGGGAACCACAGAGACATGGCTCTGGAGCTCTCCATTCATTCCCGTGGAAACTTGCCATTCTGTACTTTTCACTAACATGATGAAAATCAAGTAGAGGAAGTCCCCTACATATGAACGGGTTCTATTCCAAGAGCACGTTTGTGAGTCGAATCTGTTTGTAAGTCCAGCAAAGTTAGCCTAGGTACCCCACTAACATGATCAGCTATACAGTACTGCACTGTAATAAGTTTAGAATACTTTTCACACAAATGAAATGAAAAAAAACAAACAAAAAATAAACTATTTTAAATCTTCTGGTACAGTACCTTGAAAAGTCCAGTAGTACAGAACAGCAGCTGGCATACAGGAGCAGGCATTGTGTAAAAAGGCAGGAAGAGTTCCTGACAAGAGGACGGGGAGGAAATGGGAGATGGTAGAGCTGCAGGACTGTCAGCAACAGGAGACAGAAGGAAAGCTGCAATTTCACTCATGCTTGAGATTGATAGAATGTACATTCACATCTCTGAAAGTTTGCGACTTGGAGATTCATAGGTAGGGGACTTACTGTCTTTTATTTCTTTATTCACTGGGATTTCTGTCATTTGCTCCCCTAGCTCCACACTCACACATGGGCTTCCCTGGTGGCTCAGGTGGTAAAGACTCCACCTGCAATGCCCTGGGTAAGATCCCTGGATCAGAAAGATCCCCTGGAGAAGAGAATGGAAACCCCTTCCAGTATTCTTGCCTCCAGAATTCCATGGACAGAGAAGTCTGGGATCACAAAGAATCAGGCATGACTAATGCTTTCTCTTGGGCTTCCCAGGTGACTCAGTGGGTTAAGAATCCACTTACAAAGCAGGAGACACAGGAGATGTGGCTTCCGTTCCTGGGTTGGAAAGACCTTTTGGAGGAGGGCATGACAACCAACTTCAGTATTCCTGCCCAGAGAATCCCATGGGCAGAGAAGCCTGGCAGGCTACAGTCCATAGGGTCGCAAAGAATTGGACACAACTGAAGTGACTGAGCATGCAAGTAAGCACACACACTCACATTTTAAAATGACCTAGCAAGAGATCAGAGGGATGGAAGGAGGGAAGGAAGGGATGAGGAACAAAAAGATGTGAGAGATTTAAAGACCTGTCCATGTTTCCAGAGCTGCTAAGTGGCACCAGTCACCTAACCCCACATCTGCGGTTCTTTTTCACTTTGCACACCTTGTCCTTTCTGTGAGTGTAGCTTTCCCCTGTGGAAACTATCAAATCAGTCTTGACTGAAAACTTTCTTAGAGTTCTTAAATTTTTAAACAAATAGTAGTACACAGATCAGAATCCAAACGGATCTTTCCCATTTGCAACTTTTCAGAGGGACAGCTGAGTTTACTCTAATTTCTCTATTTGGGTAGGGTCCTCCCCAGTGGAGCACATCAAACATTTAATCTCTGAATGTGGCTCTGTATCTCTGGCTCTCTCTGCAAATACCCTCCTTACCTTTGAAGGAGCACAGCAAGTACTTAAGATCTTTTGATGGAAGGTCCGTTAATTGAATCCTTTGAATAATGAGTAATTACTATCCTTTCATGAGGAATATCCTGGCAGTTTCCTATAATGGGAATTGACAAGATCTGAGAAGAGTCTAAAGTCAGGTCTTCTAAACCATCACTGTTCATAATTAGTAATACGATCATTAACAAGCTTCATTTTTGTTACTGGGGAGAAAAGCACATGTTGGATTTTCTCAGGAAATCATGTCCATAAGTCATGCAGAGAAACTCCAAGCCAGTCAGGGACAACAGAAAGCAGGTGCTGAAATGCAGAAGACATTCCCATAGGAGTCAGGAGACCCTCGTTCAAATCTCAGAACTGCCTGTGATCTTAGGAAAGTCGTACGACTTCTGTGCCCCAGTCCCCTGAAAGGGAAATAAACTAGATTTTGACAACCACATTGGGAGCTTGTTCAATTTGAAAAATGCTATGTGCTTGCAAATTATCTTCATCAGCATCATCCTTGCTAGCATGCTAATTGTAAGTAGTAGTCACATGGCTCTGGTTTTCTCTTTATCTTTTCACTTGATTATTTGGTCTTGTTTGCTTTTATTACATAATGAAACTCCAGCCATCTTAGGCACAGGAATAAAAGCAGTTCACCATGATTTTCTCTTCCTTTCTCTCTCTCTTTCCTCTCCCTAGTTTTTATTGTTTTTCTTTCTTTCCCCTTCTTTGCTCCATGACTCTAAATTATTCCACTAAAAGTGGCCAAAATAATGTTTCTACATATTCACCAGTATCTAGACATTGTTTCAGTTAGCTTTAGCTAGATCGATCCAGTGCAATACACCACCCTGAACTCAGAGGCATACTAGACAATGTAAAATCTATTTCTTGCTTTCATGTCTATGTGATGACTGGAGTTTGACCAATCTAGACTGGGCTTAGTTCAGCTGGTCTCCAAGATATGAGACAGTTTTAATCTGCTTCACCATATTTCAACGTCTTGGGTGTTTGAATCATAAGTTACTCAAGGCACTTTCTTCTCATATTAAAAGCAGGTGTTGCTGTTGCTCCTTAGTCATTAAGTCATACTGATCCTTTTGTGACTCCATGGACTGTAGCCCACCAGGCTCCTCTGTCCATGGGATTTCCCAGGCAACAATACTGGAGTGGGTTGCCATTTCCTTCTCCTGGATCTTCCTGACCCAGGGATCAAACTCACATCTTCTGTGTCTTGTCTCCTGCATTGGCAAGTGGATTCTTTACAATTGAGCCACCAGGAAAGCTCCTATCCTATGAACACAGGCTCTGTTGTCCCTCAAATATGATCTGTTAACATCTCATTAGTTAAATCAGGTCATAAGCCAAGCCCCAATCAAAGGGCTGCCCAGGTTGCACTAGTAGTAAAGAGCCTACCTGCCAAGGCAGGATGTGTAAGACAGCCATGGATCCTGTCATGTGTGTTCGATCCCTGGGCAGAGAAGATCCCCTAGAAGAGGGTATGGCAACCCACTCCAGTATTCTTGCCTGGAGAGTCCTATGGACAGAGGAGCTTGGAAGGCTACAGTCTATAGGGTCACACAGAGTCAAGCATGACTGAAGTGACCTAGCACTCACACACACACAAGTCAAGGGGTGAGGAAGCATATTTAACCTCCCTAATCACACAACAGACCCAAAATCAATGCAATAAAAACAGAATAAATATATGTTGTACAACAGTCTACTGTATCACAGACAATATCATTTAAAAATCTTTGCCAAACTGATTAGTACATTTAATTTGCATTTCTTCCATGCCTTCCAAGAAAGAAAAACTTTTTATATGATTTTTTTAAACATGTATTGCACGTCTTCTTTTGTGGATTACTCTTTCATGTGGTTTCTGTGGGGGCATTTCTCCTAATGAGTTGCCAGAGAACTTTAAAATCTGAGAATATTCATCTTTTCATGTATCAGAGAAAATTATTATAGGCTATCCTCTGCTTTTAATTTTGTATGAAATGCTTTAATATGAAAATTAAATTTTTTCCTGTGTTCAAATCTATGAAATGTTTAGTTTATAATTTCTGCTTTAGATATCTTACTTAGAAGACTTTCCCTATCACAAGATTAGAAATCTATGTTTTCTCCTCGTTCCATTTGACTTTCATGCTTTTACAATAAATATATATATATATATATATGTAGGTATATATTTCTGTCGAGTGCAGTTTTGAGAGGTTTTTTTTAATTGTATAATTGCTTTACATTGTTGTGTTAGAGAGAGAAAATGATTCTCTTATATTCCCAAAAGACTAACCGTGTTTTATATTTAAGATGAGCCCTAAAGCAGGAGTTAACCAAAGAGGGGAATAAGCTGAGTTGGGAGTGTTATGGGAGATGGTCGAGGGAAGTTAGGTCACCCAGAGTACAGGGGACCATGCGAGCAAGGCAGGTCCACTGTGGAAGTGTTTCCAGGGGCAGCTTTACATGTTCACAACCATCAAGGATGTGGAGAAGGAAAGGGCAACCCACTCCAGTATTCTTGCCTGGGAAATCCCACAGAAAGAGAAGAGCCTGGTGAGCTACAGTCCATGGGGTCTCAAAGAGTTGGACACAACTTAGCAACTAAACAGCAACAACCAAGGCACGGTGAGAGGTCAAGGATGGAATAGCAGTGGCCTCGAGGTCACCAGAGGACTCCAGAGTTTACTTCGAGGACGATGGGCAGTGTCCTGTGTACCATGTTTATGCTGATCACTTCTGACTCCAAGGCCCCTCAGCAGGGAGCAGGGTAGAGACCCAGCTCCAGGAGCCTACAATCTGTTCTCAGCACCCATCTTCTCGCTTTCTTCTAAGAGAGAAAGAAAGAGCCCTCTCTTTCCTGCTGGGCCACTTACCAGGCCAAAGACTAGACTCAGAAAAAGAGAGAACTGCCCGGGTGTGGGGTAGGGGGAACCATCGATTTTCTGGGGGAAATCACTCGAGGCAAGGTGGTCCATCCCCCATCCCCAGGCAGGGGCAGCCAATGAAATTTGCATATCATCTTGATGGCCTGAGATCAAAAGGCCACATCAGTATGTGGAAGAAAATCTTATGAAATAAAGCAGTGTTCTGATGTTTCTAAGGTGTTAGATTGAATTCAATCAAAGTGCTACATTCAGGGTAAACCCCTGAAGAGAAACTCACTTGGGAAGAGCAGTTCTCAAAGAGACCATCATTCAATTCAGGGAACATTAATTGAAGACTGGTCTCTGCTGTCAGCCAGGCTGAGAGTTTTGGGTCTGCAGGGAAACAAGATTTGCAACTCCAAGGAGTTCACTGTATAATTGACAAGACAGGAACATACAGCAATCACAGTGGGGCTTGAGCTAAAAGAGAAAAGTAAGAAAATTGTTACAGGATTAAGAGAGAGAGAGAGATTTGGATCAAGTAATTAGGGCAGCCTTCCTGGAAGAAGTGGTATTTAGGCAGGCCTAGATTAGTTCCTGGGGTGAAATAATAGTAATAACAGACAGAGTCAACGACATAATTTACAGTGTGTGGATGTTACTTGCTCAGTCATATCCAACTCTTTGCAATCCCATGGACTGTAGCCCACCAGACTCCTCTGCCCTTGGAATTCTCTAGGCAAGAATACTGGAGTGGGGTGCCATTCCCTTCTCCAGGGGATCTTTCTGACCCAGGGATTGAACCTAGGTCTTCTGCATTGCAGGCAGATTCTTTACCATCTGAGTCACATAATTTGCAAAGCCACTCCAAAATAAAAATAGGAGTCCCTTGTTCGAAAGACAGAAGTGCCAAAAACAAATATTAAAGCTTCCCACCCCACCTCCCAGTGGTGTCTCTCTTAACTTGTCTTGATGTATGTTATTTGTATTTAATGTCATTCTCAGTAAATTAAAATAAATATTTTAAATTATTAGATGATATTTACCATTCATCTTCATGTTGTGCAATATCAGTCTTAAACATAAGTATAAGAGCATTTATCTGGCATTCAGAATTTCTGGAATTGCACAATTCATATTTTATAATTGCTATGTAAATATTCATTTTTGTTCTTACCATGACAGTAGATACAATGCACAAAAGTAGCTCACTGTTCTTCTTTCACTTCTTTATATGTGCATATTCAATCCACTCTCTTCTTTACTGATGAGAAAGGAAGGACTGAAAGGAAAGGCACTATGGGTTGTACTGTCTTTCTCTTTTCTTCTATGTCATTATTTCCAGCATAATTGGTTGACTAATACAAGGAAGTAACAGAAACAGGAAAGGATATGACATGCCTTCTTGGTCTTTTGTGTTTCTTTGGGTGGCATTGCCTTATTTCTGTATTTGAAGCATGTTCTGGTTCAAAAGGAAAGCATGGACTTTCTGAGCTGTTAGCACCTTTACTTAATCAAAAATAGCATGCCCACCTTGTACTGGCTTTGAGTTATGTTGAACTTTCATGCAACATGAATCTACTAGAATTTTGTACTCATGTAGATTTGCAGGGCCATGTGCAATGGAGGAGCTTCCCCAGTGGCTCAGTGGTAAATAATCCATCTTCAATGCAGGAATTGCAGGAGATTCAGTTTTGAGTCCTGGGTCAGGGAGATCCCCTGAAGGAAGGCATGGCAACCCACTCCAGTATTTTGTCTAGGGGATCACCATGGACAGAGGAGCCTGGTGGGCTATAGTCCATAGGGTACCAAAGAGTTGTATGTGACTGAGTGACTTAGCTTGTATGCACTTGCAAATGGAAAGCCTCTACACATGGGTGTGCTCTACTGTGCCATTGAAGTTCACTTATAAAACACAAGTTCAAAAATAAAATTAAGAATTTCAAGAAGGTGACAAGGAATATTAAACCAAGTAAGATATTCTTCCAAGAACAGGGCATCCTATAATCTCACAGGTTATAATTCATGAAGCTGGCTCTAACAACAGCTATCATTTTTTGAACAAGCACTTAGACTTGGCCCTGTGATGAATACTCTCTCTATATAGTATTCAATTTAGTTTTCACAGTAACCTTATGAGTACATCCATTTTATGGATGAAGGGACTGAGGTCTAGGAGACTAGTTATTTTGACCAAGATCCTCAGCTGGCAAGTGGCACAACTGGGCTGACGTGTTATCAGTCCACACACCTGCTGTCTGATCCCTAACCCAAGCCTTGGACCTCGGCCCTCTCTTCATGGGGTAGAAGAGCATCAGGGGATCTTCAGGTCAGAGTGGGGAAGATGTGAGCTAGGTGTGTGTGCTCCTCAGTTAATCATAAGGAGATTCACCCATCTGTCATTTCATCAGCACGTTCTAGAATATCCAGAATAAACCAGCATTTGAGTAACTTCTTGGGGGTAGAGTGGAACTTATTTTTTTCTGCCTAGAATACCTTCCTTTGGAAATCTTTCTACTCCCACTCTGAGAGAATCCCCTTCATTCTGTAAAGTTCAGATGCAACAATATTTGGCATATAATATTTCTGGGAGTCAAAGGACAGAAGCTTTAGGAAAGGTTTAAGACAATTCTTCACACAAAGTGCTATGTACATAGTAGGTAACACTTTTTTTTTAATTAGCATTTTAAGAAAAACAATTACCCAAGCCAAGTAATCAAAGTCATCCTTGGAACCAACTGAAACTCTTCGTATAAATGGTCTCTCTTCTTCTTGGGTCATAAACTATAACAATCAAGGAAGCCTATAGTTTCTGGGGCCATCTTCCTCCTCCAGGGGATCTTCCCAACCCAGGAATCCAACCTATGTCTCCTGCATTGCAAGCGGATTCTTTACCACTGAATCATTAGGAAGCCCATATCTACTGCTCTCCCCTTGGATTTCCAGGCACATTTCTTTTTCTCCCTTAATTTATTTGTGCTGTCTTTTGTCACTTGTAACCTATAATAGGGTTCTGGTTATTTACTGTAGGAACACACTAATGTCCACACATGAAAAGTTAAATAGAGAGCTGTGATTATTTGTTCATTCTTTATTCTCCTATTAAATAAATCAAAGCATATTAAACAAATCAACTTTTTTTTTTTTTTGCTTGCCAACCAAGTCCCTGGTAGGTGCTGGGTGTTATGCATACAATTTTTTTTTTTTTTCCTGGAAGTCTGAGATGTTAACAAGCAGTGATACTTTTTATAATACAACATCCTGGCTTGCCATGGCTAATGCTGGTTTATACCTGTTGTCCTGTAATAATTATTAACAACATCCCTCTTACTCTTGAAAGAATTTGAGCTTGGAAGACAAGCCCCATCGTCTCACTGTATGAGGGAATTATACATAAGCTGCAGTGGCCACTCAGTGAAAGATCATGGAACAAAGTAAGTTCTATATGAGCAGGTGTTCTAGGTCAGTTTTCTACTCTATCTTTATTCCAACTGTATACCTGGCATACAGCAGAGACTCAATAAACATTTGTTGAAAGAATGAGTAAACTATAGCCTGAGGAGTGGGTGCAAAGAAGGTTGCATTTGGTTAAAGAGGAGAAGACTTGCAAGGGGTTTTTCATGAGAGACTAGACAGAAAACAGTGTTTGCAAAGGTGAAAGGGTTAGAATGAGCATGCCTGAACGTATGTGTGTCTACTGCTGGACCGCTCACAGGGTAAGCTGGGAAGTGACCAAACTTGAAGGCATCGGAAGATGAAACCCCAGAACCTAGAGAGCTGTCTATCTTAGGAAAGCATACAAACTATTCTGAGGATAGTGTGAGCAAGTGAGCAAGTGTGGGTTGTAAGTAAGTGAGTAGTTTGCATATTAAGATCATTTTGGCTGAAGCAGCAAGAACTCAGAGTAAGAAAAATAGGAAGCCTTGCTGGGAGACTACGTGAGAATCTAAGTCTTTGATTAACTCTCCTGCTCCTTAGGGAAATGGTCTCAGATCTCTGGCAAAATGAGAACAGTAAAGACAAGGCAGAATTCGCGGATTTAGTGAAAGCCAATGCATTCAACTGAAAAGAATACACTTTGAAACTGTCACTTTACCAGAATTCCCTGGTGGTCCAGTGGTTTGGACTTGGCACTTTCACTGCCAGGACCCAAGTTCGATTCCTAATTGGGGAATTAAGATTCCATAAGTTGTGCAATGTGACTGAAAAAAGAAAAGAAAAAAAATTTTGGCTTTACTTTTTTTTTTCCAAAATTAAATCCCTCATTTGTTTTACAAAATGTCAGGGATAAAGGATGGTGTGCTTTTAAAATATCCTTATTTGGCAAGATAAAATGAGGCCAATCCCACGTCACTAGTGACCTGTGCAATTGTACAGTCCTTACAATTTGGGAAGGGGGAGGGGTTTATACATCCATTAAAATGCAAAATATATCCCTTCTGCTCTAAGGAAGAATTGATAACATTTCTGAGCTCAGGAATTGGCAGCAGGGTTGCAAATAGGAGAATAAGTTTGAGTGGTATTTAGACTAAAACATGAAAAGCCAATGATTGATTCTATGTCAGGGGCAGCACATTCCTATTTTAATTATCTGGGTTCTTCAAGTACAGGTTGGGTTTTTTTATTTCTAGTCCAAATAATCTTCTCATGCATCCTTTTATATTTTCATGTGTAAATATTTCCCACATTGAAACGATCATGTTTTTTTTTCCTTGTTAACTCTAAATATCTCCATCTCTTGGATGAGTAAGCAAAAAAGTGATAATGTAAAGCCATTCCTATACATACCACCTGGCACACATGTTCTAGAAACAAGACACGCTGCTTTTTAAATTTTTTTAATTTTATTTAATTTTTAAACTTTACATAATTGTATTAGTTTTGCCAAATATCAAAATGAATCCACCACAGGTATACATGTGTTCCCCATCCTGAACCCTCCTCCTTCCTCCCTCCTCCCTCCCCATACCATCCCTCTGGGTTGTCCCAGTGCACTAGCATGCATGTCATTGGATATATATTGATTTATGGAAACACTTGAGAAAGCAGAGCTGGGTTTACATTTTTAAATAATTGCTTCATTTTTTAAAGAAACTATCTTTCAAAGATACATGGCCCAGGGACTTCCCTGGTGGTCCCGTGGTGAAGACCTCACATTCCCAATGCAAGGGGCCTGGGTTTGACCTCTGGTCAGGAAAACTAGATCCAGAATGCTTCAACAAAGAACCCATGTGCTGCAACTAAGAAGTCCACAGTACCCAAGCTGAAACTAAGACCCTGTGCTTTAAAAAAAAAAAAAAGGTACATGGCCCAAGGACCAATATTCATCTTTCAGATTTCAGTTTTAGTCAGCAGAGAGAAAGGTTGCAGCTGCTAAATCATCAGCTTCTGTGAGCTCTTTATTGGGATCTTGATGCTTTCCTGGAGCATAGAGGCAAGTCTCCGCTCCTGGCACCCCTCTGCTGACCCCCTCCCCGACGCCATCTAACCTAGTCCTCTGCCATGTCTTTGTTACAGCAAAGAGGGACTTATACATTACTATTGCTAACTGGAAGATCCACTTTGACATAAATTAATCCTCCATCTTAGAGCCCCCCCACCCTTACCAATCATCTTTGGGGGTGGGATATAGATGCCACGTGTTTTTCTTTTCTTGTTTTTGCAGTATGGTTGGTGTGCAGTATTATGTGAGTTTCAGGTATGTAACATAGTAACTCAACATTTTTATAGATTACCTTCCATTTAAACTGATATAAAAATACTGACAACATTCCCTGGACTATACAATATATCCTTACAGCTTAATTACTATGACTTGGTGGCTAAACAACAACAACATCACTCGTAATATTTTTTACCTCTTAATCTCATGAGCCTATCTTGCTCCTCCCTCCACCCCTTCCCCACTGGTAATGACTAGCTTGTTCTCTATATCTGGGATATAGCTGTATCTCTGTTTCTGTTTTGCTATATTTATTTGTTAGTTTTATTTTTTAGGTTCTACATAAGGTGCCAACATACATTATTTCATTTTGTTTTGTTTTTCTTGGTTAGTGGGAAAAAGGGAGCTAAATCTTACAATTT
Source organism: Bos indicus x Bos taurus (assembly GCF_003369695.1). Classification (NCBI taxonomy): domain Eukaryota; kingdom Metazoa; phylum Chordata; class Mammalia; order Artiodactyla; family Bovidae; genus Bos; species Bos indicus x Bos taurus. The sequence goes on from NC_040081.1 coordinate 105,806,276, forward strand.
ATTGTCCTGAAGACTCCTGTCCAGAAGGTCATTGCAAAAAATGCAAGACAATCTAGAAAATGTTAAAAGAAAAAAAAAAAAACAAAAACTTAGAGGGGCTTTTTTTTTCCTTCTAAGTCAATGGGACAGAACAACAAATTGTGTAGCTTCAGTTACCAAAATGATGGGAAAGTGAAGTTCATGTTTGGACTAACACTTGTGGGCTGAGACAGAAAGTAAGGATCATGGCCAGAGACTATGTTCACATCCTCGAAGGAGGAGGTGAGTACAGGGACAGAGACCAAGCAGAGAGATGAGATAAAGTCCCAATCAGAAGGCAGAATCAATGAGCTGTGGAAGGGAGCAACAGCTGCATGGTGCCTGGCTATCAATGAGACCTAAGATGAAAATGTGGGGTGGCGAGGAGACACCTTAGTCTGGAGACCAGGAAGGATACAGCTTCAAAGGTCCAGGATTCAGGAAACTCAGTCATCAATAAATGAATAGAAGGTGTGAAATGGAGTTTAGGAGATGGATCTGAAGTCATGGGGGTGAGGCCAGCAGGGAATCTAGTGGAGGAGAATTGGAAGTACAAGGTCAGATTCTAACATGAATGTTTGGACCCACTATTAGCTTCTAATGGCTTCTTCAAATGGATTCTCTGGCAGAGGTACCAAAAAGGACACTTATTCCTGCTTGCTAGTGCCTCAGGGCACCTCTGCCCATATCTCCTGTGTCTGTCCTTCACACCAAGCCACTCCCCTTGATGTCAATGATTTGGATCTTCCTTTTGGGAGCCATTCTTATCTAGAGCCTGATTCTTTTGACTTGATTCTTTCCTACCATACTCCCTTACTTGGCCCCACTTCCACCTGTGATGGCAGTTTAGACATAGGGCCAAGATAACAGAGAGCCAGATAGGAATCATATAAGTAGATCAGAGATCCAAGAAACAAAACAGCAATCCAGGTCCTAAAAGGAGGCCCAGGACAATAGCTGGACTGGAGGCAGGCCAACGGGATTCTACCTTTGGGCCAGAATATCCTAAATCTTTCTGTATTTAGTAGGATCCAGGGACAATAATGAGATCAGTGTCTCTGATTTATACTAACTGACTCCAGCTCTGGGAAAGAGAACAAGTAAGATAGGAAATACTAATAACTGAATTGGTATTTTTGTTTGACTACCCTTACTTTGGTAATGGGAGAAAGGGTGTAAATGAAATGAAATGAAATGACTATTATATTCTCTGTTATACAGCCACCCATCCTTTGTCTCCAGAACTCCATACATCTAAGGACTTTCAATATAATGAGGAAACTGAGCTTGAAACTCCAATGCTCTTCTTACAAAGACAACAGTCATGTTGGATGAGGGCCCACCTTACTCCAATAGTATGTATGTAGGCGTACTAAGTAGCTTCAGTTGTGTCTGACTCTTTGTGACCCTATGGACTGTAGCCTTTCAAGTTATTCCACTAGTATAACCTCATCTTAATTACACCTGCAATGAGGTACTGGGAGTTAGGATTTCAGTACAAATTTTTAGGGGATGATTCAAGCCATAGCAAACACTAACTTTTACAGCACCTTATAGGTTGCATATGCCTCCTTAACATCTATTATTTTGTCTAGTTTCCCCAACTAACCTCCTAATTATGCAACCCCACCAGTTTACAAATAAGGAAACACAGAGATAAAGAGCCTTCCAGTGATCCAACCTGCTGAATGGTGCAGAATAAGTTTCCTCAGGAAACTCTTCAGTTTCTTCAGGAAACTCATGTTCCTTGACCCTGCCTTCTGAAGATTTCACTTCCTGTTCCTGCCAAGCCTGTTAACTAGGTCAGTATATGCAGAAATAGACATTGAGTTTGAATTCAGTATCAGGTACCACTGAAATGAGATCAAACCAGTCAATCCTAAAGGAAATCAATCCTGAATATTCACTGGAAGAACTGATGCTAAAGCTGAAGCTCTAATGCTTTGGCCACCTGATGCAAAGAGCCAATTCATTAGAAAAGACCCTGATGCTGGGAAAGATTTAAGGAAGGAGAAAGGGACAATAGAAGATGAGATGATTGGATGGCATCACCAACTCAATGGACGTGAGTTTGAGCAAGGTCCGGGTGATGGTGAAGGACAGAGAAGTCTGGTGTGCTGCAGTCCAAGGAGTCACAGAGTTGGACAGGACTGAGTGACTGCATAACAACAACAACCCCATTGCCTGCTATGGGGCCTTCAGGGAATACCTTGAATGCTAGGCTTTTAAATAATGGCAGTTCTATTGAGTCAGACAGGATTCCAGGGTTAGGGCAAAGCCAGCCACTGTATGTGAGTGACAACTATTAATACATGTCATGGTAGGAGACAGCATCCAAGAGAAGTGACTAAGTTCCACTCCCTTCCTCCTTTCTGTTTCCTTTTCCTTCTCTTCCCTTTCTTTTTCTTCTTCTCTCACTCATCTAACTCTTTTTTCCCCTCTACCCTTCCCTGACACACTTCTTCCTTGTATACACATTTTGAAATGATTGACATATATCCTATATCTAATTATCTTCAATAAACACTCCTTATGAAACTACTACATTAACACTTTTCTGGAATTTTCCATTTATCCCCCCCCCCCACATTTAATTGGATTTACGTTTCAAGAGTGACCTTGTTTTATAGATAAAGAAATGTAACTCAAAGGATTGTCTGCACTGCTTATGTCAGTGTAGCTAGCTCATTGTTTTGCAACATTCTGAGCAAACCCAGTTCTCCCTCTCAGTGCACAGGTGCTAGTAAGAAAAGGATATATTTCATGTGACCCCAAAGGCAAAGGCAACAAAACAACAAGAAACAAGTGGTGCTACATCAAACTACAAAGCTTCAACACAGCAAAGAAAGTTACGGACAAAATTAAAAGGCAACCTACAGGACAGGAGAAAATATCTGTAAACTACATATCTGATGAGTTATTATACAAATTATATACAGAACCAAATTATATACAACTCAATAGCAAAAAAACAAGAAAAAAACAAAAAACCACAACATTCTGAAAAATGACCGGAGGGCCTGAATAGACAAGCTTCCAAAGAAGACATACAAATAGTCAACAGGTACATGAGAAGATGCTCAGCATCACTAATGATCAGGGAAGAGCAAATCAAAACCACAGCGAGATATCATCTTACATGCCTTAAAATGGCTTTCGTAAAAACAAGACAAGAGACAACAAGGGTTAGTGAGAATGTGGAGAAAAAGGAAAAATCAAAGTGCCCATCAGTAGATAAATGGGTAAAGAAATGTAATGTCACACACACACACACACACACACATATATATACATATATTTTTTTCAGCCATGAGAAAGAAGGAAATCCTGCCATGTAGCTGGATAACATGGATGGACTTTGAGGACATTACACTAAATGAAATATATCAAATAGAAATACAAATATCATGTGATATCACTTACAGATGGAATCAAAAAAATAAGTCACACTTAGAGAAACAGAATGTTAGTCACTAAGTCATGTCCAATTCTTTGTGACCCCACAGAATGCAGCCCTCCAAGCTCTTCTGTCCATGGAATTCTTCAGGCAATAATACTAGAGTTGGTTGCCATTCCCTTCTCCAAGGGATCTTCCTGACCCAGGGATCAAACTTGTGTATCCTTCATTGCAGGCATATTCTTTACTGACTGAGTCATCAGCGAGAAATAGAAAGTAAGCAAGTTGTTATCAGGTACTGGGGTGTGCAGGAAACAGGGAAATGCTGATAAAAGGGTACAAGCTGGAAGCTGAATAAGTTATAAAGATCATGCAAAACATAATGATTTTAGTTGATAACACTGTATCAGAAAGAAAAAAGGATTAAGACTGGGAATCATAAAGCTACACAATACAGATTTTAGCATCATTTCTGAGATTACTTCCTTTCAGGAGACAGAAGGACCTGTAGAGAAAAAATGTGGAGTTGTCTCAATATCTTCTTCCCTTGCCCCCAGTCACCAGCATACATTCCTAGTAGTTTATGTGTATCATTAAGAGCAAGTGACACCACATGAAAGCTAGTCCTAAAGGAATTAATTCACCAGACACTGCTGACACCTCAGTTGGGATGAAACTCCCTTGCCTGCCATCGTAAACGCGACCCCACAGCCTTCCGGGGAAAAGTTTGTGCCACACTGTTTTCTCCAGGAGAGAACAAGAAACTGGTTGGTGGTCTCTCATCCTCAGCAATTTTCCTTTGCCGCCAATGAAGCTGCTTTAAAACTCAGTGAAAACTGACTGGAAACACTGTAAGGAAGAATGAACTCTTCTTGTAAAATAAAAAGATATCTTCTGCTATTAACAGAAGTACACTAAAAGCATCACTTTTTTTCCCTACTGTCTTGGAAATTTATTGAATACAATCATGGTAGTGAACAGAAGATAATCAGCCTTACCTCATTGCTTAAGAACAATGCTATTATCCTTCCTATTTTAGTGTTTCAATGGCTCTTCAATATTTAAAGTGATGTATAATCAGCTGTGAAATCAACTATAGACTTTCAGCACATAATAAACAAAAGAAAATGCTGGGATAATTCATCATTCCAAGTATTCATATGATACAATTTACTTCAGGGTGTACTATTGCTTTCCAATATTTCATTTTTTGCTATCAGAATATAGGCTAGTCTTAAGCATAATTCTGGCTAGATGCTATAGTTTATCATGAAGAATTATTTTATTTTTAGGGTGATTTAGCATTGAGATAATCGTGTTTTTTCAAGCCAACTGTATTTCATTTGGGAGATTAGTTTTTTTCTTTATCTTGCTCAGGAATATACTTTTCAGGAACATGGTTCTTTAAAATGTGGAAAGTGTAATATAATTGCAATAGAGTCTGAAAGTATACAGCTAAGAGATATGGAAAAAGACAAGAAGGACTATTAGATTGGTTGTGTTTCTAAAATTTTAGATCTGGAAGCAACTTGTGACTTATTTAGTTGGAAGCAATAGTTTTGTTAATGAGGTTACAGGCTCAGATTAAGGATGATTCTTTGGGTCCATGGCTGGTCAATGGCCAAGGGCTTCATCCAAGACTTGGATCCATCCAGATAACCTAAATGGTCCAAATATGCCCTTCTGATAAATAATACACCTTAGAAGTGTGACCTCTCTCTGCCTCCTCTCAGCACCTCATAAGTCAGTTCATTCATCTGATAGCCAACCCTGACTGTTGGAGTTCTTCCTAAGAAGGTCTGATTCTCATCTCATGTAAACCACCCGCTGGTCCAAGTTATGGAGAAACACAGAGAAAGTGTCACCTACATATCCCATTGACACTGTTCTCATATTTAAAGAGAGAGAACTTGTGCCACATTCTCAAAGAAACTACTTATTCATCACTTATGTGATTTATTTTCAGCAGGAGTTGGCTGAAACGCTCCTGGCTTCTGATCCCCTCCCACATTCTAGGCACCAAAAGTCACCAAAAGTGAGTACGAACGAAAAATACCCAGTTGCTTCAATCCTGCCTTTTCTTTTGAACTTCCCTGGCTCAGAATAGAGAGGCTGCAGTCTTTTCTCATCCAGAAAAATAAAATTAAATAATATTTTAAAAATTCCATATCTGGGTAGGTCAAAGACTGAGTTTCCACAGTGCTGCCTATTGTTGGGGATGCAGAGGGGAGTAATTGTAAGATTTCAGTATTATGAAGCCTGCTGCTGCTGCTGCTGCTAAGTTGCTTCAGTCATGTCCGACTCTGTGCGACCCCATAGACGGCAGCCCACCAGGCCTCCCCGTCCCTGAAATTCTTCAGGCAAGAACACTGGAGTGGATTGCCATTTCCTTCTCCAATGCATGAAAGGGAAAAGTCAAAGTGAAGTTGCCCAGTCGTGTCCGACTCTTAGCCACCCCATGGACTGCAGCCCACCAGGCTCCTCCACCCATGGGATTTTCCAGGCAAGAGTGCTGGAGTGGTATCTAAAATACTTTTTGCATGTCCTCCAACAAATCTCATTTCTATCTGAGCCATCATAGCATCAGAGAATTCTATCCCCAATTCTGATGAACTTTTCTTATCATTCCCAGTAATTTAATCAATCTACAAATTAGAGAAGGAATGACCAGAATTTCAAGACCAAAAGATCACTGAATATGTAAACATGAGGCTCTGGACAGTCACCCTTGCCAGCATCTCAATAGAAAATGAGAATAAAAACTACCATTTATGAAACACTTCATAAATTATCTCTTTTGGGCTTCACAACAACCTACATTTGGAGAATAAATAGGCTGGAAGAGCTTAAATAACTCAGAGAAGGTAAAATATGGCAGAATCGTGATTCCAAACAGGGTTTCAGATGCCAGGTCTTCTGTTTTAATGGCTACCAAGGAAAGAGCAAATAAAGCAGAGCCCCAGCTGGGGAAACAGAACATGGTCAAAAGTGGGTGGATATAGAAGAGAAGTTTTTGAAGAAGCAAAGGACAGTAGAAGAGGCTACCACAGCAACATCTAAGTCAAGCATTAAGACAATTTACCCTAGCCTCAGCTCAGCTTTTCAGCAGAGCATCATGGCAAGCATGTGAATTCCAGGGTCAAGTTTGCCTTGATCCCTAGCTTGATTCTATCTTCTTTTGGATGAAGAATCTTGGATAAGTCGAATTTTTTTCCTCACCTATAAAGTGAGGGCATAAAACTGTCATGTCTGATGAAATAAACTAGTTAAATATTTAATACATAGCTAGTTCAACACAGATTGGAGGCAAATGTTAGCATTTTATTTTACTTACTAGTTCTTTACTCACCTAGGCATAAAATATTTTCCCTCCCTTTATTTCTCCTTCTGTCTCAGAAACTCTTTCTTCTTTCCCTGCTGTCATTTCTTCCACTAATTGCTAAGTACCTGTTATGTACAATGAGCTGTACAGATATTGGAGATGCAGATAATGATATATAAAAATAGTCTCTGGTCTTAAGATGCTCTCAATATAAGTGGGAGGGAAGTCAGCAGAAAAATGGCAACAGTTTATAGTAAATTTCAAGTAGAAGTTTCAATGATAAGAAAGTTTTCAATTTAGTTTAGAAATATTAAGTGTGTGCTCAGTTGCTCAGTCATGTCTGACTCTTTGGGACCCCATGGGCTGTAGCCCGCCAGGTTCCTCTGTTCATGGAATTCTCAGGCAAGACTACTGGAGTGGGTTGCCCTTTCCTTCTCCGGGGGATCTTTCCAACCCAGGGATCAAACCTGCATCTTCTGTATCTCCTGCATTGGCTGGCAGATTCTTTACTACCACCCTACCTGGGAAGCTCTAAGAAAGCTTTCAAAGGGAAAAAAATAAAACAACTCTTGAGCTGGTTTTGAAAGAATAAATAGGAGCTTTCCCTGTAGACAAAGGTGTTTACAACAAAGACAGAGCTTTGTTCAAAGTCAGAGACTCAGCACAACATAACAGTTTCCAGCAGACCGGAGTGATTAGATAAAGCTGAATAAAACAAAACAGAAGAGCACAGAACAAAACAGCACAGAATGAAAGTAGTGGGAAGCGGCAAGAGATGAAGTAAGACTGCAGGTTGTGCCAAGACCAGCATTTGTTATAGGATGATAAGTTGGGATAATAATTAAGGCTCCCCCACCTCCTTCCTATGGGTCTACACAGACATCACACCCATGAGTGTCCCTGCCCAATAAAAGGGTTATTTTAGTAGGAAATACACAACATACACACACACACATATTCAAAGTCAGTGCTCACTTTTGATTTTCCAAATAGTCTTTTGATGAAATCCGTGGCATAACTAAGTTTTGGAAGCCAAGGTTTTATTTTCAAGAAATTTTTATAATTTGAGTGTTTCATAAACACTGAAAGACTCTTGGACATAAAATAAATATTCATTTAATCTAACAGACAGTGAAGAACACTTGATGAAAAAGAGTTGCTCTTCTCATCTTAAATTATATGAAGCTCTCATAGGCAAGAGAAAGCGAAAAATAAAATGTGAAAGGACACAAAAGCTTAGACGTGGGTCTCTAAAAGAGACCTGAGCCCAAATCTTTCTTTCTATGTTTTGACCTATGGAATGAGCAAGATGGTAGACCTGAAAATTATAGAATATAGAAATGGATTTGAGGTTGTAATAATCAAAGCTCACTTGGCTCATAGGGCTTAGGGTTGGCCACAAATCTGGCAAAATTTCTTTGCAGAGATGGGGTGTAGTCAATAATGTGGCATGGCATATGGCAGAAAAGAGAGTCTAAACTAGACTCTTAAATGTTCAGGATGGTACAGGAGAGAATGCTCAAGTGCTCAAGTCCTTAGGAAGGGTGCAGAAACTAGCTGAGAGACAGCAAGTTGGCTGAGTGCCCTCAGGGTGAAGAGAGATGGGTTAAGGAAAAGCACTATGGACCAATAGTTTGGGACCAAGAAGGACATAGATAAAATTAGCAGATAGCAAAGTGGATAGATGTCAACAAAGCAAGACCACAAGCCCCCACACTTGTATGATTGGCATGGCCAAAACCCTGAAGTTTGAAGTTTAAATCAATCAAGAGACATGATTAAGAGCAGATAAAAATCCCCAACTTGACTGAGAAAATTCTAAAATGCCTGGGTTTTCCTAAACTGAGTGAGGCTAAATTTTCCTAAGTAAATTAGATTCACTTATTAACAATAATCTTAAAATTATGTTTGCCCACTCTCTCCTCCTACTAGGAGTCACAGAAGAAGAATGCCTACAGCAGTAGTGAAAAGAAAGACTCAAAGGATGTAGATAAGGCTTGGGTGGATGAACAGATAAAGGGATGGATGGGTGGATGAGTGGATGTATGGATAAGTGGATGGAGAATCAGAAAAGAAGACTTCACACCAGGTTGAAAGCTATTTTCCCCGTTTTTCCTGAGCATTTATGCAGAAATACCTAGTGTGTACAAAACATATTTGCCTAAAACCTTTTTTATTATGTGCACACAATCAAGCTTTACCATCTCTCTTGACAGAATTTGAGCTTCTGATGGCAGAGTAGTTATTCTGAGTAAATTTACATCTTTCTCCTTTGGCATGTTGCTTTTCCCTGGTTGTCTTTGTTTGAACCTCTGTTGCAGGTTAATGGATGCTAAGCCCATTTCAGAACACAAAATCTGCCATGCCTTCATAACTTATCATGTGTAACTGGGCACACCCCTTCTTAAAAAGATTAAGCAGTCTGCATTATGCTCATATCAAGGACAATTATTTTTTCAAACTTTCAGTTTTATACCTCCAAACACCATTAGATTAGAAATAACAGCCCTCACACAGACAAATAAAATGAGGAGCAGGAGACAGGTGTAACTTGGGCATTTGTACCATGATTGACAGATGCTGGACAAGAGGTTGTTGTTGTTCAGTGGCTCAGTCTGACTCTGAAACCTCATGGACTGTAGCACGTCAAGCTTCCTTGTCCTTCACTATCTCTCAAAGTGAATATGAATGTGAAAGTTGCTCAGTCATGTCTGACTCTTTGTGACCCCATGGACTATACAGTCCAATGAATTCTCTAGGCCAGAATACTGGAGTGGGTAGCCTTTCCCTTCTCCAGGGGATCTTCCCAACCCAGGGATCGAACCCAGGTCTCCTGCATTGCAGGAGGATTCTTTACCAACTGAGCTAATCAGGACAGCCCAAACTATCTCTCAGAGTTCTATCTGAGAAATATCTCTCAGAGTTCACTCAAATTCATGTCCATTGAGTCGATGATGCTATCTAACCATTTCATCCTCTGCCACCCCTTCTTCTCCTGCCCTTGATCTTTTCCAGCATTAGGGTCTCTTCCAGTGAGTTGACTCTTTGCATCAGAAGTGGGTTCAGGTATAGACAAGGGTAGAGCTCACTCTAGACCAGACAATGTCTATCTTTGGGAAAACTCTTCTTAGTCAACATTCTTAGACTCCAGCCTCCTTTCCTGGATTTATTTATCTTCCATAAGAAGGATTTTCTACTGGTCTCATTCCCTGATGACATATTCTCTTGGGCTTTGACCTACTTTTTGTTGTCAGTATTTGGTCTCTTACATTTTTGAAAAGCATGTCTTTTCAAACTACTGAATTGTAGTCATCATTATTTCTCCCATCATTCTTGAACTCACCTCAGGCCCTGTTCCAAACCATCCCCTGCCCTTCAGGCAGGATTTGCATTAGTGCTGATTTGGCAGAAGCTTTCTTGCCCTCTCTTGGAGCCCAAAACAACAGCCGTGGGACAGACATATAATTTTTAAATGAGTTTCACCAGGGTAAACTCAATAAGCAAAGGGGTACTGAGTACTGTGGGCAAGGGAAGGGATCCTTCTCTGAGAACAATCAAAGCCAAAAATATTCAGTTCAGTTCAATTCAGTTGCTCAGTCATGTCCGACTCTTTGCGACCCCATGAATTGCAGCACGCCAGGCCTCCCTGTCCATCACCAACTCCCGGAGTTCACCCAGACTCACGTCCATCGAGTCAGTGATGACATCCAGCCATCTCATCCTCTGTCGTCCCCTTCTCCTCCTGCCCCCAATCCCTCCCAGCATCAGAGTCTTTTCCAATGAGTCAACTCTTCGCATGAGGTGGCCAAAGTACTGAAGTTTCAGCTTCAGCATCATTCCTTCCAAAGAAATCCCAGGGCTGATCTCCTTCAGAATGGACTGGTTGGATCTCCTTGCAGTCCAAGGGACTCTCAAGAGTCTTCTCCAATGCCACAGTTCAAAAGCATCAATTCTTCGGTGCTCAGCCTTCTTCACAGTCCAACTCTCACATCCATACATGACCACAGGAAAAACCATAGCCTTGACTAGACGGACCTTTGTTGGCAAAGTAATGTCTCTGCTTTTGAATATGCTATCTAGGTTGGTCATAATGAGCACTAAACCCCTAGCCCATCTCCACGTAAGCGGTGAGGAGGCTACAAAATGTAGCCTCTGGCTGGTCAGGAGGAGCATGAATCTTTGGTGGTCAACTAGCCATGTTTGTCACACCAGCTGGAAGATCCAATTTCTGTCTGGGGATTAATCACATGTACTTGGCCTCCTTACCTTCTTCTAGCTGAATTTCTCATCTTTACAGCCAGGGTTTCTACTCTCAACCCCTTATAAGATCCCCAAGTGCTTTCCCTCCCCTCTTCTCCCAGACTGGTATCCTAGCCTTAACACTTTTCTTCTCCCTGAGCAAGCTCATGTATTTGAGGCATCTATACATTGTTTCTTGACTTCAGCCCTTCTTTTGCCAGCTGAGCCCATGTCTCTCTGTTTCCTCTTCATGAATGGGTTGCCACATTTTCAGAAGCCCTCAAGACTCAAAGAGTCTAGAGTCCTCTTGCCAAGCCAGAGGTTATATTTCTCAGCCTTCTCTACCTACCCACTTATGTCTAAATGGGCTGAATGACTGATTTTCATTAAAGAAATGTGAGCATGAGAGTTCTGTAAAGACCCAAGTGATTAAGAAACAGAGGAGCCTTCCCCCTAGTCTCTTTCACCATCTGCCAGGTGCTGAGAGAAAGATTGTGGTTAGAGAGAGGGACCTGGGCTCTGAATGATCATGTACATAGGCCAAAAATATTAGAGGAAGATAAATCAAAATGTAGAGCAGAAATACAAGTTGTTGATCTTCCAATGTATCTCCATCTCACCTTGGGCTTGGCTCTTGTTCTGTGCATGTAAACAGAGTTTGCAAAATACCTGCAGCATTTTGAAGGCATCACGTTGCATCTGTGGTACAATGTCCATATCCGAGTAAATGAAGCCATTGAAAAGCTTTTAAAGGAGAGAGTTTTCAGATATTGAAGAGGAAACCCATTTTGTGGTTATCTCATATTTAAAAGTCTCTTAGAGGAGATTTGAGGTGTGGTGGAGCATTACCTCATCAACTATCTATGGGAGGGTACCAGTTTTATTAGTTATTTCTCCAGTTTTATGTTTGGAAAATACAAAGTCAGGGAATTTCTCTCATAACAATCATGGCCATCGGAGCCCTCTCCCTTTATTCTAAATGTTTCTAAACACATTCTTCTCAAATGAGAGAAGTTTCTACTTGTCTCATCGCTGACCAGAAACAGATGCCCAGGAACTGGTAGAGGTCCATGGAACCCCTCTGCTCTCATCGGTTTTCTGATTCTACATCCTCACCAGCTGATGAAAGCTGAGGCTGCCACCCCTCCTAGCGTTCACCCTGGACATCCTCCAGTGGAGGGAGATCAACAATCATGGCTGGGGGCAGTCTTCCCATTTTACAGATGGGGATATGAAAAGTCAGAAAGGTTGAGTCATTTAAATGATAATCATACAGACAGTGAGCCCCAGATACAGGACTCTTTGATTCAATGTTAAGTGATGCTCCATGAAAGAAAGTCATTATTGGAAAATACATTTGTTTAATGCTGCTTACTCTCTTTACAATACTCATTAAAGAAGCAAATGGGAGTTCCAAGAAATCCTGCAGAAAAAAACACCTGATTGAATTTTGTTCCCCAGATATGTTTCATCAGGAGCCACTTAACAATATCCAAACTGTGGAGAAGATGCTGTTATCCTACTTGTCTGACTGATAAGTGAAAAATACTACCTCTGTAGATTTCCCACCTAGATCTATGTCCTCTTGAAGAGTCAGATAGACTAAAGTATATTACTTTGGAAATAAACCTTGACTATTCATTGGAAAGACTGATCCTGAAGCTGAAGCTCCAGTACTGTGGTCACCTCATTAGAAGAGCTGGCTCACTGGAAAAGACATTGATTCTTGAAAAGATCAGAGGTAAAAGGAGAAGAGGGTGGCAGAGGATGAGATGGTTAGATAGCATCACCAACTCAATGCACATGGATTTTAGTAAACTTTGGGAGATAGGCGAGGACAGAGGAGACTGGTGTGCTGCAGTCCATAGGGTCACAAAGTGTCAGACAAGACTTAGAGACTGAACAATAAAACATTACTTTTCACTAGTCTCTCTTCTGACCCCATGATATTTAGAAACAAAAATGTGTGATAATTAGACATTGCCCCAAATTGCTTTAAAAAACCAAATCCTGAGACTAATAAGACTACTAGTGTCTGACACTATGCACTGATCGCTGCATTGAGGTGTCCTCTATCTGTTACCCAGTCCCAAAGGTACACCCATGTTTTAGTTATTTGTAACAGCAGCACCACAGGTGGTGCTAGTGGTAAAGAACCCACCTGCCAATGCAGGAGATATAAGACTCAGGTGACTCCTGGGTCAGGAAGATCCCCAGGAGGAGGGCATGGCAACCTACTTCAGTATTCTTGCCTGGAGAATCCCATGGACAACACCGAAGCCCTCAGTATCAATTACTATCTTAGTCTATTTGGGCTGCTTTACCAGATACCATAGATTGGGTAGTTTAAACAACAGAAATTTATTTCTCACAGTCCTGGCAGCTGGAGGTAAAAGATCAGAGTGCCGGTGTGGTCAGGTTCTAGTGAAAGCCTTCTTCCTAACTTGTAGATTACTGCATTTCTGTTGTGTCCTTACATGGTGGAGAAAAAGAGGTTCACTCCCTACAACTTCCTATAAAGGCAATAATCCCATCATGGAGGCTCCACCCTCACAAACTTGTTTTGCTGTTGCTGTTCAGTCACTAAGTCTTCTCCAACTTTTTGTGACCCCATGAACTACAGCACACCAGGCTCACCTGTCCTTCACTATCTCCTGGAGCTTGCTCCGATTCATGTCCATTGATTTGGTGATGCTATCTAACCATCTCATCCTCTGATGCCCCCTTCTCCTTTTGCCAGCATTAGGGTCTTTTTCAATGAGCCAGCTCTTTGCATCAGGTGGCCAAAGTATTGGAGCTTTAACATCAGCTCTTCCAATGAATACTCAGAGTTGATTTCCTTTAGGAATGACTCGTTTGATTTCCAAGGGTTTCCCTGGTGGCTCAGGGATAAAGCATCCACCTGCAATGCAGGAGACATAAGAGACGCAAGTTGATCTTTGGGTCAGGAAGATCCCCTGGAGAATGTAATGGCAACCCACTCAGTATTCTTGACTGGAAAACCCCATGGGCAGGGGAATCCGTGGGCTACAGTCCATGTGGTTACAAAACAGTCAGACATGACTGAGCACACATACCTCTTTATCAACTTATCTAAACCTAATTACCTCCCGAAGACTCCACCTCCAAATAACACAATATTGGGAATCAGGATTTTGAAGAGACATAAACATTTAGTCCATAGAAATGGCCTATTAAAAGAATTAAAAACTATCAATAAGCAGTTAAAAGATAAGCATGAGAAGCAGAGGGTTTCTTTACAGTTTAAGAAGTCCTTATCTTCTCAGTGGAAGAACAGACACAGCAGAGAAGAAAAATAGGATTTGATAGTCATCACGGAGTGCTCCAGGGACATAGGCTGAATGAAGACAGGTCTGTTTTGCTAACATAAAGATCCTCGTAAAATCTGGGCCTTGTAAAATGGAATGGGAGGGCATCTCTACAGATGATCTTAAGGATTTCAGCTTTCTGACCTCACCTGGTCCATCAGTGTCTACAGAGTTGACACAGCCCTCCCTGGTAAGAGCAAGCACTTCCCCTGTGCACGAAGATATTGCAAAAGCCTTTCCCCAGCAAAGCAATAAGATCCCCTCTCTGGAGCTTCCTGTCTGCTCTTTTGGATCATAGACCAATAACTGAGAATAAATCCCCCAATATCAGGCTCAGCTGGGGATTTGCTAGGTCTGATAGAAACAAAAGATGCTATACCTTACAAAAGCTGCAAACATCACCTAGCATGCACCGCAGAGCAAGGGAAGCACTCCTGGAACTGAAGTTTAAGAGTGCTTGATCGCATGTTGGCATGCGACCCTATGGACTGGGCAAACATAAATTCATTGTCTTGAAGCATTTTTTATGACATGTGGTTTAACACTTTGGTGAAAAGTGAAAGTGAAAGGGTTAGTGGCTCAGTCATGTCTGACTCTTTGTGACCCTATGGACTATGGGCTCTTCTGTCCATAGAATTCTCCAGGCAAGAATACAGGAGTGGGTAGCCTTTCCATCTCTAAGGGATTTTCCCCACCCAGGAACTGAACCAGGTTTCTTGCATTTCAGGCAGATTTATTACCATCTGAGTAAGAATTCCTGTATCCCAATATCAAAACACAGGGCAAACTCACTATTGTACATCTCTGAAGCCTAGAAGAAGTGACGGCCTATTCTGAACAAAATAGGATGTCCTGAGTTACTGCGACCAACAGTAGAGGAAGAAACAGAGAAGCTAAGAGAAGTGGGCATAGCAAAATGATCATGTCAAGTGAAGGTAGAAGGTCCACGAGAAGAGTGTACTCCATGAAAGGCTACTTCAGATCCATTCATCAAGACGATCAGGACTGTGCTTGTGGGAGAGGCCATGGCACTTCTAAGAATTTTCCTGGTAGCTCTCCTCTAAAGAGCAGGGTGGGCAGTCAAAGAGTCATGGCAGAGCTGGGTTTATTAATATTCAAGGAGATGGTGGGCCTCACTATCTTAAGCTTTAGCATTAGGGGCCGTAGTTTCCATTATAACCCATGAGGATGGAGGAAGGGAGCCTGACCCAGAGAGAGTCTTAAACAGTTGGAGGTGATGCTAGTGGGAAAGGCTGCAGTATGGAATGTGACAAGTCATTGTGGACGGGTCCAGATGCTGACTCCGAAAGTTCTAAGGCAAGGACATGCCATCTGCAGCAATTCAATCAAGAAAGTACTCTTGACCCGTTACAGGATGCCAAAGGAGATGAAGCACTTGGTTATGACTAGTAATCACACACCCAGGATGCCTATTATGAGCTGATTCTATCAGTCCTATTTATATAAAAGTTGGGCAATCCAGAACCTTAGGATCTAGCGGCAGTTCATTGTATGATGAAACTACGTCTGGGACTAAGACCAAGTAGAATCAAATGCCATGAACAAGCTTCATGGCCATGTGAGCCAGACCCATTGATACGTAACACAATAGCATCGTTACTGCACCCAGCTCACACCTGTAATTTTGTGTGGCTGGGTGAGGGAGGGGCATCTTCCTTGGTGGCTCAGATAACAAAGAATCTGTCTGCAATGCAGGAGACCTTGGTTCAATCCCTGGGTGGGGAAGATCCCCTGGAGAAAGGAATGACTACACATTCCAGTATTCTTGCCTGGAGAATTTCATGGACAGAGAAGCCTGGCTACAGTCCATGGGATTAGGAAGACTCAGACATGATTGAGTGTGTGTGTGTGTGTGTGTGAGACAGAGAGAGAGAGAGAGAGAGGGAGCAGGTATCATATGACCACCAGGAAGAAGAGGAAACTGCTCAAACTTGGTTGCTGTATATGTCAGTTTGGGATGTTCATGCAAATCAAAAACAGATGGTGGTTGCCTTCAACACTAAGACGTGGCACTGGGAGACAAGAGAGATATATTTTTCCCCATGGATAGAAGTAAGATAACTGAACCTGGTTATCCTTTGTGTGAGAGGAGAAATAGCCTGAGGTGAGAATACATATATAGATTTCTGGGTGGAAGTCAATGGCCTCCCAGCTGGATAGAAATCTAAAAAGAAAGGCAATTGACCGGATAGAAGGTTAAAGCAGCTTAGTGAAGACACAGTTGTGACACCTGCTTAGAGATGTTGCTCTGGAAGTTTGGGATGCCATTACTCAAAAGAGAGTGCTGGCACAGAGAAATTTGTAAGTGTTGTTAAGTCTGTTTTCCTAGTCAGAATGGAAGGTGGGTCCAAGAACCAAGGAATGGAAGCAGGAATGTTCACATATATCATCACTCTCAAGATTCATAGGGCTCATTTGGGGTCCCCTGTCCCCCAAGTGCTATATGCTCTGGGGTTAGCATTCCCAGTCCCCAAAGGAGGCACCTTTTTACCATGGACCACAGGCTTCGATGGCTGTCTGGGAACTTTAGCATTCCTGAGGCCCGAAGTGACCTGCTGGCAGGAAGATGAATCATCATCTTCCCAGTGGTCATTGACTCAGGTCAGTAAAAAGAGGTGTTTTTGCTTTCCAACTATGTGTAAAGGAAGAATATATGGAAAGTATCTTGCTACTCCTTGCTTCATTATAACTGCATGGACACTTGGGGCAGCCCTGACCTGATGACCCCTGGTGGCTAAGGTGGTAAAGAATCTGCCTGCAATGCAGGAGACCTGGGTTCGATCCCCGGGTTAAGGAAGCATCCCAGGAGAAGGGAATGGCCACCCAATCCAGTATTTTTGGCTGGAGAATTCCTTGGACAGGGGAGCCTGGCAGGCTACAGTCCATGGGATTGCTAAGAGTAGGACATGACTGACAGACTTTCACTTTTGGCCTGATGATGAGTTTCCCTCCTTGAGGAATGATTGTCTCAGTTATACCACCAGGTAAGCCAGCAAGACCTGCAGAGGTTATTACTGAGGGTGAGGGGCATTTAGAATGGATAACACAAGAAGAAGACAAAGAGTACCGGTTGCAACCTTGTGGCCAACTGTAGCAACAGTGACTGCCATTCGTCCCACTAACTTTCCCCTTCTTAGTATCTGTGTATTGTGGAGGAGTTGTTCCCCATAGTGGATGAAGAAGTCAATCTGTGCAACACAAGGGATAGACTGGAGCTGACACTTAACCTGCTACTCACTCCATTTTCACAAGAAGACTCATAGCAAGGAGTCTAGTGAGCTGACAGCCTTTAATAGGTGCCACAGCTTCAGGATCCATTGCTGATTTCACTCTGAGGCTACCCTATCAGAGGAGAGCTCCAGCTATGATGGTGCATGGCAGAACCATGATTGTGGACATTTCCAGCCCAATATGGGACTCACCCAATAAGTAATCTTTATTCTGTGACTTCCCTCACCTAGACAAGGCTTTCTGCTCAGACATCTAAGGGTGTACCTACCCACCTTCCTTCCTTCCCTCCCTTCTTCTCAGACACTGGACCTACATCACCATCAGGATTCTTGCTCCACCAGTTCCTGCTCCATTGCCCACTTTATTTTTCAATGTATCTCTTGCATTGATTAATTTTTAAAATATTGTTTTCTTTTTTTCCTAAATATTTTATCATGCAGGCATATCTGGCTTTATTCTGTTCCACTTTATTGCACTTGGCAGGTATCATGTCTTTTACAAATTGGAAATTTGTGGCAACATGCATCAAGCAAGAGTATTGGTATCATTTTCCCAACAACATTATTTTTAATTAATGCTGTTTCTTAAGTTTAATTTTTTAGGACATAATGCTATTGAACACTTACAGACTTTAACAGGCACTTGGAAACACAAATTTTGTGTGACTCACTATATAGTAATATTTGTTTTATTGTGGTGGTCTTGGAACCAAACCCTCAATATCTTTGAGAAATGTCTATAGATATTCCACTGTTAATTTTTTTTTTAGAGGTAGAAACTGAGTCTCGAAAGGATTGTGAAACTTCTCCAAGATCACAGGGCTAGTAAATGAGAGTCTACATATAAAACTTTATTGAGTATATCAAAAGTGTTAAAAAAAAAAAAAAGTGTTAGTCACTCAGTCATGTCCAACTCTTTGAGACCCTATGGATTGTAGCCTGCCAGGTTCCTCTGTTCATGGGCTTCTCGTGACAAGAATAATAGAGTGGGTTACCATTTCCTTCTCCAAAGGATCTTCCCAGTCCAGGGATTGAACCTGGTTGTCCTGCATTGCAAACAGTTTCTTTACCGTCTGATCCACCAGGGAAGCCCTGGTATACCAAAACTCTCCATTAAAGCATAGTACCATAATATAGACTTTATATTATAGAGTGCAGCCCATACTGTTCTAGTCAATGGGAAGCTAGGAATGGCTTCTTGGAGGAAGTGAGCTTTTGTCCCAAGTAAGCCACTATACTTTTGCAACCACAGAAATCTGGTTTCAATATTTTATATGCTGTGGGGCAGAAACCTTTTTGGTGGTCATGGGTGTTTTGAACACCCTCTGTTTTGAATGACTGCTTGTCTTGTGTATTTCCACCATGCCCTGCATTTCCCCTGCCAGAGTACGTTTTAGGAGAGAATGACTGCTTGTTTTGCTCATTTACTTGTCCCTCCCTATCCCTAGAAGTAAAAGAGAAATCTGCTTATTCACTAATCCGAACATGACAAATATTTCTCCTACTGTCCCAGCAAAAGACAGTCTGTTATACTATCATGCTAAAGGGGGCTTCTCAGGTAGCATAGTGGTAAAGAATCCACCTGCCAATGCAGGAGACCCAAGAGACATGGATTTGATCCCTGGAAAAGGGCATGGCAACCCGCTTTGGTATTCTTGCCTGGAAAATTCCATGGACAGAGGAGCCTGGTGGGCTACAGTCCATAGGTGTGGCACAGAGTCATACAGGACTGAGCAATGAGCAAGCACACACACACACACATCCTCCTAAGGAAAAAGATATGGGATGAAGTTCACTGTCTGTAGGGTTGTCCCCCTAAATGGTAAGCAATATGGGAATTGGCAGATTCCAATCAATTACTTTGAAAGAGCCAACTGATCCAAACTCTCCACAACAACTTTATTTCTCCAGCCCCAAACAGGCAATTCTAAAATGTTTAAGTAAATGACAGAGTAATGGTTATTGTCTCTCCTCTCTCCTTGCTCTGGTACAAGTGACAGCATATGAATCAATTACTCAAAAGAGGGGGTAGTGCATTTAATGATGTCCAGTTAAATTTCCAGCATGATGCTAGACTCTTAAATAATATTTCCCTGTTTTATAAATGAGACACTATGACAAGTTCAAGGATCTCAGGATTAATCTAGAAAGAGACAAAGCCACGAAAGGCAGCAGCACAGCATTCTGGGGCTGTCTTTGGACAGAGTGTTATGGGAGGAGTCTCTCACAGCAAGAGATTGTCCACAGACCATGGCACAAAGCTCTTGGGGAAATAGTACCTCCTTCCAAAAGGTCTCTGAAGGACCTCCCAAGGGAGAAGAGCAAATCATAGAGAGTGCTTACATGTCTAGGTGATGCATCCTATCTCTCAGCAGCAAATGAGGAATATCTGGATCATGAAATCCTAAGGGAGACAGCAGATGAGATCTAGTTATAAGGTTGTCATATCAGTGGTTAGCAGATGATGGTTGCAGTTTTGCAGGAAATGTGAATTACATAGGCTCTAGGTGGTTAAAATGTTTATTTGAACTCTCTCGTTTCTCTCTGTAAAGAGAGAGAGAGAGAGACAGATAGATAGAGATAGACAGACAGATAGATAGCTATAGATGCATCTCTGCATATGTATATATGTAAGATTTTGATTTTAATGTCAGCAGGCTTTAGGCTAATGGTCCAAGGCTGCTGTGAAGTCAGAAACACAGCAGGGACCATTTTAGGTTAATAAACAGGGACTGTCTTTGGCCCATTTATATAACAAAGTGGTTTTTCCAATATGATACAGCAAGGGAAAGATAAAACCGGAACATGAACCTGGATTAACATTTGTAATTCCATCAGACAATGGTATCTATACCGTGCCTTACAATAGTACATTTTCCTGGCATACCAATTTTGCATTTTCAATTAGTAAAGGGACAACTTTATCTCCGAAGTGCCATAAAGGAAGACAGTAAAACCAATTTTCAAAGAGGAGTCACTCACCTTGCTCTCTGAAACATCATTGTTAAAACTCTGTATTGATGACAGGAAGAGAGAGAGAAAAAAGGGCTAAGGAAACAGGGAGGATGGAAATAGAGACAGGGGGAGAAAAGAAAAAAGACATGAAGAAGGGGTAGAAAAAGAGCGGAAGGAGAAAAAGAAAAGAGACCTGTGAGGTTCACCAATCTGAAACGGTATGCCAGAAGTCAGAGATAACTTTTGAAATGAAGTTTTAAAATAATTTCAAAAAAGACCTCATTCTATTCTATAAGATGCATCTACTTTGCTTACCCGCACATTCAATTTATCCCTCTTTCTTTTGTATTTAACCTTTAATTTGACCCTCATTTGTGCATGAAGATAGCAGAAAATAAAGTCTAGTTTTCTTGTCTCCCAGAACAATGTGAGGAAATTCATCTGGTTGGTAACTTGCAAAAGAAGGAGGTAAGCACTTAGCTCTGCTTAGTGGAGATGGATTCTTAAAATTAAAGTTGTCATTAGCTGGTGAATTTGTCATTAGCTGGTGAATTAGCCAGCGATCATCATACTTTGACCTCACATACCCTATTTTCTTCTTTTCAGTGCCTGAACTTTTCTTCTTGTTCTCTCCCACACAGGATGCAAGACTGTTCACCTCTCATAGGAGTTTACTCTTTTGAGAGAATAGCAAAATATGTCACCTATATCAGCAGTAAAGAGTCTGCCTGCAATGCAAGAGACACAGGAGACATGGGTTTGATCCCTGGGTCAGGAAGACCCCCTGGAGAAGGAAATGGCAACCCACTCCAGTATCTTGCTTGGGAAATCTCGTGGACAGAGGAGCCTGTTCGGCTACAGTCCATGGGGTCACAATGAGTCAGACACAACTGAGCAACTGATCACCTATTATTATCTACCAGCTTGAGGGTGTAACTACAAAAAAAGAGATCATGAAAAAAATTAATTGGAATTGGAATCAATAACAGATTTTTCCTTCACCCATACTCCCAGTTGTATAACATCTAATAGACACCATTCCTTCACTTCAGTTCTCTCATCATAAACTATGGAAGGGAAAGAGCCTCATTAGTATTTAAGTACCTAAAATGTGCCAAGAATGTAAAATATACACATAATATTTAAACCTTATGATGACCTCTGAGGATGAGGAAAACAAACAAATAAAGCTCATAAAAGAAAAGTGTCATAGTGTCATGGCCATGGCTAGAATGCAAATGGCAAAAATCTGCCTTAAATATTCATCCAACTGATTCAAATCCTGTAGTCTATAATACCCCACAAGTTATTGAGTCGACTAAAAGTTTGTTCAGGTTTTTCTATAAGAAAAACAAGCTTTTTGGCCAACCCAGTAAGTTTCTTGTCTATTGACCAACAATAGAAATAGTTCTAGTGTGAGTGAGGTGAGTTGAGTGAAAGTTGCTCAGTCATGTCTGACTCTTTGTGACCCCATGAACTATATCCTGCCAGGCTCTTCTGTCCATGGAATTCTCCAGGCCAGAATACTGGAGAGAGTATTCTTCTCTAGGTATCTCTCTTCTCTAGGAGATCTTGCCAACCCAGGGATTGAACCCAGGTCTCCTGAGTTGCAGGCAGATTCCTTACCATTTGAGCCACCAGTGAAGCCCAAGAATACTGGAGTGGGTAGCCTATCCCTTCACCAAGGGGTAGTTCTAATGAGCAGGTCAACTCTTACAAGTCCAAAATAAAACTCTAGATTCTCCTCTCCAACACTTGCCCCAGAATTTCCCATCTATTCAACTGGCACCAGGATAACCCTACTTAATTTTAATTCTGGAAAACACATCTGCTTATTTTTCCTCGTCATTTTCCCTGTTTACTCCATCAGCTGGTCCTCTGGATTCAGCTTCATAACAGTGTTGACATCACCATTTCCTCTGCTCCTTGCTGTGTGAAGTCACACTTTAACCTTACAAGTAACTTCCCACTGCTCTTTGGCAATGCCCCTTCAGCCTTTGACAATGATCACAGGGATCTTTTAAAAAGTTATAACAATCCACATCATCTCCCTGCTTGGAATTCTTCACCGGCTTCCAATTGTACCTTCAGTTAAGTCCAAAATCCTTATAAACTCCCAGAGCTTTACATGGTACAGGTTGCTTTCCTTCCAATTACTTTGCCCCTCACTTCCTCTCATTGATTTAGACAAATTGACAAGCTGGCTTTTCTTTCTTTTTTTAAACACTCAAAGGTTACTTTATCCTATCACCTTTATGCCAACTTTCTTCTCTTCTTGAGATAATTTTGCCTATTTTTTATTGTTCCACAGAGTATTTATATATTCTTCTTACAAATACTTAGACTTGTGTTACAAATATCTTCTTCAGTTTTGATTTGTCCTTTCATCCTTTCATTCTTTACGAAGTTACCTGTATCACCTTTTGCTTAATGATTAGTTTGCTTTAAGAAATCTTTTTTTTTTTTTTGCCCCAAAGTCATCAAGATATACTTCATCTGTACTGTCTTATAAAGTAATTAATTTAACCGCACTTGAGTTTTCTGAATGTTGTGATAGAAATCCAAATTCATGTTTTCCTGTATGGATACTGTGAGCAAAGACAAGCAAAGGAGCATTGTTCACCACTCAGTTCTACTAAGGTTAAGGCATAACCCAATGTAATTGTCCACCAACAGAGCAACTTGAGAATTCAGGATTAAAATAAATAAAAACAGGAAGAAGGACTCTAGCTTTGGAATAACTGGCTTGCATGTGTGCTAAGTTGCTTCAGTCATGTCCCACTCATTGTGACCCTATGGTCTATAGCCTGCCAAGCTCCTCTGCCCATGAGATTCTCCAAGAAAGCATGCTAGAGTGCTTTCTTGGGGATCTTTCTGACCAGGGACCAAACCCTCATTTCTTATGTCTCCTGCATTGACAGGGGCTTCTTTATAACTAGCACCACCTAGAAAGCCCTAAACAGGCCTAAAATGGATGCATATCTCAGGAAGAATATCAGAGAATCCAGATTTTTGCATATTCCCCATGCTGCTGCTGCTGCTGCTAAGTCGCTTCAGTCATGTCTGACTCTGTGCGACCCCATAGACGGCAGGCCACCAGGCTCTGCTGTCCCTGGGATTCTCCAGGCAAGAACACTGGAGTGGATTGCCATTTCCTTCTCCAATGCATGAAAGTGAAAGTGAAGTCACTCAGTCATACCCGACTCTTAGCGACCCCATGGACTGCAGTCTACCAGGCTTCTCCGTCCATGGGACCCTTTAGGCAAGAGTACTGGAGTGGGTTGCCATTGCCTTCTCCAATATTCCCCATAAGAAAGCATTAATATCATTAGCTGATAATATCTATTTATGATTAGCAATAATCTTTTACAAAGATATATGGAAAAGCAGAGACATTACTTTGCCAACAAAGGTCCATCTAGTCAAGGCTATGGTTTTTCCAGTGGTCATGTATGGATGTGAGAGTTGGACTATAAAGAAAGCTGAGCACCAAAGAACTGATGCTTTTGAACTGTGGTGTTGGAGAAGATTCTTGAGAGTCCCTTGGACTGCAAGGACATCCAATCAGTCCATCCTAAAGGAAGTCAGTCCTGAATGTTCATTGGAAGGACTGATGCTGAAGCTGAAACTCCAATACTTTGGTCACCTGATGTGAAGAGCTGACTCATTTGAAAAGACCCTGTTGCTGGGAAAGATTGAGGGCAGGAGAAGGGGATGACAGAAGATGAGATGTTTGGATGGTATCACTGACTCAATGGACATGGATTTGGGTGAACTCCGGGAATTGGTGATGGACAGGGAGGCCTGGTGTGCTGCAGTTCATGGGGTTGCAAAGAGTTGGACACAACTGACCAACTGAAGTGAACTGAACTGTATACACTAGCCAAAAAAAAAAAAAGACATACATAATCTGGCTTCTCCCCTACCTCTTCAGAACAGTTCTGTAGTACAGAGTGGTTGTCTTCCAGGCTGTAGTCCTCAGTAAGACTCTAAGTAAAACTTAAGCTCACAACTATTATGTTGTGTATTTTTCTTTAAGTCAACAATATACAATTTTCACAGTATATGAGGTTATCTTATCCAATATCCATATAAACATATTTAGCTATTTCAATAAAATTGTGTGATTTATTCTTTTAAAGCTTGCAAGATATTTTAAAATTTATTTCTAGGCACTATTTTTCTTTCTATTATACACGGTTTCTTTTTTATTACATTTTTAGCTGGTTGTTTTATTCGTAGAGAAACACACTTGAAACCTGTACAGTGATTTTATAGCAGTCAGTTCAGTTCAGTTCAGTGGCTCATTCATGTCTGACTCTGAGATCCCGGGGACAGCAGCATGCCAGGCGTCCCTGTCTATCACCAGCTCCTACAGCTTGCTCAGACTCGTGCAAGTTTATGCCAGTGACTCCAATAAATTCCATATTTATGGTTATTTTTTCATAGATAACCTAGTATCTGAAAATAATGGCAGTTTTAATTTCTATTCCAGTGCCTCTGTCTTTCACTTCTACTTCTGGACTTGCTGCCTTACCTAGGATTTTGAATACAATATTCCATAGATATATTCTCAGCTTTGAAAATAAAATCTTGATTTTTTTTCCCAACATTAAAAATGAGTTACATTTGCTATTAAATTTTATAGTTTTTAAAGATATGACTTCTCAGGCATGAAAATTCCTTTTCACCCTTAATTGACTAAAATACTTGATATTTTTTGTTCATGAGTGGATGGTGTGTTGAATCTAACACTTTTTTTTTTTAATTCAGTAAGGTATACTGATTGATGTTTTAATGTGAAGCCAATCTTGTATTCCTGAAATAAACCAACTTTTTCATTAGTTTTTGTCTATTTTTGCATTTGCTTTTACTAATGAGATTAGCTTTTCTGGTTTCATGCTTAAACATATATTAGCACCACAAAACTATTACGACCCAGAGGGATGGTATGGGGAGGGAGGAGGGAGGAGGGTTCAGGATGGGGAACACATGTATACCTGTGGCGGATTCATTTTGATATTTGGCAAAACTAATACAATTATGTAAAGTTTAAAAATAAAATAAAATTAATTTAAAAGTAAAGAGTATTATTTCTCGGTTCTCTGAGCTTGTGTAGTTTTAACTGATTTATTCTTTGGCTGTTTGATTAAACACACCCATAAAGTGTCTAGATGACTTCTTTTCTTTTGGGGCACACTGCATGACATGAGGGAACTTAGTTCCCTGACCAGAGATCAGACTCACACCCCTGCTTTGGGAGGTGGAGTCTTAACCACCAGACCACTGGGGAAGTCCCCAGATCTTTAGACATTATTGTCATGGAAAGTCAATGTCTATATTTTACTTCTCCAAATACTTATTAATTTTTCTCATCTTTCCTTCTAGTAACTCAGACCTTCTCTTTAGAATCATATTCTTTCTATTAAAGTACAATTATTACTATATTCAGAGAAGGCAATGGCACCCCACTCCAGTACTCTTGCCTGGAAAATCCCATGGATGGAGCAGCCTGGTAGGCTGAAGTCCATGGGGTCTCAAAGAGTCGGACACAACTGAGCGACTTCACTTTCACTTTTCACTTTCATGCATTGGAGAAGGAAATGGCAACCCACTCCAGTGTTCTTGCCTGGAGAATCCCAGGGATGGCGGAGCCTGGTGGGCTGCCGTCTAATCGGGTTGCACAGAGTCGGACACGATTGAAGCGACTTAGTAGTAGTAGTAGTAGTAGTAGTAGTAGTAGTAGTAGTACTCTATTGTTGGTGAATTCCTGTTGGTGGTAAATTCTCTCAGTTATTATTTGGTTAAAATATCTTTATTTCACTCATGATTAAGAAAGATCTTTGCTCAGGATAGAGGTGAAGTTGAATACTAAACTCCTTGAGCAGTCTGGGTGTTTATTGTCATGTCCTTTAACCGCTGGTCTATAGAGATGCTGCTAAGTCAGTTATTACACTGCCACTTTCTGAAGGTGATATTTAAAGTCTTCTTATTTTAGATAGTTTTCTCTAGCCTTAATAGAATGTCTCTGAGGGTCAATTTATGTTCATTTACTTTGTTTGAGTTATTTGGGATCTGGGGTCTAAAATTGATGTTTCAACAATCCTTGAGTGTCTTCAGGTTTTGTCTCATGAAAATTGTCTTGAATCTATTATCTCCTTCTGATGCTGATTAGAATATTCTAGATATTCATACTTTGTTCTCCCTTTTGTATCTTTCTTTGGCTTCTTGTGCTGAATATTGCAATTTTTCTTTTCTTTTCTTTTCCTTTTAACATCCAGTTCATTAACTCTTTCTCTGGTTCTTACTAAATGTTTTGCTTAACGTGTTTATCTTGCTTATAAATTTTAATTACTGTATTGCTAAGTCATTTCAGTTGTGTCTGACTCTTTGTGACCCCTTGGGCTGCAGCCCACCAGACTCCTCTGTCCATGGGATTCTCCAGGCAAGAATACTGGACTGGATTGCCATTTCCTACTGATTACTAAAGGTTCCATTTAAATGATTTGAAGGTCTACTTTGTCATGATTATAGTCTCTTGCTCCTGATTTATAATTTTCAAACACCTCTTTCATTTCTTATTTAGTAAAACATATTTTAAAATTCTGCATATCATAATTCTGAAAACTGAAATCTTTTTGCCTTTGCTTATCTTTTTATTCTCACTGTTTCTCATGCTGTTTTGTTATGATGGAGTTAGCTTGTTTGGCTGGCTTTTTATGATATGTGTATATGTATATGAAAGAGAGATAGAGAAGGAGGGAGAAATAGAGACACAGAGAGAGAATGATGGAGAGTGAGCGTTTTGGGGGTTCTTTAGTCTCTTTGGAGACTATACACTGCTTCACTAAGATTTCAAATTAGTCTAAGTTAGCCATCTGGGGGACATCAATGATAGGTCCTTTTGAATGAAAAGACAGGTTTTTTTTTTTCCATGACACAGAAAGTTAAATATCTAACCAAATCCCATATAAAGTATGTTTATTATCATGAATTCTTAAAGAGAATTTTTCCCTCTTCCTGTTCAAGGTTAAGGGAAACATGCCTTCAGTGTGGGATTTAACATTCATCTTTCCACTGACGGTTTAGTTCTTTGGGATCTCATCTTTATGAAGGTCTCCTATTAGAATTCCCAGGTTGGGGAGGTTTTAGGCTATATTTCCTTTCTCCATGGCAGGCATCAAACTTCAAGTTCAAGGTCACCAGAGGACTTCAGACATGCTCATGGGGCAATTGACTTTGGCAGTCCTTCACCCTCTGTTTTAACACTTTCATCTGGTTTGAGGTCCCTGGATAATTATTCAACCCATGAAACTCAGCACCATTTTCACCAAATCAGCTTCTTTTTTTAAATACTTCTTAAAAAAAATAACATGATTCAGCGCCATTCCCCCAGATCGTGCCACCCTCTCCCTCTCCCATAGAGTCCAAAAGACTGTTCTATACATCTGTGTTTCTTTTGCTGTCTTGCATACAGGGTTATCATTACCATCTTTCTAAATTTCATATATATGCATTAGTATACTGTATTGGTGTTTTTCTTTCTACTGAAACATGTATAATATCAAATAAGAAATGAATTGCCAGTCCAGGTTCAATACAGGATGCTTGGGGCTGGTGCACTGGGATGACTCGGAGGGATGTTACAGGGAGAGAGGTGGGAGGGGAGTTCAGGATGGGGAACACGTGTACGCCCGTGGTGGATTCATGTTGATGTGTGACAGAACCAATACAATATTGTAAAGTAAAAAAAAAAAAATCATGAAAAGTTTTGCATTACAGTTGTCTCCTGTTAATAAGAAAATGAGACAGGAAGAAGGAGAGAGAGGGAAGAATAAAAAGCACTCATTTACTGTTGGTAGGAAAGTAAATTGGTTCAACTGCTATGGAGAACACTGTGGAAGTTTCTTCAAAAACTAAAAATTGAGTTACCATATGATCCAGCAATCCCACTGCAGGGCATATATCCATCAGATCAGATCAGATCATATCAGTCTCTCAGTCGTGTCTGACTCTTTGCAACCCCATGAATCACAGCACGCCAGGCCTCCCTGTCTATCATCAACTTCCGGAGTTCACTCACACTCACGTCCATCGAGTCAGTGATGCCATCCAGCCATCTCATCCTCTGTCGTCCCCTTTTCCTCCTGCCCCCAATCCCTTCTAGCATCAAATTTTTTCCAATGAGTCAACTCTTCCCATGAGGTGGCCAAAGTACTGGAGTTTCAGCTTTAGCATCATTCCTTCCAAAGAACACCCAGGACGGATCTCCTTTAGAATGGACTGGTTGGATCTCCTTGCAGTCCAAGGGACTCTCAAGAGTCTTCTCCAACACCACAGTTCAAAAGCATCAATTCTTCAGCGCTCAGCCTTCTTCACAGTCCGACTCTCACATATATCCATAGGAAACCCTAATTCAACAGGTTGCACATACCCCAGTGTTCACAGTAGCATTCTTTACAATAGCCCAGACACGGAAGCAGCCTAAATGTACATTGACAGACGAACAGATAAATAAGATGTGGTATACGTGTACAATGAAATATTACTCAGAAAAAAAGAAGAATTAAATAATGCCATTTGCAGCAACACGGGTGGACCTAGACGTTATCATAAAGTGAAGTAAGTCAGAGGAAGAAAAGTATCATATGATCTCACTTACGTGTGAAATCTAAAAAATGATGCAAATGAACTTAGTTACAAACAAAAGTAGACTCACAGACATAGAAAACAGATTTTGGTGCTTCCCTGATAGCTCAGTTGGTAAAGAACCAGCCTGCATGCAGGAGACCCCTGGTTCAGTTCCTGGTTGGGAAGATCCCCTGGAGAAGGGGAAAACTACCCACTCAAGTACTGTGGCCTGGAGAATTCCATGGACTGTATAGTCCATGGGGTCACAAAGAGTCAGACACGACTGAGTGCCTTTCACTTCACTTCACTTCAAAGGGGAAAATATGGGGAGAGGGATAAACTAGAAATTTGGATTAACAAGTATGCACTACTATAAAATAGTTAAAGAACAAAGTCCTACTGTAGAGCTCAGAGACATATATTGTAATATCTTGTAATAACCCACAATGGAAAAGAATTTGAAAAAGAATACACACACACACACACACACACACACACACATATATATATAAATAAATCACTTTGCTATATGCCTTAAACATAGTAAATCAACTATACTTCAATTAAAAAATAAAAAATAATAAAAGATTAAAAAAGCTGATTTGGATTGTAATAGGCACTTGTATTCTGAATTCTTAAAATAATAATCTAAGCATTTTTGTCTTTAAACACAATTTTATGAGCATCCTGGTCAATGACTCAGTAGTCTTTGACCTTAAGACAGGCATGTTGCATGTGGTCATTTAGTTGCCCAGTATTTGAGTTATTTCCATTTTCCTAATACTGTAAATATTGCAATGGTCATATTTTTTTCCCAGAAAACACACATGTCTAATTATTAAGACTACATTGTTAATAATGTATTAAAATTACTGCTATTTTGTAATTGCACCTACTGTGTGCTTTAATATTCATAGTAAATGCATTGACTCAATGTAGAAATATTAAAAATTGAGCCCCTATGAATGGGTGAATCAATCAACAAACTGATAAAGATTGTAATATACACAAATGCATATGTATTGTTAATATGCACAAAATATTTGATCAATAGCATAATGGTATCATGTGAGGGAATTGTGAATGTGCACATCTATGTGTGAGTATGTAAGAGTGTGAGTATGTGTGTGTGTGTGCTGGTAGATGTATTTAGGGCTATATGGTGGTAAATGTAAGTGTGAGTGATTGCATGCATGAGTGTTTTTATGTGGGTCAAAACAGGAAAGTGTGTTCAAGCTAAGAATTTTCCATAGCTGGATACACAGACTTAGATGGGAGGAGTATTTGGATAACCAACTGTGAAAAATGCATATTATTTTCTCTCCTAGATGTGAGGAAATGAAAAATCACTTTTTTAAAAAAAAAACTACAGCTTCTCTCTAAGCCTTCTTACCAGAAATTCAGATGTTGTGCCACTGGTTTGGAGCTTGTCTGTTGTTCAGTTGTTAAGTTGTGTCCAACTCTTTGTGACTCCATGGACTGCAGCATACCAGGCTTCCCTGTCCTCCACTATCTCTGCAGTTTGTTCAATTCATGTCAACTAAGTTGGTGATGCTACTAACCAACTCATCCTTTGTTGCCCCCTTCTCCTCCTGCCCTCAATCCTTCCTAGCATTCAGGGTCTTTTCCAATGAGTAGAGTCTTGCCTGGAGAACCCCAGGGATGGGGGAGCCTGATGGGGTTGCACAGAGTCAGACACGATTGAAGCGACTTAGCAGCAGCAGCAGAGTCTTCACATTGAGTGGCCAGAGTATTGGGGCTTCAGCTTTAGCATCAGTCCTTCCGAAGAATATTCAGAGTTAATTTTAAAGAACTCTTCGGGTGATTTGGAGGATGATAGATTGGTGATAGGCTGAATTATTTCAAATATCTTTTTATATCCATCAAGATGTACTCGGAAAATAACAAGTGATAGATTCTGGATTGGGACTCAGTTTCCTGCCTGTTGGAGCAGCATTAGAAACCACAATTACATCCAAACTTTAGAATTTACCCTTTCTCTGTATAGTCAGTCTATTCACTGTTCATCAGACAGAAAATAGGTTTTGAACAGTGTCTTGCTACATGGACCAAAAATTGCAAAAAGAAGCTTGACGAATGTTCCAAGTCTTATGAAACAATAAAAAATACATATGAAAAGGGATTTAATTTTCCATTCTCCTAAACACAAGGCCTCCATCCTCCACCCCAGAGAAAAAATAATTTCCATTTAAAAGGTGTTTTGACACTGATTAGTTGAGACTAAAGTCTCATGTAACTCAACTGCTTGAAAATAAAGTCATAGCTAATGGCTCTTCCTGGATTCAGCCAAAGAACTGGTGAGCAGTGACTAAAGAAACATCTGTCTTTTCATATGTATGAACAGTTCTTATTATAAATCCTATAGGATTCATGAGATTCATTATGAAAGAAAATCTGTATGATCATTTTAAAGACCATCTGCTTGGGGCTTAAGATCATCACCTAGCTGGGCTTCCTGGAACACTGTGTCCATAAGGAAATCACAAACACACTGTCAAAATTCATACACTGCTGTTTTTTCCCCCCATGGTTAATAATGTAGATACCTTCTTTTCCCTCAATTGAAGTGTGGTTCAGAAAAAGCTGAAGTTTTTTCCACTCCATTTGGATGATTTTCATCTCTTTGAAGTAATGCTACCTTGTAGCTACGAACAATTTTTAGAGATCTAAAGCTCTGACCATTAACAGTGGGAAATTTATTTTTATCAGCTCTTCCCCCCCTCCATTTGATATATTATTGGACTCTTGAAAATATCAGTTGAACACCATGCAAAGGAATATTTGTCAAGTTGTCAGCACCTTGTGATTAATACGAATGTAGATCAGTTATATAAAAAAAATAAAAGTCTAGGAAATCCAGTTGATGTTATTTGAGTTTTGAAATCACAGGGACATCAAAGTCCTTCTTGATGTAGCTGCAAAATGTTACCAAAGCAATTACATTTTACACTGTCTCTTCTAAGAGCATCATCACATGGAAAACTTTGCAACTTTATAAGGTACAAAGATGCCACTGAAGAAACTGATTGAAAACTCAGAAAGCAATTTTCTAATAGAGTTGAAGTGACTTCTTTGTCTATATTAAAAACATCACCTGAAGTAAACTAGGGAAAATCTATTTTTCCCTGCATTCTAGTTAAGATGTTTCCAATTGATTTGTCAGTGCTACGTATTTGCCATTCTCCTGCCAAATGCCTACAGGCATTGCAACACCATTTTTTTTTTTTTCAGGTGAGAGCTGAGACACAGGATTTTTCTCCTGCTCACATGCACACACACAAACCACTCTCGTCCTGTGCCCTCTATTTTTCCTTTCTATTTTCTTCCCTGAGCTAACACCCCCCCCATTCCTCCAAGATACAAACAAAACTAGAATGTTGTAATAAGAGTATATTATTACTGCAATAAAAACAATTTTTTTTTTTAAAAGATCCAAATAGTCAAAGCCGTGGTTTTTCCAGTCATCATGTGTGGGTGTGACAGTTGGACAAAAAAAAAAAAAAAAGGCTGAGCATTGAAGAATTGATGCTTTTGAAATATGGTGTTGGAGAAGACTCTTCAGAGTCCCTTGGAATGCAAGATCAAACCAGTCAATCCTAAAGAAAATCAACCTTG